>NC_140559.1:68321733-69618005 GCF_057381845.1 Rhamphochromis longiceps | reverse complement strand
AAACTTACATTTATGAAAGCTGAACAAACATTGATGTACTTGACTTTTGTAACAGTGAAAAGGCGATCTGTTTTTATTGATAAATATATATGTTTGCATTACTGTTATTTAGATTGCCATGTTAGAACGTAGCAAACAACATTGTTTGTTCCTCTATGGTTTCTTTATTTTTACAAATCTAAATGTTTTTGGTCAAAAGATTAATAATTTCATATTGCGGTCAGATGGTCAGCAGTTTTGATGTTTTTGCAGAGATTTTATTTTTTGCAAAATAGCACAAGTAAACATTAAAAGTAGTTCCTAAATCAAGGCATTTATTATTAAGGCGGCCATTATTATGGCCCTGTGTGGAAAAAGTGATTGCCCCCTAAACCTAATAACTGGTTGGGTCACCCTGAGTAGAAACATCTGCAATAAAGCGTTTGGGATAACTGGCAATGAGTCCTTTACGAGGTGCTGGAAGAATTTCTGCCCACTCATCTTTGCAAAATTGTTGTAATTCAGCCACACTGGAGGGGTTTTGAGTATGAACCACCTTTCCAAGGTCACAGCACCTCAATCAGATTCACGTATGAACTTTGGCTAAGCCATTCCAAAGTCTTTCTTTTGTTTTACTTAAGCTGCTTAGAGGTGGACTTGTTGGTGTGCTTTGGATCAAGTGCACTTCAGCTTGTGGTCGTGAACAGATGGCCAGACATTCTCCTTCAGGATCCCAGAAACTGGATTCTGTTCATCTTGACGTTGCATCTCCAGACTGAGAGATCTCAATTACTTTGTTTCTTATTTGCTTCTGAATTTCCTTGGATTGCGCCATGATGTGTAGTTTTTGAGGATCTTTTGGTCTACTCTACTTTGTCAGACAGGTCCTGTTTAAGTGATTGATTCAGCACAGGTTTGGCAGTAATCGGGCCTGGCTATGACTATGGAAAAATTGTATATTTTCTATTGATGAATGCAAATATTTTATGTCTGTTATGTGCATTGCCGTGTGGAGAATATAAGGAAAACAATTGTGTGGTTTACATTGTTTCTTCCTCTTAGATTTCTTGATTTTTTTTTAAAATTGCAATAACTTTGTTAATTTCAGTGCACTTTCACATTTCTTTAAATTCAAACTACAGTCCTGTGAATAACTAGAAACACTTCTAGCAGCACAAATGTGAGGTAATTGTTTTCTGCTTGACTTTATCAGTCTCTCATATTGTTGTGGAGGAATGTTGGCCCACTCTTCATTACAACGTTGCTTCAGTTCTTTGAGCTTTGTGGGCATTTATTTAAGCACAGCTCTCTGAATGTCCCAGGTTGAGGTCTGGACTTTGCTTTTCAGCTATTCTGCTGTAGATTTGCTGCTGTGTTTGGGATCATTGTTCGACTGCAAGACCTAAACTTTACCTATTAAACAGTTAACTCTGTATTTTACACTTTATGTGAATATTGTTGCAGATTTCAATTATTAATGTTTTTATAACTTTGTTCTTTCTTATATTTAATATTATACAATATTTATACTTCATGTCTCTGTCTTCTTTTGAACACTCCAGCACAGCATCACTATAACTTTGTCCTCACTGACAATAAAGCTGTTTTATATATTTCATTGCAGATGTTTCAAGCAATTTGTAGCTGTATCTTAAGATATTTTGTTAATAATATAGTATTTTATATTGTTTTTTTCCCCATATTTGAGAAATATTTAACATGTAAAAGTCTGTTTATGTACAATTTGGTGATATTAGCCCTGATTATTGGAGGAACTTGTACATGAAGCAGATTTCTGAGACTTCAGATTTGAAGGTTGTTGTCATATAATCTAAATGATGGCAGATTAACGTTCCCTACCTCTGTCCTACAACCACAGGACTCCTTTGCATTCGACTGATAGAAATTTCAAGCTCAGTGTTAATGAAGATTTCAAAGGCCTTAGTGCAGGGGTAGGGAACGTCTAAAACCTGCAGGGACACCGGCCCTCGAGGCCTGGAGTTCCCTACCGCTGCCTTAGTGTGAAAGGAATGAAGCTGTAGCGCCTCCCAGTGGTTGAAAAGAGGTACACAAGAGGTTAGAAATAAGAGGCTGTAGAAATAACATTACAGAAAAGCAGGACATGCTCAAGCAAAACATTATAGAAAGTCTGTCACGGTTCTGGGTCAGTTTGACCCAGTATTTTGAGTTGTCATGTTTTTGCAGGTTTAGTTTAGTTCCATGTGTCATTTTCTGTCTCTCTCTCTATGTCAAGTCTGCGTCTTAGTGTGATGGTTTCTTGTTCCTGTTTTATTGTGAAGGTCTGCGTCTCATGTGAGTGTGTTCAGTTTGACCTCTGTCTCGTCTTGGTGATTATTCCCAGCTGTGTCCACCACCTGTGTGTAATTCCCCTGTGTTTCTCTGTGTATTTAAGTCGTGTCCTCTGTCATTGTAGTTGCTGGTCCGTCTGTGTATCCACCATGTCTCACCCGTGTGTTCTCCCTGCTGTCCATCGCCTCTGCTCGTTCTTGTCCAGGTTTGTGCTCTGTAGTTTAGTTGTTTCCAGTCTAGTTTAGTTCGTGCTCCATTTGCTGTTTGTCCATATTTATTTTTGTGTTCAATAAACCACCTTCACTTCTCCACTACTGCCTGCGATTGGATCCTCATTTATTATTTTCACACGGCTCTCCTCACTCGCCGTGACAGTACGGACCAGCCAGATATGGATCCAGCGGCAGTCACCCCACCTAGGGAGCTTCAGGAGGCCGTTATCGACTCTGCTTCTAAATTGATTTACCAGCTGTTAGAGCATGAGGGAGAAGTGTCTCTTTACACTGTGGAAGCCAACCTACAACACCTTATTTCCAGTTACCCCTGGTTATTGGACTCACTGCGTCCGCTCGTACAGAATTTTGTTCTTCACGAGCTTCACCTACACCCCCCCGCCACTACCGCTCGCCTGCTCATGCAGTGATATCATCAGTGACAAGTCAGGTGATAGAGGCTAATGCAAAATGGTGTTTCAGTGAGGCAGAATTTATTATGACAATACATTTTTTTAAATACTCAGTATGAATTAAACAGGTTAAAGGTCAATGCTCTGTTGTAATATAAAGACAAAATGATTGACAGCAGCCCAGCAATATCAGTAAAACGCAAATTAGCCACATGGTGCAATGTAAGGAGCTCTGTGATTGGTTAGGAAAGGACAGACTGGCCACCTCGATTTTTCTTCACTGCACATTGATCCATAGCTTTGCTCTGTAAAGGCTAACAAAGTGCTTTTGCTTTACAAAGACATTCAGCGTCGGTATTCACTCTTTTAAAATGCCACTGAACACTGGAGTGAAATGGAGCCCTGATCCTCAGAGTTTTATTGTTGCTAACATTTCTTATAGATAGCACAGATAGTGCCCCACTGCAGTAATCACTCATGTCTAGATATTCCTGTTAAAAATGAGTTTTTCCTCCCCACTGTAACATGGCAAACATAGCAAACGGATAATCCAGCTGAAGCTTCAGACAGCCGTCAGACAGTGAAACACTGCCATCTGCTGGACGCGAGTAACACAGACGCTGAAGGAAAAGCACTCAGAAGGAAAAGCACGCACACTTGGAAGACTTGACCATTTGCACAAAATGAATGGCTGACACTGGACAGATGAGAGAATGTGGATGGTCACACCCTCGTGCATTAAAGAGGGCTTTCAGTTCATTGAAAACACAAAACCAAACACACAAAAGACACAATGAGACAGCTGATCAGTTTGCTTCACTAAATCATCGACACAAGCCGTGTTGTAGAGGGTACTGCAGCCGTGGCAGGTTATCATCTTAATGTGGCCCTGACACTCCATCGTACGCCACAAAGCTGTGAATAAATGAAAAGCAAAGAGGCATCATCACTAACATAATAACTGTAGAAGTTATCCCGCTGCATTACATTTATCAGGATATCGTAATAAATGTTCATCATATGTTGCTTTGACCCATCATTGTTGTCATTAATATCGGTACGTGACACTGGACACTTCCTGTCATTCATATGTCCTGACTTTGTGATCAGTGTAGCAGCTTGAAAATAACTGCTTGGTTAACAGCAGGTGTACAGGCAGGTGCTCTGATCAAATAACATGTTTGGCTAAAGAAACAGAAAATAAAAACATGTAAATAGGAACACCCACATCTCTACTTCTTCTTCTATTTTCCATTTCACACTTACAAAAAAGTTCTCCTGCGTAGGTGTTGAGACAAATATATGTCAATTTAATACTTCAGACAGGCCCCAGAGCAGGTCTGAACAATTAGTCCACTTAAAATCAAAACTGCAATTTGAAACCATGCAATTAGCAATTTTGCAAAGAAAACTTGGCTAGGCTAAGCTAAGCTAACTGTTAGACAAAGTAGAGGAGTTGGAAGAGTAAAGGATTCTGGTTAACTCCAGTTCAACTTAACATTAAATTAAACTGACAAATATCATGTTTATATTCATATCTTAGTCTTCTGATGAGCTCTATCTTATAAATCTATTAGACTCAGACGAGGTCGGCACAGGGACAGGCCTCGGGGGTCCAGGCCCACCCGGTGAAGTCCTTCTTCCCCAACATCTTCTGATGTACTTCATTTATACATTTTGGTAATGAAGTACTTAAACTACCACCTCACTGATTAGTTATTGCAGTGTGAGCTCAGTTCAATTAATCAGGTCACAGTAGTTTAGCACTTCTACAGCAATCATGCAACCAGCATGACTGAGGAGGACACTGGGTGGACGGGCTTTGCAGGTCAGACTTTGAAACTATCTTTTATTGTCATTACGCCAAAAGCAGTGAAATTATATGCTGTCCCATTCAGTGCAAATAAAGAATCTGTGTTTACTGACAGGACAAAGCACTGAACATGATTTCATCTGTTAACCTGGACAAATTCCAAAACAATTCCTTATTATTTCTTTTTCTTAAGTAAAACCAGTAAAAGCTTCTACTTCAAAAATATGGACTTAACACTGAGATCCTGATATTTTAGACCAGTTGAATTTAGATGATCTTTTTTAGTTCGTTCAGTTTGCTGGTTCTAACGACGACGGTCTTCATCAGTTTTAATGTCACTGTGACTCATATCTCTGCATGGCTGTTTTGTTCTGAGTGCACTGTGACAATGAAGTTAAGATCCGGTGATCAGCACAGCAGCCTGGGAGTGACTGCTTGGTTAACGACAAGGTTTACAAGACCTGATCAAATGTCACACTGGAAATATTTTGCAAGTGAAACAGCAAATGAAAAAATGTAAATATGTTAACTGGACCACCTACATTGTTTCGAGAGCAGGGGTGAACTAAAGAGTGCGACCCATCACTTCAGTTTCAGCATATAATTTCTATTTAACACTCAAAAAAATCTGTTGTACAAGTATTAAAAATATATTCACAAATGAAATTGACATGCCTGAGATGAAAACATTACTCATACAAGTTGTCAGGTAAAGTCTATAGCACTGTTACATCTAAATATGGACACTGAGCTGGGACGATGTCACAGATCTGAGCCTCTGCACCTTCACTATACGTTTGTGTATGTCAGGCCTGTCCTGTATCTCTCCACCACCTGATCCAACACACCACCAAATCCTGATCAGCTGATCATCTCTGCTCCTCTAATCACCTGAATATCCAAGTATCCGAAAGTGTCCATCGATCTGACAATACAATTGTAAAACCGATCACTGACCTGTGCCCTAATGTGTTCTGTGCACTTGTGAACACACTTCCTTATGGAGTACGTTTATTAAGGACACTCTTTCATTAGCACACAGGTTCAATAACACAACAAATAACCTCCAATAAACCTTTTAATAAACTGTCATTGGAGGCTGATGTGTTCTCTCTTGGCTTGTTTTCTTGTTGTGTGCCACACAGAAAATAAATGCATGGTGTCTTAACTCACTGATACGGGGATATCAATGAGCACAGAGTCCAGCCAATGATGGCACAAAGTCAAACCTCCTTCAAGGAAACTGGAGAGTCCAACACTGGCATTGAGGCTACCCCAACAATATCAATATGGTGTAACTTCCTGCTCTAACTCAGGCTCCTTCCCCACAAGAAAGATGATATTTTATGTACTCGAAGTCAGACCTGGAATCTGCGGGTCAGACTTCCTGGGCCCCCGACCCCTGACCTCTGAGATTTTCATGTCTTGTATTTTATAATATTTATCTTTTGTTCTCCTGCCAAAATTGTAAACACTGTCATCATGCCATATTGCACTGTTGTTCGATCAGCTTCATTAAATATACTTTTATATATACTTTTATCCTTTGTTTTGTTATACATCCATTTAAACCCTCATATGAAATTATTACAACCAACTGGTAGTAAAACAAAAATAAAAAGATTGTTCAACATTTTAACTGCAAATGGTCAAAACATTCACTTTATTTGCCAAAAATTATACTTAAAAAGGGGAAAAAAGAAGTGTTAATAGTTTATTTGAAAGGTCAAAATATACCAACACATCTTTTTATTTTAAATCTATTTGTTTGTGCATTAATTTTTTTTCTAAAGCCAGATGTGGAAAAACAGGCTGCATCTACATGCAGGTTCTTGTGGTCAGTGGTCATCATATTTGCATTATCTTTCTGAGTCACAAGCAGGGAAGTGTTAAAGTTTCCTAGAAGTGGTGGGCCAGTGATGTAGGTGTGGATGCAAAGGATTATTTGAGGTGGTGCTGATCAGAAGTATAAAAATCAAAGTGTCCAGATCCAAACACACTTTGTTCCTCTGTGACAGAAGTGAACTAGAACTCACAGCAGCATCTGAACTGCAGAAGAGATCTCTGCTCATCTCCGTCTGCATTCCTCTTTTGCTAAGAACTTATTATGTATCATTTAAAATGATTTTCCTTTTAAAGCTGGGCAGCAGGCTCACGTTGAACATCTCCATAAACTGTCATAATTCTGCTGCTACACTAAACACTGCATTCGGTGAGCACACTAAACTTACGTAAGCTGTATATTTGCACGGTGAGAGACCTGTTTTTGCTGATTTGTGTTCAAATACAACAAGATCTTATTTAAACTGACTGTCAGATGTTGCCTATCCAGTTATGTAATGAACCCACTATATACATTAACCACAGACCCTTCACCACATCTTCATCACCTGCTGTTCCAGACAACCAACTTATACCTGAACCACTGCAGGTTAATCATCATCATTAGTAAAGGAAAAAAAAGGTGAGTGTCTTATTATTTTTATTTTGCAGTGTGTCATTGTTACTACAGAGCACACTGAAACATGTGACAGGAAAGAATAACTGAGTGCAGAAAGGCTTTTATATTAAATCGGATTTAAACTTTGTTCTTAATGAACCGGATCTATTATGACCTGGACTTTTATCTATAAAATGGGCTTGTGAAACCCAGAGAAAAACTCTCTCAATATATCTGTAGATATAAATATATATTTATCCAAATCACATCAAGTAAAAAAGGCAAAATGACAAAATTTAAAAAAAGAATAACAAAAAGTATAAATGAAAACACAAAATTTTAAGGCAAAAACAAATATCTTGATGTCTTAATACGATGAATATAAAATATAAAGTAATACAACAAGGTTAAATATCTAAACATTTAAACTACTTCAGCTTTTCAAAGCTTCTTTTTCCAGTTGAAAATGACATCATCACGCCTGAATCTGCTTCCAGGAGCCGTCCAGATCAGGCTTGTTCAGGATATTTAGAAATCGTCCTAACAGTTGAAAAATAAAAAATAAACAGTGAACAAAGTAATATATATGATTAGAAATAAATAAAAAAGAAAACTATAAATAAAACGACTTCTTTCATTTAAAGAAAAAGGTCTATCAGTCCTCTTGTCGTGTGTGTTTGCAGCTCACAAAGACGACTTACTGAGCTTCAGGATCCAAAAGGATGTATCTGCCAAATTCTTAATGTGGAAAAATGTCCATGTGTTTTCTTCTCCAGGAGACGATGAAGACACTGTTTGTCTGCATGATGCTCGTGCTGCTCTTTGCTTCCGGATTTTCCAAAGTGAACAATTTTCAACCAAGCGAGCACCGACCTGAAGAAACACCTTATGAAAAGTTTAGAAGACAGCATGTAGATGCTAAGATGACTGAAAAGCTGTGTAACGCAGAAATATCAAATAGGAATATCTACAAACTTGACAACAGTTGTAAGGAAACCAACACATTCATCCTCAGCATTCCAGCAAAGGTCAAATCCATTTGTAGAGGTGATAAAATAAATTGGAAAATATAGATGTGTCATTATTTCATATAGATTTCAAATAACATACCATTTGATGTCAACATGTTTTAGTTGCATTTGCAGTGCTCGTGCTGTTATATTCTTATGATTCTGTTCATTTTATGAGTGTATCCTTCAGCCTTGCTTCACATATTTACTGCTGCTTGATCAGCTTTAGTCCTGCTAGCATCAGCACAGGTAGAAACAGATCACACATCAGAGAATCGGCCGTGCATCTAAATGCAAATGGAAACTAAAAATGAAAACATAGATAACTGAGCTGAACTTCATAGATCTGAAAGTTGACCAATGCATACATAGTGCTAAAAATCAGGTATCGGGAAAACACATTATTTTATATTATGCTGATGTCAGGGCTCTGAGTGCGGGCAGGTGGAAATGTGGATCCAAATGCAGGACTCCGAGACGAAATGTAACTAAAACCACAGCTTTTATTGCTGGCATGAAACAAAAACAGAAACCAAACCATGAAACCAAGCAGGAACACACAGGCAGGGTCTGAGGGTACGACGCGACACCAAGCGTGGGAAAACACAGGGCTTAAATACACAGGGTAGCAATGAGGGAATGGGCCACAGAAGGGAGACACAGCTGGGGGAGCTGAACTTCATAGATCTGAAAGTTGACCAATGCATACATAGTGACAACACATTATTTTATATTATGCTGAAGTAAATTTTTATCCAATTTTATAACTATATCATATAATAAAGTCTGTTTTGAAGTTTACTATGGTAACAATTCATCTTTTTAGGCTTTTCAGAAACACTGTAACTTCATAGGTATGAACCAACAAACCATTTTTCATCATGACAATAAAAAATAAATCTAAAGGAGATAAACATCACAACTGTTCAACCAAGCATTAAGTCCATTTTGAAACAAAGAACGATGTACACTCAGCCAATCACATGGCAGCAACTCAATGCAGTGTAAAAGGTGAGATGTAAAATAAAACAATTAAAAATATTAATTAATCTTAATCAATCTTAAAATATGAAGCAATCTTCTAACTCCCCTTTACATACAAAGCTGTGGCCAACCTTACAAACCATTTTGAATTTTTTCCAGCCGAGGCGTTCAAAATAACCAAACTGCTAATAGTCACGGTTTAATTTGGGCAGCTGCCTGCCTAATATAATGTAAAATCATCACAATATTTTACACAAAGAGAGTAAATGTATCCTTGTACTCAGCTAAGACAGCTGGGCTGCTGTGGCTTGTGTTTATGTTCAGAGTGACATCTGATTTAAAAGCAGACTGTCATGGTTGCGGCTGTGTGCAGGCAGGATGAGGACCCAAACGCAAGCTCACGGAGGCAGGAATGAACTCAAAACACAGCTTTATTGCTGGAGAGAGAAACCATACAACCTAAACGAGGAAACTATAACGTAATACACAGAGAAACACACGGCCATGAATGAGGGAGAACGCGACACAGAACTGAGGGAGACGCAGACATAAATACACAGAGGGTTAACGAGGGAAGTGGGAGCACACGGGGAACACAGGTGACACTGATAATCATAACAAGACACGGCAGGAGTGAACGCAACACTGACGGGAGACTGTCAAAGTAAAACAGGAAGTACACAGAGGTTCAGAGAGGAGGAGACAGCACGGGGAGAGCACGGACATAACGGGCTGGGAAAACATGGAATAAAACACAAAGAGGGGAAACGAGGGCTCACAGATAAACAGAGGGGCACACAGGAGGTAATCAAATAAGGAACATCTTAACAGAAACCATGGCATAAATAAAGAACAACACACAAAACATACGAAAACTAAGAATGCTGGGCCAACATGGCCCAGGATCATGACAGACAGCAAAAGACACTGAGCAGCATATCAGTCAGCATGGGAAAAATGCCATAGATTTAAGGAACCAGGCTAAAATAATTGGTTTCTAGTGGGTTCTATTGTAAGTGCTCTATATTTCAGCATGACATACTGTATGCATCCTACACTGAGAACCCTTGAAGCTGATCATCAGGGTATGCTGTGTACTTCTTACACAGAAGATAAAATAACATGCAAAGATTTTAGATGGTTGTGGTTGGTCCTTACACACAGATGTAAGGTCAAAAAAAAAATCACCCACAATGGATCGTTCACAGACGCTGGTCCAGTGGAACCCACTTCCACAAAGGCTGCACCTGCTCTGGCAGAACAGGAAGCATCAACTACATAGTAGCTATTTTCATAATTAAGACATCAACTATAGGTGTTCCCAAAATGTGCCATGTTGTCTGCACACCTGACAGCTCAATAAGTCCTGTGTTGGTTACAGATGGTGGTTGTTTCCAGAAACAGCACTTGCATAAAACAAGTACAGAGCACTTTATGAGCCAACCTGCTTCTTTAATGAGCATTTAGGTTGTTTGTATTCAGTGTTCACAGATAATATGCTCATTAAAAGGGGGGATCCACTATGTCCTTCTTCACAATCCTGTCTGCCAACTTTAAGAAGAAATCAGAGTGACGCAGAAGCTTTAAAACAGTGTTCAGAATAATCAGTGATGCTTTTATCTGAACTGATGACAGATAAAGATGAACGTGAGTGTGGCAGAAGAGTAAGTTCTCCCTCTTTCTTGGAAGTATACAAAAGTCTGTTGTTTCTAAAAAGTTAATAAACAAACAACAAGTTCTTACAGAATGAGACGTGAAGCCTGGAGACGAGCAGTTCAGACACGCTGTTATTAAATTCTACCTGAGCAGGTTATAGTTCACCTCAGTTACGGAAGAACAAATAACACTTGGCTCTGGGAGCTTCAGTTTTTATACACTGTCGTAGCACCACCCTAAGCCATCATTTGCATCAACACCTACATCACTAGCCCAGCAGTTCTAAGAAACTTCTCTGTTTGTGGTTCAGAACCTAATGTGACACCAATGAGCACAACAGCATGCAGCTGCAGGTTGTTGTTCATACCTGGCTTTACAATAAAGAGCCATGTTTGCAGGCAGCTGTTTGAAGTTTTGTGTAAAATATCATTTTTATAGAAATAAACCAAATGTGTCTAAATATATTAAGTAAACAATCAGAATAAGAACATTTTGAAATAAAATCCAAAAACTGCATCTGGCTTAGTTTTTGTTGAATAAATAATGACTGTGTGTAATATGTCATGTGTTGTATATGTAAGTTGTATTTGTACAATGAAGCCAGGCTTTCTTTGTGTTAGCTGCCTGACAGAACCTAAAACTCTAGTCAGAGATTGCAGGTGTCACAACAGACATGATCAGCTTTCTCTGTCGATCCTATCTTTCTGTTTCACACTCTGTGCACTCATAGAAATAAATCTTTAAAAAAAACAATCACATGACTCTTCTTCCACACAACATGATCCCTGAGTGCCGCCTGCTCCAACCAGACATGTTCTCACAGCGACGATGGTGATAATTAAAATCTACAAAGAACGTGATAAACATTATTAAAATGCAGCACTGTTAAAGCAACGTGATTAATGCTGCATTAAAATGAGCCTTTAGCACATAGAGATGATTCAACAGTTTCATTTGACTTCATTGTTTCTAAGGCAGATGCTACACCAGTGAAGGTGCACTTAGTTTTCACACACTGCTTCTGCATTGTGTCTTAGTTTTAGTGGATTAAATAATGACACAGTGTTTGTTTGTTTTTCTTTAGTAACAAATGACCTCAGACCAGCTTATAATATTTTATAAACAAATAAGCATAAATGCATAAACTCAGCCTGGAATCACATGGGATAAACATGGGATGTGCATTTTTTTATTTGTTTTGTGTTACTGAGTCTTGCAAGAATGCCAACCTTACCAGCAGCAGCTTGGTTTTTTTGTTTGTTGTTTTTTTAATTGAATGAGTGCTGAAAGTTGAGCAACAGCTGTGACAACGAGAGAAGATGGAGCCAATCAGAAACAACTGTGAAAATGTACAATATGCAAGCTAAGAAAGCAAAGTGTAGCAATGTTGCCATCGTTTTTGTTGTTGTGGGATTTTTTTCAACATTCACTGAAAATCACTTCTCTCATATTTCCTCTTTATTATTTTCATCACTGTTTAAGAAACGTAACAAAGTCTTATAAAGCATCTAAACCAGCATCATGAAGTGATGTTTAAAGATGGCAGCAAGCTCACAGCATCTCTCAACTCAAGAGCAACATTCAAAGTGCACAGGCTGAAGGAAAGTATTGATTTTATCACATGCAATTACAATACGCCTTTTCATCTGTATCTGGATGTACAATGGGTATCGTTGTTTGTCCCAGCAGTTTACAATACAGAATGTGCACGTCTGTGGGGCTTTTATAAAGATTTCTATTTGCATTGATACAATTGCTTGGATCACAAATTGTTCTAACTTGATTAAAGTCACCAATGATAAAGGTATTCTTGCGCTTACAGTTACCATTATTATCTCTGTTTGCTATCAGATCATCACATCCCCCTTGTGGGATCATGTTGATGATCTGCTGGTTTTCTGAACACGTCCGTTAGTCATGCAGAGCACAGTGCCAGAGAGCGCCACCAGCAGGAACATGGAAGTCTTCATTGTATTTCTATATCGAAAAAGTAAACAGAGTGAATATATAAATCAGTATTATTTCATTTCATTTATTAACTTGTTTATTTTTGTTTCCTAAATGTTAATCGTGCTTAACTATTAAAGTAAAAATACAGATAGATAGGAAACTCTCTGAAAAGTCAAACTGTTTTCAGTGAGTTTATATATTTGCCAGAGGAAAGGTCAGAATCTGCATATCTGACCACTTTGAATCAATTTATATCTAAACAGAAATCAGTAAAAGTTCAAATCAGTTTATCAGTATCCTCACTTATGAGGATATTGATATCCGTATAACTGGAGTTATTATAGATTTTCATACATGACATTTGTGAAAAAGGCGAGGGTGTCAGGGTCCCTGTGTCTACCCGGTCGCCTCAGTGTGGCTACATGTGTTTTTTTGTTTTGATTTTGTCCCCGCTCTCTCCCTCCCTCCTTCTCTCACTGCCTGGGCGGAGCTCATCTGTGGGCTCCTGCCCTTGGCCCACGCACCTGGTGACACCTGTGGCTCATCACCCAACAGTGTTCCAGTCCCCTTATAAGATGGCAGCCCTGTATTTCTCGTCGCTGGACCGTTGCCGACTCTCGTCAGTGTTAACCCCAGCTCAGTTCGTTCTCGTGTTTCCCTAGCGATCTTCTTACAGTAACCTTTTGCATCTCTGTGAATAGATTTCCCTGGACCTGCCCCTGTGTTACCTGAGCGATCAAGTGTGTGAGGATTGGAGCGAGCTTTTGTGTTTCTTGTGGAGTGTGAAGAGGAGCGTGGAGCGTGGATGGAGTGAGGACTTTGGAGCGTGTGTGGACTGCAAGTGTCTTTCCCCCCTCCTGTTCGTGTGTGGATTCCCGGAACCCGTCTTTTCCCCACTGTGTAAATAGATCACCTGGTGCTTCTGTAAATAAAAAACCTTTATTGTTCCCTACTCAGAGCCTACGCGTGAGTCCGTTCAGTCCCGTTGTGACAGAGGGTAAGGACGTAAATCGACTGGTAAAGAGGGACTGGTGAAGAGTCTGCAGCCGCAGCACCGATCCATCTGTCCATCTCCTGTTCCCTTCTCTGATCACTCGTGAACAAGACTGCGAGTTTTGTAACTTAATAAAAGCAGTAATTTGTTTGCCAGAGGGCCCCTTCCACGTCACACCCTGTTCTTTCCTTCTTGTCTTATATGAAAATTCACTTTGTGGAGCTTTTTGGGAAATTGTTAAACTTCAGGAAGATTCTGAACATGCCCCATCGTTTAGCCAGCTCTTTGGAGCTGAGCAGGTTCAGGCCTGTTGTTGTAAGTTTTATAAAACGATCTCATTTAAACGGATAATCCAGCTGAAGCTTCAGACAGCCGTCAGACAGTGAAACACTGCCATCTGCTGGACTCGAATAACAAAGACGCTGCTTTGACGGGTGAGGGAGTTTCAACAAGTCTGCAACGACTCAAGCATCAAACTACAGAACTATTCTAGCGGACATGGTGCTCTAATGACTGCTTCATTAACGCAGCTCAGAAAGGATCAAACATATCAATAAATTATGAAATAAAAAAATTACTGTTTCACTGCACACACAAACCTTCTCTTATTAGCACAACACTGCCCAGGCCTCAGAGTGTATTCTTTATAGACTATTAAACCTTAGCATGTTATTTTAATGTCTTACAGGTGAAACAGCCAACCAGTGATCCTAACTGTAATTTAAAATATTCAGCTGCAAAAATGCTTTTAGCAAATAGTTTTTTATGACTGTGCTAAGATTCAATACTAGATTTTTGCTGGTCTGATTAAAAGGTTAAATGTAGAAGTTTTGGGATCATATATTAATACTTCCAAAACAATAAAGTTGTTGTAGAGAATCTATGTTCATTATTGTTGCTCATCATGGAAAGACAAAGACATCAGACTCTGCTGAAAGATTTTACACTCCTACTCTCTGCACACAGCGGTCTGAGGGACCTTCCAGGATCGGGGATTTTATTTATTTTGTTCTTTTTCGGTCTTACTGGTTAGTAGGTTGTGATTTTCTACCTGTTGATCTCTCATTTGGAACATGATTTGCTCTGGAGCAGATTAGGTTCAAAGCATGAGTTGACCTGGCATTATGTCTTGGATTACAAAAAAATCCCACATTAAACCTTGAAGTTAGCCGGATAAGACAGCGTTCTGTTTCACAGTAAAGGCCTCAGAGAGTTGTTGCTAACCAAAGTCTATCTTGTACAGCCATGCAGCATCTAATGACGTTTTGTAACCTGTCACTACAAAGGAGCAGTGAAATGATTGCTGTTTTAGTGCACATACACAGTGTGGTGATCAGTATAAGGACATTAAAGTGATGTTGCAGAAAGCTGCATCTGGTCAGAAGGAAAAAAAACACGCACACTTGGAAGACTTGGCCAGATTTGCACAAAATGAATGGCTGACAGTGGACAGATACAAGGATGTGGATGGTCACACCCTCGTGCATTAAAGAGGCCGTTCACAAAACCAAACACTCAACAGACACTGATCAGTTTGCCTCACTAACTCATCTACACAAGGCGTGTTGTAGAAGTAGAGCAGGGCGATATGGCCAAAAATATTCATCACGATATAAATTTGAAAATGTGCGATAACGATATAACTGACACGAGACAAAATACTTTACAACTCCACTTCATTTGTGCAAAAAAAAAAAAACCAATCAATGTATTTTCACTTAAATAAGCAGCTGCTTTTCATGTGCATTAAACTTATATAAAAATGTAACACTGCAAATGCAAATTCCTCGCTGACAGTTTAACCAAAAGGCATTTCCAGTGGAAACTGGCCGACATATCCTCAGCACAACCATGTATAATATCCACAAAACTTAAAAAGAGGTTAAACAAACACACAGTACAGTGATATTATGTTGAAGCACAGTACGTATCACTCCGCGGGGCTCCTGCCTACGATAGCCGTAATGCTCCAACAATCCATCAAGCGGTGCGGCTTCGTAGCTTAGCAAAGTCGTACTAAAACATTTGACAGATTTTCGAGTGCCGTGCACATAAAATCGTTTCCAAATCAGTAAACACAACCAGGATTCATACAGTGGCTTGCAAAAGTATTCGGCCCCCTTGAACTTTTCCCCATTTTGTCACATTACAGCCACAAACATGAATCAATTTTATTGGAATTCCACGTGAAAGACCAACACAAAGTGGTGCACACGTGAGAAATGGAACGAAAATCAGACATGATTCCAAACATTTTTTACAAATAAATAACTGCAAAGTGGGGTGTGTGTTCAGCCCCCTTTGGTCTGAGTGCAGTCAGTTGCCCATAGACGTTGCCTGATGAGTGCTAATGATTAAACAGAGTGCACCTGTGTGTAATCTAATGTCAGTACAAATACAGCTGCTCTGTGACGGCCTCAGAGGTTGTCTAAGAGAATATTGGGAGCAACAACACCATGAAGTCCAAAGAACACACCAGACAGGTCAGGGATAAAGTTACTGAGAAATTTAAAGCAGGCTTAGGCTACAAAAAGAAACAACGTCCCACGGAGCACTGTTCAAGCGATCATTCAGAAATGGAAGGAGTATGGCACAACTGTAAACCTACCAAGACAAGGCCGTCCACCTAAACTCACAGGCCGAACAAGGAGAGCGCTGATCAGAAATGCAGCCAAGAGGCCCATGGTGACTCTGGACGAGCTGCAGAGATCCACAGCTCAGGTGGGGGAATCTGTCCATAGGACAACTATTAGTCGTGCACTGCACAAAGTTGGCCTTTATGGAAGAGTGGCAAGAAGAAAGCCATTGTTAACAGAAACCATAAGAAGTCCCGTTTGCAGTTTGCCACAAGCCATGTGGGGGACACAGCAAACATGTGGAAGAAGGTGCTCTGGTCAGATGAGACCAAAATGCAAAATGCTCTGTGTGGAAAACTAACACTGCACATGACTCTGAACACACCAGCCCCACTGTCAAATATGGTGGTGGCAGCATCATGCTCTGGGGGTGCTTCTCTTCAGCAGGGACAGGGAAGCTGGTCAGAGTTGATGGGAAGATGGATGGAGCCAAATACAGGGCGATCTTGGAAGAAAACCTCTTGGAGTCTGCAAAAGACTTGAGACTGGGGCGGAGATTCACCTTCCAGCAGGACAACGACCCTAAACATAAAGCCAGGGCAACAATGGAGTGGTTTAAAAGCAAACATATCCATGTGTTAGAATGGCCCAGTCAAAGTCCAGATCTAAATCCAATCAAGAATCTGTGGCAAGATCTGAAAACTGCTGTTCACAAACGCTGTCCATCTAATCTGACTGAGCTGGAGCTGTTTTGCAAAGAAGAATGGGCAAAGATTTCAGTCTGTAGATGTGCAAAGCTGGTAGAGACATAAGGCAAACCGGATTATAAGGAGCACTGTCGATTTCCAGAAAAATCAAAGGACTGATTTTTAGAGTGCCTTATTTTCCGAAAAGCACAGTAATAACATAATAACAACGGCCCGCTAGCATGCTCTTGGTTGCTGAGGGCTATGCTGTGGCTGAGCTGCAAGATTAACTCTGCAAAACCAACTTTCATCAAGTAACAGGGCTCTAGAGTGCAACCAATTTGGTCGCAAATGCGAATCCGTGTAAATGAGAGCAGGTACACTGATTCCACACAAAGACGTAAATACAGAACGGACCCGACACATCAGAATCAACTTTGTCTTTCTCGGCTTTCTCACCCGACGGCTCGTAGACGGACACGCTCTCGGAGCTTAGCGATCCTGATGCGTCCGGTCCGCGCTGCGATTACGTCTTCTTGCGCTGATTCTGAGCTGCAGGTTTTGTCTCTCCAACCAAAATTCAGAGCCAGCAGCAAAAGAAGCAGCAAACTGCGCTTCACATTTGATCAATGTCATTAATTTTGCTGTTTTGCTTCCACGACTATTAAAATCACACTCCATGCACAGCTAGCTCTCTCTCTATCTGTCTCTGTACTTCAAGAACAGTTTCCCGTCTCCAATCTCTGTTTTCTGTATTATTCATTCGCTTATTACCCACCAGTCTACCGTTGTTTACAGCGCTGTGGCTGCTGTCTTTTTCTTTTTTTCACTTAAATGACCTCGGACAAGAAAGCCTATTTTTTCTGTTGTTCAATACTGAAGAAATTTAAACTTCATATGCAGAACATTGTAGAATATTTTTAAGGTTATCTGCTATAAAAAGCCAGACCAGGAAAATCTCCTTCATGTTTTTCTGTGTTTTATTCTCAGTTACTTTCACACAAAGGCATCTGCTGTGATGTTCACAATTCTGATGAAGTCAGTACTGATAAATGATCAGAGTTATAATATTTCTGACTGTCTGAGGCTAAGTTGAATCGAATCGGGACTTTGAAAACCGGAATCGAATGGATTATAGAAATCAGTGATGATACTTAGCCCTAGTGAGCAGCCTAGGCACGACAGAAGTGGATGTAGCTGTAACAGGAAAAGAACTATTGCTAACTTTTCTGTTAAGTTAAGGCCTGATCCTTCTGAAATTCATAGCCAGTGCTCTGACACGGTGTCATCAATATTTGAATGCTGAAAAAGCACAGTGTATCCAGAAAAACACATTATATTATATCAATTATTATAAAATTTGTGTGCGCCTAACTTTTTAAAGTTAGGCGTACCGGTACGCCCATGGCAAAAAGTTAGTCTAGAGCCCTGCAGTAAAGACGAGAGTTGGTTTTGAAAGGTGCAAAGAAGGGAGGGATGAGAAGTAAAAAGCAGCTACTGTCAGTCTTTACAGACAGAAGGACTGATTGGCCGTCTGGGAGCCCAACGGATGTTAAAAAAAAGAGAAAAAAAAGTTGAAAACGTTGAAGGTTTGATCATCTACTCCCTCATCTCCATCTCGTTTTTACTCCCACTCATTTCCAGCAGCTGTCTCTGTTAGTCTGCCTTCCCATTTCCATCCTAATGAGGATTTATTCCCACTGAAGCAGCTGCACGGCGCAGGGAAAGAAGACGCAGGAACCGCACGCTGAGTTCATCCACAACGTCTGACCTTCCCTGTCTCTCTCCATCCACCTCTCTTCTATCCGTTTAGATGTTTACCTGTCCATGTGACTGTTGACATTAGGAAGCTGTCACTAAACTGCTGTCGCTGCCAATGACTGTCATGTCCCCCTCGAGTGTTAGCCCCCCTCCAGAGCTCTAAAGCACAGGCTTTAATAAGCCCGGCAAGAGAAATGCCAGCTTCCTATGCAGCCTGAGCTGAGAACATTGGAGTGACAAAGAAGAGGGGGGCAAAAGTCTGATGCACACTAGGGCTGCCACGATTAGTCGACTAGTCACGATTACGTCGACTATCAAAATCGTCGTTTGAAGCTTTGTAAGATCACAAAAGACGCAGGAATAAGTAGTAGGATTTAAGAGTGTAATAACGGACTGAAACAGAAGATGGCAGCACTGCATGTACAAGGATGCCAGCTGCCGTTAAACCCCGAAGAAGAAGAAGCTGTGTCCCAGAATTCATAGCGCAGCCCAGCTCAGTTTCCA
The DNA here is from genome assembly GCF_057381845.1 of Rhamphochromis longiceps. NCBI lineage: Eukaryota > Metazoa > Chordata > Actinopteri > Cichliformes > Cichlidae > Rhamphochromis > Rhamphochromis longiceps. The sequence continues at coordinate 69,598,717 of NC_140559.1, read as the reverse complement.
ACAATGGCGGCAGCTAGTTAGTTTTAATATTACTCTTATTATTCTTTCTGGGTCACAAAATAAACGTTTAACATGTTTTCAGGCGAGAGTGTAGCTGTGTAAACCTCAAATATCTGCTCAGTTTATCAAGACACCACATATTTCAAAAGCGCTCCGACGTTTTCAGAGACGTCTGTTAGTCACTAGCTCGATAGCTAGCCGGGAGCAAGGCTCATTAGAGCCGGTGAGAACACCGGAATCCCGGCAAATCGTTTTCAAACCCACCGCCGTCTTTCGCTACTCAGGTTAAACATGATATAAGTCACTTAGATAACTTAAAAATGTTATTGTTTGGCTTTTTTTAGTATTTTATTTGTTCCTGAGCAAATCGGTTTGGCTAAGATTAAAGTTATAGTTTTTACACAGCTGAGTAAACGTCAAGCAGACAACTGATTATCAGAAGTGTGAGATGCTGGAGAATATACTCCGGTGTCCTGTTATATTTTAGATAGCAAGGAGCAGACGGCTGAGTTTATTAAACTTCACCGAAACAATCTGCAAATTTCATTAAAATTTAATAAACTATCATCTTGTCTTTATTTTTAGTTAGCACATACCTGAAACACTTAAAAATGTAAGCTAATGATAGTTATATAAGAGCAGATGCTGCTGGTGCAATAAGCTGTACGTTTTACGTACAATGGATGATGATCTGATTTAGGGCAGCACGATTTTGCATAAAATGAGAATCACGATTTTTTGGCTTAGAATTGAGATCATGATTCTCTCACGATTTTCTTCCATCCATCCATCCATCTTCATCCGCTTTATCCGAGGCCGGGTCGCGGGGGCAGCAGCCTAAGCAAAGAGGCCCAGACCTCCCTCTCCCCAGCCACCTCCTCCAGCTTATCCGGGGGAATACCAAGGCGTTCCCAGGCCAGCCGAGAGATATAATCTCTCCAGCGTGTCCTGGGTCTGCCCCGGGGCCTCCTCCTGGTGGGACATGCCTGGAACACCCCACCCAGGAGGCGCCCAGGGGGCATCCTTGTCAGATGCCCGAACCACCTCAGCTGGCTCCTTTCGATGTGGAGCAGCAGCTGCTCTACTCTGAGCCCCTCCTGGATGGCCGAACTTCTCACCCTATCTCTAAGGGAGAGGCCAGCCACCCTTCGGAGGAAGCTCATTTCTGCCGCTTGTATCCGCGATCTCGTTCTTTCGGTCACTACCCACAGCTCGTGGCCATAGGTGAGGGTAGGGACGTAGATCGACCGGTAAATTGAGAGCTTCGCTTTTACACTCAGCTCCCTCTTCACCACGACGGACCGGTGCAGCGTCCGCATTACTGCAGCTGCAGCCCCAATCCGTCTGTCGATCTCCGGCTCCTTTCTCCCATCACTCGCGAACAAGACCCCGAGATACTTGAACTCCTCCACTTGGGGCAGGAACTCATCCCCGACCGGGAGTGGGCACTCCACCCTTTTCCGGCTGAGAACCATGGCCTCGGATTTGGAGGTGCTGATCCTCATTCCTGCTGCTTCACACTCGGCTGCGAACCGTTCCAGTGCGAGCTGGAGGCCCTCACCCGATGAAGCCAACAGAACCACATCATCCGCAAAAATCAGAGATGAGATTCTGAGGCCACCAAAGCGAAAGCCCTCCGCCACTTGGCTGTGCCTAGAAATCCTGTCCATAAAAATTATGAACAGAACCGGAGACAAAGGGCAGCCCTGGCGGAGCCCATCACCCACCGGGAACGAGTCCGACTTATTGCCGGCAATGCGAACCAAGCTCTTGCAACGGTTGTAGCAATGGGCCAGACACCCCATACTCCCGCAACACCTCCCACAGGACACCCCGAGGGACACGGTCGAATGCCTTCTCCAAGTCCACAAAACACATGTAGACTGGTTGGGCAAACTCCCATGCACCCTCAAGTATCCTCGAGAGGATAAAGAGCTGGTCCAGTGTTCCGCGACCAGAACGAAAACCGCATTGTTCCTCCTGTATCCGAGGTCAGACTAGCGGACGAACTCTCCTTTCCAGCACCCTGGCATAGACTTTCCCAGGCAGGCTGAGGAGTGTGATCCCCCTGTAGTTGGAACACACTCTCCGGTCCCCCTTCTTAAAGATGGGGACCACCACCCCGGTCTGCCAGTCCACAGGTACTGCCCCTGATCTCCACGCAACATTGCAGAGGCGTGTCAACCAGGACAGCCCTACAACGTCCAGAGCCTTCAGGAACTCGGGGCGGACCTCATCAACACCAGGGGCTCTGCCACCAAGGAGTTGTTTAACTGCCTCAGTGACCTCGCCCCCAGAAATTGGCAGGTCATTCCCCTCATCCCCAGACTCTGCTTCCTCCTCGGAAGACGTGTCAGTGGGATTAACGAGGTCCTCGAAGTATTCCTTCCACCGCCTGACAATTTTCTCAGTCGATGTCAGCAGCGCTCCGCCAGCACTATACACAGTGCAGGTAGAGCACCGCTTTCCCCTCCTGAGACGCCTGACGGTTTGCCAGAATCTCTTCGAGGCAGTCCAAAAGTCTTTTTCCATGGCCTCTCCGAACTCCTCCCACACCCGAGTTTTTGCTTCAGCCACTGCCCGAGCCGCATTCCGCTTGGCCTGTCGATACCTGTCGGCTGCCTCCGGAGTCCCACAGGCTAACCAAGCCCGATAGGACTCCTTCTTCAGCCTGGTGGCTCCCTTCACCTCTGGTGTCCACCATTTGGTTCGGGGATTACCACCACGGCAGGCACCAACCACCTTGCGGCCGCAGCTCAATGCAGCAGCTTCGGCAATGGAGACGCTGAACATGGTCCATTCGGACTCAATGTCCCCAGTCTCCCTCGGAATGCTGTTGAAGCCCTGCCGGAGGTGTGCGTTGAACATCTCGCGGACTGGGGCCTCTGCTAGACGTTCCCAGCACACCCTCACTACGCGTTTAGGTGCACCAGGTCTGTCCAGCGTCCTCCCCCGCCACCTGATCCAACTCACCACCAGGCGGTGATCAGTTGACAGCTCAGCCCCTCTCTTTACCCGAGTGTCCAGAACATGTGGTCGCAGGTCTGGTGATACGATTACAAAATCGATCATCGACCCACGGCCTAGAGCGTCCTGGTGCCACGTGCACTTATGGACACTCTTATGTTCGAACAGGGTGTTCGTTATGGCCAACCTGTGATTAGCACAGAAGTCCAATAACAAAGCACCGCTCGGGTTCAGATCAGGGAGGCCGTTCCTCCCAATCACGCCCCTCCAGGTCTCGCTGTCGTTACCCACGTGAGCATTGAAGTCTCCCAGCAGGACAACAGAGTCTCCAGGTGGAGCACCTTCCAGCACCGCCCCCCCCCCCCCCCCCCCCCCCCCCCCCCCAGGGACTCTAAGAAGGCTGGGTACTCTGAACTGCCACTTGGCGCATAAGCGCAGATGACAGTCAGGACCCGTTCCCCGACCCTAAGGCGCAGGGAACAAACCCTCTCGTCCACCGGGAAAAACCCCAACGTACCGGCAGCAAGCCGAGGGGATATTAGAATACCCACCCCAGCCCGCCGCCTCTCACCAGGGGCAACGATTTTCTTTTCCAGTATAAATATTTATTGCGCTTATTAACTGCACATCAACTTCATAACAGTTGAGACTGAACATAAAAACAATAAATAAACATAAAAACAACAAATGTCTCACGTTTTGTTGTTGCCGCAAAATGTTGTACTGCTTGAAATTCCGTCTCCACCGTTGCTCGACACTGCGTGTATAGAGCAGGTAGTGCAACAATAGAAAAATAGTTGCGGGACGGCACTGTGTAACGTTTGTCTAGGGTGTTGATCATTTTCCTAAATCGCTCGTTTTGCACAGTGTTGATGGGAGCCATATCTTTGATAAGGTGATAAGTGATAGCCTCCGTAATTTCTTTGTGCCTGCGGGAGTTCGACGGGTATAGGGAAGCGCTGTATAAGGTTCCCGTTATTGATGTTTGGGTGGTTGACCGGGACGGATTTTCTCCTGTCACTTTCTCGTCATCCCTGACGTGCTCTCCGTTGTTTTTTCCCGTTGTTTTCTCACCAATCCACAGCGCAAACAGACACATTACACCATGTCAGCCAACCCATCCTTCGGCTCAGATGAGCTTGGAATATCTAAAGGGACCATTTTGGGAGATCTGGATTGTTGATTACCTGACAGGAAGACCACAATATGTACGTCTCCCACAGTGTGTGTCTGACAAGGTGATTAGCAACACAGGGGCACCACAGGGGACTGTCCTCTCCCCCTTCCTCTTCACCCTCTACACCACAGACTTCAGCCACTGCACAGAGACCTGCCATCTTCAGAAGTTTTCTGATGACTCTGCGGTGGTTGGATGCATCAGCAGGGATGATGAGACAGAGTACCGGGCTGTGGTCGACTCCTTTGTCACGTGGTGTGAGCAGAATCATCTGCAGCTCAACGTGGCAAAGACCAAGGAACTGATCGTGGACTTCAGGAAGACCAGGAAACACTTGACCCCTGTTTCAATCCAGGGGGTCAGTGTTGACATTGTGGAGGACTATAAATACCTTGGAGTACACATTGACAATAAACTGGACTGGGCTAAAAACACCACAGCACTTTACAGGAAGGGCCAGAGTCGTCTCTATTTTTTGAGGCAACTGAGGTCCTTCAACATCTGCCAGAAAATGCTGAGGATTTTCTATGAGTCTGTGGTGGCCAGTGCGATCCTCTATGCTGTTGCATGCTGGGGGAGCAGGCTGAGGGTCGCAGATGCCAACAGACTTAATAAACTGATCCGTAAGGCCAGCAATGTTGTGGGGATGGAGCTGGACTCCCTCAAGGTGGTGTCGGAGAGGCGGATGCTGTCCAAGATAAAGACAATGTTGGATAACACCTCCCACCCACTCCATGACATGTTGGTCAGTCACAGGAGCTCGTTCAGTGAGAGACTGAGATTACCGAAAAGCACCACTGAACGACACAGGAAATCATTCCTGCCTGTGGCCATCTCCCTGTACAACGCATCCACTTAACACACTGTTTGCTGCTACAACTACACATGTTTCTTTTCCAAATATTTATTTATAAGTGACTTATGTATGTATGTATGTATATATATGTATATATTGTACTATTCTTAGTTAGCGTATTGTCTGTCTTGTCTTAATGTTGGTTTAAAATGGAGCACTGTAACAAAAAATAATTTCCCCCAGGGATCAATAAAGTATTCTGATTCTGATTCTGATTCTGATTTCATCGAGGATAACCACAACGAACAGCGCTGGACATTTAAGACCCCAGAACAATTTCAATACGAGACAGATTATCGATCCAAGGAAACTCGATCGATAAAACTTAAGTGTCTCGATGACCTCGAACAACTGCTGAAAGTTAGACGAGGACCGGAAAATGGCCAATCATTATTTGTAAGGCTAATCAAAGAAATGTTGGCCTTGGATGCAAATCAGCGCATAACACCCTCGGAGGTTCTGAAGCATCCCTTTTTCGACCCTGGCCTCTCAAGGAGAACCCCCTGCACGGACATGAATAGTACAGGGGGAGAACTCCTTGTGCTCTCTCAGCAGCCTTCAAGCTGGAAAAGTCATGGATCGCAAAAATTCAGCTGCAGTTTCCAAAACTCAGTTGAATTTCCTCAAAAAAGAGACATCAACACCTCAGCCAACCCATCTGCCTCTGAAGATGATCTTCAAATAACGGAAGGGACCATTTTAGGAGATCACCACGTGGTAGAGGCCTTCCTTGGAGAAGGAGGCTTTGGTTTGGTAACCAGATGTCGCGATACAAAAAACAACAAAACCGTTGCTATTAAAGTCAACAAGAGCGACCCTGAAATTCTGCTCCAGGCAAAACTGGAAATTTTCATCCTGGAGCAGCTACGACGCTTGGATCCAGACAGGTGCAACATTGTCGAATGGAACGGCTATTTCCTCGATGGAGAGCGCATTTGCTTGAATTTCGTACTCCTCGACCAAAGCCTGTGGGACTACATTGGGGACCGGAATAACCAAGGTCTCCCAATGAGAGAACTCGGGCCAATTTTGCATCAGCTCGCAAATGCTCTGTTCCACCTGGGTTCTGTGGGAATAGTGCATGCTGACCTCAAACCTGGAAACATCATGGTTGTGAACCGCAGTGAGTCTCCCGTCAAAGTCAAACTCATAGACTTTGGCCTCGCATGTCCTGCTTCTGCAGTGATTCCTGGTGACCGTGTGGGGACAATTGGTTATTGTGCACCTGAGGTTATGCTTGGCATTCCATACGACGAAGCAATCGACATGTGGTCTCTGGGGCTGGTAGCTGTGGAGCTTGCTACAGGGGTGCCTCTCTATCCTGGGGAAGACGATTATGACGTTTTGAAATTCATAATTGAAACTCAGGGTCAGCTACCAGATCATCTCCTAGAGTCTGGCTTGTACACTGACAGCTATTTCATCGAGGATAACCACAACGAACAGCGCTGGACATTTAAGACCCAAGAACAATTTCAATACGAGACAGATTATCGATCCAAGGAAACTCGATATATAAAACTTAAGCGTCTCGATGACCTCGAACAACTGCTGAAGGTTAGGCGAGGACCGGAAAATGGCCAAACATTATTTGTAAGGCTAATCAAAGAAATGTTGGCCTTGGATGCAAATCAGCGCATAACACCCTCAGAGGTTCTGAAGCATCCCTTTTTCGACCCTGGCCTCTCAAGGAGAACCCCCTGCACTGACATGAATAGTACAGGGGGACAAAACCTTGTGCTCTCTCAGCAGCAATCATCGTTTGGGTGGCCAGAATTCTAGGGGAGCTAGAAAATTCTTGTGGAAAAAAAGCCCAAAACAATAACATCAACAAAAACAACCAGTGAATGTGGTCTTAAACTTGGGCACAATTTGGCTTGAAATCCATCAACTAATCTCTCAATATTCAAAGCGGAACAGCAGACAACTTACCATCACATCAGTCCTTCAATCAGACCTACCACAAACGTCTTCCTTCTCTCACCCCAACCGGTCGCAGCAGATGGCCGCCCCGACCTGAGCCTGGTTCTGCCGGAGGTTTCTTCCTGTAAAAAGGGAGTTTTTCCTTCCCACTGTCGCCAAAGTGCTTGCTCATAGGGGGTCATATGATTGTTGGGTTCTCTGTATGTACTATTGTAGGGTCTACCTTACAATAATACATACAGCCTTGAAGTGAGTGGTGATGTGATTTGCTGCTGAATGAATTGGGAACTAATTGGAAATCTGGATATTAATTAAATAAACCTGCTTTGAGCATCAATTAATTGTTGTTTGAAATTCTTTATAAATATATAAATATAGTGCCACTCTTCTACTGTTTAAATTGCAACTGTTTAAAACTGACTAATTTATTCATACACTTGAGCATAAACACACGCACAGTAAATGGCCTGTATTTGTACAGCGCTTTACTTAGTCCCCAAGGACCCCAAAGAGCTTTACACTACATTCAGTCATTCACACATTCACACACTGGTGATGGCAGCTACATTGTAGCCACAGCTGCCCTGGGGCGCACTGACAGAGGCGAGGCTGCCGGACACTGGCGCCACCGGGCCCTCTGACCACCACCAGTAGGCAACGGGTGAAGTGTCTTGCCCCGGGACACAACGACCGAGACTGTCGGAGGCGGGGCTCAATCTGGCAACCTTCCAATTACAGGATGAACTGCGAACTCTTGAGCCACGATTGCCCTATATACACATATACTTTACAGTACTAGTCAGTGCTTACATACTAGTTCTTTTCCCTACTTTTTCATGCTTACTGGTACAAATGCCTGTTACTAGAGTTAAATGCTATCAATGTATTCTCACAGTTATGGAACTGTACAAATGCATACAAAATAACGCTCACGTAAACATAACTGTGCACTAGTTTGCCCTTATTGCTGCAGTTTGTTTCAAGTTGTTCTCTCTCTCTCACACACACACACACACACACACACACACACACACACACACACACACACACACACACACTATGTAACGTTTCAGCAAGAAAATACCGCCCCTCCCCCCCACAGTGACACCACCACCACTAGTCTGCACAGCTGACATGAGGCAGCATGGATCCATCCTTTCATGCTATTTATGCCAAATTCTGACCCGACCATCTGCATGTCAGAGCAGAAATCAAGACTCATCAGACCAGGCAACATTTATCCAATCTTCTCATGTCAAATTTTGAGAACTGTAGCTTCAATTTCCTGTTCTTAGCTGACCAAAACGCTCTTCTGCATTCTTTGGTTGCAACAAATGGTTGTATGAGCTACGGTTGCCTTCCTATCAGACATTTTTCTCTGACCGTTGACATCAATAAGGCAGTTTTTCCAAGAGAACTGCCTTTCACTGGATATTTTCTCATTTTTGTCACCGAAAAGGGTGTCTGTGTTACTTCTTGTCTTATATATATTGTCTCTGTTTTCCTCTGTCCTTTGTCAGTGTCTGTTCACCTACCCCTGTGTCTCCATATTCCCAGTGTTCAAGGTTTCCGAGTGTTTTCCCAGTTTAGGTTTTCATGGTTGGTTCTGTTTGCTATTCAGCCAGAATAAACAGCTCGCTCTTTTTAAAAGTAGGCTCCAGAATGGATGATGGCATGTTCGCATGTCTTTATGCAACACTGAGTGTGCTGAACTAAAGGTAGGCCTAGTTTCATTTTCATGGTCATTATTATCATGACAATGATTACGCCTTATTCTGATTATTTCTCCCTTTTGGAGATGTAACATTTACATGAGGGGTGTAGGAACATTTCCCCCTAAATATTTTTAGATAAATTTTTGTTGAAGTCACTGTTTTTGTCGTATTGATGATGCAGCTAGAATAAGTGCTTTTAAATAAAAGAATAACCATTCAAAGTGCTCAGTGGTGAAACTGTAACTCTTTCAGAGTTTGACAGCTGGACAAGTGATGCCGTATTTAAAGAAACATGAGATGAGTGCAGCATATTATCTGAACAGAGATCATTCAATGAGCAAGAATAAACACTGAAAGAGAAACACTTCACTGTTGATTATCATATGAAGTCTAATAAAAGCTGTTAATCTGTTAATATCCTGCTAATCTGCATACAGCAAATACAGAACATGCGACTTTAAAGCATCCAGCAAAGTGATAACTGTCCTCTGCCCACTAAGTAGTGACTCTACAAAAGATTATTTTCAATATCATCTTTATATTATATTTAGTTATTCTCCAGCGCAACAATGTAAGGAGCTCTGTGATTGGTTAGGAAAGGACAGACTGGCCACCTGGATTTTTCTTCACTGCACATTGATCCATAGCTTTGCTCTGTAAAGGCTAACAAAGTGCTTTTGCTTTACAAAGACATTCAGCGTCGGTATTCACTCTTTTAAAATGCCACTGAACACTGGAGTGAAATGGAGCCCTGATCCTCAGAGTTTTATTGTTGCTAACATTTCTTATAGATAGCACAGATAGTGCCCCACTGCAGTAATCACTCATGTCTAGATATTCCTGTTAAAAAGGAGTTTTTCCTCCCCACTGTAACATGGCAAACATAGCAAACGGATAATCCAGCTGAAGCTTCAGACAGCCGTCAGACAGTGAAACACTGCCATCTGCTGGACGCGAATAACAAAGACGCTGCTTTGACGGGTGAGGGAGTTTCAACAAGTCTGCAACGACTCAAGCATCAAACTACAGAACTATTCTAGCGGACATGGTGCTCTAATGACTGCTTCATTAACGCAGGTCAGAAAGGATCAAACATATCAATAAATCATAAAACACAAAACGTCTCTTATTGCCCAGGGCTCAGGAAGTGAGTGTGTTCCTTATAGCCCAACACGTTCTCACTCCCAACTCGTCAAACGTGTGACGCATGGTCAGGCTCCCTCTGCTTCACTTATGGACCATATGGACCACCAGGTAAGACCATTTAAACGGACAGCATTTATAGAATGACTATTAAAAGTCTGCGAGTGTCAGTAATGTTAATGTGGTTATGTTAGTAATACACCGAGTGCTAATATAACAGCTTTAAGATGCATTTGTAGATGTTATTACGTGTTTTACCGTCTTTATGGTGCTAGCTTAAAGTTACGGTGTAAACGTTAGCTTATATTGGAGGAAAGCTGTTACTGTTTAAACGATGTTAGCACAGAAATATTAGCTTCTGTCATGACTGATGAAGTTACTAGTTAATAAAGTTTCCAGTAAAGTGTTTAATCGCAGCCACAGACTGACAGCAAATATCTCGATTAGCTTCAGTGCATCTGTAATAAATATGTGCAAGTTTCAGTGCTTCGTTTAAACTGTATGATACTTATACTGACCCAGGGTCAGTGTAAAATACAATCCTAGCTGTGTGAACAAAGCCTGGCTGCTTTAATCCTGCATGACAAACCTCAGGATGCAGGTTATTATTACTCTTTCCTGCTGGCACACCTGTCACACCTGAGAGTCAGCTAGAAACTCACAGTGACGTGGACATCATGCAAAGACTGCCAGACTCTGTAATACTGCAAATGATCAGTGACTCAGGTTATCACTAAACTTTAAACGGCACCTCTGTGTCTCTGTGTGCTGAACATCTAGGATTGAGTCAGGCTGCATTGACTGTGGGACTTTAATGTGTTAAAAGCAGGTTGAAGACGGCTCAGAAACATTTGAAGATTAAAATTTAGCATTATGGCTGCTGGTGGTTTGTAAAGCCTCTACTCAGCTGTATTTTTGTTACTAATTTATGTTTGTTGTTGTTTAACACAGATTTCAGAAGAGCAAATATGCTTAATAGTTTAACTAGATTTCATTTGTCAGTGTGGGACTGCTGAGTCACCTGAAGAACTCATTTCATTCATTCTCCACATGATGTTCATTTACAGAAATGTTTCACAGGAACTGATTTCTCCCAAAGGGTGAACTAGTGTGTTTCCATAGATTACCTCTGTATGAATGTACTTCTTAAATGAAGGCAAGTGTTTGTCCTTTTTTGTTCCTCAGGTACAGTACGTGATATCAAGGGCAGGCGGTCATCACTGGGGGTAGACAAGAAGCAGACGTACTTCCAAGAGGGAGCTGCAGTGAGGTCAGAGGTCAGAATCTGAAACAGCTCAGGTTTATATTTTAGAGGTTATAAAAAATCAAAATGTATTATTTAAAGAAACCTTTAAATAATAGTCATAATTATGATTATTATAAGAAATATCAAACATTTAAGTGGATTTTCTGTTACACATATCGTGTTAGCCCTGCAATAAACTGGCAGCCTGTCTTTGTCCTGTATCAGCTGGGATAGGCTTCATCCTCCTGCAACCCTGAATTGGATACATTGTATTCCAATTATGTAATCTGATCATTTACAAACTCAAGGTATCTAATCAAAATGTAAGTGATGCCGCCCTTGACAGACAGGGAGATTTTATTCCTCAAAGACCATCATCCAGTCGAAGTACTAGTTGCCACGTGGTCAGTGTTCTCACAACCATTGATTTTATCTCACAACTTGTTTTCACCAAAGAATTTCAGTAAGTAAATATTCTTCAATCTCTTTTTCCCCCCAGTGTCTGCAGATCAGCATCAGTGTCCACGTGAAGAACCTAGTTATGTTGCCAGTGTCAACCCAACAAAAGGTACTTTACCTTCTTGTATATATTGTGATTCCTTTACTTTTATATTTGTTGTTATAGTTGAGTTAGGCAGGGCTTTTGTGCAGTCCTAAGAAACATACTGCCTAGAGTGTTTTTCACTTTGTGGAAGAGTTTCTTTATTTTTTTTCTGTTAGTGTGTGGAACTGAGGTGCTTCGTCAGGAGCTCCTTCAGTTGTTGGAGGATGGAGAAGAGGACGCAGCCATGACTTGTGAGACGTCGTCTGAGTCAGCTGCTACTCACTGGGCGATCAGAAACATGGTGTCCTTGCTAAAGTGGAAAGAGGCCAGGCCTTGTCTTATAGACAATATGTTAGCTACTCTGGATCCACAGTCACACCGTGTGTGTCAGTGTGGCAAACAAGTAGTTGTGAGGTGTCTGGACTGCCTGCCTCTTCCATTCCTTTGTGCTGACTGTGATATTGCAGTTCACACACGCTTTGTCCTGCACAGCAGAGAGGCAGTAACAGGAGGGTTTTTGCAGCCTTCATCAGAGTTTCACAATCCAATAGGTACGGTTTTTAAGTCTTATGCATTTATTGCTATGTACTATGAGTGTGTGCTGTTATTGTATATTTATTGTGTATCATTTAATTTCCAATTCTTTTTATATATATTGTGTGTTTTTAATGTTAGTTCGGCTGTTGCCTGTGCAAAGACCAGACTGTGTGTGACTGCCCAGCAGGTAACGTTGAGGTTTCACCCGGTGCAATTGTGGCTCTTGTAACCATAAATGGTAAGTTGCTCTTTTGTCACACAGTACATACACAATAGATGTGTTTGCAGGTTTTATTGCAAATTGTACATTGCTACATTGTTTTGAATTACCCTCGGCCCGCAGTATATGTGGGCACCTGTCAAAGGTCATTTGGATTTACCAGACCGCTTTGAAAACAACATGGGAAAAAATGAATGTCTTTGTTGAGCCATGACTGGATTTCTCCTTATCCTTCCTAAAGGCCGTTATAACCTTGCACTGCCAGTGGTGAGCTGCACCAGCTGTGGCCTAATGTGGTCCCCCTCAGTTAAGGACTTCCAGGGTGGTGGATATTGGCCTGGCACCTTAAATTTCTGCACCCTGTTTTCAATGGATGTCTTTCAGTCTTTCTATGACATTAAGAAGCTGCAGCAGGGATGTCACTTAAGGCCTTTGTCAAAGTGCTGGATGAACGAACAGCCCATTTTGGAAGGGTGAGTTTCTAAATTTGTCAAGTTTAAGGAAATTGTGCAAATCAATGTTTATGATGACTGTCCGTGAATATTCTGTTGTTTGTCCTCTACTTAAAAGACTGGCCGAATATCAGCTGATGCCTTCAGCAAAAGTTTCTTGGAGTGGAGTGCTGTAAAGTTTGAGGTGGACAGGATGTGCAAGGAGCCATGCTTTAGCTGCCCTGCCTGCACTCCAGACATGCTCGCCGTCTCAGTTGATGGAAACTGCAAGCTTTATCGCTTTCAATCAAATGCAAGGTACGTTATGCATTGTGTACATAAATCAAATATGGATTTGTACAAAAATTGTATTTTGATGTTTCTTTTCAAACAACTGTCACCGTGTTCGTTCAGCACTTCAGAGCAGGGGAACTTTGAAGGTGTCTTCATTGAGAAAGATGAGGAAGTTGCTGAGTTTGTGAAATACATCCAGAGACACACAAATGATGTAAGATACACATATATATCAGTGCTGTCAGCGTTAATCTTGTTAAAATGACGTTAACGCCATAACCATATACTCATACGTGTGTGTGTGTGGATACATATTTGGATGGGTGGATATTTATTTTGTTTTTCTCTTGGTGTTGTCGTAATACTATTTACTTGACTTTATCTTAATGTGTACTTCATTTTGAGTAGCTCACACTTGGATGTGCGAGGTATACTGCAGCTTGTAGGCTTGGATACGTTTAAGACATTTTGTTATAAGGTTGAATGAATTCAGCAGTCATGTATTGTGACCTCCTTTCTATAGATCAAATGGGGAGGTGCGTTTCAGGATGGGGACGGTTCTACAGTTGGAGAAGAGGTGGAGCAAGTAAACAGTTTCCTGTCTAGGGCGGCCATCACAACGAAGTACATGTCTAAAGCAGGTGTGTGTCTGTGTGTGAGATTTCACTCAGTCTCCTGCTCATTCATTCTTATTTGTATACTAACTGAAATGCAGGGTGAACAGACATGCTGAGCCTCCTGGCTTTGGGCTGGAACAAAAGGAAAGTGGAACAACTGGGCCGCACTTTGAGCCAGAGATATCTAAAGGTCATTTTTTCAACACCCATTTTAATGTGTGTGGTAATGGGGGGGAAACACCAGTACTCTAAAAATGTCCATATGAATGACATTTATTAATGTATTCTTAGATCATAAGGATCCTTAGAGAACAAGTGGAGAGCCTGAATGCGAGCAGAAATGAGCTGGGTGTGGATGACGACACACTGCAGCAATGGGCTGAAGGTGAGTCTCAATATAATGCACTCATGTATAACAACAGGACCCACCATGGCCTCATTAAAGAACTTAGAGTTAAGATCTTTCTGACAGTGTCAACAAACAATGAAAAATAAGCTTGTAAAAGCAGAATTGATGGCAGAGTTGTTGCGTTTGATCAAATTGGATTGGACCTGGGTTGAAGTGATGTCGTACTAGTTGGTTTTATAAAGCTGAACACCAACATACTTGTTATCTCATGATAATGCAGCACATGAAGGCTCCAGATGTCTTATAATGAATATCATCAAGTCAGTGATTACAGAGTCCACTGTAGTTTGGTGACTGTTACTCATCCTGTGTTCTGATTAATATTCCTCTCACTTAGAAACGGATCAAACTGATGGCAGCCTTGGAGCGTTGCAGGCACGAGTAGAGCAGCTTGTCGTCATCATCAGAGTGCGAACACAAAGTCTTTACAGACAAAATGGTGTCACAGTTTCTTTGAAACGGACCGTTTGATGCTCAGTTTGTACAGCTTGTACAGCTACTTTGTAAACAGAATAAAATCAGATCCAGGTTTGTTTAAGCTGGATGTTATTTGTTCTAGCAAACGAATTGATGAGTGTAGATTAAAATGTAAATATATGCATTATGTGAAGGTGTTCCTTTTTATGATTATTTACAGATAGCAACAAGAGGCGACACAGAATTCACAAGGTCATCTTAGATGAGAAGAAACGCTTGGCGGCTGCTGTTGACGACTACAACAAGGAAACAAGCAACAAAGCAAATCGTATCCAGTGATGCCCTCATGCAGAGCGACGTTTGGCCCTGGCAGAGCACAAGTGAACGTAAGCTCTTGATTTCTAAATATCCTTTTTAAACAAACTCCCAGTATCTGAGCAGCAGTTGAATGTTTTGTTCTTGAATCATAATATGCTGCTATGTTTTCCCATCTGATGTTGTTAAACTGCAGCTGCTGCTGACCTCCGGACAAAGAGAAAGGTCTTTGAGAAGGTGATGGCTGTGAGGCGCCTGAGAGAGGAGGAGATGATCCTTTGCAGGGAGATGCAGCATCACTGGACAGTGTTGCAAATGCGATCTGTGGTGTTGGGGACAATCTCCTCAGACTGTAAGCACATCTTTTATTTATTTATACATTTGGTGATGAATTGATTGAAAATAATAGCAGATGCTAAAGTCTTACTGGATCTTTTACCTATATTTGGGTTGCTAGCTAACACTGCCTTCTCCCTTAAAAAAAGTTTAATTACATGATCCTAACTCCTTGTGTTTATGAGGTTTGTTTGTTTGTTTGTTTGTTTTACTTATATTTAATAGTTTTGTTGTTTTTACAGCCTCCCTTGTTGGCATGTCGGAGGATGCACAGAAAGGACTCCATAGCCTGGTTTAAAAACAAAGTGAACTGAAAGCTGAAACGCTCAAAGTAAAGGACGTGTACAAGAGAATCCTCAGCCACCAACCACTCCTGGAAATGGACTCGGAGGAGGAGGAGGACATTCCAGACGATGAGAGTGATTTGAGCACTTCTGATGAAGACTGATTGTGTCATCATTGATGTTATGTTTGCTAGAATAAAAAGTTAATCACATCTGTTTAATGTGATTTTTATAATGTCTGTTTCAGAAATTGCTTATCAACAGACATTTTACATGTTGAGAAGAAAAATGTAATTCCCTTGGTGCAGTTGTTTACCCTGAATCATTCTTTCCCATCTAATTTAATGACTCGTGTACATGTTCAGATACAATAACATCATTGAATTCATGGGATGCTTTCTGGGCTGCTCAAATTACCACAAAATGTAAAAGCACCAGGCAGCACACTCACAAGGACATGTTTTGTTCAGTGTTTTGTTGAAGAAATCAACAAGTACAACTGAGATGTTTGCTGTAGTGGTGTGTTTGTTAAGAAGCATGCCAGCACACTGGTGAACTGACAGTCCCAGAATGCACCCGAGCCAGTGACTCGCCCCAGAACAAATGACATTAATTATCTAGAAAGACAACCGTGATCAAAGACTAAGTAAAAGAGTAGGAAACAAAAGATAAGGAAAGGTACTGTGGGGTAGGAAAGAAAGGCCAGAGCTGTGCAAAATGACCTCCAGCAGGCCACAAATATGCACGTCTGTTCAAACGGTCAGATACTGACTCCATGAGGGTGGTATGAGGGCTCGACGTCCACAGGTGGGGGTTGTGCTTACAGCCCAACACCGTGCAGGATGTTTGGCATTTGCCAGAGAACACCAAGCTTGGCAACTTTGCCACTGGCGCCCTGTGCTCTTCACAGATGAAAGCAAGTTCACACTAAGTACTTGTGACAGAGTCTGGAGACATATTGGAGAACCTTCTGCTGCCTGAAACATCCTCCAGCATGATGGTTGGGCAGTGGGTGACTAATGGTGTGGGTGGCATTTCTTTGGGGGACCGCACAGCCCCCCGTGTGCTCGGCAGAGGTAGCCTGACTGCCATTAGGTGCTGAAATTAGATCCTCAGACCCCTTGTGAGACTAAATGCTGGTGCGGGTGGCCCCGGGTTCCTCCTAATGCAAGACAGCGCTAGACCTCATGTGGCTGGAGTGTGTCAGCAGTTCCTGCAAGACGAAGGCATTGATGCTGTGGACTGGCCCGCCCATTCCCCAGACCTGAATCCATTTGAGGACATCTGGGACATCACGTCTCACTCCATCCACCAACTGCACCACAGACTGTCCAGGAGTTGGCAGATGCTTTAGTCCTGGAGTCCGGGAGGAGATCCATCAGGAGACCATCTGCCACTTCATCAGGAGCATGCCCAGGTGTTGTAGTGAGGTCATACAGGCATGTGGAGGCCACACAGACTACAGAGCCTCATTTTGACGTGTTTGAAGGACATTACATCAAACCAGATGAATGATTCTGTATTGCACTGATCAAGGAACCAACCCAATAGGAGCTAAAGGCATCCTCTTCACATTACTTAACATAGTGAGTTTATACTATGTTTAATGTGCATTTTCTTCATCAGTCTAGAACATAACATGTATGCGCTCCCTGGTTCTTTTTGGAGACAGATCCTGAGACAGCAGGCAGCTTTGGAGAACTCATGCCAGCTGTGGTCATTAAGGAAAACTTTGATTTAATATTGATTTCATGACAACTATCCTCAGGCACATATTCCTGGATATATACAATGACACGAGTAGACACTAACCCCCAGCAGTCTGGTGCTATGACAGCATAACTAAGGGCTGACCTGAACCAGCCCCAACTATAAGCTCTATAAAGAAGTGAAGTCTTATGCCAACTCTTAAAAGTCTTGACCATGTCCACCTCCAAAACTCATAATGGACTTTGGAGGTGGACAGCTATCAAGCTCCTCACAGAGGAGCAGCTTGACAGCTAACAGCTCCCAATTTACTTTAGTCCAAATACATGAATTCAAATTGAGGTGATAACTATTTATCAACAGTATGAATGTCTGTTCCCGTCCAACAAAGTTGTTACTACATACCATGTTGAGCAGGGCTTCCACTTGACTTTAACTTCTTTGTCCTGAAAAACATGATATAAACAAACAATTAATTCAGAAAGACATGCAGGTTGCATACAAAAAGGAGCCTACAAACATTTGTGTACTGTTGAATGGCTCAATATATTATACAGTTAGTTTACAAAAACATAAGAACCACTACAATGCTTGTACTGCCAGCATCGAGTGCATGTCAGCAAAGCAACACTGCTTACATTGTGGCTCACAAGCTCCACTCCTTTTCATCAAAACCAAAATTTTATCTACATTCTGTTTTTTACACTTTAAATCCCAGTTAGGTTAAATATTACCAGTAGCTTTTCAGATAAAACAGTAATAAAGTCCTAATGGTTTCATAAATCTTCATATTTTTTTTCATATAAGCATCGGGGACAAGGCTGTCTTGCAACTGTTGAGGTCACTAGTGTGCGCCCTATTTCTTCCAGGATCACTCTTCATTTGTAGGTTTTAGTGGACTCCTACTACTGTGAAGTGGTTTTCATGGGACAGGGGCTTGTATTCCAAGATCTGGGAGATTGTAGAAATGAGCTGTGATGCCCTTCTTGCCATCTTTCCAGAAATATCAGTGATCTGGAAGCTGTTAGGCTGACTTACAGCAGCAGCACTTTCTGCACCTGCAGAAACTCCAGGACACATTTACTAACAGTGTTTGTTGCTGTGTGTGCTGCAGCTGCAGCTTTGAATTTTTTTTGAGAGCTAATATTTTGGCTTTGGTGTCTTGTTATGAAATGTACAAGAGTAAGAGTGTTAGCATGTGTGTCAAAGCTACGTTTGACTGGGAAACTCAAAGCTCAATAACCTGTATCAACAACAATTCACTGCAGCCTGTGTAATATTTGATGCATCATAATTTATTCCAGTCTATCTTGCAAATACATGTTTGCGTTGCAATGTCATGCACAACACACACAACTATTAGAGCCTTAAGATCAAACCTGCGTCATTCTTTTGGTCCACTGCAGTGTAGCAGTCAAACAAGGAGAAGTGAAGTGGCCCCAAATGGCCAGGATAGAGATCAGAGGGTTAATGCGTAAAATGTATAAAAATATTATTGATTACAGGATAATACATTAATGTTAATATCAACAATAAGCTTTTTACTCTGAAGTTACAAGTATAAACAATGCTGTTGCATTTACACTTACATTTTTTACTATAAGTATGGAAACAAGTGAACAGCATTTTATAATAAGTTTAACTGGAATTCTGTACACTGAAAAACAAACAACAGATAAAAAACACAAACAAACAGCCAGTGCCTTCATCTGTCCATTAAATGTCAAACATCGCTTTGACCTGTAGTCTCTGCTCGTCAGCACATGCTTTTAAAAAGAGCTCCATGTCCTCTGCAAACTGAAAAACAAAGAGGAAGAAGTCCCTCTACACAAAAACACTGTGGATGACAGGCCAGGCAAACATCTATTGACCTGTTTGAATGCCTCCTCATCATGTGAGCCTTGAAGTTTTTTTGTAAGAAGACTAAGACCACAGTGAGGACGTTTCATTTTCATGGACTTTCCACAAGCCCCAGTTTCATTTAGCACAGAGGGTGGAGCACATGAATGTTCTACCCAAGATTCAGGAAATGGTTTAGATGCTGGAGACGAGACATGGAGAGGGAGACGAGGCTCCACGGAGAGTTCAGTGGGGAGCAGTCCTGAATGCTGACATGACAATAATTGCCTTGCCATATCCCCACGCTGTATGACTGTCATGTTACAGAAGGGCAGTGAAAGTGCACCGGCACATCATTTTGTCTGTAAGAGAGAAAAAAAGAAAAAACATGTAATTTAAATGTAGTTGTATAGAATGCAGTCAGTTTATCTAACAATCAGATTGTACATATTAACAAAAATATCCAAGCCGTCCTCAATAATGAAAGCAAAATGGTGTGGATCACAAGAGCTGTCAGGAAATGTGGTGAACAGGAAAAATATTTAATGAAAACACTTTTTTCTCTCGCTGATGAATGAACTGAACTGTACAATGTGAAAAATAACTTTTAAGTCAACAAAGACCTGCAGAGGTGCTGAAAAGAAGTGCATATTTATGACTTTAACTATGAGGTATATTTAATACCAACATACCTTTGAAAGGCAAAGCACTTTGAATGTGTCCATTTATATGCTGCTCAATCTTTGCCCTGACAGCAGGGCTGAAAGTGGGGCACAGAGGGCAGTGAAACAGCCAACACGTGGTGCATTCCTGCAATTCTGGCCTGGAGGCAGAACTCCAATTTGATATTTGCATCTAAAACAGAGAGAAAAACAGATAAACACCATATACACATTTAAGTTCAGGTTTTAGCAGAAATAACACGTTACAGTTAGCATGTAAGAGATTTGGGAGAAAATTCTTTACAAAAACATAATTTACAAGAAACTTTTATTTGTGACATACGTATCTATTGACATATAAAAGACAATTGAACAAAGGCTAACTAACATCTGGGCAATAAAACAGAATAAATAGAGAATATTAGTATTTATACATATATAAAACTCTCTGTGACGACCTTTACAATGTTTTTGCAGGTGGAATGAGAGATATGAATAAAGTGCAATATGCAGTAAATGGAACAATGTGCATTGATGTTACAGATCGTGAAAAGTAGTGAAGTGAATTTGTTCATAACAAGCAAAAATCAAATATGTTTGAAACTGACCACTAAATGCTAACCAGAGGTGTCAAAAGTGCACATTCTTACTAAAGTTTAGATGCCTCGGGGGTCTGACCGTTGTTGTAGCGCTAACAAAGTGCCAACGTAATCAGTGTAAGCAAACTAGATGATTCCTACAATTATATAATTATTAACGGCAAATTTAGACATGAAAGACTCTGTAACAACCTTTACGATCCACTTGCAAGGTTTCCACAGTCGATGGCTGTATCCCAATTCAGGGTCTGCAGCCTTAAAGTTCGCAGCCTCAACGGTCCATGAACTCTGAACATCTGAACTCTGAAGCATGAACTCTGTGTCAAAGATTCAAGTTGCAGTTATTTATATTTCCTATCACCTTAAATCTTCACTCAAAGACACTCAAGTATCTGTGACAGTGTGTATATAGATGTATCATATATAAGAGAGAAATATTGTTCTTTTAATATGTTGGCATTACTAAATGTGGCTCAGTGCTTACATATATGTGTAAAAAGCAAATGTACGAGCTGTGATAACTGTGTCTGATAGAATGAAGAGTAGACTGATAAATGAAATATTCCTTTATTGGGTGAGAAAATCAGACCATGTCATAACTGCTTTAAGTCATACAGAATAGACATCAGAGCCTTAAACAGGCTGACTTCTGCTAAATGGGTCAAACTGGGCAGAAAGTCTACAAGCACATAACATCCTTATAGAAAATGATGTAACACTATAGATCAACTTAGCTCAGAATATATAAAGCATATAAACAATTACAGCAATATGATGCAACAAACACAGCAGTGCTACTGATCCAAAATACTCAAAGCTTCATAGAACTGAAACAAACATTTATTTTTAGCTCCATTCTGCTGCTGATACATACTTTAGGTTTCTGAACTGCATTTTGCAGTCTTCAACTCATATTGGATATAAAGAAACATGCAACGTGCACTGAGCTTGTGGAAGTCTGGAAATGGATCTGCCTGTCAGTAATTTTCTCTTTTGCCCACCCGCTGTACCTTTCCTATTTCTCTGCGTGTAAATGCATGCCTATTGTATTGACTTTTTCCTGTTGTGGCCCGTCGGCCTTTACCAAGCGTATCCACTACAAATCTCATGCATGCCTGAGCTAACTTATCATATTTTTCTTTTAGTAAAGAGGCTATGGCGTGCAAAGGATACTGGGCGTTTGGAGGCAGCTGTTGGACCATACAAGTTATTGGATTCCTCTTTTCGAACACTGCAGGGGTCACGGTGGTTTCTGATGAGGTAAGAGAACTTATCATTATTGAGTCTGATTTCGAGGTTCTGCTCCTTCTGAAGCATTTGCAGTGCAGAGACCATTAATAGTTTAAAATGTGCGGGTAGGTGGGGGGTTTATATAGCAAAACTCTGATAAGGTTTCACCCATTCACTTCAATAGGAAAAAATTTTATCAACCACAACACAGATGTTGTGACATCTGTGACATCATAATACCCAGTTTCAGTATATGCAGAAAGAACCTTTATCAGCAATTCTATTCCTTTAGATGTTTTTGTGTACAGCACTCAAGCAGTTACTTCAAAAATTGTTGCTGTTGTTGTATAAACTCAGATTTTTCAAAACAGGTCATTGATGCATATCTGCACCGTGTTATTGACAGACGAAAGGAAAGTAAGAAATGTCATTTACCTACTAATTTTGAAATTAAAAAAAACCCTATTTACTGTTCTATAACATTTTTCTATACTTGTGCAGAATGCTGCACACCTGCTCTGTTCAGTAGTTGCAAGCTCGTTGTTTTCTGGGCAGTTCAGATGCCTCAACTGGTATGTTGAAAGCTCAGAAGTGGTCCAAACAGTTGACTCCTTTCTGTTGCTGAGGAAAGAGTTCGGTTCCTTTAAAGAAGACTATATTTGAAAACACCCTGAGACGCATGGTACCTAAGTAAATCCAAATTACTCTGCACTTCCAATCCCACAGATGAAGTTCCCAGTTGAAGACGTGGCTGTGCCCTGTGAACTTTGGTACACACTGGATTCTTGTGGTATGTGTTCATTTTGTTATTAATTTGCATAATTTGTTGTGAAGCAGTTTCTTGCACAAAGTGTTATTTTTAAATAAGTTTTCAGTGGCACAAACAATTGTAATTTTTAATTTAACTTTTTCTTTAGATTGTCAACATTTCTGCACAGAAAATACTGCTCATAGACCCCATGGGAATGAAGGTGTTTATGACGGGAAAATTCTGCGCAACTGGAGGTATGTATGATACTGAGGTGTTATTCTTAGATTAAAAAAAAAAAATCTTGTTTCATTACAAACACTTTTGTTCAACTAGGAATTTTCTGAGGATGAGAGGGCATGAAGACACCATGGAGTGGCAGTTACAGACTATGCAACACAACAAGCGACAGGATTCCAGCAGTTGTGGAGTTTTACTGTTAAAGGTAACCCGTATTCAAATGATTCAGTTTCTTGTTAGCTAGAATTAAGACTTTAAGTGAATTTAAGTGAAGTGAAAGTTATTTCGGTCAACAACAACAAAGATGATCATTTTACATAGAAGTACTTAATCATACAGTAACTGAAAAAGGAATAGGCTGAAGCCTTGTGGCTTATAATTATCCTATCCTTTACCTAATTAAGACTTTACATTCTAATTATGATCAATCTCACAGTTTGCAGAACACTACCTTGATTTTGGAGAGGTCAGTGAGGTGTCAACCACTACAGAGCCAGTTGTGCTGGAGCGAATGCAGATAGCTTGCACCCTACTTGAAAATCGAGGTAAGTCCAGTAAAGTCCTTATCACGTTAGTGCGTACTTCCAATTTAAATAGTGCTTTTCAAACAGCACAGTACAAATAGTGCTCTTCAAACACTTTCAGATAAGACCCTTCTCAAAGTCTAATTTAGACTAATTTTCCAGGAAGTATATTTGGAAAAAATGTACTATTATTTTTTAATTATTCAATAAATAATGTTTGATTAAAACCTAACTATGATTGTGTTTCAGGGAACGCTGAGGACTACTGCATTGTTTGCTCCATGTTAGATGCTAACGCTGACCGCAGCATGATTGAAATGGTAAAACAAAACAAAACAAAAGAAACACATAAGTCTTAGTATCATTACTTGCCAATCATAATTAAAATGTTGAGTAATAGTATTCACCAAACAGAATATGAGCCATTTATTTTTCCTTTCCAGGTGCAGTGTGAATCTTGCCAAAGATGGGCACATTTTGCATGTGAAAAATATAAAGAGAGCAACCAAGAATATAAATGCCAAAAATGTAGCCAGAGTCAGACAGAGACTGTGCAGAGACTGTAGAAGGACAGAGCAGCAGCAGAGCAGTCCAGATACACTGATGATCCTCTGTCAGATCCAGAGGGACACACAGGGATGATGCTGGACTCTACATTGTGTCTGACAGTGGAGCTGTTCTCAGAGCAGTTCACTCTGCAGCACTGACAGTCATCTGCACTTCTTCTCATTCCTCTGTCAGTCACTGCTGGATGAAGCTCTCCTCTCCACCTCCCAGTAACATGGCCCAGTCAGAGCGTCTCTACACACAAGCTGCTGCTGCTTCAACCTCTCTGGATCATCAGGACACAGCTCCTCCTCTCTCAGCACACACACCGTCCTGTTTACCATCATCAGCTCCACCTGCAGAGAGAAGAAGGAAGAGCAGAGGAGATAAACGAGTGTTTCCAGAGACTCTTCATCAGCTGTCAGTCAGTGATGCAGCACATCCAGTATAAAGAGCAGCAGGGACTTCAGTGCTGGGACTGTACTAGGACTCATTGTTGCTTCACTTTTTCTAATCTTTGGATTTTTATTGAAGTTGATGAAAATGTTTTTCCCTCCTAGTTTGAGTTTGGACTTTCATTCATTAGAAGAACCTTGGTGTGTCCACTCTGAGCTCTGTAGGAACCCCAACAACAAGCCCAACAATCCAGATGGACGGTTCCAGCTGTTAACTGGAGGAATTCCATCCAAACATCTGCTCTCACTAAATTCTTCCTCACCTACAGACTGTGTTCTTCACTGCTTTAAACTTGGAAATGAATGCAGACATTGGTCTGCGTGCTGCTTTGTTCAGAGAGCTGATTGGCTGTTGACAGTGTTTGATCAGAGCGTGTCAGCCGTTACTATGGTGACCATAAAGGTCAGAAACAGGAAGTGTTTGTGTCCAATCCTGAAGCCTGTCACCGTTCTCCTCTCACAGCTTCACTGAGAAGCTGCAGCTTTACAGGAAACACTGGATCTTTGTTTCATACTGACTGTGTTTAGTACAATACTGCTGACAGCACCACCCACTCACTCCATCACTCTACTTACACCAGAGTCTCCAGTCTGTAGTCTGGACTCTGCTGAAGATCAGACAGCTGCTTCACATCTGGATGCTTCAGGTTGTTTCCTTGCAGCTCCAGCTCTCTCAGATGGGAGGGGTTGGACTTCAGAGCTGCTGCCAGATAATCACAGCTGATCTTTGACAAACCACAGTCCCACAATCTGTATAAAGAATGAAAGATGTAAGTTTATTAGACAAAGTGTGAGCTTGAAATCATTCAGTGTTTCATCATCTGTTCAGAGCTGAAGAAGGTTCAGAATGTAGAAGTTTAGAAAATGGAAACTCCAAACAGCTGAAGCCAACAGGAAGCAGCTTCAAACAGGAAACTGTGCAGAGTTTCAGACTATATGTCCTGATGCAGCCAGTTGGATTTTGGAGATTTGAATCTCTGTTCTGTGACTAAGTCCTTGAATCATTTCTTCCAGTTGGTCCAACAAGACAGACTAAGTGTTGGACATGTGTTGTGGCTCCATTAGGGGAGCTTCTAAATGTGATGTGATGGCCCCTCTGGGTCTGTCAGGTCACAGCTCTGAAGAGAGCTCAAACTGGGCACACAGTTGTTCCAGTCTGGACCAAAGACTATATACTGGGACTGAGGGACTGCTTTGACTGCACCCACTGGGACTTTTTAAAGGCTCATGTTCTCACTGAGATCATCGATTTCTACTTACATTTCTTTCTGGGAAAAATGGGGATTACTTTGGAAACAGGAAGTATTTTCCCCAATAAGCAGCCCTGGATTAGTAAATCACTCCAACATGTTCTCAGGCAGAAGAAGCTGTCTTGTTATGAGGGAGAGAAGAAAAAGATTGAGGCACAGAAACTTGTTGAAAGAGAGATAAAGCAGCTAAAATCAGGTGTAAAAGTAAAGCAGAGGATGAGCTGAATAAAGGACACTCAAGGCTGGCTTGGAAAGGAATGAAGTCCATGGTGGGGATGCAGAACAAGGAGCAAAGATGAATGTGATGCTGAATCAGCAGAAGACTTGGACTCATTTGATTCCAGCTTTGATATCATTGATTTCAATGAAGAGCTTTGTGATTGTAGCAAAGGGCTGGTAGCTCTGAGAGTCCCACTGATGAGGTGTTTGTGTGGAAATCTCTTAGTGGGACCAAAGAGAGAAAAAGCCCTGGTCCTGATGCTGTGGGAGGGAAATGATTGAAGTGTGCTGTGAGGAACTGACTGGGAGATTTTCACACATTTTCCAGTCCTCCTTGGAACAACAGGAAGTTCCCAGCATATGGAAACAAAGGTTAAGTGTCCTATGGCACTCAGTGATGATGGTGCTGTGGCCCCACCACCTCCACCTCTTTGTAAAGGAACTAACTGTCATCTGGAGCTTCAAATGGGACTAAGACTTCCTCCACTAGGTGGCAGTGTCTGATGAGAAAGTGTTAGTGGAGCTGGCCTGGAGTCAGAAACAGGAAGATGCAGGATTTGGGCTGAAATGGGGAAAAGTGGTTCGCACTAGTGCCTTAAAGCAAGAAGGTTGTAGGTTGAAGCTTGTTGGCCTTTCTGTGGAGGTTGGATGTTCTCCCACAGTCCAATGAAATGCTGCTTAGGTTCATTGGTGCTTCTAAATTGGCTGTAGGTGTGGATGTGAGAGAGTGCTTCTCTGTCTCTCTCTGTTGGCCCTGTGATGGACTGCTCACCTGTGCAGGTGGACCACGCCTCTTGCCCTATGACAGCTAGGGCACAGGCTGCAGCCCTGTGAGCCTAAGCTGAATAAACAGTTAGCAAAAATGATCCATAGATGGCCTGAAATCCCCCAGTTAGCAGTTTGGTAGATAGCTATGACATGCTAATCCCATCCAGCAGCTGTATTCTACCTGTAAGCTGATCCCTGCTGAGCCAAAGCACTTTTTCATATACAAATTACAACCTTTAATAGAAACCTATTGGTCAGCATCTTATTAGCCTGCTGTTAGCTTCATTCCACAGAAAACTGAGAGAAACTAACAGAGTTGATAAAGAATAAAGAGAAATGTGCTGATTTAAAGCCTTTGAAGTGCTTCAGATGATCTCTGTCCACTTCTGTCCACTCATTCATTCATGTAAGCTTTCTAATGCAGCTTTGATCTTCACAGTCTGCTTCATGAAACTCATTCTAACCCTGAATGTCAGAGTGTTCCTCCTTCTCTTTCCCATCATTCATGCTGGCAGTGGAGGAGATTTGGATGTTGGACTGTGTTTTGGATGATGTGTGTATGTTTGTGTTGGACTGCTGTCTGTAAAGCAAACGCACATTTTGCTTTGGATTTCAGTGTCAGACAGACTTTAAGGTGGAATGAAGAGTTGGAGAGTTTCACGTGAATTATCCAGTGGAGGATTTTTCTTCTTCTTTGAAGGTTTGAAATGTGAACATTGTTCTGCTGCAGTCAATGGACTAAACCAGAGAAGAAGAAAACAGACTTTACCATGAAGATCCTCAGTGTGGATCAGTATAATATCAGCCTGATGTCTGCAGTTTAGTGTCAGCACAACTTTCACATCATCTTCATCTCAGCACAACTAAAACATGCTGACTGACCTCAGAGTTTCAAGTCCACATCCTGGACTCTCCAGGAAACCACACAGATGCTTCACTCCTGAATCCTGCAGCTTGTTGTTCCAGCTCAGGTCCAGCTGTCTCAGATGGGAGGGGTTGGACTTCAGTGCTGCTGCCAGATAATCACAGCTGATCTCTGACAAACCACAGTCCATCAATCTGTATAAAGAATGAAAGATGTAAGTTTATTAGACAAAGTGTGAGCTTGAAATCATTCAGTGTTTCATCATCTGTTCAGAGCTGAAGAAGGTTCAGAATGTAGAAGTTTAGAAAATGGAAACTCCAAACAGCTGACAGAGTTCATACGCCTTTGTCAGGGTCAAATTCAAGCAAGACCATGTGAAAATTAAAACACATCATCCTAGGTGAACTTAAACACCTTTGTTCCCCTTTTGTTAAGACATAGAAAAGTACACCACACAAAAATACTGCAAAAGGAAACGGTCGCCTTATATACATAGTGTATAAACTCAAAATGCACATTTCACTTCAAATTAAGATTAAGGCTTTGAACAGATCACATAGTTCAGTTCAACATATAAGACTTTAAGAATGCACAAGCATCTACTTAAAATCTATTTAATTTATCATCCATGATATTATTTTGTACAATTCCAATGTATTTTGTTCATCTCCCTTAAATAAACAGGCAGTCTTAAAGTATGAAATATTCATATACAAACACATATAAATGTGTGTACTGTCTCAGTGGCTGATAGTACCCCACAGGCCTCAGTGTGAGCTTGAAGACATTTATAATGTTTAAGTAGTTTAATGTGCAGGTGCTGACGATAAACACATTTTGAATGAAAGCCGGGGAACTTTGGTAGCACAGAAACAAGTGGCTATTCTTTGTGACTATATGGATCACTCACAATACCATTATTTCACACAAAGGCACCAAATTAATACTCAAAAAAGCTGCAGCAATACACACAAATATAAACAGTACTTGGTGACAACTTTGCTTTTAGCCTTTAACCCTTCTTGACTACTTTTGATGTGGCCTCTATATTTTACCTTTAAAAACAGTTTATCTTGCCAATCTGTTATTTTCTCATTTTGACCAACTGTATCAGCACAATTTATCTAAATTCAGACAAAATTTAAAATACAAGTAGAAAGTGATATTTTGACTGTAAAAACCACACACATGTTTAACGAATCATCTTCATAACTTGAAATGCAAATAGAGATTGTACACTTTTAAAAATACGCACACGTTTTGCAAACAACAAAGTTATATGGTACTATTTACCAAAAAATGCAGCCAAGGCTCAGACGTTTTTCATATAATCATTTCAAACTATTTACAGAACAATCAGGTGTCAAACAATAGTTTGTGTCACTCTAACACATATGAGAACAGCACAGGGATAAACCTGCAGGTCTGACAGCAGGTGTGTCACTCAGCGTTTACACTGCAATCTGCCTTTGTTGGCTTTAAGGCAGCAACTGTGACGATCACTAGTAGAACTGACACACAAAACAAAACAACAGCTACACACTAAATACACAAGACAACAAACTAACTTGAGACCAAACACGGTAAACGTCACAAATCTCTCACGTATCAAAACTCTCTCTCTCTTTCGCTCACTCGCTCTCTCTTGCCGGTCACTCCTAAAACTTCCCCCTTTTGCTAAACAACCAAATGTCATGTTTCCATATCATTTTTGATTGGTCGACATGGTACATTTTCCCACCTATAGAGCTTTGGAGCGTGATGTCACGGGAGATGGGCCACGCCCCCTTCCGCCATGACAGTAGGCCAGCCAAAGGATACCATTTCAGCTATGGATCGTACGTGTTGTGTTGTCGGTTGCAACGTTAGATCACACGATCGTGAAGG
This sequence comes from Rhamphochromis longiceps, assembly GCF_057381845.1. Lineage (NCBI taxonomy): Eukaryota > Metazoa > Chordata > Actinopteri > Cichliformes > Cichlidae > Rhamphochromis > Rhamphochromis longiceps. Next base: position 69,569,747 of record NC_140559.1, on the reverse strand, counting down.
CAAGAAGCTGGATAACGGGCTCTCTTTTCATCGTTTTCCATCCTGGAGGCAACGTGAGGGATCCCATGTATCCGATATTACTAAACAAAGACGTCAGGCTTGGATTGCAGCGGTGAGACGAGGGGATATCGAGTTCTCTGCAATCCCCAGCTTTTTGTTGGTTTGCTCACGGCATTTTCTTTCCGGTGAGTTCTAAATTAATTCATATCACTCTTGAAAGGCTTTTAGTGTTATTTTCAACGTGCTGAGGTCATAGATAATGAGATAAAACATGCTAATGTGTGATGCTGCAGAACCACATCATGTCGACTGAGTAGCTTATGATTTGGCATTATTGCAGGCAAACCAGCATATGAAATGGATGTAACAAATCCAGACTGGGCACCAACACTGCACATGGGGCATGACGACATACCTGTATCAGACTCGGACCGGCACTCAAGGCGTACGCAACGGAAGCGAAAAAGAGCACCCATCGGAGGTAAACAACCCCCCCCCCCCTCTAAAAACATACTAAATTGCTATCACTGTACACTAATCCGCACATAACTTCCAGATGAATCACACACCTGTCATTGGAATATTGGTGTACATTTACCTTATGTCTAATTTTATCTTACAGGCTTTCGTTATGCAGCTGCAGAGTCTGAAGGTGTGCCCCGTGCAGAAGTGATTGATGAAGATCTGACAGAAGACCAACAGCAAAATCACAATGTCATGGAGGCAGTGGACAGCAGTTGTGTTGGACAAGTGGAGGTTGAGGTAGCAGCTGCAAATGTGGATATACTGAAGAAATGTAAACCTTTTAAAATGATGACAGATTACAAACTCTCAGCTGTGTCTGTAATCAAACCTCTGTAACTTTGCTTCCCTTCAGCAGCATCAGCTCATGTTCACATGTTGATTCATGGTTTGCTTCAGTTTTAAAGGTGAAGTGTGAAAGAAATGGACATATCAGAATCAGAATCAGAATCAGAATACTTTATTGATCCCTGGGGGAAATTATTTTTTGTTACAGTGCTCCATTTTAAACCAACATTAAGACAAGACAGACAATACGCTAACTAAGAATAGTACAATATATACATATATATACATACATACATACATAAGTCACTTATAAATAAATATTTGGAAAAGAAACATGTGTAGCTGTAGCAGCAAACAGTGTGTTAAGTGGATGCGTTGTACAGGGAGATGGCCACAGGCAGGAATGATTTCCTGTGTCGTTCAGTGGTGCTTTTCGGTAATCTCAGTCTCTCACTGAACGAGCTCCTGTGACTGACCAACATGTCATGGAGTGGGTGGGAGGTGTTATCCAACATTGTCTTTATCTTGGACAGCATCCGCCTCTCCGACACCACCTTGAGGGAGTCCAGCTCCATCCCCACAACATTGCTAATGACAACAACCCCCCCCCCTCTAAAAACATACTAAATTGCTATCACTGTACACTAATCCGCACATAACTTCCAGATGAATCACACACCTGTCATTGGAATATTGGTGTACATTTACCTTATGTCTAATTTTATCTTACAGGCTTTCCTTATGCAGCTGCAGAGTCTGAAGGTGTGCCCCGTGCAGAAGTGATTGATGAAGATCTGACAGAAGACCAACAGCAAAATCACAATGTCATGGAGGCAGTGGACAGCAGTTGTGTTGGACAAGTGGAGGTTGAGGTAGCAGCTGCAAATGTGGATATACTGAAGAAATGTAAACCTTTTAAAATGATGACAGATTACAAACTCTCAGCTGTGTCTGTAATCAAACCTCTGTAACTTTGCTTCCCTTCAGCAGCATCAGCTCATGTTCACATGTTGATTCATGGTTTGCTTCAGTTTTTGATGGACTGCAGAATATTTTGAAGGTTATCTGCTATAAAAAGCCAGAACAGGAAAATCTGCTTCATGTGTTTCTGTTTGATCCTCAGTGACTTTGACACAAAGGCCTCTGCTGTGATGATCACACCTCTGATCAAGTCTCACAGTGTCAGCTTTGTTTTTATACATATGGATATGTGCTGATAAATGATCAGAGTTATAATATTTCCCACTGTCTGCTGTGTGCCGTGACCTTTGACCTGCTAAAGACAGTCAGCTGTGGATTATTCATTGTTGTGTCTGATACTTAGAACTGTGAGGAAGAACACTACACAGTTAATCAGGGTCCCCTCTCTCTGAATCAGGAAAGGTGGGCAGGCCGCGTGTGGGCCGCGGGCCATACGTTGAGTCTCACTGTTTGAAATGTGAACATTGTTCTGCTGCAGTCAATGGACTAAACCAGAGAAGAAGAAAACAGACTTTACCATGAAGATCCTCAGTGTGGATCAGTATAATATCAGCCTGATGTCTGCAGTTTAGTGTCAGCACAACTTTCACATCATATTCATCTCAGCACAACTAAAACATGCTGACTGACCTCAGAGTTTCAAGTCCACATCCTGGACTCTCCAGGAAACCACACAGATGCTTCACTCCTGAATCCTGCAGCTTGTTGTTCAGGCTCAGGTCCAGCTGTCTCAGATGGGAGGGGTTGGACTTCAGTGCTGCTGCCAGATAATCACAGCTGATCTCTGACAAACCACAGCCCCTCAATCTGTATAAAGAATGAAAGATGTAAGTTTATTAGACAAAGTGTGAGCTTGAAATCATTCAGTGTTTCATCATCTGTTCAGAGCTGAAGAAGGTTCAGAATGTAGAAGTTTAGAAAATGGAAACTCCAAACAGCTGAAGCCAACAGGAAGCAGCTTCAAACAAACACAACAAGAGAAAAAACTCTGAACGTTTCACATTAAAGTCGTACATTTCTCACAAAGCTCAATTATGTGACAGACATTTCATCCCATGTCAGTTTGGCCTCATCCTGGGCCGGATTATCCAGCACACACTCTGACCACAGGCCCAGGGGCCACGCACAGCTGGGCTCCATCCAAGAGACAGCAAACAAACCAACACAATAATAAAAAGCACCATGTGATCTTCTTACATCTTCAAGACAAACATAGTAAAAACATGAGCATATTTGTTTCCTGATAAAATGATGTGACAGGTAGAACAGAGTAAAGTGGTGGTGTTACTGTTAAGTCTAATTGTTGAATGTTGCCATTGTGTTTCTTAAATTTGTACAGTCTTAGTTCAAGCAGTAGGATCAAAGCCATTCCTTTGATCCTGGCCACCTCTCCAACCTCTCTGTGCTGGTGGAGGTTTTATTGTAGATACATCCTATCTGAAAGATCTGTTTCTTTTGATGTAAGCTTCCTGGGTTTACGACCCTTTGGTCAGCAGGAGGTAACACACACACACACACACACACACACACACACACACACACACACACACACACACACACACACACACTCTTACAGAAGTTCACACATATACATAAAATGCTTTGTCTTAGAACAAAGGGGGCGTGGCTTTGTTCTGACGTGTTTTGTGTGAACTGTCTCCCAATAAAAGGTAGCAGGAGGAGGTCAGATCTGTGGTCATTTTCGTGGTGGACACAGACGAGGCCTCCCTTTCGCAAATAATTGATCGATCGACTGTCTTGTTTTCTTCATGATGAATAAGTCTCTAGAATTAGCGGGGCTTGTGGAAACACAGACCCAACAGTGACAACTTTGCTTTTAGCCTTTAACCCTTCTTGACTACTTTTGATGTGGCCTCTATATTTTACCTTTAAAAACAGTTCATCTTGCCAATCTGTTATTTTCTCATTTTGACCAACTGTATCAGCACAATTTATCTAAATTCAGACAAAATTTAAAATACACGTAGAAAGTGATATTTTGACTGTAAAAACCACACACATGTTTAACGAATCATCTTCATAACTTGAAATGCAAATAGAGATTGTACATTTTTAAAAATACGCACACGTTTTGAAAACAACAAAGTTATATGGTACTATTTACCAAAAAATGCAGCCAAGGCTCAGACGTTTTTCATATAATCATTTCAAACTATTTACAGAACAATCAGGTGTCAAACAATAGTTTGTGTCACTCTAACACATATGAGAACAGCACAGGGATAAACCTGCAGGTCTGACAGCAGGTGTGTCACTCAGCGTTTACACTGCAATCTGCCTTTGTTGGCTTTAAGGCAGCAACTGTGACGATCACTAGTAGAACTGACACACAAAACAAAACAACAGCTACACACTAAATACACAAGACAACAAACTAACTTGAGACCAAACACGGTAAACGTCACAAATCTCTCACGTATCAAAACTCTCTCTCTCTTTCGCTCACTCGCTCTCTCTTGCCGGTCACTCCTAAAACTTCCCCCTTTTGCTAAACAACCAAATGTCATGTTTCCATATCATTTTTGATTGGTCGACATGGTACATTTTCCCACCTATAGGGCTTTGGAGCGTGATGTCACGGGAGATGGGCCACGCCCCCTTCCGCCATGACAGTAGGCCAGCCAAAGGATACCATTTCAGCTATGGATCGTACGTGTTGTGTTGTCGGTTGCAACGTTAGATCACACGATCGTGAAGGCAAGAAGCTGGATAACGGGCTCTCTTTTCATCGTTTTCCGTCCTGGAGGCAACGTGAGGGATCCCATGTATCCGATATTACTAAACAAAGACGTCAGGCTTGGATTGCAGCGGTGAGACGAGCGGATATCGAGTTCTCTGCAATCCCCAGCTTTTTGTTGGTTTGCTCACGGCATTTTCTTTCCGGTGAGTTCTAAATTAATTCATATCACTCTTGAAAGGCTTTTAGTGTTATTTTCAACGTGCTGAGGTCATAGATAATGAGATAAAACATGCTAATGTGTGATGCTGCAGAACCACATCATGTCGACTGAGTAGCTTATGATTTGGCATTATTGCAGGCAAACCAGCATATGAAATGGATGTAACAAATCCAGACTGGGCACCAACACTGCACATGGGGCATGACGACATACCTGTATCAGACTCGGACCGGCACTCAAGGCGTACGCAACGGAAGCGAAAAAGAGCACCCATCGGAGGTAAACAACCCCCCCCCCCCCCCCCCCCTCTAAAAACATACTAAATTGCTATCACTGTACACTAATCCGCACATAACTTCCAGATGAATCACACACCTGTCATTGGAATATTGGTGTACATTTACCTTATGTCTAATTTTATCTTACAGGCTTTCATTATGCAGCTGCAGAGTCTGAAGGTGTGCCCCGTGCAGAAGTGATTGATGAAGATCTGACAGAAGACCAACAGCAAAATCACAATGTCATGGAGGCAGTGGACAGCAGTTGTGTTGGACAAGTGGAGGTTGAGGTACCAGCTGCAAATGTGGATATACTGAAGAAATGTAAACCTTTTAAAATGATGACAGATTACAAACTCTCAGCTGTGTCTGTAATCAAACCTCTGTAACTTTGCTTCCCTTCAGCAGCATCAGCTCATGTTCACATGTTGATTCATGGTTTGCTTCAGTTTTTGATGGACTGCAGAATATTTTGACGGTTATCTGCTATAAAAAGCCAGAACAGGAAAATCTGCTTCATGTGTTTCTGTTTGATCCTCAGTGACTTTGACACAAAGGCCTCTGCTGTGATGATCACACCTCTGATCAAGTCTCACAGTGTCAGCTTTGTTTTTATACATATGGATATGTGCTGATAAATGATCAGAGTTATAATATTTCCCACTGCCTGCTGTGTGCAGTGACCTTTGACCTGCTAAAGACAGTCAGCTGTGGATTATTCATTGTTGTGTCTGATACTTAGAACTGTGAGGAAGAACACTACACAGTTAATCAGGGTCCCCTCTCTCTGAATCAGGAAAGGTGGGCAGGCCGCGTGTGGGCCGCGGGCCATACGTTGAGTCTCACTGTTTGAAATGTGAACATTGTTCTGCTGCAGTCAATGGACTAAACCAGAGAAGAAGAAAACAGACTTTACCATGAAGATCCTCAGTGTGGATCAGTATAATATCAGCCTGATGTCTGCAGTTTAGTGTCAGCACAACTTTCACATCATATTCATCTCAGCACAACTAAAACATGCTGACTGACCCCAGAGTTTCAAGTCCACATCCTGGACTCTCCAGGAAACCACACAGATGCTTCACTCCTGAATCCTGCAGCTTGTTGTTCAGGCTCAGGTCCAGCTGTCTCAGATGGGAGGGGTTGGACTTCAGTGCTGCTGCCAGATAATCACAGCTGATCTCTGACAAACCACAGCCCCACAATCTGTATAAAGAATGAAAGATGTAAGTTTATTAGACAAAGTGTGAGCTTGAAATCATTCAGTGTTTCATCATCTGTTCAGAGCTGAAGAAGGTTCAGAATGTAGAAGTTTAGAAAATGGAAACTCCAAACAGCTGAAGCCAACAGGAAGCAGCTTCAAACAAACACAACAAGAGAAAAAACTCTGAATGTTTCACATTAAAGTCGTACATTTATCATAAAAACAGGACAAAGACTTGAAAAAGTCGTGTTTTTCCTTCCAGGAACCACAAGGCTTCACTTTTAAAGGTGAAGTGTGAAAGAAATGGACATATTTGAAGTCCAACACCTTTTTCCAGTCACATTATTAAAGCAGACAAACTACAAGCTCATTTTCATTCCAACAAGTCATCTTCTGACCTGGACTAACAACACTGGTCTCTATGTGCAGCTGGCTGTGAGACCAGTGCTCAGGGAGCGTCTACAAAGTGCAACACTGAAAGAACATCACACACTCATTTGCTTCCATCATCCAACCTGAAGAGGAAACAGAGACGCCTCCCCTTCAAAGTAAAAGCTGCTCCTTTTGGACACAGTATCAAAGAAAGTCTACAGTATAACATAGAAAAGACAGAACAAAGTTTTGGTTGTTTTTAAATTGTGCAGAAATGAAACTACACTAAGCTCAATTATGTGACAGACATTTCATCCCATGTCAGTTTGGCCTCATCCTGGGCCGGATTATCCAGCACACACTCTGACCACAGGCCCAGGGGCCACGCACAGCTGGCTCCATCCAAGAGACAGCAAACAAACCAACACAATAATAAAAAGCACCATGTGATCTTCTTACATCTTCAAGACAAACATAGTAAAAACATGAGCATATTTGTTTCCTGATAAAATGATGTGACAGGTAGAACAGAGTAAAGTGGTGGTGTTACAGCCTTTCTCCCCTCTGCTGCCGAGGCTGTTAGTCTCTCCCAAACTCAGCTACAGGACTTCCAAATGAATGAAAGCAGCAGAAGTGGCTTTACAAATGAAAGAGGAAGAGGAGAAGAAGAGGAGAGGGAGGCCACCCTGACCATCACTCCAGCTGAAAACATCACACTTCCATTAAAGTTGGTGAGGAAATGTTGAGCAGGATGAGCTGCTGGCTAATCTGGAGGCTGTAGCAGCAGCTCACAGTCACAGTGGATTTCCACTCATGAAAAAGCTCTGGCTGCTTCATTTCTCATCTCATATCAGAGACTTTAATGCTTCACTGAAGCTGTACTGTGATGCTTCCATATCCAGTGAGGCCTCCATAATGATTTCAGCTGTTCTGTACACACACTGTGTGCCCTGTATGGCTCAAAGTCTCTGCAGCCTGTTTTTATCTGCTATCATCAGATCTTCATCATCCTCATTCACATCCCTCACACACTCTACAGCCTCATCAGCACTGACTTCATCTTCACTGACTGATGGAGCACAACATGAACCTGTGGAGGCTGAAACACTGTCCTGTCAAACATCTCCCCGTCACCACTCCACTTCTGTCAGCCTTTAAATGAACCCTGCTCAAGTCTGTCACTTCTGTTTGGAGCCAAAAGGAAAAACTGTTGTTCAGTCGTTTGGAAAGACAACATTTCTGAAAGCACTCAAACTTCTTCACATTTGTCTTCAGACACATCCTGAACATTTAGGAACTAAAGAAAGTTTCAAACATCAAAGACCTGAAATATAGAAAAACAACAACAGCCGCAGTCAGTGAACTCACCTCAGAGTCTCCAGTCGACAGTTTGGACTCTCCAGTCCAGCACACAGAAGCTTCACTACTGAATCCTGGAGGTCTTTATTTCCACTCATGTCCAGCTCTGTCAGATGGGAGGGGTTGGACTTCAGAGCTGAGGCCACAACTTCACAGTGAGACTCTGAGAGTCCACACTGAGTCAGTCTGTGATGATAGAAAATATAAAATGTGTTATTATAAAAGCAGAAAATCTGCATTATAAACACAGACTGAATGTATATGAAGACAAAACAGAGTGAGGTCATAATCTGATGAATCTGCTCTTCACATCTGTGCTTCAGCTCCTCTTACTGTGTTTGACATGACACAACGATTGAGTCTCTCTCAGACCTGCAGACTTTTAATGAGAATCTTTGTTTGGCTTTAATCTGCAGATGAAGGAGGAAGATGGTGTCACATTTAGGCTTCCATAATGTCCACAGTCTGTCACTGAGATCTGATCCAGAGTCAGAGTGAAGACACACATTTGGACTGTTTCCTGTTTTGACTCCAGAACATTTTGAATGAGTTCAGCTCAGTGAAGAGTTCCAGCTGGAAAGATGATCTCTGTTTGCTACCTGCTGTCAGGTACGACTGTTCACATCCACACGCAGGAAAAACCTGCTGACTGTTACCAAACGGAGCAGAAATCTCATCACTGGACAATAATGATGAATGAACTCAGAGCTGCTGATATCAGATCTGATTTCAGGGGAACTAAACACAGAAATGATTGGCTCATTTTAGCTTTCTGAGCCATTATCTGCTGGTGTGTCGCTAGTTGGCAGAAAATGATTTGTATTCCTGTTCAGGGCTTCAGTGTTTATGAGTCCAGATCCAGGTGACAGCAAGTCAAAATGATGTTACCTGTCTGTGTCCAGCAGCAGCCTGTATTCACTTTGAATATTGTTATAACCTGACACGGATCAGTTTGTCTTTGATTGGTTTGTAAATGTCACTGTTTCCATTGGACCTGAGTGACGTACAAAGACAGAGAGGGAGAGAAAGGAGAGAGAGGATGGAGACAGCAAAGAGAGAGCAAACACAAACAGGTGAGAGTGGACAGGTGACCAAGGTCAGCAACCAATCAGAGAGCTTCTGTTTGACCCACAGTCACTGATGATGACTGCACATAACCAAGCAGTGTGTTACTCTGATATCAAATATGGATCCTGCTCTTATAATAATGATCATCAGATGATATTATTGTGTTATTTTGTAGCTGAATACGACGTTTGTGTGATTATCAGTGAAAGAAGCAGTGAGGAGGATGGAGAGAGAGAGAGGACAGAGGGTGAAGTTAGAAACACTAAAAGGATTTTTCATGGATTTCATGGATGATTTGAGTGATTTCCAGCAGGACACTTAAACATGTCAGTGGACGTCCTAAAGAACATATTCACTGATATGAAACATGTCATTGAACAGGATTAATATCAGTGGAAACATGGTGGAAACAGCTGTGACTGCATGGATGTGACACACTTCAAATCTGTTCTCCACTCTTGGATTTGGGATCCATGGAGCTGCTGCTGAGTCTGTACAATAAAGGAATGGTGTGGAAGGTTGCAGCGTACGGACACAAACACTTTGTGGTTACAATCTGATTTTATTTTCAACATTAAACTACTAACCTACACTGATCAATGATGTTAATGATCACATCTGGACTCACCCAGCCTTTCTGCAGTTCCTCACAGCTGGAATCAGTCTCTGTCGTCCCTGCTCTGATGTTTTGTACTTCAGCAGGTCCAACTGATCCAGAACCTCCTCTGACATCTGCAGCATGAAGGCCAGAGCTGAGCACTGGAACTCAGAGAGTTTCTTCTCTGACTTCAAGAACTCTTGGATCTCCTGAAATAATGAGAGGTCGTTCATCTCCATCAGACAGTGGAAGATGTTGATGCTTCTGTCAGGAGAGATTTCATCACTGTTCATCTTCTTCAGGTTGTTGATGACTCTCTGGATGGTTCCTGGACTGATCTCTGTCTGACCCAGCAGACCTACTAAGAGTCTCTGGTTGGACTCCAGACAGAGGCCATGAAGGAAGCGAACAAACAGGTCCAGGTGGCCATTTTTACTCTGGAGGGATTTCTCCATGACTCTCCTCAGAAATACATCAAGTGATTGGAGATCTTTGTCATCAAAAAGACTGAAAATCATCTTGGTGAAAGATTCTGATTTTAGAAACATCTTCAGCACCTCTGTCTTCCTGCTGGTGTGACAGTGGAACATGTAGACAGCAGCCAGAAACTCCTGAATGCTCAGATGAACAAAGCAGTAGACTGGTTTCTGGAAGATCACACACTCTCTTTTGAAGATCTCTGTACAAACTCCTGAGTACACCGAGGCCTCTGTCACATCCAGACCACACTGCTCCAGGTCTTCTTGGTAGAACATGATGTTTCCTTTCTCCAGATGTTCAAACGCCAGCCTCCCCAGCTTCAGAAGAACTTCCCTGTCAGCCTCCGTCAGCTCCTGTGGACTCGTCTCGTGTCCCTCATGGTACTTGTTCTTCTTCCTCTTTGTCTGAACCAGCAGGAAGTGTGAGTACATGTCAGTCAGGGTCTTGGGCAGCTCTCCTCTCTGCTCTGTAGTCAACATGTGCTCCAGAACTGTAGCAGTGATCCAGCAGAAGACTGGGATACTACACATGATGTGGAGGCTCCTGGATGTCTTCATGTGGGAGATGATTCTGCTGGACAGCTCTTCATCACTGAATCTCCTCCTGAAGTACTCCTCCTTCTGGGCGTCAGTGAAGCCTCGTACTTCTGTTAGCCTGTCAACACATGTAGGAGGGATCTGATTGGCCGCTGCGGGTCGGGAAGTTATCCAGACGAGAGCCGAGGGAAGCAGATTCCCCTGGATGAGGTTTGTCAGCAGCTGGCTGACTGATGACTTCTGTGTGACATCAGACAGCAGCTTCCTGTTGGTGAAATCCAATGAAAGTCTGCTTTCATCCAGGCCGTCAAAGATGAACAAAAGCTGAGAGACAGCCAGCTTCTCTGCTGTGACCTTCTGTAATGTTGGATGGAAAACATGGAGCAGCTCCAGAAGACTGTACTGCTCATCTCTGATCAGGTTCAGCTCCCTGAATGAAAGCAGAACCACCACACTGACATGTTGGTTCTCCAAGCCCTCTGCCCAGTCCAGAGTGAACTTCTGCACTGAGAAGGTTTTTCCAACACCAGCCACGCCGTTGGTCAGAACCACTCTGATGGGTCTCCGTTGGTCAGGTAAGGCTTTAAAGATGTCCTGGCACCTGATTGGAGCGTCATGGAGGGCGTCCATCTTGGAAGCTGTCTCCAGCTGCCTCACCTCATGTTGGGTATGAACCTCTTCACTCTGTCCCTCTGTGATGTAGAGCTCAGTGTAGATCCTGTTGAGGAGGGTTCTACTTCCTGTTTCATCACTTCCTTCAGTCACACGTTCACATCTCCTCCTCAGACTGATCTTATGTTCATCTAAAACCTCCTGCAGACCAACATCTGCTGAAAGAAAGAAAAACAATGAGACTAAAGAGAAAGAAAACTCTTCAATGTCTGAACAACACAAGAAGTCCAGTTTTCAGAAATGAGTCCATCAGCAGACAGATGTTCAGTCTTACTTTGTACACAGCTGCTCTGACTGGTTGTCTGCAGTCCAGCTCTGCTTCTGGATCTTTCTCCACACTGTGCAGAAGCTCTGATGGTGACACAGAAAAGTCACAGTGGAGATACTTGTGTCCACCTTTGATTAGACTCATTATAAAAAGGTAAACAAAGTTTGAACACAGTCATGTTTCCTGTTCACTGACTTACATTTATTCCATGGACACTCACTCTAACCTGAACCACAGCTACAACCCAACATTGTTGAGGCCTCATCTCCTCCTTTCCTGACTGTAGAGGTTAAATATGCAACAACCAACAAATAAAAGAATTTGGTTCATTTCAAAGAAATTCACACGGTGACCAAGTAAAGTAACCGTAGTAAAGGAGACAACATCCCGTTGATGGTGGGATTATTTGAAAGATTTGCTTTAGTCACGTCACCAAATGCAGTTGAACCACCCGTGGATCCATGTTTGACCAGTCTACCACTCTGAGCTCTGCTTTTGAATCATTTTATTATTATCATCATTCATTTATTCATTCTTTGGAGGGGGGCTATTTCCTAATGCCGCCCTAATAAGCTGATGTTCAAGGGGAAATATAACAGAAACTCTTTCAGTGTTATTCATTAATAAATTAACAGATAAACTGTGAAGAAGAAACAAACTGAGATTTAAAGGAGAGAGTGAGAAACTTGATCATCCATCCTCATAATACATGTTTATCAGTATCTGCTGTGACCATACTGCAGTAATAACTACAAGTCTACATTTCTGTGACTGTTGATCAATCACAGCAGGAATCTGAGCTCATCTCTGCACACAGAGCAGCTTCAGCTCTGGGATAAACTGCTCGCTTCACGTCCTTCTCAGCTCACAGACACTCATCCTCATATTTTCCTTTAACATTTGATGGTATAATTCATCTGAGTTTACACTTTATCTGCATAAATACAGAAAAACAGACCAAAACACCAGTAACCATCAGTTTCACCATGTAGAATATATTGTTGTTTCCTTTTAATTCAGAGAAAAACTCTGATTTGGATTTTCTCTGTTCTCTTTGCCACAGCCCATCCCAGCAGCAGCTGAAGCAGCTGACTGTCACAACACTGAATAACACTTTAGGAGGAACGTCTTGATGTATTCTCAATCATCCAGGAAAGTAAATCTCCAAAAGTTGATTCTGTTCATCTGGATGTAGAGTAAATGTGGTTATTCCAGCTGGACTTTTGTCAAAGCTGGGATAACCACATTTACCAGCCGCTGCTTAAGCAAAAACCTGTAGTGATCCCGTACGTGTCAGGAGTATCGGAGCAGTTGAGACAGATTTTTTCTAAACACCGGGTCTCTGTGGCTTTTAAACCCCAAAACACGCTGCGCCAAAAACTGGTCCACCCCAAGGATCAGAGTAACAGAGTAACATAGTGTACGCTGCTAAGTGCAGGAGGATTGCCAGGATTTATATATCGGGGAAACCAAACAACCTTTGGCTACAACACAGCAGAGCCACCTCGTCAGGCCAGGACTCTGCAGTCTATTTACACCTGCAGGCCAGTGGACACTCTTTCAATGATGAGGATGTAAAATCCTGGACAGGGAGGAACGCTGGTTTGAAGGCGGAGTCAAGGAGGCCATTTACGTGAAAAGGGAAAGACCATCTCTGAATTGAGGAGGGGGCCTAAGGGTACATCTGTCACCATCTTACATGCTGTGATTGCAGCCATTCCCCAACTCTCTGTGAATGGTACTCATGACCATTGATCAGTGGTTGTTGATCAATGGTCATGAGTCCCATTCACAGATTCACACACAAATTTGCATAATTAAGATTAAGGAACTGACCTCCCAGCCCTTTGTTCCTTCAGTGGGCAGGTTTCAGTCATCATGCAAATGTCCTGTTTATAAGATTGAATCCTGCAGTCAGCTGAGACTGAAGGAGTCACCTGGATGAGAGACGAAATGTTTCTCCCACAAAACGCTACGTCCAGATGAACAGAATCAACTTTTGGAGAAAGAAGTTGAATCAGTATTTCAGCTTTAAGAGGGTATTTTAACACAAACATCAGTCCTTCTACTTAAGTATGTTTGACACTTTGTTTAATCATCATTTTTAATGATCAAATATAATTATGTTTGTTATTTGTGGATTTTAAATGTCCTTGACAGAGACAGATGATGATCATTATCCTGCACTGTGCTCTCAGGTTTGGTCGAGCTAGCACAAAGAATGGCTATGTTGAACTTCCTCCTGGGATCTACACTAAGAAGTCAGTCCAACATTAGCAGGGTCTCTTTCCTTTATCTGATTCACTTTAGCATTCACAGTCACGTGAAGCTTGTTATTAACTCGATAAGTCAACCCAGGGTTTCAGCTGAGCGCTCACATGAAACACATGGTGTTGGCAGCATCTGATCAATCATATTCATGGAGACGTGTATCAGCAACAGAGCAGCTGAGTTTGCAGAAGGAAGTCAAACTAAACCACAGGAACAATATGAGGAGATTACACACATAATAAAATACTAGCAGTAACACAGCTGCTGCAGACAAATCAGTCGTGTGATCGTGTGTGAGAGGAGAAGGACTGTAAAGGAGTTTGGTGTTAAAAGCTCTGTATGAATGTGGGAGACTTTGAAGGGCTTTAAAAAGGCCAATATAAAATAAAAGGCAGCAAAACTGCTGAGTGTGAAAGTCACCAGACTTATCAGAGCTCTGTGATTAAGACCTGTAAGAACACCTGTTTGTACTTGTTGGCATTATATCAAACACACACGTATATTAAGCCTTTGTTTGAACTCTGGTTGAATTTGTTACTTTCAGACTGTGAAACATCACAGAGATCTTTTATTCACCTGGAAATTTACTTTAAATGTTAGATGGAAAATGTGTTGCTCAGTTTAACCAAAGTAAGAACAAGAATCCATAAACCTTCATAAAGACAAACATCTCCCAGAACATTGAGCTGCTGAAGTGTCACTGAAGGGAAAAACTATTTGTCCTCCTCCATCCAGCAACACCTGAAACACCTGAGTGGAAGCTCCTCCCTACACTGTGTTTGAAGCAAAGCACAAAGGAGACACCTGCTGGAGCAGCTGGAGTCCTACAGACACTCAGCCTCTTCACTACACAAACACCTCCTACAACATCCACTCTTTCCACTCTGACTGCTGTGTTTGTGGAAACACTCCAACACACACCGCTTCACATACCAACATAGAAATGTGTGTGAAAAAGAGCTGAGCTGATATTAAACATGAGGATTTATTCAAAAATACAGAGTCAGGAACAACATCTAGACACACATTACCTCTCAGCAGCAGAAGAACAGCCTTTAAAGTTTGCACCAAAATCCTTCGAGTCGTTGCTCTTTAAGGAAACACAGCTGGGTTCAGGTCCAGGAGATTCTGGCCTCTTATTGATCCTAAAAGAAAAAGAATAAATGTCACAGCTTCATGAGACAGGAAGGAAAAACTGGAAACATTAAATTAAAGACATGATGAACAATCTCATAAAAATAATGTACTTACTCTTTGTCACATAACAGTCTTTTGTTAAATTTTACACCAACACCCTTCGACCTGTTGCTCTTTAAGGAAACACAGCTGGGTTCAGGTCCAGGCTCTGGATTAGTTTCAGGGTTATGTCCAGCTGAGCCTGGTACGCCCCACAGCTCTGGGCTTTAAAACAACACACACAGAGGTATGAGTGTGAATAATGATGGAGCAGTGATGTGAGTGCTGAGCTGTGACATGGAGAAGAGTCATGGACAGTTAGAGATGGTCATCTCACCTCTGAGCTTTGGTCTGGCTCTCATGTTCCCCACACAGAGTGCTTTTAGAGGGAGGGACTCCCTCCTCTCTGTCCTCACACTGATCCATGCTGCTCAATTCACATCAGCTCACACACACTTTCTACCTTCACCTGCAGAGGAAACACAAATCATTCATGTGCACATCAACTGAGAGCTGCAGAGGTCGTGTCTGATGTGTTGGACTAACATCCATCTGAGACGCAGCTTTCATCAGTTCACTACAAAAAGTGTCACAGTGCCGAGTTCAGCCTCCAAATCCTCCATTACTGTAGTCCTACAAAGCAGCAGGTCAAACATGGCTGCAGAGAGCAGCTTTATGTCAGTAACCATGTCCAGGACCGAGCTGACTGCTTACAGAGTTCATACTCTAACTGCTAGCTGCTCTGCTAGCTAAGCTAACTCAGTAACAGTGACTCTGACAGCAGTTACTGTGGAACAGCGGCCGAGCTCAGGACACATTCAGTGTGTTTAGTCTGAGTCCTGGACTCTGATTCAATGGATTCAATCCAGCTCAGAGTTTCATGTGTTCATCAGAATAAAATACATGTACTAATATAACAGAAGTAATGCTCTGAATGCAGGACTGTAATGGAGGATAAACAAGGTTTTTACAGCCTGAAAGAAACATTCAGTTCATATATTTGTAGACAGTGAAGCAGTTTTTAATACTGCAGCTGTTTCCTTCACCTGTGTGTGTGTGAGCCACACCTTCATGTGCTGCTTTAGAAATATGTGGTCTGACTGCTCAGACTGAGTCTAGGAGGAAAGTTCACACGCTGGAGAAAGTTTTGTTCCTAACTTTGTCAGAGTTCAGCTCCAAAGACAAAGAAGACGGAGCTCACAGTCTGTAGATGGTCCTCAGTGTGTGTGTGAAGCCAAGAGAGCACACAGGAGTGTGTTTATGTCAGCAAATCAGTGTGTGAAGAGTCTGAGGGAGTGTGTGAATGAGACTCAACACTGAACAGTCCAAGAAAAGCGTCTGGACTTCTTTAAGTTTAACTTAAAGAAGTCCAGACGCTTTTCTTTTTGTCTCCATAATGTCTCCATAATGCTGCAATGTTATCTGCCCCAGAAACACTGCAGAAGCTCTGATGGTGACACAGAAAAGTCACAGTGGAGATACTTCTGTCCACCTTTGATTAGACTCATTATAAAAAGGAAACAAAGTTTGAACACAGTCATGTTTCCAGTTCACTGACTTACATTTATTCCATGGACACTCACTCTAACCTGAAGCACAGCTACAACCCAACATTGTTGAGGCCTCATCTCCTCCTTTCCTGACTGTAGAGGTTAAATGTGCAACAACCAACAAATAAAAGAATTTGGTTCATTTCAAAGAAATTCACACGGTGACCAAGTAAAGTAACCGTAGTAAAGGAGACAACATCCCGTTGATGGTGGGATTATTTGAAAGATTTGCTTTGGTCACGTCACCAAATGCAGTTGAACCACCCGTGGATCCATGTTTGACCATTCTACCACTCTGAGCTCTGCTTTTGAATCATTTTATTATTATCATCATTCATTTATTCATTCTTTGGAGGGGGGCTATTTCCTAATGCCGCCCTAATAAGCTGATGTTCAAGGGGAAATATAACAGAAACTCTTTCAGTGTTATTCATTAATAAATTAACAGATAAACTGTGAAGAAGAAAAAACTGAGATTTAAAGGAGAGAGTGAGAAACTTGATCATCCATCCTCATAATACATGTTTATCAGTATCTGCTGTGACCATACTGCAGTAATAACTACAAGTCTACATTTCTGTGACTGTTGATCAATCACAGCAGGAATCTGAGCTCATCTCTGCACACAGAGCAGCTTCAGCTCTGGGATAAACTGCTCGCTTCACGTCCTTCTCAGCTCACAGACACTCATCCTGATATTTTCCTTTAACATTTGATGGTATAATTCATCTGAGTTTACACTTTATCTGCATAAATACAGAAAAACAGACCCAAACACCAGAAACCATCAGTTTCACGATCAACGGGAAGTGGCTCAAACGTCTAAGTTTCATAACGTCACCCTGAACTCCACTCACGGAGTTTCTGTCGCCATTGTAGTTTTTAAAGTCCCGTGATAAAGGCGGGTCTTTCTGTGAATCCGCACGCTCATTGGCTAATAGCTCGAGATTGACACATCGTTATCCAATGAGCGTGCGGGAACTTCCGACATAAAGTTGTTTCCTTTGAAAAACCAAAGTCTGATTATTTTTGCCTCCACTGACGGAGCCTGTTGTTCCCGCCACAGAGACACAGTAATGTCAGAGCGGTGTTAACACTCACCCTGCCTCAGCACAGCTCTCACTCTCCTCCTGCTCTCTCACACTAAACGGAGGCTCAGCTAAACTCACTTCCTCTCTACTTACAGGAAACCAGCGCTCAGAGGAGCCGACCGGCCTCACATTTCACCCACAGACACGAACAGCGTGGAATTATTTTATGTCATAAGAAGAAACATATTCATGTTAACACTCACCTGCCTCAGCTCCACCTTCCTCCTCCTGCTTTCACTTTCACTGCTGCTCCCTAAACACAGAGGATGCTGGGACTTGTAGTTGTTTCCTTCCGGTGCGTCTTCCTCTTTGTTTGTTTGTGTTTGTGTTCAAGTTATTTCGATCATGTAAACATCAACAGAACACGTGAAGCCACACAGAGTTTGTATGTCGAGGTGGGTAGGAGGGTTTGAGGGTTTGGGGAGGGGTCAGAGGGAAGAGGTCTCTCAGTCTTGACAATCCACATTGATGGCATTGCATCTTTCAACGTGTTTGTGGGTCGATTTGGATGCTCCAGGTGTGAGAGCAGCCACTCAGCCTCTGCTGCAGATGTGTGTCACAAGTTCATCTAGTAGTGAGACGGTGGCGCAAGATGGCGAGTTGAGCAGTCGCACGAATTAGGAGCTCGTTGAACTTGTCCCAGAATTTACTTTGTGTTCGTTATTGTTTCCACTCGAAAGTAGTAAAATGACTGCCCCAAGTATAGTTAAACCTGCTAAATTCAAACTCGACCTCAAAAAACAAGAAACAACATCGCCATGTGATGGAAAGGAAGACAGCAGAGAAGGAACGGATCATGACTACGTAGAAAAAACCTTGAAAAAAGAGTGGACGAGCAGCTAGCTGACCTGAGTGTGCAATGCAAGCAAGCTAGTACGATGCTAGCCAGCCTAGCCAAAGCGGTTCAGTTCAACTCGGAGGAGGTGAAAGAATGTAAACAAAAGGTTAAAGAGTTGGAGAGACGAAACGAGCAGTTGACCAAAGATAACTACGATCTCAAGGAGAGAGTGTGAGAGCAAGAAAGGTACAAAATGAGGTGGTGCCTCCGGATTAAAGGATTAGAAGAGAAAAGAGATGAAGGTGTCAGATCGCTGGTTATTGGAATTCTTGGCAAGATCGCACCTGATATGATATTGTAATGACCTGGCTGGGGTTGTTAGCCAGGTGCATTCTGGGTATTGTGTTGTCTCTGTGTTTTCTATCGTTCTGCTAGTTCATATGTGTTTGATTTGCATGTTGTGTTAGTGTTATGTTAATGTAAGCCACAGTGAAGTTGATGTCTGTTCTGTGGAGGGGGGTGAATTGGCGTAGTTGGCTGACACCGCGACTCTATGTGGTGGGAGCGTGATAGGGGTTCGGTGTCAGCAGTGTTACGTTGTGGTTGAAAAAGATGGTGAATAAATGCCTGTGGTGAACCACTACTGTCTCCTGCTGGATTATTCGGGGATTACCAGTCTGCTGCTGAGACGCTCGGGGTCATGCGGTGTACGAGGCACGAGCGCTCTCCATTCATTGCGAAGTTTAGCGATAGCTGCTAGCGCCCCGCTAGCCGTTAGCTAGTGAGCAGTTTAGCCAGTCAGCTCCCCAAACCCACAGTCGTTACAATATCAAAGCTTGAAGAATCTGTGGATGTGGTGCATAGAGTTGGGAAGAAGATTGAGAACAAGGTCCGACATATCATCATTCTGTTTGCTCTGAGACACGTGAAAGAGGAGATTTGGCGTCGCACCAAAGATTCGGCTGTCTGTAAGAACGGGGGTTTCCACTTCGCTGAGGTACTGCCGCGGGAGGACTGGGAAGAGAGGAGGCGGCTGTGGCCGCAAATTGAACAAGCCAGACGGGCTGGGAAACGGGCCTTTTTCCGGGGTCCTCATGGATACATCGAAGGACGGAGGATCATCGACGTTGAATGAAAGACTTGATGTAAGACTGTATACAGTGGAATATTATTAATGGGACAAAAGAGTTCTACTTAAAGTTAAAGGTTATTAGTCACTGAGTTGGTGACAAGTGTTACAATTTAAACTCATGTTTATATATTTTTCTTTTCTTTTTTTAAAAAAAAGTTATTTTCTTAGCATACTCTTATTATGGTTCACTCAAAAATTTCTTTTGGTTCATTAAACGTTCGGGGTTTGAAGGAAATTGTTAAGAGAAAGGCACTTTTTTTATTTTGCAAGGGGCAAAAATGTCACTGTCTGTTTTTACAAGAGACTCACTCTGTGGATGCCGATGTTACCTTTTGGGCTAATCAGTGGGGAGACAAGATTCTTTTCAGTCGTGGATCTAACAGATCTGGAGGTGTGGCGATTTGTTTTAATAAGTTCCCAGGGGAGATTATAACATATAAAGCTGATAGTGAGGGTCATTGGTCAACTGCAGCTTGAAGAGCGAAGGTATATTTCTAATTGTTACAAATCTTTATGGACATAATAACGAAGGTCAAAATAAACGTCTATTGGAAAATCTAACAAATGTTATTTCAGAGTTTAAAGTTATGTACCCCACAGATTACATCCTAGTAGGAGGAGACTGGAACATGACCTCAGATGAATGGATGGACAGATGGCCTCCTCGCTTAGGAAGGAGGCAACAGAATAACATTATTGAGAACTTTTCTAGTGATAATAATTTTACAGACATTTGGAGAAGTTTGAATCCTGGAGTTAAGCATTATTCATGGTTTAAACCTAATGGAGAAAGCAGGTCAAGAATTGATTATTGGTTAGTGAGCGATGACATTTTGAGGTGTACTTCACCATCTAAAATCTCCAAAGCACCCCTATCTGATCACTGTTTCATTGATCTTGTCTTAGAACCAACAAGGATGAAACGTAGTAGCAGGGGATATTGGAAATTTAATGCCAGCCTTTTAAATAAGGACAAGTATTGTGATAAAATTAGACATAAAATTACAGATATAAAAAATGATGACTCAGTAGTGGGTAATATACAGAAATGGGAACTTATTAAATTCAAAATCAGAGAATTCACTATAAAATTCTGCAAAGAACTGAACAGGGAAAAACGGGAATATGAAAGTAATTTACTTCGTGAAATAACTCAGTGCTGTAGTAAAGAAAAACTAAACGTGCAAGAAAAGAATAAATTGATGGAGTTACAAACTAAATTAGACGATCTTTACCTAGAGAAAGCCCAGGGTGCCTTTATAAGATCGAGAGCCAAGTGGATTGAGGCAGGTGAAAAGAACTCATCATATTTTAGTAAGCTGGAAAAGTGCAGACAGCAGAGAAATCTAATCTCAAGCTTGTTGATAAATGGGACTGAATGTAAAGATTTCAGAAAGATTGAAAAGAAGTCTTCACTTTTTATTCCAAATTGTACTCCTCAGAATATTCAGCAGCTGATTCTGATAGTTTCTTTGATAAGATTCATAATCTCATCCCATGTATTGACAAGCCGTTCAAAGATCTGTGTGATTCAGAGCTTAAAATTGAGGAACTGGATTTGGTGGTCATGAAAATGGCATTAAACAAGTCCCCAGGGACAGATGGACTCACTACTAATTTTTATCAATTCTTCTGGAAGGACCTAAGAACTTTATTGTTTGATGCATTAAAGGAATCGATAGAGAAAAAAGAAGTGATGCCGAGCACGAAACAAGGGCTGATAACCCTGATCCCTAAATCGGGTAAGGATAAAAGAATTTTAGACAATTTAAGACCCATCACCTTACTCTAAACACTGACTATAAGATCCTGTCTGGAGCTGTAGCTGAGAGGCTAAAGAAAGGCATCTCAAACATTATCAGTGAAACACAATCAGGTTTTTTGAAAGGAAGACTAATTCATAACAATATTAGGCTGGTTTTGGATCTCCTTGAATACAGTGAATTAATCCAAGAGAGAGGGTACATCCTGTTCTTGGATTTTTACAAAGCATTTGACTCAGTTGAACATACGTTCATATTAAAAACTCTGCAGTCTTTTGGTTTTGGAGAGGAATTTATCAATGTTATAGAGATGCTATATAATGACATTAACAGCTCTGTTTTGCTAGAACATGGTACATGTTCAAGGTTTGAGGTTAATAGAGGGATAAGGCAGGGATGTAGCAGCTCACCACTTCTGTTCATCATGGTTGCTGAGCTGTTGTCTATTTTGATTAAAAACAGTCACATTGAGGGGTTAACTGTGATGGGTGAACAGATAATAATCAGTCAGCTGGCAGATGATACCACCCTGTTTCTAAAAAATGAGGACCAGATTCCTTTAGCCTTGCAGGCGATCAACCATTTCTCCAAAGCTTCTGGCCTACAGCTGAATATTAATAAATGCAAAATTCTAGCTCTGCATGAGTGTCCCCTGCAAGCAATAAATAATATGCAGATCAAAAAAGAGGTGAAGTATCTGGGCATTGTAATTTGCAAGGATAAGACATCAACAGAAAATAAGAATATCTGTACCAATATAGAAAAGTGTAAGTCAATTTTAAACATGTGGCTGCAAAGGGACATAACTCTGTTTGGGAGAATCTTGCTAACCAACATGGACAGTCTGTCCAGACTCATCTATCCAGCCTTTTCTCTGCCCATACCTCCAAAACTAATTAAATCTATAAATACTCTTAATTTTAGGTTCATATGGAGGAACAAATGTCATTATATAAAGAAAAATGATGTGATTAAGAATTATGAAGAGGGTGGGGCTAATGCCACTGACTTTGATGTTATGAATGGTGTACTAAAATTGAAATGGTTAAGATCTTTCATTAGGAACAAAAATTCCTTTTGGAACATTATTCCCAATGTCATTTTTGGCAAAATGGGTGGAATAGACTTTTTGTTACGTTGTGACTTTGATTGCAGTTCGTTACCTGTTAAACTCTCAGCTTTCCATCAGCAGGTCCGTCTCTACTGGAAATTAATCTATAAACATAGCTTTACTCCTCACAACACCTCTATATGGAACAACAGGTATATCTGTTTGTGTAGGAAATCTGTGTACGTGGATGAATGGAGATCTAAAGGGATTTGGGCTGTAGCTCATTTTATGGATGATAATGGGGTCTTACTAAAACATGAGACGTTTTGTGAGAAATTTGATGTAAGATGTACTGCTAAGAGATATAAATCCCCAGTGAAAGCCATCCCAGTCCCTTTGAGATCAATGATAAAAGAAGATATTGTGCACTCTAAAATTTCTCCTGGACTGAGGCAGCTCTGCATAGCTGGAGTTGAATTTGGTGACAGCAGGTTTACAAACAAAGTGATCAGGAATATTTTGATAAACGAAATTTGCCCAAATCCGGTTAAAAGAAATTATATCCTGAAAGAATTTGAGAGGTTAAGGCGATAAGAAAAAAGTATATTTCACTTCCTCTTTCCCCTAAAGTAAAAGAGGTTCACTTTAAAATCATTAATGAGGTTTATCCAACCAATGAATTCTTAAGACGGAAATTTAACTTAGATGTGAACGCCTGCACATTTTGTGAAAATGATATTGAAAGTCTGGATCACTTGTTTTTCTACTGTGAATCAGTGCACTCCTTCTGGACTGACATGTGGAGCTGGCCATTTACCATTTACCATTTAAAGAGTTTAATCTATGTTAAATAAAAAAATAAAAACCTCCCTATTTTATAAGCATGACTGCCCTTTTTTGCTCATGTTATTTTTTGCCTTTGGTTCAAATCCTTCAATGACTGTTCTTTCTTTTTGTGCTAACTCTTTTAGCTTTGTGCTTATTGTTTGTTTTTTTTTTGTTTTTTTTTTGTTTTTTTTCTTGCTATAATGCTCAACCGAGGATGTAACATAATCGGTTTAATGACGGTGCTGTGTATGTTATACTGTTGTTTGTAAATAAAGTTAAAATTTAAAAAAAAAAAAAAAAGTTCATCTAGTAGTAGGCTATGGCACTTGGCCACAGGTGGCAGCAGTGGACTGGCCTCCATGTGAGACTGCTCCAGCTGCTATGTGATAGTCCAGCTGCAAACTGAAGATCATATGCAAGTTTTGGAAATTAAACTGTACAATATAAAGCGCCTTGAGGCGACTGTTGTTGTGATTTGGTGCTATATAAATAAAATTGAATTGAAACTCAGAATATTCTTAACTTAGCTTTAAAACCAACCCAATCTAACTCTCCTCCACACTCACAAACAAAGACAAACCAACTGACACATCTGAGTCCACACAAAGTAAACTGCACACTTTAGTTGTGAAGCGAAAACGCTGAAATCGCAGTAATAACACGCACGAGGGGAACGATAACGAAGACAAGATGCTCCTGATCGTTACTCTTGCTGTCCTGTGAACAGCATCGGCGTGGTGTTAATGGTTTGCTTTTGTTTTGGCGAGCGCCCCGTGAATGAGAATATGACCAGGTAAACCCGCGACATTTTTAAATAGTTTGTCGTTCAACAGCAACAAGACTGACGGAGTGTGTTTGAGGAAATCTCACAAATGTCACAGATGAAATATTTGGTGTTTATTTGCTGGTTTGTCGGTAGCAGCTCCTTCAAAGTAAGTCTACCACACATCTGTTTGACCAACGCCAGTTGATTTGGCTCACCGGTCCAAACAATTTGAACCATTGTTGTGTTTCCTTTTGTGTTGAATTTGACTGATATTTGCTGGATAGCAAATGTTTTAAAGCTATGCAACCTTTATCTGCACATAGCAGTTAAACTGTTTAGATCAATCTTTATTGATAATATACATTATTTATTTATGAATTACTGTGTACACAAGAATAAGTTAATGTATTAAGATAAACTGGCTGAAATTTTTGTATTATTCTTGAGATTTTTTTTTTATTGGCCCTGTTTAGTTACAGGCCAGGTGACCCTTTAGGGGTTTAAAATGCCGAGCCAATGAACGGCTGGGAGCAGGAATCTTTCTTCACTGAAGCTTCCACTTCCACGGGTCTGGTAGGAAGTTGTCCAAGCCAACAAAACAAACAGACAAAAAATCCATCTATCAATCACCTGGATCACCTGTTGAGAAAGAAAAAAGAGAAAACAAGCAAACAAAAGAGAGCAATATAATAAACAACAGCATCGCGATGATCTATGTGAATATAACTGTAAATACTAAATATTGAATATTATTGTGCAGCACGTAAGATCGACAGAGTGACCGAGCCCCAGGCTGAGAGGCCAAAGGCACCCCACCCCCGAAGGAGCCCGAGCGAGCCCCAGGCTCCAGGCCCCGACAAGCAGTACCTGGACGCCCATCCCCGGACACAAAGAACCACCAATGCACCGATGTCTGAGGGCGTCTGCCACTGGCAGGGGGAGTGGTGGGGGGAGATAGGCCTCCATACCTTGGAGGGCCTGAGATGTCCCCAGAGAGGTGGCGTCTGATACCCGACCTGACATATGGACACAGACAAACAGGCACACACAGACACAAACATCCATTCCCACCCTCATGCTCTCATATGCACTTACTCAGCAGCAGGTAAGCGCATAGCCCCTCCTGGTAGCCCTCAATGTCTACGTGGATTTAAAATTGAGAGGTGGGCAACGGCGCCAGGGGTGAGGTCGTACACCCTGATGGTCTTCTGGATGCCGTGTAGCGTGCCCACCCCCAAGGTCCTATATGTATGTGTTATGAGAGTGTGAGTAATGTGAATGTCTAAGTTGTGGGATAAAATTGAGGCACAGGCAGCCAAAAGGGGACAGAGGGGGGATGCCTCCCCTGCACCCTGGTGACACACCTTTACCCCAAGGCCCTGCATGTGTGGGTGATTGTGGTGGAGCGGGAAGAGGGAGGCAGCTGGAGATGGGGAGGGAAGGAAAGGAGGGGCAAGCAGCATCGCCCGGCCCCACAGAGCCCAGGACGGCCCACCCGATCCCACCACAGAGAAAACTTCACGCACCCTGTCATCCACTCATCCTCCAGACTACACAAGACATAGACACCCAGGCTGAGTTCTTCCTCCACCTCTCCTGTATCTCCCCCACCTGCAGAGTGAGTTCCTGGAGAGAGGAGACCTCCTGCAAGATGTAACAGCCTCCCCCACCAGTCTTCCATACAAACGTTAGACATGCAAACACTTAACACAGCAACACTGAAAGCATTTGAGTGTAAATTTCATTCAAATCAAACTTTATACACAATTACAATAATGGAAAAAAGACTAAATATTAAAACACTACAACCACCGAAGAAACAAATAAAACCAATCACAATCAACATCAAAATATGATCATAGAAAAATAGAAGAAGAAGATGACAGCTCCAGCACCGCCCACGACCCTGAAAAGGAGATGTGGAAGCGAACGGATGGATGGAAAAATAGAAGAGACATATCATACAATTCATACACGTTCATGTGATATCTTTGGGTTCAAAAACACAATAACCTTGAATCCTTCTTTTAAATTACATTTAAATTTCAGCTGGCAGCAAAGAAATTAATCAGAAATTAACCACAATTAATCTGCAGCTTCATCAATGTGATGCTGAGTTTCTGACTGAGATTGAGTCTGAACATGTCTGACTCTGTGAAACAGTCAGAGTGTTTCTCTGACAGCAGGAGCCTCTTTACACTCAGCTTCACACAGACGAGCTGAGGAACGATCAAGCAAACTTCTTCTTCTGTCATTTTTAACAGCAGCTTGCATCCAAAGATGTTGCACTACTGCCATCTCCTGGCTTTTACTCTTACTTCTCCTCCAGATCCTCAGATCCTCTTGATGACATCAGTATTTCTCAAAAATGAAAAACCACTCCTTTCACCTCATCAGGACTTAACTGATTAACCACTTTTTCAAACGTAAGTTTCATTTCACCACCAGTTCCCACCCTCAACACTCTCCTTTGACTTCTATACTTCCTGCAACTAATAACCACATGTTCAACCGTCTCCATAGCATTACACCATCACATAACCCAGTCGGATGTTTCCCCATCATAAAAAGAGAACCATTCAGAAAGCAGTGACCTGTTTGTATTCTCCTGCTGCCTATTTAACCCACTACTCCTCTTAACTTCTATTGTGTTTTGTACCCCATGTCTCCCTTTTGTTCCATTATCCCATGCCATTCTCCAGAAGTTCTTACTTTGTGTCCAAACTATTCTTTTCCCTCAGATTTCAACAATGGTATCTGCACATCTATGTCTACTTTTTTAACAGCTGCTTTAGCCAACCTATCTGCTCTTTCATTACCCACAATACCTCGGTTGAGGGCGTCAGACCAGCACAGTCTCTTTCAGCACACATGGATATTTCATCAGTCTCATAGACACTGAGAACAATTTGTGTATGAGACTAAAGAAACAGTCCACACATAATTGAACAAAAGGCCTCTAAAGTTCTGTGGTTGCCACATTTCCACATGACTGTTTAATTACAGCAAAAACCATCATTATAATTATCTTGATTGATATTGTAATCTTAGTTTTCAACACAATTCAACACTCCGAGGATCTCACCTGGACGACCAACTGCTCCAAGCTGGTCAAGAAGGCTCACCAGCGCCTCTTCTTCTTGAGGACTCTGAGGAAGAACCACCTGTCCTCAGACATCCTGGTGAACTTCTATCGCTGCACCATCGAGAGCATCCTGACCAACTGTATAACAGTCTGGTACGGGAACTGCTCTGCCTCGGACCGGAAGGCGTTGCAGAGGGTCGTGAAAACTGCCCAGCGCATCGCCGGATCACCACTTCCTGCCATAAAAGACATCTACAGGAAGCGGTGTCTGAAAAGGGCTGGGAAAATCATCAAAGACCCCAGTCACCCATCACATGGACTCTTCACCCTCCTGCCCTCTGGGAGGCGCCACAGGAGCCTCCGGACTAAGACCACCAGGTACCGGAACAGCTTCTTCCCCACAGCTGTCAGACTCCTGAACTCTGCCTCCTGACATCTGACCCACGTTAACACATGGACTGAACATACACACACCCACAACCACATACACACACCCACAACGGACAACTGTACCCTCAAACACAATAATAACATGGACTGAACCACCACTCACAACCACCAGCACTTTATATAGCCTCTGTAGAATTATCCACATATCTCACTTATCTTAACTGCACTACTGTATAGCTCTGTGTAAATAATCATTCTGTACATTCGATAATTTTTAACCCTACAACTGTTTACAACTTGCATAGTTCCCATTTCTGTATAGCTGTATATCTCAGATTCCTGTAAAGTTATTTATTTCACATTCTGTATAGTTTTTCATATTTATATCCTGTTCATATCCTGTACATAGCTTGTGTTCACTACAGCCTGTACATACTTATAGTTATACAATATTCACAACATACTTCATACCGTGTACATTATAACATACCATAATAGACCCATTTCTGTAATATACTCACATATCTATATTATTGCTAATATATATTGTAATATATCTATATCACTAAAGCACTTCTGGATGGATGCAAACTGCATTTCGTTGCCCTGTACCTGTGCATGTGCAAAGACAATAAAGTTGGATTCTATTCTATTCTATTCTATTCTATTGTTCATTAACTTAAACAATGTTACAAGATAAATATATATTCTTAGTGCTTATTTTCTGATTAGATTGTTTTATGTATTTTAATAAGAGAGGCCTTTATAAACCAATCGCAGTGTGTGTCTGGCAGGAAGTGAAGCAGGAAGTCTGAATATAGCTTGTGAGCTTGTGAGAGACGTTTCAAAATGAAAACAGAGGAATTAGAGAATGAAAGTGCAAAGTAATAGTAATGAAAATGATATTAAATAAATGTCTTAGTGTGTTAATACAGGTGCCCATGGACTTGCTCAACCTCCTGGAAGAATACAGCAGAAAAATGATAGATTAACAGAATTGGGAGGAAAACAGGCTTTGGTTTAAAATGTCACAGCTTCACCTCTCATCCTGTCCTTATCCTGAGAAGAAGCTTAAAGGACAGTTAATCTCCTGATGAAGACAGAAGACAGACAGAACAACACCGTGGACTTGAAGAATTAACTGCAGGCAAAAAGACAGTGCACCTGACCTACAACACTGAAGGGTCCAGCAGCATGTATGTTGATGGAAACATGCGCTCTGAATTACAAGCTGGAAAGTGTACCAGTGACATGACTGTGTGAAACCACTGGATGGGACTGTCTGAGTCTCATATTTGCCATGCTGGGAGTTAAGCGCCAAGAAAAGACTGAAAAGAGGAAGAGAGAATGAAGAGAGAAGAAGAAACAGCTGATGTGGGCCTGTGTTTGATTTGGGAGGCCACACAGGAAGTTGAGAGAAGAGGGGACGAGGACCGGTGAGAGGTGAAGGCTGGACGTGTTAAAGTGACAGCATAGGAAAGTTGGGTTGAACACTGAGGCTGAATTTGTGGGTTTAGAAACATCCAGAGCATCACAACAGAAAGGTAAATAAAAAAAGTAAGAGAGAGAGAGAGATAAAGAAATAAATGAACTAATAATACATAAATGAATAGAAAAATAGAAAACACACATGTAGAAATTGTCACATGTGAAATTGTTTTTGGAGAGAATCAGAAGTGAGACAGTTTGAATCCACAGTTCAGCGCAAAGATGCAGGAATTAAATCTGATTATAAAAACACATCGAGGCAACGAAGACCAGCTTACACTCAATATTAATATGAACACACAACATACACGCAATGAAGACATGCTTACACTCATGAATGTGAATACATGACATAAATGCTGAATGGTGTAGATTTAACACACTTAAAGGCTGAAGCTGAGGAATAACTCAGGAAGTTGCAGGACAATAGAGCGACTTTTGTGACAAGGAAAAAGAGACTGGGAGGACCAACCAGGGATTAGAAGCTTAAAGCAGGTTTAAAATAGTGAATTAGAAGTGGTTTCCAGCTGACTGAGCAAAAGAAGTGACGACTGTAGAAATAAAAATAAAAGAATAATAATTGAATTATGCAGCAATGTTTTGAATATGCATTTCTGTTGTCAGGGCAACTTCTCGAGATGTGACTCAATATGCAAATTAGTTGAATGAGTGGGGACAGAAAAAAAAGAAAAACTCAAGTTTCCTGTCTGAGACATGAGTGAAGTTTGCATTGAGAGAAATATATCTGTGACTGTGTGAGAAGAACTGTTTGGTAAAATATATGATAGCAGCCGCAGGACAATTAAATAAAGTCTGTGACTAAGTGCAGTCGTGCAGACCTGGAGAAGAAGTTTATAATTTAGTGATGACACATTGTTATAAAGTGTTTAGAAAGGGCTTAATGGGAATATTACTGTTGGGCAAACTGTGCGGCTTTAACAAGATTTTCTGTGTATTTAGCAGGTGAAACTCTGTCAGCTGACTTCAGACTGTCAGGAAGCTGAAGAACCTGAGGCCAACCACTGAAACATGATGTGGGAAAAATGAACAGAGGGAGGGATTTTAAAGGTGAACATTTAGGACTTACTGCAAATGTTACTATGTCAAAGTTACTGTGACTCAAACAGAGGAAATTCTGATTTTCTTATTTCCACACCCAGCATGTTTTGGGTGTTATATGCTATTAAATACTTTTAAATAAATTAAAAAGTATTTAATAGCATATAACACCCAAAATATGCTTCGGTTCACATTTAACTCCAGAAAATCATCAATCAAAACATGGATATTACCTGACCACAGATTCGTGGTGACGTCACTGCTCTTTTAACTGTTCGGTGTCTTTGTTTGTTTGCTGGTTGTAGAAATGGTTTATATGAGCTTTGAGCTGAGAGTCAGAGGTTTCTGTGGACGCTGCTCATGTCGGCACTTATATTTCTGACCTTTTCTTATAACCGATTAAACATGATCTCCTCCCTTTTGCCCCCATTTTTGGTGGTGTAGGTACAAATGATCAGGCATGACATTCTCATAATAAATAAGATACTGCAAATAATTATTTCTGCATTTGTGCGATTGAAGTGAATTGAAAATGTGTATGAAATGACACTGTTTTAAAGATTTGGCCTAAATAATTTTGGAGTGAATGAGTCTAAACATGATGACCTAACTAGTGATACCCTGACACACACACACACACACACACACACACACACACACACACACACACACACACACACACACACACACACACACACACACACACACACACACAGCATGTTATGCCAGTTTCAGCTGAAACTATGTTTCAAACCATGTTCCGGGTTTTTAGTTCACCATTTATGAGGCTTCAAGAAGAAAATAAAAGACAGATCTGAATGTTTGAAAATGTTTTGGAAAGATTCTGTAAAGATGAGATGAAAAATACTCAAAGGATAAATTTAATTGGTTTATTATTTAGATAAGTTGAAAAAAGTTAAACAAGTAAATGAAGAAACAAGGCAGAGGAGAGAAAAGCCCAACAATCCCCTCTGAGCAAGCACTTGGCGACAGTGGGGAGGAAAAACTGCCTTTAAACGGGCAGGAACCTCCGGCAGAACCAGGCTCAGGAGGGGACAGTCAACGGCCGGGACTGGTTGGGGGGGTTAACAGAGGTGGAGCAAGACGAGGCTACATCAGGTGAGGAAGCAGTAGCGTCTCTCCTCCGGAACAAGTGGAACCATTTTTTCTTTTTTTTCATGCACTTTTCCACGAGCGCTTTTTTCTCCAGGATGAGATTTCTCAGCTCATCGATGGTTTCTGCGTTTTGTTCTTCAAGTTTCTCACATCTTTGTTCCACCTCTTCCAATGTTGCTTGTTGTTCTTCAAGCTTGTCTTTGAGTTGTTTGGATGTTGCCTCCTGTATCAGCTTGTCCTTGTGCATGTCTGCATTTCTCTGTTGGACCTCTTTGTGCTTGTCTTCTAACTGCTCGTTTCTTTTCTGGATTTCTTGGAGCGTGAGCTGCAGGTCTTCATGTATTTTGTCTTCTTGTTGTTTTTGCGCCTGCATTTGAGTGTTTTCACGCTTCAAGTTATTGAATTCCACCAAAATCCCCTTAACGAGCTCGGAGTTGTTTCTCGCTATCTGATCGATCCTTCTCTGCATCTGTGAGCAGCGTTTCTCCAGTTTGTCCTTTTCTTCTTCCACTTTAGTTGCTTTGTCCAGCTGATTACAAAACTCTTGCAGTTTTAGATTTTTAGACTCAAAGTCCTGGACGACACGTTTTCCTTCTTTCAGTCTTTCTTGCTGTTGCTCTTTCTGTTGAAGAAGGTCTTTATTTTGGCGCAGTGTTTCATCCAGGCTTTCTTTCAGCATGCGGTATTTTTCCTGCATGCTCTTCAGTTCGTGCTGCATGTCTCGTTGCTTTTTGTCCTGCTCTTCCTTCTGTTGGAGGAATTCTTTCTTTTCTTCCACAGCTTCATGGAGCTGTCTTTGGAGGAGCCGATTTTTTCGGTCCATGTATTGGAGATCCCGTTGTATCTTATCAGTCATCGTTTTCTTGTCTTGGAGCTGGTTGGTCATTTCTTTTAGTTCTGCACTCTTTTGCCTGTTTTCTTTAATGAGGTGCACAATCTGCTCTCGGCTCTGAGCAAACTTGATTCCCCAGCCCTCATTAATAATTTTTATGTCCGGCTGGCGCTGTTGTCTTTCTTCCAGCTCTTTATTTTGGGCTTCCATTCGTCTACATTTGTCCTCCAGTTGAAGTTTCTCTTCTTCAATTTGTTGCATTTTTTTCTGGAGAAGGTAGTTTTCCTTCCTACTCTCCTCTAACGCCCTTTGGAAGGATGAGGAGCCATTTGGGGAAATTGGCCGGCCACGCCAGGAAGGAGAGGCGGCGTAATCTTTTTGAATTGGTTGTTTTTTCCTTGGAAACATGTTGGAGTTTCTATACGATGACTTTGAAGAGCTTGTGGTGAACGTTTTGTAGGCTGCAAACACAGATGCTGCTGAAACGAACTAAAACTTGCTGTTTCTCACCCCTACTTAAGGAAAAACATCAAAGGACTTAAGATTCTTAAGATCTATGACATCATCACTCCCTAAGCCAATGAGATTGTCACAAGACATTTTGGAATGGGGTTTTTTTTTTTAAACTGTTTTCAAACTTAACTTAAAATTTCAGTGTTTCCTGGTTGTGGACTATTGGTTAGTCCAGCCGATTAAGAAATTAATTGTCACAAACATCACTAATATTATATAACAGACGACAGAAAACACGAGTTTTTTTTCTACTCAATAGAGGTATAATAAAAGTTTTTTTAATTATCCTACTTTTTATAAAAGAGAACATTTATTAAAGATTATGTATTTAATTAAAAAACTCTGTTCATCTAAAGCAGGGGTCAGCAACCTTTAAGACCCAAAGAGCCAAAGAGCCATAATTGGCCTATCTGGGGTTGAAAGGCTCGATAAATGCACGGCGTTTCGCCGGGTACACCGGCTTCCGCGAGTGTGACGCTTATTTTGAGCGATGAAAAAATAAGAAAATATAATTTTATTTGTATATTGCAAAATCACAATAATCTTCCAATTTAGAACTACAAGTTTAAAAAAAGAACTAACATAAATAAAATACACTTCAGCTAATTTATTTTCACAAACCACGCGGAGCCGCACTATAAGGACTAAAGAGCCGCAGGTTGCCGACCCCTGATCTAAAGGGTTTAACAAAAAGGGGGAGCTTCCTGCTGGAAATTGAAATGTCCCCATGTCCCCACTGGGCGATCGTGGCTCAAGAGTTAGGAGTTCGCCTTGTAATCGAGCCCCGGCTTGGACAGTCTCGGTCGTTGTGTCCTTGGGCAAGACACTTCACCCGGCAAGACACTTCACCCGTTGCCTACTGGTGGTGGTCAGAGGGCCTGGTGGCGCCCCAGGGTGGCTGTAGCTACATCACCAGTGTGTGAATGTGTGCGTGAATGGGTGGATGACTGAACGTGGGTGCTTAACTAGTTAAAAAAACAAACAAACATCTGTCTCTTATTTTTTATGTCACACAGGAAAGAAGCTTCAATGTCTGATGAGAAGACATTAATTTGTTGGTGTTTGTGGTGTTTGGTGCAGTTTTCTTGTTCTCTGGCTTGTTGTTTATTTACAGTGGAGATGAAGATCTCTAACAAGTTGATTTGTTCACATTTGCGCATTTTTAAGAGGAATGTGTTTTTGAGTTTGTACACTATATGCATGTAAGGCAACCGTTTCCTTTTTCTGTATTTTTGTGTGCTGCTCTTTTAACAAAAGGGGAACAAAAGACATTTAAATCGACCTCAGATGATTTGTTTAAATTTTTACAAGGTCTTACTGAGGTGATGCAAAGTGAAACATGCTTCTTTTTTGGTAATGTGCTGGAAAAGCTTGAAAATTGACCTTGAATGTGCTTAAAAAGTGCTTGAATTTGACCCTAAAAATGTGTATGAACCCTGCATATATTGCAGTATTTACAGTTTATAGTAGGAATTTCATGGCAACAGCTAATCTTTATTTTGTTTACTGGGAAATGAAATGCTGCCAATTCACAAAGCTGTGCTTCAGCTGCACTTCCTGTTGTAGACTTGTGATGCACACAGGCTCTGTTCCAGCACTCAGCATGTTCTTCCTTATTTGCTCCACCAGGGGGAGCTCCTAAACTATGACATCTTGATAGGAGTGAACCAGGGAGAGGGGCTGAAGTTTGTGGACGACAGTGAGGACAACGACGGCATCTCAGCTGCGGCGTTCGACTACACCATCTCCAGCTTTGTTGACAACCTCTACGGCTACCCAGAGGGTGAGGACGCCACCTCTGTACACTGCCACTTTTTCAGTTATTCCATTTTACAGCCTCCTCTCACTTAACTGCATTTTGCAGCATCATCAGGTTTTGTCTCATTAGGAGCCGCGTTTGTTGATTTGTTCGTTTTTTTCTGTTTGCTGTATTCATTAAAATAAACGGATAATCGTCAAAATGACAAATGTGGACAATTATCAAAGCTTACATTACAATTCTGACAGCTTGAGTTCACATGAATTTTCAAAAGAATATCAAAACCTGTGAAAGTGCTTTAAGCGTTTAAAACATGCGAGTAAAGAATGGAATCAGTAACATGTGAGCCCAGTGAAGTGCATCAAACAAGACAAGCGTGCTAAAGAGAGCCACTCATCCACATCACGGCGTGTCTGCGCCTTAACCTTTGAGGCTCTGTGGGCAGTAATGCTATCATCCCCCAGGTAGTGGGCTCCCAATCTCAGTGTCGGTGTTTCTGACAGATCGGCCTGCGAACCCCTCACAGCCGGACCACAGTCACAGTACAGACATGTTTGGATAATGCAGTCATGCTTCCTCTCTGCTGCCTGTCACTCCTTCTGTTATCCGAAAGACTTTTTTTTCCTCTCTAGATTTCTCACTCACTTCCTGTTTACGGACCACCAGTGGGTGGCACCAGCTGTGGCCACTGCCAAACTCCATGCTGAGTTTCAGTCCCCAGTTTACTTTTACACGTTCTACCACCACTGCCAAACCGAGACGCGGCCCGAGTGGGCCGACGCCGCGCACGGAGACGAGATACCTTACGTGTTCGGCGTACCGATGATCGGTGCCACGGACCTGCTCCCGTGCAACTTCTCCAAGAACGATGTGATGCTGAGCGCTGTGGTCATGACTTACTGGACTAACTTCGCAAAGACTGGGTAGGCCTCATGTCACAGTAGTGTAAACTGTACACGTTACTGTATGTTCACTGATAGCCTTCTAGTCATCTTGAATACTTGAATCTGGGTTGCTAGTTTAATTCCCGTGTGGCTTTGAAGAATTGAACATACTGGTTCACCAAAATCATCCAGATCACAGAGCAGCCGGTTGGTCTTAGATAGTTTAAAGGTTGCACAGAGAATGGGCCTCCTGTCTGTATTCAGTGTATTGATGCCACATGTTACTTATAATGGAGACTGAATATAACTTTGAACTGAAACGTTTAACCTTTATGCTCCACCAGGGACCCCAACCTGCCCGTCCCTCAGGACACCGAGTTCATTCATACCAAGCCCAACCGCTTCGAGGAGGTCATCTGGACCAAGTTCAACTGGAAGGACAAGCAGTACCTTCACATCGGTTTGAAACCTCGTGTCAGAGACAACTACAGAGCTAACAAAGTGGCCTTTTGGCTGGAATTAGTCCCTCATCTTCACAGCCTGCACGACGTGCTCTTTCCCACCACTACGCGCTCCCCCGCAGGCCGTGACCCCGGCACCATGAGGCCCAGAAACAACGTTCCTCGAACCACTCGTCATCCTTACCCTACCTTCCCATCAGATCCTGAGCCCGAGGGCTCAGAGCGCCCGCCCCAGGACCTCTTTCCCAGACACACCCGCGACTACTCCACCGAACTGAGCGTGACAGTTGCAGTTGGAGCGTCGCTCTTCTTCCTCAACATCCTGGCCTTCGCCGCCCTTTACTACAAGCGTGACAAGCGGCACGAGATGCGCCGGCACCGGCTGTCCCCTCAGCGGGGCGGCCCCGCCAACGACCTGGCTCACAGCCAGGAGGAGGAGATCATGTCCCTGCAGATGAAGGACTGGGAGCACGACGCTCACCACGACATGGAGCCCCTGCGACCCCACGACATCCTGCGGCCCGCCTGCCCTCCCGACTACACCCTGGCGCTGCGCCGCGCCCCCGACAACGTGCCACTGATGACGCCAAACACCATCACCGTGATCCCCAGCACCATCACCAGCATGCAGCCTCTTCACGCCTTCAACACATTCCCCTCCACCGGCCACAACAACACCCTGCCCCACCCCCACTCCACCACCAGGGTATAGTAGGGACAGGCCCGACACAGCGCCACCTAGGGACCAGGAACACTGGCTCTGCTTCCGCTCTGGAAGGGAGGCCTCTAGACGTGGGCCTTCGTTCTGTCCTCTTATTCTCTTCTTTCTCCAAAAGCAACTACACCTGCTGCGTCATGTGCTGTGAAACTTGGCAGCTCCCTCCACTGGTGGCATGTGGAGGTGCAACTGAAGTGTCCAGCAGCAGATGAGCAGTTTGGGGTGGGTGACTCAGATCTTTCAAAGATACTGTTTTCAAAGACGGTCTGCTGTTTCCAGGCTCAAGACCTCCAACATTTGTCAAAGGGACGAATGCTCTCTCGCTCCTCGCTGTTTTCTCTTTTTTACGTTGGCGTCATCTCTTTTTCCATCTCCTGTGTGTTATGTGCACATTATGCTTCTCTTTTCTACATCCGTGTTTTATTACTGCTCTCTTCCTCTCATTTGACACGCCTCCCTCCTGCTCTTCTCTAAAAATTCCCGATCTGCTGAGCAGTCTGGAGGGGGAGGCGTACACTAAACATATAACTATGAAAACACTGATATCTTTCATTCGACCAGCATTTTTAGGTGCCAAGTAAGTACTGCTGTGTTTCATTTCTCATCGAGGGAGAAGAAAAACCAAAGAAAAATAGAGTTTCGCTATTTACCGTCAACTAACAGAGTTCTGTCATGTTCTCATGACAAAGTGCCAAACTGGCCTCAGTCGTGATTTTCTTTCTTCCATCTTCTCTCTTTTTGTTGTTTTGTTTGAAGCATTTGTTAAATTGTTGTTTTTTATTGTGTGGAAAGAATTTTTCTGAAAATATAGATATAGAGAAATGATATTATATATAGTTCTATATAAAATGTGTACAAAGGAGAAAGTATATAAAAGGGTTTTCTCAGTGGGGGATCTATGCATGAATTATTTTTAAAGACGCGGGGAAAAGGACACTGTACCTGTCGATGCACGTTTCCCAAAATCTAAACGAGTCATATCGCTCCATGTTTGCTACTTTTGGTTTTAGGTTTTCTCCCGCAGAGTAAGAGCATCGCAGGAGCATCGCAGGAGCATCGCAGGAGCATCGCAGGAGCTCCTGAAGTCAAACGACGCCTCCCAGCACTCATTTATTAAAACGGAGTCGATGCCAAAAGTCTTAAACGTTAGAATCAAAGCAACAGCTGTGAACTCAGTCATGGTGTCATGTGCAGCCTCCGTCTTACTGTCACTACTTTTTCATTTTAGGGTACGTGAGGTAAAGCGTCCGTCGATGTAGCTTGATTGTACAAAACTATTTTTCTACGTTATTAACAAAACAGAGCAGAGACTGATGCTGCTCCTGTCTGACCCCCTTATGTCTGCCACATGTGTATTCTGACTTCATATCATCACTGCTCCCTCCCTCCTCCTCTCTCCATCCTACACCGCCTTTGTTATTTAACACCGACCCCCCCAAACTGATAATCAGACAAATTCCCAAACAGCTGACTTCACTGTGTCGACACCGTTCCTGACTATTTCTGACCTCAGCTCAGCTCTGCTATTATCCTCACATTAAGGGTTCGTTCACCTGCCTGCAGATGATCTGTGAGCTCGTCGGTTGTAAATTAAACTCTAAGCACACTGAGGGTAACCGGGAGGCGTTCAGGGCCTGCAGTGCAGAGCTGCAACATGAAAAAAAGGGATGGGGGCTCAGATCTCCTGAACAGGGTGGAAACAACACGGTGGGTTTGTGCTGTTTGTGATTCCTGCTCCGTCACTCTGGTGGAGACAACTGCAGCTCAGCAGCGCTCCCTGCTGATCCTCTGATGAAGATGTCAACAGTATGTAAACTGAGCTGATGTGCTGCTGTTTGAGCCCACGTGGTAGCGTACGTCCAGTATGGGAGAACTTAGTCACCGGTGCTGTCTTTGCTTGTGCTCTAGCTTTAGCCTGTTTGATTGTTTGTTTTCTATTTTATTACTGCCTAAAAGGGGAGGTGGGGGAAACACATGCCTGACTTCTCCTGTCAGAGGTTTTGTAAGCTCACTGGAAGGGAAACGTGCACAATGTAAATCATAAAACAACTGAGTGGGGCTGTGCTGCAGGTGGATCAGTGCTGTGGACAGTAGCTGTGGAAAAGAGACTGGACAAAGACTCTCAGCCTTAAATACAGGACAGAGGATGATCCGATCATCTTTCAGCTAACAGTGTCGAGCAGAAGGACGGCCGGCTGATGCGTCCGTACGAACCCTTTTGTACTCACTCCTGTGTATAAGGAGGTGGCGAGGGGTTGTGTAGTTAACCTCAGTGATAGGTTTGTAGCATAAACCTATTCGTTGGAACGTTAAGGACAATTTAATTACATAGCAAAGCAAGACACGAGTAGGCAAAGTTCTTTATGTTTCCCGTGCACGGGAGAGAACCGGACAAACGCCGTTCCTTCGCTTCACCCCAGTTGCTCTCGTCCGCTCCCCCGTAACACTGCTCTTTTATTGAGGTTACATGAATATACATATGACGTTCATTAACATATGACGTCTACATACAAACAAAGAGTACGTTGCCTGTGTGTGTGTGTGTGTGTGTGTGTGTGTGTGTGTGTGTGTGTGTGTGTGTGTGTGTGTGTGTGTGTGGTGGGGGGGGTCAGAGTGTGACCCCATAAAGACTTCCCTAAACCTGCTGGTCTGGAAGTCCAGCAGTTCATCTAAACAAAAGGCACTTAGCCTAAATCAGATATAGATACATTTATCCTAAATGAACAGAGGGAGTGACTTTAAGTCTGATTTCAGACTATGTCAGTATTAGTTAAGCCAAGAGTCGGGCAAAAGCTTTATGGCCCGGAAAGTTCTAATTCCCACAACATATTGTTGGATTAGTAAGCAAAACTTTTCTGTGATGAAGATTTTTGGGGTTGTTGTTTTAGTGATGGGTTCATTCTGTCAGTTAGCTTTGGCTTGTTTTCTTATTTCAATAGAGGGAGTTTTACTAAACATGGACATGTCGAGGAGCGGCTCATTATTTCTGTAACAGTGCACTTAGAGAAAACTGTCAGGTGTCGCCCCCTTTGGTGATGATGTTTTGTGCTCTGATGAGCTAATAATCAGCTCTCTTTTCCTCCTTCTTTGTTCTAAGCAGGCCTGCAAGATTGAATTAACAGCGCTGTAAAACATTGTTGTGAGAGCAAATATAAGGTGAGCTTTTCCAGATTACAATGGGCTGAGGGAAAGGTCACCTGTGGGAACCTGCCAGTTCCTGTCTAAAGGATTGCAGCGAGTCAATCCAGTCCAAGATCATAAAGAACTCTTTTTCTAAAAACAAAAGAAAGAACAAATAAATGAGCTCATATTGATGAGGGTGGAGACTCTGATGCTTTGCGCGTGAGGCTCCACTTGTCTGCTGTGCAGCCGTGACAAAGACTGGACCAGCGTTAGGATGAGTAGATGTTGACAAACAATTCACGACGCCGGTAAGAAAAAGGTGGATGCTTTGCTTTGCTTTTGGCAGGAGCACAAGAGAGAGAGAGGGAGACCGAAAGGTTCACATGAGAGTGGAGCTGCAGACTCCACCCTTGGGCGGCTAATTTTGGGTTGCTGATGTTTGCTTTAAGAAAATGTTGTTTTATTGACTGGGTTTAGATGATGGTGTCACATTATATTGTTGGGAAAATGCCAAATGCTGAAGGGGAGAAAATGTTTGATGTTACTGATGTTACCATTAACCAAAGCAGGCCACTGTAGAAGTCAACGACATTTTATAGAAGGAAAATAGAACCAAAGCCAAATGTAGGAGTTATATAGGGGATTGGTGGACTTGTCACATTCCAAATCCAGTTATGGAACAACAAACACTGGTCCAAGGGAAAGGGCAGGTGATACGAGGTGGTGCTGGAGGGAAACGAGCAAAGTAAAGACAGCAAACCTATTTTGGTTCGATTTGATAAAGTCAGATTAAAAGAAGTACCATGACACTCAGAGGATCAACGTGAAACTAAAACATACACACATTTTGTATGAAGCACATGACTGATAACTGTTGTGTTTTAAGTTTAGTTTCTTATAGCACAGAGTGGATCACAGTGAGGGAAGGACAGGGGGGGAACTGAGTTTAAATGTGAAGTTGATGCTAATATACAGGTTTTGTTTCTAGGTCGTTCTGGGGATGCAGGCTCTGGGTGGAGCCAGGAGCTGAAAAGATCGAACATGATAATTAAACTGATTTTATTATTTAAACACAGGTTTGCAGGCCCGGAGCAAATATACTCGAGAGGAGAATCGCTGAGGTTTCCTGAGAAATTATCTGATGAACCTTTTTCTTTTAATTTTCTAGTTGTGGTTTTGTTTGACACATGAAGATGTGTCAAAAGGGGGAGTTTTAGGTCTAATTTGAAACAATGGATTATATGATCGATGATGCAATTCTACACTGCAATCATCGAGTCCATCCTCACCTCCTCCATCACCGTGTGGTACGCTGGAGCCACTATCAGGGACAAACAGAGACTGCAGCATGTTGTGCGCTCTGCTGAGAAGGTGATTGGCTGCAGACTCCCATCTCTGCAGGACCTGTACGCCTCCAGGACACTGGGGCGTGCAGCTCAGTCACAGCTGACCCTTCTCACCCTGGACACAGTCTGTTTGACCTGCTCCCCTCAGGCAGGAGGCTCCGGTCCATTCGCACCAGAACCTCTCGCCATAAGAACAGTTTCTTCCCCTCTGCTGTTGGACACATGAACAATAACCGTATGACTGTTCCCACCACTACCACGTGACCCTACGCTGTGTTCACTGCATCATTCCATGTTTGGCCCTGATCACCACCTGCACTCATGTATATATCTATCTACTTAGCACTTTTAATCCTTATTTTTATTTTTATTTAAGTGTTATATGACAGTATGTTTGCACTGAAGCACCGCAGCAATTTCCTAATGTTGTAAACCTGCTCAACATTTGGCAATAAAACCGTTTTTGATTCTGATTACTGTCAGCATTTTAATCGCTAGTTTAAAGGCTGCAGCTGTTGCTCTAACATAAATGTAACAGGCCTCAGTGCTGGTTCTAATAGT
Organism: Rhamphochromis longiceps; assembly: GCF_057381845.1. Taxonomy (NCBI): domain Eukaryota; kingdom Metazoa; phylum Chordata; class Actinopteri; order Cichliformes; family Cichlidae; genus Rhamphochromis; species Rhamphochromis longiceps. The sequence goes on along the minus strand of NC_140559.1, from coordinate 69,528,459 downwards.
CTGAGCTGCTTCCAGCTTTATTTGTGAAGAGCACAGCAGCTTACAAAACACGTAGCTAGCTCGTACAGCTGCGACGTTAAACTTTCATGAGCTAAGATGACCTTAAAATAACGGGGCTACGTGTGGTGATGCTAGCGTTAGCCACGTTAGCGCGTTAACTTCACAGGTGGTCAGACTGAGTAAACAGGCACTAAGTCAGAGGTTGGGCTCTCCGTTTCGCTGCAGGATCCCTTCATTCATGCAATTTATGCAGTTTATTAAAGTGCAATTGGAAAAAGGATTTTGAAATGCAGTTTTTAAAAGCATTTCAAAAATCAGTTTATTAAATGGGAATTCAAAAATGAATTTACAAATGCAGAATTTATTCTATAATTCATTACTTAAGCACAGAATTCTTTATTTCGATGCGCGTGGCTCTTGTGGTCCTCCATACAGGAGTGAGAACGTGTTGGCATTTGGGTCCTCCTTCCCCTCATCATAGTCTGCCACGCAGGCCGTGACAGAAAAGCCCACTAAAAGAACGCCCACCAGACCAAAGCAATGGTTTTGACTTGATCAGCATTAACCCCGCCCCCTGACTTTGATGGGTGAAGCTGACAAATAAAATGTATTTATGAACAGCGATGCAGGGCCAGGAGTAGCAACGTGAATTAAATAAATACATCATTAAATAATTCATTAAATGTGTCAGTAAAATAATCAAAATAGAAAACAAACCAATAATTGATTAAATATGTAATTAACTAATTTGAATTGTATATAAACATATATTGAAAAATTTTAAATGAAATTAATGGATAATTCATTATTAATATATATCTTTAATTGATTATGTAGATTTTTTAAATTAATTACTGAAATAGTTCATTCATTAGTGATGCATTTATTTAATGCAACCATAAAATTATTGCTAGTTTAAGTAAAATCAATTTAAGACATCAATATTAAAGGTTAACTTATGATAATGAATACATGCAACTATAACTGATGACATAAAAATGAGGATTTCTTAAGCTGAAGCCAAAGTGCTGACTCATTTGTCATGTTACTCTCAAATGTTTTCCCTAATAACAAGAACATAATTACACTTTAGCCACAAGAGGGCAGCAGCATTAATATAAGTCACATGTATATAAAGGTACAGTGATTATATTACAGTGATTTTGACAAAAACAAAACAGTTGATGGCAGTGTGTTTTTCCATGACAGAATAATTACACACACCCCACTTTGCAGTTATTTATTTGTAAAAAATGTTTGGAATCATGTATGATTTCCGTTCCACTTTGTGTTGGTCTTTCACGTGGAATTCCAATAAAACTGATTCATGTTTGTGCTGTAATGTGACAAAATGTGGGAAAGTTCAAGGGGGCCGAATACTTTTGCAAGCCACTGTAAAGTTCACTATCAGTAACATCATAGCACCACCCAGCTGTATAGAAACTCCGTCATGCTAGCTAGTACACAGTATGAGTTATTGTAACTGACTGTAAAAAGTCAGCACAAGGAAAATAAACTCCACCTAAACTTGGTTTATATCTGACCCAGACAGACTGCAGGTCATAACTTCTTACCTGAAGTTCAGTTCACCTGACACTCGGACCGGCGGCCGCCTCGGGTCTCTGCTCCTCCTGCCTCCCCTTTCCCTCATCCACCTGCTGCCTCTGTGGAAGCTCCGCCATAGCCACCACCAAACAACTGAGTTATTTCTACACATCGACCAGCATCCGGCCAATCCGCCACCTTCCATCGTTTATACCGTTACAAAAAAAAAAAATCATAAAAAAACATCATTGGCCCAGAAAAACGAAAAATCACCATCAGTATGCCCGATGGCCAGTCCAGCTATGGTCGTGCCATCAGTTAACCCTTCACGTGGCAGCTGTGACACGCGTGCCCAGGGTTGCCGACCCCTGCTCTAAAGCATCTGATTTGGATTCCTGAGATCAAATATATTTTCCTTTGTGTTTGTTTTCTTCCCATTTGTGGCTTTAATGTAGTGTTACATCCTGTTTGTTTGCTTCCATCTGTATACATGTCCAGATTCACTGTTATGTTTCTATTCTTACATTGCTGTGTGATCACTGTTCCCTCTGCTGACTGATGTGACCTTTTGTATCTCACACTGATACTTGTCATATTTGTATCTGCGCCTAAAAGATAAAAAGTTTTCCATGCTAAAACACAGCTCCACCTCCTGCAGTTCTCCCTCTGAACCACTAGATGTCTCTGTTATCTAAATGAAGACGTGCAGCACAGCAACCACAGCAGCGCTCAGATCACACGTGTCCTGTTATTATGTATAAAAGCATGAAACAGGTGAGACAGGTGGGATCAATATTAATGTTGTGGAAATATATGAAAAAGCAACAGAAGAGTGAAAACATTTCCTGTTTCTAGAAAGATCTTTCAGCTCACAGCTGCTCACAGACTGTATTTACAAGTGACAAACTGCAACTTTACAGTACATCTACAGTATATATCAAATATATTCTGTATTCAAATCTATTGAGTGATGTTTGAAAGTCTTTCCAGGTGAGTTTGATCCAGGAGGGTCTGAAGCCAGAGTCAGACAGAGACTGTGCAGAGACTGTAGAAGGACAGAGCAGCAGCAGAGCAGTCCAGATACACTGATGATCCTCTGTCAGATCCAGAGGGACACACAGGGATGATGCTGGACTCTACATTGTGTCTGACAGTGGAGCTGTTCTCAGAGCAGTTCACTCTGCAGCACTGACAGTCATCTGCACTTCTTCTCATTCCTCTGTCAGTCACTGCTGGATGAAGCTCTCCTCTCCACCTCCCAGTAACATGGCCCAGTCAGAGCGTCTCTACACACAAGCTGCTGCTGCTTCAACCTCTCTGGATCATCAGGACACAGCTCCTCCTCTCTCAGCACACACACCGTCCTGTTTACCATCATCACCTCCACCTGCAGAGAGAAGAAGGAAGAGCAGAGGAGATAAACGAGTGTTTCCAGAGACTCTTCATCAGCTGTCAGTCAGTGATGCAGCACATCCAGTATAAAGAGCAGCAGGGACTTCAGTGCTGGGACTGTACTAGGACTCATTGTTGCTTCACTTTTTCTAATCTTTGGATTTTTATTGAAGTTGATGAAAATGTTTTTCCCTCCTAGTTTGAGTTTGGACTTTCATTCATTAGAAGAACCTTGGTGTGTCCACTCTGAGCTCTGTAGGAACCCCAACAACAAGCCCAACAATCCAGATGGACGGTTCCAGCTGTTAACTGGAGGAATTCCATCCAAACATCTGCTCTCACTAAATTCTTCCTCACCTACAGACTGTGTTCTTCACTGCTTTAAACTTGGAAATGAATGCAGTCATTGGTCTGCGTGCTGCTTTGTTCAGAGAGCTGATTGGCTGTTGACAGTGTTTGATCAGAGCGTGTCAGCTGTTACCATGGTGACCATAAAGGTCAGAAACAGGAAGTGTTTGTGTCCAATCCTGAAGCCTGTCACCATTCTCCTCTCACAGCTTCACTGAGAAGCTGCAGCTTTACAGGAAACACTGGATCTTTGTTTCATACTGACTGTGTTTAGTACAATACTGCTGACAGCACCACCCACTCACTCCATCACTCTACTTACACCAGAGTCTCCAGTCTGTAGTCTGGACTCTGCTGAAGATCAGACAGCTGCTTCACATCTGGATCCTTCAGGTTGTTTCCGTACAGGTTCAGCTCTCTCAGATGGGAGGGGTTGGACTTCAGTGCTGCTGCCAGATAATCACAGCTGATCTCTGACAAATCACAGCTCACCAATCTGTATAAAGAATGAAAGATGTAAGTTTATTAGACAAAGTGTGAGCTTGAAATCATTCAGTGTTTCATCATCTGTTCAGAGCTGAAGAAGGTTCAGAATGTAGAAGTTTAGAAAATGGAAACTCCAAACAGCTGAAGCCAACAGGAAGCAGCTTCAAACAGGAAACTGTGCAGAGTTTCAGACTATATGTCCTGATGCAGCCAGTTGGATTTTGGAGATTTGAATCTCTGTTCTGTGACTAAGTCCTTGAATCATTTCTTCCAGTTGGTCCAACAAGACAGACTAAGTGTTGGACATGTGTTGTGGCTCCATTAGGGGAGCTTCTAAATGTGATGTGATGGCCCCTCTGGGTCTGTCAGGTCACAGCACTGAAGAGAGCTCAAACTGGGCACACACTTGTTCCAGTCTGGACCAAAGACTATATACTGGGACTGAGGGACTGCTTTGACTGCACCCACTGGAACTTTTTAAAGGCTCATGTTCTCACTTAGATCATCGATTTCTACTTACATTTCTTTCTGGGAAAAATGGGGATTACTTTGGAAACAGGAAGCATTTTCCCCAATAAGCAGCCCTGGATTAGTAAATCACTTCAACATGTTCTCAGGCAGAAGAAGCTGTCTTGTTATGAGGGAGAGAAGAAAAAGATTGAGGCACAGAAACTTGTTGAAAGAGAGATAAAGCAGCTAAAATCAGGTGTAAAAGTAAAGCAGAGGATGAGCTGAATAAAGGACACTCAAGGCTGGCTTGGAAAGGAATGAAGTCCATGGTGGGGATGCAGAACAAGGAGCAAAGATGAATGTGATGCTGAATCAGCAGAAGACTTGGACTCATTTGATTCCAGCTTTGATATCATTGATTTCAATGAAGAGCTTTGTGATTGTAGCAAAGGGCTGGTAGCTCTGAGAGTCCCACTGATGAGGTGTTTGTGTGGAAATCTCTTAGTGGGACCAAAGAGAGAAAAAGCCCTGGTCCTGATGCTGTGGGAGGGAAATGATTGAAGTGTGCTGTGAGGAACTGACTGGGAGATTTTCACACATTTTCCAGTCCTCCTTGGAACAACAGGAAGTTCCCAGCATATGGAAACAAAGGTTAAGTGTCCTATGGCACTCAGTGATGATGGTGCTGTGGCCCCACCACCTCCACCTCTTTGTAAAGGAACTAACTGTAATCTGAAGCTTCAAATGGAACTAAGACTTCCTCCACTAGGTGGCAGTGTCTGATGAGAAAGTGTTAGTGGAGCTGGCCTGGAGTCAGAAACAGGAAGATGCAGGATTTGGGCTGAAATGGGGAAAAGTGGTTCGCACTAGTGCCTTAAAGCAAGAAGGTTGTAGGTTGAAGCTTGTTGGCCTTTCTGTGGAGGTTGGATGTTCTCCCACAGTCCAATGAAATGCTGCTTAGGTTCATTGGTGCTTCTAAATTGGCTGTAGGTGTGGATGTGAGAGAGTGCTTCTCTGTCTCTCTCTGTTGGCCCTGTGATGGACTGCTCACCTGTGCAGGTGGACCACGCCTCTTGCCCTATGACAGCTAGGGCACAGGCTGCAGCCCTGTGAGCCTAAGCTGAATAAACAGTTAGCAAAAATGATCCATAGATGGCCTGAAATCCCCCAGTTAGCAGTTTGGTAGATAGCTATGACATGCTAATCCCATCCAGCAGCTGTATTCTACCTGTAAGCTGATCCCTGCTGAGCCAAAGCACTTTTTCATATACAAATTACAACCTTTAATAGAAACCTATTGGTCAGCATCTTATTAGCCTGCTGTTAGCTTCATTCCACAGAAAACTGAGAGAAACTAACAGAGTTGATAAAGAATAAAGAGAAATGTGCTGATTTAAAGCCTTTGAAGTGCTTCAGATGATCTCTGTCCACTTCTGTCCACTCATTCATTCATGTAAGCTTTCTAATGCAGCTTTGATCTTCACAGTCTGCTTCATGAAACTCATTCTAACCCTGAATGTCAGAGTGTTCCTCCTTCTCTTTCCCATCATTCATGCTGGCAGTGGAGGAGATTTGGATGTTGGACTGTGTTTTGGATGATGTGTGTATGTTTGTGTTGGACTGCTGTCTGTAAAGCAAACGCACATTTTGCTTTGGATTTCAGTGTCAGACAGACTTTAAGGTGGAATGAAGAGTTGGAGAGTTTCACAGTGAATTATCCAGTGGAGGATTTTTCTTCTTCTTTGAAGGTTTGAAATGTGAACATTGTTCTGCTGCAGTCAATGGACTAAACCAGAGAAGAAGAAAACAGACTTTACCATGAAGATCCTCAGTGTGGATCAGTATAATATCAGCCTGATGTCTGCAGTTTAGTGTCAGCACAACTTTCACATCATATTCATCTCAGCACAACTAAAACATGCTGACTGACCTCAGAGTTTCAAGTCCACATCCTGGACTCTCCAGGAAACCACACAGATGCTTCACTCCTGAATCCTGCAGCTTGTTGTTGCAGCTCAGGTCCAGCTGTCTCAGATGGGAGGGGTTGGACTTCAGTGCTGCTGCCAGATAATCACAGCTGATCTCTGACAAACCACAGTCCATCAATCTGTATAAAGAATGAAAGATGTAAGTTTATTAGACAAAGTGTGAGCTTGAAATCATTCAGTGTTTCATCATCTGTTCAGAGCTGAAGAAGGTTCAGAATGTAGAAGTTTAGAAAATGGAAACTCCAAACAGCTGACAGAGTTCATACGCCTTTGTCAGGGTCAAATTCAAGCAAGACCATGTGAAAATTAAAACACATCATCCTAGGTGAACTTAAACACCTTTGTTCCCCTTTTGTTAAGACATAGAAAAGTACACCACACAAAAATACTGCAAAAGGAAACGGTCGCCTTATATACATAGTGTATAAACTCAAAATGCACATTTCACTTCAAATTAAGATTAAGGCTTTGAACAGATCACATAGTTCAGTTCAACATATAAGACTTTAAGAATGCACAAGCATCTACTTAAAATCTATTTAATTTATCATCCATGATATTATTTTGTACAATTCCAATGTATTTTGTTCATCTCCCTTAAATAAACAGGCAGTCTTAAAGTATGAAATATTCATATACAAACACATATAAATGTGTGTACTGTCTCAGTGGCTGATAGTACCCCACAGGCCTCAGTGTGAGCTTGAAGACATTTATAATGTTTAAGTAGTTTAATGTGCAGGTGCTGACGATAAACACATTTTGAATGAAAGCCGGGGAACTTTGGTAGCACAGAAACAAGTGGCTATTCTTTGTGACTATATGGATCACTCACAATACCATTATTTCACACAAAGGCACCAAATTAATACTCAAAAAAGCTGCAGCAATACACACAAATATAAACAGTACTTGGTGACAACTTTGCTTTTAGCCTTTAACCCTTCTTGACTACTTTTGATGTGGCCTCTATATTTTACCTTTAAAAACAGTTCATCTTGCCAATCTGTTATTTTCTCATTTTGACCAACTGTATCAGCACAATTTATCTAAATTCAGACAAAATTTAAAATACACGTAGAAAGTGATATTTTGACTGTAAAAACCACACACATGTTTAACGAATCATCTTCATAACTTGAAATGCAAATAGAGATTGTACACTTTTAAAAATACGCACACGTTTTGCAAACAACAAAGTTATATGGTACTATTTACCAAAAAATGCAGCCAAGGCTCAGACGTTTTTCATATAATCATTTCAAACTATTTACAGAACAATCAGGTGTCAAACAATAGTTTGTGTCACTCTAACACATATGAGAACAGCACAGGGATAAACCTGCAGGTCTGACAGCAGGTGTGTCACTCAGCGTTTACACTGCAATCTGCCTTTGTTGGCTTTAAGGCAGCAACTGTGACGATCACTAGTAGAACTGACACACAAAACAAAACAACAGCTACACACTAAATACACAAGACAACAAACTAACTTGAGACCAAACACGGTAAACGTCACAAATCTCTCACGTATCAAAACTCTCTCTCTCTTTCGCTCACTCGCTCTCTCTTGCCGGTCACTCCTAAAACTTCCCCCTTTTGCTAAACAACCAAATGTCATGTTTCCATATCATTTTTGATTGGTCGACATGGTACATTTTCCCACCTATAGGGCTTTGGAGCGTGATGTCACGGGAGATGGGCCACGCCCCCTTCCGCCATGACAGTAGGCCAGCCAAAGGATACCATTTCAGCTATGGATCGTACGTGTTGTGTTGTCGGTTGCAACGTTAGATCACACGATCGTGAAGGCAAGAAGCTGGATAACGGGCTCTCTTTTCATCGTTTTCCATCCTGGAGGCAACGTGAGGGATCCCATGTATCCGATATTACTAAACAAAGACGTCAGGCTTGGATTGCAGCGGTGAGACGAGCGGATATCGAGTTCTCTGCAATCCCCAGCTTTTTGCTGGTTTGCTCACGGCATTTTCTTTCCGGTGAGTTCTAAATTAATTCATATCACTCTTGAAAGGCTTTTAGTGTGATTTTCAACGTGCTGAGGTCATAGATAATGAGATAAAACATGCTAATGTGTGATGCTGCAGAACCACATCATGTCGACTGAGTAGCTTATGATTTGGCATTATTGCAGGCAAACCAGCATATGAAATGGATGTAACAAATCCAGACTGGGCACCAACACTGCACATGGGGCATGACGACATACCTGTATCAGACTCGGACTGGCACTCAAGGCGTACGCAACGGAAGCGAAAAAGAGCACCCATCGGAGGTAAACAACCCCCCCCCCCCTCTAAAAACATACTAAATTGCTATCACTGTACACTAATCCGCACATAACTTCCAGATGAATCACACACCTGTCATTGGAATATTGGTGTACATTTACCTTATGTCTAATTTTATCTTACAGGCTTTCGTTATGCAGCTGCAGAGTCTGAAGGTGTGCCCCGTGCAGAAGTGATTGATGAAGATCTGACAGAAGACCAACAGCAAAATCACAATGTCATGGAGGCAGTGGACAGCAGTTGTGTTGGACAAGTGGAGGTTGAGGTACCAGCTGCAAATGTGGATATACTGAAGAAATGTAAACCTTTTAAAATGATGACAGATTACAAACTCTCAGCTGTGTCTGTAATCAAACCTCTGTAACTTTGCTTCACTTCAGCAGCATCAGCTCATGTTCACATGTTGATTCATGGTTTGCTTCAGTTTTTGATGGACTGCAGAATATTTTGAAGGTTATCTGCTATAAAAAGCCAGAACAGGAAAATCTGCTTCATGTGTTTCTGTTTGATCCTCAGTGACTTTGACACAAAGGCCTCTGCTGTGATGATCACACCTCTGATCAAGTCTCACAGTGTCAGCTTTGTTTTTATACATATGGATATGTGCTGATAAATGATCAGAATTATAATATTTCCCACTGTCTGCTGTGTGCCGTGACCTTTGACCTGCTAAAGACAGTCAGCTGTGGATTATTCATTGTTGTGTCTGATACTTAGAACTGTGAGGAAGAACACTACACAGTTAATCAGGGTCCCCTCTCTCTGAATCAGGAAAGGTGGGCAGGCCGCGTGTGGGCCGCGGGCCATACGTTGAGTCTCACTGTTTAAAATGTGAACATTGTTCTGCTGCAGTCAATGGACTAAACCAGAGAAGAAGAAAACAGACTTTACCATGAAGATCCTCAGTGTGGATCAGTATAATATCAGCCTGATGTCTGCAGTTTAGTGTCAGCACAACTTTCACATCATATTCATCTCAGCACAACTAAAACATGCTGACTGACCTCAGAGTTTCAAGTCCACATCCTGGACTCTCCAGGAAACCACACAGATGCTTCACTCCTGAATCCTGCAGCTTGTAGTTGTAGCTCAGGTCCAGCTGTCTCAGATGGGAGGGGTTGGACTTCAGTGCTGCTGCCAGATAATCACAGCTGATCTCTGACAAACCACAGCGATACAATCTGTATAAAGAATGTCTAATAAACTTACATCTTTCAAAGTGTGAGCTTGAAATCATTCAGTGTTTCATCATCTGTTCAGAGCTGAAGAAGGTTCAGAATGTAGAAGTTTAGAAAATGGAAACTCCAAACAGCTGAAGCCAACAGGAAGCAGCTTCAAACAGGAAACTGTGCAGAGTTTCAGACTATATGTCCTGATGCAGCCAGTTGGATTTTGGAGATTTGAATCTCTGTTCTGTGACTAAGTCCTTGAATCATTTCTTCCAGTTGGTCCAACAAGACAGACTAAGTGTTGGACATGTGTTGTGGCTCCATTAGGGGAGCTTCTAAATGTGATGTGATGGCCCCTCTGGGTCTGTCAGGTCACAGCACTGAAGAGAGCTCAAACTGGGCACACAGTTGTTCCAGTTCCAGTCTGGACCAAAGACTCTATACTGGGACTGAGGGACTGCTTTGACTGCACCCACTGGGACTTTTTAAAGGCTCTTGTTCTCACTTAGATCATCGATTTCTACTTACATTTATTTCTGGGAAAAATGGGGATTACTTTGGAAACAGGAAGTATTTTCCCCAATAAGCAGCCCTGGATTAGTAAATCACTCCAACATGTTCTCAGGCAGAAGAAGCTGTCTTGTTATGAGGGAGAGAAGAAAAAGATTGAGGCACAGAAACTTGTTGAAAGAGAGATAAAGCAGCTAAAATCAGGTGTAAAAGTAAAGCAGAGGATGAGCTGAATAAAGGACACTCAAGGCTGGCTTGGAAAGGAATGAAGTCCATGGTGGGGATGCAGAACAAGGAGCAAAGATGAATGTGATGCTGAATCAGCAGAAGACTTTGACTCATTGGATTCCAGCTTTGATATCATTGATTTCAATGAAGAGCTTTGTGATTGTAGCAAAGGGCTGGTAGCTCTGAGAGTCCCACTGATGAGGTGTTTGTGTGGAAATCTCTTAGTGGGACCAAAGAGAGAAAAAGCCCTGGTCCTGATGCTGTGGGAGGGAAATGATTGAAGTGTGCTGTGAGGAACTGACTGGGAGGTTTTCACACATTTTCCAGTCCTCCTTGGAACAACAGGAAGTTCCCAGCATATGGAAACAAAGGTTAAGTGTCCTATGGCACTCAGTGATGATGGTGCTGTGGCCCCACCACCTCCACCTCTTTGTAAAGGAACTAACTGTAATCTGAAGCTTCAAATGGGACTAAGACTTCCTCCACTAGGTGGCAGTGTCTGATGAGAAAGTGTTAGTGGAGCTGGCCTGGAGTCAGAAACAGGAAGATGCAGGATTTGGGCTGAAATGGGGAAAAGTGGTTCGCACTAGTGCCTTAAAGCAAGAAGGTTGTAGGTTGAAGCTTGTTGGCCTTTCTGTGGAGGTTGGATGTTCTCCCACAGTCCAATGAAATGCTGCTTAGGTTCATTGGTGCTTCTAAATTGGCTGTAGGTGTGGATGTGAGAGAGTGCTTCTCTGTCTCTCTCTGTTGGCCCTGTGATGGACTGCTCACCTGTGCAGGTGGACCACGCCTCTTGCCCTATGACAGCTAGGGCACAGGCTCCAGCCCTGTGAGCCTAAGCTGAATAAACAGTTAGCAAAAATGATCCATAGATGGCCTGAAATCCCCCAGTTAGCAGTTTGGTAGATAGCTATGACATGCTAATCCCATCCAGCAGCTGTATTCTACCTGTAAGCTGATCCCTGCTGAGCCAAAGCACTTTTTCATATACAAATTACAACCTTTAATAGAAACCTATTGGTCAGCATCTTATTAGCCTGCTGTTAGCTTCATTCCACAGAAAACTGAGAGAAACTAACAGAGTTGATAAAGAATAAAGAGAAATGTGCTGATTTAAAGCCTTTGAAGTGCTTCAGATGATCTCTGTCCACTTCTGTCCACTCATTCATTCATGTAAGCTTTCTAATGCAGCTTTGATCTTCACAGTCTGCTTCATGAAACTCATTCTAACCCTGAATGTCAGAGTGTTCCTCCTTCTCTTTCCCATCATTCATGCTGGCAGTGGAGGAGATTTGGATGTTGGACTGTGTTTTGGATGATGTGTGTATGTTTGTGTTGGACTGCTGTCTGTAAAGCAAACACACATTTTGCTTTGGATTTCAGTGTCAGACAGACTTTAAGGTGGAATGAAGAGTTGGAGAGTTTCACAGTGAATTATCCAGTGGAGGATTTTTCTTCTTCTTTGAAGGTTTGAAATGTGAACATTGTTCTGCTGCAGTCAATGGACTAAACCAGAGAAGAAGAAAACAGACTTTACCATGAAGATCTTCAGTGTGGATCAGTATAATATCAGCCTGATGTCTGCAGTTTAGTGTCAGCACAACTTTGACATCATATTCATCTCAGCACAACTAAAACATGCTGACTGACCTCAGAGTTTCAAGTCCACATCCTGGACTCTCCAGGAAACCACACAGATGCTTCACTCCTGAATCCTGCAGCTTGTTGTTGTAGCTCAGGTCCAGCTCTCTCAGATGGGAGGGGTTGGACTTCAGTGCTGCTGCCAGATAATCACAGCTGATCTCTGACAAACCACAGAGACTCAATCTGTATAAAGAATGAAAGATGTAAGTTTATTAGACAAAGTGTGAGCTTGAAATCATTCAGTGTTTCATCATCTGTTCAGAGCTGAAGAAGGTTCAGAATGTAGAAGTTTAGAAAATGGAAACTCCAAACAGCTGAAGCCAACAGGAAGCAGCTTCAAACAAACACAACAAGAGAAAAAACTCTGAATGTTTCACATTAAAGTCGTACATTTCTCATAAAAACAGGACAAAGACTTGAAAAAGTCGTGTTTTTCCTTCCAGGAACCACAAGGCTTCACTTTTAAAGGTGAAGTGTGAAAGAAATGGACATATTTGAAGTCCAACACCTTTTTCCAGTCACATTATTAAAGCAGACAAACTACAAGCTCATTTTCATTCCAACAAGTCATCTTCTGACCTGGACTAACAACACTGGTCTCTATGTGCAGCTGGCTGTGAGACCAGTGCTCAGGGAGCGTCTACAAAGTGCAACACTGAAAGAACATCACACACTCATTTGCTTCCATCATCCAACCTGAAGAGGAAACAGAGACGGCTCCCCTTCAAAGTAAAAGCTGCTCCTTTTGGACACAGTATCAAAGAAAGTCTACAGTATAACATAGAAAAGACAGAACAAAGTTTTGGTTGTTTTTAAATTGTGCAGAAATGAAACTACACTAAGCTCAATTATGTGACCGACATTTCATCCCATGTCAGTTTGGCCTCATCCTGGGCCGGATTATCCAGCACACACTCTGACCACAGGCCCAGGGGCCACGCACAGCTGGGCTCCATCCAAGAGACAGGAAACAAACCAACACAATAATAAAAAGCACTATGTGATCTTCTTACATCTTCAAGACAAACATAGTAAAACCATGAGCACATTGTTTCCTGATAAAATGATGTGACAGGTAGAACAGAGTAAAGTGGTGGTGTTACAGCCTTTCTCCCCTCTGCTGCCGAGGCTGTTAGTCTCTCCCAAACTCAGCTACAGGACTTCCAAATGAATGAAAGCAGCAGAAGTGGCTTTACAAATGAAAGAGGAAGAGGAGAAGAAGAGGAGAGGGAGGCCACCCTGACCATCACTCCAGCTGAAAACATCACACTTCCATTAAAGTTGGTGAGGAAATGTTGAGCAGGATGAGCTGCTGGCTAATCTGGAGGCTGTAGCAGCAGCTCACAGTCACAGTGGATTTCCACTCATGAAAAAGCTCTGGCTGCTTCATTTCTCATCTCATATCAGAGACTTTAAAGCTTCACTGAAGCTGTACTGTGATGCTTCCATATCCCAGTGAGGCCTCCATAATGATTTCAGCTGTTCTGTACACACACTGTGTGCCCTGTATGGCTCAAAGTCTCTGCAGCCTGTTTTTATCTGCTATCATCAGATCTTCATCATCCTCATTCACATCCCTCACACACTCTACAGCCTCATCAGCACTGACTTCATCTTCACTGACTGATGGAGCACAACATGAACCTGTGGTGGCTGAAACACTGTCCTGTCAAACATCTCCCCGTCACCACTCCACTTCTGTCAGCCTTTAAATGAACCCTGCTCAAGTCTGTCACTTCTGTTTGGAGCCAAAAGGAAAAACTGTTGTTCAGTCGTTTGGAAAGACAACATTTCTGAAAGCACTCAAACTTCTTCACATTTGTCTTCAGACACATCCTGAACATTTAGGAACTGAAGAAAGTTTCAAACATCAAAGACCTGAAATATAGAAAAACAACAACAGCCGCAGTCAGTGAACTCACCTCAGAGTCTGCAGTCGACAGTTTGGACTCTCCAGTCCAGCACACAGAAGCTTCACACCTGAATCCTGGAGGTCTTTATTTCCACTCATGTCCAGCTGTGTCAGATGGGAGGGGCTGGACTTCAGAGCTGAGGCCACAACTTCACAGTGAGACTCTGAGAGTCCACAGTGAGTCAGTCTGTGATGATAGAAAATATAAAATGTGTTATTATAAAAGCAGAAAATCTGCATTATAAACACAGACTGAATGTATATGAAGACAAAACAGAGTGAGGTCATAATCTGATGAATCTGCTCTTCACATCTGTGCTTCAGCTCCTCTTACTGTGTTTGACATGACACAACGATTGAGTCTCTCTCAGACCTGCAGACTTTTAATGAGAATCTTTGTTTGGCTTTAATCTGCAGATGAAGGAGGAAGATGGTGTCACATTTAGGCTTCCATAATGTCCACAGTCTGTCACTGAGATCTGATCCAGAGTCAGAGTGAAGACACACATTTGGACTGTTTCCTGTTTTGACTCCAGAACATTTTGAATGAGTTCAGCTCAGTGAAGAGTTCCAGCTGGAAAGATGATCTCTGTTTGCTACCTGCTGTCAGGTACGACTGTTCACGTCCACACGCAGGAAAAACCTGCTGACTGTTACCAAACGGAGCAGAAATCTCATCACTGGACAATAATGATGAATGAACTCAGAGCTGCTGATATCAGATCTGATTTCAGGGGAACTAAACACAGAAATGATTGGCTCATTTGAGCTTTCTGAGCCATTATCTGCTGGTGTGTCGCTAGTTGGCAGAAAATGATTTGTATTCCTGTTCAGGGCTTCAGTGTTTATGAGTCCAGATCCAGGTGACAGCAAGTCAAAATGATGTTACCTGTCTGTGTCCAGCAGCAGCCTGTATTCACTTTGAATATTGTTATAACCTGACATGGATCAGTTTGTCTTTGATTGGTTTGTAAATGTCACTGTTTCCATTGGACCTGAGTGACGTACAAAGACAGAGAGGGAGAGAAAGGAGAGAGAGGATGGAGACAGCAAAGAGAGAGCAAACACAAACAGGTGAGAGTGGACAGGTGACCAAGGTCAGCAACCAATCAGAGAGCTTCTGTTTGACCCACAGTCACTGATGATGACTGCACATAACCAAGCAGTGTGTTACTCTGATATCAAATATGGATCCTGCTCTTATAATAATGATCATCAGATGATATTATTGTGTTATTTTGTAGCTGAATACGATGTTTGTGTGATTATCAGTGAAAGAAGCAGTGAGGAGGATGGAGAGAGAGAGAGGACAGAGGGTGAAGTTAGAAACACTAAAAGGATTTTTCATGGATTTCATGGATGATTTGAGTGATTTCCAGCAGGACACTTAAACATGTCAGTGGACGTCCTAAAGAACATATTCACTGATATGAAACGTGTCATTGAACAGGATTAATATCAGTGGAAACATGGTGGAAACAGCTGTGACTGCATGGATGTGACACACTTCAAATCTGTTCTCCACTCTTGGATTTGGGATCCATGGAGCTGCTGCTGAGTCTGTACAATAAAGGAATGGTGTGGAAGGTTGCAGCGTACGGACACAAACACTTTGTGGTTACAATCTGATTTTATTTTCAACATTAAACTACCAACCTACACTGATCAATGATGTTAATGATCACATCTGGACTCACCCAGCCTTTCTGCAGTTCCTCACAGCTGGAATCAGTCTCTGTCGTTCCCGCTCTGATGTGTTGTACTTCTGCAGGTCCAACTCATCCAGAACCTCCTCTGACATCTGCAGCATGAAGGCCAGAGCTGAGCACTGGATCTCAGAGAGTTTCTTCTCTGATCTGTTCTTTGACTTCAGGAACTCTTGGATCTCCTGAAATAATGAGAGGTGGTTCATCTCCATCAGACAGTGGAAGATGTTGATGCTTCTGTCAGGAGAGATTTCATCACTGTTCATCTCCTTCAGGTTGTTGATGACTCTCTGGATGGTTCCTGGACTGATCTCTGTCTGACCCAGCAGACCTACTAAGAGTCTCTGGTTGGACTCCAGACAGAGGCCATGAAGGAAGCGAACAAATAGGTCCAGGTGGCCATTTTTACTCTGGAGGGATTTATACATGGCTCTGCTCAGAAATACATCAAGTGATTGGAGATCATCGTCATCAAAAAGACTGGAAATCATCTTGATTAAAGATTTTGGTTTAAGGAAGTTCTTCAGCACCTTTGTCTTCCTGTTGGTGTGACAGTGGAACATGTAGACAGCAGCCAGAAACTCCTGAATGCTCAGATGAACAAAGCAGTAGACTGGTTTCTGGAAGATCACACACTCTCTTTTGAAGATCTCTGTACAAACTCCTGAGTACACCGAGGCCTCTGTCACATCCAGACCACACTGCTCCAGGTCTTCTTGGTAGAACATGATGTTTCCTTTCTCCAGATGTTCAAACGCCAGCCTCCCCAGCTTCAGAAGAACTTCCCTGTCAGCCTCCGTCAGCTCCTGTGGACTCGTCTCATGTCCCTCATGGTACTTGTTCTTCTTCCTCTTTGTCTGAACCAGCAGGAAGTGTGAGTACATGTCAGTCAGGGTCTTGGGCAGCTCTCCTCTCTGCTCTGTAGTCAACATGTGCTCCAGAACTGTAGCAGTGATCCAGCAGAAGACTGGGATACTACACATGATGTGGAGGCTCCTGGATGTCTTCATGTGGGAGATGATTCTGCTGGACAGCTCTTCATCAGTGAATCTCCTCCTGAAGTACTCCTCCTTCTGGGCGTCAGTGAAGCCTCGTACTTCTGTTAGCCTGTCAACACATGTAGGAGGGATCTGATTGGCTGCTGCGGGTCGGGAAGTTATCCAGACGAGAGCCGAGGGAAGCAGATTCCCCTGGATGAGGTTTGTCAGCAGCTGGCTGACTGATGACTTCTGCGTGACATCAGACAGCAGCTTCCTGTTGGTGAAATCCAATGAAAGTCTGCTTTCATCCAGGCCGTCAAAGATGAACAAAAGCTGAGAGACAGCCAGCTTCTCTGCTGTGACCTTCTGTAATGTTGGATGGAAAACATGGAGCAGCTCCAGAAGACTGTACTGCTCATCTCTGATCAGGTTCAGCTCCCTGAATGAAAGCAGAACCACCACACTGACATGTTGGTTCTCCAAGCCCTCTGCCCAGTCCAGAGTGAACTTCTGCACTGAGAAGGTTTTTCCAACACCAGCCACGCCGTTGGTCAGAACCACTCTGATGGGTCTCTGTTGGTCAGGTAAGGCTTTAAAGATGTCCTGGCACCTGATTGGAGCGTCATGGAGGGCGTCCATCTTGGAAGCTGTCTCCAGCTGCCTCACCTCATGTTGGGTATGAACCTCTTCACTCTGTCCCTCTGTGATGTAGAGCTCAGTGTAGATGGTGTTGAGGAGGGTTCTACTTCCTGTTTCATCACTTCCTTCAGTCACACGTTCACATCTCCTCCTCAGACTGATCTTATGTTCATCTAAAACCTCCTGCAGACCAACATCTGCTGAAAGAAAGAAAAACAATGAGACTAAAGAGAAAGAAAACTCTTCAATGTCTGAACAACACAAGAAGTCCAGTTTTCAGAAATGAGTCCATCAGCAGACAGATGTTCAGTCTTACTTTGTACACAGCTGCTCTGACTGGCTGTCTGCAGTCCAGCTCTGCTTCTGGATCTTTCTCCACACTGTGCAGAAGCTCTGATGGTGACACAGAAAAGTCACAGTGGAGATACTTCTGTGCACCTTTGATTAGACTCATTATAAAAAGGAAAACAAAGTTTGAACACAGTCATGTTTCCAGTTCACTGACTTACATTTATTCCATGGACACTCACTCTAACCTGAAGCACAGCTACAACCCAACATTGTTGAGGCCTCATCTCCTCCTTTCCTGACTGTAGAGGTTAAATATGCAACAACCAACAAATAAAAGAATTTGGTTCATTTCAAAGAAATTCACACGGTGACCAAGTAAAGTAACCGTAGTAAAGGAGACAACATCCCGTTGATGGTGGGATTATTTGAAAGATTTGCTTTAGTCACGTCACCAAATGCAGTTGAACCACCCGTGGATCCATGTTTGACCATTCTACCACTCTGAGCTCTGCTTTTGAATCATTTCATTATTATCATCATTCATTTATTCATTCTTTGGAGGGGGGCTATTTCCTAATGCCGCCCTAATAAGCTGATGTTCAAGGGGAAATATAACAGAAACTCTTTCAGTGTTATTCATTAATAAATTAACAGATAAACTGTGAAGAAGAAAAAACTGAGATTTAAAGGAGAGAGTGAGAAACTTGATCATCCATCCTCATAATACATGTTTATCAGTATCTGCTGTGACCATACTGCAGTAATAACTACAAGTCTACATTTCTGTGACTGTTGATCAATCACAGCAGGAATCTGAGCTCATCTCTGCACACAGAGCAGCTTCAGCTCTGGGATAAACTGCTCGCTTCACGTCCTTCTCAGCTCACAGACACTCATCCTGATATTTTCCTTTAACATTTGATGGTATAATTCATCTGAGTTTACACTTTATCTGCATGAATACAGAAAAACAGACCCAAACACCAGAAACCATCAGTTTCACCATGTAGAATATATTGTTGTTTCCTTGCTTTTAATTCAGAGAAAAACTCTGATTTGGATTTTCTCTGTTCTCTTTGCCACAGCCCATCCCAGCAGCAGCTGAAGCAGCTGACTGTCACAACACTGAATAACACTTTAGGAGGAATTTCAGAGGTCAGTAAAGCTCCAGTTTCAACATCAGTTAATTAATCATAGTTCATCATAAATGTGAACCTGGCTGGCACACATGTTAATATTAGCCATTTAAATATTAGCAGTTAGCTGAGGCCACAAGAAGAAGAGGCCCTAGAAGAACAATGGATGATAAGATTAGATTTTCAAGACTAGGCAGAGACGTGTTTTCCTTACCTAACCTAACCTACAGTTATGTTTCCTTATTTCTGCTGTTTGCATGTTCACAGCTGAAATAAAGCTGCCTCTTTGACTTCATCCTGTTGTGTTTGGGTCCAATTCTGCCTGCCACACAGCGCTACAGGACAAAGTCTAAGATTTTTATCTTTTTAATGAATCTTTGGTCATATTTATCCAGGAAAACACAAACATGTAAAGGAGTCATCACAGTTCTCTGACCTCGTTGGTCCAGGTTCAGCACTGAAGTCTGGGGGTTGATGTTTGGACCAGTCACTCCTCACAGACGGACAGCTGGATCCTGCAGACTGTGACCTCTGACCTCTGCAGACACAAACATGTTTTATTCAATGATCAATTCTCTGATGAAGTGATTGAAGCAGCTGTGATCACACAGACTGCAGATAATGCAGCTGTTTCCTGTCAGTAACAGTCCTCTTAGATTAGAGTTCAGCTTTTTACAGGAAAACAAATGTCCCTGAATGCAACAGTGAGACACAGTCTGCCTGTGTGGCTGTGATAGCTGCCGTTAGGAGCGCTCATGTGTTTGCAGTTAGACGAGGAGATGTTACCATCATGGACACGTTAACAAATCCTGCAGCATCACGTGGCACAAACACTTTGTGTTCCTGTAATCTGCAAGCAACAGGAAGTTCATTAATAAAGGCGGGATGGAGACGCGACTGTGATGGTTCTCCTTCATCCAGCTGTTACACACATCTGGGCTCACACGATGAGCCTTTGTCTAATACAGCAGCTGCTCTCTGAACACTTTTCTGAAGAGGAGCTGCACAAACCTTTGTTTGCTTTCTAGAGCAGCGTATCAAAGTCAAACTACCCACTGCTAGCAGCTGTTTCTATCATAGTTTAGGATCCAGATGTGTGAGGTCTAGATTTACACCTCTGATTAAAATACATAGTTAAAAACAGCCAATTGAGTCCAAATGTGTCTTAAACCTGATAAACTGACAGTTACAGCTGAGCCTGTGTGTCCTTGGAGACACTGCTTTGCTACAGAGATGCATTTTAGAAACCAGGAAACATCAAAATCATTTAAATCAGAGAGTTCTTGTTACTAACAGCTCACCTCTCTGCAGCAGAGACTTTAAAATCAATGATAAAATCTTACGCCTAAATTAACTTTACTGTTAACGAGTTTTCATGTTTCTGTAATCCACCAGTGTGCTCATGCTTTTTTAAGTGAAAACATATTTTTAATGATCAAATATAATTATGTTTGTTATTTGTGGAGTTTAAATGTCCTTGACAGAGACAGATGATGATCATTATCCTGCACTGTGGTCTCAGGTTTGGTCGAGCTAGCACAAAGAATGGCTATGTTGAACTTCCTCCTGGGATCTACACTAAGAAGTGAGTCCAACATTAGCAGGGTCTCTTTCCTTTATCTGATTCACTTTAGCATTCACAGTCACGTGAAGCTTGTTATTAACTCGATAAGTCAACCCAGGGTTTCAGCTGAGCGCTCACATGAAACACATGGTGTTGGCAGCATCTGATCAATCATATTCATGGAGACGTGTATCAGCAACAGAGCAGCTGAGTTTGTAGAAGGAAGTCAAACTAAACCACAGGAACAATATGAGGAGATTACACACATAATAAAATACTAGCAGTAACACAGCTGCTGCAGACAAATCAGTCGTGTGATCGTGTGTGAGAGGAGAAGGACTGTAAAGGAGTTTGGTGTTAAAAGCTCTGTATGAATGTGGGAGACTTTGAAGGGCTTTAAAAAGGCCAATATAAAATAAAAGGCAGCAAAATTGCTGAGTGTGAAAGTCACCAGACTTATCAGACCTCTGTGATTAAGACCTGTAAGAACACCTGTTTGTACTTGTTGGCATTATATATATATAAACACACACGTATATTAAGCCTTTGTTTGAACTCTGGTTGAATTTGTTACTTTCAGACTGTGAAACATCACAGAGGCTGCAGCTGCAGATCTTTTATTCACCTGGAAATTTACTTTAAATGTTAGATGGAAAATGTATTGCTCAGTTTAACCAAAGTAAGAACAAGAATCCATAAACCTTCATAAAGACAAACATCTCCCAGAACATTGAGCTGCTGAAGTGTCACTGAAGGGAAAAACTATTTGTCCTCCTCCATCCAGCAACACCTGAAACACCTGAGTGGAAGCTCCTCCCTACACTGTGTTTGAAGCAAAGCACAAAGGAGACACCTGCTGGAGCAGCTGGAGTCCTACAGACACTCAACCTCTTCACTACACAAACACCTCCTACAACATCCACTCTTTCCACTCTGATTGCTGTGTTAGTGGAAACACTCCAACACACACCGCTTCACACACCAACATAGAAATGTGTGTGAAAAAGAGCTGAGCTGATATTAAACATGAGGATTTATTCAGAAATACAGAGTCAGGAACAACATCTAGACACACATTACCTCTCAGCAGCAGAAGAACAGCCTTTAAAGTTTATATCAATATCCTTCGAGTCGT
Source organism: Rhamphochromis longiceps (assembly GCF_057381845.1). NCBI lineage: Eukaryota > Metazoa > Chordata > Actinopteri > Cichliformes > Cichlidae > Rhamphochromis > Rhamphochromis longiceps. The sequence goes on along the minus strand of NC_140559.1, from coordinate 69,507,027 downwards.
TGCTCTTTAAGGAAACACAGCTGGGTTCAGGTCCAGGAGATTCTGGCCTCTTATTGATCCTAAAAGAAAAACAATTGTCGCGTATTCAGAATATTGAGGATGAGAACAAAACAACGAAGGTCCAGAAGAATTAGGTCAAACGATGATTTTAATGAACACATGCGTAGGGAGATGAACACCGTTACACAATCAGCGTCGATCTCCGCCCAAAAGCACACAAGCAGTTGCTTTTATAACATCAGGATATTATTACGCCCCCTCTTGCGTCAGAACAGATACTTGCATGAGTTAAAAACACAAATGTTCTGTTGACAACTTTTGACACAGTTTGAAAAGAACATCGTCTCCACGCCAGGTGCTTCCTGTAGCTCGTCTTGCTTTCACTTATCCCTGGAACATCAGACGCACGTCCTGCAGCAAACTATCACTTATGCAGGCACAAAATGCAGTTACAAGCAAAATATGTCTGAACTCTAACCTAGAATATAAGTCTAGGATGTCTGGATGTCTCGACCTCAGTTGCACTCTGTCTCACCTCTCGCCTACTAAAGCTCACACCCAGACTCTCATATGTGTAACAATTTAACTGAAACTGTATGTGTAATATATTGAATAAATGCTTTAATCAAATGCCACTACTCAAAGCTCAATAAAAAGGATATAAACGAATAAAAGATAATAATGAATACTTGTATCATGTGTGTTTTGTAAGCGTGTAGGCAATCCTTCCATACCTCTAAGTCACTTTGCACAATAGATCGGCATCGCGACATCGCGCCAGACGAAGCTTCTGACCATCAATTATCAGACTGAGCTTAAACTCTTTAAAAGCACAAACTGCAAGATGTGTATAAAAATAGTTATAACTGCACCTGGAATAAAGGTTAATATGGGATTATGATAACACCTGTAAAACAAGTTTTAACGTAATACCAACAGCATCAATAAATGCTTTGATGAAATGATGATTAATGCAATGGTAATGATAATGGTTATGACAGTAACAGTAACATATCTCCCTGATCTCCACACAATAAATGTAACAGCTTCATGAGACAGGAAGGAAAAAATGGAAATGTTAAATTACAGACATGATGAACAATCTGAAACTCATAAAAATAATGTACTTACTCTTTGTCACATAACAGTCTTTTGTTAAAGTTTACAATAATACCCTTTGACATGTTGCTCTTTAAAACACACTTTTACTCCCTGACCTTTGACCCAGTGTGACATGTTGACTCACTACCTCAGACAGCTTAAAAATAGTCTTTTTGTTTTTTGGTGCTGCCTAAAAGAACCGTAAATATCTGTCCTATATACAGTTATGTTCATATATTTTTGTACTACATCAGGAAACTCAAAAACATAGTTTGTAATATTTTAATCCTTATTTTTAAAACTGTTTTTGTCATTTTTCTTCTCCCATTGCATCAAAAATCATTATTTACACTGAATAAATGAGTCAGCAGCTCTCTTACATTCTTGCTGCAGGTTCATTACTGAACCTTAGAGGTATGTCTTTGGACCAGTCACTCCTCACAGACAAACAGCTGGATGCTGCAGATCCTGCTCCATCCTCTTCCTCCATCTTCTTGATGTCAGGGTGGAGTTAGTCTGAGAGGCAAACACACACACTCAGAGGTGCTGTTGTACTGGAAGCATCACACTGACAGGTTTCTAAAGTTCTCATTGATCATTTCATGGAGTTTCTGTGGTAAACACTGTCCTGTGACGTATGTGTTATGGTGAGGGTCATGAGGGCTAACCAGCCCCACTCCTTCCTCCTCATATTTCAGCCTGAAGCACAATAACAGCCTAAACCTAACCAGGGCCCTATTTCAGGAAGCCGGTTTAGAAAACTCAGAGTGAAAAACGATACTCAGGGTTGAGTAACCCCGAACTGTCCAACTCAGAATATTCGGTTTCAGAAAGGCTGATAACAAGTAGTTCAGTCAACGCGGAGTTGCTTTAACCCCAAGTTAAGCGCGCGCACGAGGATACATAAAGCCCTGATTAGTGGAGCACAGATTAAGCGAGTCACCATGGAGACGGAGGGAAAGAAGGCGCGGTCAATGTATTTTACAGCGCTTGAGGCCGAAATTCTGATGGCAGCATATGCCGATAACATGCAAATTTTGCAGAAAAAAAGTAACACAGCCTCAGCTGCAAAAGAAAGGGAGCATGCATGGCAAAACATAGCCGACAGAGTCAATGCGTGAGTGTTAATATAAACATTGATCTAGGGATTTCCACCCATTTAACACGTTATTTATTATATTTCATTTGTTATTTTATACATTTTATTTTGTGATGTGATGTGAGCGCAGGTGCAACCCAACAGGCCCCAAACGTTCCTGGCAGCAAGTAAAAATGAAATATAAAAATATAGTCCAAACAGGTAAGGTGTAATTGTATTATGAGCCATAGTGCTTGGTCTGTTTGTCCGATGTAAATCAATTGCAGTTAGAGGCTACATTAATTTTCCTTCTGTAAGCACTTATTGAAATTATCTGAGCACATTACAAGTACATATTTGCTTACTCTGTATGCTCAAATGTGACCTGTTATAGCCACTAGAAAAAGAGCGGAGGCCCGAAAAACAGGTGGGGGTCCTCCACCACCACCACTCACAGAGCCTGGCCACTTGGCTTCCACATTTGTGATAATGTTGGCAGCATCACATATGATCTTCACAGTGCAGAGAACACAAATTAGCATCCATTACTATAATGAAATAATTTGTTAGTTTGAAATGCTACAGGGAACTATGTACCTGTACATTAATGCTGTGGAAAGACTTCCTGTTCAAATCAAATCAAATCAAATCAAATCACTTTTTATTGTCACATCACATGTGCAGGCACACTGGCACAGCACATGCGAGTGAAATTCTTGTGTGCGAGCCCCACAAGCAACTATGTTCACATAGTCTCCTTCATTTACTGAAGGAACAATGACTGGAATGTGAGTGCCATCTATACAGCCAATCACGCCTGGGAACCGTGAAAATAAATGTAAAATTTAAGTAGTTCAAGTATCACCACATCATGAATTAAGTTTTGTTCATCCTGCTACCTGCAATTTTGTGGCATCCCTCTTTGATAAATCTTGTGGGTCTATGACCGGGGAACACCACAAACGAGTACAGGAGACGTTTCAGTGCAACTGTAACATTCCTGACTGCCCGACAGACGGTAGCCTTGGAAACGTGCTGAGCGTCACCAATATTATACAGAAAGCTCCCGTTTGCAAAAAACCGAAGTGCAATACAAATAATATGTACAGAACTGAGAGCATGTCCGCGATGTGTCCTATGAGCAATATTAGGCCTGAGGATGTTATTCAAATAAATTATAGATTGTGCTGAAAAACGGTAACGTTCACACAGGAAATCATCAGGAAAGGATAAAATGTCCAAACGCGCTCTGATCACTCTCTCCCGGCGGAGAGCTCTGCAGAGAATTTGGGCTTCAACATCTACTGCAGGGGTGCCCAATCCCAGTCCTCGAGAGCTACCGTCCTGCAGCTTTTAGATGCATCCTTGTTCCCACACACCTGAATCAAATGAATGGCTTGTTATCAGGCCTTTGCCAAACATGATGGCATGCTGAAGAGATCAAACCATTTGATTCAGCTGTGTTGGAGTAGGGATGCATCTAAAAGCTGCAGGACGGTAGCTCTCGAGGACCGGGATTGGGCACCCCTGATCTACTGGCTCTTCAAGGAAGGGGCACGCCATGTCTGACACTTCCTACAGTCAGGTTTCCAACACAGAGGCGGAGAAAGTCAGGGTTAGTTGAAGTAAACCTGCTAGGGGGCAGGTTAGCTTCACGGAGTGTGTCGTCATAGTGACTCACTCAGGATTAATCTAAACTCGCTTTGTGAAACCGAAAACCCAGAGTTTTCGTTAACTCAGGGTATACTTACTCAGAGTTTGCACTAAACCGGCTTCCTGAAACAGGGCCCTGAACCCTGAACAAACCCACCTGTTCTCTGATTGGATTGTTAAATTTGTGATTGACATGACATTGGCCAATCAGATGAAAGGCAGAAAAATAGGGACGTACTTGTAACTTGAAACTTGAGTGCAGAGTTTCACACGTATTCCTTGGCTAAGTCCACACACAAATTATTTTTCCACCTACAAATCCTGGTTTACAAGTACAAAATATTTATGACCACAATTTGAGCCCATACAGCCACAGACTGACGGAGGCAGGAGAAGCTGCCTACAGACATCAGTCAGTGGATCCACAGTAACATCGAGTTCAGCTGCTGATCATCAACTGTTTCTGTCTCGTTCCCAGACTCTGATCTCACATAAAACGAAGCAGATTTATGCTGAAACTAAGCTGCACACAGCTGATGTCAGCCAGGAAAACAGTACAGACTGCTAACGTTACCTTAACTTCGAGACGATCAACTGCGCCACAACATTCACGAAAGCGAAAGTAAAAGCGACGGAAGGAAACGCCCAGAGAGGCGTTTGAGGGACGGTCAGAGTCAGGAACCTCAGAAACGCATCAGGCTGGAGTTTAATTCTGTTTTCATCTTTAGAAACATCTGGAAATAGTTATAAAAACGCTGCGTAATAAAGAAAAATAGTGTAGATTAGTTTGAGTTGTGTTTAGCTGAGCTGTGTCTTTAATCTGAAGTTCATTTTGTGGAGGAGCAGCAAGACTTTCAGTGTTACTCTCAGAGAAAGCCTCCCAAATGTCTGTTGTCTTAATAGTGGAATTATCTGGAAAATGAACCAGTTCTTATGAGCTGCTTTTCAATATGAGCAGTCACAGCATTTTATACAGCGTGCTTCATTCACACAAGCACTTCTTTTTCTAACAATGACACTATGATGGATGCATCGGAGAGCAAGTCGGGGTTCCACATCTTGCCCAAGGATACCGTGGCGTGCAGACTGGAGCAGCCAGGGATCAAACCTCCAACCTTCCAGTTAGTAATTCTACCTGCTGAGCTACAGTCTGTACTTCCTGAACAACACACCCTCCTTTTGTTTCTTTATTTCCACTAGCAACCAGGACCATAATGAACCCTGACTCCAACAGACACTCAGGAGCCACCTGCCCAGTAAGTCACCCGCTAACTGCAACTATCAGAGCCCTGACCTTCTGCAGAGACGAGTCACACTGAACACAGCAAGTGTCCCTGCTCTCAGATACAAAACCTGCCTTTAAAAGTTCAGAGTAATGAAATCAGCAGTTCTGATTCTAGAATCTGTAGTCTCACACACATGTGCAGAGCACTTTTGTTGTTTTGGTTCACATCGGTTGATATTCTGCTGCAAACAACTAATGAGAACATTTTCTAAAAGCTTTGAGTGTCCATCAGGATCCTGTAGAAACAGCTTCTGGCTGCAGCCACTGTGGAGCTCCACAGTAACCGGAAACACGTAACTTCAGTTAAATCGACTTTGACAGCGAAACTAAATTGCGTTTTTGTTACTATTGATGCTGCTGAGAAATAAAAATGGTTTTAAGTTTTTTTTAACACTCTGGGTTTGTTCAGAAAATTCCCCTAAATTGTTCGTGGCCAAAAGTGACACTTGCTGTTTCGCTGATTCATTTATTTTTTTTACAGTACATCGTGTTGTGCGTTCTGATTGCTGTAGACCATTGTCAATCAATCTAGTCCAGTGTCTCCTGTACAGGAGCGGTCCCCAATAGGCCCACGGACCGGTCCTGGTCCGTGAGTCTTTTGGTACCGTTCCGCGAGAGTTGATCCTCCGGTGTGAAATGTATGGTTGTAGTTGTGTGTCTTATTTTGAAAGAACTATTTACGCATTACCATAGTGACCAGAGAGCATTAAAAAGCAGAGAGGAGGACGTCACTGTCATTGTTGTTGGCGCACAGCTCAAGTCACGTTTATTATTATATTTACAAAATACCACAGTTTCTTTTTTTTATTCTTTTGTTGTATTTATCCGCGACACCTTAAAGGTCGTTCCCTGAAAATATTGTCTGACATTAAAGTGGTCTGTGGTGCAAAAAGGTTGGGGACTCCTGCTGTACAGTACAGAATGCGTTTAGCTTGTCGAATTTACATAAATCTTCGATCACTAGCAGTGTAACTCTGAAGTGCTGCACTGTATGTTTGTACGTTTTCTCCCAAACAAACACAACAATGCCGACGAAACGTTTTGCACCCTCAAATGCACCTTCAGGTTTCATTCCATGATACTGGACTTATGTTTCTACGAAGGTTTGAACTCTAAGAGTGTTTAACATGATAGTGATTTATTGATTCTAACCCTAAATCTATCCAGTAATGTCTGCACATATTTTCAGTACTGATTTTAAAGTGTTTTAATCCTTCTGTCACTCAGGGAACCCAATAAGGATTCAAATACTTCAAAAGTCAACCAATGACATTGATGTGTAAGACTATTTAATAATTATTTATTGTTTATATTTCATTTATTCATTCATTCTTTGCACTGTGATTTAACCCATCTTTGTGTAAAGCAGGGGTGTCAAACTCCAGGCCTTGAGAGCCAGCGTCCTGAAGCTTTTAAATGTATCTCTGCTGCAACACACCTGAATAAAATTATTAGGTCATTAGCATGACTCTACCCTACTCAAGTAAATTTAAATAAATGTAAGTACATACCACCAGGTAGCTCCACTCGTACCCAGTGTAACGGGAAGTGAGAGGGTTAGGTTTTGGCGCTTTGAATGTTCAGTTGTGTGATGCAGCGATTAACGTTTGAGTAAAATATTGGGCTCCCTCGTGTCTTCCCTACATTCCTCCACAATGTCCGTTTTTGCAAAAATGTACTTCTAGAAGTACTTTTATTGCACGATGTTCATTCACTCATGAGCTGCTGCAACATCAATCAAATGGCTGAACTGCCACCTTGGCGTGCAGTCAAGTTCTACAGTCTGCTAATGATCTAATAATAAGTATTAATATTCCTCACTCACCTTACTAAATGTTTGTGAACACAGCCAGAAACATTTGCATCACAAACACAGACTAGTGTTTATTAGCAGAAGCTTTTGGGTGGTTGCTCTCAAACCTGTGTACAAGTTTAAGCATTAATGGTCCCTTCACTGATTTCCAGGTATCCAATGTCAGGGCTAACAGATGGATTCAGACGCAGGCAGCGTTCTGGCAAGCAAAGGGTTGACAATTTATTAACACAGAAGGGAAACCACAGTGATGTGTATATACAGTGAATGGGGCAGGGCTTCAGGGCTCCAGGGGAAGGAATCCACACTCGCTCTCCACTCGGCCCAAACTCCGCCACTCCTCTTCTTACGCACACTCGCTTCTCCACAGCCACTCTCGCTCCAATTTCCACTTATGTTGACACACACAGGGATCACAGGTCAGGGTCCGCCACCAGTTCCGGGGAGATCTAAACACAAAGAGTCCAATTAGATCAATACGCCACACAACACTGAGAGAGTTTGTCTTAGGAGAGCTGAGAGCACGAACATGGGAGGTTCAACGTTCCAGTGCCGAATACTCCGTGCCGCAGCGTTAAATAGGCAAGGGGGACGCCGCCTGATCAGCAACAGGTGTAGAAATCACCGCAGATACGTGGGCCAAGGGTGAGAGCCCACAATGAGCTCCACCCAGGGAAGCAGGAGAGAAAACAAAACAAACCTGTGGCCAACATGAGCGAGCCGGAGAGGCACAGGGACCATGACAGCCAATACCAAGTGCACAAGTTCACCCCAGATGGTTCCTCTTCTCTGTAACTTGGAGGATGTGGAGTAGGCTGTATTTTAATCAAAGACATATCAATCAATCAATCAATCAATCAATCAATCAATCAATCAATAACCATGTCTAAAAACAACACAGGTTGACCAAAGTGCTGTACACAGTAAAAGAAAAAGTAAAAAGTAGAAACAAATACAGTGGGGCAAAAAAGTATTTAGTCAGCTACCGATTGTGCAAGTTCCCCCACTTAAAATGATGACAGAGGTCAGTAATTTGCACCAGAGGTACACGTCAACTGTGAGAGACAGAATGTGAAAAAAAAAATCCATGAATCCACATGGTAGGATTTGTAAAGAATTTATTCGTAAATCAGGGTGGAAAATAAGTATTTGGTCAATAACAAAAATACAACTCAATACTTTGTAACATAACCTTTGTTGGCAATAACAGAGGTCAAACGTTTACTAAGACCAAGGAACTGATCGTGGACTTCAGGAAGACCAGGAAACACTTGACCCCTGTTTCAATCCAGGGGGTCAGTGTTGACATTGTGGAGGACTATAAATACCTTGGAGTACACATTGACAATAAACTGGACTGGGCTAAAAACACCACAGCACTTTACAGGAAGGGCCAGAGTCGTCTCTATTTTTTGAGGCGACTGAGGTCCTTCAACATCTGCCAGAAAATGCTGAGGATTTTCTATGAGTCTGTGGTGGCCAGTGCGATCCTCTATGCTGTTGCATGCTGGGGGAGCAGGCTGAGGGTCGCAGATGCCAACAGACTTAATAAACTGATCCGTAAGGCCAGCAATGTTGTGGGGATGGAGCTGGACTCCCTCAAGGTGGTGTCGGAGAGGCGGATGCTGTCCAAGATAAAGACAATGTTGGATAACACCTCCCACCCACTCCATGACATGTTGGTCAGTCACAGGAGCTCGTTCAGTGAGAGACTGAGATTACCGAAAAGCACCACTGAACGACACAGGAAATCATTCCTGCCTGTGGCCATCTCCCTGTACAACGCATCCACTTAACACACTGTTTGCTGCTACAACTACACATGTTTCTTTTCCAAATATTTATTTATAAGTGACTTATGTATGTATGTATGTATATATATGTATATATTGTACTATTCTTAGTTAGCGTATTGTCTGTCTTGTCTTAATGTTGGTTTAAAATGGAGCACTGTAACAAAAAATAATTTCCCCCAGGGATCAATAAAGTATTCTGATTCTGATTCTGATTCTGATAGGTCTTTACCAGGTTTGCACACACAGTAGCTGGTATTTTGGCCCATTCCTCCATGCAGATCTTCTCGAGAGCAGTGATGTTTTGGGGCTGTCGCCGAGCAACACGGACTTTCAACTCCCGCCACAGATTTTCTATGGGGTTGAGGTCTGGAGACTGGCTAGGCCACTCCAGGACTTTCAAATGCTTCTTACGGAGCCACTCCTTTGTTGCCCGGGCGGTGTGTTTTGGATCATTGTCATGTTGGAAGACCCAGCCTCGTTTCATCTTCAAAGTTCTCACTGATGGAAGGAGGTTTTGGCTCAAAATCTCACGATACATGGCCCCATTCATTCTGTCCTTAACACGGATCAGTCGTCCTGTCCCCTTGGCAGAAAAACAGCCCCATAGCATGATGTTTCCACCCCCATGCTTCACAGTAGGTATGGTGTTCTTGGGATGCAACTCAGTATTCTTCTTCCTCCAAACACGACGAGTTGAGTTTATACCAAAAAGTTCTACTTTGGTTTCATCTGACCACATGACATTCTCCCAATCCTCTGCTGTATCATCCATGTGCTCTCTGGCAAACTTCAGACGGGCCTGGACATGCACTGGCTTCAGCAGCGGAACACGTCTGGCACTGCGGGATTTGATTCCCTGCCGTTGTAGTGTGTTACTGATGGTGACCTTTGTTACTTTGGTCCCAGCTCTCTGCAGGTCATTCACCAGGTCCCCCCGTGTGGTTCTGGGATCTTTGCTCACCGTTCTCATGATCATTTTGACCCCACGGGATGAGATCTTGCGTGGAGCCCCAGATCGAGGGAGATTATCAGTGGTCTTGTATGTCTTCCATTTTCTGATGATTGCTCCCACAGTTGATTTTTTCACACCAAGCTGCTTGCCTATTGTAGATTCACTCTTCCCAGTCTGGTGCAGGTCTACAATACTTTTCCTGGTGTCCTTCGAAAGCTCTTTGGTCTTGGCCATGGCGGAGTTTGGAGTCTGACTGTTTGAGGCTGTGGACAGGTGTCTTTTATACAGATGATGAGTTCAAACAGGTGCCATTCATACAGGTAACGAGTGGGGGACAGAAAAGCTTCTTACAGAAGACGTTACAGGTCTGTGAGAGCCAGAGATTTTCCTTGTTTGAGGTGACCAAATACTTATTTTCCACCCTGATTTACGAATAAATTCTTTACAAATCCTACCATGTGAATTCATGGATTTTTTTTTCACATTCTGTCTCTCACAGTTGAAGTGTACCTCTGGTGCAAATTACTGACCTCTGTCATCATTTTAAGTGGGGGAACTTGCACAATCGGTGGCTGACTAAATACTTTTTTGCCCCACTGTACACACAATGAACAAAACAAAAAATAATCCCAAATTTCGTTTTTTTTCTGAAGGGGTCAAACACTTTTATGCAAGAATGACAGCGAGGTGAAAAACCTTCACCCACAAGAAAACTCGAGCTGTGACTCATAGTACGAACACACACCTCACAGTAACACACTTTGTTTAATGTGAACTTTTTGCCAAGCTAGCTAATCCTGACCAACACACCAGACACAGAAGATAAAGGAACGATGTTTTACTGTTAGAGACAGAAAGGTTAAAACATTTTGGCAGAGGGCTAAAAGGGGCTAAAATTACCCAAAAAGAAATTCCATTTGACCAAAAACACTTAATTTTTAAAAAATTAAGTATATAGTTATGAATAATGAACAAATAATTAACAAACTGGGGTTTATAAATCGTGTAACACATCCTTATGGTAAGAAATTTTACCTTAATGCGTTACATGTGTTAGAAGTCAATGTATCTTTAACAATATACTCCTTATTTTATATCTCCTGATCCTTCACAGAGCTGCATGAACCTGTTGTTGATGTCAGAGAGTCAAACTCTGCTGAAGAGTGGGTTGTTTCCTGTTCAGCCACTGGTCGACCTGCTCCCACTGTAACACTCTCACAACAACACCTCAGCTTCTCACAGTACAACACTGTCAGTGTGTCCAACACCAACGCTACATTCACTGTCACCACTACAGCTGTGCTCTCAGGTTCACGTAAACACAGCACACAGGTGGGATGTGCAGCACGAGTGCTCTCTGCTCCTCACAGAGAGGTGATGGAGACGATTCCTGAGGTCCAGCAGACGTCAGATTATCAGTGATGGTGAGAAACTGAGATGCAATAACAATGCATTGTGCTAGTATGCATTTTCTCTTTGATCAATAATTGATGTATTCATTTTGATCAGTGTCACATTTTTCCTGCTTTTTCAAGTTTCCTCCTGGATCATTGTATTAGCTGCAGTATTGGTGATGATGGTGTTTGTCAGTGTTGCTGCTCTGCAGTAGGCTACTCTTTAAAGAAAAAGACCAGATAACTTTCATTTTTCATTTCTTGTCATTTTTTTCTACACCAAAATCTGTCCAATAATATCTGCATAACATTTTCTACTTGTGATTTAGTTATTAATTCTTTGCTTCAGGATTCAATCGGTCTTTGTCTAGTATTAAATTTTATGTTTCCCATTTAATCCCACTGGCTTTAAAGTGTTTCACCAGATTTTTACGAAGTATTTCCAGTCTTTTGTTGTCTCTGTCCCAAATGTTCTGAAATGTGTTGCATGTATTAAAAGAAGTTGGACCAAAAAATGTACTATGTACTTATAAACTTACATTTATGAAAGCTGAACAAACACTGATATACTTGACTTTTGTAACAGTGAAAAGGCGATCTGTTTTTATTGATAAATATATATGTTTGCATTACTGTTATTTAGATTGCCATGTTAGAACGTAACAAACAACATTGTTTGTTCCTCTATGGTTTCTTTATTTTTACAAATCTAAATGTTTTTTGTCAAAAGATTAATAATTTCATATTGAGGTCAGACGGTCAGCAGTTTTGATGTTTTTGCAGAGATTTTATTTTTTGCAAAATAGCACAAGTAAACATTAAAAGTAGTTCCTAAATCAAGGCATTTATTATTAAGGCGGCCATTATTATGGCCCTGTGTGGAAAAAGTGATTGCCCCCTAAACCTAATAACTGGTTGGGCCACCCTGAGTAGAAACATCTGCAATAAAGCGTTTGGGATAACTGGCAATGAGTCCTTTACGAGGTGGTGGAAGAATTTCTGCCCACTCATCTTTGCAAAATTGTTGTAATTCAGCCACACTGGAGGGTTTTTGAGTATGAACCACCTTTCCAAGGTCACAGCACCTCAATCAGATTCACGTATGAACTTTGGCTAAGCCATTCCAAAGTCTTTCTTTTGTTTTACTTAAGCTGCTTAGAGGTGGACTTGTTGGTGTGCTTTGGATCAAGTGCACTTCAGCTTGTGGTCGTGAACAGATGGCCAGACATTCTCCTTCAGGATCCCAGAAACTGGATTCTGTTCATCTTGACGTTGCATCTCCAGACTGAGAGATCTCAATTACTTTGTTTCTTATTTGCTTCTGAATTTCCTTGGATTGCGCCATGATGTGTAGTTTTTGAGGATCTTTTGGTCTACTCTACTTTGTCAGACAGGTCCTGTTTAAGTGATGGATTCAGCACAGGTTTGGCAGTAATCGGGCCTGGCTATGACTATGGAAAAATTGTATATTTTCTATTGATAAATGCAAATATTTTATGTCTGTTATGTGCATTGCCGTGTGGAGAATATAAGGAAAACAATTGTGTGGTTTACCTTGTTTCTTCCTCTTAGATTTCTTGATTTTTTTTAAAAATTGCAATAACTTTATGTTAATTTCAGTGCACTTTCACATTTCTTTAAATTCAAACTACAGTCCTGTGAATAACTAGAAACACTTCTAGCAGCACAAATGTGAGGTAATTGTTTTCTGCTTGACTTTATCAGTCTCTCATATTGTTGTGGAGGAATGTTGGCCCACTCTTCATTACAACGTTGCTTCAGTTCTTTGAGCTTTGTGGGCATTTATTTAAGCACAGCTCTCTGAATGTCCCAGGTTGAGGTCTGGACTTTGCTTTTCAGCTATTCTGCTGTAGATTTGCTGCTGTGTTTGGGATCATTGTTCGACTGCAAGACCTAAACTTTACCTATTAAACAGTTAACTCTGTATTTTACACTTTATGTGAATATTGTTGCAGATTTCAATTATTAATGTTTTTATAACTTTGTTCTTTCTTATATTTAATATTATACAATATTTATACTTCATGTCTCTGTCTTCTTTTGAACACTCCAGCACAGCATCACTATAACTTTGTCCTCACTGACAATAAAGCTGTTTTATATATTTCATTGCAAATGTTTCAAGCAATTTGTAGCTGTATCTTAAGATATTTTGTTAATAATATAGTATTTTATATTGTTTTTTTCCCCATATTTGAGAAATATTTAACATGTAAAAGTCTGTTTATGTACAATTTGGTGATATTAGCCCTGATTATTGGAGGAACTTGTACATGAAGCAGATTTCTGAGACTTCAGATTTGAAGGTTGTTGTCATATAATCTAAATGATGGCAGATTAACGTTCCCTACCTCTGTCCTACAACCACAGGACTCCTTTGCATTCGACTGATAGAAATTTCAAGCTCAGTGTTAATGAAGATTTCAAAGGCCTTAGTGCAGGGGTAGGGAACGTCTAAAACCTGCAGGGACACCGGCCCTCGAGGCCTGGAGTTCCCTACCACTGCCTTAGTGTGAAAGGAATGAAGCTGTAGCGCCTCCCCGTGGTTGAAAAGAGGTACACAAGAGGTTTTGCAACCTGCTGTTTAATGAAGGTAATCAGCTGGGACAAAGGTACATTATGAGAATAATATCTCTGACAAACCTCTCCCTCAATTAAAAGATGCATTTTGATTTACATGAATGCATTTCATCTTCTCTGCAAAGGCTACACAACCTTCTTTGCCATTTGAGTGTGTCCAGTCCAGCTGAAACCAGCTCATTACTGATGGCATGAAAACGATCTGTGAGGTAACATTTTTACTGTCATTCATTCCTGTTGAAAACTTGTCACGTGTTTGCTTAGGTTCTTCTCAATAATCCTCCCGTATCCTGTGTAAAAACTACCCGAGCTTAAAGTATACAGACTGCCGGGAGGGGCGAGACGGGAATTTTCATTGCATATATATATATATATTAAAATACAGATAGCAGCAGCCACGAAAACATAGGCAAGAGAGAGCATAGCAGTGTCGTAGATGTAGCCAAATAAGACAGATAAATTAAGATGGAAAATCCCCAAAACAAAACCCAATCTTTAGTGTGGGAGCATTTCCATGTCATTCCCAAAGGTGTAATTATTTTCAGCGACTGCAAACTGAACACAAACTTTTCATAACTGAGTTTGTTTCTTCAGTTGTATTTTGGTAATGCTGTTGTACAGCAGGGAAGCAAACACAAGTGCTAACGCTAACAACATCCAATCAGGATTTATTGGTTAGATCAAAGCTAACATCTGCATTACATGTGAGCACTACACAGGTTATTTAACATATATAACGTATAAGATTTTTACATCTTTCTCTTTCCCTCGAGAAGAACTGCTAAAACTGTAGAAATAACATTACAGAAAAGCAGGACATGCTCAAGCAAAACATTATAGAAAGTCTGTCACGGTTCTGGCTCAGTTTGACCCAGTATTTTGAGTTGTCATGTTTTTGCAGGTTTAGTTTAGTTCCATGTGTCATTTTCTGTCTCTCTCTCTATGTCGAGTCTGCGTCTTAGTGTGATGGTTTCTTGTTCCTGTTTTATGGTGAAGGTCTGCGTCTCATGTGAGTGTGTTCAGTTTGACCTCTGTCTCGTCTTGGTGATTATTCCCAGCTGTGTCCACCACCTGTGTGTAATTCCCCTGTGTTTCTCTGTGTATTTAAGTCGTGTCCTCTGTCATTGTAGTTGTTGGTCCGTCTGTGTATCCACCATGTCTCACCCGTGTGTTCTCCCTGCTGTCCATCTCCTCTGCTCGTTCTTGTCCAGGTTTGTGCTCTGTAGTTTAGTTGTTTCCAGTCTAGTTTACTTCGTGCTCCATTTGCTGTTTGTCCATATTTATTTTTGTGTTCAATAAACCACCTTCACTTCTCCACTACTGCCTGCGATTGGATCCTCATTTATTATTTTCACACGGCTCTCCTCACCCGCCGTGACAGTACGGACCAGCCAGATATGGATCCAGCGGCAGTCACCCCACCTAGGGAGCTTCAGGAGGCCGTTATCGACTCTGCTTTTAAATTGATTTACCAGCTGTTAGAGCATGAGGGAGAAGTGTCTCTTTACACTGTGGAAGCCAGCCTACAACACCTTATTTCCAGTTACCCCTGGTTATTGGACTCACTGCGTCCGCTCGTACAGGATTTTGTTCTTCACGAGCTTCACCTACACCCCCCCGCCGCTACCGCTCGCCTGCTCATGCAGTGATATCATCAGTGACAAGTCAGGTGATAGAGGCTAATGCAAAATGGTGTTTCAGTGAGGCAGAATTTATTATGACAATACATTTTTTTAAATACTCAGTATGAATTAAACAGGTTAAAGGTCAATGCTCTGTTGTAATATAAAGACAAAATGATTGACAGCAGCCCAGCAATATCAGTAAAACACAAATTAGCCACATGGTGCAATGTAAGGAGCTCTGTGATTGGTTAGGAAAGGACAGACTGGCCACCTGGATTTTTCTTCACTGCACATTGATCCATAGCTTTGCTCTGTAAAGGCTAACAAAGTGCTTTTGCTTTACAAAGACATTCAGCGTCGGTATTCACTCTTTTAAAATGCCACTGAACACTGGAGTGAAATGGAGCCCTGATCCTCAGAGTTTTATTGTTGCTAACATTTCTTATAGATAGCACAGATAGTGCCCCACTGCAGTAATCACTCATGTCTAGATATTCCTGTTAAAAAGGAGTTTTTCCTCCCCACTGTAACATGGCAAACATAGCAAACGGATAATCCAGCTGAAGCTTCAGACAGCCGTCAGACAGTGAAACACTGCCATCTGCTGGACGCGAGTAACAAAGACGCTGCTTTGACGGGTGAGGGAGTTTCAACAAGTCTGCAACGACTCAAGCATCAAACTACAGAACTATTCTAGCGGACATGGTGCTCTAATGACTGCTTCATTAACGCAGGTCAGAAAGGATAATAGAAACTCAATAAATTATGAAATACAAAACTTACTGGTTCACTGCACACACAAAACGTATCTTATTAGCACAACACTGCTCAGGGCTCAGAGTATATTCCTTATAACCTATTAAACCTCAGCATGTTATTTTGAAGTGTTACAGGTGAAACAGCCAACCAGTGAAGTTACCTGTAATTTCAACATTGAGCTACAAAAATGCTTTTTTTATTTTTATTTTATTTCTTTTTACAGTTTTGCAATTTTACACAAGTTTTATCATCAGTGTCACAATGACTGCTGCTAAAATTGAGTATGAGCTTTTTGTTGGTCTGATTAAAAGGTTAAATGTAAAAGCATAATTTAAACATGTGATGTGAGGTCATTAATTACAGTGCAGGTGTCCTGCTTTAGGATCATAAATTAATACTTCCAAAACAGTAACGTTGTAGAGAACCTATGTTCATTATCGTTGCTAATCATGGAAAGACAAAGACGTCAGACTCTGCTGAAAAATATTACACCCTCCTACTCTCTGCACACAGCGGTCTGAGGGACCTTCCAGGATCGGGGATTTTATTTATTTTGTTCTTTTTTGGTCTTACTGGTTAGTAGGTGGTGATTTTGTACCTGGTGATCTCACATTTGGAACATAAATTGCTTTGGAGCAGATTAGGTTCAAAGGATAACTTGGCTCTTGAAGTTAGCCGGATAAGACAGCGTTCTGCTTCACAGTTGAGGCCTCAGAGAGTTGTTGCTAACCAAAGTCTATCTTGTACGGCCATGCAGCATCTTATGACATTTTGTAACCTGAGCAGTGAAATGATTGCTGTTTTAGTGCACATACACAGTGGGGATCAGTATCAGGACAATAAAGTTATGGTGCAAAAAGCTGCATCTGGTCAGAAGGAAAAGCACGCACACTTGGAAGACTTGACCATTTGCACAAAATGAATGGCTGACACTGGACAGATGAGAGGATGTGGATGGTCACACCCTCGTGCATTAAAGAGGGCTTTCAGTTCATTGAAAACACAAAACCAAACACACAAAAGACACAATGAGACAGCTGATCAGTTTGCTTCACTAAATCATCGACACAAGCCGTGTTGTAGAGGGTACTGCAGCCGTGGCAGGTTATCATCTTAATGTGGCCCTGACACTCCATCGTACGCCACAAAGCTGTGAATAAATGAAAAGCAAAGAGGCATCATCACTAACATAATAACTGTAGAAGTTATCCCGCTGCATTACATTTATCAGGATATCGTAATAAATGTTCATCATATGTTGCTTTGCCCCATCATTGTTGTCATTAATATCGGTACGTGACACTGGACACTTCCTGTCATTCATATGTCCTGACTTTGTGATCAGTGTAGCAGCTTGAAAATAACTGCTTGGTTAACAGCAGGTGTACAGGCAGGTGCTCTGATCAAATAACATGTTTGGCTAAAGAAACAGAAAATAAAAACATGTAAATAGGAACACCCACATCTCTACTTCTTCTTCTATTTTCCATTTCACACTTACAAAAAAGTTCTCCTGCGTAGGTGTTGAGACAAATATATGTCAATTTAATACTTCAGACAGGCCCCAGAGCAGGTCTGAACAATTAGTCCACTTAAAATCAAAACTGCAATTTGAAACCATGCAATTAGCAATTTTGCAAAGAAAACTTGGCTAGGCTAAGCTAAGCTAACTGTTAGACAAAGTAGAGGAGTTGGAAGAGTAAAGGATTCTGGTTAACTCCAGTTCAACTTAACATTAAATTAAACTGACAAATATCATGTTTATATTCATATCTTAGTCTTCTGATGAGCTCTATCTTATAAATCTTTTAGACTCAGACGAGGTCGGCACAGGGACAGGCCTCGGGGGTCCAGGCCCACCCGGTGAAGTCCTTCTTCCCCAACATCTTCTGATGTACTTCATTTATACATTTTGGTAATGAAGTACTTAAACTACCACCTCACTGATTAGTTATTGCAGTGTGAGTTCAGTTCAATTAATCAGGTCACAGTAGTTTAGCACTTCTACAGCAATCATGCAACCAGCAGGACTGAGGAGGACACTGGGTGGACGGGCTTTGCAGGTCAGACTTTGAAACTATCTTTTATTGTCATTACGCCAAAAGCAGTGAAATTATATGCTGTCCCATTCAGTGCAAATAAAGAATCTGTGTTTACTGACAGGACAAAGCACTGAACATGATTTCATCTGTTAACCTGGACAAATTCCAAAACAATTCCTTATTATTTCTTTTTCTTAAGTAAAACCAGTAAAAGCTTCTACTTCAAAAATATGGACTTAACACTGAGATCCTGATATTTTAGACCAGTTGAATTTAGATGATCTTTTTTAGTTCGTTCAGTTTGCTGGTTCTAACGACGACGGTCTTCATCAGTTTTAATGTCACTGTGACTCATATCTCTGCATGGCTGTTTTGTTCTGAGTGCACTGTGACAATGAAGTTAAGATCCGGTGATCAGCACAGCAGCCTGGGAGTGACTGCTTGGTTAACGACAAGGTTTACAAGACCTGATCAAATGTCACACTGGAAATATTTTGCAAGTGAAACAGCAAATGAAAAAATGTAAATATGTTAACTGGACCACCTACATTGTTTCGAGAGCAGGGGTGAACTAAAGAGTGCGACCCATCACTTCAGTTTCAGCATATAATTTCTATTTAACACTCAAAAAAATCTGTTGTACAAGTATTAAAAATATATTCACAAATGAAATTGACATGCCTGAGATGAAAACATTACTCATACAAGTTGTCAGGTAAAGTCTATAGCACTGTTACATCTAAATATGGACACTGAGCTGGGACGATGTCACAGATCTGAGTCTCTGCACCTTCACTATACGTTTGTGTATGTCAGGCCTGTCCTGTATCTCTCCACCACCTGATCCAACACACCACCAAATCCTGATCAGCTGATCATCTCTGCTCCTCTAATCACCTGAATATCCAAGTATCCGAAAGTGTCCATCGATCTGACAATACAATTGTAAAACCGATCACTGACCTGTGCCCTAATGTGTTCTGTGCACTTGTGAACACACTTCCTTATGGAGTACGTTTATTAAGGACACTCTTTCATTAGCACACAGGTTCAATAACACAACAAATAACCTCCAATAAACCTTTTAATAAACTGTCATTGGAGGCTGATGTGTTCTCTCTTGGCTTGTTTTCTTGTTGTGTGCCACACAGAAAATAAATGCATGGTGTCTTAACTCACTGATACGGGGATATCAATGAGCACAGAGTCCAGCCAACGATGGCACAAAGTCAAACCTCCTTCAAGGAAACTGGAGAGTCCAACACTGGCATTGAGGCTACCCCAACAATATCAATATGGTGTAACTTCCTGCTCTAACTCAGGCTCCTTCCCCACAAGAAAGATGATATTTTATGTACTCGAAGTCAGACCTGGAATCTGCGGGTCAGACTTCCTGGGCCCCCGACCCCTGACCTCTGAGATTTTCATGTCTTGTATTTTATAATATTTATCTTTTGTTCTCCTGCCAAAATTGTAAACACTGTCATCATGCCATATTGCACTGTTGTTCGATCAGCTTCATTAAATATACTTTTATATATACTTTTATCCTTTGTTTTGTTATACATCCATGTAAATCCTCATATGAAATTATTACAACCAACTGGTAGTAAAACAAAAATAAAAAGATTGTTCAACATTTTAACTGCAAATGGTCAAAACACTCACTTTATTTGCCAAAAATTATACTTAAAAAGGGGAAAAAAGAAGTGTTAATAGTTTATTTGAAAGGTCAAAATATACCAACACATCTTTTTATTTTAAATCTATTTGTTTGTGCATTAATTTTTTTTCTAAAGCCAGATGTGGAAAAACAGGCTGCATCTACATGCAGGTTCTTGTGGTCAGTGGTCATCATATTTGCATTATCTTTCTGAGTCACAAGCAGGGAAGTGTTAAAGTTTCCTAGAAGTGGTGGGCCAGTGATGTAGGTGTGGATGCAAAGGATTACTTGAGGTGGTGCTGATCAGAAGTATAAAAATCAAAGTGTCCAGATCCAAACACACTTTGTTCCTCTGTGACAGAAGTGAACTAGAACTCACAGCAGCATCTGAACTGCAGAAGAGATCTCTGCTCATCTCCGTCTGCATTCCTCTTTTGGTAAGAACTTATTATGTATCATTTAAAATGATTTTCCTTTTAAAGCTGGGCAGCAGGCTCACGTTGAACATCTCCATAAACTGTCATAATTCTGCTGCTACACTAAACACTGCATTCGGTGAGCATACTAAACTTACGTAAGCTGTATATTTGCACGGTGAGAGACCTGTTTTTGCTGATTTGTGTTCAAATACAACAAGATCTTATTTAAACTGACTGTCAGATGTTGCCTATCCAGTTATGTAATGAACCCACTATATACATGAACCACAGACCCTTCACCACATCTTCATCACCTGCTGTTCCAGACAACCAACTTATACCTGAACCACTGCAGGTTAATCATCATCATTAGTAAAGGAAAAAAAGGTGAGTGTCTTATTATTTTTATTTTGCAGTGTGTCATTGTTACTACAGAGCACACTGAAACATGTGACAGGAAAGAATAACTGAGTGCAGAAAGGCTTTTATATTAAATAGGATTTAAACTTTGTTCTTAATGAACCGGATCTATTATGACCTGGACTTTTATCTATAAAATGGGCTTGTGAAACCCAGAGGAAAACTCTCTCAATATATCTGTAGATATAAATATATATTTATCCAAATCACATCAAGTAAAAAAGGCAAAATGACAAAATTAAAAAAAAGAATAACAAAAAGTATAAATGAAAACACAAAATTTTAAGGCAAAAACAAATATCTTGATGTCTTAATACGATGAATATAAAATATAAAGTAATACAACAAGGTTAAATATCTAAACATTTAAACTACTTCAGCTTTTCAAAGCTTCTTTTTCCAGTTGAAAATGACATCATCACGCCTGAATCTGCTTCCAGGAGCCGTCCAGATCAGGCTTGTTCAGGATATTTAGAAATCGTCCTAACAGTTGAAAAATAAAAAATAAACAGAGAACAAAGTAATATATATGATTAGAAATAAATAAAAAAGAAAACTATAAATAAAACGACTTCTTTCATTTAAAGAAAAAGGTCTATCAGTCCTCTTGTCGTGTGTGTTTGCAGCTCACAAAGACGACTTACTGAGCTTCAGGATCCAAAAGGATGTATCTGCCAAATTCTTAATGTGGAAAAATGTCCATGTGTTTTCTTCTCCAGGAGACGATGAAGACACTGTTTGTCTGCATGATGCTCGTGCTGCTCTTTGCTTCCGGATTTTCCAAAGTGAACAATTTTCAACCAAGCGAGCACCGACCTGAAGAAACACCTTATGAAAAGTTTAGAAGACAGCATGTAGATGCTAAGATGACTGAAAAGCTGTGTAACACAGAAATATCAAATAGGAATATCTACAAACTTGACAACAGTTGTAAGGAAACCAACACATTCATCCTCAGCATTCCAGCAAAGGTCAAATCCATTTGTAGAGGTGATAAAATAAATTGGAAAATATAGATGTGTCATTATTTCATATAGATTTCAAATAACATACCATTTGATGTCAACATGGTTTAGTTGCATTTGCAGTGCTCGTGCTGTTATATTCTTATGATTCTGTTCATTTTATGAGTGTATCCTTCAGCCTTGCTTCACATATTTACTGCTGCTTGATCAGCTTTAGTCCTGCTAGCATCAGCACAGGTAGAAACAGATCACACATCAGAGAATCGGCCGTGCATCTAAATGCAAATGGAAACTAAAAATGAAAACATAGATAACTGAGCTGAACTTCATAGATCTGAAAGTTGACCAATGCATACATAGTGCTAAAAATCAGGTATCGGGAAAACACATTATTTTATATTATGCTGAAGTCAATTGTTATCCTTTTTTAAAACTATATCATATAATAAAGTCTGTTTTGAAGTTTACTATGGTAAAAAAAATATTTTAAGGCTCTTCAGATATACTGTAACTTCATAGGTATGAACCATCAAAGCATTTTCATCATGAATATAAAACTTCATTAGGTAGATCTGTTCAAATACTCATTAATGCAAATATCTGATCAGCCAATCACATGGCAGCAACTCAATGCAGGTGTAAAAGGTGAGGTCTAAAAAGAACCTTTAAGAAAATATGAATCATCTTAATCAGTCTTTAATTATGAAGCAATGGCCTAACTCCCTCTGACAAACAGACCTGTGGCAAAATTTATAAACCACTTTTGACTTTTTCCAAGGTGAACATTGTCTGGCAGCAGGTGCCCTTCCCCTCCCAGATCACGGTTCATATCTGATTTTCAGCTCTAAAGTTTATTTTTCTCTTCATAACAACTGTGCAAAGGATGATTTCTGAGGATGATGACTCATTGAAAATGCTTGGATGCTGACAATTATGCAGAGTCAGGCATGGAAAGGCTGCTCTTTGTGACAGGTGGGTGCTGTCATACATGGGTGTAGCTGCCAGCTGTCCTCGAGGCTTCACCTCTGCTAAACGTGTGTCTCTGAACTTGACCTCGTCTCATAAACTCTCCTGTGATTTTTATTTTGCATCCTTGGTTATTCAAATGAATGATTAATATATTAATATGAATCTATACAGATTTGTCCACACTGGATATGACAGTAAGAGTTAGTAAAGCTCTGTTAACGTGTCCCTCTACAGCCTGTTGTTTCTTAGTTTCACCAGTGAAACTGAATTAAAAACAAAACATAGATGACATATTGTCGCCTAGGCAACCACCAAGCTCCCAGTGCCTACAGACATTCACTAAAACATGCTGGTCATTGGATCGTTTGAATAAATACCTTTAACTAAATATCAATGTTTTCGACATGTCTTAGTTTACATTATTACACAGTTATTATGAGAGAGCATGTCTAATATTTTTCCACTAAACAGTCGTCTTCTCCTTTGGTTTGTTTGTAACAACCATTTATAAAAACTTGTGTTTTGCTTTTGTTTTATTTTTAACTGCAATTCTGGTCGAGTAGCTTTTATAGTGTTAATTCAACATATACTACAAAATAAAATGACTTTTTTTAAAGTACATTTGTGGACATTTTATTTTCAAACTATCCAATCACAGAATCAAATGCACAAAGCCTGTGATGTCATCAAAGGCACAAAGCTTGTGATGTCATCACATTCTGTCATTGGAAGGAGAAATTCAGTCAACTGTAGCAACTCTTTGGTGGCAGAACTACAAAACAACCTGTTTGTTAAAACCAAGATAAGGAAGACACAGAGACGCTGAAGCAGACGCAGAAGCAGACGCAGAAGCAGAAGCAGACGCAGAAGCAGACGCTGAAGCAGACGCAGAAGCAGACGCTGAAGCAGAAGCAGACGCAGAAGCAGACGCTGAAGCAGACGCATATAAAATGGCAGAAGCACAGATGGAAGTGGTCGTGAGCCCAAATATAACAGTTTTGCAAAGATCGGAAAATGACCTCAAAAAAGCCCAAACACCAAATCCTGAAACACGTCCTCTGGCACAAGTTCAAACAGAAGTGGTCGTGAAAGGCAAGAAAAAAAGGGGGCAAAAACAGAAAAGAGTGGCTGAAGAACCCAGACGACCGATTACTCGGGCGTATGCTCGGGCTCTTCTAGAAGCCCAAAACAACGTGGCTGATGGAAGCAACCTGAGAAATGAAGAAGTGTCAGGAAACCCTGAAGGAACCTCTGAAAGGGAAAACCCTGAATCCCTCCCTATGTCAGAACCAAAGGACGACGTGAATATGGAGACAGAGGCAAACATGAATAACGCCAGTGGACAAAACCCTGGGCCAAATGGAGGGACGTGGCAACATCAGCCAAATCCCAGATTTATACCCCATCATGGCAGAGTCCAGTATGATTCATGTTGTGAGATTGCTGCTCTCAGGCATCAACTACAAGCTTCCCAAAACCACCAGAACGAGCTTTACTGGAAACTGGTAGCTGCTAATAAGAGGGCTTCTTATTACCAGTCTAAGGTGACCAAACTTCATGCACAGATGATCGCCGACAAAAAACAGCATGAAGAAACAATTAAAGAGCTCATAGAGCAACTGGAGGAGGCTAATGATAATAATAAGCCTGATAAGAGCAAAACAGAGGTTCAAGCAAAGGACAACCAAGCAGTTGTCATGCTGGATGACATGATCCGTGTCCTGCACGAAGACGTCAGCGACCCTACCACAGAGCAGTGTGTGGATTCTTCTACACAAACCACAGAGGCTTCACACACGGACTGTGTAGGTCTGAAGGAGGCTCAATTTGAAGTCCAATACAAGACTCAACAAGAGCAAATAGGAACACTCCAACAACAGCTCCTAGAAGCTCAACACCAACTCAAGGAACAGGAAGACAAACATAGGCAGGACCAGGAGACACTGAACATGGAAATCAGTGAGCTTAAATCCCAGCTCTGCTCCAACAAGGAGCTTCATGACATGAAAGTAGAGACTCTTTATCAAGAGTTGAAAGAAGTCAAAGCGTCCTACATTAAAATCACACAGGAGCAAAATGAACAAAATTCCAACACAGCAAATGGAAAATCTGAGCTTCTGGTGGAAAAAGACACCAAAGAACAGGACAAGGAAGAAGAAGAAGACTCCCTGACATCAACTGAGATGTCTCTGCATGACTCTCTACAACAAACAGAAGACAGAGAGAAAACGATAACTACCAATCCAGCTGAACTCGAAACTGAAGCTAAGACTGTGCCAGAGAAAAAACCCAAGAAGAAGAAGAGGAACTGGCTGCGTCGGCTTTTCAGCTGTACCAGTCCACAGACAGACTGATTTACACAACTGTGGAAAAAATAAATAAATACAAAAAAAATAAATAAATTGGAAAACATAGATGTGTCATTATTTCATATAGATTTCAAATAACATACCATTTGATGTCAACATGGTTTAGTTGCATTTGCAGTGCTCGTGCTGTTATATTCTTATGATTCTGTTCATTTTATGAGTGTATCCTTCAGCCTTGCTTCACATATTTACTGCTGCTTGATCAGCTTTAGTCCTGCTAGCATCAGCACAGGTAGAAACAGATCACACATCAGAGAATCGGCCGTGCATCTAAATGCAAATGGAAACTAAAAATGAAAACATAGATAACTGAGCTGAACTTCATAGATCTGAAAGTTGACCAATGCATACATAGTGCTAAAAATCAGGTATCGGGAAAATGATGTCAGGGCTCTGAGTGCGGGCAGGTGGAAATGTGGATCCAAATGCAGGACTCCGAGACGAAATGTAACTAAAACCACAGCTTTTATTGCTGGCATGAAACAAAAACAGAAACCAAACCATGAAACCAAGCAGGAACACACAGGCAGGGTCTGAGGGTACGACGCGACACCAAGCGTGGGAAAACACAGGGCTTAAATACACAGGGTAGTAATGAGGGAATGGGCCACAGAAGGGAGACACAGCTGGGGGAGCTGAACTTCATAGATCTGAAAGTTGACCAATGCATACATAGTGACAACACATTATTTTATATTATGCTGAAGTCAGTTTTTATCCAATTTTATAACTATATCATATAATAAAGTCTGTTTTGAAGTTTACTATGGTAACAATTCATCTTTTTAGGCTTTTCAGAAACACTAACTTCATAGGTATGAACCAACAAACCATTTTTCATCATGAAAATAAAAAATAAATCTAAAGGAGATAAACATCACAACTGTTCAACCAAGCATTAAGTCCATTTTGAAACAAAGAACGATGTACACTCAGCCAATCACATGGCAGCAACTCAATGCAGTGTAAAAGGTGAGATGTAAAATAAAACAATTAAAAATATTAATTAATCTTAATCAATCTTAAAATATGAAGCAATCTTCTAACTCCCCTTTACATACAAAGCTGTGGCCAACCTTACAAACCATTTTGAATTTTTTCCAGCCGAGGCGTTCAAAATAACCAAACTGCTAATAGTCACGGTTTAATTTGGGCAGCTGCCTGCCTAATATAATGTAAAATCATCACAATATTTTACACAAAGAGAGTAAATGTATCCTTGTACTCAGCTAAGACAGCTGGGCTGCTGTGGCTTGTGTTTATGTTCAGAGTGACATCTGATTTAAAAGCACACTGTCATGGTTGCGGCTGTGTGCAGGCAGGATGAGGACCCAAACGCAAGCTCACGGAGGCAGGAATGAACTCAAAACACAGCTTTATTGCTGGAGAGAGAAACCATACAACCTAAACGAGGAAACTATAACGTAATACACAGAGAAACACACGGCCATGAATGAGGGAGAACGCGACACAGAACTGAGGGAGACGCAGACATAAATACACAGAGGGTTAACGAGGGAAGTGGGAGCACACGGGGAACACAGGTGACACTGATAATCATAACAAGACACGGCAGGAGTGAACGCAACACTGACGGGAGACTGTCAAAGTAAAACAGGAAGTACACGGAGGTTCAGAGAGGAGGAGAGACAGCACGGGGAGAGCACGGACATAACGGGCTGGGAAAACATGGAATAAAACTCAAGGAGGGGAAACGAGGGCTCACAGATAAACAGAGGGGCACACAGGAGGTAATCAAATAAGGAACATCTTAACAGAAACCATGGCATAAATAAAGAACAACACACAAAACATATGAAAACTAAGAATGCTGGGCCAACATGGCCCAGGATCATGACAGACAGCAAAAGACACTGAGCAGCATATCAGTCAGCATGGGAAAAATGCCATAGATTTAAGGAACCAGGCTAAAATAGTTGGTTTCTAGTGGGTTCTATTGTAAGTGCTCTATATTTCAGCATGACATACTGTATGCATCCTACACTGAGAACCCTTGAAGCTGATCATCAGGGTATGCTGTGTACTTCTTACACAGAAGATAAAATAACATGCAAAGATTTTAGATGGTTGTGGTTGGTCCTTACACACAGATGTAAGGTCAAAAAAAAAAAATCACCCACAATGGATCGTTCACAGACGCTGGTCCAGTGGAACCCACTTCCACAAAGGCTGCACCTGCTCTGGCAGAACAGGAAGCATCAACTACAGAGTAGCTATTTTCATAATTAAGACATCAACTATAGGTGTTCCCAAAATGTGCCATGTTGTCTGCACACCTGACAGCTCAATAAGTCCTGTGTTGATTACAGATGGTGGTTGTTTCCAGAAACAGCACTTGCATAAAACAAGTACAGAGCACTTTATGAGCCAACCTGCTTCTTTAATGAGCATTTAGGTTGTTTGTATTCAGTGTTCACAGATAATATGCTCATTAAAAGGGGGGATCCACTATGTCCTTCTTCACAATCCTGTCTGCCAACTTTAAGAAGAAATCAGAGTGACGCAGAAGCTTTAAAACAGTGTTCAGAATAATCAGTGATGCTTTTATCTGAACTGATGACAGATAAAGATGAACGTGAGTGTGGCAGAAGAGTCAGTTCTCCCTCTTTCTTGGAAGTATACAAAAGTCTGTTGTTTCTAAAAAGTTAATAAACAAACAACAAGTTCTTACAGAATGAGACGTGAAGCCTGGAGACGAGCAGTTCAGACACGCTGTTATTAAATTCTACCTGAGCAGGTTATAGTTCACCTCAGTTACGGAAGAACAAATAACACTTGGCTCTGGGAGCTTCAGTTTTTATACACTGTCGTAGCACCACCCTAAGCCATCATTTGCATCAACACCTACATCACTAGCCCAGCAGTTCTAAGAAACTTCTCTGTTTGTGGTTCAGAACCTAATGTGACACCAATGAGCACAACAGCATGCAGCTGCAGGTTGTTGTTCATACCTGGCTTTACAATAAAGAGCCATGTTTGCAGGCAGCTGTTTGAAGTTTTGTGTAAAATATCATTTTTATAGAAATAAACCAAATGTGTCTAAATATATTAAGTAAACAATCAGAATAAGAACATTTTGAAATAAAATCCAAAAACTGCATCTGGCTTAGTTTTTGTTGAATAAATAATGACTCTGTGTAATATGTCATGTGTTGTATATGGAAGTTGTATTTGTACAATGAAGCCAGGCTTTCTTTGTGTTAGCTGCCTGACAAAACCTAAAACTCTAGTCAGAGATTGCAGGTGTCACAACAGACATGATCAGCTTTCTCTGTCGATCCTATCTTTCTGTTTCACACTCTGTGCACTCATAGAAATAAATCTTTAAAAAAACAATCACATGACTCTTCTTCCACACAACATGATCCCTGAGTGCCGCCTGCTCCAACCAGACATGTTCTCACAGCGACGATGGTGATAATTAAAATCTACAAAGAACGTGATAAACATTATTAAAATGCAGCACTGTTAAAGCAACGTGATTAATGCTGCATTAAAATGAGCCTTTAGCACATAGAGATGATTCAACAGTTTCATTTGACTTCATTGTTTCTAAGGCAGATGCTACACCAGTGAAGGTGCACTTAGTTTTCACACACTGCTTCTGCATTGTGTCTTAGTTTTAGTGGATTAAATAATGACACAGTGTTTGTTTGTTTTTCTTTAGTAACAAATGACCTCAGACCAGCTTATAATATTTTATAAACAAATAAGCATAAATGCATAAACTCAGCCTGGAATCACATGGGATAAACATGGGATGTGCATTTTTTTATTTGTTTTGTGTTACTGAGTCTTGCAAGAATGCCAACCTTACCAGCAGCAGCTTGGTTTTTTTGTTTGTTGTTTTTTTAATTGAATGAGTGCTGAAAGTTGAGCAACAGCTGTGACAACGAGAGAAGATGGAGCCAATCAGAAACAACTGTGAAAATGTACAATATGCAAGCTAAGAAAGCAAAGTGTAGCAATGTTGCCATCATTTTTGTTATTGTGGGATTTTTTTCAACATTCACTGAAAATCACTTCTCTCATATTTCCTCTTTATTATTTTCATCACTGTTTAAGAAACGTAACAAAGTCTTATAAAGCATCTAAACCAGCATCATGAAGTGATGTTTAAAGATGGCAGCAAGCTCACAGCATCTCTCAACTCAAGAGCAACATTCAAAGTGCACAGGCTGAAGGAAAGTATTGATTTTATCACATGCAATTACAATACGCCTTTTCATCTGTATCTGGATGTACAATGGGTATCGTTGTTTGTCCCAGCAGTTTACAATACAGAATGTGCACGTCTGTGGGGCTTTTATAATGATTTCTATTTGCATTGATACAATTGCTTGGATCACAAATTGTTCTAACTTGATTAAAGTCACCAATGATAAAGGTATTCTTGCGCTTACAGTTACCATTATTATCTCTGTTTGCTATCAGATCATCACATCCCCCTTGTGGGATCATGTTGATGATATGCTGGTTTTCTGAACACGTCCGTTAGTCATGCAGAGCACAGTGCCAGAGAGCGCCACCAGCAGGAACATGGAAGTCTTCATTGTATTTCTATATCGAAAAAGTAAACAGAGTGAATATATAAATCAGTATTATTTCATTTCATTTATTAACTTGTTTATTTTTCCATTTTCCTAAATGTTAATCGTGCTTAACTATTAAAGTAAAAATACAGATAGATAGGAAACTCTCTGAAAAGTCAAACTGTTTTCAGTGAGTTTATATATTTGCCAGAGGAAAGGTCAGGATCTGCATATCTGACCACTTTGAATCAATTTATATCTAAACAGAAATCAGTAAAAGTTCAAATCAGTTTATCAATATCCTCACTTATGAGGATATTGATATCCGTATAACTGGAGTTATTATAGATTTTCATACATGACATTTGTGAAAAAGGCGAGGGTGTCAGGGTCCCTGTGTCTACCCGGTCGCCTCAGTGTGGCTACATGTGTTTTTTTGTTTTGATTTTGTCCCCGCTCTCTCCCTCCCTCCTTCTCTCACTGCCTGGGCGGAGCTCATCTGTGGGCTCCTGCCCTTGGCCCACGCACCTGGTGACACCTGTGGCTCATCACCCAACAGTGTTCCAGTCCCCTTATAAGATGGCAGCCCTGTATTTCTCGTCGCTGGACCGTTGCCGACTCTCGTCAGTGTTAACCCCAGCTCAGTTCGTTCTCGTGTTTCCCTAGCGATCTTCTTACAGTAACCTTTTGCATCTCTGTGAATAGATTTCCCTGGACCTGCCCCTGTGTTACCTGAGCGATCAAGTGTGTGAGGATTGGAGCGAGCTTTTGTGTTTCTTGTGGAGTGTGAAGAGGAGCGTGGAGCGTGGATGGAGTGAGGACTTTGGAGCGTGTGTGGACTGCAAGTGTCTTTCCCCCCTCCTGTTCGTGTGTGGATTCCCGGAACCCGTCTTTTCCCCACTGTGTAAATAGATCACCTGGTGCTTCTGTAAATAAAAAACCTTTATTGTTCCCTACTCAGAGCCTACGCGTGAGTCCGTTCAGTCCCGTTGTGACAGAGGGTAAGGACGTAAATCGACTGGTAAAGAGGGACTGGTGAAGAGTCTGCAGCCGCAGCACCGATCCATCTGTCCATCTCCTGTTCCCTTCTCTGATCACTCGTGAACAGGACTGCGAGTTTTGTAACTTAATAAAAGCAGTAATTTGTTTGCCAGAGGGCCCCTTCCACGTCACACCCTGTTCTTTCCTTCTTGTCTTATATGAAAATTCACTTTGTGTAGCTTTTTGGGAAATTGTTAAACTTCAGGAAGATTCTGAACATGCCCCATCGTTTAGCCAGCTCTTTGGAGCTGAGCAGGTTCAGGCCTGTTGTTGTAAGTTTTATAAAACGATCTCATTTAAACGGATAATCCAGCTGAAGCTTCAGACAGCCGTCAGACAGTGAAACACTGCCATCTGCTGGACTCGAATAACAAAGACGCTGCTTTGACGGGTGAGGGAGTTTCAACAAGTCTGCAGCGACTCAAGCATCAAACTACAGAACTATTCTAGCTGACATGGTGCTCTAATGACTGCTTCATTAACGCAGGTCAGAAAGGATCAAACATATCAATAAATTATAAAACACAAAACGTCTCTTATTGCCCAGGGCTCAGGAAGTGAGTGTGTTCCTTATAGCCTATTAAACCTTAGCAGGTTATTTTGATGTGTTACAGATGAAACAGCTATCCAGTAACATTCAGCTACAAAAACGCTTTTTTATAATTACTTTTTTACAGCTTCGCACTTTTACACAAGTTTTATCATCAGTGTCACAATGGCTGCTGCTAAAATTGAGTACAAGATATTTGTTGGCCTGATTAAAAGGTCTTGATGCGTGCTCAATCATCAGGGAAGTAAATCTCCAAAAGTTGATTCTGTTCTTCTGGACGTAGCGTTTTCAGTCAGAGAAACCAGCCGACTGAAGGAACAATGGGCTGGGAGGTCAGTTCCTTAATCATGATTATGCAAATTCTCATGACCATTGATCAACAACCACTGATCAATGGTCCTGAGTACCATTCACAGAGAGTTGGAGAACGGCTGCAATCACAGCATTGTAAGATGGTGACAGATGTACCCTTAGGCCCCCTCCTTGATTCAGAGAGGGTCTTTCCCTTTTCACGTAAATGGCCTCCTTGACTCCGCCCTCAAACCAGCGTTCATTGCAGTTATTGTTGACAATCACATTGTGTCGTGTAACCATCCAGCTCACATATTCAATGTAAATGATTTGTTGAACTGAAGACATGATGAATGTTCCTGCATTAAAACACATCCAGCCTAGTGTTCTCACTCTCCCTAAATGGATCTGTTACATTAGTGATATATGGGAGTTGTGTTTCAGTCTTTTCCACATGAGGACATTTACATTTAGTTTTTGCTTTACTGATGAGTGGCTGGTTAACCTGCAGTGGTTGAAGCATGTGTCGGTCGTCTGGAAGAGTAGGTGTAGAAGACGTCTTTAATGAATGTAATGCTCTGAAGGTGTCAGTGATTACTGTGAATTCATTATAAAAGTGGATTTCAGTGAATAAAGTGAATAAAGACAGGCCCTCATGGTGACGCTCAGGTGTCCATAAAGTGTAACAGGAGAGCTTTGTCATACTTTCAGAGATTTTACATGAGCCAGTCTTTCAAAAATTACATAAATAAATAATTCATTCATTCATCCACAGGAAACACAATGCTCATATCTGAAAGTAAACTCTGATATATATCCCCGACTAGAGTTACTACTAAATAAAGGATCGCCCCAAAATGACTAAATATATAAAGACACTCTCCAGAAGAAGTTAAAGGGATTTTATTTATTGTACAAGCAATATCTTCATAAGAATTACAAATTCTGCAGACATATTACCTTCTTACTGAACCTGAACAACTCACACACAGACGTGTCTGCTGCTTATCTTTGTTCAAACATGATGTTTTATCTTCTCTTCAAAACACATTACTCATCTTTCTGGCATCGTGTTACATGAAAACACCTGCATTCTACCTGTGTCATTGTACCACAAAGACAATGATTGCAACACTGTGCTTGCAAAATAGAAGAAATAAGACGACCAGCAAATACATAAAAGATGGTAAAAGTGATTCCATCTTTGTGTCTCCTCCCATTGTTTCCCCAGTCTGTCTAGTTCCCATATTCCCAGGACACCGCTGGACAACAAGTGGGTATTCCAAGACTGAGAGACAGCCAGAGTTGGCAAAAGATCAGACATTCTCCACTTAAGTAGAAGTAAAAATACTATTGTTCCAGTGAAAGTTAAAGTACTGATTCAACTTCATTACTCAGCTAAAGCAAAAAAGTACAGGCTCGAAGCGCTTACAGAGAAAAGCAGACAACAGAATACAACAGAATGCTGATGGCGGCAGTAACACACACTTGGAGGAGAGGCTCCAGCCGTCCATTCCAGCCCTATCCCTAACATTAACTCTAACCATAACTTTAACCTTAACCCTATCAGGTCTTGTTTTACAAAGCGATTCATGATTAGAACAAAAAACACATTTACACATACCGATGATTTGTCACATAGCATCGTTACCTGTTGGGATGAGAACGTGTTGTTTCCAGAGCACCACAAATTGGGGTGTCTGTAGCTCAGGTAGAGCAGGAAACCTACTAATCAGAAAGTTGCTGGTTCAATCCCCGCCTGCTCCAGCCTGCATGCCAAATATCCTTGGGCAAGACGCTAACCCCAAGTTGCTCTCCGATGCATCCATCGGGAGGATGAATGCGTATTAATGTTAGATAGAAAGCACTTACAGAGAAAAAGCATAGAAAAAAGTGAGTGCATGAATGAGGCAAGTTGTAGAGAGTAGAAAGGTTTTATACAAGAACCAGTTCATTTACCGTTATATTTTAGTTTCATTTTCAGTTCTGTACTTTTTACATGTAATATTGATTCATTAGATTGACTACATGCATTAGACCTAACTTGCTGACAGCAAATTTAAACAACCGTAATAATTTATTTTCAGCGTCTGAAATATTTATTTAGTTTGTTTTTTGTTTTCTTTTTGGCTCCTGATATTAGTCAACTACTATTTGTCAATGTTGAACTAATAATGAATCTAAGAAAAGCTATTTGTCACGGTTGGCCAGCGTCAACCGTGGGGATGTGAGGAAGGAGGAGCCAGGCACGGAGCTCTGAATGCAAGCAGTGCGTTTATTTACAGTGAATGGAAAATAACAATAAATCCGCAGTGCGTTCCCGACTCCCGTGAAATGTCCTCTTCCCAGTGCTAGTGTTCCTTGTCTCCGCTCCTCAGTGTCTGAGCACCCCGTGCTCGCTGCCCTCTCATCTCCACGCTTCTCCTGGGGAGATAACAAACAGGCAGCCGTAAGACACATACAATGCGGCAGACTATCCGTACTGACTGGGCCGAGAGACTAACGTGAAGTCACGCAATGATCCAGCGTCAGAGAGAGCGCCACCGCATTCTCAAGTAGCTCCTCTGACAAGGCTTGATCAGCTGCGTGATGGTCTTCAAGTGTGGCCAACCACCTGGCAGGGCCACACCCACCAGGCCTGAAGGTGCCTGTAAACAGGTGCTCTCAGAAACTCCGGCATCCACACACACACACACAGATATACCTGCAAGCAGGGAGAACGAGGGACAGCACACCAAAAACACACATGTCCATAACTGCTGGGTCGTTTAGACTCCTGAGCTGTGCACGAGGGGTCGAACACCCACTGGAAGGCCGGGCACTGGTTTTCAACCGTAATATACCTGATGTGCTCAGGTAACCTGTAGCGCCATGAAACCACTTTCACACCAGGGCGCATAAAAATGATGCTTTAAGAGACTGATGGGATCGGGCAGCAGGGAAAACATCCACAAAATGCTACTTTCAGTTTGACTCCCTAAGACTACCTAAACTAAGTAGAGTCATTACATGCTTGTTAAAAGCAAACTCTCATATAGTTTTTAATGTGCTTCTTTCATTACAATGACTAGATAAAGAATGTGGCCCTGTCTCTATTTAACACTGGCTACCCCAAAATGTTTCCAAACCTACAACCGTAACTTTCACTGAGAGATTTTTAGATACGGTTATTGAAGCTGTGGGGTTAATTTTTTAAGTAACATGAGAGAGAGGCAGCAGCATACATACAGAGCATCAGTGATAGAAAGCTAGGCTAACATAGGGTAGCTACCTGTTCAAGGAGAAACATGTATAGGCCCATCTCAAGTGCCAGTGAACATCTAAATGATTCAGGGAAGACTTTGGAGAAAGTGCTGTGGGGAGATGAAACCAAATTCCAATTATGTGGCTTTAACTGACCTTTTGAAATAGGAGTGTGATGCAAAAAATAGCATCCCCGCAGTCAAGCAGAGAGATGGAAACATTATGATGTGGGCTACAGGACGACTTAGTCGGGGTTCCAAGCAGTCAGGAAATGTGACATCGTCAGACTGCAGGCCACGGATTGGCTCGTCAGTCGCGGCACTCAATGAGTCATGAGACGGTGTCTTTCACTAAAATCAAAACTGCAGTTTTTTAAAAACCCTGCAACAAGGCAAATAGCTGCACAACACCGTGGTTTCCAAGTGTGACAAAAAGCCACAGATACATCATTCACACATTCACACACTGGTGATGGCAGCTACATTGTAGCCACAGCTGCCCTGGGGCGCACTGACAGAACATTGCAGAACCTTCAGCACCTCGTATGAAAAATATTTGACTGTGTGCATGCTTTTAGCACTGTTTGGATTTGAGAAAATCTAAAATAAATCGAAATTTGCTTTTAGAAGTTGTTTTATAAAGTTCAGTGGTATATTATGCATACAATAGGACATCTATTTAGATTTACATCTTCCACAGAAAAAACTGCACATTACTGAAACTTAGTATACTGGACTTTGTTGTTGTCCCACACAGGTTCAATTTCGAGTGGTAGATGGCTCAGTGCTCAGTCAACCAAGATTTTATGATAGTGGGCACAATGAGATAGATAAGCTGCTTGTAAACAGTACTTTTATGCTCTCTTTTTCCATTTGGATAAGAAAGAAAGAACCAGGAAACAAAGGCAAACAAATAATCTGTGCCTTTATCCCAGATTCACATTATAGGAACAGCTGCTCAATGACCACTGTAGTCTTTGCTTACTGCACTTTTATCTAGATCTATGCAAAGTGATCCACTACACCTACTTTTACAGTTAAATCATTTTATGAGCACTGATGCCATTTTAATCTGAGTTTCTACTCAAATACAATCAGTAAAGAAAAACACAGTCTGTGACGTTTGTTTTGAAGGAAAAGGTATTCCCTGCAAATGTTTATCTGTGTGAGACTATTCAGAAAACAGTCATTTTGTTTTATAGGTGAGACACTTGGCCTCTTTTTTCCTTGTTCTACGTTTGTCTTTTGTTTTACTCTGGAACACAAGATGGAAAACTGATATTCTCATGTTAAAAATATAGAAAAAGGATTTTATCACCCATAAATGTTAACTTCTCATGCCTCTAAGCACAAGCAGGAGCAGAAGTGCCCTCTGCAGTTTGTGTGTGGAAGTGCAAAAGCTAACAGCACCTGGTTTTCCCAGGCGGTCTCCCATCCAAGTACTGACCAGGCCCGACCCTGCTTAGGTCACGATATCGGGTAAGCAGAGCTGAAGAGGAGGATGCAGGAGGCCTGTGTGTGTTCAGCAGCCTGCTGCATTGGAGTTTGCCTGGTAACAGATGACTCAAACAGCCCACACACCCGCTGGACGTGACCGCAAACATGCCCCCCTACACCTTTTACATAGCCCGGCTGCTCGAGTTCTTTTGCTGGTTTTTCCCGCGACCCCCCACCTTCTTCAAATCCAACAAAAGTGGTATCAAACGTTTATGCAACGTTTGTGCTGTAAAAATTTTTGTTTGTGCTGCTATCATTTTAAAGATATTCAAGAAAATTTCTAGAGGTCCCCAGAGGTCAACCAGCCCCCCCACATTAATTAAATCAAACAAAACTGGTGTCAATCAACTGTGCTACGCTTGTGCTGGTTTGTGCTGCTAAAATTCTCGTTTCTGCTGCTTCTGTTTTAAAGATATTAACGAAAATGTAAAGGTCAAAAGGTCTCTTCAGTATCCTTCCTGATGGCAGCAAACTGAAGACGCTGTTGAAGAGATGAGTGGAGTCACCTGTAATGAAGAGGACCTTTCGAATGAGGCAGGCACAGTAGATCTCCTGGGGAGGGAGGCAAGAGAGGACCCTGCAATCCTCTCCACTGCTCTCACTACCCGTTGTCATATTTTTCCTGCAGGACCCAGTGCAGGAGTCATACCACACAGTGATGCAGTTGGTGAGGATACTTTCAATGGTGCTCTTTAGAAGGTGCTCATAGTGGGGGTTGAATCTCTTGTCAGCAGAGTGAAGAGAATTGTTATGTGCATTATTATTCAGCCCCCTTTGGTCTGAGTGCAGTCAGTTGCCCATAGACATTGCCTGATGAGTGCTAATGACTAAATAGAGTGCACCTGTGTGTAATGTAATGTCAGTACAAATACAGCTGCTCTGTGACGGCCTCAGAGGTTGTCTCAGAGAATACTGGGAGCAGCAACACCATGAAGTCCAAAGAAACACTCTGATGGACGTGTGGACAGCAATGCTGCCTTGAACAGTACCGATGTTTCAGGGCTGGGTGACGTTGTTGGGTGGGACATCTACATCCTGACATATCAAGGTTACTTTACTTTTAGGTCAATTTGCTTTACAGAAAAATAATAGCATTTGTCATCAAGATATTTATATGACTGCACTTGCTCAGGTTTGTCCGGATTTCAAACTGTTCTAAAAGTCTTTTGATTCAAATCTGGGGCTGTGTTATTGAAAGAAGCAGAGAAATCGATGAACTGAAGTCCTTTACTCTCTACATGTTTGACAATCAGGTGAAGTAGAATCAAAAGCACGTCCTCCACTCCTCTATTGGGCTTATGTGCAATCTGCATTGAATCAAGCTGAAGTTCAGTGTCTTCCATAATCACATTTCTGATGATTTTTTCAAAGACTGAGGTGAGGGCAGCAGGCCTGAAGTCGTTTAGAACTTTTGGACGACTAGATTTAGGACCAGGAACCACAACAGCTTCTTTCCAAAGAGAGGGCATGAACGATTTATTCAGAATAACCTAAAATATGGGACTGAGTTGTCTGTGACGGTTCTCAGTCATCCAGGTCATTGTAGACTAAGGAGCTTGCAAAGAAAAGCGTCTGGACTTCTTTGAGTTGCTTGAAGACGTTTCACCTCTCATCTGAGAAGCTTCTTCAGTTCTAAGGGTCAGTTGGTGGGGAGTCCCAGATTTAAACCCAGTGGGAGTTTCCCCCCAAAGAGGGACAAAGGACCCCCTGATGATCCTCTACGTAATCACATGAGCCAAGGTGTGAAAGCGGATGTGGGTCCTAATCAGCCAGGGTTTCGGGTGAGCTCATTGTGAAACCTGGCCCCACCCTATCATGTGATTTCCTGAGGTCAGATGGCCCAGGATGTGAGTGGGCGTTAAGGTGTCTGGGGAGGGAACTCAAAACTGGATTATAGATTATTTATATTATATATTGATATTATTTATCTGAATATTTATTTATCATAACTCTGTTTCTACACTCACTTTATATGAGTGCTTGTTGTTTCTTGTATATTTGCTGCTATGACAACTCAGTTTCCCTCCTGGATTAATAAAGTTTCTCTGATTCTGAAATACAGTGAGCCATTATATTTGTAGTTTCTAACTAACAATATAAAGGCTCTGCAACCGATAGTGCCACAGCACGTCCCACTGGCAGCTGAAGGAGCTTTTATACAAAGGACTTTGTAATTGAAGCTTTATTTATACAGGTCGGCTCATTGAGACTCAATGTCTCATTTACAAGAGAGACCTGTTCCAGACACACATATTAAAATTACAACAATAAGAGAAAAGTTTGTGTAATGTACTCAGTCACATTAAAAACGAGAACAAGTTCCCAGAGATGGTTTCACAAAAACATGTGTACGTCTTTTGAAGTCTGCAAGTGAAATCAACGGAGAGCCTTAAATCCTTCGGTTATGTTTTCCATGAAGACGGAGCAGAAAAGGAGAACGCCTTCTTCCCAAGCTCTGCATGAACTGATGGAACAGTGAATGTAATGATGTCCTGAGACTGCAGGCTGTGACTAAACTGTTTGCCTAACATGTACTCTGATGAATAGGAGGCAGTAACCCAGAAACAGATTTATAGATAAAATGATACTAATGGACCATCCTGTGTAAGACCAATGAGGACCAGTTAACCAGAGAACACAGAGTATAGTGGTGTTCTTCTGTTGTAGAGAAAGATTAAAAATATAAGACACTGGCTCAGCTATGATATTTGCAGCCAAGTGCAAGAAGGAAGGAGAACGATTGTGAGGACGAGTTTCTGGTGTTGGGGCTATTCAAAGCCTTACAAACCTCTTCTACTGTGACAGGTGTGAAGGAAAAGGTATCAGTAAGCAGGAACTACGAGCAGAGTTGTGTGCAAGAGGTTTACCATCAGATACTGTGCTGAACAAAGAGCAAGAAGCAACAAAGTGTTTGTTAAAGCAACATTTCAGTTTTGTCTGACACAGGAGTGGAGTCGATATTT
Source organism: Rhamphochromis longiceps (assembly GCF_057381845.1). Taxonomy (NCBI): domain Eukaryota; kingdom Metazoa; phylum Chordata; class Actinopteri; order Cichliformes; family Cichlidae; genus Rhamphochromis; species Rhamphochromis longiceps. The sequence continues at coordinate 69,467,986 of NC_140559.1, read as the reverse complement.
AAGTGAGGAGGAAGCTCTGAGGAGTCACAGCTGGCAGAGACACTTTATAGTTTGCCAAAACCTCCTACGGTCGTTTGGACTGTCAGTCGTTAAAGTAAAAAATAGTTACATCTTGATGATGGAGGCAGTAATCCGATTACACAGCTAATGAAAACGTAGCCAATCAGCATCAGAGCCAGACTTCCTGCCCAGGCCTGGTTTCTCTCATGTAGGAGATCGGCCGGTACTGAACCAAACCAGGCCTGTCCCGACCTTTCACCCTGACCTGGCAAAAAGGGGCGTGTCTGTCCACAAAGTAGACACAACTCTCCTGTAAATGTTCCCAAACTGACATTGTCAGCCTGTTTAATACGACCCCAGTTCAAACTGATGCGGGCTCGGAGCGTGAGATTTTAGTGTTTCTCACAGCACCAACTATGCAGTGATCACTCAGGTCGTTGGCAAAAACTGCAGATGTGGAAAACTTACGCAGCATATTAGTTAAAAAAGGTCAATAAGAGCAGATTTATCTGGGTGTTTAGGATCAAGGCGTGTGAGGCTTTAAATAATTTGAGTCAGTTTTAAAAACAAGCAGCGTGCCTTAAAATCATCAGACACAGAAGAAAGCCAGTCCCAATGAAAATCATCCATCTGAAAGACATCATTAAAATGCAGCTCAGATAAAAGTTGAACCAGAGACGGTGATGTGCTGGGGGAAGCAGGTGGAGGCTGATAGCAGCCAACAACAGTCTGATTTCCAAACAGATCAATAGTTAAGGCCAAGATTTCAAATGGCTGAGGTGCAGATGGAGAGAACAAGACTTGAGCAGCAAGACAGAGCTTCACATAAACTTCCAGACCTCCGCCTTTTCTGGGACAGTCTGAGAGCTAAATGTTAAATCCATCAGTTGCTACGTTTTTATCCAGTAAAGATTTGGAAAGTCTCAGAAACAACAACGATACCAGCACCGCTTGAACAGGCCCAGATTCCAATCATATCCATGTTAGGAAGCACACGACGTGATGCACGTGTAACCCAGACAGTTTTTAACATCTGCTGGTGTTTCACATTCAGCCAGAGGCCCAGGGTTAGGTTGGATACCAGACAATAATAAAAGCATCGTTATTAGACTCTAGAGCTCGTTTATAGCTGACACCACATGTAGAGTTTAAGTTCACACAGAGACGATGACATTTTTCTACAACCAGCAAACAATAAACAAGAAATGTAACAAGAGTTTCAGAAGAAGCTGTTTTACAGAGAAATGATTCCCTGAAGACAAAATTATTATTATCATCTTTATTTCTCCAGGTGAAAATTTAATTGAGATTAAAAATGTGGTTTTCAAGAGAGACCTGGCATCATGGCAGCAAGAGTCAGAAATACATCATAATTCAAACAAATACAAAATAGGAAAAACATCCTACATAAACTTCATAAAGTTTCATTAACAGACTTTGAACAATGGACTTCAAACTTCCCCCCAAAACAACAGAAACACATTTGAAGACAATGAATGACATTTATCCCTCTAAAGAAGGACTTAGACTACGATTTAATATGAATGAGAACATGTTCATAAATGGATGCAACCAAAGATTTCATCAATCCCTGATTTAGAGACAACAGAACATTTGGTTTGATTTCACAAGATAAGAATGACGACTGAGTTGGAAGATTGTTTTATGTTTAGTCAAATCTTTCATACATAAAGTTGGATTACAAAATCATCCCCTAAGTTTGTTGTTTTATTCAAGGAATTGAAATTATAGAGAAAATCTGTGAAATGACTTAAAGAAAACAAACCACAAAAACTCTATGATACTCTAAACCCCCTGGTTGAGGTCGGCAACCTTTCTGATGATGAGTGCATCTAACATTTCCTCAGAAGTCAATGTGCCATATGATTGCATTAGCAATAAATTACACACTATATAGAACCACTTCATAGGATTATATTTGTGCGCAGATGTTTGCAGCTATCAGCGAATATTTATCAGCTATTTTGAAACAAAGAAAGACTTTTTATCCATAACAGAAAATGAACTGTACAACAGAAAATACAAATGCTATTTATGGTCTCCTCACAACAATGATAAGAAAAATAAACTGGGCCAATATGGCATGTTTGTTACTACAGAGACACACATGTTAATGTGATCTCTGGTCTCCTCTGAGTGGGAGTTATTATAACTGACTGTAAAAAGTCAGCACAAGGAAAATAAACTCCACCTAAACTTGGTTTATATCTGACCCAGACAGACTGCAGGTCATAACTTCTTACCAGAAGTTCAGTTCACCTGACACTCGGACCGGCGGCCGCCTCGGGTCTCTGCTCCTCCTGCCTCCCCTTTCCCTCATCCACCTGCTGCCTCTGTGGAAGCTCCGCCATAGCCACCACCAAACAACTGACTTATTTTTACACATCGACCAGCATCCGGCCAATCCGCCATCTTTCATTGTTTATACCGTTACAAAAAAATAAAAAAACATCATCGGCCCATTAAAAACGAAAAATCACCATCAGTATGCCCGATGGCCAGTCCAGCTATGGTCGTGCCATCAGTTAACCCTTCACGTGGCAGCTGTGACACGCGTGCCCAGGGTTGCCGACCCCTGCTCTAAAGCATCTGATTTGGATTCCTGAGATCAAATATATTTTCCTTTGTGTTTGTTTTCTTCCCATTTGTGGCTTTAATGTAGTGTTACATCCTGTTTGTTTGCTTCCATCTGCATACATGTCCAGATTCACTGTTATGTTTCTATTCTTACATTGCTGTGTGATCACTGTTCCCTCTGCTGACTGATGTGACCTTTTTTATCTCACACTGATACTTGTCATATTTGTATCTGCGCCTAAAAGATAAAAAGTTTTCCATGCTAAAACACAGCTCCACCTCCTGCAGTTCTCCCTCTGAACCACTAGATGTCTCTGTTATCTAAATGAAGACGTGCAGCACAGCAACCACAGCAGCGCTCAGATCACACGTGTCCTGTTATTATGTATAAAAGCATGAAACAGGTGAGACAGGTGGGATCAATATTAATGTTGTGGAAATATATGAAAAAGCACAGAAGAGTGAAAACATTTCCTGATTCTAGAAAGATCTTTCAGCTCATAGCTGCTCACAGACTGTATTTACAAGTGACAAACTGCAACTCTACAGTACATCTACAGTATATATCAAATATATTCTGTATTCAAATCTATTGAGTGATGTTTGAAAGTCTTTCCAGGTGAGTTTGATCCAGGAGGGTCTGAAGCCAGAGTCAGACAGAGACTGTGCAGAGACTGTAGAAGGACAGAGCAGCAGCAGAGCAGTCCAGATACACTGATGATCCTCTGTCAGATCCAGAGGGACACACAGGGATGATGCTGGACTCTACATTGTGTCTGACAGTGGAGCTGTTCTCAGAGCAGTTCACTCTGCAGCACTGACAGTCATCTGCACTTCTTCTCATTCCTCTGTCAGTCACTGCTGGATGAAGCTCTCCTCTCCACCTCCCAGTAACATGGCCCAGTCAGAGCGTCTCTACACACAAGCTGCTGCTGCTTCAACCTCTCTGGATCATCAGGACACAGCTCCTCCTCTCTCAGCACACACACCGTCCTGTTTACCATCATCAGCCCCACCTGCAGAGAGAAGAAGGAAGAGCAGAGGAGATAAACGAGTGTTTCCAGAGACTCTTCATCAGCTGTCAGTCAGTGATGCAGCACATCCAGTATAAAGAGCAGCAGGGACTTCAGTGCTGGGACTGTACTAGGACTCATTGTTGCTTCACTTTTTCTAATCTTTGGATTTTTATTGAAGTTGATGAAAATGTTTTTCCCTCCTAGTTTGAGTTTGGACTTTCATTCATTAGAAGAACCTTGGTGTGTCCACTCTGAGCTCTGTAGGAACCCCAACAACAAGCCCAACAATCCAGATGGACGGTTCCAGCTGTTAACTGGAGGAATTCCATCCCAACATCTGCTCTCACTAAATTCTTCCTCACCTACAGACTGTGTTCTTCACTGCTTTAAACTTGGAAATGAATGCAGTCATTGGTCTGCGTGCTGCTTTGTTCAGAGAGCTGATTGGCTGTTGACAGTGTTTGATCTGAGCGTGTCAGCCGTTACTATGGTGACCATAAAGGTCAGAAACAGGAAGTGTTTGTGTCCAATCCTGAAGCCTGTCACCATTCTCCTCTCACAGCTTCACTGAGAAGCTGCAGCTTTACAGGAAACACTGGATCTTTGTTTCATACTGACTGTGTTTAGTACAATACTGCTGACAGCACCACCCACTCACTCCATCACTCTACTGACCTCAGAGTCTCCAGTCTGTAGTCTGGACTCTGCTGAAGATCAGACAGCTGCTTCACATCTGGATCCTTCAGGTTGTTTCCCCACAGGTCCAGCTCTCTCAGATGGGAGGGGTTGGACTTCAGTGCTGCTGCCAGATAATCACAGCTGATCTTTGACAAACCACAGTAACTCAATCTGTATAAAGAATGAAAGATGTAAGTTTATTAGACAAAGTGTGAGCTTGAAATCATTCAGTGTTTCATCATCTGTTCAGAGCTGAAGAAGGTTCAGAATGTAGAAGTTTAGAAAATGGAAACTCCAAACAGCTGAAGCCAACAGGGAGCAGCTTCAAACAGGAAACTGTGCAGAGTTTCAGACTATATGTCCTGATGCAGCCAGTTGGATTTTGGAGATTTGAAACTTTGTTCTGTGACTAAGTCCTTGAATCATTTCTTCCAGTTGGTCCAACAAGACAGACTAAGTGTTGGACATGTGTTGTGGCTCCATTAGGGGAGCTTCTAAATGTGATGTGATGGCCCCTCTGGGTCTGTCAGGTCACAGCACTGAAGAGAGCTCAAACTGGGCACACAGTTGTTCCAGTCTGGACCAAAGACTCTATACTGGGACTGAGGGACTGCTTTGACTGCACCCACTGGGACTTTTTAAAGGCTCATGTTCTCACTTAGATCATCGATTTCTACTTACATTTCTTTCTGGGAAAAATGGGGATTACTTTGGAAACAGGAAGTATTTTCCCCAATAAGCAGCCCTGGATTAGTAAATCACTCCAACATGTTCTCAGGCAGAAGAAGCTGTCTTGTTATGAGGGAGAGAAGAAAAAGATTGAGGCACAGAAACTTGTTGAAAGAGAGATAAAGCAGCTAAAATCAGGTGTAAAAGTAAAGCAGAGGATGAGCTGAATAAAGGACACTCAAGGCTGGCTTGGAAAGGAATGAAGTCCATGGTGGGGATGCAGAACAAGGAGCAAAGATGAATGTGATGCTGAATCAGCAGAAGACTTGGACTCATTGGATTCCAGCTTTGATATCATTGATTTCAATGAAGAGCTTTGTGATTGTAGCAAAGGGCTGGTAGCTCTGAGAGTCCCACTGATGAGGTGTTTGTGTGGAAATCTCTTAGTGGGACCAAAGAGAGAAAAAGCCCTGGTCCTGATGCTGTGGGAGGGAAATGATTGAAGTGTGCTGTGAGGAACTAACTGGGAGATTTTCACACATTTTCCAGTCCTCCTTGGAACAACAGGAAGTTCCCAGCATATGGAAACAAAGGTTAAGTGTCCTATGGCACTCAGTGATGATGGTGCTGTGGCCCCACCACCTCCACCTCTTTGTAAAGGAACTAACTGTAATCTGAAGCTTCAAATGGAACTAAGACTTCCTCCACTAGGTGGCAGTGTCTGATGAGAAAGTGTTAGTGGAGCTGGCCTGGAGTCAGAAACAGGAAGATGCAGGATTTGGGCTGAAATGGGGAAAAGTGGTTCGCACTAGTGCCTTAAAGCAAGAAGGTTGTAGGTTGAAGCTTGTTGGCCTTTCTGTGGAGGTTGGATGTTCTCCCACAGTCCAATGAAATGCTGCTTAGGTTCATTGGTGCTTCTAAATTGGCTGTAGGTGTGGATGTGAGAGAGTGCTTCTCTGTCTCTCTCTGTTGGCCCTGTGATGGACTGCTCACCTGTGCAGGTGGACCACGCCTCTTGCCCTATGACAGCTAGGGCACAGGCTGCAGCCCTGTGAGCCTAAGCTGAATAAACAGTTAGCAAAAATGATCCATAGATGGCCTGAAATCCCCCAGTTAGCAGTTTGGTAGATAGCTATGACATGCTAATCCCATCCAGCAGCTGTATTCTACCTGTAAGCTGATCCCTGCTGAGCCAAAGCACTTTTTCATATACAAATTACAACCTTTAATAGAAACCTATTGGTCAGCATCTTATTAGCCTGCTGTTAGCTTCATTCCACAGAAAACTGAGAGAAACTAACAGAGTTGATAAAGAATAAAGAGAAATGTGCTGATTTAAAGCCTTTGAAGTGCTTCAGATGATCTCTGTCCACTTCTGTCCACTCATTCATTCATGTAAGCTTTCTAATGCAGCTTTGATCTTCACAGTCTGCTTCATGAAACTCATTCTAACCCTGAATGTCAGAGTGTTCCTCCTTCTCTTTCCCATCATTCATGCTGGCAGTGGAGGAGATTTGGATGTTGGACTGTGTTTTGGATGATGTGTGTATGTTTGTGTTGGACTGCTGTCTGTAAAGCAAACGCACATTTTGCTTTGGATTTCAGTGTCAGACAGACTTTAAGGTGGAATGAAGACTTGGAGAGTTTCACAGTGAATTATCCAGTGGAGGATTTTTCTTCTTCTTTGAAGGTTTGAAATGTGAACATTGTTCTGCTGCAGTCAATGGACTAAACCAGAGAAGAAGAAAACAGACTTTACCATGAAGATCCTCAGTGTGGATCAGTATAATATCAGCCTGATGTCTGCAGTTTAGTGTCAGCACAACTTTCACATCATATTCATCTCAGCACAACTAAAACATGCTGACTGACCTCAGAGTTTCAAGTCCACATCCTGGACTCTCCAGGAAACCACACAGATGCTTCACTCCTGAATCCTGCAGCTTGTAGTTGCAGCTCAGGTCCAGCTCTCTCAGATGGGAGGGGTTGGACTTCAGTGCTGCTGCCAGATAATCACAGCTGATCTCTGACAAACCACAGCCCCTCAATCTGTATAAAGAATGAAAGATGTAAGTTTATTAGACAAAGTGTGAGCTTGAAATCATTCAGTGTTTCATCATCTGTTCAGAGCTGAAGAAGGTTCAGAATGTAGAAGTTTAGAAAATGGAAACTCCAAACAGCTGACAGAGTTCATACGCCTTTGTCAGGGTCAAATTCAAGCAAGACCATGTGAAAATTAAAACACATCATCCTAGGTGAACTTAAACACCTTTGTTCCCCTTTTGTTAAGACATAGAAAAGTACACCACACAAAAATACTGCAAAAGGAAACGGTCGCCTTATATACATAGTGTATAAACTCAAAATGCACATTTCACTTCAAATTAAGATTAAGGCTTTGAACAGATCACATAGTTCAGTTCAACATATAAGACTTTAAGAATGCACAAGCATCTACTTAAAATCTATTTAATTTATCATCCATGATATTATTTTGTACAATTCCAATGTATTTTGTTCATCTCCCTTAAATAAACAGGCAGTCTTAAAGTATGAAATATTCATATACAAACACATATAAATGTGTGTACTGTCTCAGTGGCTGATAGTACCCCACAGGCCTCAGTGTGAGCTTGAAGACATTTATAATGTTTAAGTAGTTTAATGTGCAGGTGCTGACGATAAACACATTTTGAATGAAAGCCGGGGAACTTTGGTAGCACAGAAACAAGTGGCTATTCTTTGTGACTATATGGATCACTCACAATACCATTATTTCACACAAAGGCACCAAATTAATACTCAAAAAAGCTGCAGCAATACACACAAATATAAACAGTACTTGGTGACAACTTTGCTTTTAGCCTTTAACCCTTCTTGACTACTTTTGATGTGGCCTCTATATTTTACCTTTAAAAACAGTTTATCTTGCCAATCTGTTATTTTCTCATTTTGACCAACTGTATCAGCACAATTTATCTAAATTCAGACAAAATTTAAAATACACGTAGAAAGTGATATTTTGACTGTAAAAACCACACACATGTTTAACGAATCATCTTCATAACTTGAAATGCAAATAGAGATTGTACATTTTTAAAAATACGCACACGTTTTGCAAACAACAAAGTTATATGGTACTATTTAGCAAAAAATGCAGCCAAGGCTCAGACGTTTTTCATATAATCATTTCAAACTATTTACAGAACAATCAGGTGTCAAACAATAGTTTGTGTCACTCTAACACATATGAGAACAGCACAGGGATAAACCTGCAGGTCTGACAGCAGGTGTGTCACTCAGCGTTTACACTGCAATCTGCCTTTGTTGGCTTTAAGGCAGCAACTGTGACGATCACTAGTAGAACTGACACACAAAACAAAACAACAGCTACACACTAAATACACAAGACAACAAACTAACTTGAGACCAAACACGGTAAACGTCACAAATCTCTCACGTATCAAAACTCTCTCTCTCTTTCGCTCACTCGCTCTCTCTTGCCGGTCACTCCTAAAACTTCCCCCTTTTGCTAAACAACCAAATGTCATGTTTCCATATCATTTTTGATTGGTCGACATGGTACATTTTCCCACCTATAGGGCTTTGGAGCGTGATGTCACGGGAGATGGGCCATGCCCCCTTCCGCCATGACAGTAGGCCAGCCAAAGGATACCATTTCAGCTATGGATCGTACGTGTTGTCGGTTGCAACGTTAGATCACACGATCGTGAAGGCAAGAAGCTGGATAACGGGCTCTCTTTTCATCGTTTTCCATCCTGGAGGCAACGTGAGGGATCCCATGTATCCGATATTACTAAACAAAGACGTCAGGCTTGGATTGCAGCGGTGAGACGAGCGGATATCGAGTTCTCTGCAATCCCCAGCTTTTTGTTGGTTTGCTCACGGCATTTTCTTTCCGGTGAGTTCTAAATTAATTCATATCACTCTTGAAAGGCTTTTAGTGTTATTTTCAACGTGCTGAGGTCATAGATAATGAGATAAAACATGCTAATGTGTGATGCTGCAGAACCACATCATGTCGACTGAGTAGCTTATGATTTGGCATTATTGCAGGCAAACCAGCATATGAAATGGATGTAACAAATCCAGACTGGGAACCAACACTGCACATGGGGCATGACGACATACCTGTATCAGACTCGGACCGGCACTCAAGGCGTACGCAACGGAAGCGAAAAAGAGCACCCATCGGAGGTAAACAACCCCCCCCCCCCTCTAAAAACATACTAAATTGCTATCACTGTACACTAATCCGCACATAACTTCCAGATGAATCACACACCTGTCATTGGAATATTGGTGTACATTTACCTTATGTCTAATTTTATCTTACAGGCTTTCGTTATGCAGCTGCAGAGTCTGAAGGTGTGCCCCGTGCAGAAGTGATTGATGAAGATCTGACAGAAGACCAACAGCAAAATCACAATGTCATGGAGGCAGTGGACAGCAGTTGTGTTGGACAAGTGGAGGTTGAGGTACCAGCTGCAAATGTGGATATACTGAAGAAATGTAAACCTTTTAAAATGATGACAGATTACAAACTCTCAGCTGTGTCTGTAATCAAACCTCTGTAACTTTGCTTCCCTTCAGCAGCATCAGCTCATGTTCACATGTTGATTCATGGTTTGCTTCAGTTTTTGATGGACTGCAGAATATTTTGAAGGTTATCTGCTATAAAAAGCCAGAACAGGAAAATCTGCTTCATGTGTTTCTGTTTGATCCTCAGTGACTTTGACACAAAGGCCTCTGCTGTGATGATCACACCTCTGATCAAGTCTCACAGTGTCAGCTTTGTTTTTATACATATGGATATGTGCTGATAAATGATCAGAATTATAATATTTCCCACTGTCTGCTGTGTGTCGTGACCTTTGACCTGCTAAAGACAGTCAGCTGTGGATTATTCATTGTTGTGTCTGATACTTAGAACTGTGAGGAAGAACACTACACAGTTAATCAGGGTCCCCTCTCTCTGAATCAGGAAAGGTGGGCAGGCCGCGTGTGGGCCGCGGGCCATACGTTGAGTCTCACTGTTTGAAATGTGAACATTGTTCTGCTGCAGTCAATGGACTAAACCAGAGAAGAAGAAAACAGACTTTACCATGAAGATCCTCAGTGTGGATCAGTATAATATCAGCCTGATGTCTGCAGTTTAGTGTCAGCACAACTTTCACATCATATTCATCTCAGCACAACTAAAACATGCTGACTTACCCCAGAGTTTCAAGTCCACATCCTGGACTCTCCAGGAAACCACACAGATGCTTCACTCCTGAATCCTGCAGCTTGTTGTTCAGGCTCAGGTTCAGCTGTCTCAGATGGGAGGGGTTGGACTTCAGTGCTGCTGCCAGATAATCACAGCTGATCTCTGACAAACCACAGCCCCACAATCTGTATGAAGAATGAAAGATGTAAGTTTATTAGACAAAGTGTGAGCTTGAAATCATTCAGTGTTTCATCATCTGTTCAGAGCTGAAGAAGGTTCAGAATGTAGAAGTTTAGAAAATGGAAACTCCAAACAGCTGAAGCCAACAGGAAGCAGCTTCAAATAAACACAACAAGAGAAAAAACTCTGAATGTTTCACATTAAAGTCGTACATTTATCATAAAAACAGGACAAAGACTTGAAAAAGTCGTGTTTTTCCTTCCAGGAACCACAAGGCTTCACTTTTAAAGGTGAAGTGTGAAAGAAATGGACATATTTGAAGTCCAACACCTTTTTCCAGTCACATTATTAAAGCAGACAAACTACAAGCTCATTTTCATTCCAACAAGTCATCTTCTGACCTGGACTAACAACACTGGTCTCTATGTGCAGCTGGCTGTGAGACCAGTGCTCAGGGAGCGTCTACAAAGTGCAACACTGAAAGAACATCACACACTAGCTGTGTCCCAAAACGTCGGCTGCATCCTTCGGAGGACCCGGTATTCGCGGTCTACGTGGGCCGGGTCCTTCAAAGATCGAAAAGGCTGGAAGTGCGAGGCTGTGAAATGGGACGGTCGAGCCTTCAGATTTGCGTCACCGCTGTGTTGGTGGAGTTTAATAAACTCGGCCGTCTGCTCCTTGCTATCTAAAATATAACAGGACACTGGCGTAAACTCTCGACCGTCTCACACTTCTGTTTAATCAGTTTCCTGTTTAACGTTTATTCAGCTGTGTGAAAATCCCGGAGGAACTTTGATCTCAGCCAAACCGATTTACTCCGGAACAAATAAAACACAGAAAAAAGGCAAACAATTACATTTTTAAGTTATCCGGGTGACTTATATATCATGTTTAACCTGAGTAGCGAAAGAGCGGGGTCTGAAAACGATGAAGCCGGGCGTCCGCTGCTCTCGCCGGCTGGAGTGACCATTGAACCCCCCGGCTTGCTAGCGAGCGGGTGGGGAACAGACGTCTCCGAAAACGTCGGCACACTTTTGCAAATATGCGATGTCTTGATAAACCAAGCAGATATTTGAAGTTTACACAGCTACTTTCTCGCCTGAAAATATGTTAAAAGTTTATTTTGTGACCCAGAAAGATTAATAAGAGTAATTTGAAAACTTAGTAGCTGCCGCCATTGTTGGCAGCTGAAATTTGGCTGGGCCGCGCTATGAATTCTGGGATATGGTGGGCCACGAAGGACACACCCGACGAATCCTTCAAATTCGGGGAAATGAAGGACGCATTTGTCGGGCACATTTGAAGGAGTCGACAAATACGGACAGCCTTCATTGCCTGGCTGTGACGTAATCGGCCTTCAAATGCAGCCTCTGGAGGATGCAGCCGACGTTTTGGGACACAGCTACTAATTTGCTTCCATCATCCAACCTGAAGAGGAAACAGAGACGCCTCCCCTTCAAAGTAAAAGCTGCTCCTTTTGGACACAGTATCAAAGAAAGTCTACAGTATAACATAGAAAAGACAGAACAAAGTTTTGGTTGTTTTTAAATTGTGCAGAAATGAAACTACACTAAGCTCAATTATGTGACAGACATTTCATCCCATGTCAGTTTGGCCTCATCCTGGGCCGGATTATCCAGCACACACTCTGACCACAGGTCCAGGGGCCACGCACAGCTGGGCTCCATCCAAGAGACAGCAAACAAACCAACACAATAATAAAAAGCACCATGTGATCTTCTTACATCTTCAAGACAAACATAGTAAAAACATGAGCACATTTGTTTCCTGATAAAATGATGTGACAGGTAGAACAGAGTAAAGTGGTGGTGTTACAGCCTTTCTCCCCTCTGCTGCCGAGGCTGTTAGTCTCTCCCAAACTCAGCTACAGGACTTCCAAATGAATGAAAGCAGCAGAAGTGGCTTTACAAATGAAAGAGGAAGAGGAGAAGAAGAGGAGAGGGAGGCCACCCTGACCATCACTCCAGCTGAAAACATCACACTTCCATTAAAGTTGGTGAGGAAATGTTGAGCAGGATGAGCTGCTGGCTAATCTGGAGGCTGTAGCAGCAGCTCACAGTCACAGTGGATTTCCACTCATGAAAAAGCTCTGGCTGCTTCATTTCTCATCTCATATCAGAGACTTTAATGCTTCACTGAAGCTGTACTGTGATGCTTCCATATCCCAGTGAGGCCTCCATAATGATTTCAGCTGTTCTGTACACACACTGTGTGCCCTGTATGGCTCAAAGTCTCTGCAGCCTGTTTTTATCTGCTATCATCAGATCTTCATCATCCTCATTCACATCCCTCACACACTCTACAGCCTCATCAGCACCGACTTCATCTTCACTGACTGATGGAGCACAACATGAACCTGTGGAGGCTGAAACACTGTCCTGTCAAACATCTCCCCGTCACCACTCCACTTCTGTCAGCCTTTAAATGAACCCTGCTCAAGTCTGTCACTTCTGTTTGGAGCCAAAAGAGCTTAAAGATTACGCCACTACATTCTTGTCTAGAAAATATTAAAGTGTATTTGGTGACACACAAAAAAGGGTAAAAGTATAGTTTGGGTCCACACATGTCCAAACCCTGGTGTGTAGGCCTACTTAGTATTGAGAAAAGCCCACTAAAAGAACGCCCACCAGACCAAAGCAATGGTGTTGACTTGATCAGCATTAACCCCGCCCCCTGACTTTGATGGGTGAAGCTGACAAATAAAATGTATTTATGAACAGCAATGCAGGGCCAGGAGTAGCAATGTGAATTAAATAAATACATCATTAAATAATTCATTAAATGTGTCAGTAAAATAATTAAAATAGAAAACAAACCAACAAAATATGTAATTAACTAATTTGAATTGTACATAAATACTTAATGAATTATTTTAAATGAAATTAACCGATAATTCATTGTGATTTTGTTTTGTGTTTTGATGAGCTAATAATCAGCTCTCTTTTTCTCATTGTTGTTCTAAGCCGCTTATCCAAAGGTAAGGCACTACCTGTTGAATTATTTCCAAAGTGTGCCAAATTGGACATTACAAATTAAAGTCTACTCACTGAAATTACTGGGGAATGTCTGCTTTGATTTTGATGAGAATCTCATGACAGTACTGAGGATTTAATGCGGTTGGACTGCTAAAAATGATTGAATGCGGTTGGACCGCTAAAGGATTTAATACGGTTGGACCGTGGAAAGCAGTTGGACTGCTGAGTGATTTTAGTATATTAGGGAATTTGGTTATTGTTTGGGGTGGAGCCCGTATTGGTTATAAGGTTGGACCTGCTTCAGTCTTACACTTTTTTGGCTGTTTTACTGTTGTTCCAAAGTATTATAAATTATTCAAGAACGTCAGTTGGACTGATAGGAAGCGCAGTGCTCAGAGGTAACGCTTGCCAATGCCAAGGACGCTTAGGCATTGTCCTCGAAGAGGGATAGTCAGTTGGTCACTGTGGAGCTTGGGGCACTCCAGAATAACTAGGAGTTAGAGTCTCCTTACCGTTTGGAACGGTAGTCTGCACTTTTTTGGCCAGCAGAAGTTGGACTTCGGGCGTGTAACTTTAACTTAAAACTTCGGGGTAAGTCTTGGCTGTGAAATGCCAAAAATAGAGCTTCAGGCAAAGTTTGGGTTGGTTGACGCTTTTAAATTGAGTTAGGGATTTTAGAGATGAGGCCAGTTGGACAGATACTGGTTAATTGATCACAAAAAAGTTGGACTTTATCGGTTGGACCGTTAACTTAAATTTGTCGAAATTGTTTAGGCGCTAAAGCTGACAGATGTGACAGTGGTTGTAAATATAAGACGTCTTTGTAATATAAAATAAGAGATCTCTGTGTGAAAGGAGTCTGAGGCAGTGCTGGAGCTATTTTTAGACTGTGTGTGTGTGAGTGTGAAAATGCAAATTAGTCAGCAGTGAACTGTTTAAACCACAGTTGGTTTTACAAATACTGCTGCAAACATTGTTGAGTGTGTGTTTAAGACGCCATTTATGTTCATTAGAGGGCTATAAATAAAGTTTTGAGTTGCCGTAGTGGATGTATAGTAATTGACTGAGTTTTGATATATAAATATAGTGAGTGCACTGTATATATTTAAGACTAACATATTACTTTTAGGAGTAACCTCTCATCAGCAATAAATGCTGGTGTGTTTTATTTTTTCTATTCTATGTGTGTGCTGTGAGAATTAATAGAGGTTTCAATTGTTTTCTTTGACTTGCTCTTTCTGATTATGAAAGGCATGTCTGAAATACTCTTAGGAAAGCGTGTTGTGAGTATATTCCTCAACTCTTGTCACAGTTTAAGTGTGTGAATGCTGTGAGTAGCAGGTTTTGAGTGATTGGGTGTGATTTGTACAAAATAATAAATAATAATAACACTATGAAAGTTGATAGTAGAGTGAGTGCAGAAGTGGAAGTGTGAGAGAAAAGGCGGTGTGTGTGTGAGACGATCTGACAAACGCAAAGAATTTAGTATATTTAGAAGTGTGTGCGTGAAATAAGGGTGAATTGTTTTAGATCAAGACTTAGTAAAACAAGAGTTTTATTAGCCTGTAAAAAAAACAAAACAGGAGAGATAGAAACAGAAAATATGGTTCTGAGCAGCTGCAAGGTTGACAGGAAATGGTGTGTGTGACAGGAACTTTGCATGCCCATAAAAGGAACTGACTGTGACAAGTGAGCACACAGAGAGAGAAACATACGAGTTAAACTCCAGGCAGATGAAGCAAATGGAGGTTTTAAGAAAAGAAATGAAAAGGATATTAATTGTATGCTTTAGTGTGTCAATACAGGTGGACTTCTTTCAACCTAGAATCTTGAGTACAAAACCATTGATTAACAGAATTGGGAGGAAAACAGGCCAGATTTTGGCTTAAAATTTTACAGCTTGACCTCCCACTTGTCCCGATCCTGAGAAGAAGCTCATAGGACAGTTAATCTCCTGATGAAGACCGACAGAACATCGTGGACTTCAAGAATTAACAGCAGGCAAAAGACAGTGCAACTGAAACTACACTGACGATACCAGCAGCAGCATGGAAGAAAAGCACGTGATGGAAAATGCACGGTGAACTGCAGGCTGGTAAGAACAGTGTGACATAACTGTTTAAAGACACTGAATGGGATATTTTGCCAGGCTGGGATTTAATCTAAAAGGAAAATACTGAAAAGAGCAACGGAGAAGAAACAGAGAAGAAACAGACTGTGTTTGCTGGGGATCACAAGACAACAAAGGACACTAAGAGAAGGGCACAGGGGCCAGTGGGAAGGTGAAGCCCAGACGAGTTCGACTGCGAGAATAGAGGGTACAATTGGGTTGAAATTGAAGCCGGAACTCAGGATGGTTTAGGGATGTCCACGTCACAAACAAAGAGGTAAACAAAAAGAAGGTAAAATAAAGAGAGAAAATAACTGACAATTACATTAATGAATAGAAGACACACAGATATTACATAGATTTATTTTTAGGATAAAGGGGAGAGCTTATACGTAGAAATGACTTTTTATACATATTGCATTTTGTGCCTTTAAGGGAGTTGTGGCTCAATTCGTCTCTTGTGGGTCACGAGCCTTTGGCTAGCGCTATTATTAGCCAATCTACTGTGAGGATGATATGAGTTATTGAAGGATTGCACACGCTTACAGACATATAGAGTCCATAAACACACATGACAGTATTGATTCCAGGCAAAAGGCCTCAAATTAATTTAGCGTTTAACTGAACTTGAGCTGGCCCTGTAACAAGTGACAGAAAAGAGGAACTGAATAGGAGTTTCTTGCTTTAGAGAAGGACCAAAGGAAGGAAAGCATATATTTTGGTTAAGTCTGATAAACTAGAATGAGAAGGTATTGTTACATCAAAGGAGCAAGATGAAATAAAAAGGCTGTACCAAAAACAGGCTATAACATAGGAAATGTGAGTTTTAAAATGAAGTTAGTGTTAACACACAGGAGTTGTTTCAAGGCAGCGTTTAGCTGTGATAAAATGTATGCAGGAGTAATTGCTTATATGTTTAAACTTAATTGATTAAAGTGGTTGTTTTTTTTGGATCTTTTAGTAGAATAGGCGCTTATAATGATTTTCTTGTGAAAGGAGATTCTAGGTCAGAGTGGAGGCCTTGCAGCAGCGAGACTTCTGTGTACAGGATGTTGATGATTAGATAAGGCAAGCGACAGGAAACGCATGCAGGGACGTGAAAGCAGCGTTTTAAGAGTTTTAAAATGATGAGTAATGTTGAAGAATATATATAAATACAAGTCAATAAGTCAAGAAGATAATTAGGATCAGGCTTTTGATTAAAGAGTCCCAGAGATGATAAGTTAGGGAGGTGCAGGAAAAGGTGTTTGGTTTGCTTTACACAAGATCTCGGCGACCACAGGGGGGTGAGGATCCTGGAGGCCCGAGGCATGATGGACCACAAGAGAGGGACGCAGAAAAAACCTAATCTTACGCATGGAGTGTTCTCGAGGGGGAGCTGGTGTTTATTACTGGACCACTTAGATGACATGAGGTTGTCTGATTTGCTGAGCCAGAGGACGGCTAGAGAGGGTCAGAGCGGGAGTGGTGACCCCGATGTCCATGATGCCATGGATGGACATGGAAGCAGCTGAGTGGGCCGAGGAGTGACCCAACACAATGTATTGTGACCTCTGGTGTTCCAGAGGTCGAGAGAGGGAGTATTGAGATTGGAGAGATATTTTGCTGCTATTGTTAAAGGCTCATGTTCTCACTTAGATCATCGATTTCTACTTGCATTTCTTTCTGGGAAAAATGGGGATTACTTTGGAAACAGGAAGTATTTTCCCCAATAAGCAGCCCTGGATTAGTAAATCACTCCAACATGTTCTCAGGCAGAAGAAGCTGTCTTGTTATGAGGGAGAGAAGAAAAAGATTGAGGCACAGAAACTTGTTGAAAGAGAGATAAAGCAGCTAAAATCAGGTGTAAAAGTAAAGCAGAGGATGAGCTGAATAAAGGACACTCAAGGCTGGCTTGGAAAGGAATGAAGTCCATGGTGGGGATGCAGGACAAGGAGCAAAGATGAATGTGATGCTGAATCAGCAGAAGACTTGGACTCATTTGATTCCAGCTTTGATATCATTGATTTCAATGAAGAGCTTTGTGATTGTAGCAAAGGGCTGGTAGCTCTGAGAGTCCCACTGATGAGGTGTTTGTGTGGAAATCTCTTAGTGGGACCAAAGAGAGAAAAAGCCCTGGTCCTGATGCTGTGGGAGGGAAATGATTGAAGTGTGCTGTGAGGAACTGACTGGGAGATTTTCACACATTTTCCAGTCCTCCTTGGAACAACAGGAAGTTCCCAGCATATGGAAACAAAGGTTAAGTGTCCTATGGCACTCAGTGATGATGGTGCTGTGGCCCCACCACCTCCACCTCTTTGTAAAGGAACTAACTATAATCTGAAGCTTCAAATGGAACTAAGACTTCCTCCACTAGGTGGCAGTGTCTGATGAGAAAGTGTTAGTGGAGCTGGCCTGGAGTCAGAAACAGGAAGATGCAGGATTTGGGCTGAAATGGGGAAAAGTGGTTCGCACTAGTGCCTTAAAGCAAGAAGGTTGTAGGTTGAAGCTTGTTGGCCTTTCTGTGGAGGTTGGATGTTCTCCCACAGTCCAATGAAATGCTGCTTAGGTTCATTGGTGCTTCTAAATTGGCTGTAGGTGTGGATGTGAGAGAGTGCTTCTCTGTCTCTCTCTGTTGGCCCTGTGATGGACTGCTCACCTGTGCAGGTGGACCACGCCTCTTGCCCTATGACAGCTAGGGCACAGGCTGCAGCCCTGTGAGCCTAAGCTGAATAAACAGTTAGCAAAAATGATCCATAGATGGCCTGAAATCCCCCAGTTAGCAGTTTGGTAGATAGCTATGACATGCTAATCCCATCCAGCAGCTGTATTCTACCTGTAAGCTGATCCCTGCTGAGCCAAAGCACTTTTTCATATACAAATTACAACCTTTAATAGAAACCTATTGGTCAGCATCTTATTAGCCTGCTGTTAGCTTCATTCCACAGAAAACTGAGAGAAACTAACAGAGTTGATAAAGAATAAAGAGAAATGTGCTGATTTAAAGCCTTTGAAGTGCTTCAGATGATCTCTGTCCACTTCTGTCCACTCATTCATTCATGTAAGCTTTCTAATGCAGCTTTGATCTTCACAGTCTGCTTCATGAAACTCATTCTAACCCTGAATGTCAGAGTGTTCCTCCTTCTCTTTCCCATCATTCATGCTGGCAGTGGAGGAGATTTGGATGTTGGACTGTGTTTTGGATGATGTGTGTATGTTTGTGTTGGACTGCTGTCTGTAAAGCAAACGCACATTTTGCTTTGGATTTCAGTGTCAGACAGACTTTAAGGTGGAATGAAGAGTTGGAGAGTTTCACAGTGAATTATCCAGTGGAGGATTTTTCTTCTTCTTTGAAGGTTTGAAATGTGAACATTGTTCTGCTGCAGTCAATGGACTAAACCAGAGAAGAAGAAAACAGACTTTACCATGAAGATCCTCAGTGTGGATCAGTATAATATCAGCCTGATGTCTGCAGTTTAGTGTCAGCACAACTTTCACATCATATTCATCTCAGCACAACTAAAACATGCTGACTGACCTCAGAGTTTCAAGTCCACATCCTGGACTCTCCAGGAAACCACACAGATGTTTCACTCCTGAATCCTGCAGCTTGTTGTTGTACAGGTCCAGCTCTCTCAGATGGGAGGGGTTGGACTTCAGTGCTGCTGCCAGATAATCACAGCTGATCTCTGACAAACCACAGCTCTCCAATCTGTATAAAGAATGAAAGATGTAAGTTTATTAGACAAAGTGTGAGCTTGAAATCATTCAGTGTTTCATCATCTGTTCAGAGCTGAAGAAGGTTCAGAATGTAGAAGTTTAGAAAATGGAAACTCCAAACAGCTGAAGCCAACAGGAAGCAGCTTCAAACAAACACAACAAGAGAAAAAACTCTGAATGTTTCACATTAAAGTCGTACATTTATCATAAAAACAGGACAAAGACTTGAAAAAGTCGTGTTTTTCCGTTCCAGGAACCACAAGGCTTCACTTTTAAAGGTGAAGTGTGAAAGAAATGGACATATTTGAAGTCCAACACCTTTTTCCAGTCACATTATTAAAGCAGACAAACTACAAGCTCATTTTCATTCCAACAAGTCATCTTCTGACCTGGACTAACAACACTGGTCTCTATGTGCAGCTGGCTGTGAGACCAGTGCTCAGGGAGCGTCTACAAAGTGCAACACTGAAAGAACATCACACACTAGCTGTGTCCCAAAACGTCGGCTGCATCCTTCGGAGGACCCGGTATTCGTGGTCTACGTGGGCCGGGTCCTTCAAAGATCGAAAAGGCTGGAAGTGCGAGGCTGTGAAATGGGACGGTCTAGCCTTCAGATTTGCGTCACCGCTGTGTTGGTGGAGTTTAATAAACTCGCCCGTCTGCTCCTTGCTATCTAAAATATAACAGGACACTGGCGTAAATTCTCGACCGTCTCACACTTCTGTTTAATCAGTTTCCTGTTTAACGTTTATTCAGCTGTGTGAAAATCCCGGAGGAACTTTGATCTCAGCCAAACCGATTTACTCGGGAACAAATAAAACACAGAAAAAAGGCAAACAATTACATTTTTAAGTTATCCGGGTGACTTATATATCATGTTTAACCTGAGTAGCGAAAGAGCAGGGGTCTGAAAACGATGAAGCCGGGCGTCCGCTGCTCTCGCCGGCTGGAGTGACCATTGAACCCCCCGGCTTGCTAGCGAGCGGGTGGGGAACAGACGTCTCCGAAAACGTCGGCACACTTTTGCAAATATGCGATGTCTTGATAAACCAAGCAGATATTTGAAGTTTACACAGCTACTTTCTCGCCTGAAAATATGTTAAAAGTTTATTTTGTGACCCAGAAAGATTAATAAGAGTAATTTGAAAACTTAGTAGCAGCCGCCATTGTTGGCAGCGGAAATTTGGCTGGGCCGCGCTATGAATTCTGGGATATGGTGGGCCACGAAGGACACACCCGACGAATCCTTCAAATTCGGGGAAATGAAGGACGCATTTGTGCATTTGCATGCGCAAAAGAAGACTTCACACACAACGCGCTCTGTTTAGACCCAGAGCAAAGAATATTGTTTGACAGATGACCCTTAATATGAAGACTTCGGACTTTACGTTTCCCAATTTTTGCTTTAAGTTATTTTGTTATTTACATAATAATGTAGATAACCTAATAATGATCCTTATTGCTGTTTTAGAGGAGCGGTGCTTCAAAGGATAGCTGCAGATTTCTCTCAGAATCTGTAGATTATACAGTACAAATAAAATGTTCACGTTTCTCCAACGTTGTCTTCCCAACAGTTTCACTGACATCTACACGGGATGGACAGGAAGCGTTCGCGATGTCTTATCGGGCGCTGATAATTGGCGTCTGTCTTGTGTTGGTGACGTAAAAGACGGATTTAATGCGACATGACCGTTCAAACAGCAGTCGCTTTCTAAAACATCGGATATGTATCGGATTCAGTACCACATACGAAAGTGACCCAGGTCGGATTTGAAAATATCGGATTCGCGACGTTCACACTGTCATAGCATGATCGGATATGGGTCGCATAGGGTCAAAAAAGTCAGATTTATAAAGGTCAGAAAAATCGGATTTGATGCGCTTTCGCCTGCAGTGTGAACGTAGCCTTACTCTCAAATCCTCCCTAATAACAATAACATAATTACACTTTAGCCACAAGAGGGCAGCAGCATTAAGTCGCATGTATATAAAGGTACAGTGATTATATTACAGTGATTTTGACAAAAACAAAACAGAAGTTCATGGCAGTGTGTTTTTCATAACATACCAACCAAATTAAATAATAAAAACTTTATAACTTACAGAACTTTTTTAGAGGCTTTGACCACTGGCAGCAGCCTCAGAAGAGCCTCCTCTGAAGCAGAGTATTTATTCAGGTCAAACACATCCAGATCTTTTTCTGATGACAGTAAGATGAAGACCAGAGCTGACCACTGAGCAGGAGACAGTTTATCTGTGGAGAGACGTCCTGATCTCAGGGACTGTTGGATCTCCTCCAGTAGAGAACGATCATTCAGTTCATTCAGACAGTGGAACAGATTGATGCTTTTCTCTGCAGACAGATTCTCACTGAGCTTCTCCTTGATGTACTGAACTGCTTCTTGATTGGTCTTTGAGCTACTTCCTGTTTGTGTCATCAGGCCTTGCAAACGAGTTTGATTAGTCTTCAGACCCAAGAGAAAACGAAGGAACAAGTCCAGGTGTCCATTGGGGCTCTGTAAGGCCTTGTCCACAGCACACTGGTAGAAGTATTTCTTTGAAGATTTTCTTGTTTGAAACACCTTCCAAGTTGTTTCTTGCTCTTCCAGCAGATTGAGTCCAGAGTTGATGAAGGTCAGGTGGACATGAAGAGCAGCCAGAAACTCCTGAACACTGAGATGAACAAAGCAGAACACCTTGTTCTGGTACAGTTGTTTCTCCTCTTTAAAGATCTGTGTGAACACTCCTGAGTACACTGAGGCTGCTCTGATATCGATGCCACACTCTGTCAGGTCTGGTTCATAGAAGATCAGGTTTCCTTTCTGCAGCTGATCAAAAGCCAGTTTTCCCAGTGACTCAATCATCTTCCTGCTCTCTGGACTCCAGTGTGGATCTGTCTCAGCTCCTCCATCATATTTGATCCTCTTGACTTTGGCCTGAACCACCAGGAAGTGGATGTACATCTCAGTCAGGGTGTTGGGCAGCTCTCCTCCCTCTCTGGTTTCCAGCACATCCTCCAGAACTGTAGCAGTGATCCAGCAGAAGACTGGGATGTGACACATGATGTGGAGGCTTCGAGCTTTCTTGATGTGGGAGATGATCCTGCTGGCCTGCTCCTCATCTCTGAATCTCTTCCTGAAGTACTCCTCCTTCTGTGGGTCAGTGAACCCTCTGACCTCTGTCACCATGTCGACACACTGAGGAGGGATCTGATTGGCTGCTGCAGGTCGTGTTGTTATCCAAAGGCGAGCAGAAGGGAGCAGGTTCCCTCTGATGAGGTTTGTCAGCAGCTCATCCAATGAGGTGGACTTTCTTGTTTCAGTCAGGATTTTAGTTTTGTTGAAGTCCAAATTAAGTCGACACTCATCCAGACCATCAAGTATGAACACAACCTGGAAGTCTTCAAGCCTACAGATTCCTGATTCGTTAGTTTGATTAAAGAAGTGATGAACAAGTTCCACCAAGCTGAACTTTTCCTCTTTCAGCACATTCAGCTCTCTGAAAGTGAATGGAAATATGAACTGGATGTCCTGGTTGGCTTTGTCTTCAGCCCAGTCCAGGCTGTATTTCTGTGTTAAGACTGTTTTCCCAATGCCAGCCACTCCCTTTGTCAGCACTGTTCTGATTGGTTCGTCTCTTCCTGGTGAGGCTTTAAAGATGTCTTCTTGTCTGATTGTTGTTTCTGGTCTGTCTGGTTTCCTGGATGCTGTTTCAATCTGTCTGACCTCATGTTCCTCATTGACCTCTGCAGTCCCTCCCTCTGTGATGTAGAGCTCTGTGTAGATCTGATTCAGGAGGGTTGGGCTTCCTGCTTTAGCGATGCCCTCAAACACACACTGGAACTTCTTCTTCAGTTGGGCTTTAAGTTCACGTTTACAGAGTGGAGCAAATATTTCTGAAGGTAAGAAATTCAGAAACAAATATTATATAATAAATATCATAGCCTTTCAGTACCCTGAAAGGATGAATGTCTATTGGTCCATTTCTTGAGCTATTAGGAAAGATCAATATTCAGTCTTTAGAGAAATTCTCTTACTGCTCTGCAGATGGTCAGCCATCTCATGCTGCTTAAGTCTCCTCAAGAAGTGGAGTGTGATCTTCAGAAATGCTTCTCTGCAGCTCTTTCTTTCATCTTCATCCTCACCTTCAAACATCTCCTCATCCTCCATCTGGCTCTTTAAAGTTTCTGGGTGATCTGGACTCAGAAGCTTCTGGATCTTCTTCAGCTCGTTCTTCACAAACATGGTGATGTTGTCCTCCAGCCGCTGGAAAAGAAGACTATATGAATTACCCAGTGGTAAATGGACTGGTTCTTATATAGCTCTCTTTGATACTCTGTGCACACAAAGCATTTATACAACATGCCTCATTCAACCAAGCACATTGTTCTATGCTTAAATACTTTCTTTCACACTCTGATGGATGCATCAGAGGGCAGCTTGGGTTTAGTACGTTACCCAGTACATTTGCCAGCCAGGGTTTGATTCACAAACCTAACTAGTAGCTGACCTGCTCACCTCCTGAGCTACAGTCACCCCAATCTGACTGAAATCATGGAGCCCAAACTCTGACTTATGTTGGACACACTGACAATCCTCTGGTCCACAAAGTGCAGCATAGAGGTGACTGAAAAGAACAAATGTAAACGTAGTACTACAAACCATAACCACAGAGTCCAGGTGTGTTTGATGCTGCTGTGCAGACTGACCAGTGGAAACCTCTGCTCTCTGCTGGTCCACTCTGTGGAGGAGTAATGTATAATTAGCTCATGTTATGTCTGTCCACACACAGACACAAGCTAAAGGTCCATGAAGTGATGTTTGGATGGGTTCAGTCAATCAGATGACTGTCATGGTGAAGCTTTGCTAGTCCTGCTGATCCCACTGAGAATTAACAACTCAGTTTCCAGATGTCTGTAGTTTTCTGCTCAGTTTCTTTAGTCCCAACAGCTCTTACCATCTCCTGCATAAAGCTTTCCCTCCATGCTCAGATGCCCTGGAACAAGGTGCTCTCTTTATATCAGTGACTGGTTTAAAGGGACAACTTGCAGTGCTCGCCAAACTTTGTGTCAGCAAAAGTAGTTCTAATGTTTCTTACATTTATTACATTTTTACATTTTTACACACACAAATCAATGAACGCAAAAACATAAACTTTCCAGATATTTTGTTTCACAATGTTACAAAACTCAGTTCAAAACTACACAGTCTGATTTACAAGTACAAAATATTTATGACCACAGTTTGAGCCGATGTATGTCCCGAGTCTGTGGACTCAGTAGTTTTGTTTTGATTGTTATTGTCTTTTGTTACAATTTCATTCTGATTAAGATTTTCTAGTTCTGAGGTTTTGGTTTCTGTGTTCCCTCTGTACTGTGTTAGTATTGTGTCTCTGTGTTCACTTCCTGTTTTATTTTGACAGTGCCATGTCCTATGTTAGTGTGTCTACTTTTGCTTCCCCTTGTCTGGTTATGTCCAATGAATCCTGCTGTGTCTCCCTTTTCTCATTCCCTGATGGCTCTTTTGTGTATATGAGCTCTTTGTTTTCTCCTGCTTGTTGCTGGTTCGTCTGTGTTGTCTCCCCGTGTCTCCGTTTAAGGTTTCAGGTTAGTTTTGTAGTTTTTCAGTAGAGGTTATCTTAGCTTCTGCACAGGCCATCTCCACTGCACTTCACCGTTTCAATAAAGCTCACTCACTTCACAGCAGTGTCGGCATCTTGGGTCCTTTATTAAATTCAACATGGCTCGCCCCGCTAGCCGTGACATAAGATGTGAAAACAATATCCAAAAAACACGAGAGACAAACAGGAAATAGTTTTAAGGTGCAGGGCCAACAAACTGAGTCTAGCCATGAACTCAGAGTTGATTGAATTAGCATTTTGAATTGGCTGATCTGAGTTACTTCAATCAAGTCTATGTTCACTTTGAGTTAAGATTATACGTGATTGATGGAAAAGAAAAAAGCCATCATCAGCAACTGATTCTGATTTAGCAGGTTTTCAAATCTAAACGGTACCCATCCCTAGCTGGCTGTAGTTAAACCTTTACTTAAAAAGCATCCCTAGACCCAGCTGTCTTAGCTAATTATAGGCCAATCTCCAACCTGACAATCCTTGAAAGAGTAGTTGGGGGGCGACAATCAGAGGGGCAGTGTGATGATCTTAGGTTACGAACTACCGCAGTCAAGTCATTAAGGGAGACGGGATCAAACTGCTCTAAGACAGCTGAGCACACAGGAGAAAGACTCGGATCTGAGGCAGCAGTCGGCGAGACAAGAGCCCTAATAGATAGAAGCTTGTTGTTAAAAAATGCTAAAAAGAGTGACGCTGAAAAACTAGTTCATGCATTTATTACTTCCAGACTGGACGACTGTAATTCATTATTATCAGGATGTCCTAAAAACTCAGTGAAAAGCCTTCAGCTGATCCAAAATGCTGCAGCAAGAGTCCTGACAGGGACTAGAAAGAGAGCAGATTTCTCCTGTTTTGGCTTCCCTTCATTGGCTGCTCCTCACATACAAGGTCTTAAATAATCAGGCCCCATCTTATCTTAATGCTGCACCACAACACCTGATCTCTGGTTTCCTCACCTCTTCAATCCCACTTTAATACTTGACTAAACTCATTTTCCTGTTTAGGTGTTGAGGCAAAGCCGCCCATCTACAATGCAGGCAACAGCAAACGGAGCTATTTTTGATTCCCTTTGAGTTTTTTCTACTTTTGTGCTACAAAATGTTCAAGCTGATTAAATTCATTAGAATAAAAGTTCAGATAATTTTCTCATATTAATGTTGGAGGTAGAAATTCAGGGAACTTTGCACAAAAACTGGCAGAAATTTCCTTCAAAGATGGCGTTTTTACTTTAATACTGTGAGTACATTTCAGAGCCTGTACTCTTTTACCTTTACTTGAGTAAAGAAGTTGAATCATTATTTCAGCTTTAAGAGGGTATTTTAACACAAACATCAGTCCTTCTACTTAAGTATGTTTGACACTTTGTTTAATCATCATTTTTAATGATCAAATATAATTATGTTTGTTATTTGTGGATTTTAAATGTCCTTGACAGAGACAGATGATGATCATTATCCTGCACTGTGGTCTCAGGTTTGGTCGAGCTAGCACAAAGAATGGCTATGTTGAACTTCCTCCTGGGATCTACACTAAGAAGTGAGTCCAACATTAGCAGGGTCTCTTTCCTTTATCTGATTCACTTTAGCATTCACAGTCACGTGGAGCTTGTTATTAACTCGATAAGTCAACCCAGGGTTTCAGCTGAGCGCTCACATGAAACACATGGTGTTGGCAGCATCTGATCAATCATATTCATGGAGACGTGTATCAGCAACAGAGCAGCTGAGTTTGCAGAAGGAAGTCAAACTAAACCACAGGAACAATATGAGGAGATTACACACATAATAAAATACTAGCAGTAACACAGCTGCTGCAGACAAATCAGTCGTGTGATCGTGTGTGAGAGGAGAAGGACTGTAAAGGAGTTTGGTGTTAAAAGCTCTGTATGAATGTGGGAGACTTTGAAGGGCTTTAAAAAGGCCAATATAAAATAAAAGGCAGCAAAATTGCTGAGTGTGAAAGTCACCAGACTTATCAGAGCTCTGTGATTAAGACCTGTAAGAACACCTGTTTGTACTTGTTGGCATTATATCAAACACACACGTATATTAAGCCTTTGTTTGAACTCTGGTTGAATTTGTTACTTTCAGACTGTGAAACATCACAGAGGCTGCAGCTGCAGATCTTTTATTCACCTGGAAATTTACTTTAAATGTTAGATGGAAAATGTGTTGCTCAGTTTAACCAAAGTAAGAACAAGAATCCATAAACCTTCATAAAGACAAACATCTCCCAGAACATTGAGCTGCTGAAGTGTCACTGAAGGGAAAAACTATTTGTCCTCCTCCATCCAGCAACACCTGAAACACCTGAGTGGAAGCTCCTCCCTACACTGTGTTTGAAGCAAAGCACAAAGGAGACACCTGCTGGAGCAGCTGGAGTCCTACAGACACTCAGCCTCTTCACTACACAAACACCTCCTACAACATCCACTCTTTCCACTCTGACTGCTGTGTTTGTGGAAACACTCCAACACACACCGCTTCACATACCAACATAGAAATGTGTGTGAAAAAGAGCTGAGCTGATATTAAACATGAGGATTTATTCAGAAATACAGAGTCAGGAACAACATCTAGACACACATTACCTCTCAGCAGCAGAAGAACAGCCTTTAAAGTTTATATCAGCACCCTTCGACTCGTTGCTCTTTAAGGAAACACAGCTGGGTTCAGGTCCAGGAGATTCTGGCCTCTTATTGATCCTAAAAGAAAAACAATAAATGTAACAGCTTCATGAGATAGGAAGAAAAACTGGAAACATTAAATTAAAGACATGATGAACAATCTCATAAAAATAATGTACTTACTCTTTGTCACATAACAGTCTTTTGTTAAAGTTTACAATAACACCCTTCGACATGTTGCTCTTTAAGGAAACACAGCTGGGTTCAGGTCCAGGCTCTGGATTAGTTTCAGGGTTATGTCCAGCTGAGCCTGGTACGCCCCACAGCTCTGGGCTTTAAAACAACACACACAGAGGTATGAGTGTGAATAATGATGGAGCAGTGATGTGAGTGCTGAGCTGTGACATGGAGAAGAGTCATGGACAGTTAGAGATGGTCATCTCACCTCTGAGCTTTGGTCTGGCTCTCATGTTCCCCACACAGAGTGCTTTTAGAGGGAGGGACTCCCTCCTCTCTGTCCTCACACTGATCCATGCTGCTCAGTTCACATCAGCTCACACACACTTTCTACCTTCACCTGCAGAGGAAACACAAATCATTCATGTGCACATCAACTGAGAGCTGCAGAGGTCGTGTCTGATGTGTTGGACTAACATCCATCT
Organism: Rhamphochromis longiceps; assembly: GCF_057381845.1. Taxonomy (NCBI): domain Eukaryota; kingdom Metazoa; phylum Chordata; class Actinopteri; order Cichliformes; family Cichlidae; genus Rhamphochromis; species Rhamphochromis longiceps. The sequence goes on along the minus strand of NC_140559.1, from coordinate 69,439,891 downwards.
GAGACGCAGCTTTCATCAGTTCACTACAAAAAGTGTCACAGAGCCCAGTTCAGCCTCCAAATCCTCCATTACTGTAGTCCTACAAAGCAGCAGGTCAAACATGGCTGCAGAGAGCAGCTTTATGTCAGTAACCATGTCCAGGACCGAGCTGACTGCTTACAGAGTTCATACTCTAACTGCTAGCTGCTCTGCTAGCTAAGCTAACTCAGTAACAGTGACTCTGACAGCAGTTACTGTGGAACAGCGGCCGAGCTCAGGACACATTCAGTGTGTTTAGTCTGAGTCCTGGACTCTGATTCAATGGATTCAATCCAGCTCAGAGTTTCATGTGTTCATCAGAATAAAATACATGTACTAATATAACAGAAGTAATGCTCTGAATGCAGGACTGTAATGGAGGATAAATAAGGTTTTTACAGCCTGAAAGAAACATTCAGTTCATATATTTGTAGACAGTGAAGCAGTTTTTAATACTGCAGCTGTTTCCTTCACCTGTGTGTGTGTGAGCCACACCTTCATGTGCTGCTTTAGAAATATGTGGTCTGACTGCTCAGACTGAGTCTAGGAGGAAAGTTCACACGCTGGAGAAAGTTTTGTTCCTAACTTTGTCAGAGTTCGGCTCCAAAGACAAAGAAGACGGAGCTCACAGTCTGTAGATGGTCCTCAGTGTGTGTGTGAAGCACACAGGAGTGTGTTTATGTCAGCAAATCAGTGTGTGTGAAGAGTCTGAGGGAGTGTGTGAATGAGACTCAACACTGAAACCAACAGTCCAAGAAAAGCGTCTGGACTTCTTTAAGTTTAACTTAAAGAAGTCCAGACGCTTTTCTTTTTGTCTCCATAATGTCTCCATAATGCTGCAATGTTATCTGCCCCAGAAACACTGTGCAGAAGCTCTGATGGTGACACAGAAAAGTCACAGTGGAGATACTTCTGTCCACCTTTGATTAGACTCATTATAAAAAGGAAAACAAAGTTTGAACACAGTCATGTTTCCAGTTCACTGACTTACATTTATTCCATGGACACTCACTCTAACCTGAAGCACAGCTACAACCCAACATTGTTGAGGCCTCATCTCCTCCTTTCCTGACTGTAGAGGTTAAATATGCAACAACCGACAAATAAAAGAATTTGGTTCATTTCAAAGAAATTCACACGGTGACCAAGTAAAGTAACCGTAGTATAGGAGACAACATCCCGTTGATGGTGGGATTATTTGAAAGATTTGCTTTGGTCACGTCACCAAATGCAGTTGAACCACCCGTGGATCCATGTTTGACCATTCTACCACTCTGAGCTCTGCTTTTGAATCATTTTATTATTATCATCATTCATTTATTCATTCTTTGGAGGGGGGCTATTTCCTAATGCCGCCCTAATAAGCTGATGTTCAAGGGGAAATATAACAGAAACTCTTTCAGTGTTATTCATTAATAAATTAACAGATAAACTGTGAAGAAGAAAAAACTGAGATTTAAAGGAGAGAGTGAGAAACTTGATCATCCATCCTCATAATACATGTTTATCAGTATCTGCTGTGACCATACTGCAGTAATAACTACAAGTCTACATTTCTGTGACTGTTGATCAATCACAGCAGGAATCTGAGCTCATCTCTGCACACAGAGCAGCTTCAGCTCTGGGATAAACTGCTCGCTTCACGTCCTTCTCAGCTCACAGACACTCATCCTCATATTTTCCTTTAACATTTGATGGTATAATTCATCTGAGTTTACACTTTATCTGCATAAATACAGAAAAACAGACCCAAACACCAGAAACCATCAGTTTCACGATCAACGGGAAGTGGCTCAAACGTCACAGTTTCATAACGTCACCCTGAACTCCACTCACGGAGTTTCTGTCGCCATTGTAGTTTTTAAAGTCCCGTGATAAAGGCGGGTCTTTCTGTGAATCCGCACGCTCATTGGCTAATAGCTCGAGATTGACACATCGTTATCCAATGAGCGTGCGGGAACTTCCGACATAAAGTTGTTTCCTTTGAAAAACCAAAGTCTGATTATTTTTGCCTCCACTGACGGAGCCTGTTGTTCCCGCCACAGAGACACAGTAATGTCAGAGCGGTGTTAACACTCACCCTGCCTCAGCACAGCTCTCACTCTCCTCCTGCTCTCTCACACTAAACGGAGGCTCAGCTAAACTCACTTCCTCTCTACTTACAGGAAACCAGCGCTCAGAGGAGCCGACCGGCCTCACATTTCACCCACAGACACGAACAGCGTGGAATTATTTTATGTCATAAGAAGAAACATATTCATGTTAACACTCACCTGCCTCAGCTCCACCTTCCTCCTCCTGCTTTCACTTTCACTGCTGCTCCCTAAACACAGAGGATGCTGGGACTTGTAGTTTTTTCCTTCCGGTGCGGTCTTCCTCTTTGTTTGTTTGTGTTTGTGTTCAAGTTATTTCGATCATGTAAACATCAACAGAACACGTGAAGCCACACAGAGTTTGTATGTCGAGGTGGGTAGGAGGGTTTGAGGGTTTGGGGAGGGGTCAGAGGGAAGAGGTCTCTCAGTCTTGACAATCCACATTGATGGCATTGCATCTTTCAACGTGTTTGTGGGTCGATTTGGATGCTCCAGGTGTGAGAGCAGCCACTCAGCCTCTGCTGCAGATGTGTGTCACAAGTTCATCTAGTAGTGAGACGGTGGCGCAAGATGGCGAGTTGAGCAGTCGCACGAATTAGGAGCTCGTTGAACTTGTCCCAGAATTTACTTTGTGTTCGTTATTGTTTCCACTCGAAAGTAGTAAAATGACTGCCCCAAGTATAGTTAAACCTGCTAAATTCACGTGTGTTATTTAGGAGTCAATGGTCCTAAATAACACACGTGGGTTATGACAGTTGGAAGAAATAATATTTGCAAAATATTCCCTTTTTGCCTCTTTAACAGTGTTCTGGTAGCGATGCCAGCAGTCTTTGAGAATTTGAAATGATACATGCAGTTTATCCTTTTTCCACCTCCGTTCTGCTCGACGACATTCCCTCTTAACAGCACGACTGCTCTCATTAAACCAAGGCTCAGGTTTAGCCTTAAGCTGCCTGGTTTTTAAAGGAGCCACAGAGTCCATGATTTTTTGACAGCAAGAATTAAACCAGGAATGTAGGTCTTCTGTGTCAGAGGAATTATTTTGATTAAAAACAGTCACATTAAGGGGTTAACTGTGATGGGTGAACAGATAATAATCAGTCAGCTGGCAGATGATACCACCCTGTTTCTAAGAAATGAGGACCAGATTCCTTTAGCCTTGCAGGCGATCAACCATTTCTCCAAAGCTTCTGGCCTACAGCTGAATATTAATAAATGCAAAATTCTAGCTCTGCATGAGTGTCCCCTGCAAGCAATAAATAATATGCAGATCAAAAAAGAGGTGAAGTATCTGGGCATTGTAATTTGCAAGGATAAGACATCAACAGAAAATAAGAATATCTGTACCAATATAGAAAAGTGTAAGTCAATTTTAAACATGTGGCTGCAAAGGGACATAACTCTGTTTGGGAGAATCTTGCTAACCAACATGGACAGTCTGTCCAGACTCATCTATCCAGCCTTTTCTCTGCCCATACCTCCAAAACTAATTAAATCTATAAATACTCTTAATTTTAGGTTCATATGGAGGAACAAATGTCATTATATAAAGAAAAATGATGTGATTAAGAATTATGAAGAGGGTGGGGCTAATGCCACTGACTTTGATGTTATGAATGGTGTACTAAAATTGAAATGGTTAAGATCTTTCATTAGGAACAAAAATTCCTTTTGGAACATTATTCCCAATGTGATTTTTGGCAAAATGGGTGGAATAGACTTTTTGTTACGTTGTGACTTTGATTGCAGTTCGTTACCTGTTAAACTCTCAGCTTTCCATCAGCAGGTCCGTCTCTACTGGAAATTAATCTATAAACATAGCTTTACTCCTCACAACACCCCTATATGGAACAACAGGTATATCCGTTTGTGTAGGAAACCTGTGTACGTGGATGAATGGAGATCTAAAGGGATTTGGGCTGTAGCTCATTTTATGGATGATAATGGGGTCTTACTAAAACATGAGACGTTTTGTGAGAAATTTGATGTAAGATGTACTGCTAAGAGATATAAATCCCCAGTGAAAGCCATCCCAGTCCCTTTGAGATCAATGATAAAAGAAGATATTGTGCACTCTAAAATTTCTCCTGGACTGAGGCAGCTCTGCATAGCTGGAGTTGAATTTGGTGACAGCAGGTTTACAAACAAAGTGATCAGGAATATTTTGATAAATGAAATTTGCCCTAATCCGGTTAAAAGAAATTATATCCTTAAAGAATTTGAGACCATGGAGGTTAAGGCGATAAGACAAAAGTCTACAGGGAGAGCAGAATTATTAGGCAAATGAGTATTTTGTCCACATCATCCTCTTCATGCATGTTGTCTTACTCCAAGCTGTATAGGCTCGAAAGCCTACTACCAATTAAGCATATTAGGTGATGTGCATCTCTGTAATGAGAAGGGGTGTGGTCTAATGACATCAACACCCTATATCAGGTGTGCATAATTATTAGGCAACGTCCTTTCCTTTGGCAAAATGGGTCAAAAGAAGGACTTGACAGGCTCAGAAAAGTCAAAAATAGTGAGATATCTTGCAGAGGGATGCAGCAGTCTCAAAATTGCAAAGCTTCTGAAGCGTGATCATCGAACAATCAAGCGTTTCATTCAAAATAGTCAACAGGGTCGCAAGAAGCGTGTGGAAAAACCAAGGCGCAAAATAACTGCCCATGAACTGAGAAAAGTCAAGCGTGCAGCTGCCAGGATGCCAGCATAGGAAAATTGGGTTGAACAGTGAGACTGCATTTGTGGGGTTTAGAAACATCCAGAGCATCGCAACAGAAAGGTAAATAAAAAAAGTAAGAGAGAGAGAGAGATAAAGAAATAAATGAACTAATAATACATAAATGAATAGAAAAATAGAAAACACACATGTAGAAATTGTCACATGTGAAATTGTTTTTGGAGAGAATCAGAAGTGAGACAGTTTGAATCCACAGTTCAGCGCAAAGATGCAGGAATTAAATCTGATTATAAAAACACATCGAGGCAACGAAGACCAGCTTACACTCAATATTAATATGAACACACAACATACACGCAATGAAGACATGCTTACACTCATGAATGTGAATACATGACATAAATGCTGAATGGTGTAGATTTAACACACTTAAAGGCTGAAGCTGAGGAATAACTCAGGAAGTTGCAGGACAATAGAGCGACTTTTGTGACAAGGAAAAAGAGACTGGGAGGACCAACCAGGGATTAGAAGCTTAAAGCAGGTTTAAAATAGTGAATTAGAAGTGGTTTCCAGCTGATTGAGCAAAAGAAGTGACGACTGTAGAAATAAAAATAAAATAATAATAATTGAATTATGCAGCAATGTTTTGAATATGCATTTCTGTTGTCAGGGCAACTTCTCGAGATGTGACTCAATATGCAAATTAGTTGAATGAGTGGGGACAGAAAAAAAAAGAAAAACTCAAGTTTCCTGTCTGAGACATGAGTGAAGTTTGCATTGAGAGAAATATATCTGTGACTGTGTGAGAAGAACTGTTTGGTAAAATATATGATAGCAGCCGCAGGACAATTAAATAAAGTCTGTGACTAAGTGCAGTCGTGCAGATCTGGAGAAGAAGTTTATAATTTAGTGATGACACATTGTTATAAAGTGTTTAGAAAGGGCTTAATGGGAATATTACTGTTGGGCAAACTGTGCGGCTTTAACAAGATTTTCTGTGTATTTAGCAGGTGAAACTCTGTCAGCTGACTTCAGACTGTCAGGAAGCTGAAGAACCTGAGGCCAACCACTGAAACATGATGTGGGCAAAATGAACAGAGGGAGGGATTTTAAAGGTGAACATTTAGGACTTACTGCAAATGTTACTATGTCAAAGTTACTGTGACTCAAACAGAGGAAATTCTGATTTTTTTCTTTCCACACCCAGCATGTTTTGGGTGTTATATGCTATTAAATACTTTTAAATAAATTAAAAAGTATTTAATAGCATATAACACCCAAAATATGCTTCGGTTCACATTTAACTCCAGAAAATCATCAGTCAAAACATGGATATTACCTGACCACAGATTCGTGGTGACGTCACTGCTCTTTTAACTGTTCGGTGTCTTTGTTTGTTTGCTGGTTGTAGAAATGGTTTATATGAGCTTTGAGCTGAGAGTCAGAGGTTTCTGTGGACACTGCTCATGTCGGCACTTATATTTCTGACCTTTTCTTATAACCGATTAAACATGATCTCCTCCCTTTTGCCCCCATTTTTGGTGGTGTAGGTACAAATGATCAGGCATGACATTCTCATAATAAATAAGATACTGCAAATAATTATTTCTGCATTTGTGCGATTGAAGTGAATTGAAAATGTGTATGAAATGACACTGTTTTAAAGATTTGGCCTAAATAATTTTGGAGTGAATGAGTCTAAACATGATGACCTAACTAGTGATATCCTGACACACACACACACACACACACACACACACACACACACACACACACACACACACACACACACACACACACACACACACACACACACACACACAGCATGTTATGCCAGTTTCAGCTGAAACTATGTTTCAAACCATGTTCCGGGTTTTTAGTTCACCATTTATGAGGCTTCAAGAAGAAAATAAAAGACAGATCTGAATGTTTGAAAATGTTTTGGAAAGATTCTGTAAAGATGAGATGAAAAATACTCAAAGGATAAATTTAATTGGTTTATTATTTAGATAAGTTGAAAAAAGTTAAACAAGTAAATGAAGAAACAAGGCAGAGGAGAGAAAAGCCCAACAATCCCCTCTGAGCAAGCAGTTGGCGACAGTGGGGAGGAAAAACTGCCTTTAAACGGGCAGGAACCTCCGGCAGAACCAGGCTCAGGAGGGGACAGTCAACGGCCGGGACTGGTTGGGGGGGTGAACAGAGGTGGAGCAAGACGAGGCTACATCAGGTGAGGAAGCAGTAGCGTCTCTCCTCCGGAACAAGTGGAACCATTTTCTCTTTTTTTTCATGCACTTTTCCACGAGCGCTTTTTTCTCCAGGATGAGATTTCTCAGCTCATCGATGGTTTCTGCGTTTTGTTCTTCAAGTTTCTCACATCTTTGTTCCACCTCTTCCAATGTTGCTTGTTGTTCTTCAAGCTTGTCTTTGAGTTGTTTGGATGTTGCCTCCTGTATCAGCTTGTCCTTGTGCATGTCTGCATTTCTCTGTTGGACCTCTTTGTGCTTGTCTTCTAACTGCTCGTTTCTTTTCTGGATTTCTTGGAGCGTGAGCTGAAGGTCTTCATGTATTTTGTCTTCTTGTTGTTTTTGCGCCTGCATTTGAGTGTTTTCACGCTTCAAGTTATTGAATTCCACCAAAATCCCCTTAACGAGCTCGGAGTTGTTTCTCGCTATCTGATCGATCCTTCTCTGCATCTGTGAGCAGCGTTTCTCCAGTTTGTCCTTTTCTTCTTCCACTTTAGTTGCTTTGTCCTCCAGCTGATTACAAAACTCTTGCAGTTTTAGATTTTTAGACTCAAAGTCCTGGACGATACGTTTTCCTTCTTTCAGTCTTTCCTGCTGTTGCTCTTTCTGTTGAAGAAGGTCTTTATTTTGGCGCAGTGTTTCATCCAGGCTTTCTTTCAGCATGCGGTATTTTTCCTGCATGCTCTTCAGTTCGTGCTGCATGTCTCGTTGCTTTTTGTCCTGCTCTTCCTTCTGTTGGAGGAATTCTTTCTTTTCTTCCACAGCTTCATGGAGCTGTCCTTGGAGGAGCCGATTTTTTCGGTCCATGTATTGGAGATCCCGTTGTATCTTATCAGTCATCGTTTTCTTGTCTTGGAGCTGGTTGGTCATTTCTTTGAGTTCTGCACTCTTTTGCCTGTTTTCTTTAATGAGGTGCACAATCTGCTCTCGGGTCTGAGCAAACTTGATTCCCCAGCCCTCATTAATAATTTTTATGTCCGGCTGGCGCTGTTGTCTTTCTTCCAGCTCTTTATTTTGGGCTTCCATTCGTCTACATTTGTCCTCCAGTTGAAGTTTCTCTTCTTCAATTTGTTGCATTTTTTTCTGGAGAAGGTAGTTTTCCTTCCTACTCTCCTCTAACGCCCTTTGGAAGGATGAGGAGCCATTTGGGGAAATTGGCCGGCCACGCCAGGAAGGAGAGGCGGCGTAATCTTTTTGAATTGGTTGTTTTTTTCTTGGAAACATGTTGGAGTTTCTATACGATGACTTTGAAGAGCTTGTGGTGAACGTTTTGTAGGCTGCAAACACAGATGCTGCTGAAACGAACTAAAACTTGCTGTTTCTCACCCCTACTTAAGGAAAAACATCAAAGGACTTAAGATTCTTAAGATCTATGACATCATCACTCCCTAAGCCAATGAGATTGTCACAAGACATTTTGGAATGGGGTATTTTTTTTTAAACTGTTTTCAAACTTAACTTAAAATTTCAGTGTTTCCTGGTTGTGGACTATTGGTTAGTCCAGCCGATTAAGAAATTAAGTGTCACAAACATCACTAATATTATATAACAGACGACAGAAAACACGAGTTTTTTTTAAACGCAATAGAGGTATAATAAAAGTTTTTTTAATTATCCTACTTTTTATAAAAGAGAACATTTATTAAAGATTATGTATTTAATTAAAAAACTCTGTTCATCTAAAGCAGGGGTCAGCAACCTTTAAGACCCAAAGAGCCAAAGAGCCATAATTGGCCTATCTGGGGTTGAAAGGCTCGATAAATGCACGGCGTTTCGCCGGGTACACCGGCTTCCGTGAGTGTGACGCTTATTTTGAGCAATGAAAAAATAACAAAATTTTATTTGTATATTGCAAAATCACAATAATCTTCCAATTTAGAACTACAAGTTTAAAAAAAGAACTAACATAAATAAAATACACTTCAGCTAATTTATTTTCACAAACCACGCGGAGCCGCACTATAAGGACTAAAGAGCCGCAGGTTGCCGACCCCTGATCTAAAGGGTTTAACAAAAAGGGGGAGCTTCCTGCTGGAAATTGAAATGTCCCCATGTCCCCACTGGGCGATCGTGGCTCAAGAGTTAGGAGTTCGCCTTGTAATCGAGCCCCGGCTTGGACAGTCTCGGTCGTTGTGTCCTTGGGCAAGACACTTCACCCGGCAAGACACTTCACCCGTTGCCTACTGGTGGTGGTCAGAGGGCCTGGTGGCGCCCCAGGGTGGCTGTAGCTACATCACCAGTGTGTGAATGTGTGCGTGAATGGGTGGATGACTGAACGTGGGTGCTTAACTAGTTAAAAAAACAAACAAACATCTGTCTCTTATTTTTTATGTCACACAGGAAAGAAGCTTCAATGTCTGATGAGAAGACATTAATTTGTTGGTGTTTGTGGTGTTTGGTGCAGTTTTCTTGTTCTCTGGCTTGTTGTTTATTTACAGTGGAGATGAAGATCTCTAACAAGTTGATTTGTTCACATTTGCACATCTTAATTTTTAAGAGGAATGTGTTTTTTGAGTTTGTACACTATATGCATGTAAGGCAACCGTTTCCTTTTTCTGTATTTTTGTGTGCTGCTCTTTTAACAAAAGGGGAACAAAAGACATTTAAATCGACCTCAGATGATTTGTTTAAATTTTTACAAGGTCTTACTGAGGTGATGCAAAGTGAAACATGCTTCTTTTTTGGTAATGTGCTGGAAAAGCTTGAAAATTGACCTTGAATGTGCTTAAAAAGTGCTTGAATTTGACCCTAAAAATGTGTATGAACCCTGCATATATTGCAGTATTTACAGTTTATAGTAGGAATTTCATGGCAACAGCTAATCTTTATTTTGTTTACTGGGAAATGAAATGCTGCCAATTCACAAAGCTGTGCTTCAGCTGCACTTCCTGTTGTAGACTTGTGATGCACACAGGCTCTGTTCCAGCACTCAGCATGTTCTTCCTTATTTGCTCCACCAGGGGGAGCTCCTAAACTATGACATCTTGATAGGAGTGAACCAGGGAGAGGGGCTGAAGTTTGTGGACGACAGTGAGGACAACGACGGCATCTCAGCTGCGGCGTTCGACTACACCATCTCCAACTTTGTTGACAACCTCTACGGCTACCCAGAGGGTGAGGACGCCACCTCTGTACACTGCCACTTTTTCAGTTATTCCATTTTACAGCCTCCTCTCACTTAACTGCATTTTGCAGCATCATCAGGTTTTGTCTCATTAGGAGCCGCGTTTGTTGATTTGTTCGTTTTTTTCTGTTTGCTGTATTCATTAAAATAAACGGATAATCGTCAAAATGACAAATGTGGACAATTATCAAAGCTTACATTACAATTCTGACAGCTTGAGTTCACATGAATTTTCAAAAGAATATAAAAAGCTGTGAAAGTGCTTTAAGCGTTTAAAACATGCGAGTAAAGAATGGAATCAGTAACATGTGAGCCCAGTGAAGTGCATCAAACAAGACAAGCGTGCTAAAGAGAGCCACTCATCCACATCACGGCGTGTCTGCGCCTTAACCTTTGAGGCTCTGTGGGCAGTAATGCTATCATCCCCCAGGTAGTGGGCTCCCAATCTCAGTGTCGGTGTTTCTGACAGATCGGCCTGCGAACCCCTCACAGCCGGACCACAGTCACAGTACAGACATGTTTGGATAATGCAGTCATGCTTCCTCTCTGCTGCCTGTCACTCCTTCTGTTATCAGAAAGACTTTTTTTTCCTCTCTAGATTTCTCACTCACTTCCTGTTTACGGACCACCAGTGGGTGGCACCAGCTGTGGCTGTGGCCACTGCCAAACTCCATGCTGAGTTTCAGTCCCCAGTTTACTTTTACACGTTCTACCACCACTGCCAGACCGAGACGCGGCCCGAGTGGGCTGACGCCGCACACGGAGACGAGATACCTTACGTGTTCGGCGTACCGATGATCGGTGCCACGGACCTGCTCCCGTGCAACTTCTCCAAGAACGATGTGATGCTGAGCGCTGTGGTCATGACTTACTGGACTAACTTCGCAAAGACTGGGTAGGCCTCATGTCACAGTAGTGTAAACTGTACACGTTACTGTATGTTCACTGATAGCCTTCTAGTCATCTTGAATACTTGAATCTAGGTTGCTAGTTTAATTCCCGTGTGGCTTTGAAGAATTGAACATACTGGTTCACCAAAAGCATCCAGATCCCAGAGCAGCCGGTTGGTCTTAGATAGTTTAAAGGTTGCACAGAGAATGGGCCTCCTGTCTGTATTCAGTGTATTGATGCCACATGTTACTTATAATGGAGACTGAATATAACTTTGAACTGAAACGTTTAACCTTTATGCTCCACCAGGGACCCCAACCTGCCCGTCCCTCAGGACACCAAGTTCATTCATACCAAGCCCAACCGCTTCGAGGAGGTCATCTGGACCAAGTTCAACTGGAAGGACAAGCAGTACCTTCACATCGGTTTGAAACCTCGTGTCAGAGACAACTACAGAGCTAACAAAGTGGCCTTTTGGCTGGAATTAGTCCCTCATCTTCACAGCCTGCACGACGTGCTCTTTCCCACCACTACGCGCTCCCCCGCAGGCCGTGACCCCGGCACCAGATGATGCGCTGGGCCTTCGTTCTGTCCTCTTATTCTCTTCTTTCTCCAAAAGCAACTACACCTGCTGCGTCATGTGCTGTGAAACTTGGCAGCTCCCTCCACTGGTGGCATGTGGAGGTGCAACTGAAGTGTCCAGCAGCAGATGAGCAGTTTGGGGTGGGTGACTCAGATCTTTCAAAGATACTGTTTTCAAAGACGGTCTGCTGTTTCCAGGCTCATGACCTCCAACATTTGTCAAAGGGACGAATGCTCTCTCGCTCCTCGCTGTTTTCTCTTTTTTACGTTGGCGTCATCTCTTTTTCCATCTCCTGTGTGTTATGTGCACATTATGCTTCTCTTTTCTACATCCGTGTTTTATTACTGCTCTCTTCCTCTCATTTGACACGCCTCCCTCCTGCTCTTCTCTAAAAATTCCCGATCTGCTGAGCAGTTTGGAGGCGGGAGGCGTACACTAAACATATAACTATGAAAACACTGATATCTTTCATTCGACCAGCATTTTTAGGTGCCAAGTAAGTACTGCTGTGTTTCATTTCTCATCGAGGGAGAAGAAAAACCAAAGAAAAATAGAGTTTCGCTATTTACCGTCAACTAACAGAGTTCTGTCATGTTCTCATGACAAAGTGCCAAACTGGCCTCAGTCGTGATTTTCTTTCTTCCATCTTCTCTCTTTTTGTTGTTTTGTTTGAAGCATTTGTTTAATTGTTGTTTTTTATTGTGTGGAAAGATTTTTTCTGAAAATATAGATATAGAGAAATGATATTATATATAGTTCTATATAAAATGTGTACAAAGGAGAAAGTATATAAAAGGGTTTTCTCAGTGGGGGATCTATGCATGAATTATTTTTAAAGACGCGGGGAAAAGGACACTGTACCTGTCGATGCACGTTTCCCAAAATCTAAACGAGTCATATCGCTCCATGTTTGCTACTTTTGGTTTTTGGTTTTCTCCCGCAGAGTAAGAGCAGCGCAGGAGCATTGCAGGAGCATCGCAGGAGCTCCTGAAGTCAAACGACGCCTCCCAGCACTCATTTATTAAAACGGAGTCGATGCCAAAAGTCTTAAACGTTAGAATCAAAGCAACAGCTGTGAACTCAGTCATGGTGTCATGTGCAGCCTCCGTCTTACTGTCACTACTTTTTCATTTTAGGGTACGTGAGGTAAAGCGTCCGTCGATGTAGCTTGATTGTACAAAACTATTTTTCTACGTTATTAACAAAACAGAGCAGAGACTGATGCTGCTCCTGTCTGACCCCCTTATGTCTGCCACATGTGTATTCTGACTTCATATCATCACTGCTCCCTCCCTCCTCCTCTCTCCATCCTACACCGCCTTTGTTATTTAACACCGCCCCCCCCAAACTGATAATCAGACAAATTCCCAAACAGCTGACTTCACTGTGTCGACACCGTTCCTGACTATTTCTGACCTCAGCTCAGCTCTGCTATTATCCTCACATTAAGGGTTCGTTCACCTGCCTGCAGATGATCTGTGAGCTCGTCGGTTGTAAATTAAACTCTAAGCACACTGAGGGTAACCGGGAGGCGTTCAGGGCCTGCAGTGCAGAGCTGCAACATGAAAAAAAGGGATGGGGGCTCAGATCTCCTGAACAGGGTGGAAACAACACGGTGGGTTTGTGCTGTTTGTGATTCCTGCTCCGTCACTCTGGTGGAGACGACTGCAGCTCAGCAGCGCTCCCTGCTGATCCTCTGATGAAGATGTCAACAGTATGTAAACTGAGCTGATGTGCTGCTGTTTGAGCCCACGTGGTAGCGTACGTCCAGTATGGGAGAACTTAGTCACCGGTGCTGTCTTTGCTTGTGCTCTAGCTTTAGCCTGTTTGATTGTTTGTTTTCTATTTTATTACTGCCTAAAAGGGGAGGTGGGGGAAACACATGCCTGACTTCTCCTGTCAGAGGTTTTGTAAGCTCAGTGGAAGGGAAACGTGCACAATGTAAATCATAAAACAACTGAGTGGGGCTGTGCTGCAGGTGGATCAGTGCTGTGGACAGTAGCTGTGGAAAAGAGACTGGACAAAGACTCTCAGCCTTAAATACAGGACAGAGGATGATCCGATCATCTTTCAGCTAACAGTGTCGAGCAGAAGGACGGCCGGCTGATGCGTCCGTACGAACCCTTTTGTACTCACTCCTGTGTATAAGGAGGTGGCGAGGGGTTGTGTAGTTAACCTCAGTGATAGGTTTGTAGCATAAACCTATTCGTTGGAACGTTAAGGACAATTTAATTACATAGCAAAGCAAGACACGAGTAGGCAAAGTTCTTCATGTTTCCCGTGCACGGGAGAGAACCGGACAAACGCCGTTCCTTCGCTTCACCCCAGTTGCTCTCGTCCGCTCCCCCGTAACACTGCTCTTTTATTGAGGTTACATGAATATACATATGACGTTCATTAACATATGACGTCTACATACAAACAAAGAGTACCTTGCCTGTGCGTGCGTGTGTGTGTGTGTGGGGGGGGGGGTCAGAGTGTGACCCCATAAAGACTTCCCTAAACCTGCTGGTCTGGAAGTCCAGCAGTTCATCTAAACAAAAGGCACTTAGCCTAAATCAGATATAGATACATTTATCCTAAATGAACAGAGGGAGTGACTTTAAGTCTGATTTCAGACTATGTCAGTATTAGTTAAGCCAAGAGTCGGCAAAAGCTTTATGGCCCGGAAAGTTCTAATTCCCACAACATATTGTTGGATTAGTAAGCAAAACTTTTCTGTGATGAAGATTTTTGGGGTCGTTGTTTTAGTGATGGGTTCATTCTGTCAGTTAGCTTTGGCTTGTTTTCTTATTTCAATAGAGGGAGTTTTACTAAACATGGACATGTCGAGGAGCGGCTCATTATTTCTGTAACAGTGCACTTAGAGAAAACTGTCAGGTGTCGCCCCCTTTGGTGATGATGTTTTGTGCTCTGATGAGCTAATAATCAGCTCTCTTTTCCTCCTTCTTTGTTCTAAGCAGGCCTGCAAGATTGAATTAACAGCGCTGTAAAACATTGTTGTGAGAGCAAATATAAGGGGAGCTTTTCCAGATTACAATGGGCTGAGGAAAAGGTCACCTGTGGGAACCTGCCAGTTCCTGTCTAAAGGATTGCAGCGAGTCAATCCAGTCCAAGATCATAAAGAACTCTTTTTCTAAAAACAAAAGAAACAACAAATAAATGAGCTCATATTGATGAGGGTGGAGACTCTGATGCTTTGTGCGTGAGGCTCCACTATCAGCAAGATCTAGTGTGAATGTGTGTGCATGATGTGTGTGACTGGACTGTGACTGGACTGACCATGTGGACTAAAGTGTTGACTGACTTGACACTGAGACAAAGACTGGACCAGCGTTAGGATGAGTAGATGCTGACAAACAATTCACGACGCCGGTAAGAAAAGGGTGGATGCTTTGCTTTGCTTTTGGCAGGAGCAGGAGCACAAGAGAGAGAGGGAGACCGAAAGGTATCGATTTGTCACATGGCATCGGTTTGTCACATGGCATCGGTTTGTCACATGGCATCGATTTGTCACATGGCATCGGTTTGTCACATGGCATCGATTTGTCACATGGCATCGGTTTGTCACATGGCATCGGTCTGTTAGGTTTTGGGATGAGAACGTGTTGGATGGTTATCTGTCTTGGTCTGGTGGAGGTCTCTTCCCATAAGAAGACTGATGACTTTTTCATTAACACTGAAGTGTTTCTTTCTTCTCTCTCCCCTCAGATGACTTCACACTATAACCAAGGACACCTCATAGGGGATCATCTGATTGTGGCTTCTCTAATAATCTTTCTAATAGTAATATTGTTCACTGTTATGTTACAGAGTGAAGTGAGATTAGTGCTGTAAAACTTCCATAACACTGAACAGATGCCACCACAGATATGTTGAAATCTCAGTCAAAACTAGCAAAAACAAATGAAATCCATGAATCAGAAATGCTGATTGTTGAACAGATAATTCAGTCTGTGCATGAGGAGGATCCACTTTAGACTAAACTACATACAGAAACACAGGAACCAGGGCACAGTGTAAATCCAGGAGCTCTGTGTGCAACAGCTGACCTGTATGAACACAAAACACTGATTGAAGTCCACGTTGATGCTTTCTGTCTGTTTAACTTTTACATTTGAAGCAACACATTTTACTTCAAACACACAGATCAGGTAGAAAACTGTGGATTAGAAAACAAATTCATCAAGAAGGTCCTGAAGCAAGAAGTTCATCATTGCATAGAGTAAGAAAAAGAACATGAATCATCCCACGGGTCTGTGCAGTCGTTATATTATCATCACCTAAATCATGTCTGCATACTGTGTGTGTGTGTGTGTGTGTGTGTGTGTGTGTGTGTGTGTGTGTGTGTGTGTGTGTGTGTGTGTGTGTGAGAGTGTGTTGCTTTTTTAAATCTTCTACTTAGAGTTCAAACTTGGATAGTGATAAAAACATTGCACTGCTTCATTTAATATCTAATTGAACACATCTGTGGTTGAATTTGAATCTTAAATGTTTGGATTTCAAAGATGTGGTTCTGATATGAAGGAACAGGAAGTAAATTGTTGCCATGGATACAGTGAGACAGACGCCTCAGACCCTTATTTTTTATTTCTTTGACTTTTTATTTTATTGATTCATTTCTTTATTTTTACATTTTAAAAAGTGTATTTGTCTGAATGAACTAATCCCCATTTCCCATGCTTTGTATCACTGGTCATACTGGGAACAGCCATAGAAAATGTTTGTAAAGAAGAAATCTTAAACATGAGCAGATTCTCAGGCGATTTCTGTTTCCTAACCATTGTTTCAGTCCCATCACTACATGTGTGTTAAAGATTTCTTTGGGATCAAAATCATCCACTGACAGTTATCAGTACAAACAGGATGCAAAAATCCAAAGTTCAGACTTCAGAGTTACTAAAACAGAGATCTGAGGAAAACTGGTTCTTCACACGACGTTTCATGTGTGAACAGTAGAGGTGGTTTCATTTTCACATGTAGGTGTTGCAGTGAGGATTGCAGGGAGACATTTGCTGAATAGCTGCAGCTCTGCTCCTGTAGACTGCCTCTGAATGTGTGTGTGGTGATAAAGTCACTTTAATTAAATGTCACCTGTCAGGGAAAACTTTGTGTTGACTGAAGAAAGTTCACTTCTCTTTCATTGCAGCTCCACTCTTATTTTTGATGCACTCATTTGTTTCATAAATGATTTCAATGATTTTGCCACAGCTCTGCATTGTCAGGTCGGAGCATGTGTGCTTTTGATGAAATGCTGATATGATGACGCTTGATTGGGGAAAGATTTCCACAGGTGGTGTTGTTGGTCTCCTTCTTCCAGTTTTCTTGTTGCTGCCTCTCTCCTCGCCTCAGTTGCTGCAGCTGTATCATGTATGTTGTTATGTTACATACAAAGAGGAATTTGTGACATTAAAGAGTAAAGATTCTTCTAATTGTTTTCATCTCATCTCCTAC
This sequence comes from Rhamphochromis longiceps, assembly GCF_057381845.1. Taxonomy (NCBI): domain Eukaryota; kingdom Metazoa; phylum Chordata; class Actinopteri; order Cichliformes; family Cichlidae; genus Rhamphochromis; species Rhamphochromis longiceps. The sequence goes on along the minus strand of NC_140559.1, from coordinate 69,422,805 downwards.
TGCTTTAGTCTGCGTGGACAATATATGAGTAAATCATTACCAAGCCAGATTATATTTGGAATATTTCAAACAGAGGACATTACAGTGAAATCTGCTTTCAATGTGACATTTACTTTGATCCTTTAAGACACAGTTTATACATCAGACAAGCTGTTTGCAGAGCGATTAAATGTTTGATATTGTTGTTAAAGTTGTACAGATGAGCGTTAATCACCAACAGCTTCATTAATGTGGATGAACTGGACGGTTCCAGGGAAACTATCAGGATCACACGCCTCCAGTGGTCACTGTGAGTAACTACAACTCTGCACATACAATAATTAAGATGAAGAAATGTTTTTATTGTAGAAAGATGAACCAAATGTAGTTTGACTCTCTGACAAACGATGGCAAGATAAAAGTAGTTTGTTAAAAAAGACACAAAAATGGTAACAATGCAAACAAATACAAACAACAGCATATCCTGATATGAGGCTCACAGATCAGGATCAGTACAATACGTAGCAACCGACATTGATGTTGCCATGGTGACCGCTGCTATATATAGTGTTTCTGTTACCTCACTTGTCTTAAACATCAACGCTGGCTGTTTTTCATTTTACTAATGAGTCCACTCTCTTCCCTCACTTTCGTCTCTTCCTCGTGTTTGAGCTCCTCTCAGAGAGGATTTAAGAAAGAGCTTTGATGATGGCTGTAGCTCAGGAGACAGAGCAAGGCATCTAATGATCAGAAGGTTGGTGGTTCAATCCCTGACTGCTCCAGCTGGCACGCAAAGTGTCCTTGAGCAAGACACTAACCCTCTCCGATGCATCCATCAGAGTATGAACGTGTTAAACAAGAATCAGTCCATTCACCATGGAAATATCAAAGTAGAAAGTGATGTCAGTTATGATTGGCTGCACAGCTGGATCACATGACCAGGTGAGTGGTACAAATAACAGGAAGCTTCTCTTGTGGCTTTAATAATCATTTGAATTGATAACTTGTGATTTACAGACTGTTCTTTATCTTTTCATTGTCGTCTGAAACACAGAAAAATATCAATGTTGGAAAATATGACATTTATATCTAGTTTCTACAGGATGGTTTAATTCTCCAAAGGCCACCACAGACATGACAAAGTTATTTCATCATTATAATGCACAAAAACAAAAAGCAGGATGAGCCCTGCTGCTCACCAAACTTTTGTGTTGAATAATAATTTGTGAATCATTTAGTTTAAAACATCAACTGACTGAATCCATGAATCTCATCATGTGTTTCTGAGTGAAAGACACAGACATGAACAGACTGAACTGTTTCTCTAACAGGTAAGACTAACTACAAAGAGTCAATTCATACCTAAGTGTGCCAAAAAAGTCTGAAATACCCTTCATGAAACCAGTCGATGGATCCCAGAACCCAAATCCAGGATAAAGAGGTTCAGTGAATGTGGTGTGGAAGGTGTGGAGGTGGATCAGAGAGTCAGAGGAGACTCTGTAGAAGGACAGAGTGCCAGCAGGACAGTCCACACACACTGCTACTCTGTTAGAGACAGAGGAGGAGGAGGAGGAGATGGGTGTTTCTCTGTTATTGTGCCACACAGAGGAATAATGATCAGAGCAGCAAAGACTCCAGGACTGATCATTTCCACCAAACACACACTCATCACTCCTTCCTTTCCTTTTGATTCCTCTGTAACTCACTGATATCCAAGCCCTCCTCGTCCACTCGACCTCCCAGTAACAGCGACCAGTCAGACCATCTCTACACAGCAGCTGTTCACAAACATCAAATCTGTCTGGATGATCAGGATGTGACTGAAGCTCCTCCACATGTGTCACCTTCCTGTTGTTGTCAGACAGTTGGAGCTTTGTGTTCACTGTGTTTGTGTCGATTGTGAGTTGACAGGAATCTAAGTTCAAAATACTTATTAAATACATACATCATTGATTTAATGCCAAATAATTTCATTTCCAACATTTACAATAAATTAATTAAAAATTTAATGATTTTTAAATAAATGTAATTAATCAATTAATAACACATTTAATTAATTATTTAAGAATCTATTTATTTAATTCATTTGGGCCCTTCTAGCCCTGCAGCTGTGCATGTGCTCACATATCCACTGGTATGTGTCCTACAGGTATTCTCACAGCAGTGCTGCTGAACATTAAATGACCAGCAGATGTCAGTTCTTCATAATAAGCAGTTAAACTTTGTGTGATCTGCCTTTGGGTGAAGCAACAAAGCCGGAAAAATTGGACACATTCACAGAGCTTTACCACACCATCACTAGACAACAATGGAATTATTTTAACTAAAAACAAATAATCAGAAAGTCTTCTGCCTGGTCTCGTACCTCTGTGTTTCTGTAACATGAATAATGAGCTGAAATTCTCCTCACGACACCACCGATCAGCTCGAAGGGCCCTCGAGTTTACCTGCATGCATCCTGTTCACCTGTCAGCTGTTTAACACCTGCTGCTTATTCAGCAAACACGCCCACATTACCTGGTGACAGTCACAGTTTAATGCGGGCCGCTGTTTGTCAATATAAAATAGTTTAGTTCCAATATTGTGCACATAATTTGCAAATGCACCATATTTTACAGACCATGAGGCTCACTGGATTATAAGGCGCATTAAGCGAAACAAAAATGTCGCATGAGTCAAACTTTACTCAGCTCATTCTTCTTGCTTCCTCCACTTCCGTACCATTGATTCATTCATGTTTAATTCTCTCACAGCTGCTTTATTCCCATGTTGGGAAGGGCGATGGACACTAAGATAACTACAGAATACTTTATAAGTGAACCTGATGCTTTAATCAGGATTTGGGCTATTTGTATTTAAATTAAATCAGTAATATAGTTCTGCCACTTATCTGCTCTAATGACTGGAAATCTGATATCCAGTCACCAGCACAGCTCACTCACTTACAGTCACTGACTTCACTGTTTTTGCTCCTGAGCAAATCAGTTTGTTTTAGATTAAAGTTGTTTCATAACTGCATCATTTTACTGAAGTTTAATGTGTCAGCGGAGCACATGTGGAACTGAACCATTCGCTTGTCTTAATTATCTGATGTTTATATGTGTTACACTTTTTTAATCTTTAATTTTAAATTGAAACTAACATTTAAAAACATTTGGTACAACGTGGAAAGAGGAAGAGTATTTCCAGCAGGAGCAGAAACGTCTGACTCAGCATGACGATGCTGTTGGTGGATACTGAAGAGCTCAGCCTGTCAAGACAGGATTAGGTTATTGTTTTTAAACATGTTTATTCAATTATATTCTGAGGCCAGTTATCTGGTATAATCTTTGGAAGTCTATTAAAATAAAAATGAAATCAGATGTGTGGTCTTTTGGTTGTTTTTGTTTTGTTCAATAAGCAGATGTTGGTGTTTCAGCAATGCAGTAACTTAAGTTTAAAAGGCTTGTTAGAACCTATGAAACACATCATACAGACTTGTGGACATTAGAAGACGACTAATAATCATCATGAATAAGACTAAAGGCAGGAAGGTGTCCTTTATAACTAATAATATTAATAACTAATAATATTAATATCATAGTCTGTCTGCAGCTGAGACAATACAAACTCAAACTGTGGGGAGAAGATTATATCACTTCAGTTTAAATTGACCTTAAGCACCACATTTTCACAGACTTCTTTATTTACAGCATTTTTTACGTGCTGTATAGATTATACAGTTAGGTCCATAAATATCTGGACAGAGAGAACTTAGTTTCTGATTTTGGTTCTGTACATACACTAAAATCTATTTTAAATGAAACAACTCAGATGTGTTTGAAGTGCAGACTTTCAGCTTTAATTCAGGGGGTTGAACAAAGAGATGCAGAAGAATGTGAGGAACTAAAGCATGTTCAACACAATCCCTTCATTTCAGGGGAAATGTGGAGGAAAAATTAGAAAAATTAAATAACTTAATTAAATTAATTAAATCATAAGATTGTCAGCTGATAACCAGCTTCATGCGACCGCTTATCCTGGTCCCAGTGTTAGGGTCAGTGAATCCAGTTAACAGAAAGATATCCTGGATATACTCGACTGACTTTTTAGACTCAAGATTAATAATCATAATAAAAATTATAGTCTAACATCCAGAAATCTGCACGATGTGTTTCATTATGTCTAACAAGCCTTGTACAGTTAAAGCTAACAGTTACTACATGCATCAGTACATTTCTATATTTTTATATCTATAAAAAGAAATCTGACACTTGCGAGACTTTATCAAAGCTGTGAGCATCACAGCAGAGGCCTTTGTGTCAAAGTAGCTGAGGATCAAACAGAAAAACATGAAGGTTTTCCTGGCCTGGGATTTTATACAAATATTCTGCAGTACATCAAAAACAAAAGAAAACCATTAATGAACATATGAACATGACCTGATGCTGCTGACGTGAAGCAGAGCAAAGTTACAGAGGTTTGATTACAGACACAGCTGAGCGTTTTGCAATTTTGCATCATTTTAAAAAGTTTAAATTTGTTCAGTATTGAACGGCAGAAACGAGGCTTTGTTTTCAGAAGTAAGTAAAAGAAAAAAAAACAGCGGCCGACAGGCTGTAAGAACGGTAGACTTGTGCGTAACAAGCAAGCGAATAATGCAGAAAACAGGAAACTGTTCTAGAAGTACAGAGAGAGAGAGAGAGAGAGAGAGAGCTGTGCATGAAGTGTGATTTTATCCTGGTGGCAGCAAAACAATCAGAGGGAATTCATGACGATGTTTATGTGAAGCGTAGTTTGGAGCTTCTTTTGATGCTGGTTTACTCAATATTGTTTGGAGAGACATCAAACCTGTAGCTTCAGAATCAGCTCAAAAAGGGCGTAAACACAAAGCGCGGAGCCGCCGAAACATCAGAATCAGCGAGCTGTCGGCTTTCAGCTCGTGTCCGTGCAGTCAGGTGAGAAAGTCACATCTCACTGATTCTGATGCGTCGGCGGCTCCGCGCTTTGTGTTTACGTCTTTGTGCAGAATCCGTGTTCCTGCTCTCATTTACTGTTTTAGCTGTTTGGTGGTTGTTGAAACTTTGGGAGGTTTAACCTGAGATTCTGGCGTTTTGGCCAAAATAAATTTATATTAAAAATCGATTCAGGATTTTAATGAATCGATATCACGTTATCCAAGCCAGAATCGATTTTAATCGATAAATCGATAATCAAAACCACCCCTGATGCATATACACGGGTCACACTGCTTATTGAAACCCCCAAAGATCAGATCTGAATCAGACAGGTTTCTGTTTTCAAAGTTTAGACTTTGCTTCTATTGGACTTTTTATCAGTAACACGTGCTTACTTTCTGCAGGAACAGTTGAAACTAACATAAATAAATAACTCAAGAGGTGATAGTCAGCAGGGGGTTTACAAGTTGTGGCCGCGTTGTCGGCGGTATAAGCTCGACCACTTGCAAGGTGAGCTGGCAGACATCACTGAACTCATCAGAGATGATTAGGTTCATTTTGACAAAGTGAGCAGATATTTAACCTCCTAGGACCTGGCGTCCACATATGTGGACATCACAATTTGGGTTGTTTAGACCAAAATACTACATTTTGCTCTACAAGGGCCTGATATCCACTTACGAGGATGTTATACTGCCACTGTGCTATCGAAATTTTAGACAAATATCCTCATATGTGGCTCTCATTTTTCTCAGAAACAAAAAATGTGGTAATTCTTTGTTTTTACATTCATCAGGTCCCAATCAGCCCAAATATCAAAGAGAAATTAAAAATGAATGCCACGGAGGAGTTTGGGTCTTAGGAGGTTAAAGATTGTGCCACTACATTCTTGTCTAGAAGATATTAAAGTGTATTTGGTGACACACAAAAAAGGGTAAAGTTTAAGTATAGCTTGGGTCCACACATGTCCAAACCCTGGTGTGTAGGCCTACTTAGTTTTGAGGAATTGTCATGGGACCGGGGTCTGGGTGACCCAGGGCCTGTAAGAAGTTATGGACATGTGTGTTTTTGGTGCTGCTGTCTCCTGTTTCCATGTTTGTGTATCTAGGTGTGTGTGTGTGTGTGTCAGCCAGGAGCCTGGCCACACCTGCGGAGGAGAATTACTCACACCTGCAGCTGATCAAGCCTCGTCAGAGGAGCTACTTAGGAGTGTGGTTGTCTCCGATGCTGGATCATTGCGTAACTTCACGTTAGTCTCTTGGCGAGTTAGTTAAGGTTAGTCTGCTGCATTGTGGCGTTGCTGACGGCTGCCTCTTTGTTATTCCCCAGGAGGAGTGTGGAGACGAGAGGGCAGCGAGCACGGGGTGCTCAGACACTGAGGAGCGGAGACAAAGAACACTAACACTGGCAAGAGGACATGTCAGAGTCGGGAACGCACTGGGGATTTATTGTTGTTTGGATTATTTAGCATCACTGTAAATAAACGCACTGACCTCATCAAAGAGTCCAGCATCGGGGTCCTCCTTCCCCTCATCATAGTCTGCCACGCAGGCCGTGACAGAAAAGCCCACTAAAAGAACGCCCACCAGACCAAAGCAATGGTTTTGACTTGATCAGCATTAACCCCGCCCCCTGACTTTGATGGGTGAAGCTGACAAAATGTGGGAAAGTTCAAGGGGGCCGAATACTTTTGAAAGCCACTGTAAAGTTCACTATCAGTAACATCATAGCACCACCCAGCTGTATAGCAACTCCGTCATGCTAGCTAGTAGCAGTACGAGTTATTGTAACTGACTGTAAAAAGTCAGCACAAGGAAAATAAACTCCACCTAAACTTGGTTTATATCTGACCCAGACAGACTGCAGGTCATAACTTCTTACCTGAAGTTCAGTTCACCTGACACTCGGACCGGCAGCCGCCTCGGGTCTCTGCTCCTCCTGCCTCCCCTTTCCCTCATCCACCTGCTGCCTCTGTGGAAGCTCCGCCATAGCCACCACCAAACAACTGACTTATTTCTACACATCGACCAGCATCCGGCCAATCCACCACCTTCCATTGTTATACCGTTACAAGAAAATAAAAAAACATCATCAGCCCATAAAAATGAAAAATCACCATCAGTATGCCCGATGGCCAGTCCAGCTATGGTCGTGCCATCAGTTAACCCTTCACGTGGCAGCTGTGACACGCGTGCCCAGGGTTGCCGACCCCTGCTCTAAAGCATCTGATTTGGATTCCTGAGATCAAATATTTTCCTTTGGCTTTGTTTTCTTCACATTTGTGGCTTTAATGTAGTGTTACATCCTGTTTGTTTGCTTCCCTCTGTATACATGTCCAGATTCACTGTTATGTTTCTATTCTTACATTGCTGTGTGATCACGGTTCCCTCTGCTGACTGATGTGACCTTTTGTATCTCACACTGATACTTGTCATATTTGTATCTGCGCCTAAAAGATAAAAAGTTTTCCATGCTAAAACACAGCTCCACCTCCTGCAGTTCTCCCTCTGAACCACTAGATGTCTCTGTTATCTAAATGAAGACGTGCAGCACAGCAACCACAGCAGCGCTCAGATCACACGTGTCCTGTTATTATGTATAAAAGCATGAAACAGGTGAGACAGGTGGGATCAATATTAATGTTGTGGAAATATATGAAAAAGCAACAGAAGAGTGAAAACATTTCGTGTTTCTAGAAAGATCTTTCAGCTCACAGCTGCTCACAGACTGTATTTACAAGTGACAAACTGCAACTCTACAGTACATCTACAGTATATATCAAATATATTCTGTATTCAAATCTATTGAGTGATGTTTGAAAGTCTTTCCAGGTGAGTTTGATCCAGGAGGGTCTGAAGCCAGAGTCAGACAGAGACTGTGCAGAGACTGTAGAAGGACAGAGCAGCAGCAGAGCAGTCCAGATACACTGATGATCCTCTGTCAGATCCAGAGGGACACACAGGGATGATGCTGGACTCTACATTGTGTCTGACAGTGGAGCTGTTCTCAGAGCAGTTCACTCTGCAGCACTGACAGTCATCTGCACTTCTTCTCATTCCTCTGTCAGTCACTGCTGGATGAAGCTCTCCTCTCCACCTCCCAGTAACATGGCCCAGTCAGAGCGTCTCTACACACAAGCTGCTGCTGCTTCAACCTCTCTGGATCATCAGGACACAGCTCCTCCTCTCTCAGCACACACACCGTCCTGTTTACCATCACCACCACCTGCAGAGAGAAGAAGGAAGAGCAGAGGAGATAAACGAGTGTTTCCAGAGACTCTTCATCAGCTGTCAGTCAGTGATGCAGCACATCCAGTATAAAGAGCAGCAGGGACTTCAGTGCTGGGACTGTACTAGGACTCATTGTTGCTTCACTTTTTCTAATCTTTGGATTTTTATTGAAGTTGATGAAAATGTTTTTCCCTCCTAGTTTGAGTTTGGACTTTCATTCATTAGAAGAACCTTGGTGTGTCCACTCTGAGCTCTGTAGGAACCCCAACAACAAGCCCAACAATCCAGATGGACGGTTCCAGCTGTTAACTGGAGGAATTCCATCCAAACATCTGCTCTCACTAAATTCTTCCTCACCTACAGACTGTGTTCTTCACTGCTTTAAACTTGGAAATGAATGCAGTCATTGGTCTGCGTGCTGCTTTGTTCAGAGAGCTGATTGGCTGTTGACAGTGTTTGATCAGAGCGTGTCAGCCGTTACCATGGTGACCATAAAGGTGAGAAACAGGAAGTGTTTGTGTCCAATCCTGAAGCCTGTCACCATTCTCCTCTCACAGCTTCACTGAGAAGCTGCAGCTTTACAGGAAACACTGGATCTTTGTTTCATACTGACTGTGTTTAGTACAATACTGCTGACAGCACCACCCACTCACTCCATCACTCTACTTACAGCAGAGTCTCCAGTCTGTAGTCTGGACTCTGCTGAAGATCAGACAGCTGCTTCACATCTGGATCCTTCAGGTTGTTTCCTCTCAGCTCCAGCTCTCTCAGATGGGAGGGGTTGGACTTCAGTGCTGCTGCCAGATAATCACAGCTGATCTTTGACAAACCACAGCGACTCAATCTGTATAAAGAATGAAAGATGTAAGTTTATTAGACAAAGTGCTTGAAATCATTCAGTGTTTCATCATCTGTTCAGAGCTGAAGAAGGTTCAGAATGTAGAAGTTTAGAAAATGGAAACTCCAAACAGCTGAAGCCAACAGGAAGCAGCTTCAAACAGGAAACTGTGCAGAGTTTCAGACTATATGTCCTGATGCAGCCAGTTGGATTTTGGAGATTTGAATCTCTGTTCTGTGACTAAGTCCTTGAATCATTTCTTCCAGTTGGGCCAACAAGACAGACTAAGTGTTGGACATGTGTTGTGGCTCCATCAGGGGAGCTTCTAAATGTGATGTGATGGCCCCTCTGGGTCTGTCAGGTCACAGGACTGAAGAGAGCTCAAACTGGGCACACAGTTGTTCCAGTCTGGACCAAAGACTCTATACTGGGACTGAGGGACTGCTTTGACTGCACCCACTGGGACTTTTTAAAGGCTCATGTTCTCACGTAGATCATCGATTTCTACTTACATTTCTTTCTGGGAAAAATGGGGATTACTTTGGAAACAGGAAGTATTTTCCCCAATAAGCAGCCCTGGATTAGTAAATCACTCCAACATGTTCTCAGGCAGAAGAAGCTGTCTTGTTATGAGGGAGAGAAGAAAAAGATTGAGGCACAGAAACTTGTTGAAAGAGAGATAAAGCAGCTAAAATCAGGTGTAAAAGTAAAGCAGAGGATGAGCTGAATAAAGGACACTCAAGGCTGGCTTGGAAAGGAATGAAGTCCATGGTGGGGATGCAGAACAAGGAGCAAAGATGAATGTGATGCTGAATCAGCAGAAGACTTGGACTCATTTGATTCCAGCTTTGATATCATTGATTTCAATGAAGAGCTTTGTGATTGTAGCAAAGGGCTGGTAGCTCTGAGAGTCCCACTGATGAGGTGTTTGTGTGGAAATCTCTTAGTGGGACCAAAGAGAGAAAAAGCCCTGGTCCTGATGCTGTGGGAGGGAAATGATTGAAGTGTGCTGTGAGGAACTGACTGGGAGATTTTCACACATTTTCCAGTCCTCCTTGGAACAACAGGAAGTTCCCAGCATATGGAAACAAAGGTTAAGTGTCCTATGGCACTCAGTGATGATGGTGCTGTGGCCCCACCACCTCCACCTCTTTGTAAAGGAACTAACTGTCATCTGAAGCTTCAAATGGGACTAAGACTTCCTCCACTAGGTGGCAGTGTCTGATGAGAAAGTGTTAGTGGAGCTGGCCTGGAGTCAGAAACAGGAAGATGCAGAATTTGGGCTGAAATGGGGAAAAGTGGTTCACACTAGTGCCTTAAAGCAAGAAGGTTGTAGGTTGAAGCTTGTTGGCCTTTCTGTGGAGGTTTGATGTTCTCCCACAGTCCAATGAAATGCTGCTTAGGTTCATTGGTGCTTCTAAATTGGCTGTAGGTGTGGATGTGAGAGAGTGCTTCTCTGTCTCTCTCTGTTGGCCCTGTGATGGACTGCTCACCTGTGCAGGTGGACCACGCCTCTTGCCCTATGACAGCTAGGGCACAGGCTGCAGCCCTGTGAGCCTAAGCTGAATAAACAGTTAGCAAAAATGATCCATAGATGGCCTGAAATCCCCCAGTTAGCAGTTTGGTAGATAGCTATGACATGCTAATCCCATCCAGCAGCTGTATTCTACCTGTAAGCTGATCCCTGCTGAGCCAAAGCACTTCTTCATATACAAATTACAACCTTTAATAGAAACCTATTGGTCAGCATCTTATTAGCCTGCTGTTAGCTTCATTCCACAGAAAACTGAGAGAAACTAACAGAGTTGATAAAGAATAAAGAGAAATGTGCTGATTTACAGCCTTTGAAGTGCTTCAGATGATCTCTGTCCACTTCTGTCCACTCATTCATTCATGTAAGCTTTCTAATGCAGCTTTGATCTTCACAGTCTGCTTCATGAAACTCATTCTAACCCTGAATGTCAGAGTGTTCCTCCTTCTCTTTCCCATCATTCATGCTGGCAGTGGAGGAGATTTGGATGTTGGACTGTGTTTTGGATGATGTGTGTATGTTTGTGTTGGACTGCTGTCTGTAAAGCAAACGCACATTTTGCTTTGGATTTCAGTGTCAGACAGACTTTAAGGTGGAATGAAGAGTTGGAGAGTTTCACAGTGAATTATCCAGTGGAGGATTTTTCTTCTTCTTTGAAGGTTTGAAATGTGAACATTGTTCTGCTGCAGTCAATGGACTAAACCAGAGAAGAAGAAAACAGACTTTACCATGAAGATCCTCAGTGTGGATCAGTATAATATCAGCCTGATGTCTGCAGTTTAGTGTCAGCACAACTTTCACATCATATTCATCTCAGCACAACTAAAACATGCTGACTGACCTCAGAGTTTCAAGTCCACATCCTGGACTCTCCAGGAAACCACACAGATGCTTCACTCCTGAATCCTGCAGCTTGTTGTTGTAGCTCAGGTCCAGCTGTCTCAGATGGGAGGGGTTGGACTTCAGTGCTGCTGCCAGATAATCACAGCTGATCTCTGACAAACCACAGCCCATCAATCTGTATAAAGAATGAAAGATGTAAGTTTATTAGACAAAGTGTGAGCTTGAAATCATTCAGTGTTTCATCATCTGTTCAGAGCTGAAGAAGGTTCAGAATGTAGAAGTTTAGAAAATGGAAACTCCAAACAGCTGACAGAGTTCATACGCCTTTGTCAGGGTCAAATTCAAGCAAGACCATGTGAAAATTAAAACACATCATCCTAGGTGAACTTAAACACCTTTGTTCCCCTTTTGTTAAGACATAGAAAAGTACACCACACAAAAATACTGCAAAAGGAAACGGTCGCCTTATATACATAGTGTATAAACTCAAAATGCACATTTCACTTCAAATTAAGATTAAGGCTTTGAACAGATCACATAGTTCAGTTCAACATATAAGACTTTAAGAATGCACAAGCATCTACTTAAAATCTATTTAATTTATCATCCATGATATTATTTTGTACAATTCCAATGTATTTTGTTCATCTCCCTTAAATAAACAGGCAGTCTTAAAGTATGAAATATTCATATACAAACACATATAAATGTGTGTACTGTCTCAGTGGCTGATAGTACCCCACAGGCCTCAGTGTGAGCTTGAAGACATTTATAATGTTTAAGTAGTTTAATGTGCAGGTGCTGACGATAAACACATTTTGAATGAAAGCCGGGGAACTTTGGTAGCACAGAAACAAGTGGCTATTCTTTGTGACTATATGGATCACTCACAATACCATTATTTCACACAAAGGCACCAAATTAATACTCAAAAAAGCTGCAGCAATACACACAAATATAAACAGTACTTGGTGACAACTTTGCTTTTAGCCTTTAACCCTTCTTGACTACTTTTGATGTGGCCTCTATATTTTACCTTTAAAAACAGTTTATCTGTTATTTTCTCATTTTGACCAACTGTATCAGCACAATTTATCTAAATTCAGACAAAATTTAAAATACAAGTAGAAAGTGATATTTTGACTGTAAAAACCACACACATGTTTAACGAATCATCTTCATAACTTGAAATGCAAGTAGAGATTGTACATTTTTAAAAATAAGCACACGTTTTGCAAACAACAAAGTTATATGGTACTATTTACCAAAAAATGCAGCCAAGGCTCAGACGTTTTTCATATAATCATTTCAAACTATTTACAGAACAATCAGGTGTCAAACAATAGTTTGTGTCACTCTAACACATATGAGAACAGCACAGGGATAAACCTGCAGGTCTGACAGCAGGTGTGTCACTCAGCGTTTACACTGCAATCTGCCTTTGTTGGCTTTAAGGCAGCAACTGTGACGATCACTAGTAGAACTGACACACAAAACAAAACAACAGCTACACACTAAATACACAAGACAACAAACTAACTTGAGACCAAACACGGTAAACGTCACAAATCTCTCACGTATCAAAACTCTCTCTCTCTTTCGCTCACTCGCTCTCTCTTGCCGGTCACTCCTAAAACTTCCCCCTTTTGCTAAACAACCAAATGTCATGTTTCCATATCATTTTTGATTGGTCGACATGGTACATTTTCCCACCTATAGGGCTTTGGAGCGTGATGTCACGGGAGATGGGCCACGCCCCCTTCCGCCATGACAGTAGGCCAGCCAAAGGATACCATTTCAGCTATGGATCGTACGTGTTGTGTTGTCGGTTGCAACGTTAGATCACACGATCGTGAAGGCAAGAAGCTGGATAACGGGCTCTCTTTTCATCGTTTTCCATCCTGGAGGCAACGTGAGGGATCCCATGTATCCGATATTACTAAACAAAGACGTCAGGCTTGGATTGCAGCGGTGAGACGAGCGGATATCGAGTTCTCTGCAATCCCCAGCTTTTTGTTGGTTTGCTCACGGCATTTTCTTTCCGGTGAGTTCTAAATTAATTCATATCACTCTTGAAAGGCTTTTAGTGTTATTTTCAATGTGCTGAGGTCATAGATAATGAGATAAAACATGCTAATGTGTGATGCTGCAGAACCACATCATGTCGACTGAGTAGCTTATGATTTGGCATTATTGCAGGCAAACCAGCATATGAAATGGATGTAACAAATCCAGACTGGGCACCAACACTGCACATGGGGCATGACGACATACCTGTATCAGACTCGGACCGGCACTCAAGGCGTACGCAACGGAAGCGAAAAAGAGCACCCATCGGAGGTAAACAACCCCCCCCCCCCCTCTAAAAACATACTAAATTGCTATCACTGTACACTAATCCGCACATAACTTCCAGATGAATCACACACCTGTCATTGGAATATTGGTGTACATTTACCTTATGTCTAATTTTATCTTACAGGCTTTCGTTATGCAGCTGCAGAGTCTGAAGGTGTGCCCCGTGCAGAAGTGATTGATGAAGATCTGACAGAAGACCAACAGCAAAATCACAATGTCATGGAGGCAGTGGACAGCAGTTGTGTTGGACAAGTGGAGGTTGAGGTAGCAGCTGCAAATGTGGATATACTGAAGAAATGTAAACCTTTTAAAATGATGACAGATTACAAACTCTCAGCTGTGTCTGTAATCAAACCTCTGTAACTTTGCTTCACTTCAGCAGCATCAGCTCATGTTCACATGTTGATTCATGGTTTGCTTCAGTTTTTGATGGACTGCAGAATATTTTGAAGGTTATCTGCTATAAAAAGCCAGAACAGGAAAATCTGCTTCATGTGTTTCTGTTTGATCCTCAGTGACTTTGACACAAAGGCCTCTGCTGTGATGATCACACCTCTGATCAAGTCTCACAGTGTCAGCTTTGTTTTTATACATATGGATATGTGCTGATAAATGATCAGAATTATAATATTTCCCACTGCCTGCTGTGTGCCGTGACCTTTGACCTGCTAAAGACAGTCAGCTGTGGATTATTCATTGTTGTGTCTGATACTTAGAACTGTGAGGAAGAACACTACACAGTTAATCAGGGTCCCCTCTCTCTGAATCAGGAAAGGTGGGCAGGCCGCGTGTGGGCCGCGGGCCATACGTTGAGTCTCACTGTTTGAAATGTGAACATTGTTCTGCTGCAGTCAATGGACTAAACCAGAGAAGAAGAAAACAGACTTTACCATGAAGATCCTCAGTGTGGATCAGTATAATATCAGCCTGATGTCTGCAGTTTAGTGTCAGCACAACTTTCACATCATATTCATCTCAGCACAACTAAAACATGCTGACTGACCCCAGAGTTTCAAGTCCACATCCTGGACTCTCCAGGAAACCACACAGATGCTTCACTCCTGAATCCTGCAGCTTGTTGTTGGAGCTCAGGTCCAGCTGTCTCAGATGGGAGGGGTTGGACTTCAGTGCTGCTGCCAGATAATCACAGCTGATCTCTGACAAACCACAGCCCCACAATCTGTATAAAGAATGAAAGATGTAAGTTTATTAGACAAAGTGTGAGCTTGAAATCATTCAGTGTTTCATCATCTGTTCAGAGCTGAAGAAGGTTCAGAATGTAGAAGTTTAGAAAATGGAAACTCCAAACAGCTGAAGCCAACAGGAAGCAGCTTCAAACAAACACAACAAGAGAAAAAACTCTGAATGTTTCACATTAAAGTCGTACATTTCTCATAAAAACAGGACAAAGACTTGAAAAAGTCGTGTTTTTCCTTCCAGGAACCACAAGGCTTCACTTTTAAAGGTGAAGTGTGAAAGAAATGGACATATTTGAAGTCCAACACCTTTTTCCAGTCACATTATTAAAGCAGACAAACTACAAGCTCATTTTCATTCCAACAAGTCATCTTCTGACCTGGACTAACAACACTGGTCTCTATGTGCAGCTGGCTGTGAGACCAGTGCTCAGGGAGCGTCTACAAAGTGCAACACTGAAAGAACATCACACACTAGCTTTGTCCCAAAACGTCGGCTGCATCCTTCGGAGGACCCGGTATTCGCGGTCTACGTGGGCCGGGTCCTTCAAAGACCGAAAAGGCTGGAAGTGCGAGGCTGTGAAATGGGACGGTCTAGCCTTCAGATTTGCGTCACCGCTGTCTTTGTGGAGTTTAATAAACTCGGCCGTCTGCTCCTTGCTATCTAAAATATAACAGGACACTGGCGTAAACTCTCGACCGTCTCACACTTCTGTTTAATCAGTTTCCTGTTTAACGTTTATTCAGCTGTGTGAAAATCCCGGAGGAACTTTGATCTCAGCCAAACCGATTTACTCCGGAACAAATAAAACACAGAAAAAAGGCAAACAATTACATTTTTAAGTTATCCGAGTGACTTATATATCATGTTTAACCTGAGTAGCCAAAGAGCGGGGTCTGAAAACGATGAAGCCGGGCGTCCGCTGCTCTCGCCGGCTGGAGTGACCATTGAACCCCCCGGCTTGCTAGCGAGCGGGTGGGTAACAGACGTCTCCGAAAACATCGGCACACTTTTGCAAATATGCGATGTCTTGATAAACCGAGCAGATATTTGAAGTTTACACAGCTACTTTCTCGCCTGAAAATATGTTAAAAGTTTATTTTGTGACCCAGAAAGATTAATAAGAGTAATTTGAAAACTTAGTAGCTGCCGCCATTGTTGGCAGCTGAAATTTGGCTGGGATATGAATTCTGGGATATGGTGGGCCACGAAGGACACACCCGACGAATCCTTCAAATTCGGGGAAATGAAGGACGCATTTGTCGGGCACATTTGAAGGAGTCGACAAATACGGACAGCCTTCATCGCCTGGCTGTGATGTAATCGGCCTTCAAATGCAGCCTCTGGAGGATGCAGCCGACGTTTTGGGACACAGCTACTAATTTGCTTCCATCATCCAACCTGAAGAGGAAACAGAGACGCCTCCCCTTCAAAGTAAAAGCTGCTCCTTTTGGACACAGTATCAAAGAAAGTCTACAGTATAACATAGAAAAGACAGAACAAAGTTTTGGTTGTTTTTAAATTGTGCAGAAATGAAACTACACTAAGCTCAATTATGTGACAGACATTTCATCCCATGTCAGTTTGGCCTCATCCTGGGCCGGATTATCCAGCACACACTCTGACCACAGGCCCAGGGGCCACGCACAGCTGGGCTCCATCCAAGAGACAGGAAACAAACCAACACAATAATAAAAAGCACCATGTGATTGTTGGGTCTAAACTCAGACCCCGCTGTATCCAGGACTTATTCCCATGAAAGAAAAACAAGGCAACAGTGTTCGATCGATTTCTTGCGCAAGGGAGGCCCTTCCATCTGTGACCAGCACGTCGAAATGACCACAATGGTGGCCTCCTCTCGCTGCCTTTTATTGACAAACTTCAAACAATAGTTTACAAAACACCTCCCCCCTGCAACCCCGTTTGGTTACATAGACAAGGACTGTATGTAAATGTATACACTGAGTGTGTGTGTGTGTGTTAAGTGAGAATGTGTGTGTGTGTGTGTGTGTGTGTGTGTGTGTGTGTGTGTGTGTGTGTGTGTGTGTGTGTGTGTGTGTGTGTGTCAGACCTCCTGCTGACCAAAGGGTCGTAAACCCAGGAAGTTTACATCAAAAGAAACAGATCTTTCAGATAGGATGTATCTACAATAAAACCTCCCCCAGCACAGAGTGGTTGGAGAGGTGGTCAGGATCAAAGGAATGGCTTTGATCCTACTGCTTGAACTAAGACTGTACAAATTTAAGAAACACAATGGCAACATTCAACAATTAGACTTAACAGTGATCTTCTTACATCTTCAAGACAAACATAGTAAAAACATGAGCATATTTGTTTCCTGATAAAATGATGTGACAGGTAGAACAGAGTAAAGTGGTGGTGTTACAGCCTTTCTCCCCTCTGCTGCCGAGGCTGTTAGTCTCTCCCAAACTCAGCTACAGGACTTCCAAATGAATGAAAGCAGCAGAAGTGGCTTTACAAATGAAAGAGGAAGAGGAGAAGAAGAGGAGAGGGAGGCCACCCTGACCATCACTCCAGCTGAAAACATCACACTTCCATTAAAGTTGGTGAGAAAATGTTGAGCAGGATGAGCTGCTGGCAAATCTGGAGGCTGTAGCAGCAGCTCACAGTCACAGTGGGTTTCCACTCATGAAAAAGCTCTGGCTGCTTCATTTCTCATCTCATATCAGAGACTTTAAAGCTTCACTGAAGCTGTACAGTGATGCTTCCATATCCCAGTGAGGCCTCCATAATGATTTCAGCTGTTCTGTACACACACTGTGTGCCCTGTATGGCTCAAAGTCTCTGCAGCCTGTTTTTATCTGCTATCATCAGATCTTCATCATCCTTCATCATCCTCATTCACATCCCTCACACACTCATCAGCACTGACTTCATCTTCACTGACTGATAGAGCACAACATGAACCTGTGGAGGCTGAAACACTGTCCTGTCAAACATCTCCCCGTCACCACTCCACTTCTGTCAGCCTTTAAATGAACCCTGCTCAAGTCTGTCACTTCTGTTTGGAGCAAAAAGGAAAAACTGCTGTTCAGTCCTTTGGAAAGACAACATTTCTGAAAGCACTCAAACTCCTTCACATTTGTCTTCAGACACATCCTGAACATTTAGGAACTAAAGAAAGTTTCAAACATCAATCAAAGACCTGAAATATAGAAAAACAACTACAACAGCCGCAGTCAGTGAACTCACCTCAGAGTCTCCAGTCGACAGTTTGGACTCTCCAGTCCAGCACACAGAAGCTTCACACCTGAATCCTGCAGCTTGTTCCAACTCATGTCCAGCTGTGTCAGATGGGAGGGGTTGGACTTCAGAGCTGAGGCCACAACTTCACAGTGAGACTCTGAGAGTCGACACCGAGTCAGTCTGTGATGATAGAAAATATAAAATGTGTTATTATAAAAGCAGAAAATCTGCATTATAAACACAGACTGAATGTATATGAAGACAAAACAGAGTGAGGTCATAATCTGATGAATCTGCTCTTCACATCTGTGCTTCAGCTCCTCTTACTGTGTTTGACATGACACAACGATTGAGTCTCTCTCAGACCTGCAGACTTTTAATGAGAATCTTTGTTTGGCTTTAATCTGCAGATGAAGGAGGAAGATGGTGTCACATTTAGGCTTCCATAATGTCCACAGTCTGTCACTGAGATCTGATCCAGAGTCAGAGTGAAGACACACATTTGGACTGTTTCCTGTTTTGACTCCAGAACATTTTGAATGAGTTCAGCTCAGTGAAGAGTTCCAGCTGGAAAGATGATCTCTGTTTGCTACCTGCTGTCAGGTACGACTGTTCACGTCCACACGCAGGAAAAACCTGCTGACTGTTACCAAACGGAGCAGAAATCTCATCACTGGACAATAATGATGAATGAACTCAGAGCTGCTGATATCAGATCTGATCTCAGGGGAACTAAACACAGAATGACTGGCTCATTTGAGCTTTCTGAGCCATTATCTGCTGCTGTGTCGCTAGTTGGCAGAAAATGATTTGTATTCCTGTTCAGGGCTTCAGTGTTTATGAGTCCAGATCCAGGTGACAGCAAGTCAAAATGATGTTACCTGTCTGTGTCCAGCAGCAGCCTGTATTCACTTTGAATATTGTTATAACCTGACATGGATCAGTTTGTCTTTGATTGGTTTGTAAATGTCACTGTTTCCATTGGACCTGAGTGACGTACAAAGACAGAGAGGGAGAGAAAGGAGAGAGAGGATGGAGACAGCAAAGAGAGAGCAAACACAAACAGGTGAGAGTGGACAGGTGACCAAGGTCAGCAACCAATCAGAGAGCTTCTGTTTGACCCACAGTCACTGATGATGACTGCACATAACCAAGCAGTGTGTTACTCTGATATCAAATATGGATCCTGCTCTTATAATAATGATCATCAGATGATATTATTGTGTTATTTTGTAGCTGAATACGATGTTTGTGTGATTATCAGTGAAAGAAGCAGTGAGGAGGATGGAGAGAGAGAGAGGACAGAGGGTGAAGTTAGAAACACTAAAAGGATTTTTCATGGATTTCATGGATGATTTGAGTGATTTCCAGCAGGACACTTAAACATGTCAGTGGACGTCCTAAAGAACATATTCACTGATATGAAACGTGTCATTGAACAGGATTAATATCAGTGGAAATATGGTGGAAACAGCTGTGACTGCATGGATGTGACACACTTCAAATCTGTTCTCCACTCTTGGATTTGGGATCCATGGAGCTGCTGCTGAGTCTGTACAATAAAGGAATGGTGTGGAAGGTTGCAGCGTACGGACACAAACACTTTGTGGTTACAATCTGATTTTATTTTCAACATTAAACTACTAACCTACACTGATCAATGATGTTAATGATCACATCTGGACTCACCCAGCCTTTCTGCAGTTCCTCACAACTGGAATCAGTCTCTGTCGTCCCTGCTCTGATGTGTTGTACTTCTGCAGGTCCAACTCATCCAGAACCTCCTCTGACATCTGCAGCATGAAGGCCAGAGCTGAGCACTGGATCTCAGAGAGTAACTTCTCTGATCTGTTCTTTGACTTCAGGAACTCTTGGATCTCCTGAAATAATGAGAGGTGGTTCATCTCCATCAGACAGTGGAAGATGTTGATGCTTCTGTCAGGAGAGATTTCATCACTGTTCGTCTCCTTCAGGTTGTTGATGACTCTCTGGATGGTTCGATAACTGATCTCTGTCTGACCCAGCAGACCTACTAAGAGTCTCTGGTTGGACTCCAGACAGAGGCCATGAAGGAAGCGAACAAACAGGTCCAGGTGGCCATTTTTACTCTGGAGGGATTTCTCCATGGCTCTGTTCAGGAAATCATCCAGAGAGGACTCGTTGTATTTTTGTCCCAAGAAGTTCTTCAGCACCTTTGTCTTCCTGTTGGTGTGACAGTGGAACATGTAGACAGCAGCCAGAAACTCCTGAATGCTCAGATGAACAAAGCAGTAGACTGGTTTCTGGAAGATCACACACTCTCTTTTGAAGATCTCTGTACAAACTCCTGAGTACACCGAGGCCTCTGTCACATCCAGACCACACTGCTCCAGGTCTTCTTGGTAGAACATGATGTTTCCTTTCTCCAGATGTTCAAACGCCAGCCTCCCCAGCTTCAGAAGAACTTTCCTATCAGCCTTCGTCAGCTCCTGTGGACTCGTCTCACGTCCCTCATGGTACTTGTTCTTCTTCCTCTTTGTCTGAACCAGCAGGAAGTGTGAGTACATGTCAGTCAGGGTCTTGGGCAGCTCTCCTCTCTGCTCTGTAGTCAACATGTGCTCCAGAACTGTAGCAGTGATCCAGCAGAAGACTGGGATACTACACATGATGTGGAGGCTCCTGGATGTCTTCATGTGGGAGATGATTCTGCTGGACAGCTCTTCATCACTGAATCTCCTCCTGAAGTACTCCTCCTTCTGGGCGTCAGTGAAGCCTCGTACTTCTGTTAGCCTGTCAACACATGTAGGAGGGATCTGATTGGCTGCTGCGGGTCGGGAAGTTATCCAGACGAGAGCCGAGGGAAGCAGATTCCCCTGGATGAGGTTTGTCAGCAGCTGGCTGACTGATGAGTTCTGTGTGACATCAGACAGCAGCTTCCTGTTGGTGAAATCCAATGAAAGTCTGCTTTCATCCAGGCCGTCAAAGATGAACAAAAGCTGAGAGACAGCCAGCTTCTCTGCTGTGACCTTCTGTAATGTTGGATGGAAAACATGGAGCAGCTCCAGAAGACTGTACTGCTCATCTCTGATCAGGTTCAGCTCCCTGAATGAAAGCAGAACCACCACACTGACATGTTGGTTCTCCAAGCCCTCTGCCCAGTCCAGAGTGAACTTCTGCACTGAGAAGGTTTTTCCAACACCAGCCACGCCGTTGGTCAGAACCACTCTGATGGGTCTCTGTTGGTCAGGTAAGGCTTTAAAGATGTCCTGGCACCTGATTGGAGTGTCATGGAGGGCGTCCATCTTGGAAGCTGTCTCCAGCTGCCTCACCTCATGTTGGGTATGAACCTCTTCACTCTGTCCCTCTGTGATGTAGAGCTCAGTGTAGATCCTGTTGAGGAGGGTTCCACTTCCTGTTTCATCACTTCCTTCAGTCACACGTTCACATCTCCTCCTCAGACTGATCTTTTGTTCATCTAAAACCTCCTGCAGACCAACATCTGCTGAAAGAAAGAAAAACAATGAGACTAAAGAGAAAGAAAAGTCTTCAATGTCTGAACAACACAAGAAGTCCAGTTTTCAGAAATGAGTCCATCAGCAGACAGATGTTCAGTCTTACTTTGTACACAGCTGCTCTGACTGGCTGTCTGCAGTCCAGCTCTGCTTCTGGATCTTTCTCCACACTGGGGACAGGAGGAGTCTCCTGATGGAGCAGACTGGTCCCAGTATGAGGAGATGCACTGTCTGCAGAACCAGTGTCCACAGCTGGTAGAGACTGGATCCTTCAGGACGTCCTGACACAAAGCACAGCAGGACAGCTGCTCCTCCTCACAAACACCACTCCTCTTCCTCTCTCTGTGAACACATTTCTTTATCACTAAAAACATTTACTGTCAGTGAAAAACATCCAGATTTGACCAAACTGCAGTTCCTCACAGTTCCTTTGATTTCATCAACACTAATGAGCTGCTCTTCCTGTCTGCCTGTCTCATTAAACACTGAGTGATGAATACAAACTCAACACTTCCTGACTTCACAATAAAAGCTTTCCACCAGAGAGAGACAGTTATGACTTTCACTGTTTTACAGCCGCTGTGTGCAGATTATCTGGGTCAGTTCACTCTGAAGCAGCTTAGAAGTGTCCGTGTCAGCACAACTAAAACATGCTGACTGACCTCAGAGTTTCAAGTCCACATCCTGGACTCTCCAGGAAACCACACAGATGCTTCACTCCTGAATCCTGCAGGTTGTTGTTGGTCGAAGACCAGTAGTCATTACTCAGGTCCAGCTCTCTCAGATGGGAGGGGTTGGACTTCAGTGCTGCTGCCAGATAATCACAGCTGATCTCTGACAAACCACAGTCCATCAATCTGTATAAAGAATGAAAGATGTAAGTTTATTAGACAAAGGGTGAGCTTGAAATCATTCAGTGTTTCATCATCTGTTCAGAGCTGAAGAAGGTTCAGAATGTAGAAGTTTAGAAAATGGAAACTCCAAACAGCTGAAGCCAACAGGAAGCAGCTTCAAACAAACACAACAAGAGAAAAAACTCTGAATGTTTCACATTAAAGTCGTACATTTATCATAAAAACAGGACAAAGACTTGAAAAAGTCGTGTTTTTCCTTCCAGGAACCACAAGGCTTCACTTTTAAAGGTGAAGTGTGAAAGAAATGGACATATTTGAAGTCCAACACCTTTTTCCAGTCACATTAGTAAAGCAGACAAACTACAAGCTCATTTTCATTCCAACAAGTCATCTTCTGACCTGGACTAACAACACTGGTCTCTATGTGCAGCTGGCTGTGAGACCAGTGCTCAGGGAGCGTCTACAAAGTGCAACACTGAAAGAACATCACACACTCATTTGCTTCCATCATCCAACCTGAAGAGGAAAGAGAGACACCTCCCCTTCAAAGTAAAAGCTGCTCCTTTTGGACACAGTATCAAAGAAAGTCTACAGTATAACATAGAAAAGACAGAACAAAGTTTTGGTTGTTTTTAAATTGTGCAGAAATGAAACTACACTAAGCTCAATTATGTGACAGACATTTCATCCCATGTCAGTTTGGCCTCATCCTGGGCCCGATTATCCAGCACACACTCTGACCACAGGCCCAGGGGCCACGCACAGCTGGGTTCCATCCAAGAGACAGGAAACAAACCAACACAATAATAAAAAGCACCATGTGATCTTCTTACATCTTCAAGACAAACATAGTCCAGTTAGAAGTGTCCGTGTAGAGCCGTGGTCTGACACACAGAGACTTCTGATTTTCTCTATTTAAACAAACATGATGAAGATGAGCAGGTTTCTCTTCTAGTATAAAACTCTGTGTCTCTCTGGCTGGCTCATGATGGCTTTTCAGGTTTTATGTTTTGCTCTCTCCTGCTATGGTTTTGCCTGCCTGGGTGGAGCTTGTAATGGCCTCTCGCTCTTGGTCCACCCAGCTATGATGATTACACCACCTGTTGCTGACTCACCTGGGCTTACCGGTAACCATTTAACGCTGCGGCATGGAGCAGTTTGTCGCTGGGACATTGACCCTCCTGTGTTCATGATCTCAGCTCCTTGCTAAGAAATCTCTCTCTAAGTTCACCAGTTGGGTTAACTTTGTGTATACTTTGAGTAAATATTTCCCCGGACCTGGTTACAGACGCTTACCTGTGACTCCCGTGTGTGGCTGTGTGAGTGGAGAGCAGGACAAGAGTGACTGAAGAGGAGTGAGTGTGGACTCCCTTCCCTCTTTTCCCTGGAGCCCTGGACCCCCTCCCCAACTCACTGTACATATAGAGCACTGTGGTTCACCCCTTTGGTAAATAACCTGTCACCTTTTTGTTTGTCAGAACTCAGTCTGTGCTTGAGTTCCTCTGTTAGCCATGACATTTTGTTGGTTCTCTCTCTTCAGGTCCCTGTAAGTGTTTGATCTAAAACATTATATTTATTCTGCTTTGATTGTTTTGTGTGCTGAGGGACATTGTTGCATGATCCACTTTTTCTTATCACTCAAATATCCTGATACTTTCAGAAAGTTGGAGAGCTCTCCTGGCTTGCTTAGTCTTTGCTCTGTACTGCAGTACTTGCACTGGTTTCACTGGACAAGTCTGCATGTGAATCTACAACTGATCTGACATTGTGGCACAAACACAGTAAACAAACACTACGAGCACCTTGTTTCATGTGCAGTGGCTTTCTTCTCATTCTGTTACTGAACACTGTATGAAAAGCCTCTCACTGCCAGCATCCTTCCAGCCCCACGACAACAAGACCAACTCACATCTTCACAACACCAAGAATTTTTCCCCTTTTCTTTGGAGAAACTGAGAAGCCAATAGGATTGTAGCTCAAACTTGCCCACAGTCCTCCTTCATCACTGCTCACTCCTACCTGTGTTGGTGCTCAGTGGACAGTCATTAGGGTTGCCAACTCCCTGAAAAATAAATAAGGGACACCTCGTGGCCAGGGCCGGGCAACCTAGTTGTCTTCACCCTTCCCAGTGTGGTAGCTCTTTTTTGTGTGTGTGAAATTATTTTTTAACCATTTGACTTGAATTTGATTTAAGCAGATGTATATTCTTTGTGACATGACCATATGGGAAACAAATGATCATTTAGCCATTTATTTTTAGCTCAAAATGACAACATTAATAGTAAAACAGGTCTCTTTCTTAAACAGAAGCCTGTCATGCTTAACTTTTGAGAATATAAGTAAATCTTTCTTTAAAAGAACTCTGTCCTGCTTAACTTAAAATTATATAAATTAATAGAAAGCAATAGAACAAAAATATTCTTGTAACTGTGCACACATAGTGCATTTAGTACAATTGGCTTCAGTTGAGGTATTATTTCAGCTTTTCTAATGCTAATCAGCAGCTCCTGTTTGTAAACCCGCTTGTTCCCATGATTACGCATCATAACTCATCATCATTATTCATCTATGTATTACTTTTATGTATTAGTCATCTATTTGTTGTAATCATCTATCCTTGCAGTTGTTTATTACACAAAATAAATTATATTATCACACTTCTGGCCACATAGCGCTGATATTCACTGCACATGCCCATATTAACCTTAACCAGAGGGTTTAAAAAACAAACCAGTGTTTACATACCATATCTGCTTCTGCCGTGGCCTGGTGGACAAGAAATTGGTTAAGGGTTCCTCGAGCTTTCACGCCCCTCATGTTCTTCATGTGCCCACCATTAGAAGCATGCCTATGGAAAAAGTGCGCCGGCACACAGTGCAGTGCGCTTTATAGGTGTTATGGTGACCTTTTCCAGCCAGGTGTTTCCCTTTTCCCATTCCTCCCTGTACTTTTGCAGCCTTTTTTTTCTTTCTCTGAGCGAACAAACATTGCTGCTCTAATGCTGGGCTCACACTGTGCGATTTTTGGCCCATTTTGAGATGATTTTTGAGTCGTGCGACCGATTTGGTGATCGGCCCAATTTTGGCCTTCATCGTGCATCGTGTAGTATACGTGGGGTAACGAGAAGCGATCAACACCTCGAGCAGCTCCCGATCATCAATCGCTCGTGAGCCGCTCACACTGCTCACGCGCAAAAACACGTAAACGTCGGTGAAAAAGACGGAGCAGCACGGCTGTGCAGCGTGTGATCTGGACACAAGCGATGGAGGCACAACTTGTAGAACTTCGGAAAGCTCATCCGAGCCTTTTCGATGTGGCATCACAAAATTATCACGACCACAACAACCGTGAAAATAGTTGGATTTACACTGCTGCTCATTCACAGCTGCCTGATCAATGTTTTTCATTAGCAATTTAGCAAAGTTGATGGTGGTTTGTGTGTCTGTGTGAGTGAAAGACAGAGAGAGCGACAGATTTTCTGTTATAACCTTCATGTTATGGAGGCACAGTGTGAGCACTCGGGTCGCATCAGAAAGAAAGTGTACTTTATTGGTCCCCGTGGGGAAAATCCCTCTCTGCATTTAACCCATTCACTCAGTGAAGCAGTGGGCAGCCACTGGGCGCCCGGGGAGCAGTGTGTAGGGACGGTACCTTGCTCAGGGGTACCTCAGGGTAGCTGTTCAGGGGAATCGAACCCCCGACCTTCCGATCATGGGGCCACCATTCTACCTACTGAGCTATCCCTGCCCTCAGAGCATCGGGCGGTATAGTGTGAGACCTGCATCGTGACCTACCAACTTCTAACCCCTGCGAGCCAATCGTGCAGTTTGAGCAGGAGCTGAATAATGTGACTGAAAAAAATCGCACAGTGTCTGCCCAGCTTTATGTGTACTGTCGTCCGAGACTTGCACCGCAGTGTCGGCGTTTGTTTCCCTGTTGGCCATGCTTCTTGTTGTGGTCATCTGTTGTCTTCCGGTATTTTCTCCGCAAGCGACCTTTCCTCGACCAATGAGATGAGCGGTAATCTGAATTGTCATACTCTTATTGTCATAAGTGTGCTGTCAGCTCATTGGTCACAAAGCAGGAGAGGGGCTGGGAATTATGTTTTCAAACAAAGCGTTAATTCCATTAACATTTATAGACTACTTTTGATTCTCACTGTATTACGGGACAAAGTGCGTCCCTTATTAGCTCAATACGGGACGTGTGCTTTTGTTTCTAAATACGGGACTGTCAATGGAAAATTGTATTTAGTAGTCAGTATAATCTTTTAGTGATATAAGTTTGCTTATGGTAGGATGCTGTTTGTAGTTATTTGGTAGTGACAGGATGTGTGATTTGCATATGAGAGCATGAGGGTGGGAATGGATGTTTGTGTCTGTGGGTGCCTGTATGTCTGTGTCTATATGTCAGGTTGGGTATCAGACGCCACCTCTCTGGGGACACCTCAGGCCCTCCAAGGTTTGGAGGCCTATCTCCACCCACCACCACTTCCCCTGCCGGTGGCGGACTCCCTCAGGTGTCGGTGTGTTGGTGGTTCTTTGTGTCTGGGGGTGGGCGTCCGGGTACACACCGGCTCACTCCTTGGCGGCCGCTTGTCGGGGCCTGGGGCCTGGGGCTCGCTCGGGCCCCTTTGGGGGTGGGGTGCCCCCGGCCTCTCGGCCTGGGGCTCGGTCACTCAGGCACAGCTGGGGGCCGGCGGAGCTCACGGGCGCGTCACTGCAACTCCCCCTGACTTCTGCTCCGCGGCTGCTGGGCGAGCCCTCATCTGGGACTCTCCTCAGCTCTTACTGGAACAGTGGCGCGGCTGCCCCTCTGTTGGTCTTCCATGGTCTCTTGTGTTCTGGGGGCCTCTGGATGTCTGGAGTTTTGATCTCCTCCATACCCGCTTCACACCCTGGAGGACGGGGCTGTGGCCCCCAAACACTCCCTAGCAGATCATTACATGGAGAAACCTTTGGAATGCAAGCATGCTGATCCACACAGGTATGCACACATGGGTATTCACAGACGCGGACTAAAGCTTTCTTGGCTGCTGCCTCAAAGCACACTGTGCGCTGTCTATCTTGCGTGCTGCACAATATCGTTTATTATTTAGTAAATATTGATATCTATGACTAGCTAGTTTATTGTGATGGTGCTTTGTTTTCTCTATTATTATGTTGCTCTTTGTTGTTTGCTGTCTCCTCTGTTTGTTTTTTTTGTTTGTTTGTTTTTTCTCCATACAGGTGACCCAGGAGTTCTTTTTTTTTTTCTCTCTCTTCCCCCCCCCCCCTCTCACCGTCTCTTCTCCCCTTTGGTTTTCTTTCTTTCTCTCCCCCTCTTTCTCTCATTCATTCCCCCTGTCCTATTTATAAAAAAAAAAAAAAAAAAAAAAAAAAAAATGACAAAGGATGAACTGAAGCTCTGCCATCACGTAATGTCGCATACTGCTGTTTCTGATGTCATTTAAAAAAAAAAAAAAAAAAAAAAAAAGGATGCTGTTTGTAGTTATTTGGTAGTGACAGGATGTGTGATTTTTAGCAGGCTTGGTTCACCCCCACATCCTGGGAGCATGGGAGAGGTCGTACCTTGTTTTATTGTTTTAACGTAGCTATGTCTGTTTTAGTCTAAGTGCTTTAACTGCTGGACTTCCTCACCGTGCCATCTAGGGTGGGGGAGACTACCCTCTTTATGACCAAAGATGTACCTTTTGTGCTTTCATGTTATATGACCCTTTGATCAACACACACACACACACACACACACACACACACACACACACACACACACACACACACGCTCAATGGAGTATAAATAAAGACCGGGGCAGTCCTCTCACTGGAGTCTCTTAAAGTGGAGGCTGCCTTTGCTAGCAAGAACTTCTGTGTGTTTCTTTTCTCTGAGTCTTTACTGAAGAAGTGTTTTAGAACATTTTCCCTAACATTTACGTGGTCCTTCGTAGCCGGAGCAGAATATATCAGAACTGTTATCTGTGACTCTGTTCCAGGATCCAGCACTGATTCCTGACGCCGTGGGGGGCCGGCACCGAAGTCTGTGCACAGCCCTCTTGGACGAGGAGAGAGTCCCAGAGCGCGAATTCAAGTCTGGGCCGGTGACCAGGTCCACGGCGCTGGGATTCAGTCTGGTGATCCGAACCGTCAGTGGGACATCGGGGGTAAGAAACACTATTTGGTATATAAAAACGGCCGCAAAGATTTAAAAGTAACGTGATAAATTAGATTGGGTTCGCCGAAAGGAGCTGAATTAGACTTAGGTTTTAGAGGTAGCCGAAATTACCTCGCGACAAATTAATAAACGTTTAGAAAAAAGGTTGGGTTCGCCGAAAGGAGCTGAATTAGATTTAGGTTTTAGAGGTGGCCGAAATTACTTCGTGACAAATTGTAAAAGCGCGCAAATGTCTATGTATGTGTGTGTGTCTGGAAGTAAGTTGATTTTACAGCACAATACGCTGCTGAACTACTTCCAATTTTTGTTTTCTTTGCTGAGGCTCACGTGCTGGTGACAAAGGAGAACGGTTGAGTTTCATCTCATAAAACTGATACCGCTTCACCGTTACGGTGAAGTCGAAGGCCGTATCAGTAAACCACCCTGAAGTCAAGCGTGCCAGTGACGGCCCAGCAGAATCTTTGAAAATGGGGGATAAACAAGTAAAATTAACACCTGATGAGAAATGTCTAGAAAAACAGCAAGCCGGAGCACGACTAATCCAAAAGAAAGAGAGAGGAATGCATAGTGGAAGAGCAAGAGGTAGAGGCTACACACACACACCAAACAGTGACTTTAACACTACATGCTGGAGGTGTGGAAAAGAGGGACATTTTGTACGTGACTGTAAGAAACAAAGAAGACAGTAACTCAGAATAGGATAGCAGCTCAGGTGAAGAGAGCAGTTCAGACTAGGAAGAACATAATAATCCCTCACCCAGTGAAAATTAGAGATCATAGTAGTTTGAAGTAGTTAAAAAAAGGGTTGGAAACAGACCCGACTGAATAGATATAAATGCAAGAGGAATAAAGTAAAATAAACAAAAGGCTAAATTACAACTTAATTTTTATGCATTCAAACTAATAATAAAAAGGATAACAACCTATAAACTGGTATTAATAATGAAAGGCAAGGCAAGGCAAGTTTATTTGTATAGCACAATTCAACAACAAGGTGATTCAAAGTGCTTTACAGAGACATTAGAAACAAAAACAAATAAAAAGCATGATTTAAAATTGATTAAAACAAGCAAATAAACTAACTAACTAATTAACAAACAAACAAACAAACAAACAAACAAAACAGTATATAAAATCAAAACAGATAAAATCAGAACAGTAGATAAAATCAGTAGTTAAATGTAAGTTTTGGAATTTAAGCTTAAAAGTGTGGATTTGGTGCTTTATTCAAATGCAGCTGAGAACAGGTGAGTCTTCAACCTGGATTTAAATAAACTGAGTGTTTCAGCTGATCTGAGGCTTTCTGGGAGTTTGTTCCAGATATAAGGAGCATAAAAGCTGAATGCAGCTTCTCCGTGTCTGGTTCTGACTCTGGGAACTGATAAAAGACCGGATCCAGATGACCTGAGGGATCTGGAAGGTTCATACTGGGTCAGGAGCTCATTGATGTATTTTGGTCCTAAACCATTCAGAGCTTTATAGACCAGCATCAGAACTTTAAAGTCTATCCTCTGACGGACAGGCAGCCAGTGTAAAGACCTCAGAGCTGGACTGATGTGGTCCACTTTTTTGGTCTTAGTGAGGACTCGAGCAGCAGAGTTCTGAATGAGCTGTAGTTGTCTGACTGATTTTTTAGGTAGACCTGTAAAGATGCTGTTACAGTAATCAAGCCTACTAAAGATGAATGCATGGACTAGTTTTTCCAGGTCCTGTTGAGACATCAGATCTTTTATCCTTGAAATATTCTTGAGGTGATAGTAAGCTGACTTTGTTATTGTCTTAATGTGTTTTTCTAAGTTTAGGTCTGCATCCATCACTACACCCAAATTTCTCGCCTGGTTTGTGGTTTTTAGATGTATAGATTGAAGTTCTCTGGTGACCTGTAATCGTTTTTCTTTGGCGCCAAAGACTATTACCTCAGTTTTGTTTTTGTTTAGCTGGAGAAAATTGTGGCACAACCAGTCATTGATTTCCTCAATGCATTTACCAAGAGCCTGCACGAAAGCAGATAATTCACACAAACAGAACTGTGATAACTGTGATAACTGGAGTATGCAGCATTTCCGTGAGCAGTTTTCCTGCATCTTGACTTGTGTGTAGAGTGTTCATAACATCAGCATTATGTTTTTGTTTATTTGTTTTGTTGGGCTGAAAAATAGTTAAATAAACTGGTGATCATATTTATGGATCACCATGGTACATATCAGCTATGTGATTTATTTGACAGTGAGTGTGAATGTGTTTGACGTCACGGTGTTTTTGTGCGCTTTGTAAAAATAATTGTTTTTGATTGTGAGAACGGTGATACTGCAGATCACCAGCTATTTTAAAAATAATAATAATAATAATACAAACAAAAAAGAGTGAAAAAGAGACAAAATTTACATTGTAGATGAAAAATAATTATAGGAAAAAGGTTTTGTGTTGATCAACCAAGAACAACTACAATCTTATTTTCTGCTTTTAAGAAAGGACGGTTCACAAAAACAGAGAGAGAGAGATGTGTGTTGATTAAGCAGTGATGATAATAATGAAAGTCTCTCAGTCTGTCGTTTACAGGTGGGGAACGGACCTGGATCAATTCTCCACGGGCAGCAGTCGGAAGAAAATTATAGGTTGAAATCATTAGAAAAAATAGAAAGCACCCAGCCAGAATGTTTTGGCTGAATTGTTTTGCAGCTTCCCGTCCTCATCCCGAACAAGCAAGCTCCAAGGAAACGAATCTCTCCCTGAAGACACCGAGTGCAGTTTCAGAAGCACGAGCATGAACATCAACAGTGGACAGGAGTCCAAGAGACAATCTGAGCAGAGAGGTCCAGCAGCGCTGTGGGCAAACGGCATCAGAAAGAGAAGAACCACCATCTAGATTGGATGGATGGAGATGCGTTTCCAGCCAGCTGCAACCTCACTGTGTGTGAAGGACTTTTGAGAAGACTGTCTGAGTTTGACATTTGCCATGTTTGGAGTGAGATGGCAATAAAATAGACAGTGGGACAAAGAGAGACACGAGACAAAGCTGAAAAAGCTGACTGCCATTGGACTGAAAAGTGGGAGAGAAGGAAAGGAGCAGAGGAGGACTGAGGCTGCTGTTTTAGTGTGGGCAATCAAATTAGGTTAAGGAATTCGGGGAGACAAGCGACTGCCTGGAAGTGGAGGATTGACACAGTGTCCAGACCACCACAAAAGGGGGAGGAAGACAAGCACTGAGGTATGCAAGTGTACTGTTAGAAAAAATGGAAAGTGACACGACACATACAGATAATATGCACCAGAGATAAAAAAAAATCATACACAAAGTGTTACACATTAAGAGAGGGCATTTGTAGAAGGGGTTAACAACACACAGTGTGGTTGCCGATGGTAACCTGCAAGCATTTGGGGTTTAGCTGTGCCTGACTATGACAGAGTTTTTCATTTAGATGTTTCTGAAACAAAATTTGGAGTGAACGGAGTTTTGTTTCAGAAAAAAGGGGAGAAGGTACATGAAAGGATACATAAAAACAGAACATGCATTAACCCGACTAATACAAACACAAAATAACTCATGAAGATTAGACAACATTTTAAGTGTGTGAGTCTGTTTATCATCTTGTCCAAGTCACCTTGTGTGATGCTCATAGCACATGCTCTGCTGGATATGCAGCTCCACAGACATGCATTAGACCTGCCTAATAACACAAACACCCATGTAATGAAAATTAGCTTGTTATCAAATACTGAATTTATCCAATGCAAAAAATTGACTCTCTAGGTTGCAGGACAACAATTTAACTTTTGTGGGAAAAAAGATCCTGGTTTGACCAATCAGTGATCAGACAATAAATTTAGTTGTTAATATAGTAAATTGGGAGAAGCTTCCTGCTTGATTAATGCAGCACAAGTAATTTACTATATGAGGGAAATTGTCTTTTGTGATACTATTTTGAACATGCATTTCTGTTGTCCTGTCAACTTAGTGGGTTAATAGCTGATATGCAAATTAGTTGATCGGTTTTAGATTAATGAAAGGTGATTGAATTCTAGCACGAGTGAATGAGATGTGTTGGAACTTGTTGTGTGCTGAGTGGAGACTCTAAAACACTGAGTTTCCTGTTTTGATGTGTGAGTGAATCCTGTATTTAGATACACAACTCTGAATACGTCAGAACAAATTTCTTTTGTGAAGTGCATGACAGCATGTCACATGTTTTATGATGAAGGGAAAAAGGAAAATTGAATAAAATAGATCTGTGACCTAAATGAGTGAAGAGCACAGACCTGCTGATTAAACTCATAGCTAATAAGACACATTAGGCTTATGTGTGTGTTGTGCAGCTGATGATTGATTTGGAGTGAATCTAGCTGATGATTCTTCTCCTGTTGTGAAGTCGAGCTTGCCGATTAGTATAATGGTATGATTTACCCTCCTGAGATGAGGAGTTTGTGTCATGACTTAACAAGGCCTTTTTATTTTGATACTTTTACAGTGCACTGAAAGTTTGGTTTGATAATCTCTGTTATTTTTCATTTTTATCTTTTGAACAGGCACTGATTTTGTTTGTCTATTTCTTTTCTTTAAGCAGATCTGCACGTCGGGAATTAAAAGTGCTATACGACCTGTCGAGAAAGCCGTTACAAGTGAGTTTTCTCCACATTAAAATGGGCTCAGGAGAAAGCCACTTATTTGGGACAATTATTAAATGAAAGTCCCGGCCTAAAAGGGATTCAGCGATGTAATCCGATCTAAAGTTCTTTTTCCTTTTGCAATGACGTCATTTTGCTGGAAGTGGAAACTAAATGCGACGACAGGTTCCACTATCAGCAAAGAATGAATGAATGAATGAATGAATGAATGGAAATAAAAAACAAACTGACTGACTGATAAAAGCTGACAAGACTTGACCACGACTCAAGGTTAACCTCCACCTAGACAGGACAAAAGGGTGGATGAATTTATGTGTTTTTTGTTACAGGAGCAGTAAGATGACAGCAACATTCGAGGGTGCATGATGATTTAACCTTTTAAATGCCATTTTCTGTGTCTGTGCATTTACCAAGGGTGCCATTCCCTACCTTGTGTTGCTCAGAGATCACTGTGAGAAAGTGTGTACACACGTGCGCAGCGCTAACATTTGTATTTTCTTTTCTACAGCATTACAGTTCTTCATGTGAATTGATCACATGATTTATACCAGGACAGCTGGTTGATGTTTTTTCTACTACAGGATTTCTGGGTTTATGTGTGAAGAAACTGTGTTTATAGGTCATGAGTGGTGATGCTGTTACACTGTGTTTTTGGGAAAATGTGAAGGTTACTTTGATGATGTGAATAACATGTGAGAAATTTCCTGTGTTGAAAACTAGTGTCACTTCTTTCCATAGCTATGGATGGTTGACTTTATGGTCTTTTATGGCACCTCTGGAACCTGTTGACCTCCGTCTGACCACAGTCAATGTGTATTGCTAATGTTTGTTTCTCTGAGAATGCTGTGGAGGATTCGGCAGAAGCGGACAAGTGACATTAGTAAAACAAATAAGAGATTACGGTGTTTATGGAAAAGTTGAATATGGGCTCTTAGCTGGCCACTTTGAGCCCATAGGGATATATGAGTGGAGTGACTTTGCTTAAGGGCAGTCACTGATTACATTAATGTTAACTGAGTACATGGGATGATCCATGTCTGGGGCAAATTGGGGTGATAATAGTGATTTAATGATTTGAGAAAACTTGCACATGACACTTGTCTTGCCCGTGCTGAATGCTTATACTCTTATGATATAATTGTTTATAAGTGTGAAGTTTGATTTTACTTCTAGATTTTGTTTTCCAGGCCATGATGGTGTGTATGCAGGCTCCTGGTGGAGCCAGTTTTTAAGACAGGGATCCAGGTTTGGTGAGTTGACGCATGAGAAGTGTCCATGCGTCAAGAGGTGGAGTCCAAGGATTAACATTAAACAATGTTTTCTATTATTATTGTTGCAGTGATTTAACCGTTTATTTACGGGTATTAAACCCATGCAAGTGGTGCACCCATGTTCAGATGAGGCTTTGATGGTCTATAAGTTCACTGAACTAAAGAATGTGGTTTGATGATTGTTGACATGCTCTCCAAATAGAAGTTTTTCTAAAATACAGGTGCAGCAGTAATCTCCTGGGAAATCTTCAGAGGCCCAGTGAGAAGCGAGAACCATTCCAGGCATAGCTGACAGCACCAGGCAGTGGTTGAGGTCAAAGGTCAAGCTGGTTAGGGCCCATCATGAGATCAGACTTTGGAGCCACAGCAAGGACCATGAAACTGCGTTGGAATGAGAGCTGTGCCAAAGGGGATTTCCAGAGGCCAACAGAGGAGATTGTGGACAACAGACGGGCACCTGAAGGATGAGGGGAGCGTGCCAAGCTCCATCGACAGTGCAGAGGGAATCTAAGGATGGCATTATGATTCTGTGAAAAGCGCAGGAACCAGAAGCTATGGTGGTGATGACAGCAGTTTCCTATGAACATCACCTTGACCTGCAAAATAGCGGAGAGACCCTCCTGGATTTATCAGAGCCACTGCAAAAAGGTTGAGGTCCCAGGAAACCCCGACACCCCCAAGACAGCACAGTAGAGAAATCTCACGCTTGGTTGCTTCATTGGTGAGGGGGGAGTGCTGATTGAGCCCCCGTAGGGTAAGCTCGCACTCCAACCTCCAGCCTCTGATCAACTCTAGGGCAACCAAGTGTGAGGTGTGATGGATCTGTGTGCAACCATGGGGAGGTGGACCCTCCTGGTTACCTTGACTACGATGCTCACCCTTACAGGACTTCAGCTGACCTCAACAGCAGCTGAACCAGGAGGCAGGCAGAAGAGATGGACACACGACAACTCTCACCTAAGGGACATGACGCAAGATCACATTCATCCGTGGATGAATAATGCCTGGTACCGTTATATCCACGACAGAACAAAGGCAGAATCGGCAAATACAGACTGTTATGTCTGTTCTCATATGCCCAGCACGTCGACACACCCCACATTATATGGCGAATATATGAACAACACTCAAGCAAAGTGTGCAGCTAGCTTTGCTGGCATTGGATTCCAACACAGCCGAATCATCATCGACGATAAAATCTCATACGCTGTTGGACTTAGTAATGGAACATGTGATCAACTCTTTTGGATCGACTTCAATGTGACAAATCGGAATATCTCTATCCATTTCCCAGTGTTCCTGGACCAAGTGCCAGGAAAGAACCACTCCATGTGTTACCAGCAAGAGAAAGGTAACAGACCCCTTGGAGACAAACTGTGTCCAAACTGCAGGCCACGGAGAGGGCGCACCTGTGAACATGAGTGGACCCTCTAACGGCACGTACTGGGTGCAAGGAATGGCCTGGTTATGTGGACAACGGGCATATTTCATATTGCCCCCAGACTGGACAGGAACATGTGCTCCTATATTCCTGTCAGACCACACCTTCAGGATGACTGCAGTGAACACCACTTCTACAGTACGCCGGAAAAGAAGATTAGTGATTCCTAAACTTCAAGCACATGACCCGATATGGGGAGGCGACGTGCCCAAGGAATTCAACTTATGGACTACTGGACAGAAAGTACTCCATTCATTGTTCCCCTGGGTGGGAGCTGGAAAAAATATGCTGAGAATTGAAACTCTGGATTACCGGTTTGGACTTTTCCTGAACGCTTCATGTAAGATCAATGAACAGCAGAACCAGGAAATTGATGCATTACGGATTACAGCGACGCAACATCAAGTAGCTCTGGATATGATATTAGCAGAGAAAGGGGGACTTTGCGTCCTTTTTAATACCACATGCTGCACTTACATACCAGACGACGTACATTCATCAAACATAACTGACGCCCTGAATGTTTTGAGACAGATCCAGTAGGCTCAAAATCAGGACTATGTAAGTGATACAAGTGACTGGTTCTCTTGGCTATAAACTGGCTCCTGGTTACAAGACTACTCATCGGAGTTGGGATATTTTTATTTTTATTTTGTGTTTTTGTAACGTGTATATTGCCATGCCTAAGACTCATGATTAACTGCATAATATTTTCTACTGTTGCTGCATATACAGCTGTGACAAATGATGATGATAACTTTGGCCTGTTGGAACATGAAGACTTTGTGTGATTAATGACGATGTGACAGAAAATGTACGACAAGATATTACAAACTGATATCTCACTTTAAAAGTTTTTCTGACAACAGGAGGGACTGTCAATGGAAAATTGTATTTAGTAGTCAGTATAATCTTTTAGTGATATAAGTTTGCTTATGGTAGGATGCTGTTTGTAGTTATTTGGTAGTGACAGGATGTGTGATTTTTAGCAGGCTTGGTTCACCCCCACATCCTGGGAGCATGGGAGAGGTCGTACCTTGTTTTATTGTTTTAACGTAGCTATGTCTGTTTTAGTCTAAGTGCTTTAACTGCTGGACTTCCTCACCGTGCCATCTAGGGTGGGGGAGACTACCCTCTTTATGACCAAGGATGTACCTTTTGTGCTTTCATGTTATATGACCCTTTGATCAACACACACGTACACACACACACACACACACACACACGCTCAATGGAGTATAAATAAAGACCGGGGCAGTTCTCTCACTGGAGTCTCTTAGAGTGGAGGCTGCCCTTGCTAGCAAGAACTTCTGTGTGTTTCTTTTCTCTGAGTCTTTACTGAAGAAGTGTTTTAGAATATTTTCCCTAACAGGGACGATTCCGTTTTTAACCCTTTAAGACCTACCATAGAACCAAGTCTGCCAGAGCTTATATTATATTTTTACATGCTGTGGAGCCATTTTTGGGAGCATTTCAAGTTGCTATACATCAATACAACCATTATAGCCCAAACTTTAATAATATGTCTGCATTAGGTGCATAGTAATTACATAAATTGCAAAAAAGTGCAATAAACTACAAAAGAATTGAAAATCGTTTTTGTTTTTTTAACATATATTTCTAGTTAGAGAAATTTAAGAGGCTTATCCCTCAAAACTGTAAATACAAAAAAGTTGCACAAACTAGTTTCCCACCACAGGAAATTTATTTTAAGTGTCTTCATAGTTTTATTTTTGAAATACACCAATTTTTATATACTGCAGGAAAAACGAAAATAAATATTATAGTGCAAATTTGCAAAATAACAGCATATGCATCACAATAAACTATTTCCAGCAGTGCAATATGAGTCCTAAGCATCCCAGAAACGACACAGAAAGTCATGAAGTCAAACATAACTTTTAAAAACACAAGTATAAGCTCATGAGGCCACGATGGTAAAAAAAACCCTACATTTCCGCAAAATGACGTCACTTCCGGTTTCGGGCAGGTCATGCGGTCATGTGATAGTTCGCGCTGATGGACGTAGGAAGTGTTACAAACAGCTGATTGGATCGGCGAAGCGTGTTTCTGGAATATCATGTTTTTGTTGCTGCAAGTGATTTTTATGCAGTTTTTGCAAAGCTATATGTGGAAGGAAACTGTGACCTAGGACAAGCTGATGGCATAAGATGTAAGTACAACTCCTCCAGTTTCATATGCAAAAAAAATTATTGCGCTAGCTTACGTGGTTGCAGAGCTACCGGTATTTAAAAATAGTTACGCAAAACAGAGCGTGCCCGCTCCGATCGGCTGTAAAGGGTTAAGGGACGGTTGGCAACCCTAACAGTCATAGCCTGCTGCTAGCATGAATGCTAAACGTACTGCTGTGGATGATCAGCAGAAAAACATGTGGTCAGTTTGACTGTTTTCTGTATTTAAAGTGTTTTTCTCAGTTCGTCTGTATTCAAAGTGCATTCGGGGCTTTAGCTGACAGCTCTTTGTGCTAACAAACTAAACTCTCTTAGTTTAAGCCAGCAGACTTTGCCAAACACAAACACAGCCTGCTGCTGCCTCCATGGGTTAGCTTGTGTGACTGGTGTTTACAGCAATGAAATCTAAATCACACTAATGTGTCCTCCAAGGTGTTTGGTGGGAGCACTGAGTGAAACATAAGAGCTCTGGTTAAGCCTCATCAGCTGGATAGGCTGTCCACCCTAGTCCAGGCTTTAACTCAAATCTCTGATTGGCTTTCTAACAATTACCTTGTTAGAACAAGACAGAGACCGTGATCATAGCTCCTCCTGATCTGTAAAATCAGTCAAGTTGTTGCCCCTTTCTGTTCTTCTGCTAAGCCAAATATTCGAAATCTTGGAATAATATTTGACTGTTCTTTGGGCCTTGACTCACATGTAAAGTCTCTGTCTCGTTCCTGTTTCTTTCATTTAAGGAATATTTCTAAACTGCGACATATGGTCTCCTTAGCTGAACTGGAAAAAATTGTCCATGCATTTGTGTCATCGCGTTTAGATTATTGTAATTCCCTGTTTACCAGCTTGGATAAATCATCTCTTTCTCGCCTCCAAGCTGAACAAAACGCAGCAGCCAGACTACTAACTCGCTCTACCCAGCGAGCTCACATCACTCCTATTTTATGTTCTTTACATTGGCTCCCAATAGATTTTAGAATTCGTTTTAAATGATTGTTTTAACGTACAGAGCACTAAATGGCCCCAGATTATTTATCCAAGCTTCTCACTAAATACACTGCTGCTCGCTGTCTCCGCTCACAGACTCAGAGTTTGTTGGTTGCTCCCAGAACACCTGTGAAGACGAAAGGGGGCGGAGCCTTTCAGTCTGTGGCACCAAGGCTGTGGAACAGTCTACCTCTACAACTACGTTTGGTTGACTCTGTGGAATCCTTTAAAAAACAGTTAAAAACTTTACTGTTTAAACAAGCTTTCTGTTGACCAATGCTGTTTACATTTTTATATTTTTCATTTACATTTAAAACTCTATATTGTGTATATTGTGCATTTTGCTATTTATCGTACTGTTTATTTTAATCTCTGTGTGCAGCACTTTGTGACTGCCTGTCTATGAAAAGCGCTTAATAAATAAACTTTACTTACTTACTTACTAAAATAACAAACAGGGCTGTGAGAGCAACTGAAGTGATAAAAATACTGTTTGAAGATAAAAAACACTTTGATGTTCTCTCGTCACCTAACAAAGTCCAAACCCTGTGAACTATTTTAGCTTTAATAACTGTGGATTCAGGTATCCTGAACCCATCTTTGGACATTTGTAATTAAATATTTTAAAACTCCATCAGAGACTCCTGATGTGGCTGTTTGGAGAAGGAAAAGAGGGACAAAGTGGAGCGTCGAGCTGAGGCTTCATTCACTGCAAACCTACAGTTATGTTTCCTTATTTCTGCTGTTTGCATGTTCACAGCTGAAATAAAGCTGCCTCTTTGACTTCATCCTGTTGTGTTTGGGTCCAATCCTGCCTGCCACACAGCGCTACAGGACAAAGTCTAATATTTTTTACCTTTTTAATGAATCTTTGGTCATATTTATCCAGGAAAACACAAACATGTAAAGGAGTCATCACAGTTCTCTGACCTCGTTGGTCCAGGTTCACCACTGAAGTCTGGAGGATGATCTTTGGACCCATCACTCCTCACCGACGGACAGCTGGATCCTGCAGACTGTGACCTCTGACCTCTGCAGACACAAACATGTTTTATTCAATGATCAATTCTCTGATAAAGTGATTGAAGCAGCGTTGATCACACAGAGTGCAAATAATGCAGCTGTTTCCTGTCAGTAACAGTCCTCTTAGATTAGAGTTCAGCTTTTTACAGGAAAACAAATGTCCCTGAATGCAACAGTGAGACACAGTCTGCCTGTGTGGCTGTGATAGCTGCCGTTAGGAGCGCTCATGTGTTTGCAGTTAGACGAGGAGATGTTACCATCATGGACACGTTAACAAATCCTGCAGCATCACGTGTGTTGTGTCCACACATACTATTGCATTTGTTCTGTAGACGCTGTCACGGGGTCCCCTTCCTGACCTCTCCCGGACAAACACAGGCGTAGTCGGTAAGGTATTAGTGTGGATACTTTATTTGAAACAGCCTCCCCAGTGCATAAAAAGATGGTTACAAAGACATAAAACTGAGATCCGCGCTACACAGCCTGTGTGTTACAACACATTCCCCTTCATATCCGGCTCGCCGTCTCTTATATCCCGTAACCCCTCCCCCTTGGCGTCACCACCAATTCTTTATTCTAACTTTAATCCCCGTCTCCCTCCCCCAGAATTTCTTTTTCATTATACACTCACAAAACATATACATTGATACAGGCTCTCAACTATTTCCCGGAAGTCTACCCGACTTCATATACACATTAACGGCCCACGTAATGAGGCCATTCTCATGACTGTCCAGA
Organism: Rhamphochromis longiceps; assembly: GCF_057381845.1. Lineage (NCBI taxonomy): Eukaryota > Metazoa > Chordata > Actinopteri > Cichliformes > Cichlidae > Rhamphochromis > Rhamphochromis longiceps. Next base: position 69,381,900 of record NC_140559.1, on the reverse strand, counting down.
CACACGTGAACTCATTATTTAAACCCCACACCCCCATACCATCGGCTTGCGTCACCCTGCACGATTGGCGATCCCCCGCACGTCTCCCCGACCGACACCCTTAACAAGTAAGTGGGAACCAAAATCTAGCCACCCCCGATGCGGCTCACAACTTGCTCCTCACCCCTTTTATTCCTCTACTCGGTCGACAGGAAGATACGCCGCCCCTGGTGCCAAATCGAACTAATGGTGGCGATCTAATGGTGGCGGTGCCATACTCAGCGGACTCTGCCTTGAGACGGGTCACTCCGTCACAGACGCATTTACCAGAAGCGCTAGAGGGCGCTAGTGGGTTGTTGCTGTGGTTGTGGTTTTGTAGAAGAAGAAAATAAAACAAAGGAGTAAGCTCCGGTAATCCTCTGTTCCTACCTGCGTGTGTGTGTATTGCTTACCAAACCAACACCATACAACAAGTGGCGACGAGAGTAGTGGTGATTAAGTTATGGCTCTGCTCTCTTTGCAACCATTGTGGTTCAGCTGATCACAAAGCCAATGATAAATCCTGCCCCGCAAAAGACTGCAAATGTAATACGTGTGGGAAAATCTGACATTTTTCGAGAGTGTGTAAATCTTCTCATAAGCTTGTTAATGAAGTGACTGTTCCTGAAATGTGTGTTTTAACTGTTGACAATTGTGTCAGTGGTGATCTGGCTAAATTGATGTGCACTGTTGCTGTCACTGTACCAAATACTGCGCAGGCATGCATTGTTAAGCTACTAGTAGACACAGGGTCTGGTGTTTCAATACTGCCTGAACATGTTTACAGCACAAATTTTGCCTCAGTTAAGTTAAGTAATCCAGCTGTTCAGCTTATTACCTATTCAAAAAAGAAACTGGACGTATTAGGTTGTCTTAGAGCTGACATTACTTACAATGGCAAGAGTGCCTCCACAGACCTCCACATTGTGAGAACAGGAACACCCATACTGGGAATGGACTTGGTGACTGCCCTCCAGCTACACATAAAAGGGGGACGATTAGTTCTTGATAGTCCCAAGGTCTGTGCTACACTTCAGCAAACCTCGGCTCTGCCCACTCAATGTGAACAGGAATGTGAGTCTCCAGTTGCATTCGGATGCGCAAAGGACTTTGTACATAAAGTGAAGGTGCGACCTGAAGTGAAGCCAATACAGCAGAAACTTCAACGCTTACCCCTGTCAGTCCGTGATGCTGTTTCCGCAGAACTCAAGAACCTTGAGGAACATGGCATCATAGAGAAAATTGATGCATCTGAATGGGTCTCCCCGATTGTAGTCACTGGAAGGAAGACTGGTGGCATACGCATGTGCGTTGATTTGAGAGAACCTAACAAAGCGGTGGTCGCTGACAGTCATCCCTTGCCACTGATAGAGGACATACTGTCTGAGCTGCGTGGGGCTGTCATGTTCTCCACCTTGGATCTTAAATCCGCCTACCATCAGCTAAGACTACATGAAGAGAGTAGAGGGCTCACTGCTTTCATTACACATGAAGGACTGTACCAGTACTGCAGAGTTCCCTATGGGTTGAGTTCAACACCTGCAGCCTTCCAAAAGATGATGACACAAATCCTACACGGCCAGAAAGGGGTGCAATGCTACCTTGATGATGTCATCATATACGGAATGTCAGAAGCTGAACATGAGGCCAACTTGAGTGCTGTGTTACACAGAATCAACAATGCAGGACTGAAACCCAATGTTGACAAATGTCAACTCTGTCAAGCTACTCTGAGCTTTTTGGGTCAAAAGATCAGTCCAGAAGGTCTGCTGCCAGATGACTCTCATGTCACTGCCATCCTGCATGCTCCGCCCCCTACTGATCCTACAACCCTGCGCTCATTTCTTGGCTTGAGTGCATGGTACAGCAAGTTTGTGCCTAATTACGCGACTGTTGTTGAACCTATGAGAGCTCTTCTCCGTAAGGACTGTTCATTCTACTGGAACGACGCAGCTCAAGCAGCGTTTGATCAAGTCAAGCGGCTAATCGTGCACAGCCCTGCCCTGGTGATGTTCGACCCCAGTAAGCCAACCATAGTCTCAACAGATGCCTCAGACTACGGTGTAGGTGCTGTTTTGACTCAACTTGATGGTAATGATGCAGAACATACTGTTGCATTTGCATCTCGCAGCTTGTCTGATGCAGAGAGGAAATACTGAATCGTTGAGAAGGAAGCTCTAGCTTGCGTCTGGGCTGCTGAAAAATGGCGCACATGGGTCTGGGGCAGAAAATTCCTCCTACGCAAAGATCACCAAGCACTTACAACACTGCTGACTACTAAGGGCAATAACAGAGCTGGTCTACGCATAGCCAGATGGTCAGCTCGCCTGTTGGAGTTTGATTATGAAGTGGAATATAGAACTGGGTCACTGAACCATGTTGCTGATTGTCTTTCTAGGCTTCCACTTTCCGAGACAGACATGGCATGTGCAGAGGATGTGGAGTCAGTTGCAGCTATCCTCACTGATCTGAGTGCTGTGTCTGAGGATGACTTCCAGTCAGGGTGCAAAGACTGTCCAGTGTTCGCAAAGCTCCGTGTGCAGATACAGAAAGGCTGGCCTGCTAGGAAGACGTCAGTGGATCCTGACTTACAGCCGTACTTCCCAATCCGCCATGAACTCGCGGTCTTGAACGAGTGCATTGTCAGAGGTACACATCGCTTGCTAGTGCCTGAGTCGTTGCAGAAAAAACTCACTGATATAGCTCATGAAACTCACCAAGGCATTGTGCGTACCAAACAACGCCTGAGGGAAATGTACTGGTGGCCCAAAATGGATTGTCATATAGAGACACTGATAAAGAATTGTGCAACCTGCAGACAGAATGACAAGTCCACTGTCACCCATGATGCTCCACTCCAACCCATTCCTTTACCAGCTGCTGCTTGGGAAAAGGTGTCTGTGGACATCATAGGCCCTTTTGAAATAGCCTCTTCTGACTGTAGATTTGCCATCACATTGGTAGACTAGTTTAGTAAGTGGCCTGAAGTAGCTTTTGCTCCCCGAGCTGATGCGGCTACTATCATTCAATTCCTTTCTGTAGTTTTCTCTCGTGAAGGGAATCCAAAGACATTGATAAGTGACAATGGCTCTCAATTTCTCTCTGCTGAGTTCACTGACTTCCTGAAAAGCAGGGGAATCCGACACCTGAGATCCTCAGTGTATTACCCCAGAGCTAATGGGGAAGTTGAGAGATTCAATAGATGCGTTAAAGACTGCCTACAGACTGCCTCGATTCAAGGACAACCCTGGAAATCGTTTCTGAGAACTTATTTGATGGACTACAGAGCAACCCCTCATTCAACAACTGGAGTTTCCCCTTCAGAACTGCTCCATGGACGACGAATGAGAACAAAGTTACAGGTAATGGATATGCCTGTTCCTCAGACGGAGCGGGATATCATGTGCGAAAGAGTTAAGAATAAGACGCGGCTGCCCCTCTGTGGGTCTTCCTTGGTCTCTTGTGTTCTGGGGGCCTCTGGATGTCTGGAGTTTTGATCTCCTCCATGCCTGCTTGATGCCATAAAGGACAGGGCTGTGGCTCCCCACACTCCCTAGCAGATCATTACATGGAGAAACCTTTGGAATGCAAGCATGCTGATCCACACAGGTATGCACACAGGTGTACACATGGGTATTCACAGACGCGGACTACAGCTTTCTTGGCTGCTGCCTCAAAGCACACTATGCGCTGTCTATCTTGTGTGCTGCACAATATCGTTTATTATTTAGTAACTATTGATATCTATGGCTAGCTAGTTTATTGTGATGTTGCTTTTTGTTGTTGGCTGTTTCCTCTGTTTATTTTTTCTCCATACAGGTGACCCAGGTGTTTTTGTTTTTTTTTGTTTGTTTGCTTGTTTTCTCTCTTCCCCCCCTTCTCGCCGTCTCTTCTCCCCTTTGGTTTTCTTTCTTTCTCTCCCCCTCTTTCTTTCGTTCTTTCCCCCTGTCCTATCCCACAGTCATGTCTGTCCCGTTTGTAGCAACTGAAAATAAAATAAATTCATAATTATAATAAAGGTCAATCAAATGGACCAATATGGCAAGGCCATGACGATCCACTTGGTAAAATAAATCCGCTTGGCATCTTTCTTGGCCTCAAGACAACAATTCTGATGGCTATAGATCCAAACGGGACACAAAAAAAAAAAAAGAGTTAAGAATAAGCAAATGAAAATGAAAGAATACACTGATGCTCGCAGACACGCCAAACCATCCAACTTTCAGCCTGGTGACAAAGTACGAGTTAGGAAGCCGTGGAAGGTGAAGAAGGGCTAGTTAAAGTTTTCCAAACCAAGAACTGTCATGACAAGGAAAGGACCAAACACTTATTTGCTGGATGATGGACGGACCTGGAACGCCTCACACTTATCGGCTATGTCAGAGCTGAACACAGGTACTGATTCTGACATAAGAATGGACTGTCATAAACCAGGGACTGATCTAGCACCTAACTCTGAGTCTGATAGTAGGCTTAGGCCCACCAGGATGAGGAACCCACCTCGCTGGACCCAAGACTTTGTCATGGGAAAGTGAATGTTACTGAGTAATGTGAAATATGTTAAATGTGTATTAGGTGACATACATCAGAATGATCAAGTCAGGTTCACATGAGAAATCTTTGTTCAAAGGGGGAGATGTTTTGTCCACACATACTATTGCATTTGTTCTGTAGACGCATTTACCAGAAGCGCTAGAGGGCGCTAGTGGGTTGTTGCTGTGGTTGTGGTTTTGTAGAAGAAGAAAATAAAACAAAGGAGTAAGCTCCGGTAATCCTCTGTTCCTACCTGTGTGTGTGTGTATTGCTTACCAAACCAACACCATACAACAACGTGGCACAAACACTTTGTGTTCCTGTCATCTGCAAGCAACAGGAAGTTCATTAATAAAGGCGGGATGGAGTCGTGACTGTGATGGTTTTCCTTCATCCAGCTGTTACACACATCTGGGCTCACATGAAGAGCCTTTGTCTAATACAGCAGCTGCTCTCTGAACACTTTTCTGAAGAGGAGCTGCACAAACCTTTGTTTGCTTTCTAGAGCAGCGTATCAAAGTCAAACTACCCACTGCTAGCAGCTGTTTCTATCATAGTTTACGATCTAAACACTGGGTCTCTTGTGGCGTTTAAACCCCAAAACACGCTGCGCCAAACATTGGTCCACCCCAAGGATCGGGTGCCCCAACACAAACAGTAACATAGTGTACGCTGTTAAGTGCAGGAGGATTGGCAGGATTTATACATCGGGGAAACCAAACAACCTCTGGCTACAACACAGAAGAGCCACCTCGTCAGGCCAGGACTCTGCAGTCTATTTACACCTATAGGCCAGTGGACACTCTTTCAAGGATGAGGATGTACACATACTGGACAGGGAGGAACGCTGGTTTCAGGGCGGAGTCAAGGAGGACATTTAGGTGAAAAGGGAAAGACCATCTCTGAATCGAGGAGGGGGCCTAAGGTTACATCTTTCGCCATCTTACAATGCTGTGATTGCAGCCATTCCCCAACTCTCTTTGAATGGTACTCATGGACACTGATCTTTGATCAGTGGGTTTTGATCAGTGGTTGTTGATCAATGGTCATGAGAATTAGCATAATTAAGATTAAGGAACTGACCTCCCAGCCCATTGTTCCTTCAGTGGGCTGGTTTCAGTTATTATGCAAATGTCCTGTTTATAAGATTGGAAACCTGCCGTCAGCTGAGACTGAAGAAGTCACCTGGATGAGTGACGAAACGTTTCTCCCAAAAAACGCTACGTCCAGATGAACAGAATCAACTTTTTGAGAAAGTTGAATCAGTATTTAAGCTTTAAGAGGGTATTTTAACACAAACATCAGTCCTTCTACTTCAGTATGTTTGACACTTTGTTTACGTCTAAATTAACTTTACTGTTAACGAGTTTTCATGTTTCTGTAATCCACCAGTGTGCTCATGCTTTTTTAAGTGAAAACATATTTTTAATGATCAAATATAATTATTTTTGTTATTTGTGGATTTTAAATGTCCTTGACAGAGACAGATGATGATCATTATCCTGCACTGTGGTCTCAGGTTTGGTCGAGCTAGCACAAAGAATGGCTATGTTGAACTTCCTCCTGGGATCTACACTAAGAAGTGAGTCCAACATTAGCAGGGTCTCTTTCCTTTATCTGGAGTCACTTTAGCATTCACAGTCACGTGAAGCTTGTTATTAACTCGATAAAGGGGCAGGGATAGCTCAGTAGGTAAAGTGGTCGCCCCATGATCGGAAGGTCGGCGGTTCGAATCCACTTAACGGCTACCCTGAGCAAGGTACCGTCCCTACACACTGCTCCCCGGGCGCCTGCTTAGTGGGCTGCCCACTGCTTCACTGAGTGAATGGGTCAAATGCAGAGAAAAACAAGTAATTTCCCCATGGGGATCAATAAAGTATCCATAAATCAACCCAGGGTTTCAGCTGAGCGCTCACATGAAACACATGGTGTTGGCAGCATCTGATCAATCATATTCATGGAGACGTGTATCAGCAACAGAGCAGCTGAGTTTGCAGAAGGAAGTCAAACTAAACCACAGGAACAATATGAGGAGATTACACACATAATAAAATACTAGCAGTAACACAGCTGCTGCAGACAAATCAGTCGTGTGATCGTGTGTGAGAGGAGAAGGACTGTAAAGCAGTTTGGTGTTAAAAGCTCTGTATGAATGTGGGAGACTTTGAAGGGCTTTAAAAAGGCCAATATAAAATAAAAGGCAGCAAAATTGCTGAGTGTGAAAGTCACCAGACTTATCAGACCTCTGTGATTAAGACCTGTAAGAACACCTATTTGTACTTGTTGGCATTATATCAAACACACACGTATATTAAGCCTTTGTTTGAACTCTGGTTGAATTTGTTACTTTCAGACTGTGAAACATCACAGAGGCTGCAGCTGCAGATCTTTTATTCACCTGGAAATTTACTTTAAATGTTGGATGGAAAATGTATTGCTTAGTTTAACCAAAGTAAGAACAAGAATCCATAAACCTTCATAAAGACAAACATCTCCCAGAACATTGAGCTGCTGAAGTGTCACTGAAGGGAAAAACTATTTGTCCTCCTCCATCCAGCAACACCTGAAACACCTGAGTGGAAGCTCCTCCCTACACTGTGTTTGAAGCAAAGCACAAAGGAGACACCTGCTGGAGCAGCTGGAGTCCTACAGACACTCAGCCTCTTCACTACACAAACACCTCCTACAACATCCACTCTTTCCACTCTGACTGCTGTGTTTGTGGAAACACTCCAACACACACACCGCTTCACATACCAACATAGAAATGTGTGAAAAAGAGCTGAGCTGATATTAAACATGAGGATTTATTCAAAAATACAGAGTCAGGAACAACATCTAGACACACATTACCTCTCAGCAGCAGAAGAACATCCTTTAAAGTTTATAACAATACTCTTCGACTCGTTGCTCTTTAAGGAAACACAGCTGGGTTCAGGTCCAGGAGATTCTGGCCTCTTATTGATCCTAAAAGAAAAATAATAAATGTAACAGCTTCATGAGACAGGAAGGAAAAACTGTTTCTCAGTATCTGCTGTGACCATACTGCAGTAATAACTACAAGTCTACATTTCTGTGACTGTTGATCAATCACAGCAGGAATCTGAGCTCATGTCTGCACACAGAGCAGCTTCAGCTCAACACACTTTTACTTTTTAGCAAGACTGCCACGTCCATGCGAGAGAGCGATGGCTACGATAATCTCTGTTTTTGTCTCCCTATATAATGTTGTACAGCCCATGTGAGGGTTATCCTCTCTGTGAACCAGATGCTTGATTTCACACAGAGGTCCACCAACTGAATTTGATCAGTTATGGAACGATTTACCTCGACAGGCTCCTTCACTCGCTGCTTTTAAACCTCCTTTAAAACACACTTTTACTCCCTGACCTTTGACCCAGTGTGACATGTTGACTCACTACCTCAGACAGCTTAAAATAGTCTTTTTGTTTTTTGGTGCTGCCTAAAAGAACCGTAAAATATCTGTGCTATATACAGTTATGTTCATATATTTTTGTGCTACATCAGGAAACTCAAAAATATAGTTTGTAATATTTTAATCCTTATTTTTAAAACTGTTTTTGTCATTTTTCTTCTCCCATTGCATCAAAAATCATTATTTACACTGAATAAATGAGTCAGCAGCTCTCTTACATTGTTGCTGCAGGTTCATTACTGAACCATGGAGGTTCTCCTTTGGACCGGTCACTCCTCACAGACACACAGCTGGATGCTGCAGATCCTGCTCCATCCTTTTCCTCCATCTTCTTGATGTCAGGGTGGAGTTAGTCTGAGAGGCAAACACACACACTCAGAGGTGCTGTTGTACTGGAAGCATCACACTGACGGGTTTCTAAAGTTCTCATTGATCATTTCATGGAGTTTCTGTGGTAAACACTGTCCTGTGACGTATGTGTCATGGTGAGGGTCATGAGGGCTAACCAGCCCCACTCCTTACTCCTCATATTTCAGCCTGAAGCACAATAACAGCCTAAACCTAACCAGGAGGCTGTAACCTCAAAGGGACTTCATGGTTAGAAATAAAGGTTCAATGAAATGAAGCAGATCATAAAAACATGAGTTCCAACTTTAAAAGAAGCATCCACACGATGACGGCACAGCAGAGGAGCACTTTCTCTAACACACTGATTCAGTTCCACTGACACAAGGACACACACAGGAAGGCACACACACACAAGCCTTTATAAGAAACAACACAATCATCTGCGCTTGACTTGTCAATCCAAGTCCTTAGCCCATGAGCCCGCGGTATCAGACCACAGATATTCCCTTACTTTGAAAAAATAAAGACAGTTTTCAGAACAGACCTGATGTTTATGCTACAGCCTGTTTACCAATATAATCAATATCAGATATCAGAGCAACAGAAACCTCGGTGATCAGGACGCTGGGACTGAGAACAGGAAGTGGCTCAAACGTCACAGTTTCATAACGTCACCCTTAACTCCACTCACCAAGGGCGTAGATTTGGCATGGACGGAAGGGACGTGTCCCCACCAATAATTTGATCTCTTCGAGTAAAGAAAAACAAACCCAATAGTAAGAAAAAAACGATCTGTCAGCGTCTCATTCAGCGAGCGGAGCAGAAAAAGTTAAATTACGTTCTCTACTGGAGTCCTATGTCATGTGACAAATATGGCCAATGTGATTGGCTGAGCCTTTCAGGGAGCTCTGTTTAGTTTCAGCAGCGGCAAACCTGCGCTGCGAGGAGGAGAGGAGGATGGCAGCGCAAAGGAAGAACCTGGATAAAAGAAATTGTTTTTCAAAGAAACCTGTAAGTCACTTAAAGTCAAGTTCACTCATATAATGTGTCCGTCACAATAACGTTACAGGCTATGCCGGGGTTCTCACACAGCTGAATAAACTGCTGTGTGAAAACAGCAGTTTATTCGACCATCTACGACCGCGGTAAAGTGAGCCGTCATTTGTGAGCCGCAGTCAAGCCAGCCGCCTCTTATCCGCCGCATAAATTTCCTTGCGCTTTTACACCAGTCTTTACGGTAGCGCCTTTTCGCTTTATATAAAAATTCATGAAAAATCATCCTGAGTAGTTGAGGTCCAACTTTCAACACATCCCTCCTCTGGGACACCTACTGTACCTGTGTGCCAAGTTTCAGCCAGATTTACTGTAATATTCCACAGAAATGACAGGAAACTTGTATTAAATTTCACCGTCAAATTAATAAAGCTTCTCTGGTTTTGATTTTTCTGTAGAATATGTATATTTTGGGCATAAATAAAATTACATTGAGGTGCAGAATAGCTTTCCAAAAGCTAATTTTGATAGTCTTTAATTACTCATTTTAATGTCAGATCCTTTAATCTGAGTTGCACAGTGGCATGGTGTTTAGCACTGTTGCCCCATAGCAAGAATGTTGTCAGTTCAATTCCACCATCATGCTGTTGTCTTTCTGTCTGGAGTTTGCATATTCTCCACATGTTTGCATGGGTTCTCTCTGGGTACTCTGGCTTCCTCCCACTGTCCAAAGATATGTGTGGAATTGATTAATCTAAGTTATAGGTGTGAGTGCTAATGGTTTTCTGTCCCTGTGTGTTTGCCCTGCGCCAGACTTGCGACCTGTCCAGGGTGTACCTCGCCTCTCGCCCTATGACAGCGACCTCACGCAAGCCTTTAGAGGACAAACGCAAGTGAATAGATGGATGTTTCAATCTAGTTGGTACATTATGACAAAAATGATACACTTTACTTAATTACTTAAGAATTGATTATCACAGTGGCAATTATCAGAATCGTTAAAATTCTTAAGTGATTAAAAATTTGACTTGGTCTTCTCATTTGCATTCTATTTTTTATCCTATTGTATATTTTATTCTATTTTTTCTAATATATGTAGTATTTTATTCTATTCTACTTTGTATATTTCTGTACAGTATTTTATTCTTATTGTATTCCAATTTTGGTATATAACTTTTGCACTGTCCACTTCCTGCTGTGACAAAACAATTTTCCCACGTGTTGGAATAATAAAGGTTATCATATCTTATCTCTTTTTTCTCATTGTTTTCTGTTTTTAATGCTGGTTGATTTTACACTGTAATACTAAAATGTACAGCATTGCTGAGTATCAAATTATTTTAGTTTTACTCACATTTTTCAATATTTAGCTTTCTAGGAGACTTTCTTTTAAAATTTATTTTCACAATAATAGTGAGGACCAGTTGTCAATCTTTTTCAAAAGTCCTACACACACTTTCCTATACTCAACCAATGTGTTATCATCTTCCAAAAATACTTCAACAAACCTGTATAATTTTTCCATAACACCAATTAACAAAATCACAAAACAGTTGCTCAAGAGTATTCACCCATCAGTGAAGTATGAAGGTTATTATACCATAATGGAATTTTACCAAAAAAAGACATTAATTATTTTGTCTAATTCATTTAAAATATCCATCCATCTTCATCCGCTTTATCCGACGCCGGGTCGCGGGGGCAGCAGCCTAAGCAAAGAGGCCCAGACCTCCCTCTCCCCAGCCACCTCCTCCAGCTTATCCGGGGGAACACCAAGGCGTTCCCAGGCCAGCCGAGAGATATAATCTCTCCAGCGTGTCCTGGGTCTGCCCCGGGGCCTCCTCCCGGTGGGACATGCCTGGAACACCTCACCCAGGAGGCACCCAGGGGGCATCCTTGTCAGATGCCCGAACCACCTCAGCTGGCTCCTTTCGATGTGGAGCAGCAGCTGCTCTACTCTGAGCCCCTCCCGGATGGCCGAACTTCTCACCCTATCTCTAAGGGAGAGGCCAGCCAGAAATGAGCTTCCTCCGAAGGGTTTCGGAGGAAGCTCATTTCTGCCGCTTGTATCGGCGATCTCGTTCTTTCGGTCACTACCCACAGCTCGTGGCCATAGGTGAGGGTAGGGACGTAGATCGACCGGTAAATTGAGAGCTTCGCTTTTACACTCAGCTCCCTCTTCACCACGACGGACCGGTGCAGCGTCCGCATTACTGCAGCCGCAGCCCCAATCCGTCTGTCGATCTCCGGCTCCCTTGTAATCTCTTAATTGATTTTTTTTTTCTAAATATGGTGTAATACTGCCTATTATTATATTATTTATTTCTTTGGTCACAAATTATTTTTTTAATCATTTCACCAAAACAGACCTGAAATACTCGCGAACAAGACCCCGAGATACTTGAACTCCTCCACTTGGGGCAGGAACTCATCCCCGACCCGGAGTGGGCACTCCACCCTTTTATTATTTTATTTCAAATATCTTTAAATGAAATGTATTTAATTATTTTTTTAAGCCTCAAAAATATTTTTTCAATGTGACACTAAGTACTTTTACAAGTTTCAACCGTTTATCTACTGAAATGACCATTTTAAACACTTTTCATGGGTATTTTTTGGTTTAAATACAATTGATGCATCGATGGGTTCGTTTTTTATGTGCCTGTAATACATTTTTGCGTTGCTTAATTGAACATCTAAAGTCAAAGGTCATCTGTAAACACTATTTATGTGTAACTAATATCAATTATCCAAATGATTAAAATTGAACAGGCAAGTATGACTTATTAACATTTCTAAATCGCGCATTATTTTACTTTTCTGAAATGCGTCCGAGGATATCCGGTGACTATTGATCCGGGACACTGATTAAGGGTGAAGGTGATAGTAGCCTATAGCCCAATGAGTCAAGTACTTGCGGTGGCGGTGTGATGCGTGCACATGCTTCAACAACTCAGAATCAGAATCAGAATCAGAATGGGTTTATTGCCAGATGTTGAGGTTTACAACATTAGGAATTTTCTGCGGTGCTTCAGTGCAAACAATAAGAATTAAAGTGCTATGTAGAAAGAAAGATATGTGCATGAGATATACATGAGATATATACATGAGAATAAGAATTAAGAGTGCTACGTAGAAAGATATATACATGAGTGCAGGTGGTGATCAGTGCCAGACATGAAATGATGCAGTGACACAGCGTAGTGTCATGTGTTAGTGGCGGGGACAGTCATGTGGTTATTGTTCATGTGTCCAACAGCAGAGGGGAAGAAACTGTTCTTGTGGCGAGAGGTTCTGGTGAGAATGGACCGGAGCCTCCTGCCTGAGGGGAGCAGGTCAAACAGACTGTGTCCAGGGTGAGAAGGGTCAGCTGAGATCCGGGCTGCACGCCGCAGTGTCCTGGAGGTGTACAGGTCCTGCAGAGATGGGAGTCTGCAGCCAATCACCTTCTCAGCAGAGCGCACAACACGCTGCAGTCTCTGTTTGTCCCTGATAGTGGCTCCAGCGTACCACACGGTGATGGAGGAGGTGAGGATGGACTCGATGATTGCAGTGTAGAATTGCATCATCGTCCGTGTTGGCAGGTTGAATTTCTTCAGCTGCCTCAGGAAGTACATCCTCTGCTGGGCTTTCTTGATGACGGAGGTGATGGTGGGCTCCCACTTCAGGTCCTGGGTGATGGTGGTACCCAGGAAGCGGAATGAGTCCACAGAGGTGATGGGGGTGTCAGTCAGGATGATGGGGGGGAGTGGGGCTGTGTGCTTCCTGAAGTCCACAATAATCTCCACTGTCTTCTGGGCATTCAGCACCAGGTTGTTGTGGCTGCACCAGGACACCAGACGTTCAACCTCCCTCCTGTAGGCAGACTCATCCCCGTCAGAGATGAGCCCAATGACGGTGGTGTCATCTGCGAACTTGATTAGCTTGACAGACTGGTGGGTGGAGGTGCAGCAGTTGGTGTACAGGGAGAAGAGCAGAGGAGAAAGAACACAGCCCTGAGGGGAGCCGGTGCTGATGGTCCGGGAGTCTGAGACATTCTTCTCCAGCCTCACGTGCTGCTTCCTGTCCGTCAGGAAGTCAGTGATCCACCGGCAGATGGGATCAGGCACATTCATCTGGGAAAGCTTGCCTCGGAGATGGTCTGGAAGGATGGTGTTGAAGGCAGAGCTGAAGTCCACAAACAGGATCCTGGCGTAGGTTCCTGGGGAGTCCAGATGCTGCAGGATGAAGTGTAGGGCCATGTTGATGGCGTCGTCTACAGACCTGTTGGCTCTATATGCAAACTGCAGGGGGTCCAGGAGGGGGGCCGTGAGGGTCCTGAGATGGGAGAGAACTAGGCGCTCAAAGGACTTCATGACCACAGATGTCAGAGCCACGGGTCTGTAGTCATTTAGTCCAGTGATCCTAGGTTTCTTGGGGACAGGGATTATGGTAGAGGACATGACATGCCTGCAGTGAGGAGTTGAAGATGCCAGAAAACACTGGGGCCAGCTCGTTTGCACAGTGTCTGAGGGTGGCAGGAGACACACCGTAGGAACTACGGAATTACAATTTTACTTGACAGTCTTAAATACACTACGTTTGTAAACTTGGAAAAGTTACGAGTTCCCGTGGTTCTGCAACAGACAATAATGAGCGACGCAAAACGACAGATATGGTAAGCATGCAATTAGCTTAAGCCACAAGTCATTACGTTTGCCTTATTGACAAAAAATTTTATGAAGTTTTCCTTATGGCTTTTTGCTTCATATGTTATTTGCTTCCTATTACTGTTTTCTAAGTTAAATTTGGTTTTAACGTGTTTTTAAGTACTATGTATTTAGGTAGGGACACATTACGTAATAGATGTGGTATGACCACGTGATGCTCGCGGTAGCTCCTATAAACAAACAACCACTTTTAAACAACTTTGTTAGAAATAAATTTGATATTAATACATAATTTAATAACTTTTCCTATGTAGGCTTATTTCCTTGAACCCGAAACACAAATCATAAGACTGTTGCTTTGTCCATATCTTTGACTGTAATGGTGCGTTAACAATAATATGATTAGTCTGTTTCCATCCGAGACCATTTCGCTCACCCCAGTGGTTTTAAATAGGTCATTTCGAGTAATACAGGAAATATGTAAATATAACAAGTGCATGACAAAAACTGAAAATGTTATTGTTTGGCAAATACATTGAAGCCTTTGTTTTTTAATTTCTTATTTGTGTTACAGAACCTCCACATTTTCATCCTTTGGAAAGGCAAGTTTTATCCTTAAACAATATTTAGAAGTTATATAGTGTAAAAAAATTGAAATATAATTTTATAGTTGTATAGTTCTCTCTATTTTATTTAATTGTTTTACTTGCATTTACAGACACGGAAAATTTGTTTGAAACATGAACATATACTAAAATGCATTGAGACTTTCTCCGAAAGACAAAACAGAAAGAAACACAGTGTTCACCGAGGAGACGCATTCTGGAGAAACGTGTGCAAAAACTTGGGAGTGCCAAACAATTGTACAAATCGTAAAAAACTTAATCATGTTGCTCTGCGCTACCAAAAGGTAAGCACTCTATGATATCTATGTTTAGAGTCTGAATACTACTCTGGACTTAGTATTTATCAAGGAGAGTGGCAAACATTTTTTAAGCTCTGAATTAATTACAGAGCAAAAGTTGAGTGAGCAACAGAAGTTTGTTTAGACATGAAGAACAGTGGATGAATAATAAAAATTGGGCCTTGCACAGGCACACCTAAGTATAACAAGGTGGAAGGATACTGTTTTACATTACAGATAGATGAAAATGTAATTACTACATGTGTATTAAACAGAGAACCATGGAAGTCATACACAAACCAAAAAATATCGATGTTGAAGGTGATAGTGGGACCTCCGCAGAGAACTCATCTGCTTTGGTACGTATTTCAAAACAAAATTACATGATTTCTTTGATGTTACATATATTGTTATGAATTCAAAAGTTACATTTTTTTAATTGTATTAATGTTTAGATTACATGGTTAAACAATCATTTACACATGAATGTATTGTTTTCTATAAATTGTAGTGTAGTGGTTTGTTGGTCACAGAAAATGAGCATACTAAACTAAACTTGGAAAATATAAACTCACACTTTGCAGAGAGGCACACAAGGAAACACACAGCTTGAGGGACGACACGACACTGACTCAGAGAGCTTTGAGTACTCTGGTTGAGCAGAAAAGCAATATATATAAATCAGTCCATTTATCATCTATGTGTGTGTGTGTGTGTGTGTATCAATCAATCAATCTTTATTTATAAAGCACTTTTCATACAAAGATGTAGCACAAAGTGCTTTACATGGTTAAAAGCAGCCCACCCTGCCCTCCAACTCACCCCCCACACTCTCATTAACATAAAGTAAGTAAATTACTTGTATTATGTCCACACTGCAGAATACAATATTTTCATATAAAAGCCATATAAATATATATAAGGCTTCACAACACTGTGGTGTTCAACAAACATTGCTTCTTTACTCTACTAAAGAACTTGCTGTGACAACATGCAATACAGAGTAGTTGATTTCACATTTCTATTATCCAGTTTCCATGCCTTTTTGCATAGGTTATATAAACATCTATTATATTTGTAATATAGAGTAAGCTCTATGCTAAACCTTTTAAAATAAAACATGTAGTTCTTGTTTTACCTTACTATACTCATGAGTTAATAATTATTTCACACTCAGGATGAAGGAAACACTGGCAACGAAACATTGGAGATGTGTCCATCTGCAATGGAAGGAAATGAATCTCTCCATTTGCTCAAACAGGTTGGAATTATTTATTACATTAATTTTAACTACTTTTACTCTATGAAAACAATGTCTCTATTTAAAAGTTATTTCTTTGTTTGACAAATAAAATGATATTCAAAGGATGGTGTGGAGGAGAGTGATGACAATGGCATTGTCCAAAATATTTCTCCTGAATTGAAACAACCCGGTGTGTCTCCATCACAATCGTCTACATCCCTCGAAAAGGTAAAGTATTTTCCACATAACATTTCTGTCATGAAATTACATCACCTATTTTTAATAAAGTCTTTCTGATGCATTATAGGACTGGAGTAGAAATTCATCAAACACAAGTGACAGTAGTAATGCTGAAGAGGAATTCTACAAATGCTCTTTGCCACAGCAGCCATGCTTTTTTTTTCATTGATCAGAAAGACTGGCAAGACATAAAAAAAAACACAGAAAGGGAGGCTTTTCAAAAGTATGCAGTGGACTAATGTTGTAGCCACTGGCATTAAGTCAGTACACCCATTTTGCAGTTTTGGATTTAAGAGGCATACCATCAAGACCAGTCAGTCACATTCTAAGACGGCTGTATTCTCATGTACGGGATATGTATCATGTACGTTTTAAGGATTGTCCAGTGACTGATGTGCTTTTCCAAGGAGGTGAGGTGTGCCACAACACAAAGGAAATAAAAACAAGACCTGTGCGTGGACAGTCCAGAGATGTAATAGCAGAAAAACTTGAAACCAAATTGCCAAGAAGTCTTTATCTGGATTCTGTAAATCATAATACCAGAAAAAGCTTTCCAAGCAGGGTGTCGGGATGAGGCTCCATCTAAAAATGTCTTGAAAAATATTGCCTTGTCCCACAGAAAAAAACAGAGACCTCATTTAAATGAGATGACCAGTCTGCAAATATTAATAGACAGACAGCAAGGACTTCCAAACGAAGCCCTTCAGAGAGTGCTCCTGCATCCAAAAGGTATAATGCTGTGGTCCACAAAAACACTTTCAGTGTTTTACCAGTGGTGCAAAGACGACATAGTATATTTTGATGCAACAGGAAGCATTATCTCTAAAGACAATGCTTCTGCTAATCCGTACTATGTGTATGAAGTGATAGTTAGAAATCCCTTCAAGGGATCATCACCTCTACCAACAGCAACTTTTGTAACATGTGACCATACCACTGCCTCTGTTACATATTTTCTACAAGCATTTCAAACAGAGCTTACACGAATGTATGGAAGCAGGGCAAACAAAAGGCCAGTAATGATCATATGTGATGGCTCACTGGTGCTTCTCCAGTCCATTGCTGTAACATTCTGCAGAGCAAGTTTGGAAGACCTTTTGGAGCGATACTTCCAGGTTATCACAGGACAGTTAGACACGGATAACTTCAAAATACCCATTCTCCACCGGTGTTTGAGTCACATCATGAAGAACGCAAAGGATCTTTGCAAAAAGAGGTATTTGTGCTCGAGTCTGTGAGTACGATTGTTATTTTTCTGTTTTAAGTATTTCTCCGGTGTTAGTGTACTTGCCCTTGTAGTTATTGTTGACTTTCTAATTCATGTCT
Organism: Rhamphochromis longiceps; assembly: GCF_057381845.1. Classification (NCBI taxonomy): domain Eukaryota; kingdom Metazoa; phylum Chordata; class Actinopteri; order Cichliformes; family Cichlidae; genus Rhamphochromis; species Rhamphochromis longiceps. Next base: position 69,364,210 of record NC_140559.1, on the reverse strand, counting down.
ATTATAATTATATTTTGCAATTGTTGTTTCTGCTAATGATTAGACTTTGTGTTTAGTATGCATATTGTTTATATGCTTTTTTTCACTATAGACTACAGAAACACTACAAATTTGGCATGCACGTTTTTGGATTACTGGCCTGTTCTTCAAACTTGAAAGACATGGATGGCATCATTATAAGTGCAACAGTTGTTTTCAAAAGTCCATGCAGTGGACCAGAAGTGAAAAAACACCTGCAGAACCTCAAAATGCTGATCGATCAGACGGGGAATGGGGATGCTGAAGAAACAGACATCATTCCAGAGGATTATAAGGTAATTTTAAAATTCATCTTGGATTTCAATGGTTCAGATATTAATTGTGTTCATGATATAGTGTGACACCAATAACATCGTTTTGTAGTAGATTTATGTGTTTTTAAAAACGATTAAGACTTTCTTTAACAATCAAAAGACATTGTAATCATATGATATTTCAATTTTTATTTCAGACAGATATTGTTCATTCATCACTTAAAAAGCACTTTGTCGAAGTAATTGCCAGTGCCCACCTTGATGTGACTGGACCACTGAATGTGTACTATGCACCAGCATTCATTTCAAGTATTTCAAAGTACTTTCTACCACATGCTACCTTGTGGTCAGGAATGCTGCTTGGTATGTCTTGTTTTGGTCAATCAACACTTATATGTTGTTATTTATGTGCTTTATTGATTAAAAATTCTGTCTTTTCTTTAGGAGACCTTGGACGGCATGGGAAAGGCTCAGCGTATCGCTTTCTCAGTAAACGGTACAATCATGTGTCGAAGTTTAAGAAGCAGGTAGAATAAGTTAATACAGTAAAAGAAACATTATGCTGAATTCTGCCAAAGTGTAAATGATGTAATTAACATTTTCAGAACTACACTGACGACAATCGAACGCAAGGGATCATGGAAAAAAGTCAATGGGACCTGAAAAGGATTCGCTTTGAACGAAGGCGTCTCACTAGACTAGATGACTTTGTGCAAATATATCAAAGGAAACATGATGCTCTTCTCCGAGAATATGGCGATGTAGGCAAAAAAAGGATGAAGGTGAGGTTTAAATAGGATAATTTAAATTTTGGGACAGATTTTGTGCAGTTTTTACACAACAACAGTCATTCGCACTGCTGTTGTTGAATTTATCAAATCTGTAATGTATATTCACATTCACATCAGAATTTTTTTTTCTTTTTGTGCATTCTTTAGTCTAAAATGTCTTTGGTACTGTCATTGTGACTTTGTGTTATTAACAAACATTTTCTCAACTGCATTACATGTGGTTAGAATGACATTTCAGATGTGATAAATATAGGAGATTATTAGACTAACAACTGTAATTAAACAAAAGACAGGAAGCATTAAGCATTTTACGGTAACTAAATTTGGGATTACAGTAAATGTCCTTGACGGTTTGCATGTTTGTAATCTTTTAAACATGAAGATCAGATCTAAAAAGTATTGTTAATTATTTAAAAATTATACTTTTCAGTCTTACCGAGTGGAGACCGAGAAGTGGAAGAAAAAAAGTCGAAAACGAAAAGGCTTCTATGTAACTCCTCCGATGGGAAAACGAGTCAAACAGGTAAGGTATCATCATTTTTTCTATCATCTATGCATGTCACTAAAACATTTTCTATTAGAAAGGTTGTGTGTTCTAATCAAATTTAAATGTGTACTTTGCTTTTCTTTTTTTTTACAATTGTTCAATTAGTTATGTAAGAAATACTGTAATCTTACTGTAATTCTCTTTATGCTCCTGTGATTTAATTCATTTTATGCATATTTATGAAAGTAAATAACGATGTTAACTATACATAAATGTACAGTAATTATAACTCATCTATGTGTTAAAAATGTTTTGTATACATCAAATAACCATGTTAAGTCCCATAATACATTTTATAATTAAAAACATCATTAGTCTTTCACAGCTTTTAGGAAAACTTTGTTAATGAAAATCTTGATATTGTACACTCCACACATGGCAACAGCTACCCATAAAATACTTGATGTTAGTGAAATAATTATCATTATTGTTAGTTATTGCTGTTGTAGAAGACCATTTATATCACTTAAAATTTTGTTCTGAAAATGCAGTAACATATAAACACAGACAAAGACTGTATATTGTCTAAACCTATGTATGTATGTATTAGAGATCAAGAATAATTTAAGTTCTGCTAAAGACATACATTATCATGTGTGTTCTGTAATTAATCTGTGTTCTTCCATGTAAAGTAGTAATTATATTATTTTTATAAGGATCATCAAGAAGAACCACCACACTCAGATGTGCCCACAGAGCAGACTGAAGCTGTCACTAAACAGGTTTGATATATACATACACAACACCCAGCACGCCCCTGCGGGCGGTTATTTATTTATTTATTTTTTGTATCCTTCAAACTCGGGTCCTCTACCAGAGGCCTGGGAGCTTGAGGGTCCTGCGCAGTATCTTAGCTGTTCCCAGGACTGCGCTCTTCTGGACAGAGATCTCCGATGTTGTTCCCGGGATCTGCTGGAGCCACTCTTCTAGCTTTGGAGTCACCGCAACTAGTGCTCCGATTACCACGGGGACCACTGTTACCTTCACCCTCCACATCCTCTCGAGCTCTTCTCTGAGCCCTTGGTATTTCTCCAGCTTCTCGTGTTCCTTCTTCCTGATGTTGCTGTCATTCGGAACCGCTACATCGATCACTACGGCCGTCTTCTTCTGTTTGTCTACCACCACTATGTCCGGTTGGTTGGCCACCACCATTTTGTCCGTCTGTATCTGTAAGTCCCACAGGATCTTAGCTCGGTCATTCTCCACCACCCTTGGGGGCATCTCCCATTTTGACCTCGGGACTTCCAGGTTATACTCGGCACAGATGTTCCTGTACACTATGCCGGCCACTTGGTTATGGCGTTCCATGTATGCCTTGCCTGCTAGCATCTTGCACCCTGCTGTTATGTGCTGGATTGTCTCTGGGGCATCTTTACACAGCCTGCACCTGGGGTCTTGCCTGGTGTGATAGACCCCAGCCTCTATGGATCTTGTACTCAGAGCTTGTTCTTGTGCTGCCATGATTAGTGCCTCTGTGCTGTCTTTCAGTCCAGCTTTGTCCAGCTGGACTGAAATCCTGGTAGGATTTCAAATCAAATCAAATCAAATCAAATCAAATCAAATCACTTTTTATTGTCACATCACATGTGCAGGCACACTGGCACAGCACATGCGAGTGAAATTCTTGTGTGCGAGCCCCACAAGCAACAGAGATGTGCAAACACAACAACACAAACGAGCAAAATACAAGAATGGCCAACCTGAAACTAATAAATATATGTACAATATATAATAGTGTATGCATTTCTGGATGTGTATACTAAATATTTTCCTAAATATTTTCTGGATATCAGCCACCTCTTCTATCTGCCGGTGGTACATACCGTGCAGGGGCCTGTCCTTCCATGATGGTTTCTCGTCTCCCTCCTCTTTCTTGGGTTTCTGCTGCCTGAGGTATTCACTGAGCACTCGGTCAGTTGGGGCCATCTTCCCAATGTATTCTTGGATGTTCGTTGTCTCATCCTGGACTGTGGTGCTGACACTCACCAGTCCCCGGCCCCCTTCCTTCCGCTTAGCGTACAGCCTCAGGGTGCTGGACTTGGGGTGAAACCCTCCATGAATGTTAAGGAGCTTTCTTGTCTTTATGTCAGTGGCTTCTATCTCCTCCTTTGGCCAGCCTATTACCCCAGCAGGGTACCTGATCACGGGCGTACGTGTTGATGGCCCGGATCTTGTTCTTACCATTCAGCTGACTCCTCAGGACTGGCCTGACCGTCGGCAGGTACTTGGTGGTTGCAGCTTTTCTAGCGGCCTCTTCATGGTTCCCATTCGCCTGCGGGATCCCCAGGTACTTGTAACTGTCCCCTATGTCTGCAATGTTGCCTTCTGGTAGTTCAGTCCCCTCAGTTCTGACTACCTTCCCTCTCTTTGTTACCATTCGTTACCATATATATATATATTTATATAAATTATTTAATTGTATCAAAGAAACTATTATTATAATTACTGATTTTACTTTGTTATTTTTTTTTTTTATAAACACTAACACTTAATTATCATTTTAAAGATGTTGCTAGTAAATATTTATTAAGGGAACCTTCTAAAAGAAAAGCAAGCTTGCTTTTCATTTAAATACTTTGAAAGTAGTTCTCCCGGATGCTCCTCGAAGAAGCCTTGAAAACAACACCACCAATGGCCAAATTACATCCCTGAACAGTGACAATATATTTTGTTTTTAATCATTGGCTGTAGATATAAATATTGTATCTCTGTACTCATATTCTCATAACCTACAGATGACGATATGAATGAAAAAATTTAATTTTATGATTCATCACCCATTAAAAAATGTGGCCACTGATGTTTTTAATTTTTCATATCACAGTCAGTGAGCCATATTTTGCTTCATTGATTATTACTTCTTGACAATCGTTCATATTTTTGATCCGATAATCTTGAAGGCCAGCCATAATACTGATTCATATCATGACTTATGTTCGTAGGTTCCTTTGTTCTTAGAGCAACTTAAAAGATCGAGTTAATTGGGTCGTCAAGAAGTCACTTCTTTTTCTAAGAATAATCTCAGTCAGTAGTATTCGCGTAAAAATGATTGAAAAAGTCCGGTCATGAAAGGCATTTAAACTGTTGGATTGATTGCTCAATACTATTTAAAAAAAAAAGTAAGACATTTTAATATCTATCTATCGATCGATAGATCGATAGATAGATATACATAGAGAATTAGAGAGAGAGAGAGAGAGAGAGAGAGAGAGAGAGAGAGAGAGAGAGATAAATATGTGAGTGTGTGTGTGTTTTTAAATTTTAATGTTATTATGTGAGAACAATGAAAATTTGGATCTAATAGCACTAGTTCATGCTTTCTAATACAGCAGGTAATACAAAGAAAGGATGGCTGGCATCTATAGTAGTTTTGCCTAATCTAATTTTGAAATACATTGTTGTTGAGCTATACTTGACCTTGAATAATATGTTTATTACAATCTCTGTATTCATCTTTCTTAAATTTTTTATAATGTTATGAATTTTATATTTACTTTGTTATTTAAATTTTTTTGTTTTTCATTTTAAAAATTTTCTCACAAGGATTAAGAAGAACAAGCAGCAACACAAAAAAGGATAATGTCAGCACATCTCACGCAAGATGTAGACATTTCAGTGTGGATTGCTGATCTCTGCAAGTTTCAAGTGGACGCTGTTGTCAATGCAGCAAATACCATGTTACAACATTGTGGTGGGCTGGCATTGGCGATCTCAGAATGTGGTGGGACAAAAATAAAGAAAGAGAGCAATAATTACATAGCAGAAAACGGACCTCTGCGGACTGGAGAAGCTATTGTAACAAGTGCTGGGAACCTGTCTTGCCAAAAAATTATTCACGTAGTTGGACCATGTCTGCAAAGCAAACCATCAGCCAAAGATGTCACACAAGCAAAACCAATGTTGCGACAGGCCATAATCAGTGTTTTGCAAAAGGCCGAGGAGCACAAAATGTGTTCTATTGCAATTCCAGCAGTAAGTTCAGGAATATACAACTTTCCTGCCAGGGAATGTGCTGATGTGATTGTTCAAACAATCTATGACCATGTAAAAAATAAGACTAAAAAATCAGCACCATTTACAATAAATCTTGTGGACAAGGAGGAAAAAAATGCAAAGGAACTGGAGAGGGCGTGCAAAGAACTGTTGAAGGACCCATTTCCAAACAGTGAAGGACAAGGAAATCAGAATGAGGATCCAACTCCAACTTCCATAAGTAAGGTGATCATGGTTTTTGTGATATTAAGGTTTTAATTATGGTAATGCATTTTTGATTTATATCAATTTGAAAATATTAAATGCCATGCAAAAATTACACTTTAAAACAGTGAATTAGAATATACTAGCACACCACACATATTAAACAATATTTAAATGGTAATGTGTTTTAATTTATGATAGAGCACAGACGATATAGAACGATGCGATGTGCGAAACACCTCCAGAAAAGTACAGGAGGAGGAAAAGGGCAACACATTGGATAAATTACAGGTAAATCAATGTGTATTATACTGTCTTTAGCTTCAATGAAATCCCAACAAAAAGTCATAACATCATGATCACTAGAGTTGCTGCTATGTCATTCAGACACAGTTCGGAAACATGCAGAGGGTTACATGAGAATAACGTGTGTAGGGTAATTTCCAATAAACCAAGTTCAAAAAAGGAGAGTCTATGGCTGACGCGTGTTCCTGGTTTCCAAAAGAAATGCTTCCAGTTGCATTATGATTTGAAGACTGTTTATTTATTACAAACTGAAGATGTAACAATGAACTCCTTCCTAAAAAAGCATGAAAGTTCCAAAAAATAGCAGTTATCCAGAACTAGCTGTGCACACGGTCAGAAAACCGTGAGACTCCTAACCTCTATGTCCATGCTCCTCCCCTTCCCTCTCACACAGGGTTTCCTGCTACTATTGCACTTACATACTTAAAGTGAGAGGTACCCCCTTTTAGGTTCCAATCCCAAAACAGTGACTTAAAATTACTTTATGTAAACACATATATTTTCACATTTATTAATCCTGAAAAGATGACTTATGTAATGAATCTATGAATTATAAAACAAACATGAACTCAATCGTAAATAAAAATATAAAGCAGACGTCTAGCGCTTACAATGTGAATTTTTATGTTTGAAATTTTTGTGCAAAACTAAGGCTTATGTATTCTGTTATGCTGAAAACTTTTTCTGTTCCCTTTAAACTATTCATCCATTTTACAGCTTTTCCAAGCTAATTAATTATTGATTGTGGTAGGTAGACTGATGTCAAATTGAGTTATTAGTATTCACAAATTAAATTTGAAAGTTACAATCTTGTGCACATCAAACAACTTTTCAATAAATACTTGTCATAAAAAATGTATTAGGTCTCTATAATGGTATAACACATAGTCATTTATATGTCTTGATGAATTGTCAATCATCCTTTTTATGTCAAACTGAAAAACTTGATTCCATTCATCTGGACGTAGCTTTTTCAGTGGGAGAAAAGTTTCGTCAATCATCCAAGTGACTTCTTCAGTCTAATCTTACTGCAGTTTTCCCCAAAATTATAAAGAGAACATTATCATTATAAGTTAAACCAGCAAACTGAAGTAATGATCAGTTGCGGGGTGAGTTGCTTCATCATAACTATGCAAATTGGTATGACCATTGATCAAGAACGACTCATCAAAGACCACTAATAAATGCCCATGAGTCAGTATGCAAATGTACATTTTGTAAGATGCGGTACATCTGGAGTTATTTGTGTACTTTTTTGACAATGTCAAAAGAATTACTTACTCTTGTGCCACAAATACAAATACACTGTTTATTTTGCCCATAGGTCACTGCACTGTGGAAAAGACAGGAAACTGAAATTGTTGTTGCTGTGATTCCATCACAAATAAAAGGGAACAACTTTATAGTTCACCACAGCGAGCTGAAATCACTGGAACCTCATCAATGGTTAACAGGCGAGGTACGTGGAAAAGACAGACTACAAAATAAATGAAGCTGTATTTTAATTACTGTGTTACATAACCTTTCAAACCAAAAATTTAATTTCCTGGTGTTTGTTTTGGTTTATTGCTATTCATAGAGCAAAAACATCACTGATCTTAATGCTGTTCCCATATCAACAACACATTTTAGCATCCACGTTACACAGTTGGAATGTTTTTATAGACAGAGCTATTGTTTATACATGCTTTAGTCTTAAATGGATTTGTTACTGTGCTGATGCACTTGAATCTTAAAAGGTTTTATACTGTTGTCAGCCACAACTCCAGTTCGCTAACTTTCATGCGTAATGACCAGCATTGCTTTAATTTAAAATAAATAAATAGCCGTAAAAAATTAAAAAATATTTATCAAATTTTAAAAAAAAGTGAAATTGTCAAAGACGAACTTTCAGTCTTGAGTCACATTTTGTTATCCAAATTTTCCATGAAAACACAACTAAAGGATTTAATAATGTTCTGTGATATTGTAACTGTGGAATTTATTGGAGTATACTGTTTTTTAAATCTGTTTTTATTAAAATGTGAAACGTTAATAACCACAAACTGTTGCTTCAATCTCCTGTTCATGGCTGACAGGAGTCACCCACAGTGTGGTCTTCGGTTGATATAAACCTTCTGCCTCGATATCTGCTTTGTTGTATTTTCATAATTTGTCTTCTGTGTACTTCGGTTTTATATAGTGTTTATTTGAGTTACTGTTATTATACTGTTAGCTCAATATATTGTTTCCTTTTGTAATGTTTGACATAAACTAGCTATATTTTGATAGAGAAAATCACATATAAAATCAGTCAGCCAATCAATGAAAATGAAAGTGCGTTTGAGTGCTTTAGAGAGTAAAATTCTTACATTGATAGCACTACATTATTAATTAATCATGGATTACATATTTTCTAAAATGTAACATAATTAGCAGTTTAAGTTGACCTCTCTTCATTATTCAATGTTTTTTTGTACAAGATCATAGAGTGTGCCCTGCATGAAATTGCCGGAAAGTTGGATTTGGGCAGTAAGGTATACATACTGAACCACTACACTGCCGGTGTCATCCTGTTCGGGAAAAGAGAAATGATGAGGAGGCACTGTTTGTCAAAGGTAATAAATACATATACATATTTCAATATAAATATATTTGTATTTTACATTGTGTTAATGCTTTGTTAACAGGTCAACTTTGACAACTACCACGCAATTGTTTCGTTTTTTAACGTTGGAAATGTTCACTGGAAGTTCCTGGTTAGTACTAACACAAATTTTCCTACAGAAAATTCATATTTTGAATAAAAAAACGCAATATTATGGAATAATTAGGGTTTTGTTTTTCAAATTATGTCCTGTTAGTGCCATAAAATTTCATCCCTGGAAACCTTTTTTACTTTGTGAGACACATGGATTCATCAAACCCAGATTTGTGGTGTCTTTGATCTCCCACTATGAAGTCCTGCGCGTCAAATGCCAGTATACTGTAATGCTAATTGTTTCCTATCATTTTCCATTAAAAACTGAAATTTACGGTATTCGACTGTAGTAAATCTTGTGTGGACAAATAAGATAATAGCAAATGGAATCTGTAAATCACCTTGACTTATTATAATAGGGATTGATGGGGATTGATGTAATAATATCTTTTATAACTGCTTTTCCTGGGCTCATTTTAACAATCAGCTGTAATAACTGATCAAACTAGTTTTATTCAAACCTCTCAAGCATGATAAAAGACATATTTTTATCTGTAATTACTGGCTAGAGAATTAATTGTATTATCTTTTCTGTTACAGTACCTAAGTAAAGCAGACAGCTGTCTTTACCTTGTTGATCCAGCACGCAACAAAAGAGAGCTTGAAGAATCCAAAGTGGCAGCACAAAATTAAAATTAAAAAATTATCATTTACTTTTATAGTTGTGCAGTGTTTTCCAAATTTGTAGGCCAGGCCTTATCGGTGGGCTGGGATGGTAATGTGCCTCACTAATTACATTTTAGCATGAAAAAGTACAAGTTGGTTGTTAGTTTATTATATTACTTAATATTGTGTTAAATCACAGTATTAAGTAAACTGTATGTGTCCCAATAGTAGATGGGTCAGTCATTGGCCTTAAGAACTTGCTTTAGCAGTTTAGATGCAGCAACTTGTGTTTGTAATGTGATGGTTGATTTTTGTTTTTTCTTTAATTATATATGACTTTCCCTGTTTTTTTCGTTGAATTACAGTTTTTTTTATTCTGTGTGTTTTTTGGTGGTGCAGCCATATTGGCGTTGGGACTGTGTAAATAATATCAATAGTGAATTGTGATTACTGTAGATGATTTAATACAGTACTCAAAGCCAGTGCTATTTTAGTTTTTGTCTAAGTGATATCTCTTGACCGTCTTTGTTTCCCATAAATAAAGAATGTGGCATAAAATTAAGCCACATGTTATTCCAAAATGTTTTATAGTAGAGTTTTTTTCAAACTGTGTGTGCTGACATGGAACATTCAAAATAAGGTAATGACCTGCCTGCCTGGCAGCGTGCCGAGCGGGCGGATTTTGTATTCTAGTTCAGAACATTTTTCTGTTTGCCGTCCAGCATTAAAGCTGTACTTAAGTTCAGAATTTTGTTTCCGTGAGTCTGCATTTTCTTAACTTTTCCTGCCTGGACATGACAGTATAACCCTTTCACAGGGAGTTCTTCAAAATGAGGCGTACTGCGATCAACAAGACTGACTGGGTGGATGTCAAGTTAAAAGGAGGAGTTTTGAAACACCCAGTACAGAAGGACACAAATAGCTGCGGTGTGATTGTCATCTTGGTAAAGTAACAAAGACATGAGTTTCAAATAATTTTTGTGCTGATGGTGCATTATAAAATTGAGTCTGCTATAGAAAAGGAATATGACTAAATAATTTTTTAATATTTTGCTATTTACATAGATGGCAAAGGCATTCATGGAGTCATTTCCCAACATACCAGAAATGACATTTAAAACAACAATTAAAGCAATGGCACAGCAGCGTGAAGCTATTGCTTTAAATATACTGGGAGCCTCAGGTTTGTGAAGTGTTACAGCACAAAGAAATGACTTGATTTAAATATTCATTGTCAATCACAAGTTTTACTATGTTTGTACTAGTGTTCGAGGCAGAAAACAATTGCGCCATGTGTTCAACTCCAAAACCACCTTTTCCAGGGCCTTCAATCACCAAATGGGTAAGACGGATTTGTAATTGGGGATATTATTTAACAAAATCTATTGTGTATAGTTGCTTTTGTTATTTGGTTTTTTTGTTTTGAGGAAGAGGGGAAATATAGCCTTAACTTGCATGTAAATTTTTTTTTTGGTTTGTGTGTCAGTTATTTAGAATAGTTGATAATGAAAAAATATGCAATACATACTAATGGCAGATTAATAAAGATATTAATGTTAAATCATGTGATTAAATATTTTTTTTTATTTTTGGTTTGTTGAAAATTCACAGATCCAGTGTGACAGCTGTATCAGGTGGTTTCACACACAGTGCCTGCAGATGAACACTGAGCTGTTTCAGAAGGCAGAGGCTGCAGAATGGGAGTGCGCTCTCTGTGAAAAATAAATACTTGTATTTATTTTATAAAATGTATATAAGGTTGAATAATGTCATGTAAATTATTATTTGTATTGATAGAAACTAAGGAACAGATGTAAATTGTTTTTATACATTTTGTATGTGTACATATGTAGGTTATGTATTTCCGAAATGTAAATAGAGCTTGTTCGTTTAGATTTTGTATTGCATTCTTTTTCATGTTAATAGCTTTTGTAAAAAATTACACTAAGTTTAGAAAATAATGTGATTCTCGCAGTTTGGGTTTGTGACACAACCCTTTTTGCATTAGTTTTGGTATTTGTTGATTAAGATTACTATTGATCAATGTATGTAATTCTTGTTTTTGCTTTTATTAGTTAGTATTTTTTATTTGGCGATACTTTGTTATGTTCTTCTAATTCTCCCAGACACCTCATAGTTGCTCTTTCTTTACTGCTTTGTTTAAATAGATCGTTTCGTGTCACCTACCATTACAATTCATTCCAATTGCCCTTGTTTGTTAATGTGAGGTATACATTCGTCATGTTTCCTGTTTTAAGAGTCTGTTTTCCTTTCTCATGCTCAAGTCTTGGGTGTACCCCTTCATATTTTATCTCATACTGCTGGTCGCCATCATGTTCAGGTCTGTAGTAGTGTTGACATAGTCACAGTAATATTAATAACAGTCGTATTTTACTCTCGCCCATTTCAGGATTAATTACAGTTATTGTAACAAATTGCTTTTGCCTTGTTGTATGTTCAAGTTTCTTCCATCAGCCACAATAAAGGGCTCTCTTTTAATTCATCACAGTTTTGTTGTCCTCTTATGTCCTGCTTTTTAGTCTGCTTTTAAATTAAATCATCTCACCCGCTGTATAGTAAGTAAAACATATTCCATTATAAACCTTGCGGTAATCTTTAAGAAAATATTTTTAAAAATTGAAAAAAATTGAAATATTGTTTCAGAAGACTATTTGTAGTGGATTCATCTTATCAATGAAGTAGAGTTTGTGAGCAAATATTGATGTCTATGTTGTTGTTGGACCTCAACTACTCAGGATGATTTTTAATGAATTTTTGAAAATTGACATAATTCTATTGTATTGACTGTATTGAATTGTATATAAGTTTCCTTTAATTTCTGAGGAATTCTACAGTAAAACTGGCTGAAACTTGGCACACATGTACAGTAGGTGTCCCAGAGGAGGGATGTGTTGAAAGTTGGACCTCAACTACTCAGGATGATTTTTCATGAATTTCTGAAAATTGACATAATTCTGTTGTATTGACTGTATTGAATTGTATATCAATGTCCTTTAATTTCTGAGGAATTCTACAGTAAATCTGGCTGAAACTTGGCACACAGGTACAGTAGGTGTCCCAGAGTAGGGATGTGTTGAAAGTTGGACATCAACTACTCAGGATGATTTTTAATTAATTTTTGAAAATTGACATAATTGTAGTGTATTGGCTGTATTGCATTGTATACAAGTACCCTTTAATTTCTGAGGAATTCCACAGTAAATCTGGCTGAAACTTGGCACACATGTACAGTAGGTGTCCCAGAGGAAGAATCTGTTGAAAGTTGGACCTCAACTACTCAGGATGATTTTTCATGAATTTTTAAAATTGACATAATTCTATTGTATTGACTGTATTGAATTGAATATAAGTTTGCTTTAATTTCTGAGGAATTCTACAGTAAAACTGGCTGAAACTTGGCACACAGGTACAGTAGGTGTCCCAGAGGAGGGATGTGTTGAAAGTTGGACCTCAACTACTCAGGATGATTTTTCATGAATTTCTGAAAATTGACATAATTGTAGTGTATTGGCTGATTGCGTTGAGGTAAGGTAACTTTATTTATACCTAAAGGCAAGGTAAATTTGCTTTACAGAAAAATGACAGCATTCGACATCCCTTTAAAAACACACATACCTAGTAAATATATAAAACTCACTGTGACACATACTTTAATATTTCGAATCAAAAACAGTTCTTATTTAATTCAGTGACAGCAACGGGGACAAAGCTGTTTTTATAACGCTTTGTCCTGCATCTCGGAAATAGAAACCTCCGTCCTGAGGGAAGAAGCTGAAATTCACCCCTTAGAGGATGGGAACCATTTTTAAGGATTGATAAAGCCATCCTCTGTACCTGCTTAGAGTACAGGGAGGCTAAACAAGACTGTGGCTCACCTATCAGACGACTGGACCATCTCACTATCTGATTTAGAGAGTTTTTCTCTGTGACAGAGGTCTGACCAAACCATGCCACCAAACAAAAGGATAAAACAGATAAAAGAACAATAAAACAAAGTTAAAATGTTTTGGCCAATGTGGAAATGAACAAGTTTCCTAAGGCAATAAAGGTGCTGGTGACCCTTTTTACAAACTGATTTGCAATTTTGATCAATCAAAGTTCAGTTTTTCATTGATTATGGTCCCAAGATATTTATATGATTGTACTTGCTCTATTTTCTGACCTTTAATTAAAGTGACTCCGTGCCCATTTTGTTGTTTCCTAAAATCAACAACCATGTCTTTTGTTTTAGATATGTTCAGCTGGAGATAAGACTCCTCACACCACTGAACAAAGTCATCAATGACTGGACCGTGGTTAATTTCACCCTCTTTCAGTAAGCTGACAATAACAGAGTCATCTGCATATTTAATAATGACCCTGTTTTCATGTCTGCCCTGACACATATTTGTATAGAGAGTGAATAATAAGGGCGATAGCACGCACCCTTGAGGAGAACCTGTGGAGGAGAACACTGGGTCAGACAGAACCCCATTTATTCTCACTCTTTGTGACCTGTCAGTTAGAAAATCTAAAATCCAGCCCAGCAGGTTTTTCCTGATTTCAAACTGTTCTAAAAGTCTTTTAATTAAAATATGGGGCTGTATTGTATTAAAAGCCGAAGAAAAATAAATGAAAAGAAGTCTTGCAAAAGTCCCTTTACCCTCTACATGTTTAAGAGTTAGATTTAGTAAAGTCAAAAGTGCATCCTCCACTCCTCTGTTGGGCCGATATGCAAACTGCATTAGATCCAGCTGACCTTCAGTCTCTTTCATAATCACATTTCTGATGATTTTTTCAAAGACTTTCATTACAACTGAAGTGAGGGCAACAGGCCTGAAGTCGTTAAGAATTTTTGGACGACTAGATTTAGGGACAGGAACCACGACTGCTTCTTTCCAAAGAGAGGGCACATGTTGTGTTTGCAAGGATTTGTTAAAAATAACCTCAAATATAGGACTGAGTTCATCAGCACAAGATTTAATTAGGCGGCCACTAATATTATCAGGACCCTGGCTCTTGTTCACATTGACTGTATGAAAGGCCTTTTTAACATCGCTGAGTTCAATAATAAAGTGCTGAGTATCTCTCAGTTTCTGTTTCAGTTCCAAAATATCCTCGCTAAAATCAGAAGAACTAAAACGAGCATAAAACATGTTTAAAGCATTTGCAAAATCTCTGTCTGAATTAAAACCATCTAAAATGACCTGACTGCTGCTCTGGGGATTTTGAAACCCTGCTATGGTTTTCATACAAGTCCAGGCAGACCTAAAAATTTTTGCAGCAAATTTGCTTTCAAGAAGGTTTTTGTAGCTCTATTTTGCTTTCAAGATCTCGATTTTCATTTCCTTGGTGGCTGTCTGAAAATCGGTAACAGCCCCTCTTTAAAGGCCTGTCTCTTTTTCCTTAAACAGGATTTGACACTTTTAGTGACCCATGGCTTTTTGTTAGCGTAAATTTTAACGCGCTTACGGGGTATAATCATGTCTTTACAAAATACTGCATAAGAGCTAGTAACATCCACCAAAGCGTTGAGATCATCTCCACAAGACTGAATAAAAACTTCCCAATCTGTACACTTAAAACATTCCTGCAAGGTAAGCACAGATTCTTCTGACCATATGTCAACATCCTTAGTCTTTGTCTTCTCTCGTTTTAAGACAGTTTTATAGATGGGCAGAAGATGCACACAGTTATGGTCAGAAGATCCCAGAGGAGGAAGCGGGAGGGATTTATAAGCATCCGTAACAGAGGTCCAACATTTTATCCCGTCTGGTAGGACAGGATACATATTGATACAGATTGCCCAAAGTTGATTTAAGGGAGACATGGTTAAAGTCCCCCATTATAAAGTTTGGTGCATTAGGAGAAAGCGCCTGCAGCTTCTGCACTACGTCTGAAATGATGCTGCAAGTGGAGGCGGGGTGAGCCTTCGGGTGAATGTAAACTACGGTTATAAAAAGTTGTGGAAACTCACGAGGGAGATAAAACGGGTGCAGTGACACAGATAGAAGTTATAAGTTTGCTTTAATATCTGAGGAATTCTACAGTAAAACTGGCTGAAACTTGGCACACAGGTACAGTAGGTGTCCCAGAGGAGGGATGTGTTGAAAGTTGGACATCAACTACTCAGGATGATTTTTCATGAATTTCTGAAAATTGACATAATTCTGTTGTATTGACTGTATTGAATTGTATATAAATGTACTTTAATTTCTGAGGAATTCTACAGTAAATCTGGCTGAAACTTGGCACACAGGTACAGTAGGTGTCCCAGAGTAGGGATGTGTTGAAAGTTGGACCTCAACTACTCAGGATGATTTTTAATGAATTTTTATATAAAGCGAAAAGGTGCTACCGTAAAGACTGGTGTAAAAGCGCAAGGAAATTTATGCGGCGGATAGGAGGCGGCTGGCTTGACTGCGGCTCACAAATGACGGCTCACTTTACCGCGGTCATCTACGCCAGCGTCCGGTTATATTTTAGACAGCAAGGAACAGACGGCGGGTGACATAATTCTGAAGGCTAGACCGTCCAATTTCACAGTCGCTCATTTCCGGTCTACCCGGCTTTCGGAGGACTTAGACTACTAAGGCCGCGTGCTCAGGTGGACGCAGCCTCTGAAGTTGGACACCCCCGGCCTGTTTCCGGCTGGACAATAATAACAGTGACATTTAACTTATTTTATCCGATAAATAAACACTGTAAGTGTCAGGTTTTTTGTATATATATGTACATGTATCCCCCCCCCAGCCCCTTTGAAAGGTCTCCCTAATTCTGAGGTCTCAAGGTTGGCAAGTAGGTGCTAGGCTTGGTCCACATCAGTCTAAAATTGTATGTAACCACGAATAATGTGATTCCATGTCCACCAGGAGAGACTGGACAGAATAGATGTAAAACAAATATGCCAGCAGTTCATTTCAGCTAACGAGAGGAGCAGGCATGTGTTTGTTGTGTGGGCATGTAGTCCATATCTGTTGCTGTAACAGTAGTTCATGTTTAGAATTAAACATCCCAGCTCACTGATCTGATAGAGGGCAGTAGTAACTAAAATGTTGCATAATGTTGCTGAGAGATCATTTACTTTGTGGTAATCTTAGATGAGTAGTTTTATGGACAAAACCCACCAGATCATTCAGTGTTCCCTTAGTGCTAATGTATCAGAGATGTTGGTGTACTATAACTGAAGTAATGTTGTTAAGTCCTTAAAGTCATATTCTTTTATTGTCATGACTGTATTTGAAGCTATTTTTACTTTTGTATGATACCTGATTTATATGGAATATGGCTGAAGTAAACTAAAGCCTGAAATACTTAGTCACTCATTTGTTTAATAGTAATTTAACATTATTCACATATAAAACTATGAATTGTAATTTTAAACGGTTTAAAAGCATGTAGAATAGCACATGTAGGCAAGTATATTTCTCCTCTTTTTATCAAGAAGCAAAAACAAAAAGGAAAAAATAAGAAAACGGGGCGGGGGTCGATGGTTGAATCATCCGTCACCACCAATGCCACAACCAAATCTACACCCTTGCCACTCACGGAATTTCTGTCGCCATTGTAGTTTTTAAAGTCCCGTGATGAAGGCGGGGCTTTCTGTGAATCCGCACGCTCATTGGCTAATAGCTCGAGATTGACACATCGTTATCCAATGAGCGTGCGGGAACTTCCGACATAAAGTTGTTTCCTTTGAAAAACCAAAGTCTGATTATTTTTGCCTCCACTGACGGAGCCTGTTGTTCCCGCCACAGAGACACAGTAATGTCAGAGCGGTGTTAACACTCACCCTGCCTCAGCACAGCTCTCACTCTCCTCCTGCTCTCTCACACTAAACGGAGGCTCAGCTAAACTCACTTCCTCTCTACTTACAAGAAACCAGCGCTCAGAGGAGCCGACCGGCCTCACATTTCACCCACAGACATGAACAGCGTGGAATTATTTTATGTCATAAGAAGAAACATATTCATGTTAACACTCACCCGCCTCAGCTCTACCTTCCTCCTCCTGCTGCTGTTCTGAACGGAGGCTCAATACTTTCACTTTCACTGCGCCTCCCTAAACACAGAGGATGCTGGGACTTGTAGTTGTTTCCTTCCGGTGCGGTCTTCCTCTTTGTTTGTTTGTGTTCAAGTTATTTCGATCATGTAAACATCAACAGAACATGTGAAGCCACACAGAGTTTGTATGTCGAGGTGGGTAGGAGGGTTTGAGGGTTTGGGGAGGGGTCAGAGGGAAGAGGTCTCTCAGTCCTGACAATCCACATTGATGGCATTGCATCTTTCAGCGTGTTTGTGGGTCGATTTGGATGCACCAGGTGTAAGAGCAGCCACTCAGCCTCTGCTGCAGATGTGTGTCACAAGTTCATCTAGTAGTAGGCTATGGCACTTGGCCACAGGTGGCAGCAGTGGACTGGCCTCCATTTGAGACTGCTCCAGCTGCTATGTGATAGTCCAGCTGCAAACTGAAGATCATATGGAAGTTTTGGAAATTAAACTGTACAATATAAAGCGCCTTGAGGCGACTGTTAACACGAGGAATTACTAAATTGTGGTTAGTTGAGAATCGTATAGCATGATTATGTATTTCATCTGGATACTGCAACTGAGCATAAAAAAAGTGTGGTGTGTTTACCAGTATTGCTTTCTTTAAAAATACAAGTAAGCCATAGTATAATTTAGCTTGTACAGAAAGCCAAGAAAGTTTATCGTGCATTTTATCAATACTTGTATAGTATGAACACCTTAACACTAATCTGGCCGCCCTATTTTGGACTAACTGAAGTCTGTTCAGATCTGTCTTATTAGCTGCTGACCAAATGATTGAGCAGTACTCTAGATGAGATAATACTAGTGCATTAATGACATCTTTCATAATTGAAGAAGTGATGTAAAAAGAGCATTTCCTAGCTATAGCTATGCCCTGTCCCATTTTCTTAATAACAGAGTTGATGTGCTGAGACCATGAAAGGTGGTGGTTTATGGTAACACCAAGTAATTTAATCTGGGTGACCTGTTCTAATACCGATCCAGCTATGGAAAGGTTTAGTTGTGGGCTGTTGACTAAGCGTACTCTACTTCCTATTAACATGGATTTGGATTTAAACACGTTTAAAATCATGTTGTTTTTACTTATCCAATCAAACACATTCAGCAAATCTAGTTGTAACACGCTTGTCAATTCAGAGTGGCTACTGGCTGAATAAAACATGGTGGAATCGTCAGCATACATTACAAGATGAGATTTATCGAGGACATACGGCAAATCATTTGTAAATACTGAGTAGAGAAGTGGACCGAGGCAGCTGCCTGGGGGACCACAGTTCATTTCACAGCCCTCCGAGAAATAACCATTATAATAAACCTTTTGCCTTCTTCCAGACAGATAACTTTCCATCCAGCACAAAGCAGCTGGTGAAAATCCATAACATTTTAGTTTATCTATCAAAAGATCATGATTTATCAAATCAAATGCAGCACTGAAATCCAAAAATACCACCCCGGCCAAATTCCCATTATCTAGATATTTGTACTAGAGATGGCACGATACCACTTTTTTATGTCCGATACCGATACCGATATAATAAATTTGGATATCTGCCGATACCGATATGAATCCGATATAGTGTTTTTTAATCAACAAAACTGTTTTTTAAAATATCTTGCTGCATTTTGCAAGTCTGCAAGTTCATACTCAAGTTTAAAACAACAACTACACTAAAGCTATTCTGTTATACCTGTATACAAAAAAAATATTTCATAGTTCAGCAATACTGATCAATCTAATAAACTTAGACCTACACCATCCTCCCTATTCTGGTATTTTAAAGAGTACTTAGCGTAAATATTAAGCAACCTAACTAATAGGGTTCCAACTCCCAGCAACAACAAAAATAAATAAATAAAAAATAGGGAACCACCCCTCACACTCCACCTCATGATGCTTAATCGACGTAATCAACCTTAATTTGATGCAGTGTGAAAAAAATGCACAGAAATCAATTATTTTTCAAGAAATATTAAATAGATTCAACATCTTTCTTCAACAAAATTGCAGACTGCACAGATGGTACCTTCCCAAAGGAAAAAGTACTATAGCTTACTAGGGTATATATATTAGACTTAATAGTCACTATATACAGTAATTGACTTCTATTCATTTTACATCAAATTAAAACTTTGGGTGTCAGATAATTATTTATTAAAAGCTTGACATTTTAAATGAGAATAAGAAAGAAAAGTATGTCTTTGTGCCCCCTTTTCCCAGTTAATGCCCTATCGGCCCCCCTGGCTAAACTTTGAGATTACAAAGTTTGAGAGTCTTAGATCCGCCCCTGCACAGTTACCAGCCGTCAGCTACGTAGAAAAAGATCCTGGTGTAGAAAGTAATATTTAAATAAATTCTAACAACAGCTTATCAAGCTTAAACGTGCTGCGGTTGTTCAGCCGCTGGTTTCCTCTTTCTGGCGCAAAGTGGACCAAAAACAAACCAGAGAGACGGACTCACGACAGAAAAGCCGATCAGCTGATCATTTAAGCAGTTTCACGTTTGAAGTAGCAGCCGGAGAGCGAGAGGCAGTCGCTCGTTAAGCTTAACGTGGGAATGCTTTACAAACATTCAGAGATGGACTTACACACTTGCTTTACTTCTCTCGGGGATAACTTTGTCGGAGATGAAATGCCAGGTTGCTAGCGAAGCTCCAAATGCTATCCAGACCACCGACAGGTCCTGCATGCCACAGCCGCTCTATCACGTGACGCATACTGCTCCGACTGCTAACTTCCTGAGGTGAGTTACGGCGTGTTGCAAGTTTTGTGAGGTGCTTTCGTGATATTTAATGGATCGGATTACATTTTTAATTTTTCTCCGATATCCGATCCAGTAATTTAGGTCAGTATCGGACCGATACCGATACGTGGGAAAGTAACTTTGGTTTTACTCAGAATTCTCTTGTTAATGTGTTTCTTCCATAACTTTGCCAGTCTTCTAGCTTGCTTACTTGCCACAAGTGCACTGTGCCACCTACCAATAGAAAGGAAAAGATAATGTGCATATTTCCACGAGAGAAATCCCACGCCTGGACCGTCATTGACTGCTGCCATGATTCTAGCCTACGTCACAGCGTCATGTGCGCCTTTTACATCCAACACAAAAACTGCAGTCGTGGCGCTTTTGATTGTACTCAGAACTTCGAAGCTCTGCCTTCTGAATAGGAAGATGTTGGTAACACCAGACTGCACATGAGCTGCATACAGGGCTGGACTGGGACAGAAAATTGGCCCGGGCATTTTGACTAGAGAACGGCCCATCATTATAGGAAAAATCATAAAGCCTTTGAATGAAAATAAACACTGTTGTGACAGTGATGTACACTGTTTTGATGGTATATATGCATCAATCTATCAATC
Source organism: Rhamphochromis longiceps (assembly GCF_057381845.1). Lineage (NCBI taxonomy): Eukaryota > Metazoa > Chordata > Actinopteri > Cichliformes > Cichlidae > Rhamphochromis > Rhamphochromis longiceps. The sequence goes on along the minus strand of NC_140559.1, from coordinate 69,343,319 downwards.
GTTTGTTGTAAGATTCAGATAATTATTTTTTAAAAGCTAGACATTTTAAATGAGAATAAGAAAGAAAAGTATTTCTTTGTGCCCCCCTCTCCCTGTTAATGCCCTCCCTGCCCCCCTGGCAACACTTTGCTAGACCCGCCCCTGCACAGTTACCAGCTGTCAGCTGCTTAGAAAAGGATCCTGGTGTTATTTGTCTCTCAGAAACAGTTCATAACTTCCCTTCAACTCATTCATGTCACCTAAAAGGTAAACCTGTTTCTCCATCACCTGTTCAGCTCTGATGATTCAGTAAGGACATCTCCTGGTTTCATCTTCATGTTTCCCTCTGACCAGATAACCAAACCATATCATGACCAGCAGCTTTACAGCTGTGGCTCCAGCAAACATCAGCTGATACTAGAAATTAATATTAAATAAATTCTAACAACAGCTGATCAAGCTTAAACGTGCTGCTGTTGTTTAGCGAATTCTGAGTAAAACCAAAGTTACTTTTCTCTTCTTGGCTCTCGGTGAAGGCGGTCGCACTTTTCTCCTCTCCTCCTTCCCCTTATCTTCCCTGCTTAGCCTCTTGTGTCCTGTCTTGTCTCGTGTGCACTATTTTCCCTCGAACAGTCTCCCACTGTTGTTCTCTAAAACCTAACAGAGAATTATGGATTTGATCAACTGGTCTCTGAATGCTATTGACACCCTCTTCTCAACGAGAAGTCTGGGCTCGGGAGAGCCCGAGTGCCCTGGAGGGACTTTCCCTGCCGGATACACGATGGATGGGTGGCAGACCTGGAGGATCTTGTGCCTGGCGGGACTGTCTATCGAGGACGCTGAGGATATTTACCTATTCGGAACCATGATAACAGGGTTCTTGCTGATCGGAGCTGGCTTGGCCCTGACTTATCGGAGAAATAAGAGAGCGGAACCAGCTGTTCAAACCCCCCCTAAGCTGACCGCTGGAATTGAAGCAATGGGACGAGGCGCGGCCTCCCACACCGAACGCAGCATGGTTAACACCTTGGAGACGCTTACAGCTGCCGTGAAGACTCAAACTAACACCACTGAGTGTATGATGGGATACATCAGAGAGGGGCCTGCTCACAATAACACCCTTGAGCGAAAGTTGGATAACATCGCAGAACGGATCACTGCAGCTGTGAGGTCTCAGAACCAAAAGAATGACAACACCACGGAACAGAAGCTTGATACCATCATGGGGAGGCTCGCGGCCCTCCAACGAGAAATCGAGGCCCCAGTGTCAGAGTGCTAAATTCGCTGCTCGCATAAAGGAGAAATCAACAATATTCTACATTTGGACACCATGGCGCCAGCTGCTCAGGCCCAAGGCTGGAGCCCACCAAAACAACTCCCTGATAACGACTGTGTGATGACTATTCTTCCCATCCCATGAAGGACACCTGGATCGGCTGGAGGACTGTTTACTTAGCCTGATAGGCCAAAGGACACTGTCTCCGCTGAACTCTGGACACGCACACACATACACTTACACTGATAAGCACGCACTCATCCCCCTCCCTTCCAAACACCTTCGATGCTTGTTCCTGCGGGGGAAGACGGCAGGTCTGCGCGCCGCGCTGAAATGGTAGCATGGTGCAGGACGACTGCTGTGTTCCTTCGAATTACCCCCCACCCCCCTATCCATCCCCTGTGGCTTGTCATGTGCTCTAATGTTGTGATGTGGACATTAATGTGCTCTCTGTGCAGAGGAGTTTTTTTTTTTTTGTTTCCTGTTCTCATGCTGTCCTCCCATAGGTTGTGTGTAAGTCGGGGGGGGGGGGGGGGTCCTATTCCTCTGTGGGGCAACCTGCATATGGCCAATAAAGCATTCATTCAATTCAATTCAATTCAATTCAATTCAATCCGCTGGTTTCCTCTTTCGGCGCAAAGTGGGCGATAAACAAACAAGAGAGAAAAGACGATCAGCTGATCATTGATCAGTTTTCATGATTGAAGTAGAAACAGGAGAGGGAGGGGAGAGAATGAAAGAAGAAGAGGCAGCTGTGCAGCAAAGACACAGAATAAATCCAGCTTTGTGCCTTTTTCATTGTAGCTGAATTACGGGACAAACTGATCCTTTTCACCTCAATAAGAAACGCGTAATATTTTCTCTGAATACCAGACTGGACGGTTGACAACTCTAATAACTTATGAACAAAATAAAGTTCAACATCATTAACTTCATAGCACCACCCAGCTGTATAGAAACTCCGTCATGTTAGCTAGCACGCAGTACGGAAAAAGTCAGAATAGCGAAAATAAACTCCACCTGAACTTGGTTCATATCTGACCCAGATAGACTGCAGGTCATAACTTCTTACCTGAAGTTCAGTTCACACTTGGACCAGCGGCCGCCTCGGGTCTCTTTTCCTTCTGCGTCCCTTTTCCTTCATCCACCTGCTGGCGTCCACCACTTGCTAATGTTACTGAATCTGTGGAAGCTCCGCGATAGCGACTAACGCGTTCCTGATTTTGGCATAATAACTAGTTACCGTGCTCGTTACCACAATAATAACGTAGTTACTGTAACGTGTTACTTAATAACGCGTTAGTCCCAACACTGGATGTGAGACATCACCGGAGCAAGATCTCTACCCATTATATTATTTCAAACTTTCCACACCTTTTTGCTGTCCTTATTGACCTCTTTGAGCTTAAGTTGATAATATTCTTTCTTCTTGCGCCTATTCAATTTAGTTACTTGATTTCTTAACTCGCAATATCTTGCCCACTCTTGTGGACTGATAGACTTATGTGCTTTTGCTTTTGCTATATCCCTTTCTGACATTGCAACCTTAAGTTCATTATCTAACCAAGGTGCGTAGTTCTTTTTAACAGTAAATCTTTTTAAGATTGATGTGATTCTGATCTTGGAAACATTAAAGACATTCATAGCCAGGCTGCTGACTTTGTGTTTTTATTCAGTCGCCTAACAGAAGTGCAGTGAGAAACGATTTACCCCATCCTGATTTCTTAGCTATTTCCATATTTGCCACACTTACGTGTTTCAGATCGTGAAGCAAATATTTATGATAGATAAAGATGACCAGAGTCAGTATTAGAGATGGCACGATACCACTTTTTTATGTCCGATACCGATATCATAAATTTGGATATCTGCCGATACCGATATGAATCCGATATAGTGTTTTTTAATCAACAAAACTGTTTTTTAAAATATCTTGCTGCATTTTGCAAGTCTGCAAGTTCATACTCAAGTTTAAAACAACAACTACACTAAAGCTATTCTGTTATACCTGTATACAAAAAAAAATATTTCATAGTTCAGCAATACTGATCAATCTAATAAACTTAGACCTACACCATCCTTCCTATTCTGGTATTTTAAAGAGTACTTAGCGTAAATATTAAGCAACCTAACTAATAGGGTTCCAACTCCCAGCAACAACAAAAATAAATAAATAAAAAATAGGGAACCACCCCTCACGCGCCACCTCATGATGCTTAATCGACGTAATCAACCTTAATTTGATGCAGCGTGAAAAAAATGCACAGAAATCAATTATTTTTCAAGAAATATTAAATAGATTCAACATCTTTCTTCAACAAAATTGCAGACTGCACAGATGGTACCTTCCCAAAGGAAAAAGTACTATAGCTTACTAGGGTGTATATATTAGACTTAATAGTCACTATATACAGTAATTGACTTCTATTCATTTTACATCAAATTAAAACTTTGGGTGTCAGATAATTATTTATTAAAAGCTAGACATTTTAAATGAGAATAAGAAAGAAAAGTCTGTCTTTGTGCCCCCTTTTCCCTGTTAATGCCCTATCGGCCCCCCTGGCTAAACTTTGCTAGATCCGCCCCTGCACAGTTACCAGCCGTCAGCTACGTAGAAAAAGATCCTGGTGTAGAAAGTAATATTAAATAAATTCTAACAACAGCTTATCAAGCTTAACCGTGCTGCTGTTGTTCAGCCGCTGGTTTCCTCTTTCTGGCGCAAAGTGGACCAAAAACAAACAAGAGACACGGACTCGCGACAGAAAAGCCGATCAGCTGATCATTTAAGCAGTTTCATGATTGAAGTAGCAGCCGGAGAGCGAGAGGCAGTCGCTCGTTAAGCTTAATGTGGGAATGCTTTACAAACATTCAGAGATGGACTTACACACTTGCTTTGTCGGAGATGAAATGCCGGGTTGCTAGCGAAGCTCCAAATGCTATCCAGACCACCGACAGGTCCCGCATGCCACAGCCGCTCTATCACGTGACGCATACTGCTCCGACGTGCTAACTTCTGAGGTGAGTTACGGTGTGTTGCAAGTTTTGTGAGGTGCTTTCGTGATATTTAATGGATCGGATTACATTTTTTATTTTTCTCCGATATCCGATCCAGTCATTTAGGTCAGTATCGGACCGATACGTAATATCGGATCGGTCCATCTCTAGTCAGTATAAAATAAAGCTTTTACATGTATTGGTGGGAGGTCGGCAGCTCCCTCCACTGCTTGGCCCTCTGTGAAAAACAACTGGGATCCAGCTTCCCTGTGATGCTGAATTATATAAGCGGAAGAAAATAGATAGAAGGATGGATGATTGTATTTTGTGTACAATCGTTGAAGTGTAAAAAGGGTTGGCTCTCCGTGGTGCCCTAAGCAAAGTTTGATTTTTGGGGCCCTTTAATAGTGCCAATAATACTGATTAATGATCACCTACTATAAATGTATTTCAGAATCAGAATCAGAAAGGGTTTTATTGCCAAATGTTGAGCAGGTTTACAACATTAGGAAATTGCTGCGGTGCTTCAGTGCAAACATACTGTCATAATTGCGATTAAGTAGACATGAAAAAAAATAAAAGTAAGAATAAGAATTAAAAGTGCTACGTAGAAAGATATATACATGAGTGCAGGTGGTGATCAGTGCCAAGCATGGAATGATGCAGTGAACACAGCGTAGGGTCATGTGTTAGTGGCGGGGACAGTCATGTGGTTATTGTTCATGTGTCCAACAGCAGAGGGGAAGAAACTGTTCTTATGGCGAGAGGTTCTGGTGCGAATGGACCGGAGCCTCCTGCCTGAGGGGAGCAGATCAAACAGACTGTGTTCAGGGTGAGAAGGGTCAGCTGAGATCCGAGCTGCACGCCGCAGTGTCCTGGAGGTGTACAGGTCCTGCAAAGATGGGAGTCTGCAGCCAATCACCTTCTCAGCAGAGCGCACAACACGCTACAGTCTCTGTTTGTCCCTGATAGTGGCTCCAGCGTACCACACGGTGATGGAGGAGGTGAGGATGGACTCGATGATTGCAGTGTAGAATTGCATCATTGTCCGTGTTGGCAGGTTGAATTTCTTCAGCTGCCTCAGGAAGTACATCCTCTGCTGGGCTTTCTTGATGACGGAGGTGATGGTGGGCTCCCACTTCAGGTCCTGGGTGATGGTGGTACCCAGGAAGCGGAATGAGTCCACAGAGGTGATGGGGGTGTCAGTCAGGATGATGGGGGGGAGTGGGGCTGTGTGCTTCCTGAAGTCCACAATAATCTCCACTGTCTTCTGGGCATTCAGCACCAGGTTGTTGTGGCTGCACCAAGACACCAGACATTCAACCTCCCTCCTGTAGGCAGACTCATCCCCGTCCGAGATGAGCCCAATAACGGTGGTGTCATCTGCAAACTTGATTAGCTTGACAGACTGGTGGGTGGAGGTGCAGCAGTTGGTGTACAGGGAGAAGAGCAGTGGAGAAAGAACACAGCCCTGAGGGGAGCCGGTGCTGATGGTCCGAGAGTCCGAGACATTCTTTCCCAGCCTCACATGCTGCTTCCTGTTCGTCAGGAAGTCAGTGATCCACCGGCAGATGGGATCAGGCACATTCATCTGGGAAAGCTTGCCTCGGAGATGGTCTGGAAGGATGGTGTTGAAGGCAGAGCTGAAGTCCACAAACAGGATCCTGGCGTAGGTTCCTGGGGAGTCCAGATGCTGCAGGATGAAGTGTAGGGCCATGTCGATGGCGTCATCTACAGACCTGTTGGCTCTGTATGCAAACTGCAGGGGGTCTAGGAGGGGGGCCGTGAGGGTCTTGAGATGGGAGAGAACCAGGCGCTCAAATGATTTCATGACCACAGATGTCAGAGCCACGGGTCTGTAGTCATTTAGTCCAGTGATCCTAGGTTTTTTGGGGACAGGGATTATGGTAGAGGACTTGAAGCAGGCAGGCACATGACATGCCTGCAGTGAGGAGTTGAAAATGCCAGAAAACACTGGGGCCAGCTCGTTTGCACAGTGTCTGAGGGTGGCAGGAGACACACCGTCTGGGCCGGGAGCTTTTCGAGCATTCAGACTCTTGAACTGCTTCCTCACATCTGCTTCATGAATTATGAAGAGTTGTGGTGGGAGGAGGTGGTGTGAAATCCTCTTTTGTGTGGGGTGAGGAGGGGGGTGTTGCAGGTGAAGTGATTGAAGGTGGTGATGGCTCTATGGAGGGGGGAGAGGTGGGGGAATTAGTGTCCAAAGTGCCTCTATTGTTGGGGCCGTTGGAGGTGTGAAGGCTGCCTGATGGCTCGTCAAAACGGCAGTAAAAGTCGTTAAGGGTGTTGGCCAAGAGCAAGTCGTCAGTGGAGTGGGGGGTTTTAGGCTTGTAGTTTGTGATATTCCTAAAACCTTTCCACACAGAGGCCGAGTCATTCTCTGAGATCTGCTGCTGCATCTTCTCAGAGTGCTGATGTTTGGCAATGTCCACTTCTTTAGTGAACCTGTACTTGGCCTCTCTGTAGCAGTCCCTGTCTCCGCTTCTGAACGCCTTTCTCTTTTCCAGCCACAGCTTTTTGAGTTTAGGAGTAAACCAGGGTTTGTCATTGTTATAACTTTTTCTAATGTTGATGTTGTTGTAATCCACAGTGAAAAATGTCATGTAAACAGATAACAAATTTGCAACTTTCATGAAAAATGTTTTCATTAATATTTTTAAAAAAAAAATAAAAAAAAACTAAGCAAAACACCTCCCCCTGCTGGCCACACAGAGAAACAATAGATAAAACCTGAGAGCTGCACAGTTGCAGCAGTGTGGTTTACGTCATTCTGTTGTCAGCCTGTTTTACACATCGGTGGTTTCTTATTGACGTGTAAAAAGATCTGAAATCGTAGTAAATTCAGCTGCTATTGTGGGCTGCAGATGATTTACACTTAACATTTTAATAACTGGGTACTGAATGTCAGAGGCCCAATGTTCCCTCTAATTTTTCACGTGTCTGAGCGAACACACAAACTCCCTGAGCGGTTCCTTGGACCACTGTGAGCAACATCAGACGTGTGCACTGTGGTCACGCCAGCATCGAATCCATCCAAGTTTCATGGTTTATTAAAATAATCAAATTACAGTGTTTACATTTATGTTAGACTACTTTTAATGAACCGCTTCAGCCCATTTACAATGAAAATGTCAAAGAAATCTTGTTCATGACCTGTGTAGTATGTTAACACTATTGGAAGTACAAATAACTTGAACTCCAATTTCGAAAACACAACTTTTTTTTTTATAAAGCTCTGACTTGTATTATGAGTCCGTGGTCTGGGAGAGAGTCCTGTAACTCTCTGTCTCCAAAATACAGGATATAATGACCAATGCTGGGAAATCAATCAATCAATCAATCAATCAATCAATCAATCAATCAATCAATCAATCAATCAATCAATCCTTATTTATAAAGCACTTTTCATACAAAAAAAGTAGCACAAAGTGCTTTACATGGTTAAAAGCAGCCCACCCCACCCCGCCCTCCAACTAACCCCCCACACTCTCATTAACATAAACAATCATAATACACACATATCCCCCCCCCCCCCCCCCCCCCCCCCCCAGCCAGGCTGAGAGGACCCCCCAGAGCCCCAGCAGCCACGGTCGATCACAGCCCCGGTGCAGAGAGCCCCTCCGAGGAAACACTGGAGATATGACACAATAGGATATATACAGGGTAAAAAGATAAAGTAAATAAGAACGGGTTACAATATAAATATAAATATAAATAGAGTGAGAAGATAAAAAATGAGTAAGAATAAAATCAATAAATATTAGGTAAAACCTAAATTAATAAATAGAATAACAGGATAGAATAAATAAGCATAAAATAAATAAACGTTAGGTGAAAGCTAAATTAAAAAGGTGGTCTTGAGCCTGTTCTTAAAAACATGTACGTTCTCTGCGGCCCTGAGCTCCTCCGACAGGCTGTTCCACAGACGAGGACCATACCACTGAAAAGCTCCCTCTCCGTGAGTATGTGTCCTGACTTTGGGAACAGTCAAAAGGCCAGTGCCAGAGGATCTCAAGGTCCGCGAGGGTTCATATGGTAAAAGCAGATCTGAGAGATAAGAAGGTCCAAATTCAAATTCAAATTCAAATTTTATTTGTCACGTACACAGTCATACGTGATACATACATGATATGCAGTGAAATGCTTGGACAACTGCTCGTGACCTAAAGCAAAAAAAAAGGAAATGGCTATGAATAAGATAGGAAATAAATATGAAAAATTAAAATGGGTAAATTTAACTAGGAAGGAATAAAATATAAATTAAGGTTAAAAATGAAATAACTGTACAACACAAATTAGAATGAAGGGTAAATTTAACTGGGAAAGAATAAGATAAAATATATAAATTAAAGTTGAAAATAAAATAACTGTACAACAAAATACACAATATAGAACTATATAAGAATGTATGAAGAAATATAAATAAATAAATATATACACAATAACAGCAGCTGTACAAGTATTAACTGGAAATGAAGAATATAGTGACCAGTGTTGTGCAATCCACATTATGTCTTGTGCAGTGCAAATATGCTTAAAGTGATTTAAGTGATGAAGTGAAAACAATGTCCAGAATGTCCAGTGTGTGTGTAAGAACCATATGTGTGGGTCAGTACTGTGTGGTGGTGTGATTGAGAGACCGTATCGCCTGCGGGAAGAAGCTCCTCCTCAGTCTCTCTGTGTTGGTCTTCAGGGAGCAGAATCGCTTTCCTGACCTCAGCAGAGAGAACAGTCTGTTGTTGGGATGGCTGAGGTCCTTCACGATCTTCCTGGCCTTGGTCCAGCACCGCCTGCTGTAGATTGAGTGCAGGTCAGGGAGCTCGGAGCGGATGGTGCGCTCAGCTGACCGCACAACCCACTGTAGAGCTCGTCTGTCCTGCATGGTGCTGTTCCCGAACCAGGTTGAGATGTTTCCCGTCAGGATGCTCTCCATGGTGCACGAGTAAAAGTTCCTGAGCACCTTGGAGGGCAGTTGGAAGTCTCTCAAGCGTCTGAGGTGGTAGAGACGCTGTCGGGCCTTTTTCACCACGGTGTTGATGTGACAGGACCATGACAGGTCCAGCGTGATGTGAACTCCGAGGTATTTGAAGCTGTCCACTCTCTCCACTGGGCACTCGTTGATGACAGGGGTCTGGTAGTTCCTCTCCTGCTTAGTGCTGAAGTCCACTATCAGCTCCTTTGTCTTACTGACGTTTAGAAGGAGGTTGTTCCTCTGGCACCAGTTCTCCAGATTCTTAATCTCCTTCAGGTAGGCCGTCTCGTTGTTATCAGAGATCAGGCCCACCACGACGGTGTCGTTAGCAAACTTGATGATGGTGGTGGAGCTGGTAGTGGCCACGCAGTCATGTGTGTACAGAGAGTACAGCAGGGGGCTCAGAACACACCCCTGGGGGGCTCCAGTGCTGAGAGTGGTGGAGGCTGAGACATGTCCGCCCATCCTTACTGCCTGTGGTCTGCCAGTTAGGAAGTTGGAGATCCACTGACACATAGATGAGCTGAGTCCCAGATGCTCCAGCTTGGTGGTGAGTGTGGAGGGAATTATGGTATTAAATGCAGAGCTGTAGTCTATGAAGAGCAGTTTAACATAATTCCCCCTTCTAGTGTCCAAGTGAGTGAGTGATGTGTGGAGGAGATGAGAGATGGCATCGTCTGTGGAACGATTTGGACGGTAAGCGAACTGTAGTGGGTCCAGTGTGTCTGGTAGTGAAGAAATGATGAAGTCTCTGACCAGGCGTTCAAAGCACTTCATCACTACTGAGGTGAGGGCTACAGGGCGATAGTCATTGAGAGAAGCAGACCATTAAGACATTTAAAAACCAATAAAAGAACTTTAAAATCGATCCTGAAACACACGGGGAGCCAATGCAGCGATTCTAAAACCGGTGTCTTCGTCAGCACACGAGCTGCAGTTTTGTAAAAGTTGTAAGGGTGATATATTCTTTTTGGGGAGACCAGAGAGCAGGGCGTTACAGTAATCAATGTGACTGGTAATAAAAGCATGCATCAACATATATTGCTTAATTTTTTAAATATTTTGTACACAATAACAGAATAATTTCAGAAAAACACAAAATGACAGGTGTCAATATTATTTGCCCCACAAAAAAGGTCGAATATAAAACAATATTGCAAATATTGCACAGTTGAAAAAAAAAAAGCACTACAGCTCAGTTGTTCCCGCCATCCTTTGTCCTCCTGTTTCCCCTCCCTCTCCCCTCCAACGACGAGTTTGATGGTGTTACGGATTCAAATATTGGGGATGGATACAAGAGGAAAAACCAAAATAACAACACTGGTCCGACTGGGTTGAGTCAAACGATAATTTTAATGATCACACGCGTGGGAGATGGACACTGTATGCAGACAGCATCAGATCTCAAAATGGTGGAGCATTGATCAAACTCTTATAGCCTCTAGTGGCCCCCACCTAATCATAAAAGCCTAAATATTCACATCCTTTCTCTCACACGGTGCCTAAGCTACGACCTTGGCTCCCTGTTTATCTGCTCCTGCTGAGATGGGGCAGAAAACTCCAGCATGTTCTCTTCTAATCAGACAAATAAGGTGATGACTTTCTACAAACAGTATTTCTTATAACTCAGCAGTATAATGCATCATAAACAATATCATTCATTCACAATAAATCAGCAGTCTAATGTAATGCAAATCAGTTTAACAAATGCAATAGTTATCAGCTTCTTCTAATTCAGGAGAATAATGCAAACTAAAACTACATAATAATTCACAATCTTCAATTAGGGGTCTAACATGGCATAAAATAATATTATAATCCCACACTCCCCCTGTTCCTACACCCTGCAATCCAGTGTTGCCGGGTTCATTTCTTCTCACCCCTGAGGCCCTTTGTCCCCCTGTTGGGTGAACCATATGTGAGATGACCTCTGTTTTTGCGCAGTTCAGATGCAAGAAAAACTATTATTACAACAACAATAGTAGGTACAGATGACACTCCCATCACTCCCCAGTTCTCCCACAGCTTTATTTTGGTGCTACCTCACACCCTTCAGACGTACTCAGACTAGAACCTCTGTCTGAGGAGCTTTTAGCCTTTATTTTATTGCTGCAGCCACCAGTGTCTTCCAGCCGGGTGATCCTCTGCTCTTCTTTCGTCAACCTCAGGGGTTAGACAACCCTTCAGTCGTTGCACAGATCAGGGGATTATTGCCCCGATTTCAAACAATGATCTGTGTATCCTCAGGTCACAGCTGTGTTCCCCAGAGAAAGGAACAGGAACGTGTCCCCCTTTTGACCAAGAGCTTCTCGAACCTCGTTGGTCTGGTGTTCCTGGATTTTCGTCAACCCATTCATGGTTATTGCTGTGTTTATGGGATCCATCCTTTTGAGGTGACTAGCTGGAGCCCAAAATGCCGTGACACTTGGACCCAGTTGGTGTCTCGGCAGTCTCTGTGCCTGTCTCTGCTGCGAAGGATCCCCGTATCTCTGTGACCACGTCTGGTGTCTGTTCCTGTTTCTGTAAGAGACAGAAAACCAAAACACCTCTCTGCCTAGCCCTAATAATCTAATGTTGTTATCCAATGTTCCTCTAGTGATTCAAAATCAGTTTAGCACATCATGTTCAGGACCTCCTGACCAGTAACTTATTCTAATCACAATTTATGTGTGTGTAAGCGTGTTTGCATTTAGCCCTCTGCACTCAAAGTCAATACCTGCAATATATCAGTCCGGACAATCATGCCGAACGAAGCTTATGACCTTCAAAAGACCGAGTGCCAACTCATTATAAGCACATTTGCAAGGTGTGTCTGAAAATTATTAAAACCACTCATTTTAACAAAAGACATCAAAAACAAATTAGCCATTTTTAATCCTAACATTTGACCCCCTTTTCACAAAAATCATGTGTTTCCTTCCGCCTACCGTCCCACGGTTTCCTCTCCAGTGTGGTACTCAGCTTCTCATGAACACAGGTATTTCATCTCATAAACGCTATTCAGTTCATTTCAATGATTAATGCTTAAACATGGAAATAATGATTTATGCTTCTCACTGGTTCTCTAAAAAGTCTGGAAACCTTTTGGGTCATTATTAGCTTAAGCTTTACCATACCTAAGTTATTAAAACACAAATGAAGTCATAAAAATGTTCATATAACCCTTGTTTGATGTTAAAACTCAACTTCCCCCTTTTTGACACATTCCCATGTGTCAATCCAACGGAGCTAGAAAATTAAAAGAAAAGGTTAATGACCTCATATCTTAGAAAGTATGAGACTTTCTCCTATCCAGTGTCGTTGCTCCAGTCCTGTCAGCCTGTGTTAGGGAATGAAATCAATTTAATTGTCATGTTAGATCTGTACAACTCGTGGCTCCGCCCAGAGCCTGAGTCCGCAGAATTGCCAAGAAACAAAACCTGTATTAATATGAACTTCACTTCAATATGAACTTGTTGACTACTTTTGACACAGCAAAGGAACATGCTCTCCTTCTGGAGGACAGGCACTGACTCCCACTTATCTCCTGGAGCCAACTGTCCCTTATGGAGACACAACATTGCAGCTACAAGGTTTTGCAGATTGTTAAGTTGATCTGTGTGTAATGCTCTGAATCAGGTATGTAATATAAAATGAATGTTGTTTAATCAACTGCCACTACTTAAAACTTAGCAAAAGATATAACTGAATAAAAGATCACAAAGAATAACATGATATCAGTGTTATGTAAGCGCGTGCGGCCTTCTATGCTCAAAGTCACTCCCCTCCATAGATCAGCCAGACATCGCGCTGACTGTAGCTTTTAACCCTTATTAACTCGAGCACAACTCTATAATGAGCAACAAACTGCAATATGTATAAGATGATCATGGTCACACGTGCAATGAAAGATCATATGATTATCCTGACACCTGTAAATAGAAGATTAACCTGAGGTTATAACAATCACTGGAACACAAATGTTAATGTAATGTCAAAAGCTTCAATAAATGATTCATGCAATGCTTGTTATATGATTCTGATGTAACAAAAATGCTGATGCTAAAATAACAGTAAAACACCCCCTTTTATCCCGTCTATAAACTTCACACTTTTAAATTTTATTTCCCCTGCTTTTCCCTCACTGACCACAGCAGGGGAAACTTTGTTTTGATTCAGCCATGAATGCAGCTCACCTGATTCATCACTGAGCCCCCTCGTCACTGGCATCTGACAGGGGGGCGCTGCATACTCTTCCTTTAATGTCTCTATGTTCAATCAGTTAATTAGAGTGCTTAAATCTGAAGTAGACTACGTCCACAAGTCAATACAGCTGTAAATGTGGCCAATTATCAATCTATTACCAATCAATAACAAATAATAGCTTTTATCTTATGCATGCTTTCAGTCAACCACTCACCCAGAGGATCTCCAATCCCAGAAAATTCCTTCTCCTCATTTAATGAGTCTGTCCTCCTTCCATGCCCTGGTAACTGGTCCACCCAGAGCTGTATCATCTTGAAATATACTGTACATACAACAAGCCAAACCACACCTTGGTCACACCAACCCTTTTGCGCCCTGAAGATGTCCAACGCCATCTTAGTCTGGACTGTCAAAGGTGACTTTAACGCTGACTGTTCCGACAATCCATTTTATAACATTTCCTGGTCAGATTCGCCAATCTCTGCACACTGGAATAAACATAATCAACATGATCAACATTTTTCAAGTTTGGGGTCAAATTTTGAGAATTTGACCATAAGTGAAAGTTATGGTGTTATCACCCCCTTCGGGGCTTACCTTTCCCAGTTTTGATGATATTCCTCCCTATTCTTTGCAAGTACCCCCTTTTGGTGGCGAGAAACTGTTGGTGTCGTCAAGTGGGTGCTGTAAAAACAAAAGCTCAGGACAGAACAGTTATCAGTCATGTGCTTCATACAAAATTAGCATATATTTGATTTCATATTGATCCTCTGAGTGTAATGGTACATTTTAATTTGAATTTATCAAAGCTAAACACAATAATTTTTTTCTTTATTTTGCTCTTGTTCTTGTGCAGCACCACCTCTCAGCACATGCCCCTGTCGGTTCTGTCCTACTTTTAAATTGCTGACTATTTCAAGAAAGCACCTAAATGACGGGGACCAGTGTTTGTTATTACATATCTCTATTTTGAATGTGGCAAGTCTTCCATTCCCTGTTATTCATAGAAATTAATAAAGTTTTTGGCTTTTTCTTTCCTCTATAAAAGTTAATTGACTCTTTACAGTGGCCTGCTATGGTTAATAATAACATGTTCAGTCATGAGTGAAATCAAAGCTTTTCTTCACTTTAGCATTTAACATTCCCAACAATATAATGTGATACCTTAATCGAAACACAGCTAATAAAACATAATTTTCTTAATGCAAACATCAGTAACTCAAAATTCGCAACCAAAGGGTTCACTCTGCAGCTCACACTCATGTGAAGCTACAGCCTCCCCCTTTAGTCTCTGTCATCCTTCTGTCCTTGCAAAAACAAAACAAAGCAAGACAAAACATCCACCCTTCTACAGGCTGGGTGAATTGTTGTGGGATTCTGTGTTTGTTTTTTTCTTTTTATGGCCTTTTCAAAAGGTAAGTTTTATTCCGTATTGTTGTTTTTGTTTTTTAAAGTTATTTATTGTGACAAGAGAAAAAAAAAGAAAACAAGAACCTTCACTCGTAATAATTAAAAATTGATCCTAAAATGTGAGAACTTTTCTCTGAAGTGACAAAGAGATTGTCTTTAGACAGAATTAGAGGGAGATACAATTACTGAAGAGTTTAGATTTTGTTTGAATGAGTGACAAAACGTTTCTCCCACTGAACACTCAGCCTAATAAAAAAGAACAAAATCAACTTTCTGTGTTGAGTTATTCATCATTCAGATTAATGAGACTGTTTTGAGAGCTGTGTGAAAGCAGCTTTAGACTGTTTTGTTAAAGGTTGCCACATGCCTATTCATATTACGATGAAAGCAATAGATAAACCACATGTTTGTGTGTTATGTATGTATGGTTGGTAAATTAACAAAAATTGGGTTGTATGTGGCCTACAATGTAAAAGACGTTTCACAACCCCAATGTAGTTAAAAACAAGAAGGCACTCATTTCCATTAGACAGAGACGGAGTTCAGGTCATAAGTAGTTTACTGACAATTATTTAACATTTGAAATCAAAAGATCCGTCAGTCCATTCACATATATACTGTTCAGAGAAGGAATGTAGTTTAGAGCAAAGTGTAGTAGTGTGAAGTGGCTAAACACACTCACCAATTGTTCTAAAATAAACAATTTATCAAAACATTAACAGTCTTTCACACATACATACGGTTTATACACTATTTTAAAAAGAAGGGGTTGAAGACCTGATTGATTACAAAAAGTCTATTAAAATGTTCTGGGTAACCACAGAAATCTTAGTCAGTTATGTCTGAGAGAGAATGTTTATGACAGAAGTAATGCCAAAATCTCAACAAACCAAAGTTACATACATGCTAAAGAGAAAGATCAAACTGTGCTGAAATTAGGAAGTGGGCAATATAGGGCTTCCCCCAGTGAAATAACTGATCTGAAATAACTGAGGCACAAATTAATAAATAACATACTAGTAATCCACAGAAGGGGAGGCCTCTGGGAAAATGTAGAAAATCAATGGGAATTTCTACAATAGCACGAGTTACCAGTCAATACCAGTCCTTGTATTGGTTATGTTGAAGTGATGGGTTTTATAATTCATTTTTGGTCCACTGAAGGGATTGTTTTGTAACCCCAATATTGATATTTTGTAAATAAAAAATATGACCTCAATTAAACCTTTAAATTCCCTGCACTTGTCATAGATATCTACATGATGTCCAACAAATATACATCAAGTCCAAGGTTCTAATGTTGAACGCCATATTGAGACAATCTCACGTGATGTGGAGACAAATGTTGCCACCAGTCCTGTCAGCCTGTGTTAGGGAATGAAATCAATTTAATTGTCATGTTAGATCTGTACAACTCGTGGCTCCGCCCAGAGCCTGCGTCCGCAGAATTGCCAAGAAACAAATGTTGCCACCTACAGCAAGTACTATGGTCAGAGAGTGAATGATGGCTTTAACGATAAAGTCAAGTTTAAATACACTGGACTACAGAACTGCTCCATAGTCATCAGGAATGTGACGGAGCAGGATGAAGGATGCTATCACTGTCTGTTTAACACTTATCCTGAAGGCTCCTTCACTGGTAGAACCTGCTTCCAAGTCTATGGTAAGAACTTTTGCATTAATGTGTTTAAATGTGCTAGAAACTGATTTCCTTTCAACAACATATTCCTTGCAATATCTCCTGATCTTTCACAGAGCTGCATGTTGATGTCAGAGAGTCAAACTCTGCTGAAGAGTGGGTTGTTTCCTGTTCAGCCGCTGGTCGACCTGCTCCCACTGTAACACTCTCACAACAAGACCTCAGCTTCTCACAGTACAACACTGTCAGTGTGTCCAACACCAACGCTACATTCACTGTCACCACTACAGCTGTGCTCTCAGGTTCACGTAAACACAGCACACAGGTGGGATGTGCAGCACGAGTGCTCTCTGCTCCTCACAGAGAGGTGATGGAGACGATTCCTGAGGTCCAAAAAACATCTGTTGGTGGTGAGAAACTCTTTCTGTATACCACAGACTAGACTAGAGACGGATGATACTTGGGTAAATTTGACTGGGATCTAATAACAATGACTTCAGTACTTCATGAGTGATGTATTATTGTTGGTCAGCGTCACGTTTTTCTGTTTTTTTCACAGATTTTCCCTCAATCACTGTAATAGCTGCAGCAGTGCTGGTGTTGGGGTTTGTCTTTTTCTGTTGCTCCACTATGCTGCTTGAAGAAAAGTTACCTTTTCACTTTCTAGTATGTCGTTTTGTAATGTGTCTTATCTTATTAACATGATAGTGATTTATTGATTCTAACCCTAAATCTATCCAGTAATGTCTGCAGATATTTTCAGTACTGATTGTAAAGTGTTTTAATCCTTCTGTCACTCAGGGAACCCAATAAGGATTCAAATACTTCAAAAGTCAACCAATGACATTGATGTGTAAGACTATTTAATAATTATTTATTTTTTATATTTCATTTATTCATTCATTCTTTGCACTGTGATTTAACCCATCTTTGTGTAAAGCAGGGGTGTCAAACTCCAGGCCTTGAGAGCCAGCGTCCTGAAGCTTTTAAATGTATCTCTGCTGCAACACACCTGAATAAAATTATTAGGTCATTAGCATGACTCTACCCTACTCAAGTAAATTTAAATAAATGTAAGTACATACCACCAGGTAGCTCCACTCGTACCCAGTGTAACGGGAAGTGAGAGGGTTAGGTTTTGGCGCTTTGAATGTTCAGTTGTGTGATGCAGCGATTAACGTTTGAGTAAAATATCGGGCTCCCTCGTGTCTTCCCTACATTCCTCCACAATGTACGTTTTTGCAAAAATGTACTTCTAGAAGTACTTTTATTGCACAATGTTCATTCACTCATGAGCTGCTGCAACATGAATCAAATGGCTGAACTGCCACCTTGGCGTGCAGTCAAGTTCTACAGTCTGCTAATGATCTAATAATAAGTATTAATATTCCTCACTCACCTTACTAAATGTTTGTGAACACAGCCAGAAACATTTGCATCACAAACACAGACTAGTGTTTATTAGCAGAAGCTTTTGGGTGGTTGCTCTCAAACCTGTGTACAAGTTTAAGCATTAATGGTCCCTTCACTGATTTCCAGGTATCCAATGTCAGGGCTAACAGATGGATTCAGACGCAGGCAGCGTTCTGGCAAGCAAAGGGTTGACAATTTATTAACACAGAAGGGAAACCACAGTGATGTGTATATACAGTGAATGGGGCAGGGCTTCAGGGCTCCAGGGGAAGGAATCCACACTCGCTCTCCACTCGGCCCAAACTCCGCCACTCCTCTTCTTACGCACACTCGCTTCTCCACAGCCACTCTCGCTCCAATTTCCACTTATGTTGACACACACAGGGATCACAGGTCAGGGTCCGCCACCAGTTCCGGGGAGATCTAAACACAAAGAGTCCAATTAGATCAATACGCCACACAACACTGAGAGAGTTTGTCTTAGGAGAGCTGAGAGCACGAACATGGGAGGTTCAACGTTCCAGTGCCGAATACTCCGTGCCGCAGCGTTAAATAGGCAAGGGGGACGCCGCCTGATCAGCAACAGGTGTAGAAATCACCGCAGATACGTGGGCCAAGGGTGAGAGCCCACAATGAGCTCCACCCAGGGAAGCAGGAGAGAAAACAAAACAAACCTGTGGCCAACATGAGCGAGCCGGAGAGGCACAGGGACCATGACAGCCAATACCAAGTGCACAAGTTCACCCCAGATGGTTCCTCTTCTCTGTACAACCCGTTCTCACTCCCAACGCGTAAAATAATGACGATTTGTCACGTCCCTTAACTTCTCATGCTGACGCCTAAGGTACCCTTCCACGTTTTTATGTGACGCTGTGGGTTGTCAATTCATTCCAATATGAACCCGCTCGCGGCGATCAGAGACGCTTCGAGCAGAGGCTCCAGCCATCCATTTACTCCAATAATAACCCCGTCACGGCGAAACATGACGCCGTGAAGCACAATCTAACTGGAGAACCGGGGACCCTCTCCGCGAACGGGTTTTTCTCCCTAATTTAATGCTTTCTTTTAATGACATCGTTAACATTTCTCAACAAAAACACGAAAGTATCACTGATAATTCAACAATAAAATCGCTTCATGTTGTGGCCATCACACAGTGTTTTCCAAACTGATTCACGATCTGAAAGTGCGCAGATTTAACGTACATAATCCTTCGTTAGGTTTATTATTTTCATTTCACACGTAAAACACATTTATAGATTCATTCACCACTCCTGCTAGTTTTGGATGCGCTCGGCTCCAACCAATCAGACTAATTTACGCAGACGCACTAATCCCGTAACTGCACACTACCCATAATCCTCAACCGCCGTCGCTATGGAAATGAAGATGACAACAGCTTGGTGGTACCCGTTATTCCTTTATTTACTCTAAAATAATAACCAGCGATAATACGAAATTAAACTGGCCCAGTGTTTAATTATGTAATTAAAAAATGCAAATTGTAGTATTTTATTTTTTACAAATTGCAATATTTATCTACAGCGCGCCTTTAGCGACACGTCAACAGATCTTAAGCAAGGCGATTGGATGGTTTTTACTGCAATGCATCTTGGGAGTCGTAGTAAATGTATCTTTCAACTCACGGTCCTGCAGCAAAGTTTTCGACTGGACACGAGGCAGATCCTAGCTAAGTAAGTTGTGATAAACTGTGGGTAATTTGCATGTTCACTGAAATATTAATTTCAGTGATATTAAACTGATATTAAACTTGAAATGTTTTCACAGAGCAGTCTGTGTACCAAGAGAACTACTTCTGCAAAAGTTTATTTAAATTTTTTTGTGATGTATTCTCATGTGTAAGACACTTGCTTGGCCACCCAGCTAATGTTAGTACTGCTCTATTTTAGCAATGTATCTTTTCTGTAATCAATTCAGGGTTTTTTTTAACCCTATTCACGTAATTAACTCAATATTAATGACTTTAATCTCGTAATTGATTTTTTTTTCTAAATATGGTGTAATACTGCCTCGTAATATAAGTTATTTCTTTGGTCATAAATTATTTTTGTAATCGTTTCACCAAAACAGACCTGAAATAATCCCTACATGTTCCATTTTCATTTGCAGAAATGACAAAGCCAAAAACCAAACCATGCCCTTCCTGTCAGGCCCCAAACACCTGCAACAGGAAGACATGCAGTGGATGCCTGGGCAGCCTGAACCTAAAGGAGGGATTGAAAAAAAAACAAGAACAGTTTAAAAACAGTAACTGGGCTGCCTCTGTTAAAAAAAACAGAAATGCGAGCAGGGTGGTTAATTCAGCCCAGTTGTCAGTAAGTTTAAAAGTTCTGATCTAATAAGTGGTTGGTCTGGTAGACAATTCTTTATTAATCACAGTTGTCAATGTTTTCTTGTATATCATGAAGTAAGACACTAACAAGACATGTATATACACATAAAATATTAATTTATAAAAGAGCATAAATAAAAAAGTTATTCACATCAGAATAACATCATCACACTAAAGACATCCAACTAGAAAAAACTTGTTAAAAACTATTTTTATTCAAGCTACTTCTGATTTTTAATTTAATCGGCTATTAACTGAGAGACAAAACATTTCAAGATGGATTTTATCATACATTTACAGGTTTGGTCACCATAAATACTTTTTAACTATCGACAACAATAAAACAACAAAGATGTGAAACTTAAAGGTTTGTTATACATCAATTTGCTTACATGAAAGACTGGCTGCATGTTTTTCTTTGTTGTTCTTGCAGGTTTCAAAGCTACATGCCCTGGGCTACCAACCAATTCTGTTTCTTGGACAGTTTGACCGTAAGGGCCGTATAGTAGGGGACGTGATCACTCAGATCGAACCAGCGGAAGGTGCTGCACGTGACATCCTCATGAAGATGAGGAAGCTTTATGAACACCTTCTGAGAAGTAAGATATGCTTTGTCCATTATCTGTAACCAGGTGTCCTTATCAGGTAGCCTATCCTAGCTGTCTTTGGGTGATACTCATGGTACACCCTAGATAAGAAGGCAGATCATCACGGGGTACATAGAGACAAACAAGATGGTGAGGATGAGGATAGTTAACAGTCACCAGCTATTCTGTTCTACTCTACTCTATTCTGTTCTATTCTATTATTCAGCCAAGGTTCAGACCAGTAACCTTCTTGCTGTGAGGTGACAGCTGCCCTACATGTCCTGTTGCTAACATGAAAATAGTGTTATATCTGCCTTATTACCTCCCCATGTGTCGGTCACATCACCAAAGCTAGCCATACTGAACCTCTGGTGTTACCCACCTGAACAATTTTGTATATGTGTGTGTATAGTATGGTCTTTCACATTCATGTATATACAAATGTAATTTTAAAAATCTTCACGAAAACCAGACCTGATAATTCTCTTCGAGACTTTCTAGTATAACAAATGTTATATAATGTTACCAATATGAACACCAAGATTCTTAAATAACTTATATACTTCTTAAGAGGTTACCTGATTACCTCCCTGAGGTAGTTAGCATCACCATTGTACAAAACTCCTAAGTCACAGTACTAGCTTGAAGTGTCAAATGTTATTCACTACAAAGTCAGGAAAGTAGTGTCATCAGAGGAAAAAGTCATTATCTATCTGGATTTATAGTCACACTCATTAATTTTTTAATGTACAATGTAGAAAAGCACTACAGATGTCACACTACCCTAGAGGGCACTTGTACTGAATTATTTGGGTCAGTGAGTGTACGAGATGACTTATTTGATGCCAATATTTACCAGTTGTATCTTTAGTAAAAACTTAACTGAAAACATGCAAATCACTACTTATTATGTGTTTATGTGTACTGTACATTTTTTCAACCCATTTTAATGAATGTTTAATATTTAAAATTTTTCAGAATTACAAGTTTCACCTCCTGCTAAAAGTTCTCCACCAGCAGCTGGACCATCCTCTGCTGACAGTGTGGATGCTGGACCAGTCCCAGACCCAGAGGCTCTAAACGAGGAATTTATTCTTCATTTAGAGCCTGTACCAACATCTTCCCTCTGTCAGCCTCCTGCATCCTCCTCTTCATCTCTGCTTCCTCCTGCATCCTCCTCTCCATCTCTGCTTCCTCCTGCATCCTCCTCTCCATCTCTGCTTCCTCCTGCATATTCCTCTCTGTCTCTGCTTCCTCCTGCATCCTCCTCTCCATCTCTGCTTCCTCCTGCATATTCCTCTCTGTCTCTGCTTCCTCCTGCATCCTCCTCTTCATCTCTGCTTCCTCCTGCATCCTCCTCTCCATCTCTGCTTCCTCCTGCATCCTCCTCTCCATCTCTGCTTCCTCCTGCATCCTCCTCTTCATCTCTGCTTTCTCCTGCATCCTCCTCTCCATCTCTGCTTCATCCTGCATCCTCCTCTCCATCTCTGCTTCCTCCTGCATCCTCCTCTCCATCTCTGCTTCCTCCTGCATCCTCCTCTCCATCTCTGCTTCCTCCTGCATCCTCCTCTTCATCTCTGCTTTCTCCTGCATCCTCCTCTTCATCTCTGCTTCCTCCTGCATCCTCCTCTTCATCTCTGCTTCCTCCTGCATCTTCCTCTCCATCTCCACATCCTGCATCTCCCTCAATTTCTACGGTGTACACCTCGGATGTCCCAAACAAAAAAAGGACAAGGAAAGGTTAGACGTTATGGTATTGTAAATGTACGAAACACATGACATGTTCGTTAAGTTTGTTAAGATTTCTTTTTCTTAATTTTTGCATTTTTTCCAGTTTTACAGAACTCATGTAAATATTTCATTTGTTATTTTTCAGAATCCTGTAAACACCGTACACAGAAGATTTTCAAATATGAAGAGATAGTAGACAGGAGAGTTGTAAATGTAAGTAATTTAGCCTGCTGTTGTGCAGATTTGTTTGCGTCTTTGGACTTCCCGGATTTGAACTGTGCCTGACTGAATATCCATAAGCTTTTGTATTTGATGAATCTACACTAATTCAGCCACTGAGTCAGGATTTCACTCCAAATAGGACATTAAATAAGAACAGACCACCTGATACGACCTGGTCGTGCTGCCTTCCTGATGTTTACGTTCTTTAAAGTCCTCCTGACATCATGCTCAGAAGGAGTGATTGATGTGGAGGTGCTCCTTCCCATTCAGTAACATCTGCTTCAGTTAGTTTTGCTTGTGAGCCACAATGTAAGCAGTGTTGCTTTGCTGACATGCACTCGATGCTGGCAGTACAAGCATTGTAGTGGTTCTTATGTTTTTGTAAACTAATTGTATAATATATTGAGCCATTCAATAGTACACAAATGTTTATAAGCTCCTTTTTGTATGCAACTTGCATGTCTTTCTGAATTAATTGTTTGTTTATATCATGTTTTTCAGGAAAAAGAAGAAGTTAAAGTCAAGTGGAAGCCTTGCTCAACATGGTATGTAGTAACAACTTTGTTGGACGGGAACAGACATTCATATTGTTGATAAATAGTTATCAACTCAATTTGAATTCATGTATTTGGACTAAAGTAAATTGGGAGCTTTTAGCTATCGAGCTCCTCTTCTGTGAGGAGCTTGATAGCTGTCCACCTCCAAAGTCCATTATGAGTTTTGGAGGTGGACATGGTCAACACTTTTAAGAGTAGGCATAAGACTTTACTTCTTTATAGAGCTTATAGTTAGGGCTGGTTCAGCTCAGCCCTTAGTTATGCTGTAATAGGACCAGACTGCTGGGGGTTAGTGTCCCCCCCCTCTCTCTCTGTCTCTTTCAGGGTTATGCAGGCTCAGTATTGGTTGAAGATGCAGTCACGTCTCCTTTTACTGAAAACTCTCCCCCTCTCCCTTACCACCATCTGTAAACATACATGTCTCAGTAATGCAGTTCATGCATGTTACTAACTAAACTTCTTCCCTGGAGTTTCTGTGCTCTCTCATCCAGCAGGTTCTGAAGGATCGTGGCTGCTGCTGTGGTCCTGCTTGACATCTACTACATATATTATTACTCTCTGACTTGATTTGATTCATTTATATTACAATGAAGGTGTATAAAGCATGACATGAATATAGACGTATACCTATACGTCAAGATGGCGCCGAGTATGGCAGCCTCGTCGCGAGCTCCCCCAAGCAACGGCTTTCTTCTGTGTTTAATTTTACTTTTCCTTTATTTTTTCACGAGCAGCACTTGTCTCCTTGTGTACGACCGACAAACCTTACTGGACATAAAAGACGGTCTTTCTTATAACTTTCCGGAGTTCAAGTTTTGCAACATGGACGCTCCGTTTGCAGACCCCCCATTCATCTCACCTGAGACGCCTTTGTTCTCTGGCCCTGGAGGCCGCAAACGCCGACGCAGAGGGAGAAGATCTGGCGTTCTGGTTCGACTGAGACGGCGCACTTACAGACCACCGTTACCCAGTTTATTACTGGCTAATATGCAGTCTCTGGAGAACAAGCTGTGCGAGCTTCGGGCACGGATCTCATTCCAGCGAGAGATGCGGGACTGCTGCGTGATCTGCCTCACAGAAACCTGGCTATCGGACAAGGTACCGGACTCCGCAATACAACTGCCGGGGTTCTCTGTGCACCGCGCGGACAGGTCACAGGATCTTACTGGGAAAAGCAGAGGCGGTGGTGTGTGTTTCATGATCAACAACAGCTGGTGTGATTATGCGAACGTGCACCCGGTCAAATCCTTCTGCTCACCGGACCTGGAGTACCTGATGATTAAGTGCCGGCCATTCTGGCTACCGAGGGAATTTACAGCAGTGATTATTACGGCTGTTTACATTCCCCCACAAGCCGACACTGACCGTGCACTCAGGGAACTGTACAGCGCGATCAGCAGCGAGGAAACCGCACACCCAGAGGCAGCGTTTATCACAGCCGGAGACTTTAATAAGGGAAACCTGAAGAAAGTCTCACCAAAACTCCATCAACACATCCTTTTCAACACACGTGGAAACCGGCAACTCGACCACTGTTACACCTCTTTCCGGGATGCGTACAAAGCCCTCCCCCGCGCCCCATTCGGCCAATCAGATCACTGCTCCATCCTGCTCCTGCCCGCCTACAGGCAGAAGCTGAAACAGGAAGCTCCAACCCGGAGGGCGGTGCACTGTTGGACGGACCAATCGGAGTCTGCGCTGCGGGACTGTTTTGATCACGCGGACTGGGAAATGTTTCACGTGGCCGCCAGAGACATTGATGAATACACAGACTCAGTCTGTGGATTTATCAGGAAATGCGTGGAAGATGTCGTCCCATCCAGAACAGTCAAATCCTTCCCAAATCAAAAACCCTGGATTAACGGAGATGTTCGCGCGGCACTGGCGGCACGGAACACCGCCTTTGCCTCCGCGAACACATCGGACTACAAACACGCACATTACCAACTCCGGAAGACGATCAAAGCAGCCAAACGTGAGTACAGGGACAGGGTGGAGCAACAGTTTGACAACCCTCGGAGTATGTGGCAGGGACTAAACACGATCACAGACTTTAGAGGGAAAACCAGCACACCGCAGACCACGGCCTCTCTGTGTGAGGATCTAAACGTATTCTACGCTAGATTCGACACAGCGAACACCATGAGACCGGACAGTGTGCGCACCGCGGATGACGTCAGTGCGCACACTGTGTCTGAGGAGGATGTGCGGAAGTGCTTCAGGAAGGTGAACGCACGCAAAGCTACTGGTCCGGACGGGATTCCCGGCCGCGTCCTCAGGTCATGCGCGGCTCAGCTGGCTGGAGTGTTCACGCACATCTTCAACCTTTCCCTCTCTCTGTCTGTAGTCCCAGCCTGCTTCAAAATGGCCACCATCGTCCCTGTACCCAAATCCTCCACCATCTCCTCATTGAACGACTGGCGACCTGTAGCCCTGACCCCCATCGTAAGCAAATGCTTCGAGAAGCTGGTCAGGGACTTCATCTGCTCTGCACTACCCGACTCACTGGACCCTCTACAGTTCGCATACCGCCACAACAGGTCCACTGATGATGCCATAGCCCTGACACTACACACTGCCCTGTCACACCTGGAGAAGAGAGACACGTATGTGAGGATGCTGTTTGTAGATTACAGCTCAGCATTCAATACCATCGTTCCCTCGAAGCTGGACAGGAAACTGCAGGATCTAGGACTGAGCAGCTCCCTCTGCAGCTGGATCCTTAGCTTCCTGTCTGACAGACGCCAGGTGGTCAGACTGGGCAGCATCACCTCATCCCCCATCACACTGAACACTGGTGCTCCACAGGGGTGTGTACTGAGCCCTCTCCTGTACTCACTCTACACCTACGACTGCACAGCCACTAACAGCTCCAACATCATTGTGAAGTTTGCGGACGACACTACAGTCTTATCACCAACGGTGATGAGACGGCTTACAGGGAGGAGGTCAGCGCCCTGACCCACTGGTGTCAAGACAACCATCTCACCCTCAACGTCGCAAAGACAAAGGAGTTGATAGTGGACTTCCGGAGGTGCAGAGAAGTACACACCCCCATCACCATCAACGGCGCTGCTGTGGAGAGAGTGAGCAGCTTCCGGTTCCTTGGCGTACACCTGGCTGAGGATCTTACGTGGTCAGTACACACAAACAAAACAGTGAAGAAGGCGCAGCAGCGCCTCTTCTTTCTCAGGAGACTGAAAAGATTCGGCATGAGCCCCCGCATCCTCAGGACCTTCTATCGCTGTGCCATTGAGAGCATCCTCACTGGATGCATCACCACCTGGTATGGCAACAGCACCGCCTACAACTGCAAAGCTCTCCAGCGAGTAGTGCGGTGCTCTGAACGGATAATTGGAGGTGAGCTTCCCTCCCTCCAAGACATCTACAGGAAGCGGTGCCTGAGGAAAGCGGGGAGGATCATCAAGGACTCCAGTCACCCCAGCCATAAACTGTTCAGACTGCTTCCATCAGGAAGGAGGTTCTGCAGCATCCGGTCCCGTACCAGCAGACTGAGAGACAGCTTTTTCCACCAGGCCATCAGACTGCTGAACACGTCATAGACACCTCAGCTTCACTACTGGAACTTCAACATTATGCACTCCACACTGTATATAAATGCCACTTGTTTTGCACATATTCAACTCTGTATATTTTATATATTTTATTATTATTATTATTATTATTATTATTTTATTTTATTTTTTACTATTTAATTTGTAAAAATGTGTATACACACACACACACACACACACACACACACACGTAGGAAAATATTTAGTATACACATCCAGAAATGCATACACTATTATATATTGTACATATATTTATTAGTTTCAGGTTGGCCATTCTTGTATTTTGCTCGTTTGTGTTGTTGTGTTTGCACATCTCTGTTGCTTGTGGGGCTCGCACACAAGAATTTCACTCGCATGTGCTGTGCCAGTGTGCCTGCACATGTGATGTGACAATAAAAAGTGATTTGATTTGATTTGATTTGATTTGATTTGAAGATATTTCATCCTAAAAAATTGTCATATGTCACAACCTAAATTGTCCTATTTTGTGTGTGGTTGTCGTTGTTGTTTGTTATGTTTTTCTCCTGACAGTGGCAAAGTGTGGGATGACACATGGGAACCTGCGCAGTTTTACACACAGTAAACCAGGCACCACAGGTCGCAGAGATCGCACAGTTCACAGCTTGTAGTTCAGCATAAAAGTTCAAAATAAAATATTTACTATACATTTCAACCAGTGTCAGTCTCTGTTTCACTCTCTAATTGTGGCTTAAGTACCTAACATATTCATGAATCTGATCGATCAATAATATCTTCCCTGCACTCGACATCTCATAGTTTTACATATCAGCCAACATTATTGTCTACATCCTCATAAATATAGAAGTGACTTGCTTATTATAACATATTACAAGGTAAAGTAAAACTGCACTGCACGTATAGTAAGTAACACCTACTGTGTATGGGAGCCTAAAGCAAAGTTAACTGCACCAGTACTAGCTTCAGAACATATTGTATATTATATGTTTCTACCTTTTTGTAATATGTCATGTTTAGATGCAGTGACAATTGCACATTTGGAGTTGTGGTCATATGTGGTCTTTATATACAGGGTATTAAAAAAAATTGACATTTTTTGCTATTTTTCTTGTTTGTTTGCACAATATTATTGTGTACATATTACATATGTAACATTATTGTTAATATTATTATTAGATATCAAAGATACAATTTGATTGAGGGTTTTCCTGTCATAATTTCAATAAAAATGCAATTACACACGTAAACAATAGGATCAAAATAAACTTTTAAAAAGTCTGTTGATCAAATGCTGATTTTCAAAACATTCTAGAGGAAAACAGAGATAAAATAATCTGAACAGTAACAGTGATTGTGGATGATGATGGAGGCTTCAATGGATTATTCTGTTTCAATCAATAGGTTTGTATCTATGACAATAATTTGATAAGTTTAACAGGTTGGTTTAGGCCTGGCAATACAGCAAATATTCACAAACTTTTGTTTTTGAAGAATGTTTATCTTTTTTGGGATGAAGCTATCTGGCAAAATGAGACAACCCTTTTAACCTAATCTTTATGTCTTTTTTGTGGCTATGATACTGGATTTTGGTTTGATGCATATGCAGGTTACAGCTGGGGAATGGCAGTATGTTGTGGATTGATTTGGCATGTTCAACCACTGTTACACCAAACTCTCTCACTTATAACATGATAAAGGCCTCTTACTCAGTGTCATGGATTTTCAATACTTTTGGGGACACAGGGCCAAAGTCTGAGGCAATAAGTCAGATCAAAGAAGGCAATGATTCTAAAATGGGAGTTTACTTATGTCATTATATATATCCAGGAATATGTGCCTGAGGATAGTTGTCATGAAATCAATATTAAATCAAAGTATTCCTTAATTACCACAGCTGACACGAGTTCTCCATAGCTGCCTGCTGTCTCAGGATCTGTCTCCAAAAAGGACCAGGGAGCGCTAACATGTTATGTTCTAGACTGATGAAGAAAATGCACATTAAACATAGTATAAACTTACTGAGTGAAGTAATGTCAAGAGGATTCCTTTAGCTCCTATTGGGTTGGTTCCTTGATCAATGCAATACAGAATCATTAATCTGGTTTTATGTAATGTCCTCAAAACATGTCAAAATGAGGCTCACTAGTCTGTGTGGCCTCCACATGCCTGTATGACCTCCCTACAACACCTGGGCATGCTCCTGATGAAGTGGCAGATGCTCTCCTGATGGATCTCCTCCCAGACTCCAGGACTAAAGCATCTGCCCACTCCTGGACATTTTGTGGTGCAGTTGGTGGATGGAGCGAGACATAATGTCCCAGATGTCCTCAATTGGATTCAGTTCTGGGGAATGGGCGGGCCAGTCCACAGCATCAATGCCTTCGTCTTGCAGGAACTGCTGACACACTCCAGCCACATGAGGTCTAGGATTGTCTTGCATTAGGAGGAACCCGGGGCCAACCGCACCAGCATATGGTCTCACAAGGGGTCTGAGGATCTCATCTCAGTACCTAATGGCAGTCAGGCTACCTCTGCCGAACACATGGAGGGCTGTGCTGCTCCCCAAAGAAATGCCACCCCACACCAAAACGGACCCACTGCCAAACTCATGCTGGAGGATGTTGCAGGAAGCAGAAGGTTCTCCACGGCGTCTCCAGACTGTCACAAGTGCTCAGTGTGAACCTGCTTTCGTCTGTGAGGAGCACAGGGCGCCAGTGGCAAAGTTGCCAATCTTTGTGTTGTCTGGCAAATGCCAAACATACGGCACTGTGTTGGGCTGTAAGCACAACCCCACCTGTGGACGTCGGGCCCTCATACCACCCTCATGGAGTCCATTTCTGACCGTTTGAGCGGACGTGCATATTTGTGGCCTGCTGGAGGTCATTTTGCACAGCTCTGGCCTTTCTTTCCTACCCCACAGTACCTTCCCTTACCATTTGTTTCCTACTCTTTTACTTCTTCTTTGATGACGGTTGTCTTTCTAGATAAGCAATTTCATTTGCTCTGGGGCGAGTCAATGGCTCGGGTGCATTCTGGGACTGTCAGTTCACCAGTGTGCTGGCATGCTTCTTAACAAACACACCACTACAGCAAACATCTCAGTTGTACTTGTTGATTTCTTCGACAAAACACTGAACAAAAAATTTACTTGTGAGTGTGCTGCCTGGTGCTTTTAAATTTTGTGATTATTTGAGCAGCCCAGAAAGCATCCCATAAATTAAATTATGTTATCGTATCTGAACATGTACACTAGTCATTAAATTAGATGGGAAATAATGATTCAGGGTAAACAACTGCACCAAGGAAATTCCATTTTTCTTCTCAAAATGTAAAATGTCTGTTGATAAGCAATTTCTAAAACAGACATTATGAAAATCACATTAAACAGATGTGATTAACTTTTTATTTTACCAAACATAACATCAATGATGACACAATCAGTCTTCATCAGAAGTGCTCAAATCACTCTCAGTGGCATCGTCTGGAATGTCCTCCTCCGAGTCCATTTCCAGGAGTGGTTGGTGGCTGAGGATTCTCTTGTACATGTCCTTTACTTTGAGCGTTTCAGCTTTCAGTTCACTTTGTTTTTTTAAAACCAGGCTACAGAGTCCCTTCTGTGCATCCTCCGACATGCCAACAAAGGAGGCTGTAAAAAGAACAAAACAAATAAATATGAGAAAAGTAAAAAAAACAAACAACAAAAAAACATCACCTCATAAACACAATGAATTAGGATGCTGTAATTAAACATTTTTTTAAAAGGGAGAAGGCAGTGTTAGCTAGCAATCTAGATATAGGTAAAAGATCCAGTAAGACTTTAGCATCTGCTATTATTTTCAATCGATTCATCAAAAAATTAATAAATAAATAAAGTGCTTACAGTCTGAGGAGATTGTCCCCAACACCACAGAACGCATTCGCAACACTGTCCAGTGATGCCGCATCTCCCTGCAAAGGATCATCTCCTCCTCTCTCAGGCGCCTCACAGCCATCACCTTCTCAAAGACCTTTCTCTTTGTCCGGAGGTCAGCAGCAGCTGCAGTTTAACAACATCAGATGGGAAAACATAGCAGCATATTATGATTCAAGAACAAAACATTCAACTGCTGCTCAGATACTGGGAGCTTGTTTAAAAAGGATATTTATAAATCAAGAGCTTACGTTCACTTGTGCTCTGCCAGGGCCAAATATCGGTCTGCATGAGGGCATCACTGGATACGATTTGCTTTGTTGGTTCAGCGAGCTTGTTGTAGTCGTCAACAGCAGCCGCCAAGCGTTTCTTCTCATCTAAGATGACCTTGTGAATTCTGTGTCGCCTCTTGTTGCTATCTGTAAATAATCATAAAAAATTCACACCTTCACATAATGCATATATTTACATTTTAATCTACACTCATCAATTTGTTTGCTAGAACAAATCACATCCAGCTTAAACAAACCTGGATCTGATTTGATTCTGTTTACAAAGTAGCTGTACGAGCTGTACAAACTGAGCATCAAACGGTCCGTTTCAAAGAAACTGTGACACCATTTTGTCTGTAAAGACTTTGTGTTCGCACTCTGATGATGACGACAAGCTCCTCTATTCGTGCCTGCAACGCTCCAAGGCTGCCATCAGTTTGATCCGTTTCTAAGTGAGAGGAATATTAATCAGAACACAGGATGAGTAACAGTCACCAAACTACAGTGGACTCTGTAATCACTGACTTGATGATATTCATTATAAGACATCTGGAGCCTTCATGTGCTGCTATCTCATGATAATCATGAGATAACAAGTATGTTGGTGTTCAGGTTTATAAAACCAACTAGTACGACATCATTTCAACCCAGGTTCTATCCAATTTGATGAAACGCAACAACTCTGCCATAAATTTGCTTTTCCAAGGCTTATTTTTCATTGTTTGTTGACACTGTCAGAAAGATCTTAACTCTAAGTTCTTTAATGAGGCCATGGTGGGTCCTGTTGTTATACACGAGTGCATTATATTGAGACTCACCTTCAGCCCATTGCTGCAGTGTGTCGTCATCCACACCCAGCTCATTTCTGCTCGCATTCAGGCTCTCCACTTGTTCTCTAAGGATCCTTATGATCTAAGAATGCATTCATAAATGTCATTCATATTGACATTAAAAGAGTACTGGTGTTTTCCCCCCCATTACCACACACATTAAAATGGGTGTTGAAAAAATGACCTTTAGATATCGCTGGCTCAAAGTGCGGCCCAGTTGTTCCACTTTCCTTTTGTTCCACCCCAAAGCCAGGAGGCTCAGCATGTCTGTTCGCCCTGCATTTCAGTTAGTATACAAATAAGAATGAATGAGCAGGAGACTGAGTGGAATCTCACACACAGACACACACCTGCTTTAGACATGTACTTCGTTGTGATGGCCGCCCTAGACAGGAAACTGTTTACTTGTTCCACCTCTTCTCCAACTGTAGAACCGGCCCCATCCTGAAACGCACCTCCCCATTTGATCTATAGAAAGGAGGTCACAATACATGACTGCTGAATTCATTCAACCTTATAACAAAATGTCTCAAACTAATCCAAAACTACAAGCTGCAGTATACCTCGCATTTCTAAGTGTGAGCCTTTGCATGCATGACGGAGAGAAAAGGACGCATTGACAAGAGGTTCCTCAGCTCAGGGCACTGCTGAGCCACCTTGGTTAAATAGGGGAAATATTTACAGGCCACATCGGAGCAAAGGAACGTAATATGTCCTGGGATGCTAGCTGCCAACTTCCTCTGGAGAAAAAGGGGGTAAGCAAAGATCTCCCCTCGAAACATGTTCAATGCAGCTAAGAGGACTCCGTGGCGACAAACAGCTATTTCCATGCCCTCCTCATCCAACTTCCCAGTGGACTTTTTGGACGACTCCTTTGCTGCAGTCCAAGATGAAGATCCACACAACCCTTTCCCCGGGACCTATACACTCAAAGATTTTAACATAAAAGACATGACATGATTAAGCCCTATCAGGGACAAACTTTTTAAAACAAACGCATAACAATTAGCTGAATTAGTCTCGAGTCACACAAGACCTCAGATCTCCCCAGGACAGCACTGATAACACAAAATAAAAATCATGTTGTTTTTTTTAAATACACATGGTGACAAAATTAAGTAAACATTAAGATAAAGTAAAGTAAATAGTATTACGACAACACCAAGAGAAAAATAAAAAAAATATCGACCCATCCAAATATGTCTACACACACACACACACACGTATGAGTATATGGTTACGGCATTAACGTCATTTTAACAAGATTAACGCTAACAGCACTAATATATATATGTGTATCTTACATGATTTGTGTGTCTCTGGATGTATTTCACAAACTCAGCAACTTCCTCATCTTTCTCAATGAAGACACCTTCAAAGTTCCCCTGCTCTGAAGTGCTGAACGAACACAGTGACAGTTGTTTGAAAAGAAACATTAAAATACATTTTTGTACAAATCCATATTTGATTTATGTACACAATGCATAACGTACCTTGCATTAGACTGAAAGCGATAAAGCTTGCAGTTTCCATCAACTGACACGGCAAGCATGTCTGGAGTGCAGGCAGGGCAGCTAAAGCATGGCTCCTTGCACATCCTGTCCACCTCAAACTTTACAGCACTACACTCCAAGAAACTTTTACTGAAGGCATCAGCTGATATTCGGCCATTCTTTTACATAGAGGACATACAACAGAATATTCACGGACAGTCATCATAAACATTGATTTGCACAATTTCCTTAAACTTAGCAAATTTAGAAACCCACCCTTCCAAAATGGGCTGTTCGTTCATCCAGCATTTTGACAAATGCCTTAAGTGACATCCCTGGTGCAGCTTCTTAATGTCATAGAAAGACTGAAAGACATCCATTGAAAACAGGGTGCAGAAATTTAAGGTGCCAGGCCAATATCCACCACCCTGGAAGTCCTTAACTGAGGGGGACCACATTAGGCCACAGCTGGTGCAGCTCACCACTGGCAGTGCAAGGTTATAACGGCCTTTAGAAAGGATAAGGATAAATTCAGTCATGGCTCAAAGCATTCATGTTTTTCATGTTGTTTTCAAATCGGTCTGGTAAATCCAAATGACCTTTGACAGGTGCCCACATATACTGCGGGCCGAGGGTAATTAAAACCAAGATAGCAATGCACAATTTGCAATAAAACCTCCAAACACATCTATTGTGTATGTAGTGTGTGACAAAAGGGCAACTTACCATTTATGGTTACAAGAGCCACAATTGCGCCGGGTGAAACCTCAACGTTACCTGCTGGGCAGTCACACACAGTCTGGTCTTTGCACAGGCAATAGCCGAACTAACATTAAAACACACAATATATATAAAAAGAATTAGAAATTAACTGATACACAATAAATATACAATAACAGCACACACTCATAGTACATAGCAAGAAATGCATAAGACTTAAAAACCGTACATATTGGATTGTGAAACTCTGATGAAGGCTGCAAAAACCCTCCTGTTACTGCCTCTCTGCTGTGCAGGACAAAGCGTGTGTGAACTGCAATATCACAGTCAGCACAAAGGAATGGAAGAGGCAGGCAGTCCAGACACCTCACAACTACTTGTTTGCCACACTGACACACACGGTGTGACTGTGGATCCAGAGTAGCTAACATATTGTCTATAAGACAAGGCCTGGCCTCTTTCCACTTTAGCAAGGACACCATGTTTCTGATCGCCCAGTGAGTAGCAGCTGACTCAGACGACGTCTCACAAGTCATGGCTGCGTCCTCTTCTCCATCCTCCAACAACTGAAGGAGCTCCTGACGAAGCACCTCAGTTCCACACACTAACAGAAAAAAAATAAAGAAACTCTTCCACAAAGTGAAAAACACTCTAGGCAGTATGTTTCTTAGGACTGCACAAAAGCCCTGCATAACTCAACTATAACAACAAATATAAAAGTAAACAGAAATCACAATATATACAAGAAGGTAAAGTACCTTTTGTTGGGTTGACACTGGCAACATAACTAGGTTCTTCACGTGGACACTGATGCTGATCTGCAGACACTGGGGGGGAAAAGAGATTGAAGAATATTTACTTACTGAAATTCTTTGGTGAAAACAAGTTGTGAGATAAAATCAATGGTTGTGTGAACACTGACCACGTGGCATGCAACTAGTACTTCGACTGGTTGATGGTCTTTGAGGAATAAAAGCTCCCTGTCTGTCACGTTTTTTCCAGCGCACTGGTCTTGGCTGAGGTTCACTCTGTGCATCATTCTACGCAATTAACAAGGAAAAAAGGGAACACCTAAAATACAGTCTATGATTAAAGCAAAGATTATCAAACATCTTAAGTTAACCAACTTAATTTGACATAAACTTTAAAAAAAATTCAAATAACATAACGTTTACTCCGTACAAAATATTAGACAAGCGTGTTCCTTCTTTAACAACTGTTTCCACTAAAAATGTTACCTGCATATCTTGAAGGAGTTCGTCAGCAGCCTGAAGCTCTTCCTCCAGCTCGGGATCCTCTGAATCACTCATTTTCAAGCTAAAGAGGAAAGAGATTTTTGCAGAACTCAGTGACATAAACACATAACTAACGCAATTCAAATGATTTTCAGTCTTGGCGCTCCGGTTAATGTTAGCAATTAACGTTAGCATCATCAGTTTGTAAAGAGCTAGCAGAACTCTTAGCGCAAAAACTGCTTTACGCACCATGTGAGGGTATTTTGCGGCACACAAGTCCTTTAACGTTTGTAATAGATTTAATCCATCATCGTTGGATTAAATGGCTAATGCTGCAGTAGACACGTGTAGTCGTTACCTAGCAAGCATGCTGACGGTAGCTGTAGCCATTTTTAAATACATTACACCGTTTCCGAGATCAGTCACCTCTGTTTGTTTGAAGCTTTTATGAAAAAACAAACTTTGAAATAGTGATGGGACGTTCTGTATCGAGGCTTCGGAGCGTGTGTCGAGTAATGGAGGGGGCGTTTCCGCGAAGCGCGTATCGAGGCTTGCTTCATTTATGGGAGGAGCTGAAAATGATGACGTCCGAAGCCTCGCTGCCCGGCTGTACCACGTGACTGGTTCATGAAGTGGTTCGAACTTTGCCGCGAGATATGACAGATATAAACCCCTCAGACTTCATTCAAAATGTGGGTGTTTGATGGAGAGTTGCGGTTAGAGAGAGTTTGGAGACCGTTTGGAGGTTTATGAGAGTGAGGAGAGAAAGTCAGGAGAGAATGGAGCCAGCTAAGAAGAGGAGGATGTCCTCCCCTGTGTGGGAACATTTTGATTTTATTCCTCCCAACAAGGTATGTAAATTTCTACAGAAGATGTATTTTCATGATACTGATGGTGCAATACAATTTATGTTGAGCTGTCTTGACTTTTGTACAAGGTGAAGTGTTTGCTATGTGCCAGGGAGCTGGGATATAACAACAACATCCATGCTTAGGCACTACAGAGCTTTGCATGAGAATAAGAGGAACACCGATTGTGGAGCAAGACCAGGTGAGCCATCAAATGTCATGATAATATAGCATGCAGTAATGTTACTAAATGATATAACAATATTATACAACTGTTATAAGTTACGTATGTGATATTTATATTTGTGCTTTATCTTTATTGTCTTTCCTCAGGAGAACAATCTCAAATAGATGAAGACCTGGTCAGCATGGTGATTGAGGACTCACAGCTATTTAGCATTGTGGAGGACAAAGGATTCAAAAGATTTGTTAAATCATTAAATCCTAGCTATGTTCTCCCCACTAAAAAGGCCATAAAAGCAGTGAAAATTTAGTTTTTACAGAATAAAATGTGAACAGGCAGGACTGTGTAGCTGTCCATACCTCAACGTTACAAAAGCACAACTACTGTCCACACCCCAACCACACCTCACCTCACAGTAAATGATCATTTCCATTTCAAGCATTTCCAAATAATAATTTTCCACACTGCCACTATAAATATACACAGTATACTGCCATCACTACAATATACATGTTTTACACACTCCTTTTGTTGTTGACATTTACAGGCTGTGTGCAAAATGCCACACTCTTCAAATTCATGCCAGCTATTATTTTTACGTCCAGTAGGTGTCCTGCTAGAGCAAATGAAGCTTCATGAAGCTTCGCGTTGGGGTGAACCAATTGGATGAAAAGCTTCAGTGCTTCATGGGGCTTCATCTGCCCATCACTACTTTGAAACACACATCAAGGTATTACTTTAAATATATGTATTTTTTACATACCTGCATTAGAATCAATCAGTTCCGCCTCATTTTCTTATTCTTATAAATGGGTCTCTCCGTTTTCCCATCAGCCTTTGCTTACACAGGTTGCGTCTGATTGGCTGGAGCCGAGCGCGTCCAAAACTAACAGGAGTGGTGAATGAATCTATAAATGTGTTTTACGTGTGAAATGAAAATAATAAACCTAACAAAGGATTATGTACGTTAAATCTGCGCACTTTCAGATCGTGAATCAGTTTGGAAAACACTGTGTGATGGCCACAACATGAAGCGATTTTATTGTTGAATTATCAGTGATACTTTCGTGTTTTTGTTGAGAAATGTTAACGATGTCATTAAAAGAAAGCATTAAATTAGGGAGAAAAACCCGTTCGCGGAGAGGGTCCCCGGTTCTCCAGTTAGATTGTGCTTCACGGCGTCATGTTTCGCCGTGACGGGGTTATTATTGGAGTAAATGGATGGCTGGAGCCTCTGCTCGAAGCGTCTCTGATCGCCGCGAGCGGGTTCATATTGGAATGAATTGACAACCCACAGCGTCACATAAAAACGTGGAAGGGTACCTTAGGCGTCAGCATGAGAAGTTAAGGGACGTGACAAATCGTCATTATTTTACGTGTCGGGAGTGAGAACGGGTTGCTCTGTAACTTGGAGGATGTGGAGTAGGCTGTATTTTAATCAAAGACATATCAATCAATCAATAACCATGTCTAAAAACAACACAGGTTGACCAAAGTGCTGTACACAGTAAAAGAAAAAGTAAAAAGTAGAAACAAATACACACAATGAACAAAACAAAAAATAATCCCAAATTTCGTTTTTTTTTCTGAAGGGGTCAAACACTTTTATGCAAGAATGACAGCGAGGTGAAAAACCTTCACCCGCAAGAAAACTCGAGCTGTGACTCATAGTACGAACACACACCTCACAGTAACACACTTTAATTGTTTAATGTGAACTTTTTGCCAAGCTAGCTAATCCTGACCAACACACCAGACACAGAAGATAAAGGAACGATGTTTTACTGTTAGAGACAGAAAGGTTAAAACATTTTGGCAGAGGGCTAAAAGGGGCTAAAATTACCCAAAAAGAAATTCCATTTGACCAAAAACACTTAATTTTTAAAAAATTAAGTATATAGTTATGAATAATGAACAAATAATTAACAAACTGGGGTTTATAAATCGTGTAACACATCCTTATGGTAAGAAATTTTACCTTAATGCGTTACATGTGTTAGAAGTCAATGTATCTTTAACAATATACTCCTTATTTTATATCTCCTGATCCTTCACAGAGCTGCATGAACCTGTTGTTGATGTCAGAGAGTCAAACTCTGCTGAAGAGTGGGTTGTTTCCTGTTCAGCCACTGGTCGACCTGCTCCCACTGTAACACTCAGTGTCTCACAACAAGACCTCAGCTTCTCACAGTACAACACTGTCAGTGTGTCCAACACCAACGCTACATTCACTGTCACCACTACAGCTGTGCTCTCAGGTTCACGTAAACACAGCACACAGGTGGGATGTGCAGCACGAGTGCTCTCTGCTCCTCACAGAGAGGTGATGGAGACGATTCCTGAGGTCCAGCAGACGTCAGATTATCAGTGATGGTGAGAAACTGAGATGCAATAACAATGCATTGTGCTAGTATGCATTTTCTCTTTGATCAATAATTGATGTATTCATTTTGATCAGTGTCACATTTTTCCTGCTTTTTCAAGTTTCCTCCTGGATCATTGTATTAGCTGCAGCATTGGTGATGATGGTGTTTGTCAGTGTTGCTGCTCTGCAGTAGGCTACTCTTTAAAGAAAAAGACCAGATAACTTTCATTTTTCATTTCTTGTCATTTTTTTCTACACCAAAATCTATCCAATAATATCTGCATAACATTTTCTACTTGTGATTTAGTTATTAATTCTTTGCTTCATGATTCAATCGGTCTTTGTCTAGTATTAAATTTTATGTTTCCCATTTAATCCCACTGGCTTTAAAGTGTTTCACCAGATTTTTACGAAGTATTTCCAGTCTTTTGTTGTCTCTGTCCCAAATGTTCTGAAATGTGTTGCATGTATTAAAAGAAGTTGGACCAAAAAATGTACTATGTACTTATAAACTTACATTTATGAAAGCTGAACAAACACTGATATACTTGACTTTTGTAACAGTGAAAAGGCGATCTGTTTTTATTGATAAATATATATGTTTGCATTACTGTTATTTAGATTGCCATGTTAGAACGTAGCAAACAACATTGTTTGTTCCTCTATGGTTTCTTTATTTTTACAAATCTAAATGTTTTTGGTCAAAAGATTAATAATTTCATATTGAGGTCAGATGGTCAGCAGTTTTGATGTTTTTGCAGAGATTTTATTTTTTGCAAAATAGCACAAGTAAACATTAAAAGTAGTTCCTAAATCAAGGCATTTATTATTAAGGCGGCCATTATTATGGCCCTGTGTGGAAAAAGTGATTGCCCCCTAAACCTAATAACTGGTTGGGCCACCCTGAGTAGAAACATCTGCAATAAAGCGTTTGGGATAACTGGCAATGAGTCCTTTACGAGGTGCTGGAAGAATTTCTGCCCACTCATCTTTGCAAAATTGTTGTAATTCAGCCACACTGGAGGGTTTTTGAGTATGAACCACCTTTCCAAGGTCACAGCACCTCAATCAGATTCACGTATGAACTTTGGCTAAGCCATTCCAAAGTCTTTCTTTTGTTTTACTTAAGCTGCTTAGAGGTGGACTTGTTGGTGTGCTTTGGATCAAGTGCACTTCAGCTTGTGGTCGTGAACAGATGGCCAGACATTCTCCTTCAGGATCCCAGAAACTGGATTCTGTTCATCTTGACGTTGCATCTCCAGACTGAGAGATCTCAATTACTTTGTTTCTTATTTGCTTCTGAATTTCCTTGGATTGCGCCATGATGTGTAGTTTTTGAGGATCTTTTGGTCTACTCTACTTTGTCAGACAGGTCCTGTTTAAGTGATTGATTCAGCACAGGTTTGGCAGTAATCGGGCCTGGCTATGACTATGGAAAAATTGTATATTTTCTATTGATAAATGCAAATATTTTATGTCTGTTATGTGCATTGCCGTGTGGAGAATATAAGGAAAACAATTGTGTGGTTTACATTGTTTCTTCCTCTTAGATTTCTTGATTTTTTTAAAAAATTGCAATAACTTTATGTTAATTTCAGTGCACTTTCACATTTCTTTAAATTCAAACTACAGTCCTGTGAATAACTAGAAACACTTCTAGCAGCACAAATGTGAGGTAATTGTTTTCTGCTTGACTTTATCAGTCTCTCATATTGTTGTGGAGGAATGTTGGCCCACTCTTCATTACAACGTTGCTTCAGTTCTTTGAGCTTTGTGGGTATTTATTTAAGCACAGCTCTCTGAATGTCCCAGGTTGAGGTCTGGACTTTGCTTTTCAGCTATTCTGCTGTAGATTTGCTGCTGTGTTTGGGATCATTGTTCGACTGCAAGACCTAAACTTTACCTATTAAACAGTTAACTCTGTATTTTACACTTTATGTGAATATTGTTGCAGATTTCAATTATTAATGTTTTTATAACTTTGTTCTTTCTTATATTTAATATTATACAATATTTATACTTCATGTCTCTGTCTTCTTTTGAACACTCCAGCACAGCATCACTATAACTTTGTCCTCACTGACAATAAAGCTGTTTTATATATTTCATTGCAAATGTTTCAAGCAATTTGTAGCTGTATCTTAAGATATTTTGTTAATAATATAGTATTTTATATTGTTTTTTTCCCCATATTTGAGAAATATTTAACATGTAAAAGTCTGTTTATGTACAATTTGGTGATATTAGCCCTGATTATTGGAGGAACTTGTACATGAAGCAGATTTCTGAGACTTCAGATTTGAAGGTTGTTGTCATATAATCTAAATGATGGCAGATTAACGTTCCCTACCTCTGTCCTACAACCACAGGACTCCTTTGCATTCGACTGATAGAAATTTCAAGCTCAGTGTTAATGAAGATTTCAAAGGCCTTAGTGCAGGGGTAGGGAACGTCTAAAACCTGCAGGGACACCGGCCCTCGAGGCCTGGAGTTCCCTACCGCTGCCTTAGTGTGAAAGGAATGAAGCTGTAGCGCCTCCCAGTGGTTGAAAAGAGG
The DNA here is from genome assembly GCF_057381845.1 of Rhamphochromis longiceps. NCBI lineage: Eukaryota > Metazoa > Chordata > Actinopteri > Cichliformes > Cichlidae > Rhamphochromis > Rhamphochromis longiceps. The sequence goes on along the minus strand of NC_140559.1, from coordinate 69,302,013 downwards.
TACACAAGAGGTTAGAAATAAGAGGCTGTAGAAATAACATTACAGAAAAGCAGGACATGCTCAAGCAAAACATTATAGAAAGTCTGTCACGGTTCTGGGTCAGTTTGACCCAGTATTTTGAGTTGTCATGTTTTTGCAGGTTTAGTTTAGTTCCATGTGTCATTTTCTGTCTCTCTCTCTATGTCGAGTCTGCGTGTTAGTGTGATGGTTTCTTGTTCCTGTTTTATTGTGAAGGTCTGCGTCTCATGTGAGTGTGTTCAGTTTGACCTCTGTCTCGTCTTGGTGATTATTCCCAGCTGTGTCCACCACCTGTGTGTAATTCCCCTGTGTTTCTCTGTGTATTTAAGTCGTGTCCTCTGTCATTGTAGTTGCTGGTCCGTCTGTGTATCCACCATGTCTCACCCGTGTGTTTGTGCTCTGTAGTTTAGTTGTTTCCAGTCTAGTTTAGTTCGTGCTCCATTTGCTGTTTGTCCATATTTATTTTTGTGTTCAATAAACCACCTTCACTTCTCCACTACTGCCTGCGATTGGATCCTCATTTATTATTTTCACACGGCTCTCCTCACCCGCCGTGACAGTACGGACCAGCCAGATATGGATCCAGCGGCAGTCACCCCACCTAGGGAGCTTCAGGAGGCCGTTATCGACTCTGCTTCTAAATTGATTTACCAGCTGTTAGAGCATGAGGGAGAAGTGTCTCTTTACACTGTGGAAGCCAACCTACAACACCTTATTTCCAGTTACCCCTGGTTATTGGACTCACTGCGTCCGCTCGTACAGAATTTTGTTCTTCACGAGCTTCACCTACACCCCCCCGCCGCTACCGCTCGCCTGCTCATGCAGTGATATCATCAGTGACAAGTCAGGTGATAGAGGCTAATGCAAAATGGTGTTTCAGTGAGGCACAATTTATTATGACAATACATTTTTTTTAAATACTCAGTATGAATTAAACAGGTTAAAGGTCAATGCTCTGTTGTAATATAAAGACAAAATGATTGACAGCAGCCCAGCAATATCAGTAAAACGCAAATTAGCCACATGGTGCAATGTAAGGAGCTCTGTGATTGGTTAGGAAAGGACAGACTGGCTACCTCGATTTTTCTTCACTGCACATTGATCCATAGCTTTGCTCTGTAAAGGCTAACAAAGTGCTTTTGCTTTACAAAGACATTCAGCGTCGGTATTCACTCTTTTAAAATGCCACTGAACACTGGAGTGAAATGGAGCCCTGATCCTCAGAGTTTTATTGTTGCTAACATTTCTTATAGATAGCACAGATAGTGCCCCACTGCAGTAATCACTCATGTCTAGATATTCCTGTTAAAAATGAGTTTTTCCTCCCCACTGTAACATGGCAAACATAGCAAACGGATAATCCAGCTGAAGCTTCAGACAGCCGTCAGACAGTGAAACACTGCCATCTGCTGGACTCGAATAACAAAGACGCTGCTTTGACGGGTGAGGGAGTTTCAACAAGTCTGCAACGACTCAAGCATCAAACTACAGAACTATTCTAGCGGACATGGTGCTCTAATGACTGCTTCATTAACGCAGCTCAGAAAGGATAATAGAAACTCAATAAATTATGAAATACAAAACTTACTGGTTCACTGCACACACAAAACGTCTCTTATTAGCACAACACTGCTCAGGGCTCAGAGTATATTCCTTATAACCTATTAAACCTTAGCGTGTTATTTTGAAGTGTTACAGGTGAAACAGCCAACCAGTGAAGTTACCTGTAATTTCAACATTGAGCTACAAAAATGCTTTTTTTTAATTTCTTTTTACAGTTTTGCAATTTTACACAAGTTTTATCATCAGTGTCACAATGACTGCTGCTAAAATTGAGTATGAGCTTGTTGTTGGTCTGATTAAAAGGTTAAATGTAAAAGCATAATTTAAACATGTGATGTGAGGTCATTAATTACAGTGCAGGTGTCCTGCTTTAGGATCATAAATTAATACTTCCAAAACAGTAAAGTTGTAGAGAACCTATGTTCATTATCGTTGCTAATCATGGAAAGACAAAGACGTCAGACTCTGCTGAAAAATATTACACCCTCCTACTCTCTGCACACAGCGGTCTGAGGGACCTTCCAGGATCGGGGATTTTATTTATTTTGTTCTTTTTTGGTCTTACTGGTTAGTAGGTGGTGATTTTGTACCTGGTGATCTCACATTTGGAACAAAAATTGCTGTGGAGCAGATTAGGTTCAAAGGATAACTTGGCTCTTGAAGTTAGCCGGATAAGACAGCGTTCTGCTTCACAGTTGAGGCCTCAGAGAGTTGTTGCTAACCAAAGTCTATCTTGTACGGCCATGCAGCATCTTATGACATTTTGTAACCTGAGCAGTGAAATGATTGCTGTTTTAGTGCACATACACAGTGTGGGGATCAGTATCAGGACAATAAAGTTATGGTGCAAAAAGCTGCATCTGGTCAGAAGGAAAAGCACGCACACTTGGAAGACTTGACCATTTGCACAAAATGAATGGCTGACACTGGACAGATGAGAGAATGTGGATGGTCACACCCTCGTGCATTAAAGAGGGCTTTCAGTTCATTGAAAACACAAAACCAAACAATGAGACAGCTGATCAGTTTGCTTCACTAAATCATCGACACAAGCCGTGTTGTAGAGGGTACTGCAGCCGTGGCAGGTTATCATCTTAATGTGGCCCTGACACTCCATCGTACGCCACAAAGCTGTGAATAAATGAAAAGCAAAGAGGCATCATCACTAACATAATAACTGTAGAAGTTATCCCGCTGCATTACATTTATCAGGATATCGTAATAAATGCTCATCATATGTTGCTTTGACCCATCATTGTTGTCATTAATATCGGTACGTGACACTGGACACTTCCTGTCATTCATATGTCATGACTTTGTGATCAGTGTAGCAGCTTGAAAATAACTGCTTGGTTAACAGCAGGTGTACAGGCAGGTGCTCTGATCAAATAACATGTTTGGCTAAAGAAACAGAAAATAAAAACATGTAAATAGGAACACCCACATCTCTACTTCTTCTTCTATTTTCCATTTCACACTTACAAAAAAGTTCTCCTGCGTAGGTGTTGAGACAAATATATGTCAATTTAATACTTCAGACAGGCCCCAGAGCAGGTCTGAACAATTAGTCCACTTAAAATCAAAACTGCAATTTGAAACCATGCAATTAGCAATTTTGCAAAGAAAACTTGGCTAGGCTAAGCTAAGCTAACTGTTAGACAAAGTAGAGGAGTTGGAAGAGTAAAGGATTCTGGTTAACTCCAGTTCAACTTAACATTAAATTAAACTGACAAATATCATGTTTATATTCATATCTTAGTCTTTTGATGAGCTCTATCTTATAAATCTATTAGACTCAGACGAGGTCGGCACAGGGACAGGCCTCGGGGGTCCAGGCCCACCCGGTGAAGTCCTTCTTCCCCAACATCTTCTGATGTACTTCATTTATACATTTTGGTAATGAAGTACTTAAACTACCACCTCACTGATTAGTTATTGCAGTGTGAGCTCAGTTCAATTAATCAGGTCACAGTAGTTTAGCACTTCTACAGCAATCATGCAACCAGCAGGACTGAGGAGGACACTGGGTGGACGGGCTTTGCAGGTCAGACTTTGAAACAATCTTTTATTGTCATTACGCCAAAAGCAGTGAAATTATATGGTGTCCCATTCAGTGCAAATAAAGAATCTGTGTTTACTGACAGGACAAAGCACTGAACATGATTTCATCTGTTAACCTGGACAAATTCCAAAACAATTCCTTATTATTTCTTTTTCTTAAGTAAAACCAGTAAAAGCTTCTACTTCAAAAATATGGACTTAACACTGAGATCCTGATATTTTAGACCAGTTGAATTTAGATGATCTTTTTTAGTTCGTTCAGTTTGCTGGTTCTAACGACGACGGTCTTCATCAGTTTTAATGTCACTGTGACTCATATCTCTGCATGGCTGTTTTGTTCTGAGTGCACTGTGACAATGAAGTTAAGATCCGGTGATCAGCACAGCAGCCTGGGAGTGACTGCTTGGTTAACAACAAGGTTTACAAGACCTGATCAAATGTCACACTGGAAATATTTTGCAAGTGAAACAGCAAATGAAAAAATGTAAATATGTTAACTGGACCACCTACATTGTTTCGAGAGCAGAACTAAAGAGTGCGACCCATCACTTCAGTTTCAGCATATAATTTCTATTTAACACTCAAAAAAATCTGTTGTACAAGTATTAAAAATATATTCACAAATGAAATTGACATGCCTGAGATGAAAACATTACTCATACAAGTTGTCAGGTAAAGTCTATAGCACTGTTACATCTAAATATGGACACTGAGCTGGGACGATGTCACAGATCTGAGCCTCTGCACCTTCACTATACGTTTGTGTATGTCAGGCCTGTCCTGTATCTCTCCACCACCTGATCCAACACACCACCAAATCCTGATCAGCTGATCATCTCTGCTCCTCTAATCACCTGAATATCCAAGTATCCGAAAGTGTCCATCGATCTGACAATACAATTGTAAAACCGATCACTGACCTGTGCCCTAATGTGTTCTGTGCACTTGTGAACACACTTCCTTATGGAGTACGTTTATTAAGGACACTCTTTCATTAGCACACAGGTTCAATAACACAACAAATAACCTCCAATAAACCTTTTAATAAACTGTCATTGGAGGCTGATGTGTTCTCTCTTGGCTTGTTTTCTTGTTGTGTGCCACACAGAAAATAAATGCATGGTGTCTTAACTCACTGATACGGGGATATCAATGAGCACAGAGTCCAGCCAACGATGGCACAAAGTCAAACCTCCTTCAAGGAAACTGGAGAGTCCAACACTGGCATTGAGGCTACCCCAACAATATCAATATGGTGTAACTTCCTGCTCTAACTCAGGCTCCTTCCCCACAAGAAAGATGATATTTTATGTACTCGAAGTCAGACCTGGAATCTGCGGGTCAGACTTCCTGGGCCCCCGACCCCTGACCTCTGAGATTTTCATGTCTTGTATTTTATAATATTTATCTTTTGTTCTCCTGCCAAAATTGTAAACACTGTCATCATGCCATATTGCACTGTTGTTCGATCAGCTTCATTAAATATACTTTTATATATACTTTTATCCTTTGTTTTGTTATACATCCATTTAAACCCTCATATGAAATTATTACAACCAACTGGTAGTAAAACAAAAATAAAAAGATTGTTCAACATTTTAACTGCAAATGGTCAAAACACTCACTTTATTTGCCAAAAATTATACTTAAAAAGGGGAAAAAAGAAGTGTTAATAGTTTATTTGAAAGGTCAAAATATACCAACACATCTTTTTATTTTAAATCTATTTGTTTGTGCATTAATTTTTTTTCTAAAGCCAGATGTGGAAAAACAGGCTGCATCTACATGCAGGTTCTTGTGGTCAGTGGTCATCATATTTGCATTATCTTTCTGAGTCACAAGCAGGGAAGTGTTAAAGTTTCCTAGAAGTGGTGGGCCAGTGATGTAGGTGTGGATGCAAAGGATTATTTGAGGTGGTGCTGATCAGAAGTATAAAAATCAAAGTGTCCAGATCCAAACACACTTTGTTCCTCTGTGACAGAAGTGAACTAGAACTCACAGCAGCATCTGAACTGCAGAAGAGATCTCTGCTCATCTCCGTCTGCATTCCTCTTTTGGTAAGAACTTATTATGTATCATTTAAAATGATTTTCCTTTTAAAGCTGGGCAGCAGGCTCACGTTGAACATCTCCATAAACTGTCATAATTCTGCTGCTACACTAAACACTGCATTCGGTGAGCACACTAAACTTACGTAAGCTGTATATTTGCACGGTGAGAGACCTGTTTTTGCTGATTTGTGTTCAAATACAACAAGATCTTATTTAAACTGACTGTCAGATGTTGCCTATCCAGTTATGTAATGAACCCACTATATACATGAACCACAGACCCTTCACCACATCTTCATCACCTGCTGTTCCAGACAACCAACTTATACCTGAACCACTGCAGGTTAATCATCATCATTAGTAAAGGAAAAAAAGGTGAGTGTCTTATTATTTTTATTTTGCAGTGTGTCACTGTTACTACAGAGCACACTGAAACATGTGACAGGAAAGAATAACTGAGTGCAGAAAGGCTTTTATATTAAATCGGATTTAAACTTTGTTCTTAATGAACCGGATCTATTATGACCTGGACTTTTATCTATAAAATGGGCTTGTGAAACCCAGAGGAAAACTCTCTCAATATATCTGTAGATATAAATATATATTTATCCAAATCACATCAAGTAAAAAAGGCAAAATGACAAAATTAAAAAAAATAATAACAAAAAGTATAAATGAAAACACAAAATTTTAAGGCAAAAACAAATATCTTGATGTCTTAATACGATGAATATAAAATATAAAGTAATACAACAAGGTTAAATATCTAAACATTTAAAGACAACTACTTCAGCTTTTCAAAGCTTCTTTTTCCAGTTGAAAATGACATCATCACGCCTGAATCTGCTTCCAGGAGCCGTCCAGATCAGGCTTGTTCAGGATATTTAGAAATCGTCCTAACAGTTGAAAAATAAAAAATAAACAGAGAACAAAGTAATATATATGATTAGAAATAAATAAAAAAGAAAACTATAAATAAAACGACTTCTTTCATTTAAAGAAAAAGGTCTATCAGTCCTCTTGTCGTGTGTGTTTGCAGCTCACAAAGACGACTTACTGAGCTTCAGGATCCAAAAGGATGTATCTGCCAAATTCTTAATGTGGAAAAATGTCCATGTGTTTTCTTCTCCAGGAGACGATGAAGACACTGTTTGTCTGCATGATGCTCGTGCTGCTCTTTGCTTCCGGATTTTCCAAAGTGAACAATTTTCTACTAAGCGAGCACCGACCTGAAGAAACACCTTATGAAAAGTTTAGAAGACAGCATGTAGATGCTAAGATGACTGAAAAGCTGTGTAACACAGAAATATCAAATAGGAATATCTACAAACTTGACAACAGTTGTAAGGAAACCAACACATTCATCCTCAGCATTCCAGCAAAGGTCAAATCCATTTGTAGAGGTGATAAAATAAATTGGAAAACATAGATGTGTCATTATTTCATATAGATTTCAAATAACATACCATTTGATGTCAACATGTTTTAGTTGCATTTGCAGTGCTCGTGCTGTTATATTCTTATGATTCTGTTCATTTTATGAGTGTATCCTTCAGCCTTGCTTCACATATTTACTGCTGCTTGATCAGCTTTAGTCCTGCTAGCATCAGCACAGGTAGAAACAGATCACACATCAGAGAATCGGCCGTGCATCTAAATGCAAATGGAAACTAAAAATGAAAACATAGATAACTGAGCTGAACTTCATAGATCTGAAAGTTGACCAATGCATACATAGTGCTAAAAATCAGGTATCGGGAAAACACATTATTTTATATTATGCTGAAGTCAATTGTTATCCTTTTTTAAAACTATATCATATAATAAAGTCTGTTTTGAAGTTTACTATGGCAAAAAAAAATATTTTAAGGCTCTTCAGATATACTGTAACTTCATAGGTATGACCCATCAAAGCATTTTCATCATGAATATAAAACTTCATTAGGTAGATCTGTTCAAATACTCATTAATGCAAATATCTGATCAGCCAATCACATGGCAGCAACTCAATGCAGGTGTAAAAGGTGAGGTCTAAAAAGAACCTTTAAGAAAATATGAATCATCTTAATCAGTCTTTAATTATGAAGCAATGGCCTAACTCCCTCTGACAAACAGACCTGTGGCAAAATTTACAAACCACTTTTGACTTTTTCCAAGGTGAACATTGTCTGGCAGCAGGTGCCCTTCCCCTCCCAGATCACGGTTCATATCTGATTTTCAGCTCTAAAGTTTATTTTTCTCTTCATAACAACTGTGCAAAGGATGATTTCTGAGGATGATGACTCATTGAAAATGCTTGGATGCTGACAATTATGCAGAGTCAGGCATGGAAAGGCTGCTCTTTGTGACAGGTGGGTGCTGTCATACATGGGTGTAGCTGCCAGCTGTCCTCGAGGCTTCACCTCTGCTAAACGTGTGTCTCTGAACTTGACCTCGTCTCATAAACTCTCCTGTGATTTTTATTTTGCATCCTTGGTTATTCAAATGAATGATTAATATATTAATATAAATCTATACAGATTTGTCCACACTGGATATGACAGTAAGAGTTAGTAAAGCTTTGTTAACGTGTCCCTCTACAGCCTGTTGTTTCTTAGTTTCACCAGTGAAACTGAATTAAAAACAAAACATAGATGACATATTGTCGCCTAGGCAACCACCAAGCTCCCAGTGCCTACAGACATTCACTAAAACATGCTGGTCATTGGATCGTTTGAATAAATACCTTTAACTAAATATCAATGTTTTCGACATGTCTTAGTTTACATTATTACACAGTTATTATGAGAGAGCATGTCTAATATTTTTCCACTAAACAGTCGTCTTCTCCTTTGGTTTGTTTGTAACAACCATTTATAAAAACTTGTGTTTTGCTTTTGTTTTATTTTTAACTGCAATTCTGGTCGAGTAGCTTTTATAGTGTTAATTCAACATATACTACAAAATAAAATGACTTTTTTTAAAGTACATTTGTGGACATTTTATTTTCAAACTACCCAATCACAGAATCAAATGCACAAAGCCTGTGATGTCATCAAAGGCACAAAGCTTGTGATGTCATCACATTCTGTCATTGGAAGGAGAAATTCAGTCAACTGTAGCAACTCTTTGGTGGCAGAACTACAAAACAACCTGTTTGTTAAAACCAAGATAAGGAAGACACAGAGACGCAGAAGCAGACGCAGAAGCAGACGCAGAAGCAGACGCAGAAGCAGACGCATATAAAATGGCAGAAGCACAGATGGAAGTGGTCGTGAGCCCAAATATAACAGTTTTGCAAAGATCGGAAAATGACCTCAAAAAAGCCCAAACACCAAATCCTGAAACACGTCCTCTGGCACAAGTTCAAACAGAAGTGGTCGTGAAAGGCAAGAAAAAAAGGGGGCAAAAACAGAAAAGAGTGGCTGAAGAACCCAGACGACCGATTACTCGGGCGTATGCTCGGGCTCTTCTAGAAGCCCAAAACAACGTGGCTGATGGAAGCAACCTGAGAAATGAAGAAGTGTCAGGAAACCCTGAAGGAACCTCTGAAAGGGAAAACCCTGAATCCCTCCCTATGTCAGAACCAAAGGACGACATGAATATGGAGACAGAGGCAAACATGAATAACGCCAGTGGACAAAACCCTGGGCCAAATGGAGGGACGTGGCAACATCAGCCAAATCCCAGATTTATACCCCATCATGGCAGAGTCCAGTATGATTCATGTTGTGAGATTGCTGCTCTCAGGCATCAACTACAAGCTTCCCAAAACCACCAGAACGAGCTTTACTGGAAACTGGTAGCTGCTAATAAGAGGGCTTCTTATTACCAGTCTAAGGTGACCAAACTTCATGCACAGATGATCGCCGACAAAAAACAGCATGAAGAAACAATTAAAGAGCTCATAGAGCAACTGGAGGAGGCTAATGATAATAATAAGCCTGATAAGAGCAAAACAGAGGTTCAAGCAAAGGACAACCAAGCAGTTGTCATGCTGGATGACATGATCCGTGTCCTGCACGAAGACGTCAGCGACCCTACCACAGAGCAGTGTGTGGATTCTTCTACACAAACCACAGAGGCTTCACACACGGACTGTGTAGGTCTGAAGGAGGCTCAATTTGAAGTCCAATACAAGACTCAACAAGAGCAAATAGGAACACTCCAACAACAGCTCCTAGAAGCTCAACACCAACTCAAGGAACAGGAAGACAAACATAGGCAGGACCAGGAGACACTGAACATGGAAATCAGTGAGCTTAAATCCCAGCTCTGCTCCAACAAGGAGCTTCATGACATGAAAGTAGAGACTCTTTATCAAGAGTTGAAAGAAGTCAAAGCGTCCTACATTAAAATCACACAGGAGCAAAATGAACAAAATTCCAACACAGCAAATGGAAAATCTGAGCTTCTGGTGGAAAAAGACACCAAAGAACAGGACAAGGAAGAAGAAGAAGACTCCCTGACATCAACTGAGATGTCTCTGCATGACTCTCTACAACAAACAGAAGACAGAGAGAAAACGATAACTACCAATCCAGCTGAACTTGAAACTGAAGCTAAGACTGTGCCAGAGAAAAAACCCAAGAAGAAGAAGAGGAACTGGCTGTGTCGGCTTTTCAGCTGTACCAGTCCACAGACAGACTGATTTACACAACTGTGGAAAAAATAAATAAATACAAAAAAAATAAATAAATTGGAAAACATAGATGTGTCATTATTTCATATAGATTTCAAATAACATACCATTTGATGTCAACATGGTTTAGTTGCATTTGCAGTGCTCGTGCTGTTATATTCTTATGATTCTGTTCATTTTATGAGTGTATCCTTCAGCCTTGCTTCACATATTTACTGCTGCTTGATCAGCTTTAGTCCTGCTAGCATCAGCACAGGTAGAAACAGATCACACATCAGAGAATCGGCCGTGCATCTAAATGCAAATGGAAACTAAAAATGAAAACATAGATAACTGAGCTGAACTTCATAGATCTGAAAGTTGACCAATGCATACATAGTGCTAAAAATCAGGTATCGGGAAAACACATTATTTTATATTATGCTGATGTCAGGGCTCTGAGTGCGGGCAGGTGGAAATGTGGATCCAAATGCAGGACTCCGAGACGAAATGTAACTAAAACCACAGCTTTTATTGCTGGCATGAAACAAAAACAGAAACCAAACCATGAAACCAAGCAGGAACACACAGGCAGGGTCTGAGGGTACGACGCGACACCAAGCGTGGGAAAACACAGGGCTTAAATACACAGGGTAGTAATGAGGGAATGGGCCACAGAAGGGAGACACAGCTGGGGGAGCTGAACTTCATAGATCTGAAAGTTGACCAATGCATGCATAGTGACAACACATTATTTTATATTATGCTGAAGTCAGTTTTTATCCAATTTTATAACTATATCATATAATAAAGTCTGTTTTGAAGTTTACTATGGTAACAATGCATCTTTTTAGGCTTTTCAGAAACACTGTAACTTCATAGGTATGAACCAACAAACCATTTTTCATCATGACAATAAAAAATAAATCTAAAGGAGATAAACATCACAACTGTTCAACCAAGCATTAAGTCCATTTTGAAACAAAGAACGATGTACACTCAGCCAATCACATGGCAGCAACTCAATGCAGTGTAAAAGGTGAGATGTAAAATAAAACAATTAAAAATATTAATTAATCTTAATCAATCTTAAAATATGAAGCAATCTTCTAACTCCCCTTTACATACAAAGCTGTGGCCAACCTTACAAACCATTTTGAATTTTTTCCAGCCGAGGCGTTCAAAATAACCAAACTGCTAATAGTCACGGTTTAATTTGGGCAGCTGCCTGCCTAATATAATGTAAAATCATCACAATATTTTACACAAAGAGAGTAAATGTATCCTTGTACTCAGCTAAGACAGCTGGGCTGCTGTGGCTTGTGTTTATGTTCAGAGTGACATCTGATTTAAAAGCAGACTGTCATGGTTGCGGCTGTGTGCAGGCAGGATGAGGACCCAAACGCAAGCTCACGGAGGCAGGAATGAACTCAAAACACAGCTTTATTGCTGGAGAGAGAAACCATACAACCTAAACGAGGAAACTATAACGTAATACACAGAGAAACACACGGCCATGAATGAGGGAGAACGCGACACAGAACTGAGGGAGACGCAGACATAAATACACAGAGGGTTAACGAGGGAAGTGGGAGCACACGGGGAACACAGGTGACACTGATAATCATAACAAGACACGGCAGGAGTGAACGCAACACTGACGGGAGACTGTCAAAGTAAAACAGGAAGTACACGGAGGTTCAGAGAGGAGGAGAGACAGCACGGGGAGAGCACGGACATAACGGGCTGGGAAAACATGGAATAAAACTCAAGGAGGGGAAACGAGGGCTCACAGATACACAGAGGGGCACACAGGAGGTAATCAAATAAGGAACATCTTAACAGAAACCATGGCATAAATAAAGAACAACACACAAAACATACGAAAACTAAGAATGCTGGGCCAACATGGCCCAGGATCATGACAGACAGCAAAAGACACTGAGCAGCATATCAGTCAGCATGGGAAAAATGCCATAGATTTAAGGAACCAGGCTAAAATAATTGGTTTCTAGTGGGTTCTATTGTAAGTGCTCTATATTTCAGCATGACATACTGTATGCATCCTACACTGAGAACCCTTGAAGCTGATCATCAGGGTATGCTGTGTACTTCTTACACAGAAGATAAAATAACATGCAGAGATTTTAGATGGTTGTGGTTGGTCCTTACACACAGATGTAAGGTCAAAAAAAAAATCACCCACAATGGATCGTTCACAGACGCTGGTCCAGTGGAACCCACTTCCACAAAGGCTGCACCTGCTCTGGCAGAACAGGAAGCATCAACTACATAGTAGCTATTTTCATAATTAAGACATCAACTATAGGTGTTCCCAAAATGTGCCATGTTGTCTGCACACCTGACAGTTCAATAAGTCCTGTGTTGATTACAGATGGTGGTTGTTTCCAGAAACAGCACTTGCATAAAACAAGTACAGAGCACTTTATGAGCCAACCTGCTTCTTTAATGAGCATTTAGGTTGTTTGTATTCAGTGTTCACAGATAATATGCTCATTAAAAGGGGGGATCCACTATGTCCTTCTTCACAATCCTGTCTGCCAACTTTAAGAAGAAATCAGAGTGACGCAGAAGCTTTAAAACAGTGTTCAGAATAATCAGTGATGCTTTTATCTGAACTGATGACAGATAAAGATGAACGTGAGTGTGGCAGAAGAGTCAGTTCTCCCTCTTTCTTGGAAGTATACAAAAGTCTGTTGTTTATAAAAAGTTAATAAACAAACAACAAGTTCTTACAGAATGAGACGTGAAGCCTGGAGACGAGCAGTTCAGACACGCTGTTATTAAATTCTACCTGAGCAGGTTATAGTTCACCTCAGTTACGGAAGAACAAATAACACTTGGCTCTGGGAGCTTCAGTTTTTATACACTGTCGTAGCACCACCCTAAGCCATCATTTGCATCAACACCTACATCACTAGCCCAGCAGTTCTAAGAAACTTCTCTGTTTGTGGTTCAGAACCTAATGTGACACCAATGAGCACAACAGCATGCAGCTGCAGGTTGTTGTTCATACCTGGCTTTACAATAAAGAGCCATGTTTGCAGGCAGCTGTTTGAAGTTTTGTGTAAAATATCATTTTTATAGAAATAAACCAAATGTGTCTAAATATATTAAGTAAACAATCAGAATAAGAACATTTTGAAATAAAATCCAAAAACTGCATCTGGCTTAGTTTTTGTTGAATAAATAATGACTCTGTGTAATATGTCATGTGTTGTATATGTAAGTTGTATTTGTACAATGAAGCCAGGCTTTCTTTGTGTTAGCTGCCTGACAGAACCTAAAACTCTAGTCAGAGATTGCAGGTGTCACAACAGACATGATCAGCTTTCTCTGTCGATCCTATCTTTCTGTTTCACACTCTGTGCACTCATAGAAAAAAATCTTTAAAAAAAACAATCACATGACTCTTCTTCCACACAACATGATCCCTGAGTGCCGCCTGCTCCAACCAGACATGTTCTCACAGCGACGATGGTGATAATTAAAATCTACAAAGAACGTGATAAACATTATTAAAATGCAGCACTGTTAAAGCAACGTGATTAATGCTGCATTAAAATGAGCCTTTAGCACATAGAGATGATTCAACAGTTTCATTTGACTTCATTGTTTCTAAGGCAGATGCTACACCAGTGAAGGTGCACTTAGTTTTCACACACTGCTTCTGCATTGTGTCTTAGTTTTAGTGGATTAAATAATGACACAGTGTTTGTTTATTTTTCTTTAGTAACAAATGACCTCAGACCAGCTTATAATATTTTATAAACAAATAAGCATAAATGCATAAACTCAGCCTGGAATCACATGGGATAAACATGGGATGTGCATTTTTTTTATTTGTTTTGTGTTACTGAGTCTTGCAAGAATGCCAACCTTACCAGCAGCAGCTTGGTTTTTTTGTTTGTTGTTTTTTTAATTGAATGAGTGCTGAAAGTTGAGCAACAGCTGTGACAACGAGAGAAGATGGAGCCAATCAGAAACAACTGTGAAAATGTACAATATGCAAGCTAAGAAAGCAAAGTGTAGCAATGTTGCCATCATTTTTGTTGTTGTGGGATTTTTTTCAACATTCACTGAAAATCACTTCTCTCATATTTCCTCTTTATTATTTTCATCACTGTTTAAGAAACGTAACAAAGTCTTATAAAGCATCTAAACCAGCATCATGAAGTGATGTTTAAAGATGGCAGCAAGCTCACAGCATCTCTCAACTCAAGAGCAACATTCAAAGTGCACAGGCTGAAGGAAAGTATTGATTTTATCACATGCAATTACAATACGCCTTTTCATCTGTATCTGGATGTACAATGGGTATCGTTGTTTGTCCCAGCAGTTTACAATACAGAATGTGCACGTCTGTGGGGCTTTTATAAAGATTTCTATTTGCATTGATACAATTGCTTGGATCACAAATTGTTCTAACTTGATTAAAGTCACAAATGATAAAGGTATTCTTGCGCTTACAGTTACCATTATTATCTCTGTTTGCTATCAGATCATCACATCCCCCTTGTGGGATCATGTTGATGATCTGCTGGTTTTCTGAACACGTCCGTTAGTCATGCAGAGCACAGTGCCAGAGAGCGCCACCAGCAGGAACATGGAAGCCTTCATTGTATTTCTATATCGAAAAAGTAAACAGAGTGAATATATAAATCAGTATTATTTCATTTCATTTATTAACTTGTTTATTTTTCCATTTTCCTAAATGTTAATCGTGCTTAACTATTAAAGTAAAACTACAGATAGATAGGAAACTCTCTGAAAAGTCAAACTGTTTTCAGTGAGTTTATATATTTGCCAGAGGAAAGGTCAGAATCTGCATATCTGACCACTTTGAATCAATTTATATCTAAACAGAAATCAGTAAAAGTTCAAATCAGTTTATCAATATCCTCACTTATGAGGATATTGATATTCGTATAACTGGAGTTATTATAGATTTTCATACATGACATTTGTGAAAAAGGCGAGGGTGTCAGGGTCCCTGTGTCTACCCGCTCGCCTCAGTGTGGCTACATGTGTTTTTTTGTTTTGATTTTGTCCCCGCTCTCTCCCTCCCTCCTTCTCTCACTGCCTGGGCGGAGCTCATCTGTGGGCTCCTGCCCTTGGCCCACGCACCTGGTGACACCTGTGGCTCATCACCCAACAGTGTTCCAGTCCCCTTATAAGATGGCAGCCCTGTATTTCTCGTCGCTGGACCGTTGCCGACTCTCGTCAGTGTTAACCCCAGCTCAGTTCGTTCTCGTGTTTCCCTAGCGATCTTCTTACAGTAACCTTTTGCATCTCTGTGAATAGATTTCCCTGGACCTGCCCCTGTGTTACCTGAGCGATCAAGTGTGTGAGGATTGGAGCGAGCTTTTGTGTTTCTTGTGGAGTGTGAAGAGGAGCGTGGAGCGTGGATGGAGTGAGGACTTTGGAGCGTGTGTGGACTGCAAGTGTCTTTCCCCCCTCCTGTTCGTGTGTGGATTCCCGGAACCCGTCTTTTCCCCACTGTGTAAATAGATCACCTGGTGCTTCTGTAAATAAAAAACCTTTATTGTTCCCTACTCAGAGCCTACGCGTGAGTCCGTTCAGTCCCGTTGTGACAGAGGGTAAGGACGTAAATCGACTGGTAAAGAGGGACTGGTGAAGAGTCTGCAGCCGCAGCACCGATCCATCTGTCCATCTCCTGTTCCCTTCTCTGATCACTCGTGAACAAGACTGCGAGTTTTGTAACTTAATAAAAGCAGTAATTTGTTTGCCAGAGTGCCCCTTCCACGTCACACCCTGTTCTTTCCTTCTTGTCTTATATGAAAATTCACTTTGTGTAGCTTTTTGGGAAATTGTTAAACTTCAGGAAGATTCTGAACATGCCCCATCGTTTAGCCAGCTCTTTGGAGCTGAGCAGGTTCAGGCCTGTTGTTGTAAGTTTTATAAAACGATCTCATTTAAACGGATAATCCAGCTGAAGCTTCAGACAGCCGTCAGACAGTGAAACACTGCCATCTGCTGGACTCAAATAACAAAGACGCTGCTTTGACGGGTGAGGGAGTTTCAACAAGTCTGCAACGACTCAAGCATCAAACTACAGAACTATTCTAGCGGACATGGTGCTCTAATGACTGCTTCATTAACGCAGCTCAGAAAGGATCAAACATATCAATAAATTTTGAAATTAAAAAATTACTGTTTCACTGCACACACAAACCTTCTCTCATTAGCACAACACTGCCCAGGCCTCAGAGTGTATTCCTTATAGACTATTAAACCTTAGCATGTTATTTTAAAGTCTTACAGGTGAAACAGCCAACCAGTGATCCTAACTGTAATTTAAAATATTCAGCTGCAAAAATGCTTTTAGCAAATAGTTTTTTATGACTGTGCTAAGATTCAATACTAGATTTTTGCTGGTCTGATTAAAAGGTTAAATGTAGAAGTTTGGGGATCATATATTAATACTTCCAAAACAATAAAGTTGTTGTAGAGAATCTATGTTCATTATTGTTGCTCATCATGGAAAGACAAAGACATCAGACTCTGCTGAAAAATTTTACACTCCTACTCTCTGCACACAGCGGTCTGAGGGACCTTCCAGGATCGGGGATTTTATTTATTTTGTTCTTTTTCGGTCTTACTGGTTAGTAGGTTGTGATTTTCTACCTGTTGATCTCTCATTTGGAACATGATTTGCTGTGGAGCAGATTAGGTTCAAAGCATGAGTTGACCTGGCATTATGTCTTGGATTACAAAAAAATCCCACATTAAACCTTGAAGTTAGCCGGATAAGACAGCGTTCTGTTTCACAGTAAAGGCCTCAGAGAGTTGTTGCTAACCAAAGTCTATCTTGTACAGCCACGCAGCATCTAATGACGTTTTGTAACCTGTCACTACAAAGGAGCAGTGAAATGATTGCTGTTTTAGCGCACACACACAGTGTGGTGATCAGTATAAGGACATTAAAGTGATGTTGCAGAAAGCTGCATCTGGTCAGAAGGAAAAAAAACACGCACACTTGGAAGACTTGGCCAGATTTGCACAAAATGAATGGCTGACAGTGGACAGATACAAGGATGTGGATGGTCACACCCTCGTGCATTAAAGAGGCCGTTCACAAAACCAAACACTCAACAGACACAATAAGACAGCTGATCAGTTTGCCTCACTAACTCATCTACACAAGGCGTGTTGTAGAAGTAGAGCAGGGCGATATGGCCAAAAATATTCATCACGATATAAATTTGAAAATGTGCGATAACGATATAACTGACACGAGACAAAATACTTTACAACTCCACTTCATTTGTGCAAAAAACAACAACAATCAATGTATTTTCACTTAAATAAGCAGCTGCTTTTCATGTGCATTAAACTTATATAAAAATGTAACAGTGCAAATGCAAATTCCTCCCTGACAGTTTAACCAAAAGGCATTTCCAGTGGAAACTGGCCGACATATCCTCAGCACAACCATGTATAATATCCACAAAACTTAAAAAGAGGTTAAACAAACACACAGTACAGTAATATTATGTTGAAGCACAGTACGTATCACTCCGCGAGGCTCCTGCCTACGATAGCCGTAATGCTCCAACAATCCATCAAGCGGTGCGGCTTCGTAGCTTAGCAAAGTCGTACTAAAACATTTGACAGATTTTCGAGCGCCGTGCACATAAAATCGTTTCCAGGTCAGTAAACACAACCAGGATTCATACAGTGGCTTGCAAAAGTATTCGGCCCCCTTGAACTTTTCCCCATTTTGTCACATTACAGCCACAAACATGAATCAATTTTATTGGAATTCCACGTGAAAGACCAACACAAAGTGGTGCACACGTGAGAAGTGGAACGACAATCAGACATGATTCCAAACATTTTTTACAAATAAATAACTGCAAAGTGGGGTGTGTGTTCTCCCCCTTTGGTCTGAGTGCAGTCAGTTGCCCATAGACGTTGCCTGATGAGTGCTAATGATTAAACAGAGTGCACCTGTGTGTAATCTAATGTCAGTACAAATACAGCTGCTCTGTGACGGCCTCAGAGGTTGTCTAAGAGAATATTGGGAGCAACAACACCATGAAGTCCAAAGAACACAGCAGACAGGTCAGGGATAAAGTTACTGAGAAATTCAAAGCAGGCTTAGGCTACAAAAAGAAACAACGTCCCACGGAGCACTGTTCAAGCGATCATTCAGAAATGGAAGGAGTATGGCACAACTGTAAACCTACCAAGACAAGGCCGTCCACCTAAACTCACAGGCCGAACAAGGAGAGCGCTGATCAGAAATGCAGCCAAGAGGCCCATGGTGACTCTGGACGAGCTGCAGAGATCTACAGCTCAGGTGGAGGAATCTGTCCATAGGACAACTATTAGTCGTGCACTGCACAAAGTTGGCCTTTATGGAAGAGTGGCAAGAAGAAAGCCATTGTTAACAGAAACCATAAGAAGTCCCGTTTGCAGTTTGCCACAAGCCATGTGGGGGACACAGCAAACATGTGGAAGAAGCTGCTCTGGTCAGATGAGACCAAAATGCAAAATGCTCTGTGTGGAAAACTAACACTGCACATGACTCTGAACACACCAGCCCCACTGTCAAATATGGTGGTGGCAGCATCATGCTCTGGGGGGGCTTCTCTTCAGCAGGGACAGGGAAGCTGGTCAGAGTTGATGGGAAGATGGATGGAGCCAAATACAGGGCGATCTTGGAAGAAAACCTCTTGGAGTCTGCAAAAGACTTGAGACTGGGGCGGAGGTTCACCTTCCAGCAGGACAACGACCCTAAACATAAAGCCAGGGCAACAATGGAGTGGTTTAAAAGCAAACATATCCATGTGTTAGAATGGCCCAGTCAAAGTCCAGATCTAAATCCAATCAAGAATCTGTGGCAAAATCTGAAAACTGCTGTTCACAAACGCTGCCCATCTAATCTGACTGAGCTGGAGCTGTTTTGTGAAGAAGAATGGGCAAAGATTTCAGTCTGTAGATGTGCAAAGCTGGTAGAGACATAAGGCAAACCGGATTATAAGGAGCACTGTCAATTTCCAGAAAAATCAAAGGACTGATTTTTAGAGTGCCTTATTTTCCGAAAAGCACAGTAATAACATAATAACAACGGCCCGCTAGCATGCTCTTGGTTGCTGAGGGCTATGCTGTGGCTGAGCTGCAAGATTAACTCTGCAAAACCAACTTTCATCAAGTAACAGGGCTCTAGAGTGCAACCAATTTGGTCGCAAATGCGAATCCGTGTAAATGACAGCAGGTACACTGATTCCACACAAAGACGTAAACACAGAACGGACCGACGCATCAGAATCAGCTTTGTCTTTCTCGGCTTTCTCACCCGACGGCTCGTAGACGGACACGCTGTCGGAGCTTAGCGATCCTGATGCGTCTGGTCCGCGCTGCGATTACGTCTTCTTGCGCTGATTCTGAGCTGCAGGTTTTGTCTCTCCAACCAAAGTTCACAGAGCCAGCAGCAAAAGAAGCAGCAAACTGCGCTTCACATTTGATCAATGTCATTAATTTTGCTGTTTTGCTTCCACGACTATTAAAATCACACTCCATGCACAGCTAGCTCTCTCTCTCTCTCTCTCTGTACTTCAAGAACAGTTTCCCGTCTCCAATCTCTGTTTTCTGTATTATTCATTCGCTTATTACCCACCAGTCTACCGTTGTTTACAGCGCTGTGGCTGCTGTCTTTTTCTTTTTTTCACTTAAATGACCTCGGACAAGAAAGCCTATTTTTTCTGTTGTTCAATACTGAAGAAATTTAAACTTCATATGCAGAACATTGTAGAATATTTTTAAGGTTATCTGCTATAAAAAGCCAGACCAGGAAAATCTCCATGTTTTTCTGTGTTTTATTCTCAGTTACTTTCACACAAAGGCATCTGCTGTGATGTTCACAATTCTGATGAAGTCAGTACTGATAAATGATCAGAGTTATAATATTTCTGACTGTCTGAGGCTAAGTTGAATCGAATTGGGACTTTGAAAACCGGAATCGAATGGATTATAGAAATCAGTGATGATACCCAGCCCTAGTGAGCAGCCTAGGCACGACAGAAGTGGATGTAGCTGTAATAGGAAAACAACTATTGCTAACTTTTCTGTTAAGTTAAGGCCTGATCCTTCTGAAATTCATAGCCAGTGCTCTGACACGGTGTCATCAATCTTTGAATTCTGAAAAAGCACAGTGTATCCAGAAAAACACATTATATTATATAAATTATTATAAAATTTGTGTGCGCCTAACTTTTTAAAGTTAGGCGTACCGGTACGCCCATGGCAAAAAGTTAGTCTAGAGCCCTGCAGTAAAGACGAGAGTTGGTTTTGAAAGGTGCAAAGAAGGGAGGGATGAGAAGTAAAAAGCAGCTACTGTCAGTCTTTACAGACAGAAGGACTGATTGGCTGTCTGGGAGCCCAACGGATGTTAAAAAAAAGAGAAAAAAAAGTTGAAAACGTTGAAGGTTTGATCATCTACTCCCTCATCTCCATCTCGTTTTTACTCCCACTCATTTCCAGCAGCCGTCTCTGTTAGTCTGCCTTCCCATTTCCATCCTAATGAGGATTTATTCCCACTGAAGCAGCTGCACGGCGCAGGGAAAGAAGACGCAGGAACCGCACGCTGAGTTCATCCACAACTTATGACCTTCCCTGTCTCTCTCCATCCACCTCTCTTCTATCCGTTTAGATGTTTACCTGTCCATGTGACTGTTGACATTAGGAAGCTGTCACTAAACTGCTGTCGCTGCCAATGACTGTCATGTCCCCCTCGAGTGTTAGCCCCCCTCCAGAGCTCTAAAGCACAGGCTTTAATAAGCCCGGCAAGAGAAATGCCAGCTTCCTATGCAGCCTGAGCTGAGAACATTGGAGTGACAAAGAAGAGGGGGGCAAAAGTCTGATGCACACTAGGGCTGCCACGATTAGTCGACTAGTCACGATTACGTCGACTATCAAAATCGTCGTTTGAAGCTTTGTAAGATCACAAAAGACGCAGGAATAAGTAGTAGGATTTAAGAGTGTAATAACGGACTGAAACAGAAGATGGCAGCACTGCATGTACAAGGATGCCAGCTGCCGTTAAACCCCGAAGAAGAAGAAGCTGTGTCCCAGAATTCATAGCGCAGCCCAGCTCAGTTTCCAACAATGGCGGCAGCTAGTTAGTTTTAATATTACTCTTATTATTCTTTCTGGGTCACAAAATAAACGTTTAACATGTTTTCAGGCAAGAGTGTAGCTGTGTAAACCTCAAATATCTGCTCAGTTTATCAAGACACCACATATTTCAAAAGCGCTCCGACGTTTTCAGAGACGTCTGTTAGTCACTAGCTCGATAGCTAGCCGGGAGCAAGGCTCATTAGAGCCCGTGAGAACACCGGAATCCCGGCAAATAGTTTTCAAACCCACCGCCGTCTTTCGCTACTCAGGTTAAACATGATATAAGTCACTTAGATAACTTAAAAATGTTATTGTTTGGCTTTTTTTAGTATTTTATTTGTCCCTGAGCAAATCGGTTTGGCTAAGATTAAAGTTATAGTTTTTACACAGCTGAGTAAACGTCAAGCAGACAACTGATTATCAGAAGTGTGAGATGCTGGAGAATATACTCCGGTGTCCTGTTATATTTTAGATAGCAAGGAGCAGACGGCTGAGGTTATTAAACTTCACCGAAACAATCTGCAAATTTCATTAAAATTTAATAAACTATCATCTTGTCTTTATTTTTAGTTAGCACATACCTGAAACACTTAAAGCTGTAAGCTAATGATAGTTATATAAGAGCAGATGCTGCTGGTGCAATAAGCTGTACGTTTTACGTACAATGGATGATGATCTGATTTAGGGCTGCACGATTTTGCATAAAATGAGAATCACGATTTTTTGGCTTAGAATTGAGATCACGATTCTCTCACGATTTTCTTCCATCCATCCATCCATCTTCATCCGCTTTATCCGAGGCCGGGTCGCGAAGAGGCTCTAAGAAAAGAGGCCCAGACCTCCCTCTCCCCAGCCACCTCCTCCAGCTTATCCGGGGGAACACCAAGGCGTTCCCAGGCCAGCCGAGAGATATAATCTCTCCAGCGTGTCCTGGGTCTGCCCCGGGGCCTCCTCCTGGTGGGACATGCCTGGAACACCCCACCCAGGAGGCGCCCAGGGGGCATCCTTGTCAGATGCCCGAACCACCTCAGCTGGCTCCTTTCGGTGTGGAGCAGCAGCTGCTCTACTCTGAGCCCCTCCCGGATGGCCGAACTTCTCACCCTATCTCTAAGGGAGAGAGGCCAGCCACCCTTCGGAGGAAGCTCATTTCTGCCGCTTGTATCCGCGATCTCGTTCTTTCGGTCACTACCCACAGCTCGTGGCCATAGGTGAGGGTAGGGACGTAGATCGACCGGTAAATTGAGAGCTTCGCTTTTACACTCAGCTCCCTCTTCACCACGACGGACCGGTGCAGCGTCCGCATTACTGCAGCTGCAGCCCCAATCCGTCTGTCGATCTCCGGCTCCTTTTTCCCATCACTCGCGAACAAGACCCCGAGATACTTGAACTCCTCCACTTGGGGCAGGAACTCATCCCCGACCCGGAGTGGGCACTCCACCCTTTTCCGGCTGAGAACCATGGCCTCAGATTTGGAGGTGCTGATCCTCATTCCTGCTGCTTCACACTCGGCTGCGAACCGTTCCAGTGCGAGCTGGAGGCCCTCACCCGATGAAGCCAACAGAACCACATCATCCGCAAAAATCAGAGATGAGATTCTGAGGCCACCAAAGCAAAAGCCCTCCGCCACTTGGCTGCGCCTAGAAATCCTGTCCATAAAAATTATGAACAGAACCGGAGACAAAGGGCAGCCCTGGCGGAGCCCATCACCCACCTGGAACGAGTCCGACTTATTGCCGGCAATGCGACTCAAGCTCTTGCAACGGTTGTATAGGGATCGAATGGCCCGTAGCAATGGGCCAGACACCCCATACTCCCGCAACACCTCCCACAGGACACCCCGAGGGACACGGTCGAATGCCTTCTCCAAGTCCACAAAACACATGTAGACTGGTTGGGCAAACTCCCATGCACCCTCAAGTATCCTCGAGAGGATAAAGAGCTGGTCCAGTGTTCCGCGACCAGAACGAAAACCGCATTGTTCCTCCTGTATCCGAGGTTCAACTAGCGGACGAACTCTCCTTTCCAGCACCCTGGCATAGACTTTCCCAGGGAGGCTGAGGAGTGTGATCCCCCTGTAGTTGGAACACACTCTCCGGTCCCCCTTCTTAAAGATGGGGACCACCACCCCGGTCTGCCAGTCCACAGGTACTGCCCCTGATCTCCACGCAACATTGCAGAGGCGTGTCAACCAGGACAGCCCTACAACGTCCAGAGCCTTCAGGAACTCGGGGCGGACCTCATCAACACCAGGGGCTCTGCCACCAAGGAGTTGTTTAACTGCCTCAGTGACCTCGCCCCCAGAAATTGGCAGGTCATTCCCCTCATCCCCAGACTCTGCTTCCTCCTCGGAAGACGTGTCAGTGGGATTAACGAGGTCCTCGAAGTATTCCTTCCACCGCCTGATAATTTTCTCAGTCGACGTCAGCAGCGCTCCGCCAGCACTATACACAGTGCAGGTAGAGCACCGCTTTCCCCTCCTGAGACGCCTGACGGTTTGCCAGAATCTCTTCAAGGCAGTCCAGAAGTCTTTTTCCATGGCCTCTCCGAACTCCTCCCACACCCGAGTTTTTGCTTCAGCCACTGCCCGAGCCGCATTCCGCTTGGCCTGTCGATACCTGTCGGCTGCCTCCGGAGTCCCACAGGCTAACCAAGCCCGATAGGACTCCTTCTTCAGCCTGGTGGCTCCCTTCACCTCTGGTGTCCACCATTTGGTTCGGGGATTACCACCACGGCAGGCACCAACCACCTTGCGGCCGCAGCTCAATGCAGCAGCTTCGGCAATGGAGACGCTGAACATGGTCCATTCGGACTCAATGTCCCCAGTCTCCCTCGGAATGCTGTTGAAGCCCTGCCGGAGCTGTGCGTTGAAGATCTCGCGGACTGGGGCCTCTGCTAGACGTTCCCAGCACACCCTCACTACGCGTTTAGGTGCACCAGGTCTGTCCAGCGTCCTCCCCCGCCACCTGATCCAACTCAATGATCATTTCAAGTGTGGTTGTTTCATGGAAACAGAGAGCAGACTGCAACATCTGTGACAGCCACCTCTAACACTCTGATGGACGTGTGGACAGCAATGCTGCCTTGAACAGTACCAATGTTTCAGGGGTGATGACGTTTTTGGGAGGGACATCTACATCCTGACATATCAAGGTTACGTTACTTTTACGTAAATTTGCTTTACAGAAAAATAATAGCGTTTGTCATCCCTTCACAAACACACACATCGATTTAAACCTGACAGACACATATTTGGAAATTAGACGCGATGAATCAAATCAGAAAAACAGTTATTAGTTATTAAGTTTAGTGACGGCAGCAGGGACAAAGCTGCTTTTATAAGACTTTGTCCTGCATCATTCTCATGATAAAACAGACTCAATGGCCCCAAGATATTTATATGACTGCACTTGCTCAGGTTTGTCCGGATTTCAAACTGTTCTAAAAGTCTTTTGATTGAAATCTGGGGCTGTGTTATTGAAAGCAGCAGAGAAATCGATGAACTGAAGTCCTTTACTCTCTACATGTTTGACAATCAGGTGAAGTAGAATCAAAAGCGCGTCCTCCACTCCTCTGTTGGGCTCATGTGCAATCTGCATTGAATCAAGCTGAAGTTCAGTGTCTTCCATAATCACATTTCTGATGATTTGTTCAAAGACTGAGGTGAGGGCAGCAGGCCTGAAGTCGTTTAGAACTTTTGGACGACTAGATTTAGGACCAGGAACCACAACAGCTTCTTTCCCAAGAGAGGGCATGAACGATTTATTCAGAATAACCTAAAATATAGGACTGAGTTCTTGAGCACAAGTGTAGGAGCCATATGAGTTGTTCCTTTTTGTTTTGGATTAAGAGGGTTGGTTTAAATGCACACCTTGTATTGGTGCACGGGTGTGGGGCGTGACTCGTGGGCGTGTTAGGTGATAAATGTGGTTGCACTCACCTGATGAGCAGAAAGGTCGGGTGAGCATGAGGGGAAACCTGTTGACCCCAGCTTGAGTCATTTTGATGCATTTTTGGCTGTAACTTGATGTATGTTTTATGCACTAATTGATGCCATAGGCCGATGTTGTAGTTTGGTGTAGTAATTGGTGTAATTCTTTGTGAGTTGCAGTCATTGTGTTTGTGCAGTCTGTGCATTTGTTTAATAGTTCGATGTGCTGATTTGTATAGTGGACAGTAACATGTGGAATTAAAGGAGCAAATAGTGCAGAAGTGCATCTCATGTGTTTGTTGTTGTCGTCATCAGCGTCCTCATGTTTAGCCTGCTGCGGCCATTTGCGGGAGGAGCCACAACAACTTGTCAACAGAAGAGTTTGTAGGTTTTATTAGATTATTTATATATAGTTTTATTGGTGAGAGTTTTATGGTTCGCTGTTGCCTTTTAGAGTAAGCCTGTGGCTTCACACAGCTGTTTCAATCAGGAGTCTTATTCCCCTGTTAGGTTTCAGCAGTTTCACCTGCATTAGGCGTTGTACTGATTTGCTTTCTATTGTGCATCAGGCGGCTGAAGCCATTGGCTTGGGAGTACCGCCGCAGTTTGTGTTTAAGACAGTTTGTCTTCCTCACAGCTGACGGTATGGAGGTACATAAATACCCATCGCCAGTATGTACGGAAGACTAGGCTGGGTTAGCTAGGTTTAACAGGCAGATTAGTGGGGATGTTACTCCTGTTAATTGTGTGTGTCCAAGGTTTATTGAAAGGAACGTCATTAATTTGATGTGTTGGAATGAAGCTCTGTGGCATAGGTGCAGTTCAGCGTTTGGATTTTGTAATATTTGAGTTATGAGTTATGTGAGTTATGCAAACAACAAAGTTTTTTGCAGCTGTTCACCTAAAAATGCAGCCAAGGCGTTTTTAAAATAAACATTTCAAACTATTTACAGAACAATCAGCTGTTCGGCATCAAATCTGATGCCACACAAATTATTTGTGCCACTGCAAAAAATAATTTCTGTCCACTATGAGATAAAGGAGAACAACAGCCTGATACCTGCAGGCCTGACAACAGCAGATGTATCACTCCACATCAGCCACGCCGCTTTGCTAGCTAAAACACATAAGGACGCTGTCATAGCCTGTCAACCATGTTGATTAGCTGCGTATATACACGAATGTGAATCGCATCATTGGCTGGACTATGGGATAAGGTGGCATCATTCTAATCGCATACAGGAGCAGCCGGACACTTACTGACTATTAACTACTCGATTTAAATCAAGACGCAACCTCTCGCGCTTTCTCTCTCTCTCACACACACACACACACACACACACACACACACACACACACACACACACACACACACACACACACACACACACACACACACTTTCTAACAGCCATCTTCAAGATAAAACAAATCAAGCTCCAATAACTAGTGAAAAATGTAAAAACTCTCCAAGACATCTGGATTAACGTTAAATCCTAATAACTGTGAACTCTTTGCCATAAATGATAAACTGTAAGATTCCTGTTAAATCAGAAATAAGATATTTGGAAATTCATCTCACAAAGGACCAAAAAGTAAATCGGTCGTTGAACGTGGAGAAGAAACTAAAAGAATTCAAGACCAAACTGAACTCTGGGCTTTTGTCACGGTTCTGGGTCATTTTGACCCAGCATTTTCAGTTCTTATATTACTTTGTATTATGGTTTGTATCCCGATGCTTTTGTTTATTGGTATTCCATGTTTCTGTTATTCTTAGTGAGGGATTAGTTCTTAGGTTGTGTCTCGTGTTTAGTATAGGTTCAGTGTCAAGTCTGCGTCTGTTTCTTGTTTCCTGTTTTATTGTGAAGGGTTGTCTCATGTCAGTGGCTGTATCCCAATTCAGGGTCTGCAGCCTTAAAGTACGCATTTCAAGGCCGATTACGTCACAGCGGCGCGCCGAAGGCTGTCCCAATTCAAAGGCTGCTCCAAATGCGGCTGTGAAATGCGTCCTTCATTTCCCTGAATTTTAAGGCTGTGGCAGTGTAGACTTCGTGGCCCAACATATCCCAGAATGCATAGCGCGGCGGTGGGTGTGGATAATTTAGCCGAAAAATGGCATTAAAACGGATCTCCAATGTGCACTGGACGACAGGAGGGGGAAATCCTTGTGAAAGTGGCCAAAAGACACGAAAAAGGTTACGGCAAAAACAACTAATCATCCGTGTGGATACTAACTCACTCGCCTGGCTAGTGCGCTGCAGAGAGGACGTGAGTAACATCAGTTCTTTTAAGTGAAGGATGTTTTTGAAAATACTGAGAAAATGTCAGGAGGCGTTGGACAAATGGACATTTTTGATAATGGCAAAGAGGATTGAACAACATATGTGGTGAGAGATGAACAATATTGTCTGGCTAACAAAATAGAGGATGAGAAGAAAGTTGCTGTGTTCCTGAGTGTCATGGGAGGAAAAACATACAACTTGTTGCGCAGCATCAAACAAAAACTAAATGTGCAAAAGAGACCGAAAGCTGCATGAAGTAACTGAGAAAGACTCAAATGATTCTCAGGAGGATTTGGCATGCCTGGAGCTGTACACAATGCAAGAGAAAGACAATGATGCAATATGGCTCACACCAAAAATACCAGAGGTTGAGTTACAGATGGAACTGGACACTGGGTCTGCCCTCTCACTGATCTTATATGAAGATTACAGAGACAAATTCCCCAATCTGAAACTGAAACACACCTCGGTGAAACTGAAAACATACACAGGTGAAAGAATAACTCCTCTGGGAAAAGTGAAAGTGGAATATGAGAAAAAGAAACGCAACCTGGAACTTTATGTCAATGAGACTGGAACGAGGCCCGAGTGCACATTCTGTGGATGAAAGACTGAAACAGAAACTTAATAACCATGCCCAGGTGATCAAAGATGGAATCAGCACCCTGAAAAATATTAAAGCACAGATCATACTGGAGGACAATGCAAAACCAAGATTTCACAAGGCACGTCCTGTACCTTATGCTTTATGCCCCAAAGTCGAAGCAGAGCTCCAGCGCTTGGAAGAGCAAGGAATACTCACCAAGGTGGAATGGTCAGATTGGGCTACACCAATAGTGTCAGTAAGCAAGAAAGCAAGTGACAGAGTGCAGATCTGTGGTGATTTTAAGGTTTCAGTGAACCCAGTTCTCCACATAGATCAGTACCCACTTCCGCAGATAGAAGACATATTCACAGCAGTCGCAGGTGGCAAACACTTTTCAAAAACTGACCTTGCCCAGGCTTATCTCCAGTTGGAAGTAGAAGAGACATCCAGGAAATATCTGGTGATAAACACTCACAAAGGCCTATATCAGTACAACAGGCTGGTATTTGGTATCGCCAGTGTCCCAGCAGTATGGCAACGTGCCATGGATCAGGTCCTACAAGGCATTCCAGGAACAGTGTTTTCTGGATGACATAATAGTCACTGGTGTTGATGAGGAGACTCATCTGGCTAACCTAACAGCAGTCCTGGCCAGGCTAGAAAAATATGGATTGAGAGCAAACAAAAACAAATGTGAGTTCTTCAAGGATGCCATTGAGTATTGTGGACACAAGATCGACAGACATGGGCTCCACAAAACTGAGGACAAAGTTGAAGCAGTCCTGAAGGCACCAGACACTAAAAATGTGAGTCAGCTACGTTCATTCTTGGGCTTAATTAATTATTACCACAAGTTTCTACCAAACCTTTCAACAGTCCTGCACCCGCTGAACTCTCTGCTGCAACAAAATGTCAAATGGAAATGGACAAAAAACTATGAAGAGGCATTTAATTTAGTTAAGTTAAGCAGCTCATTACATCAGAGGAGGTTCTGACACACTTTGACCCCAAGCTACCACTTCGCCTCGCCTGTGATGCCTCACCATATGGCATTGGTGCCGTGCTATCTCACAAAATGCCTGATAGATCCGAACGACTACTTGCCTTTGCCTCAAGGTCCCTAAATGCAGCCGAGCACAACTATACGCAGATAGACAGAGAAACACTCAGTCTAGTGTGGGGAGTGAAGAAGTTTAATCAGTATTTATATGGACGACACTTCACCCTGATCACAGACCACCGACCGCTGGTGTCCATTGTTACGTCTGGTTCAGTTTGGGTAAGAAGGAAAAACAGCCGAGTCCGTGTAGGTGACAAACATAGTGATTTTATTACATGCTTCTAAGACAGAAGCATGGGAAGACAAGCGTACAGCCACAGATCTTCAAAGAGTGGACCGTTCCCCATCCTTATATAAACCCATGATGACATCACACAGTTAGACCTTACTGGAAATGATAACAGTCTCCCCATAGTCCAAAGTTCTCCTTATACAAACATCAGATGATACTTTAGAGAAAAGCAAGTGTGTGACATGTCATGTTGTGCAGCTCTGTGAGCCTGTGTGTCCAACTAGAGAATGTCCTGACATGACCTCCCTGTGTAAATAAGGGTAAACGTGCGTGTTTACATAACTCTCTATGTGCATGTTCTGATGTAGGCCTGCAAATGAATTAGAACAAGGTCCTGCTAGACCCTCCAGTTATGGACGGTGAATACAATGCTGTGGATACCATTTGAGACTTGATTACAATGATGATAATATGCATACATTAATCTTTACTCAGATTACCATAGATATAAAACAAAGATTATACTGTCATCAGATTCCACAATGGTAAATGATTAATGATTGATACTTCTAATTATAACTGTGATCATAAGAATACAAAATAAAATATCTCCTGGTCACATTCCTCCTCTTTGGGCTGGCTTGCCAGCCCAACTCACACCAGGATTTGTCTCCAAACCAAACAAACACGTTATGACACTTATCAACCCCAACACCTCCGTTGTTTTCCAATTTTCCCACAACCCAGCTGTTCTTTTAGCTTCAGACTCGAGTTTCAGCCTGTCACGCTTCAGGCCCCTTTACCACCTCCTCTTGGAGTGAAGAAACGCCCTCGGATTCTTCTTTCTTCGACTTCCGGGGTAGACCACCCTTCAGTCGTTACACAGATCTAGGGATTATTCTGCCCCACTTTCAAACAAAGAACTGTGTGTTTGTTGTCCGTTGTCACCGCCGTGTCCCCCTTTTTGCCAAAAGCCTCTCGAACCTCGTTGGTCTCTGGTGTTCCTAGTTTTGGCCAACCCCTTCCTGGTTATCGCTGTGGTTATGGGGTCCATCTTCTCAAGGAGCCCCAAGGCCATGACACTTGACCCCAGTTGCTGTGAAGGGTCCCCATATCTCCGTGTCCCCGTCTGGTGTCTGTTCCCTTCTCTGCAAGAGACAGAAAGCCAACACCTCTCCTGCGCTGGCTCTCCTAACCTAATGTTGTTGACTTTGTTTATTCCAATCCTATGCTATGCCTATGTGTGTAAGCGTGCATGCACTTAACCCTCTGCACGTGAAGTCAATAGCTCCAATATATCAATCCGATCCGTTGTCGGATGAAGCTTTTGACCTTCACAGACTAAGTGCCAGCTCCTTATAAGCACATTTGCAATGTGTGTATAAAAATGAACAACAGACCTCAAACAAATTGGGCATTCTTAATTCTAACTTGAGTGTAGTACTCAGTTTCTGATCATCTAATTATGCTTCTCACTGGTCCCCTAAATTGTCTATAAACCTTTAATTTTGCCATACCTAAATTATTAAAACACAGACCAAATCATAGACCCCCTATATAGCTTTTGCCTTTATGAGCACACTTCAATAATGAGCAACAACCTGCAATCTGTACCAAAAATCTTCATGGTCACACCTGCAATTAAAGATCAGATGCACTTTATACCTGTTTTAATTCTTCCTTATATAGAACCTCCTCAGTTTCAGGTTAGTTGCGATTAGTCTCAATTAATTGTTCTAGTTGTATTTTGCAATTCAGCTAAAAAGCAAACCTGTTAAAGCAAACAGCTTATTTACAACCACCTGCAAATCATAAGAGTAATAAAAGATTCAGCACAACAGACAAGTATCATGTTCAGGTTTCTCCAATCATTAAATCACTTTTATTGCCACAATTTGTTTTATTCACACTTGGGCAATATCACTCCAAGAGAGAGAGAGAGAGAGAGAGAGAGAGAGAGAGAGAGAGAGAGAGAGAGAGAGAGAGAGAGAGAGAGAGCCCCTAATGGCCAGTTAGTGGGCTCTAGGTTAAACTGTCCCCAAATTAGTTATTTGTTATTATTACTTGTTTTCATGTCACTTGTCTGTTTTCTACTGCACCCTTCTCACCAAAGCAAAGCAAACATTAGCAGCATATTGACCGTAGTCAGCCATCCACATCCCATAGGTGCTATAAAAAGATTTCCTGTAAAAGAATCACACATAAATTCATCCACCCTCTTGTTCTATCTCGGTGGAGGTTAACCTTAAGTCGTAGTCAAGTCTTGTCAGCTTTTACCAGTCAGTCCGTTTGTTTTATTTCCAGTCTTTCATCCATTCATTCATTCATTCATCCATTTTTCTTTCTTTGCTGATAGTGGAAACCATCGCCGCATTTAGATTTCCGCCCTCAGCAAAATGACGTCATTTCAAAAAGAAAAAGAAGAACTTGAGATCGGATTACCTCGCTGAATCCTTTTTTGGGCAGGGACTCTTATTTTCTACTTGTCCCCATAAGTGGTTTCCTCCAGAGCCAATTCTAATGCGGAGAAACTCACTTACAACAATTTTCTCGCCGACGTGTAATGCTTGTAATTTCCGATGTGCAGATCTGCTTAAAGAAAAGATTCACAAACAAAAATCAGTGCACTGTTCAAAATATAAAACAAAATAAAATGAAAGATAACAAAAACAAAAATACCAACGCCCGGGTCTTAGGACTTGTCACTGAATATTCCTCCCATCAATAAAAATACCCACCTAAACCTACACAGAGTCAAATCAACACCACCTCAACCTTTTCATATTCCTAAACCTATATGTTTTGCGTTCGTGAAACAAAATAGAACCGTTTCCATATTAAGTAATTTGAGCTCTTGAAATGTTTTAATTCTCTTAATTCTGCCAGTTTATTTCAACACTTATTCAATGTCTTTTATTCAACTGCTACTTGGTCACTCAAATCTTAGCTGTTCAAATTGCCTAGAGTTCAACAAAGTCTAGATCCCCGTTATCATGAAACTTGAACGGGTGTACAATGATTTACTTACAGTAATTTAGAATCATCACTCAACCTAGCTCTACTACTGGCACTGCGTGACTTTTCTCACACTGGAAACCAGAATTTAGTACAGAACTTTAATACCTCAGGCAATCGTGTTCAAGGGCTGCCCCCCCCTTTCTCTTCTTCTTTGTCCGTGTGTTCCTCCTTTTATTAAATCTCCATCACAATGATGTGGCGCTCTGAAATAAGACTCACACTGTTAATTCATCGTTTTCACTCTGCACCACTGCTCAGGCTCTTTTCTTTTCTTTTTGGTGTACAGTAAACAATTGAGTCGAGGCCTTAAGCCCCAGATATCTCGCACAGGCATCGTTTTCATAACCAAACCGCTCTGGACTCTGCTCCCCAGACCACACAAATGCCCTCTGGGCTT
Source organism: Rhamphochromis longiceps (assembly GCF_057381845.1). Taxonomy (NCBI): domain Eukaryota; kingdom Metazoa; phylum Chordata; class Actinopteri; order Cichliformes; family Cichlidae; genus Rhamphochromis; species Rhamphochromis longiceps. Next base: position 69,269,053 of record NC_140559.1, on the reverse strand, counting down.
ATTATTGTAACAGATTCTGTATTTGGATTTGTTGTGTGCAGCATTGAGCCTTTGTTAATAAAGCATTCTTCATTGCAGCAGCTGGAGCATTGTGTGTCACTTCTTAGTGTATTGAATCAACATTTTGATTTTGGTGCATGGGTGTGTATCAGTTTTCACTCACTCAACGAGTGCATAAGTGTTCATGTGTGTGTTTCTCTTCATTCTAAGTCGGCGGATGCAGAAGTGTGTGTTTGTGTGTTTGTATTCATCACCTTCCTGCTCTGTTGTTTGGGTAAACCAGCGGCCTGACGCATGCCCTGGGGTCCTCCCCTCCTCTTTGGGTCTGTTTGCATCCGTTGTTGCAGCTGCCTGCATCTTCTCCTTGTAACTTGACCCTTTTGCTTCTGTAGCTCCTTCCGGGCTTGCTCCTGCTGTTGGAGCTTTGCATCAGGTCTGGCGACCTCCTGCTCCAGCAAGCTTCCGCCTGATTACAAGTCCTGTACGTGAAACTCCAAGTCTGACTGATGAGTTCAATTAGCAGCCAGCTCCTCCGGAGCCATGCTCAATTTCTGTTCTCATGCCTTGAGCTCTTACTGAGGACAAAAACCTCAGAGTCTTTTCCTTCCACGTCAGATTGGAGTCTGTTTATGTTGTCCTTACTTTGCTCCACGGCCTTCTGCAGCTCTGCTGTTCGGCTCTTCTCAGAGGTCAGCATTCTTTTGCTCACCCTCCCTTTTCCTCCGGGCTTAATGCGCGTCTCGTCACAGCTCTGTCAGCTGACGCAGCCTGGGAATTTCCCCCGTGTAGTGAAACGGGCTTTAGGTTTAGTGCTCTCCGTCTCTGCTGCATGAGATCGCTTTTTTTTTTGCAGCACTGTTGACATCCTCAAGTTGTTGTTGTGAGTCCAGCTGCTGTGGCCTTCAGGGGTCAAAGGGTCAAAGATAGTCGCGGAGAGGGCAACGATGGTAGAGGGGAGGGTAGGAGTCCAGGTCAGCTTCGGCTTTCAAAAAAAACAAAAACAGAACAAAACAGGCGAACAGGAAAATGATGTTGTGTTGGCTGTGCTGTGTTGGCTGTGTTATCCCGAGAGGGGAGAAACAACGAGATCTCCCTTCCCCCCTTTTTTTTTTTTTGTTTTTTCTCACCACATAATCAACTCATAACCCCCCAAGTTGACAGGACAACACAGGTACGTGTTAAAATTCTTAAGATCCTGTTTAGAAACCTAAAAAGGAATTTTCTACCATTCAGTAGTCCTTTGTCTCAAACAATCAACAAAACATGTCCCAATTCGACCCTTTTAACCACTAAATTTGTCGTGTCCTCACTTAATCATCAGACCAGTGTCTTTGTCTTTTGACGTTAAGTTGTTGTCTTGCAACCCAGAGAGTTTATTTGTCAGTAATGTAAAAACTATATCATTTAAAAACAGGTGTATGTTAAGTGTCGCTACTTTAACCTTGCATGTACGTGCACATGTATGTAAGCTGTTTCTTCATTGCATGTATGGGTGCGTCTGTATATAGAATAGAATAAAATAGAATTCAACTTTATTGTCATTGCACATGCACAGGTACAGGGCAACGAAATGCAGTGTATGGGTTAATTTAACTTCTTCTCAAATGAGGCATTTCTCTAACACGCACATGTGTCTGTTCCTCACACTTCTCATACCTTTCTCTGGTTGTGTGTGGTTTTATTTGTTTCAGTCATTTACCAGGAACATCTTTTCCTTTTCTCCATGTCTTCCGCCAGAGGTTAACACTGGTGAGATTCAGGGACACAGCACCCAGAGCAGTTCAACGAGAAAAACCTGCCTAAAACTTCATTCTCTCTTCTTTTTTTTTTTTTCCGGGAGGGGTAGGGACAACTCTGGTGTCCAGCCGTGAATTTTTAGCCAAAGCTTGGCCTGTCTTCTGCTGCCGTACTCAGGTTTCCAGGTTAAGAAAAAACACCTGTATGAAGACACTAAACATACATTTAGTATTTGTATAAACATAACTGCCTAAATTATTGAACTGAACCAAGGATCAGTTGAAGACCTTATAAATCCTGCTTCATTTCCCGTATTTATCACTCACTCCTAGTCTTGAGGAGGGTAGATTTAACTCTTTACTAACTTTAAACCCCACAAGTAAAAATTTCATATGTTCTTGACTGCAAACACAAAAACTGCTTGATGTTATTACTAATCATTTTCCTCCACAACACTCCAAATCCTGTTCTCTCTTGTGTCCAGCAGGGGAATAAGGTGACCTCTACTCTCACTGCTTCCCCAGTCAGAGACAATATCTCACTCACACTTCCACACTTTATTGTTTTCCCTTTTTCTTGACTATTATTATTTCACAGAAAATCAACTGACCTACTTCTCCTTCCTCTTCTGTCATGCAGAAAGTCACACACACACAGCACTCGGCCCCCACCTTGTCTTTCTCTCACAGACACACCTACACACACACACACACTCTAATCGTCCTTTCACAACAAAACTTCACAAACGTCCACTGCAACAGTTTTAAGCACGCAAAGCCAGCGAAAATTCACTCTCACATTCACTTCCCTAACAACTACAAAGTTTTCACATAGAAAAATAATCCAGACAATCTACCATGCACCGTTTTCCCTCCTTATACGAGAGGTTCAACCAACTTTTAAAAGCTTTATTTACACAACATCAAATGAAGCACAGATCTCTGCCTTTTCCAGGTAGAGAAGAAATACGACCCAACTAAAAAATCACCCAGCAATCACACAAAGTTCTCAAATCAAATCGTTTTTTCACACTCAACAACACAAGACAGTTTATACAATTTACACTTTTAAATGCACACACACACACGGGTAATTTATATACAATATACACACGGGCCCGTATAAACACACCGCATGCCAGAACCACTTATCTCGTTTGTTTCTCTAGCGGTGTTCCTATACTTTAGACTGATTTATAAGCATCTATAGCCCAGGGCCGCGCCCTTGCTGGTCAATTAACGTTTCAAGTACGCCGCCTTGAAAACGGTCACATTACTAAATTCTACTTAATTTATAACCGTTTCCCGCAGCTGGAAAGGAGCTCCACCTCTGGCGCTAGTATCAAACCCACGCCTTCAGCTATACTTAAAACTCACAAGGCAGCCACGTTAAAAGGTCCCGGCCGGGTCCGCGACCCTGTCGATCAAAAAATGCAGTATAAGACAATCACCCATTGATTGTCTAGCCTTTTTTTTTTTTTTTTGACGGGAGTCCGAATCCCCGCGGAAGGCCAACTCCGGGCTAAAACCTAACCACGCGTCCGCGATTAGGGGTCAGTGCCACCTGCTGGACGAACTGCATTCCTAGGAGAGCACGTCTCCAGTCCTAAATAAATTTACTTGTTTTAAAAGCCTCACGGTGAGCTCTCAGCCCCCCCCGTTTAATTATCTGAAGCCCAAAACCGCGTTTTTGCTACCCAATTAAAACCAAATGCCCTACACTACCGATTGACTGGCTGGCATTCCCAGTCAACCCACATTTAAACCTCTTAAACCGTATTTATTTGTTTCCACACACCTTAAACCGTATTAACTTAAACACATAACTTCTTAACTCAAAATTCACCCCCAAAATAAACAGCAATGAATTTAGTCAGACTACTATGCTCTATTTTAAAACTAATTACTCAAGATCACTATGGACCAACGCCAGAAGCCCAGACTGAGTGAATATTATTTAATTAAATTTAGTTTTAACTTCCAATATAGCGCCTTTGGATAAAAATCAACAGGTGGCACTCACCTTTTTTTATGTCGCCTGGCGTCACTCAGATAAGCTGCTGGCCTCCGCCCCTGTTTGTCACCCACACGATAGCTGCAAGCTCCCCTCTCCCCCAACCGGGTTTCGGCACCAAGTTGTTACGTCTGGTTCAGTTTGGGTAAGAAGGAAAAACAGCCGAGTCCGTGTAGGTGACAAACATAGTGATTTTATTACATGCTTCTAAGACAGAAGCATGGGAAGACAAGCGTACAGCCACAGATCTTCAAAGAGTGGACCGTTCCCCATCCTTATATAAACCCATGATGACATCACACAGTTAGACCTTACTGGAAATGATAACAGTCTCCCCATAGTCCAAAGTTCTCCTTATACAAACATCAGATGATACTTTAGAGAAAAGCAAGTGTGTGACATGTCATGTTGTGCAGCTCTGTGAGCCTGTGTGTCCAACTAGAGAATGTCCTGACATGACCTCCCTGTGTAAATAAGGGTAAACGTGCGTGTTTACATAACTCTCTATGTGCATGTTCTGATGTAGGCCTGCAAATGAATTAGAACAAGGTCCTGCTAGACCCTCCAGTTATGGACGGTGAATACAATGCTGTGGATACCATTTGAGACTTGATTACAATGATGATAATATGCATACATTAATCTTTACTCAGATTACCATAGATATAAAACAAAGATTATACTGTCATCAGATTCCACAATGGTAAATGATTAATGATTGATACTTCTAATTATAACTGTGATCATAAGAATACAAAATAAAATATCTCCTGGTCACACCATCTTTAACCCTCAGAAAGGTATTCCAACCATGGCTTGCGTACGCTTGCTTGGGCTTTGTTCCTGGGTGCACACACCTACACCATTGAGTTCAAAGGGACAAAGCTACATGGAAATGCAGATGGACTTTCACGTCTTCCACACATGCAACCCACCGAAGAAATGACTGCTCCAGCTACTGTGTTTCATGTTACACAAATGGAACCCCTACCTGTCACAAGTGCTCAGGTGAAAAGAGAAACGAGTCAAAACACAATCTTGTCAAATGATCTTACTGTGAATGGTTGGCCGTCCTGTAGTGACACTCAGTTCTCTGCGTACTCCACCCACAAAGACCAACTATCCGTTTGCCAAGGATGTGTCATGTGGGGAACTCGTGTCATCTGCCACCCAAACTACGTACAAAGGTACTGGACTCACTGCACGATGGACATTTGGGTGTTAAGATGAAAGGTCTTGCTAGAAGCTATGTTTGGTGGCCAGGCACTGATTGTGAAATGGAGAATATGGCTAAATCCTGCATTGTTTGCCAGCAGACGCTGCGCCAGCCTCAAACAGCACCTGTACACGCGTGGGAGTGGTCATCCGCTCCATGGCAACGCATTCATATAGACTATGCTGGCCCATTTATGGACTAAATGTTCCAGGTTGTGGTTGATGCCCACTCAAAGTGGCCAGAAATCTTCCCCGTAAAGCAAGCAACAGCTGCCAGCACGATCAATAGTCTTTGGTCACCGTTTGCACGCACAGGTCTGCCACAACAGCTCGTAAGTGACAATGGTCATCAGTTTACTGGAGAGGAGTTCCAGTGTTTCCTTGGGAGTAACAGCATACGACATATCACTTCAGCTCACCATCATCCTGCAACAAAGCTGAACCAGCCAGTCGCACAGAGGGGAAACCGCTACAACAGAAAATTGACAATTTTTTTACTGTCTTACCACTCATGCAACAACTGGACACACACCTGCAATGCTCTTCATGGGATGAGATCTGAGATCACATCTAGATTTGCTGAAACCAGACATTCGCAAGGATGTCCAAGATAAACAGTCTTCCATGGTGGAAGCAACAAGAAACAAAACCAGGTTCTTCAATGTTGGACAAAAAGTTCTCGCCAGAGACTACAGAGACCCAAGTCAGAAATGGCATTCTGGCACGATTCGTTCACGGACCGGACCGCTGATATACACCATAAATGTTGGAGCCAACTTAGTCTGGCGTAGACATGTTGATCAGATTCTAGATGCAGAATGTCACGTGGTTCCAGAGCAACCTGAGAGGACACATCTACACCTCAAGATTCAGAAGAGTTTGCCCTCGCTTCACCACCTGAGGTTCAGGGTTTACGTGAAACCACCAATGTTCAAACACCTGAACTTTCCACACAGAGCACTATGGACTCTGACCAAACAGGCAGACGTTACCCTGAGAGAAATCCCAGAGCACCTCAGAGACTGAACTTATAGGTTTCCAGTTCATTTTGTAAGGAAAGCAGTTAAAATGTTTAAGAGGAAACAACCTACCTCTATGTTGTAAATCACTGAGTAGGTGTCATATTTCAGTTTAAGTACAATCTTATGCTTATGCATAAGCTTATGCTAGACGAGTCCAGGAGTACAGAAACCTTGTGTACAGCGTTGGAGATGAAGTTCTTCTCTTGAACATGAAACGTGGAAGGAAGGGAGGAAGACTTGATCCAGATTTTTCAGGACCCTACACCATTCAAGACATCGCTGGCAAATGTGTGAGATTAAAAAAACACGGAAGGAGCAACTTTAAGAAATCACTACAGCATTGACCATATCAAGCCATACAGAAGAAGCCACCATGTAAATATCAGTGACAAGTAAAAATACCCAACTCGCAGTCAGACAGTGAACAGCAGCACAGACCTGAAGATGCCTCCCTGCCATCCTACTGCTAACCCTCAGTGCCAGCAAAGTCCAGAGGATTCATTCTGCACCCAAAACGGCTGACACAAGGAGTTTAATTGTGTTCCAGGACCAGAAACGCGTGAACAAGAACTTCCCTCCCGGAAACAAAGCTTAGAAAATGAAGGTGACATAGTGAACAACTCTTTTTGACCAGTTGGTCATTTGTTGCCAGTTTGGCGTTGCAACTTAATTGACTGTTGCATGACTTTGTTTGCATTTTGAAGTCTTCAACTCATATTGGATATAAAGAAACATGCAACGTGCACTGAGCTTGTGGAAGTCTGGAAATGGATCTGCCTGTCAGTAATTTTCTATTTTGCCCACCCGCTGTACCTTTCCTATTTCTCTGCGTGTAAATGCATGCCTATTGTATTGACTTTTTTCCTGTTGTGGCCCGTTGGCCTTTACCAAGCTTATCCACTACAAATCTCATGCATGCCTGAGCTAACTTATCATATTTTTCTTTTAGTAAAGAGGCTATGGCGTGCAAAGGATACTGGGCGCTTGGAGGCAGCTGTTGGACCATACAAGTTATTTTTCGAACACTGCAGGGGTCACGGTGGCTTTCTGATGAGGTAAGAGAACTTATCATTATTGATTCTGATTTCGAGGTTCTGCTCCTTCTGAAGCATTTGCAGTGCAGAGACCATTAATAGTTTAAAATGTGCGGGTAGGTGGGGGGTTTATATAGCAAAACTCTGATAAGGTTTCACCCATTCACTTCAACAGGAAAAAATGTTATCAACCACAACACAGATGTTGTGACATCTGTGACATCATAATACCCAGTTTCAGTATATGCAGAAAGAACCTTTATCAGCAATTATATTCCTTTAGATGTTTTTGTGTACAGCACTCAAGCAGTTACTTCAAAAATTGTTGCTGTTGTTGTATAAACTCAGATTTTTCAAAACAGGTCATTGATGCATATCTGCACCGTGTTATTGACAGACGAAAGGTAAGTAAGAAATGTCATTTACCTACTAATTTTGAAATAAAAAAAAACCCTATTTACTGTTCTATAACATTTTTCTATACTTGTGCAGAATGCTGCACACCTGCTCTGTTCAGTAGTTGCAAGCTCGTTGTTTTCTGGGCAGTTCAGATGCCTCAACTGGTATGTTGAAAGCTCAGAAGTGGTCCAACCAGTTGACTCCTTTCTGTTGCTGAGGAAAGAGTTTGGTTCCTTTAAAGAAGACTATATTTGAAAACACCCTGAGACGCATGGTACCTAAGTAAATCCAAATTACTCTGCACTTCCAATCCCACAGATGAAGTTCCCAGTTGAAGACGTGGCTGTGCCCTGTGAACTTTGGTACACACTGGATTCTTGTGGTATGTGTTCATTTTGTTATTAATTTGCATAATTTGTTGTGAAGCAGTTTCTTGCACAAAGTGTTATTTTTAAATAAGTTTTCAGTGGCACAAACAATTGTAATTTTTAATTTAACTTTTTCTTTAGATTGTCAACATTTCTGCACAGAAAATACTGCTCATAGACCCCATGGGAATGAAGGTGTTTATGACAGGAAAATTCTGCGCAACTGGAGGTATGTATGATACTGAGGTGTTATTCTTAGATTAAAAAAAAAAATCTTGTTTCATTACAAACACTTTTGTTCAACTAGGAATTTTCTGAGGATGAGAGGGCATGAAGACACCATGGAGTGGCAGTTACAGACTATGCAACACAACAAGCGACAGGATTCCTGCAGTTGTGGAGTTTTACTGTTAAAGGTAACCCTTATTCAAATGATTCAGTTTCTTGTTAGCTAGAATTAAGACTTTAAGTGAATTTAAGTGAAGTGAAAGTTATTTCGGTCAACAACAACAAAGATGATCATTTTACATAGAAGTACTTAATCATACAGTAACTGAAAAAGGAATAGGCTGAAGCCTTGTGGCTTATAATTATCCTATCCTTTACCTAATTAAGACTTTACATTCTAATTATGATCAATCTCACAGTTTGCAGAACACTACCTTGATTTTGGAGAGGTCAGTGAGGTGTCAACCACTACAGAGCCAGTTGTGCTGGAGCGAATGCAGATAGCTTGCACCCTACTTGAAAATCGAGGTAAGTCCAGTAAAGTCCTTATCACGTTAGTGCGTACTTCCAATTTAAATAGTGCTTTTCAAACAGCACAGTACAAATAGTGCTCTTCAAACACTTTCAGATAAGACCCTTCTCAAAGTCTAATTTAGACAAATTTTCCAGGAAGTATATTTGGAAAAAATGTACTATTATTTTTTAATTATTCAATAAATAATGTTTGATTAAAACCTAACTATGATTGTGTTTCAGGGAACGCTGAGGACTACTGCATTGTTTGCTCCATGTTAGATGCTAACGCTGACCGCAGCATGATTGAAATGGTAAAACAAAACAAAACAAAAGAAACACATAAGTCTTAGTATCATTACTTGCCAATCATAATTAAAATGTTGAGTAATAGTATTCACCAAACAGAATATGAGCCATTTATTTTTCCTTTCCAGGTGCAGTGTGAATCTTGCCAAAGATGGGCACATTTTGCATGTGAAAAATATAAAGAGAGCAACCAAGAATATAAATGCCAAAAATGTAGCCAGAGTCAGACAGAGACTGTGCAGAGACTGTAGAAGGACAGAGCAGCAGCAGAGCAGTCCAGATACACTGATGATCCTCTGTCAGATCCAGAGGGACACACAGGGATGATGCTGGACTCTACATTGTGTCTGACAGTGGAGCTGTTCTCAGAGCAGTTCACTCTGCAGCACTGACAGTCATCTGCACTTCTTCTCATTCCTCTGTCAGTCACTGCTGGATGAAGCTCTCCTCTCCACCTCCCAGTAACATGGCCCAGTCAGAGCGTCTCTACACACAAGCTGCTGCTGCTTCAACCTCTCTGGATCATCAGGACACAGCTCCTCCTCTCTCAGCACACACACCGTCCTGTTTACCATCATCAGCTCCACCTGCAGAGAGAAGAAGGAAGAGCAGAGGAGATAAACGAGTGTTTCCAGAGACTCTTCATCAGCTGTCAGTCAGTGATGCAGCACATCCAGTATAAAGAGCAGCAGGGACTTCAGTGCTGGGACTGTACTAGGACTCATTGTTGCTTCACTTTTTCTAATCTTTGGATTTTTATTGAAGTTGATGAAAATGTTTTTCCCTCCTAGTTTGAGTTTGGACTTTCATTCATTAGAAGAACCTTGGTGTGTCCACTCTGAGCTCTGTAGGAACCCCAACAACAAGCCCAACAATCCAGATGGACGGTTCCAGCTGTTAACTGGAGGAATTCCATCCAAACATCTGCTCTCACTAAATTCTTCCTCACCTACAGACTGTGTTCTTCACTGCTTTAAACTTGGAAACGAATGCAGTCATTGGTCTGCGTGCTGCTTTGTTCAGAGAGCTGATTGGCTGTTGACAGCGTTTGATCAGAGCGTGTCAGCCGTTACCATGGTGACCATAAAGGTCAGAAACAGGAAGTGTTTGTGTCCAATCCTGAAGCCTGTCACCGTTCTCCTCTCACAGCTTCACTGAGAAGCTGCAGCTTTACAGGAAACACTGGATCTTTGTTTCATACTGACTGTGTTTAGTACAATACTGCTGACAGCACCACCCACTCACTCCATCACTCTACTTACACCAGAGTCTCCAGTCTGTAGTCTGGACTCTGCTGAAGATCAGACAGCTGCTTCACATCTGGATCCTTCAGCTTGTTTCCGTACAGGTTCAGCTCTCTCAGATGGGAGGGGTTGGACTTCAGTGCTGCTGCCAGATAATCACAGCTGATCTCTGACAAACCACAGTCCATCAATCTGTATAAAGAATGAAAGATGTAAGTTTATTAGACAAAGTGCTTGAAATCATTCAGTGTTTCATCATCTGTTCAGAGCTGAAGAAGGTTCAGAATGTAGAAGTTTAGAAAATGGAAACTCCAAACAGCTGAAGCCAACAGGAAGCAGCTTCAAACAGGAAACTGTGCAGAGTTTCAGACTATATGTCCTGATGCAGCCAGTTGGATTTTGGAGATTTGAATCTCTGTTCTGTGACTAAGTCCTTGAATCATTTCTTCCAGTTGGTCCAACAAGACAGACTAAGTGTTGGACATGTGTTGTGGCTCCATCAGGGGAGCTTCTAAATGTGATGTGATGGCCCCTCTGGGTCTGTCAGGTCACAGCACTGAAGAGAGCTCAAACTGGGCACACAGTTGTTCCAGTCTGGACCAAAGACTCTATACTGGGACTGAGGGACTGCTTTGACTGCACCCACTGGGACTTTTTAAAGGCTCATGTTCTCACGTAGATCATCGATTTCTACTTGCATTTCTTTCTGGGAAAAATGGGGATTACTTTGGAAACAGGAAGTATTTTCCCCAATAAGCAGCCCTGGATTAGTAAATCACTCCAACATGTTCTCAGGCAGAAGAAGCTGTCTTGTTATGAGGGAGAGAAGAAAAAGATTGAGGCACAGAAACTTGTTGAAAGAGAGATAAAGCAGCTAAAATCAGGTGTAAAAGTAAAGCAGAGGATGAGCTGAATAAAGGACACTCAAGGCTGGCTTGGAAAGGAATGAAGTCCATGGTGGGGATGCAGGACAAGGAGCAAAGATGAATGTGATGCTGAATCAGCAGAAGACTTGGACTCATTGGATTCCAGCTTTGATATCATTGATTTCAATGAAGAGCTTTGTGATTGTAGCAAAGGGCTGGTAGCTCTGAGAGTCCCACTGATGAGGTGTTTGTGTGGAAATCTCTTAGTGGGACCAAAGAGAGAAAAAGCCCTGGTCCTGATGCTGTGGGAGGGAAATGATTGAAGTGTGCTGTGAGGAACTGACTGGGAGATTTTCACACATTTTCCAGTCCTCCTTGGAACAACAGGAAGTTCCCAGCATATGGAAACAAAGGTTAAGTGTCCTATGGCACTCAGTGATGATGGTGCTGTGGCCCCACCACCTCCACCTCTTTGTAAAGGAACTAACTGTAATCTGAAGCTTCAAATGGGACTAAGACTTCCTCCACTAGGTGGCAGTGTCTGATGAGAAAGTGTTAGTGGAGCTGGCCTGGAGTCAGAAACAGGAAGATGCAGGATTTGGGCTGAAATGGGGGAAAGTGGTTCGCACTAGTGCCTTAAAGCAAGAAGGTTGTAGGTTGAAGCTTGTTGGCCTTTCTGTGGAGGTTGGATGTTCTCCCACAGTCCAATGAAATGCTGCTTAGGTTCATTGGTGCTTCTAAATTGGCTGTAGGTGTGGATGTGAGAGAGTGCTTCTCTGTCTCTCTCTGTTGGCCCTGTGATGGACTGCTCACCTGTGCAGGTGGACCACGCCTCTTGCCCTATGACAGCTAGGGCACAGGCTGCAGCCCTGTGAGCCTAAGCTGAATAAACAGTTAGCAAAAATGATCCATAGATGGCCTGAAATCCCCCAGTTAGCAGTTTGGTAGATAGCTATGACATGCTAATCCCATCCAGCAGCTGTATTCTACCTGTAAGCTGATCCCTGCTGAGCCAAAGCACTTTTTCATATACAAATTACAACCTTTAATAGAAACCTATTGGTCAGCATCTTATTAGCCTGCTGTTAGCTTCATTCCACAGAAAACTGAGAGAAACTAACAGAGTTGATAAAGAATAAAGAGAAATGTGCTGATTTAAAGCCTTTGAAGTGCTTCAGATGATCTCTGTCCACTTCTGTCCACTCATTCATTCATGTAAGCTTTCTAATGCAGCTTTGATCTTCACAGTCTGCTTCATGAAACTCATTCTAACCCTGAATGTCAGAGTGTTCCTCCTTCTCTTTCCCATCATTCATGCTGGCAGTGGAGGAGATTTGGATGTTGGACTGTGTTTTGGATGATGTGTGTATGTTTGTGTTGGACTGCTGTCTGTAAAGCAAACGCACATTTTGCTTTGGATTTCAGTGTCAGACAGACTTTAAGGTGGAATGAAGAGTTGGAGAGTTTCACAGTGAATTATCCAGTGGAGGATTTTTCTTCTTCTTTGAAGGTTTGAAATGTGAACATTGTTCTGCTGCAGTCAATGGACTAAACCAGAGAAGAAGAAAACAGACTTTACCATGAAGATCCTCAGTGTGGATCAGTATAATATCAGCCTGATGTCTGCAGTTTAGTGTCAGCACAACTTTCACATCATATTCATCTCAGCACAACTAAAACATGCTGACTGACCTCAGAGTTTCAAGTCCACATCCTGGACTCTCCAGGAAACCACACAGATGCTTCACTCCTGAATCCTGCAGCTTGTTGTTCCTGCTCAGGTCCAGCTGTCTCAGATGGGAGGGGTTGGACTTCAGTGCTGCTGCCAGATAATCACAGCTGATCTCTGACAAACCACAGCCCCTCAATCTGTATAAAGAATGAAAGATGTAAGTTTATTAGACAAAGTGTGAGCTTGAAATCATTCAGTGTTTCATCATCTGTTCAGAGCTGAAGAAGGTTCAGAATGTAGAAGTTTAGAAAATGGAAACTCCAAACAGCTGACAGAGTTCATACGCCTTTGTCAGGGTCAAATTCAAGCAAGACCATGTGAAAATTAAAACACATCATCCTAGGTGAACTTAAACACCTTTGTTCCCCTTTTGTTAAGACATAGAAAAGTACACCACACAAAAATACTGCAAAAGGAAACGGTCGCCTTATATACATAGTGTATAAACTCAAAATGCACATTTCACTTCAAATTAAGATTAAGGCTTTGAACAGATCACATAGTTCAGTTCAACATATAAGACTTTAAGAATGCACAAGCATCTACTTAAAATCTATTTAATTTATCATCCATGATATTATTTTGTACAATTCCAATGTATTTTGTTCATCTCCCTTAAATAAACAGGCAGTCTTAAAGTATGAAATATTCATATACAAACACATATAAATGTGTGTACTGTCTCAGTGGCTGATAGTACCCCACAGGCCTCAGTGTGAGCTTGAAGACATTTATAATGTTTAAGTAGTTTAATGTGCAGGTGCTGACGATAAACACATTTTGAATGAAAGCCGGGGAACTTTGGTAGCACAGAAACAAGTGGCTATTCTTTGTGACTATATGGATCACTCACAATACCATTATTTCACACAAAGGCACCAAATTAATACTCAAAAAAGCTGCAGCAATACACACAAATATAAACGGTACTTGGTGACAACTTTGCTTTTAGCCTTTAACCCTTCTTGACTACTTTTGATGTGGCCTCTATATTTTACCTTTAAAAACAGTTTATCTTGCCAATCTGTTATTTTCTCATTTTGACCAACTGTATCAGCACAATTTATCTAAATTCAGACAAAATTTAAAATACAAGTAGAAAGTGATATTTTGACTGTAAAAACCACACACATGTTTAACGAATCATCTTCATAACTTGAAATGCAAATAGAGATTGTACATTTTTAAAAATACGCACACGTTTTGCAAACAACAAAGTTATATGGTACTATTTAGCAAAAAATGCAGCCAAGGCTCAGACGTTTTTCATATAATCATTTCAAACTATTTACAGAACAATCAGGTGTCAAACAATAGTTTGTGTCACTCTAACACATATGAGAACAGCACAGGGATAAACCTGCAGGTCTGACAGCAGGTGTGTCACTCAGCGTTTACACTGCAATCTGCCTTTGTTGGCTTTAAGGCAGCAACTGTGACGATCACTAGTAGAACTGACACACAAAACAAAACAACAGCTACACACTAAATACACAAGACAACAAACTAACTTGAGACCAAACACGGTAAACGTCACAAATCTCTCACGTATCAAAACTCTCTCTCTCTTTCGCTCACTCGCTCTCTCTTGCCGGTCACTCCTAAAACTTCCCCCTTTTGCTAAACAACCAAATGTCATGTTTCCATATCATTTTTGATTGGTCGACATGGTACATTTTCCCACCTATAGGGCTTTGGAGCGTGATGTCACGGGAGATGGGCCATGCCCCCTTCCGCCATGACAGTAGGCCAGCCAAAGGATACCATTTCAGCTATGGATCGTACGTGTTGTGTTGTCGGTTGCAACGTTAGATCACACGATCGTGAAGGCAAGAAGCTGGATAACGGGCTCTCTTTTCATCGTTTTCCATCCTGGAGGCAACGTGAGGGATCCCATGTATCCGATATTACTAAACAAAGACGTCAGGCTTGGATTGCAGCGGTGAGACGAGCGGATATCGAGTTCTCTGCAATCCCCAGCTTTTTGTTGGTTTGCTCACGGCATTTTCTTTCCGGTGAGTTCTAAATTAATTCATATCACTCTTGAAAGGCTTTTAGTGTTATTTTCAACGTGCTGAGGTCATAGATAATGAGATAAAACATGCTAATGTGTGATGCTGCAGAACCACATCATGTCGACTGAGTAGCTTATGATTTGGCATTATTGCAGGCAAACCAGCATATGAAATGGATGTAACAAATCCAGACTGGGCACCAACACTGCACATGGGGCATGACGACATACCTGTATCAGACTCGGACCGGCACTCAAGGCGTACGCAACGGAAGCGAAAAAGAGCACCCATCGGAGGTAAACAACCCCCCCCCCCCCCCCCTCTAAAAACATACTAAATTGCTATCACTGTACACTAATCCGCACATAACTTCCAGATGAATCACACACCTGTCATTGGAATATTGGTGTACATTTACCTTATGTCTAATTTTATCTTACAGGCTTTCGTTATGCAGCTGCAGAGTCTGAAGGTGTGCCCCGTGCAGAAGTGATTGATGAAGATCTGACAGAAGACCAACAGCAAAATCACAATGTCATGGAGGCAGTGGACAGCAGTTGTGTTGGACAAGTGGAGGTTGAGGTAGCAGCTGCAAATGTGGATATACTGAAGAAATGTAAACCTTTTAAAATGATGACAGATTACAAACTCTCAGCTGTGTCTGTAATCAAACCTCTGTAACTTTGCTTCCCTTCAGCAGCATCAGCTCATGTTTACATGTTGATTCATGGTTTGCTTCAGTTTTTGATGGACTGCAGAATATTTTGAAGGTTATCTGCTATAAAAAGCCAGAACAGGAAAATCTGCTTCATGTGTTTCTGTTTGATCCTCAGTGACTTTGACACAAAGGCCTCTGCTGTGATGATCACACCTCTGATCAAGTCTCACAGTGTCAGCTTTGTTTTTATACATATGGATATGTGCTGATAAATGATCAGAGTTATAATATTTCCCACTGTCTGCTGTGTGCCGTGACCTTTGACCTGCTAAAGACAGTCAGCTGTGGATTATTCATTGTTGTGTCTGATACTTAGAACTGTGAGGAAGAACACTACACAGTTAATCAGGGTCCCCTCTCTCTGAATCAGGGAAGGTGGGCAGGCCGCGTGTGGGCCGCGGGCCATACGTTGAGTCTCACTGTTTGAAATGTGAACATTGTTCTGCTGCAGTCAATGGACTAAACCAGAGAAGAAGAAAACAGACTTTACCATGAAGATCCTCAGTGTGGATCAGTATAATATCAGCCTGATGTCTGCAGTTTAGTGTCAGCACAACTTTCACATCATATTCATCTCAGCACAACTAAAACATGCTGACTGACCCCAGAGTTTCAAGTCCACATCCTGGACTCTCCAGGAAACCACACAGATGCTTCACTCCTGAATCCTGCAGGTTGTAGTTCCAGCTCAGGTCCAGCTGTTTCAGATGGGAGGGGTTGGACTTCAGTGCTGCTGCCAGATAATCACAGCTGATCTCTGACAAACCACAGCCCCTCAATCTGTATAAAGAATGAAAGATGTAAGTTTATTAGACAAAGTGTGAGCTTGAAATCATTCAGTGTTTCATCATCTGTTCAGAGCTGAAGAAGGTTCAGAATGTAGAAGTTTAGAAAATGGAAACTCCAAACAGCTGACAGAGTTCATACGCCTTTGTCAGGGTCAAATTCAAGCAAGACCATGTGAAAATTAAAACACATCATCCTAGGTGAACTTAAACACCTTTGTTCCCCTTTTGTTAAGACATAGAAAAGTACACCACACAAAAATACTGCAAAAGGAAACGGTCGCCTTATATACATAGTGTATAAACTCAAAATGCACATTTCACTTCAAATTAAGATTAAGGCTTTGAACAGATCACATAGTTCAGTTCAACATATAAGACTTTAAGAATGCACAAGCATCTACTTAAAATCTATTTAATTTATCATCCATGATATTATTTTGTACAATTCCAATGTATTTTGTTCATCTCCCTTAAATAAACAGGCAGTCTTAAAGTATGAAATATTCATATACAAACACATATAAATGTGTGTACTGTCTCAGTGGCTGATAGTACCCCACAGGCCTCAGTGTGAGCTTGAAGACATTTATAATGTTTAAGTAGTTTAATGTGCAGGTGCTGACGATAAACACATTTTGAATGAAAGCCGGGGAACTTTGGTAGCACAGAAACAAGTGGCTATTCTTTGTGACTATATGGATCACTCACAATACCATTATTTCACACAAAGGCACCAAATTAATACTCAAAAAAGCTGCAGCAATACACACAAATATAAACGGTACTTGGTGACAACTTTGCTTTTAGCCTTTAACCCTTCTTGACTACTTTTGATGTGGCCTCTATATTTTACCTTTAAAAACAGTTTATCTTGCCAATCTGTTATTTTCTCATTTTGACCAACTGTATCAGCACAATTTATCTAAATTCAGACAAAATTTAAAATACAAGTAGAAAGTGATATTTTGACTGTAAAAACCACACACATGTTTAACGAATCATCTTCATAACTTGAAATGCAAATAGAGATTGTACATTTTTAAAAATACGCACACGTTTTGCAAACAACAAAGTTATATGGTACTATTTAGCAAAAAATGCAGCCAAGGCTCAGACGTTTTTCATATAATCATTTCAAACTATTTACAGAACAATCAGGTGTCAAACAATAGTTTGTGTCACTCTAACACATATGAGAACAGCACAGGGATAAACCTGCAGGTCTGACAGCAGGTGTGTCACTCAGCGTTTACACTGCAATCTGCCTTTGTTGGCTTTAAGGCAGCAACTGTGACGATCACTAGTAGAACTGACACACAAAACAAAACAACAGCTACACACTAAATACACAAGACAACAAACTAACTTGAGACCAAACACGGTAAACGTCACAAATCTCTCACGTATCAAAACTCTCTCTCTCTTTCGCTCACTCGCTCTCTCTTGCCGGTCACTCCTAAAACTTCCCCCTTTTGCTAAACAACCAAATGTCATGTTTCCATATCATTTTTGATTGGTCGACATGGTACATTTTCCCACCTATAGGGCTTTGGAGCGTGATGTCACGGGAGATGGGCCATGCCCCCTTCCGCCATGACAGTAGGCCAGCCAAAGGATACCATTTCAGCTATGGATCGTACGTGTTGTGTTGTCGGTTGCAACGTTAGATCACACGATCGTGAAGGCAAGAAGCTGGATAACGGGCTCTCTTTTCATCGTTTTCCATCCTGGAGGCAACGTGAGGGATCCCATGTATCCGATATTACTAAACAAAGACGTCAGGCTTGGATTGCAGCGGTGAGACGAGCGGATATCGAGTTCTCTGCAATCCCCAGCTTTTTGTTGGTTTGCTCACGGCATTTTCTTTCCGGTGAGTTCTAAATTAATTCATATCACTCTTGAAAGGCTTTTAGTGTTATTTTCAACGTGCTGAGGTCATAGATAATGAGATAAAACATGCTAATGTGTGATGCTGCAGAACCACATCATGTCGACTGAGTAGCTTATGATTTGGCATTATTGCAGGCAAACCAGCATATGAAATGGATGTAACAAATCCAGACTGGGCACCAACACTGCACATGGGGCATGACGACATACCTGTATCAGACTCGGACCGGCACTCAAGGCGTACGCAACGGAAGCGAAAAAGAGCACCCATCGGAGGTAAACAACCCCCCCCCCCCCCCCCCTCTAAAAACATACTAAATTGCTATCACTGTACACTAATCCGCACATAACTTCCAGATGAATCACACACCTGTCATTGGAATATTGGTGTACATTTACCTTATGTCTAATTTTATCTTACAGGCTTTCGTTATGCAGCTGCAGAGTCTGAAGGTGTGCCCCGTGCAGAAGTGATTGATGAAGATCTGACAGAAGACCAACAGCAAAATCACAATGTCATGGAGGCAGTGGACAGCAGTTGTGTTGGACAAGTGGAGGTTGAGGTAGCAGCTGCAAATGTGGATATACTGAAGAAATGTAAACCTTTTAAAATGATGACAGATTACAAACTCTCAGCTGTGTCTGTAATCAAACCTCTGTAACTTTGCTTCCCTTCAGCAGCATCAGCTCATGTTTACATGTTGATTCATGGTTTGCTTCAGTTTTTGATGGACTGCAGAATATTTTGAAGGTTATCTGCTATAAAAAGCCAGAACAGGAAAATCTGCTTCATGTGTTTCTGTTTGATCCTCAGTGACTTTGACACAAAGGCCTCTGCTGTGATGATCACACCTCTGATCAAGTCTCACAGTGTCAGCTTTGTTTTTATACATATGGATATGTGCTGATAAATGATCAGAGTTATAATATTTCCCACTGTCTGCTGTGTGCCGTGACCTTTGACCTGCTAAAGACAGTCAGCTGTGGATTATTCATTGTTGTGTCTGATACTTAGAACTGTGAGGAAGAACACTACACAGTTAATCAGGGTCCCCTCTCTCTGAATCAGGGAAGGTGGGCAGGCCGCGTGTGGGCCGCGGGCCATACGTTGAGTCTCACTGTTTGAAATGTGAACATTGTTCTGCTGCAGTCAATGGACTAAACCAGAGAAGAAGAAAACAGACTTTACCATGAAGATCCTCAGTGTGGATCAGTATAATATCAGCCTGATGTCTGCAGTTTAGTGTCAGCACAACTTTCACATCATATTCATCTCAGCACAACTAAAACATGCTGACTGACCCCAGAGTTTCAAGTCCACATCCTGGACTCTCCAGGAAACCACACAGATGCTTCACTCCTGAATCCTGCAGGTTGTAGTTCCAGCTCAGGTCCAGCTGTTTCAGATGGGAGGGGTTGGACTTCAGTGCTGCTGCCAGATAATCACAGCTGATCTCTGACAAACCACAGCTCCTCAATCTGTATAAAGAATGAAAGATATAAGTTTATTAGACAAAGTGTGAGCTTGAAATCATTCAGTGTTTCATCATCTGTTCAGAGCTGAAGAAGGTTCAGAATGTAGAAGTTTAGAAAATGGACACTCCAAACAGCTGACAGAGTTCATACGCCTTTGTCAGGGTCAAATTCAAGCAAGACCATGTGAAAATTAAAACACATCATCCTAGGTGAACTTAAACACCTTTGTTCCCCTTTTGTTAAGACATAGAAAAGTACACCACACAAAAATACTGCAAAAGGAAACGGTCGCCTTATATACATAGTGTATAAACTCAAAATGCACATTTCACTTCAAATTAAGATTAAGGCTTTGAACAGATCACATAGTTCAGTTCAACATATAAGACTTTAAGAATGCACAAGCATCTACTTAAAATCTATTTAATTTATCATCCATGATATTATTTTGTACAATTCCAATGTATTTTGTTCATCTCCCTTAAATAAACAGGCAGTCTTAAAGTATGAAATATTCATATACAAACACATATAAATGTGTGTACTGTCTCAGTGGCTGATAGTACCCCACAGGCCTCAGTGTGAGCTTGAAGACATTTATAATGTTTAAGTAGTTTAATGTGCAGGTGCTGACGATAAACACATTTTGAATGAAAGCCGGGGAACTTTGGTAGCACAGAAACAAGTGGCTATTCTTTGTGACTATATGGATCACTCACAATACCATTATTTCACACAAAGGCACCAAATTAATACTCAAAAAAGCTGCAGCAATACACACAAATATAAACAGTACTTGGTGACAACTTTGCTTTTAGCCTTTAACCCTTCTTGACTACTTTTGATGTGGCCTCTATATTTTACCTTTAAAAACAGTTTATCTTGCCAATCTGTTATTTTCTCATTTTGACCAACTGTATCAGCACAATTTATCTAAATTCAGACAAAATTTAAAATACACGTAGAAAGTGATATTTTGACTGTAAAAACCACACACATGTTTAACGAATCATCTTCATAACTTGAAATGCAAATAGAGATTGTACATTTTTAAAAATACGCACACGTTTTGCAAACAACAAAGTTATATGGTACTATTTACCAAAAAATGCAGCCAAGGCTCAGACGTTTTTCATATAATCATTTCAAACTATTTACAGAACAATCAGGTGTCAAACAATAGTTTGTGTCACTCTAACACATATGAGAACAGCACAGGGATAAACCTGCAGGTCTGACAGCAGGTGTGTCACTCAGCGTTTACACTGCAATCTGCCTTTGTTGGCTTTAAGGCAGCAACTGTGACGATCACTAGTAGAACTGACACACAAAACAAAACAACAGCTACACACTAAATACACAAGACAACAAACTAACTTGAGACCAAACACGGTAAACGTCACAAATCTCTCACGTATCAAAACTCTCTCTCTCTTTCGCTCACTCGCTCTCTCTTGCCGGTCACTCCTAAAACTTCCCCCTTTTGCTAAACAACCAAATGTCATGTTTCCATATCATTTTTGATTGGTCGACATGGTACATTTTCCCACCTATAGGGCTTTGGAGCGTGATGTCACGGGAGATGGGCCATGCCCCCTTCCGCCATGACAGTAGGCCAGCCAAAGGATACCATTTCAGCTATGGATCGTACGTGTTGTGTTGTCGGTTGCAACGTTAGATCACACGATCGTGAAGGCAAGAAGCTGGATAACGGGCTCTCTTTTCATCGTTTTCCGTCCTGGAGGCAACGTGAGGGATCCCATGTATCCGATATTACTAAACAAAGACGTCAGGCTTGGATTGCAGCGGTGAGACGAGCGGATATCGAGTTCTCTGCAATCCCCAGCTTTTTGTTGGTTTGCTCACGGCATTTTCTTTCCGGTGAGTTCTAAATTAATTCATATTACTCTTGAAAGGCTTTTAGTGTTATTTTCAACGTGCTGCGGTCATAGATAATGAGATAAAACATGCTAATGTGTGATGCTGCAGAACCACATCATGTCGACTGAGTAGCTTATGATTTGGCATTATTGCAGGCAAACCAGCATATGAAATGGATGTAACAAATCCAGACTGGGCACCAACACTGCACATGGGGCATGACGACATACCTGTATCAGACTCGGACCGGCACTCAAGGCGTACGCAACGGAAGCGAAAAAGAGCACCCATCGGAGGTAAACAACCCCCCCCCCCCTCTAAAAACATACTAAATTGCTATCACTGTACACTAATCCGCACATAACTTCCAGATGAATCACACACCTGTCATTGGAATATTGGTGTACATTTACCTTATGTCTAATTTTATCTTACAGGCTTTCGTTATGCAGCTGCAGAGTCTGAAGGTGTGCCCCGTGCAGAAGTGATTGATGAAGATCTGACAGAAGACCAACAGCAAAATCACAATGTCATGGAGGCAGTGGACAGCAGTTGTGTTGGACAAGTGGAGGTTGAGGTACCAGCTGCAAATGTGGATATACTGAAGAAATGTAAACCTTTTAAAATGATGACAGATTACAAACTCTCAGCTGTGTCTGTAATCAAACCTCTGTAACTTTGCTTCACTTCAGCAGCATCAGCTCATGTTCACATGTTGATTCATGGTTTGCTTCAGTTTTTGATGGACTGCAGAATATTTTGAAGGTTATCTGCTATAAAAAGCCAGAACAGGAAAATCTGCTTCATGTGTTTCTGTTTGATCCTCAGTGACTTTGACACAAAGGCCTCTGCTGTGATGATCACACCTCTGATCAAGTCTCACAGTGTCAGCTTTGTTTTTATACATATGGATATGTGCTGATAAATGATCAGAGTTATAATATTTCCCACTGTCTGCTGTGTGCCGTGACCTTTGACCTGCTAAAGACAGTCAGCTGTGGATTATTCATTGTTGTGTCTGATACTTAGAACTGTGAGGAAGAACACTACACAGTTAATCAGGGTCCCCTCTCTCTGAATCAGGAAAGGTGGGCAGGCCGCGTGTGGGCCGCGGGCCATACGTTGAGTCTCACTGTTTGAAATGTGAACATTGTTCTGCTGCAGTCAATGGACTAAACCAGAGAAGAAGAAAACAGACTTTACCATGAAGATCCTCAGTGTGGATCAGTATAATATCAGCCTGATGTCTGCAGTTTAGTGTCAGCACAACTTTCACATCATATTCATCTCAGCACAACTAAAACATGCTGACTGACCTCAGAGTTTCAAGTCCACATCCTGGACTCTCCAGGAAACCACACAGATGCTTCACTCCTGAATCCTGCAGCTTGTAGTTGGAGCTCAGGTCCAGCTGTCTCAGATGGGAGGGGTTGGACTTCAGAGCTGCTGCCAGATAATCACAGCTGATCTCTGACAAACCACAGTCCCACAATCTGTATAAAGAATGAAAGATGTAAGTTTATTAGACAAAGTGTGAGCTTGAAATCATTCAGTGTTTCATCATCTGTTCAGAGCTGAAGAAGGTTCAGAATGTAGAAGTTTAGAAAATGGAAACTCCAAACAGCTGAAGCCAACAGGAAGCAGCTTCAAACAGGAAACTGTGCAGAGTTTCAGACTATATGTCCTGATGCAGCCAGTTGGATTTTGGAGATTTGAATCTCTGTTCTGTGACTAAGTCCTTGAATCATTTCTTCCAGTTGGTCCAACAAGACAGACTAAGTGTTGGACATGTGTTGTGGCTCCATTAGGGGAGCTTCTAAATGTGATGTGATGGCCCCTCTGGGTCTGTCAGGTCACAGCACTGAAGAGAGCTCAAACTGGGCACACAGTTGTTCCAGTCTGGACCAAAGACTCTATACTGGGACTGAGGGACTGCTTTGACTGCACCCACTGGGACTTTTTAAAGGCTCTTGTTCTCACTTAGATCATCGATTTCTACTTACATTTCTTTCTGGGAAAAATGGGGATTACTTTGGAAACAGGAAGTATTTTCCCCAATAAGCAGCCCTGGATTAGTAAATCACTCCAACATGTTCTCAGGCAGAAGAAGCTGTCTTGTTATGAGGGAGAGAAGAAAAAGATTGAGGCACAGAAACTTGTTGAAAGAGAGATAAAGCAGCTAAAATCAGGTGTAAAAGTAAAGCAGAGGATGAGCTGAATAAAGGACACTCAAGGCTGGCTTGGAAAGGAATGAAGTCCATGGTGGGGATGCAGAACAAGGAGCAAAGATGAATGTGATGCTGAATCAGCAGAAGACTTGGACTCATTGGATTCCAGCTTTGATATCATTGATTTCAATGAAGAGCTTTGTGATTGTAGCAAAGGGCTGGTAGCTCTGAGAGTCCCACTGATGAGGTGTTTGTGTGGAAATCTCTTAGTGGGACCAAAGAGAGAAAAAGCCCTGGTCCTGATGCTGTGGGAGGGAAATGATTGAAGTGTGCTGTGAGGAACTGACTGGGAGATCTTCACACATTTTCCAGTCCTCCTTGGAACAACAGGAAGTTCCCAGCATATGGAAACAAAGGTTAAGTGTCCTATGGCACTCAGTGATGATGGTGCTGTGGCCCCACCACCTCCACCTCTTTGTAAAGGAACTAACTGTAATCTGAAGCTTCAAATGGAACTAAGACTTCCTCCACTAGGTGGCAGTGTCTGATGAGAAAGTGTTAGTGGAGCTGGCCTGGAGTCAGAAACAGGAAGATGCAGGATTTGGGCTGAAATGGGGAAAAGTGGTTCGCACTAGTGCCTTAAAGCAAGAAGGTTGTAGGTTGAAGCTTGTTGGCCTTTCTGTGGAGGTTGGATGTTCTCCCACAGTCCAATGAAATGCTGCTTAGGTTCATTGGTGCTTCTAAATTGGCTGTAGGTGTGGATGTGAGAGAGTGCTTCTCTGTCTCTCTCTGTTGGCCCTGTGATGGACTGCTCACCTGTGCAGGTGGACCACGCCTCTTGCCCTATGACAGCTAGGGCACAGGCTGCAGCCCTGTGAGCCTAAGCTGAATAAACAGTTAGCAAAAATGATCCATAGATGGCCTGAAATCCCCCAGTTAGCAGTTTGGTAGATAGCTATGACATGCTAATCCCATCCAGCAGCTGTATTCTACCTGTAAGCTGATCCCTGCTGAGCCAAAGCACTTTTTCATATACAAATTACAACCTTTAATAGAAACCTATTGGTCAGCATCTTATTAGCCTGCTGTTAGCTTCATTCCACAGAAAACTGAGAGAAACTAACAGAGTTGATAAAGAATAAAGAGAAATGTGCTGATTTAAAGCCTTTGAAGTGCTTCAGATGATCTCTGTCCACTTCTGTCCACTCATTCATTCATGTAAGCTTTCTAATGCAGCTTTGATCTTCACAGTCTGCTTCATGAAACTCATTCTAACCCTGAATGTCAGAGTGTTCCTCCTTCTCTTTCCCATCATTCATGCTGGCAGTGGAGGAGATTTGGATGTTGGACTGTGTTTTGGATGATGTGTGTATGTTTGTGTTGGACTGCTGTCTGTAAAGCAAACGCACATTTTGCTTTGGATTTCAGTGTCAGACAGACTTTAAGGTGGAATGAAGAGTTGGAGAGTTTCACAGTGAATTATCCAGTGGAGGATTTTTCTTCTTCTTTGAAGGTTTGAAATGTGAACATTGTTCTGCTGCAGTCAATGGACTAAACCAGAGAAGAAGAAAACAGACTTTACCATGAAGATCCTCAGTGTGGATCAGTATAATATCAGCCTGATGTCTGCAGTTTAGTGTCAGCACAACTTTCACATCATATTCATCTCAGCACAACTAAAACATGCTGACTGACCCCAGAGTTTCAAGTCCACATCCTGGACTCTCCAGGAAACCACACAGATGCTTCACTCCTGAATCCTGCAGGTTGTAGTTCCAGCTCAGGTCCAGCTGTTTCAGATGGGAGGGGTTGGACTTCAGTGCTGCTGCCAGATAATCACAGCTGATCTCTGACAAACCACAGCCCCACAATCTGTATAAAGAATGAAAGATGTAAGTTTATTAGACAAAGTGTGAGCTTGAAATCATTCAGTGTTTCATCATCTGTTCAGAGCTGAAGAAGGTTCAGAATGTAGAAGTTTAGAAAATGGAAACTCCAAACAGCTGAAGCCAACAGGAAGCAGCTTCAAACAAACACAACAAGAGAAAAAACTCTGAATGTTTCACATTAAAGTCGTACATTTCTCATAAAAACAGGACAAAGACTTGAAAAAGTCGTGTTTTTTCCTTCCAGGAACCACAAGTCTTCACTTTTAAAGGTGAAGTGTGAAAGAAATGGACATATTTGAAGTCCAACACCTTTTTCCAGTCACATTATTAAAGCAGACAAACTACAAGCTCATTTTCATTCCAACAAGTTATCTTCTGACCTGGACTAACAACACTGGTCTCTATGTGCAGCTGGCTGTGAGACCAGTGCTCAGGGAGCGTCTACAAAGTGCAACACTGAAAGAACATCACACACTCATTTGCTTCCATCATCCAACCTGAAGAGGAAACAGAGACGCCTCCCCTTCAAAGTAAAAGCTGCTCCTTTTGGACACAGTATCAAAGAAAGTCTACAGTATAACATAGAAAAGACAGAACAAAGTTTTGGTTGTTTTTAAATTGTGCAGAAATGAAACTACACTAAGCTCAATTATGTGACAGACATTTCATCCCATGTCAGTTTGGCCTCATCCTGGGCCGGATTATCCAGCACACACTCTGACCACAGGCCCAGGGGCCACGCACAGCTGGGCTCCATCCAAGAGACAGGAAACAAACCAACACAATAATAAAAAGCACCATGTGATCTTCTTACATCTTCAAGACAAACATAGTAAAAACATGAGCATATTTGTTTCCTGATAAAATGATGTGACAGGTAGAACAGAGTAAAGTGGTGGTGTTACAGCCTTTCTCCCCTCTGCTGCCGAGGCTGTTAGTCTCTCCCAAACTCAGCTACAGGACTTCCAAATGAATGAAAGCAGCAGAAGTGGCTTTACAAATGAAAGAGGAAGAGGAGAAGAAGAGGAGAGGGAGGCCACCCTGACCATCACTCCAGCTGAAAACATCACACTTCCATTAAAGTTGGTGAGGAAATGTTGAGCAGGATGAGCTGCTGGCTAATCTGGAGGCTGTAGCAGCAGCTCACAGTCACAGTGGGTTTCCACTCATGAAAAAGCTCTGGCTGCTTCATTTCTCATCTCATATCAGAGACTTTAATGCTTCACTGAAGCTGTACTGTGATGCTTCCATATCCCAGTGAGGCCTCCATAATGATTTCAGCTGTTCTGTACACACACTGTGTGCCCTGTATGGCTCAAAGTCTCTGCAGCCTGTTTTTATCTGCTATCATCAGATCTTCATCATCCTCATTCACATCCCTCACACACTCTACAGCCTCATCAGCACTGACTTCATCTTCACTGACTGATGGAGCACAACATGAACCTGTGGAGGCTGAAACACTGTCCTGTCAAACATCTCCCCGTCACCACTCCACTTCTGTCAGCCTTTAAATGAACCCTGCTCAAGTCTGTCACTTCTGTTTGGAGCCAAAAGGAAAAACTGCTGTTCAGTCGTTTGGAAAGACAACATTTCTGAAAGCACTCAAACTTCTTCACATTTGTCTTCAGACACATCCTGAACATTTAGGAACTAAAGAAAGTTTCAAACATCAAAGACCTGAAATATAGAAAAACAACAACAGCCGCAGTCAGTGAACTCACCTCAGAGTCTCCAGTCGACAGTTTGGACTCTCCAGTCCAGCACACAGAAGCTTCACACCTGGATCCTGGAGGCCATCATTTCTACTCATGTCCAGCTCTGTCAGATGGGAGGGGTTGGACTTCAGAGCTGAGGCCACAACTTCACAGTGAGACTCTGAGAGTCCACAGTGAGTCAGTCTGTGATGATAGAAAATATAAAATGTGTTATTATAAAAGCAGAAAATCTGCATTATAAACACAGACTGAATGTATATGAAGACAAAACAGAGTGAGGTCATAATCTGATGAATCTGCTCTTCACATCTGTGCTTCAGCTCCTCTTACTGTGTTTGACATGACACAACGATTGAGTCTCTCTCAGACCTGCAGACTTTTAATGAGAATCTTTGTTTGGCTTTAATCTGCAGATGAAGGAGGAAGATGGTGTCACATTTAGGCTTCCATAATGTCCACAGTCTGTCACTGAGATCTGATCCAGAGTCAGAGTGAAGACACACATTTGGACTGTTTCCTGTTTTGACTCCAGAACATTTTGAATGAGTTCAGCTCAGTGAAGAGTTCCAGCTGGAAAGATGATCTCTGTTTGCTACCTGCTGTCAGGTACGACTGTTCACGTCCACACGCAGGAAAAACATGCTGACTGTTACCAAACGGAGCAGAAATCTCATCACTGGACAATAATGATGAATGAACTCAGAGCTGCTGATATCAGATCTGATTTCAGGGGAACTAAACACAGAAATGATTGGCTCATTTTAGCTTTCTGAGCCATTATCTGCTGGTGTGTCGCTAGTTGGCAGAAAATGATTTGTATTCCTGTTCAGGGCTTCAGTGTTTATGAGTCCAGATCCAGGTGACAGCAAGTCAAAATGATGTTACCTGTCTGTGTCCAGCAGCAGCCTGTATTCACTTTGAATATTGTTATAACCTGACATGGATCAGTTTGTCTTTGATTGGTTTGTAAATGTCACTGTTTCCATTGGACCTGAGTGACGTACAAAGACAGAGAGGGAGAGAAAGGAGAGAGAGGATGGAGACAGCAAAGAGAGAGCAAACACAAACAGGTGAGAGTGGACAGGTGACCAAGGTCAGCAACCAATCAGAGAGCTTCTGTTTGACCCACAGTCACTGATGATGACTGCACATAACCAAGCAGTGTGTTACTCTGATATCAAATATGGATCCTGCTCTTATAATAATGATCATCAGATGATATTATTGTGTTATTTTGTAGCTGAATACGATGTTTGTGTGATTATCAGTGAAAGAAGCAGTGAGGAGGATGGAGAGAGAGAGAGGACAGAGGGTGAAGTTAGAAACACTAAAAGGATTTTTCATGGATTTCATGGATGATTTGAGTGATTTCCAGCAGGACACTTAAACATGTCAGTGGACGTCCTAAAGAACATATTCACTGATATGAAACGTGTCATTGAACAGGATTAATATCAGTGGAAACATGGTGGACACAGCTGTGACTGCATGGATGTGACACACTTCAAATCTGTTCTCCACTCTTGGATTTGGGATCCATGGAGCTGCTGCTGAGTCTGTACAATAAAGGAATGGTGTGGAAGGTTGCAGCGTACGGACACAAACACTTTGTGGTTACAATCTGATTTTATTTTCAACATTAAACTACTAACCTACACTGATCAATGATGTTAATGATCACATCTGGACTCACCCAGCCTTTCTGCAGTTCCTCACAGCTGGAATCAGTCTCTGTCGTCCCCGCTTTGATGTTTTGTACTTCTGCAGGTCAAACTCATCCAGAACCTCCTCTGACATCTGCAGCATGAAGGCCAGAGCTGAGCACTGGATCTCAGAGAGTTTCTTCTTTGATCTGTTCTCTGACTTCAGGAACTCTTGGATCTCCTGAAATAATGAGAGGTCGTTCATCTCCATCAGACAGTGGAAGATGTTGATGCTTCTGTCAGGAGAGATTTTATCACTGTTCATCTTCTTCAGGTTGTTGATGACTCTCTGGATGGTTCCTGGACTGATCTCTGTCTGACCCAGCAGACCTACTAAGAGTCTCTGGTTGGACTCCAGACAGAGGCCATGAAGGAAGCGAACAAACAGGTCCAGGTGGCCATTTTTACTCTGGAGGGATTTCTCCATGGCTCTGCTCAGAAATACATCAAGTGATTGGAGATCTTTGTTATCAAAAAAACTGAAAATCATCTTGGTGAAAGATTCTGATTTTAGAAACATCTTCAGCACCTTTGTCTTCCTGTTGGTGTGACAGTGGAACATGTAGACAGCAGCCAGAAACTCCTGAATGCTCAGATGAACAAAGCAGTAGACTGGTTTCTGGAAGATCACACACTCTCTTTTGAAGATCTCTGCACAAACTCCTGAGTACACCGAGGCCTCTGTCACATCCAGACCACACTGCTCCAGGTCTTCTTGGTAGAACATGATGTTTCCTTTCTCCAGATGTTCAAACGCCAGCCTCCCCAGCTTCAGAAGAACTTCCATGTCAGCCTCCGTCAGCTCCTGTGGACTCGTCTCATGTCCCTCATGGTACTTGTTCTTCTTTCTCTTTGTCTGAACCAGCAGGAAGTGTGAGTACATGTCAGTCAGGGTCTTGGGCAGCTCTCCTCTCTGCTCTGTAGTCAACATGTGCTCCAGAACTGTAGCAGTGATCCAGCAGAAGACTGGGATACTACACATGATGTGGAGGCTCCTGGA
Source organism: Rhamphochromis longiceps (assembly GCF_057381845.1). Taxonomy (NCBI): domain Eukaryota; kingdom Metazoa; phylum Chordata; class Actinopteri; order Cichliformes; family Cichlidae; genus Rhamphochromis; species Rhamphochromis longiceps. Next base: position 69,239,127 of record NC_140559.1, on the reverse strand, counting down.
TGTCTTCATGTGGGAGATGATTCTGCTGGACAGCTCTTCATCACTGAATCTCCTCCTGAAGTACTCCTCCTTCTGGGCGTCAGTGAAGCCTCGTACTTCTGTTAGCCTGTCAACACATGTAGGAGGGATCTGATTGGCCGCTGTGGGTCGGGAAGTTATCCAGACGAGAGCCGAGGGAAGCAGATTCCCCTGGATGAGGTTTGTCAGCAGCTGGCTGACTGATGACTTCTGTGTGACATCAGACAGCAGCTTCCTGTTGGTGAAATCCAATGAAAGTCTGCTTTCATCCAGGCCGTCAAAGATGAACAAAAGCTGAGAGACAGCCAGCTTCTCTGCTGTGACCTTCTGTAATGTTGGATGGAAAACATGGAGCAGCTCCAGAAGACTGTACTGCTCATCTCTGATCAGGTTCAGCTCCCTGAATGAAAGCAGAACCACCACACTGACATGTTGGTTCTCCAAGCCCTCTGCCCAGTCCAGAGTGAACTTCTGCACTGAGAAGGTTTTTCCAACACCAGCCACGCCGTTGGTCAGAACCACTCTGACGGGTCTCTGTTGGTCAGGTAAGGCTTTAAAGATGTCCTGGCACCTGATTGGAGCGTCATGGAGGGCGTCCATCTTGGAAGCTGTCTCCAGCTGCCTCACCTCATGTTGGGTATGAACCTCTTCACTCTGTCCCTCTGTGATGTAGAGCTCAGTGTAGATGGTGTTGAGGAGGGTTCTACTTCCTGTTTCATCACTTCCTTCAGTCACACGTTCACATCTCCTCCTCAGACTGATCTTATGTTCATCTAAAACCTCCTGCAGACCAACATCTGCTGAAAGAAAGAAAAACAATGAGACTAAAGAGAAAGAAAACTCTTCAATGTCTGAACAACACAAGAAGTCCAGTTTTCAGAAATGAGTCCATCAGCAGACAGATGTTCAGTCTTACTTTGTACACAGCTGCTCTGACTGGCTGTTTGCAGTCCAGCTCTGCTTCTGGATCTTTCTCCACACTGTGCAGAAGCTCTGATGGTGACACAGAAAAGTCACAGTGGAGATACTTCTGTCCACCTTTGATTAGACTCATTATAAAAAGGAAAACAAAGTTTGAACACAGTCATGTTTCCAGTTCACTGACTTACATTTATTCCATGGACACTCACTCTAACCTGAAGCACAGCTACAACCCAACATTGTTGAGGCCTCATCTCCTCCTTTCCTGACTGTAGAGGTTAAATATGCAACAACCAACAAATAAAAGAATTTGGTTCATTTCAAAGAAATTCACACGGTGACCAAGTAAAGTAACCGTAGTAAAGGAGACAACATCCCGTTGATGGTGGGATTATTTGAAAGATTTGCTTTGGTCACGTCACCAAATGCAGTTGAACCACCCGTGGATCCATGTTTGACCATTCTACCACTCTGAGCTCTGCTTTTTAATCATTTTATTCTTATCATCATTCATTTATTCATTCTTTGGAGGGGGGCTATTTCCTAATGCCGCCCTAATAAGCTGATGTTCAAGGGGAAATATAACAGAAACTCTTTCAGTGTTATTCATTAATAAATTAACAGATAAACTGTGAAGAAGAAAAAACTGAGATTTAAAGGAGAGAGTGAGAAACTTGATCATCCATCCTCATAATACATGTTCATCAGTATCTGCTGTGACCATACTGCAGTAATAACTACAAGTCTACATTTCTGTGACTGTTGATCAATCACAGCAGGAATCTGAGCTCATCTCTGCACACAGAGCAGCTTCAGCTCTGGGATAAACTGCTCGCTTCACGTCCTTCTCAGCTCACAGACACTCATCCTGATATTTTCCTTTAACATTTGATGCTATAATTCATCTGAGTTTACACTTTATCTGCATGAATACAGAAAAACAGACCCAAACACCATAAACCATCAGTTTCACCATGTAGAATATATTGTTGTTTCCTTGCTTTTAATTCAGAGAAAAACTCTGATTTGGATTTTCTCTGTTCTCTTTGCCACAGCCCATCCCAGCAGCAGCTGAAGCAGCTGACTGTCACAACACTGAATAACACTTTAGGAGGAATTTCAGAGGTCAGTAAAGCTCCAGTTTCAACATCAGTTAATTAATCATAGTTCATCATAAATGTTAACCTGGCTGGCACACATGTTAATGTTAGCCATTTAAATATTAGCAGTTAGCTGAGGCCACAAGAAGAAGAGGCCCTAGAAGAACAATGGATGATAAGATTAGATTTCCAAGACTAGGCAGAGACGTGTTTTCCTTACCTAACCTAACCTACAGTTATGTTTCCTTATTTCTGCTGTTTGCATGTTCACAGCTGAAATAAAGCTGCCTCTTTGACTTCATCCTGTTGTGTTTGGGTCCAATCCTGCCTGCCACACAGCGCTACAGGACAAAGTCTAAGATTTTTATCTTTTTAATGAATCTTTGGTCATATTTATCCAGGAAAACACAAACATGTAAAGGAGTCATCACAGTTCTCTGACCTCGTTGGTCCAGGTTCATCACTGAACTCTGGAGGTTTATGTCTGGACCGGTCACTCCTCACAGACGGACAGCTGGATCCTGCAGACTGTGACCTCTGACCTCTGCAGACACAAACATGTTTTATTCAATGATCAATTCTCTGATAAAGTGATTGAAGCAGCTGTGATCACACAGACTGCAGATAATGCAGCTGTTTCCTGTCAGTAACAGTCCTCTTAGATTAGAGTTCAGCTTTTTACAGGAAAACAAATGTCCCTGAATGCAACAGTGAGACACAGTCTGCCTGTGTGGCTGTGATAGCTGCCGTTAGGAGCGCTCATGTGTTTGCAGTTAGACGAGGAGATGTTACCATCATGGACACGTTAACAAATCCTGCAGCATCACGTGGCACAAACACTTTGTGTTCCTGTCATCTGCAAGCAACAGGAAGTTCATTAATAAAGGCGGGATGGAGACGCGACTGTGATGGTTCTCCTTCATCCAGCTGTTACACACATCTGGGCTCACACGACGAGCCTTTGTCTAATACAGCAGCTGCTCTCTGAACACTTTTCTGAAGAGGAGCTGCACAAACCTTTGTTTGCTTTCTAGAGCAGTGTATCAAAGTCAAACTACCCACTGCTAGCAGCTGTTTCTATCATAGTTTAGGATCCAGATGTGTGAGGTCTAAATTTACACCTCTGATTAAAATACATAGTTAAAAACAGCCAATTGAGTCCAAATGTGTCTTAAACCAGATAAACTGACAGTTACAGCTGAGCCTGTGTGTCCTTGGAGACACTGCTCTGCTACAGAGATGCATTTTAGAAACCAGGAAACATCAAAATCATTTAAATCAGAGAGTTCTTGTTACTAACAGCTCACCTCTCTGCAGCAGAGACTTTAAAATCAATGATAAAATCTTACGCCTAAATTAACTTTACTGTTAACGAGTTTTCATGTTTCTGTAATCCACCAGTGTGCTCATGCTTTTTTAAGTGAAAACATATTTTTAATGATCAAATATAATTATGTTTGTTATTTGTGGATTTTAAATGTCCTTGACAGAGACAGATGATGATCATTATCCTGCACTGTGGTCTCAGGTTTGGTCGAGCTAGCACAAAGAATGGCTATGTTGAACTTCCTCCTGGGATCCACACTAAGAAGTGAGTCCAACATTAGCAGGGTCTCTTTCCTTTATCTGATTCACTTTAGCATTCACAGTCACGTGAAGCTTGTTATTAACTCGATAAGTCAACCCAGGGTTTCAGCTGAGCGCTCACATGAAACACATGGTGTTGGCAGCATCTGATCAATCATATTCATGGAGACGTGTATCAGCAACAGAGCAGCTGAGTTTGCAGAAGGAAGTCAAACTAAACCACAGGAACAATATGAGGAGATTACACACATAATAAAATACTAGCAGTAACACAGCTGCTGCAGACAAATCAGTCGTGTGATCGTGTGTGAGAGGAGAAGGACTGTAAAGGAGTTTGGTGTTAAAAGCTCTGTATGAATGTGGGAGACTTTGAAGGGCTTTAAAAAGGCCAATATAAAATAAAAGGCAGCAAAATTGCTGAGTGTGAAAGTCACCAGACTTATCAGACCTCTGTGATTAAGACCTGTAAGAACACCTGTTTGTACTTGTTGGCATTATATCAAACACACACGTATATTAAGCCTTTGTTTGAACTCTGGTTGAATTTGTTACTTTCAGACTGTGAAACATCACAGAGGCTGCAGCTGCAGATCTTTTATTCACCTGGAAATTTACTTTAAATGTTAGATGGAAAATGTGTTGCTCAGTTTCACGAAAGTAAGAACAAGAATCCATAAACCTTCATAAAGACAAACATCTCCCAGAACATTGAGCTGCTGAAGTGTCACTGAAGGGAAAAACTATTTGTCCTCCTCCATCCAGCAACACCTGAAACACCTGAGTGGAAGCTCCTCCCTACACTGTGTTTGAAGCAAAGCACAAAGGAGACACCTGCTGGAGCAGCTGGAGTCCTACAGACACTCAGCCTCTTCACTACACAAACACCTCCTACAACATCCACTCTTTCCACTCTGACTGCTGTGTTTGTGGAAACACTCCAACACACACCGCTTCACATACCAACATAGAAATGTGTGAAAAAGAGCTGAGCTGATATTAAACATGAGGATTTATTCAAAAATACAGAGTCAGGAACAACATCTAGACACACATTACCTCTCAGCAGCAGAAGAACAGCCTTTAAAGTTTATACCGATATCCTTTGACTCGTTGCTCTTTAAGGAAACACAGCTGGGTTCAGGTCCAGGAGATTCTGGCCTCTTATTGATCCTAAAAGAAAAACAATTGTCGCGTATTATTGAGGATGAGAACAAAACAACGAAGGTCCAGAAGAATTAGGTCAAACGATGATTTTAATGAACACATGCGTAGGGAGATGAACACCGTTACACAATCAGCGTCGATCTCCGCCCAAAAGCACACAAGCAGTTGCTTTTATAACATCAGGGTATTATTACGCCCCCTCTTGCGTCAGAGCAGATACTTGCATGAGTTAAAAACACAAATGTTCTGTTGACAACTTTTGAAACAGTTTGAAAAGAACATCGTCTCCACGCCAGGTGCTTCCTGTAGCTCGTCTTGCTTTCACTTATCCCTGGAACATCAGACGCACGTCCTGCAACAAACTATCACTTATGCAGGCACAAAATGCAGTTACAAGCAAAATATGTCTGAACTCTAACCTAGAATATAAGTCTACCTACGGTGTGTGTGTGTGTGTGTGTGTGTGTGTGTGTGTGTGTGTGTGTGTGTGTGTGTGTGTGTGTGTGTGTATGTGTGTGTGTGTGTGTGTGTGTGTGTGTGTGTGTGTATGTGTGTGTGTGTGTGTGTGTATGTGTGTGTGTGTGTGTGTGTGTGTGTGTATGTGTGTGTGTGTGTGTGTGTGTGTGTGTGTGTGTGGATGTCTCGACCTCAATTGCACTCTGTCTCACCTCTCGCCTACTAAAGCTCACACCCAGACTCTCATATGTGTAACAATTTAACTGAAACTATATGTGTAATATATTGAATAAATGCTTTAATCAAATGCCACTACTCAAAGCTCAATAAAAAGGATATAAACGAATAAAAGATAATAATGAATACTTGTATCATGTGTGTTTTGTAAGCGTGTAGGCAATCCTTCCATACCTCTAAGTCACTTTGCACAATAGATCGGCATCGCGACATCGCGCCAGACGAAGCTTCTGACCATCAATTATCAGACTGAGCTTAAACTCTTTAAAAGCACAAACTGCAAGATGTGTATAAAAATAGTTATAACTGCACCTGGAATAAAGGTTAATATAGGATTATGATAACACCTGTAAAACAAGTTTTAACGTAATACCAACAGCATCAATAAATGCTTTGATGAAATGATGATTATGCAATGGTAATGATAATGGTTATGACAGTAACAGTAACATATCTCCCTGATCTCCACACAATAAATGTAACAGCTTCATGAGACAGGAAGGAAAAAATGGAAATGTTAAATTAAAGACATGATGAACAATCTGAAACTCGTAAAAATAATGTTCTTACTCTTTGTCACATAACAGTCTTTTGTTAAAGTTTACAATAATACCCTTTGACATGTTGCTCTTTAAAACACACTTTTACTCCCTGACCTTTGACCCAGTGTGACATGTTGACTCACTACCTCAGACAGCTTAAAAATAGTCTTTTTGTTTTTTGGTGCTGCCTAAAAGAACCATAAATATCTGTCCTATATACAGTTATGTTCATATATTTTTGTGCTACATCAGGAAACTCAAAAACATAGTTTGTAACATTTTAATCCTTATTTTTAAAACTGTTTTTGTCATTTTTCTTCTCCCATTGCATCAAAAATCATTATTTACACTGAATAAATGAGTCAGCAGCTCTCTTACATTCTTGCTGCAGGTTCATTACTGAAGTCTGGAGGGTTTCCTTTGGACCGGTCACTCCTCACAGACACACAGCTGGATGCTGCAGATCCTGCTCCATCCTCTTCCTCCATCTTCTTGATGTCAGGGTGGAGTTAGTCTGAGAGGCAAACACACACACTCAGAGGTGCTGTTGTACTGGAAGCATCACACTGACGGGTTTCTAAAGTTCTCATTGATCATTTCATGGAGTTTCTGTGGTAAACACTGTCCTGTGACGTATGTGTTATGGTGAGGGTCATGAGGGCTAACCAGCCCCACTCCTTCCTCCTCATATTTCAGCCTGAAGCACAATAACAGCCTAAACCTAACCAGGGCCCTATTTCAGGAAGCCGGTTTAGAAAACTCAGAGTGAAAAACGATACGCAGGGTTGAGTAACCCCGAACTGTCCAACTCGGAATATTCGGTTTCAGAAAGGCTGATAACAATTAGTTCAATCAACGCGGAGTTGCTTTAACCCCAAGTGAAGCGCACGCACGAGGATACATAAAGCCCTGATTAGTGGAGCACAGATTAAGCGAGTCACCATGGAGACGGAGGGAAAGAAGGCGCGGTCAATGTATTTTACAGCGCTTGAGGCCGAAATTCTGATGGCAGCATATGCCGATAACATGCAAATTTTGCAGAAAAAAGTAACACAGCCACAGCTGCGAAAGAAAGTGAGCATGCATGGCAAAACATAGCTGACAGAGTCAATGCGTGAGTGTTAATGTAAACATTGATCTAGGGATTTCCACCCATTTAACATGTTATTTATTATATTTCATTTTTTATTTTATACATTTTATTTTGTGATGTGATGTGAGCGCAGGTGCAACCCAACAGGCCCCAAACGTTCCTGGCAGCAAGTAAAAATGAAATATAAAAATATAGTCCAAACAGGTAAGGTGTAATTGTATTATGAGCCATAGTGCTTGGTCTGTTTGTCCCATGTAAATCAATTGCAGTTAGAGGCTACATTAATTTTCTTTCTGTAAGCACTTATTGAAATTATCTGAGCACATTACAAGTACATATTTGCTTACTCTGTATGCTCAAATGTGACCTGTTATAGCCACTAGAAAAAGAGCGGAGGCCCGAAAAACAGGTGGGGGTCCTCCACCACCACCACTCACAGAGCCTGGCCACTTGGCTTCCACATTTGTGATAATGTTGGCAGCATCACATATGATCTTCACAGTGCAGAGAACACAAATTAGCATCCATTACTATAATGAAATAATTTGTTAGTTTGAAATGCTACAGGGAACTATGTACCTGTGCATTAATGCTGTGGAACGACTTCCTGTTCACATAGTCTCCTTCATTTACTGAAGGAGCAATGATTGGAATGTGAGTGCCATCTATACAGCCAATCACGCCTGGGAACCGTGAGAATAAATGTAAAATTTAAGTAGTAGTTCAAGTATCACCACATCATGAATTAAATTTTGTTCATCCTGCTACCTGCAATTTTGTGGCATCCCTCTTTGATAAATCTTGTGGGTCTATGACCGGGGAACACCACAAACGAGTACAGGAGACGTTTCAGTGCAACTGTAACATTCCTGACTGCCCGACAGATGGTAACCTTGGAAACGTGCTCAGAAAGCTCCCGTTTGCAAAAAACCGAAGTGCAATACAAATAATATGTACAGAACTGAGAGGATGTCCACGATGTGTCACATGAGCAATATTAGGCCTGAGGATGTTATTCAAATAAATTATAGATTGTGCTGAAAAACGGTAACGTTCACACAGAAAATCATCAGGAAATGATAAAATGTCCGAACGCGCTCTAATCACTCTCTCCCGGCGGAGAGCTCTGCGGAGAATTTGGGCTTCAACATCTACTGGCTCTTCAAGGAAGGAGCACGCCATGTCTGACACTTCCTACAGTCAGGTTTCCGACACAGAGGCGGAGAAAGTCAGGGTTAGTTGAAGTAAACCTGCTAGGGGGCAGGTTAGCTTCACGGCGTGTGTCGTCATAGTAACTCACTCAGGATTAATCTAAACTTGCTTTGTGAAACCGAAAACCCAGAGTTTTCGTTAACTCAGGGTATACTTACTCAGAGTTTGCACTAAACCGGCTTCCTGAAACAGGGCCCTGAACCCTGAACAAACCCACCTGTTCTCTGATTGGATTGTTAAATTTGTGATTGACATGACATTGGCCAATCAAATGAAAGGCAGAAAAATAGGGTCGTACTTGTAACTTGAGTGCAGAGTTTCACACGTATTGCTTGGCTAAGTCCACACACAAATCTTTTTTCCACCTACAAATCCTGATTTACAAGTACAAAATATTTATGACCACAATTTGAGCCCATACAGCCACAGACTGACGGAGGCAGGAGAAGCTGCCTACAGACATCAGTCAGTGGATCCACAGTAACATCGAGTTCAGCTGCTGATCATCAACTGTTTCTGTCTCGTTCCCAGACTCTGATCTCACATAAAACGAAGCAGATTTATGCTGAAACTAAGCTGCACACAGCTGATGTCAGCCAGGAAAACAGTACAGACTGCTAACGTTACCTTAACTTCGAGACGATCAACTGCGCCACAACATTCACGAAAGCGAAAGTAAAAGCGACGGAAGGAAACGATCAGAGAGGCGTTTGAGGGACGGTCAGAGTCAGGAACCTCAGAAACTCATCAGGCTGGAGTTTAAGTTTTAATCTGTAGTCTCACACACATGTGCAGAGCACTTTTTTGTTTTGGTTCACATTGATTGATATTCTGCTGCAAACAACTAATGAGGACATTTTCTAAAAGCTTTGAGTGTCCATCAGGATCCTGTAGAAACAGCTTCTGGCTGCAGCTGCTGTGGAGCTCCACAGTAACCGGAAACACGTAACTTCGGTTAAATCGACTTTGACAGCGAAAACTAAATTGCGTTTTTGTTACTATTGATGCTGCTGAGAAATAAAAATGGTTTTAAGTTTTTTTTAACACTCTGGGTTTGTTCATAAAAATTCCCCTAAATTGTTCGTGGCCAAAAGTGACACTTGCTGTTTCGCTGATTCATTTATTTTTTTTACAGTACATCGTGTTGTGCGTTCTGATTGCTGTAGACCATTGTCAATCAATCTAGTCCAGTGTCTCCTGTACAGGAGCGGTCCCTAATAGGCCCACGGACCGGTCCGTGAGTCTTTTGGTACCGTTCCGCGAGAGTTGATCCTCCGGTGTGAAATGTATGGTTGTAGTTGTGTGTCTTATTTTGAAAGAACTATTTACGCGTTACCATAGTGACCAGAGAGCATTAAAAAGCAGAGAGGAGGATGTCACTGTCATTGTTGTTGGCGCACAGCTCAAGTCACGTTTATTATTATATTTACAAAACACCACAGTTTCTTTTTTTTATTCTTTTGTTGTATTTATCCGCGACACCTTAAAGGTCGTTCCCTGAAAATATCGTCTGACATTAAAGTGGTCTGTGGCGCAAAAAGGTTGGGGACTCCTGCTGTACAGTACAGAATGCGTTTAGCTTGTCGAATTTACATAAATCTTCGATCGCTAGCAGTGTAACTCTGAAGTGCTGCACTGTGTGTTTGTACGTTTTCTCCCAAACAAACACAACAATGCCGACGAAACGTTTTGCACCCTCAAATGCACCTTTAGGTTTCATTCCATGATACTGGACTTATGTTTCTACGACGGTTTGAACTCTAAGAGTGTTTAACACGATAGTGATTTATTGATTCTAACCCTAAATCTATCCAGTAATGTCTGCACATATTTTCAGTACTGATTTTAAAGTGTTTTAATCCTTCTGTCACTCAGGGAACCCAATAAGGATTCAAATACTTCAAAAGTCAACCAATGACATTGATGTGTAAGACTATTTAATAATTATTTATTGTTTATATTTCATTTATTCATTCATTCTTTGCACTGTGATTTAACCCATCTTTGTGTAAAGCAGGGGTGTCAAACTCCAGGCCTTGAGAGCCAGCGTCCTGAAGCTTTGAAATGTATCTCTGCTGCAACACACCTGAATAAAATTATTAGGTCATTAGCATGACTCTACCCTACTCAAGTAAATTTTAATAAATGTAAGTACATACCACCAGGTAGCTCCACTCGTACCCAGTGTAACGGGAAGTGAGAGGGTTAGGTTTTGGCGCTTTGAATGTTCAGTTGTGTGATGCAGCGATTAACGTTTGAGTAAAATATTGGGCTCCCTCGTGTCTTCCCTACATTCCTCCACAATGTCCGTTTTTGCAAAAATGTACTTCTAGAAGTACTTTTATTGCACGATGTTCATTCACTCATGAGCTGCTGCAACATGAATCAAATGGCTGAACTGCCACCTTGGCGTGCAGTCAAGTTCTACAGTCTGCTAATGATCTAATAATAAGTATTAATATTCCTCACTCACCTTACTAAATGTTTGTGAACACAGCCAGAAACATTTGCATCACAAACACAGACTAGTGTTTATTAGCAGAAGCTTTTGGGTGGTTGCTCTCAAACCTGTGTACAAGTTGAAGCATTAATGGTCCCTTCACTGATTTCCAGGTATCCAATGTCAGGGCTAACAGATGGATTCAGACGCAGGCAGCGTTCTGGCAAGCAAAGGGTTGACAATTTATTAACACAGAAGGGAAACCACAGTGATGTGTATATACAGTGAATGGGGCAGGGCTTCAGGGCTCCAGGGGAAGGAATCCACACTCGCTCCCCACTCGGCCCAAACTCCGCCACTCCTCTTCTTATGCACACTCGCTTCTCCACAGCCACTCTCGCTCCAATTTCCACTTATGTTGACACACACAGGGATCACAGGTCAGGGTCCGCCACCAGTTCCGGGGAGATCTAAACACAAAGAGTCCAATTAGATCAATACGCCACACAACACTGAGAGAGTTTGTCTTAGGAGAGCTGAGAGCACGAACATGGGAGGTTCAACATTCCAGTGCCGAATACTCCGTGCCGCAGCGTTAAATAGGCAAGGGGGACGCCGCCTGATCAGCAACAGGTGTAGAAATCACCGCAGATACGTGGGCCAAGGGTGAGAGCCCACAATGAGCTCCACCCAGGGAAGCAGGAGAGAAAACAAAACAAACCTGTGGCCAACATGAGCGAGCCGGAGAGGCACAGGGACCATGACAGCCAATACCAAGTGCACAAGTTCACCCCAGATGGTTCCTCTTCTCTGTAACTTGGAGGATGTGGAGTAGGCTGTATTTTAATCAAAGACATATCAATCAATCAATCAATCAATCAATCAATCAATCAATCAATCAATCAATCAATCAATCAATCAATCAATCAATAACCATGTCTAAAAACAACACAGGTTGACCAAAGTGCTGTACACAGTAAAAGAAAAAGTAAAAAGTAGAAACAAATACACACAATGAACAAAACAAAAAATAATCCCAAATTTCGTTTTTTTTTCTGAAGGGGTCAAACACTTTTATGCAAGAATGACAGCGAGGTGAAAAACCTTCACCCGCAAGAAAACTCGAGCTGTGACTCATAGTACGAACACACACCTCACAGTAACACACTTTGTTTAATGTGAACTTTTTGCCAAGCTAGCTAATCCTGACCAACACACCAGACACAGAAGATAAAGGAACGATGTTTTACTGTTAGAGACAGAAAGGTTAAAACATTTTGGCAGAGGGCTAAAAGGGGCTAAAATTACCCAAAAAGAAATTCCATTTGACCAAAAACACTTAATTTTAAAAAAATTAAGTATATAGTTATGAATAATGAACAAATAATTAACAAACTGGGGTTTATAAATCGTGTAACACATCCTTATGGTAAGAAATTTTACCTTAATGCGTTACATGTGTTAGAAGTCAATGTATCTTTAACAATATACTCCTTATTTTATATCTCCTGATCCTTCACAGAGCTGCATGAACCTGTTGTTGATGTCAGAGAGTCAAACTCTGCTGAAGAGTGGGTTGTTTCCTGTTCAGCCACTGGTCGACCTGCTCCCACTGTAACACTCTCACAACAAGACCTCAGCTTCTCACAGTACAACACTGTCAGTGTGTCCAACACCAACGCTACATTCACTGTCACCACTACAGCTGTGCTCTCAGGTTCACGTAAACACAGCACACAGGTGGGATGTGCAGCACGAGTGCTCTCTGCTCCTCACAGAGAGGTGATGGAGACGATTCCTGAGGTCCAGCAGACGTCAGATTATCAGTGATGGTGAGAAACTGAGATGCAATAACAATGCATTGTGCTAGTATGCATTTTCTCTTTGATCAATAATTGATGTATTCATTTTGATCAGTGTCACATTTTTCCTGCTTTTTCAAGTTTCCTCCTGGATCATTGTATTAGCTGCAGTATTGGTGATGATGGTGTTTGTCAGTGTAGCTGCTCTGCAGTAGGCTACTCTTTAAAGAAAAAGACCAGATAACTTTCATTTTTCATTTCTTGTCATTTTTTTCTACACCAAAATCTATCCAATAATATCTGCATAACATTTTCTACTTGTGATTTAGTTATTAATTCTTTGCTTCATGATTCAATCGGTCTTTGTCTAGTATTAAATTTTATGTTTCCCATTTAATCCCACTGGCTTTAAAGTGTTTCACCAGATTTTTACGAAGTATTTCCAGTCTTTTGTTGTCTCTGTCCCAAATGTTCTGAAATGTGTTGCATGTATTAAAAGAAGTTGGACCAAAAAATGTACTATGTACTTACAAACTTACATTTATGAAAGCTGAACAAACATTGATGTACTTGACTTTTGTAACAGTGAAAAGGCGATCTGTTTTTATTGATAAATATATATGTTTGCATTACTGTTATTTAGATTGCCATGTTAGAACGTAGCAAACAACATTGTTTGTTCCTCTATGGTTTCTTTATTTTTACAAATCTAAATGTTTTTGGTCAAAAGATTAATAATTTCATATTGAGGTCAGATGGTCAGCAGTTTTGATGTTTTTGCAGAGATTTTATTTTTTGCAAAATAGCACAAGTAAACATTAAAAGTAGTTCCTAAATCAAGGCATTTATTATTAAGGCGGCCATTATTATGGCCCTGTGTGGAAAAAGTGATTGCCCCCTAAACCTAATAACTGGTTGGGTCACCCTGAGTAGAAACATCTGCAATAAAGCGTTTGGGATAACTGGCAATGAGTCCTTTACGAGGTGGTGGAAGAATTTCTGCCCACTCATCTTTGCAAAATTGTTGTAATTCAGCCACACTGGAGGGTTTTTGAGTATGAACCACCTTTCCAAGGTCACAGCACCTCAATCAGATTCACGTATGAACTTTGGCTAAGCCATTCCAAAGTCTTTATTTTGTTTTACTTAAGCTGCTTAGAGGTGGACTTGTTGGTGTGCTTTGGATCAAGTGCACTTCAGCTTGTGGTCGTGAACAGATGGCCAGACATTCTCCTTCAGGATCCCAGAAACTGGATTCTGTTCATCTTGACGTTGCATCTCCAGACTGAGAGATCTCAATTACTTTGTTTCTTATTTGCTTCTGAATTTCCTTGGATTGTGCCATGATGTGTAGTTTTTGAGGATCTTTTGGTCTACTCTACTTTGTCAGACAGGTCCTGTTTAAGTGATTGATTCAGCACAGGTTTGGCAGTAATCGGGCCTGGCTATGACTATGGAAAAATTGTATATTTTCTATTGATAAATGCAAATATTTTATGTCTGTTATGTGCATTGCCGTGTGGAGAATATAAGGAAAACAATTGTGTGGTTTACCTTGTTTCTTCCTCTTAGATTTCTTGATTTTTTTTTTAAATTGCAATAACTTTATGTTAATTTCAGTGCACTTTCACATTTCTTTAGATTCAAACTACAGTCCTGTGAATAACTAGAAACACTTCTAGCAGCACAAATGTGAGCTAATTGTTTTCTGCTTGACTTTATCAGTCTCTCATATTGTTGTGGAGGAATGTTGGCCCACTCTTCATTACAACGTTGCTTCAGTTCTTTGAGCTTTGTGGGCATTTATTTAAGCACAGCTCTCTGAATGTCCCAGGTTGAGGTCTGGACTTTGCTTTTCAGCTATTCTGCTGTAGATTTGCTGCTGTGTTTGGGATCATTGTTCGACTGCAAGACCTAAACTTTACCTATTAAACAGTTAACTCTGTATTTTACACTTTATGTGAATATTGTTGCAGATTTCAATTATTAATGTTTTTATAACTTTGTTCTTTCTTATATTTAATATTATACAATATTTATACTTCATGTCTCTGTCTTCTTTTGAACACTCCAGCACAGCATCACTATAACTTTGTCCTCACTGACAATAAAGCTGTTTTATATATTTCATTGCAAATGTTTCAAGCAATTTGTAGCTGTATCTTAAGATATTTTGTTAATAATATAGTATTTTATATTGTTTTTTTCCCCATATTTGAGAAATATTTAACATGTAAAAGTCTGTTTATGTACAATTTGGTGATATTAGCCCTGATTATTGGAGGAACTTGTACATGAAGCAGATTTCTGAGACTTCAGATTTGAAGGTTGTTGTCATATAATCTAAATGATGGCAGATTAACGTTCCCTACCTCTGTCCTACAACCACAGGACTCCTTTGCATTCGACTGATAGAAATTTCAAGCTCAGTGTTAATGAAGATTTCAAAGGCCTTAGTGCAGGGGTAGGGAACGTCT
Source organism: Rhamphochromis longiceps (assembly GCF_057381845.1). NCBI lineage: Eukaryota > Metazoa > Chordata > Actinopteri > Cichliformes > Cichlidae > Rhamphochromis > Rhamphochromis longiceps. Next base: position 69,224,078 of record NC_140559.1, on the reverse strand, counting down.
AAAACCTGCAGGGACACCGGCCCTCGAGGCCTGGAGTTCCCTACCGCTGCCTTAGTGTGAAAGGAATGAAGCTGTAGCGCCTCCCAGTGGTTGAAAAGAGGTACACAAGAGGTTAGAAATAAGAGGCTGTAGAAATAACATTACAGAAAAGCAGGACATGCTCAAGCAAAACATTATAGAAAGTCTGTCACGGTTCTGGGTCAGTTTGACCCAGTATTTTGAGTTGTCATGTTTTTGCAGGTTTAGTTTAGTTCCATGTGTCATTTTCTGTCTCTCTCTCTATGTCGAGTCTGCGTCTTAGTGTGATGGTTTCTTGTTCCTGTTTTATTGTGAAGGTCTGCGTCTCATGTGAGTGTGTTCAGTTTGACCTCTGTCTCGTCTTGGTGATTATTCCCAGCTGTGTCCACCACCTGTGTGTAATTCCCCTGTGTTTCTCTGTGTATTTAAGTCGTGTCCTCTGTCATTGTAGTTGCTGGTCCGTCTGTGTGTCCACCATGTCTCACCCGTGTGTTCTCCCTGCTGTCCATCTCCTCTGCTCGTTCTTGTCCAGGTTTGTGCTCTGTAGTTTAGTTGTTTCCAGTCTAGTTTACTTCGTGCTCCATTTGCTGTTTGTCCATATTTATTTTTGTGTTCAATAAACCACCTTCACTTCTCCACTACTGCCTGCGATTGGATCCTCATTTATTATTTTCACACGGCTCTCCTCACCCGCCGTGACAGTACGGACCAGCCAGATATGGATCCAGCGGCAGTCACCCCACCTAGGGAGCTTCAGGAGGCCGTTATCGACTCTGCTTCTAAATTGATTTACCAGCTGTTAGAGCATGAGGGAGAAGTGTCTCTTTACACTGTGGAAGCCAGCCTACAACACCTTATTTCCAGTTACCCCTGGTTATTGGACTCACTGCATCCGCTCGTACAGAATTTTGTTCTTCACGAGCTTCACCTACACCCCCCCGCCGCTACCGCTCGCCTGCTCATGCAGTGATATCATCAGTGACAAGTCAGGTGATAGAGGCTAATGCAAAATGGTGTTTCAGTGAGGCAGAATTTATTATGACAATACATTTTTTTAAATACTCAGTATGAATTAAACAGGTTAAAGGTCAATGCTCTGTTGTAATATAAAGACAAAATGATTGACAGCAGCCCAGCAATATCAGTAAAACGCAAATTAGCCACATGGTGCAATGTAAGGAGCTCTGTGATTGGTTAGGAAAGGACAGACTGGCCACCTCGATTTTTCGTCACTGCACATTGATCCATAGCTTTGCTCTGTAAAGGCTAACAAAGTGCTTTTGCTTTACAAAGACATTCAGCGTCGGTATTCACTCTTTTAAAATGCCACTGAACACTGGAGTGAAATGGAGCCCTGATCCTCAGAGTTTTATTGTTGCTAACATTTCTTATAGATAGCACAGATAGTGCCCCACTGCAGTAATCACTCATGTCTAGATATTCCTGTTAAAAAGGAGTTTTTCCTCCCCACTGTAACATGGCAAACATAGCAAACGGATAATCCAGCTGAAGCTTCAGACAGCCGTCAGACAGTGAAACACTGCCATCTGCTGGACGCGAATAACACAGATGCTGAAGGAAAAGCACTCAGAAGGAAAAGCACGCACACTTGGAAGACTTGACCATTTGCACAAAATGAATGGCTGACACTGGACAGATGAGAGAATGTGGATGGTCACACCCTCGTGCATTAAAGAGGGCTTTCAGTTCATTGAAAACACAAAACCAAACACACAAAAGACACAATGAGACAGCTGATCAGTTTGCTTCACTAAATCATCGACACAAGCCGTGTTGTAGAGGGTACTGCAGCCGTGGCAGGTTATCATCTTAATGTGGCCCTGACACTCCATCGTACGCCACAAAGCTGTGAATAAATGAAAAGCAAAGAGGCATCATCACTAACATAATAACTGTAGAAGTTATCCCGCTGCATTACATTTATCAGGATATCGTAATAAATGTTCATATGTTGCTTTGACCCATCATTGTTGTCATTAATATCGGTACGTGACACTGGACACTTCCTGTCATTCATATGTCCTGACTTTGTGATCAGTGTAGCAGCTTGAAAATAACTGCTTGGTTAACAGCAGGTGTACAGGCAGGTGCTCTGATCAAATAACATGTTTGGCTAAAGAAACAGAAAATAAAAACATGTAAATAGGAACACCCACATCTCTACTTCTTCTTCTATTTTCCATTTCACACTTACAAAAAAGTTCTCCTGTGTAGGTGTTGAGACAAATATATGTCAATTTAATACTTCAGACAGGCCCCAGAGCAGGTCTGAACAATTAGTCCACTTAAAATCAAAACTGCAATTTGAAACCATGCAATTAGCAATTTTGCAAAGAAAACTTGGCTAGGCTAAGCTAAGCTAACTGTTAGACAAAGTAGAGGAGTTGGAAGAGTAAAGGATTCTGGTTAACTCCAGTTCAACTTAACATTAAATTAAACTGACAAATATCATGTTTATATTCATATCTTAGTCTTCTGATGAGCTCTATCTTATAAATCTATTAGACTCAGACGAGGTCGGCACAGGGACAGGCCTCGGGGGTCCAGGCCCACCCGGTGAAGTCCTTCTTCCCCAACATCTTCTGATGTACTTCATTTATACATTTTGGTAATGAAGTACTTAAACTACCACCTCACTGATTAGTTATTGCAGTGTGAGTTCAGTTCAATTAATCAGGTCACAGTAGTTTAGCACTTCTACAGCAATCATGCAACCAGCATGACTGAGGAGGACACTGGGTGGACGGGCTTTGCAGGTCAGACTTTGAAACTATCTTTTATTGTCATTACGCCAAAAGCAGTGAAATTATATGGTGTCCCATTCAGTGCAAATAAAGAATCTGTGTTTACTGACAGGACAAAGCACTGAACATGATTTCATCTGTTAACCTGGACAAATTCCAAAACAATTCCTTATTATTTCTTTTTCTTAAGTAAAACCAGTAAAAGCTTCTACTTCAAAAATATGGACTTAACACTGAGATCCTGATATTTTAGACCAGTTGAATTTAGATGATCTTTTTTAGTTCGTTCAGTTTGCTGGTTCTAACGACGACGGTCTTCATCAGTTTTAATGTCACTGTGACTCATATCTCTGCATGGCTGTTTTGTTCTGAGTGCACTGTGACAATGAAGTTAAGATCCGGTGATCAGCACAGCAGCCTGGGAGTGACTGCTTGGTTAACGACAAGGTTTACAAGACCTGATCAAATGTCACACTGGAAATATTTTGCAAGTGAAACAGCAAATGAAAAAATGTAAATATGTTAACTGGACCACCTACATTGTTTCAAGAGCAGAACTAAAGAGTGCGACCCATCACTTCAGTTTCAGCATATAATTTCTATTTAACACTCAAAAAAATCTGTTGTACAAGTATTAAAAATATATTCACAAATGAAATTGACATGCCTGAGATGAAAACATTACTCATACAAGTTGTCAGGTAAAGTCTATAGCACTGTTACATCTAAATATAGACACTGAGCTGGGACGATGTCACAGATCTGAGCCTCTGCACCTTCACTATACGTTTGTGTATGTCAGGCCTGTCCTGTATCTCTCCACCACCTGATCCAACACACCACCAAATCCTGATCAGCTGATCATCTCTGCTCCTCTAATCACCTGAATATCCAAGTATCCGAAAGTGTCCATCGATCTGACAATACAATTGTAAAACCGATCATTGACCTGTGCCCTAATGTGTTCTGTGCACTTGTGAACACACTTCCTTATGGAGTACGTTTATTAAGGACACTCTTTCATTAGCACACAGGTTCAATAACACAACAAATAACCTCCAATAAACCTTTTAATAAACTGTCATTGGAGGCTGATGTGTTCTCTCTTGGCTTGTTTTCTTGTTGTGTGCCACACAGAAAATAAATGCATGGTGTCTTAACTCACTGATACGGGGATATCAATGAGCACAGAGTCCAGCCAACGATGGCACAAAGTCAAACCTCCTTCAAGGAAACTGGAGAGTCCAACACTGGCATTGAGGCTACCCCAACAATATCAATATGGTGTAACTTCCTGCTCTAACTCAGGCTCCTTCCCCACAAGAAAGATGATATTTTATGTACTCGAAGTCAGACCTGGAATCTGCGGGTCAGACTTCCTGGGCCCCCGACCCCTGACCTCTGAGATTTTCATGTCTTGTATTTTATAATATTTATCTTTTGCTCTCCTGCCAAAATTGTAAACACTGTCATCATGCCATATTGCACTGTTGTTCGATCAGCTTCATTAAATATACTTTTATATATACTTTTATCCTTTGTTTTGTTATACATCCATGTAAATCCTCATATGAAATTATTACAACCAACTGGTAGTAAAACAAAAATAAAAAGATTGTTCAACATTTTAACTGCAAATGGTCAAAACATTCACTTTATTTGCCAAAAATTATACTTAAAAAGGGGAAAAAAGAAGTGTTAATAGTTTATTTGAAAGGTCAAAATATACCAACACATCTTTTTATTTTAAATCTATTTGTTTGTGCATTAATTTTTTTTCTAAAGCCAGATGTGGAAAAACAGGCTGCATCTACATGCAGGTTCTTGTGGTCAGTGGTCATCATATTTGCATTATCTTTCTGAGTCACAAGCAGGGAAGTGTTAAAGTTTCCTAGAAGTGGTGGGCCAGTGATGTAGGTGTGGATGCAAAGGATTATTTGAGGTGGTGCTGATCAGAAGTATAAAAATCAAAGTGTCCAGATCCAAACACACTTTGTTCCTCTGTGACAGAAGTGAACTAGAACTCACAGCAGCATCTGAACTGCAGAAGAGATCTCTGCTCATCTCCGTCTGCATTCCTCTTTTGCTAAGAACTTATTATGTATCATTTAAAATGATTTTCCTTTTAAAGCTGGGCAGCAGGCTCACGTTGAACATCTCCATAAACTGTCATAATTCTGCTGCTACACTAAACACTGCATTCGGTGAGCACACTAAACTTACGTAAGCTGTATATTTGCACGGTGAGAGACCTGTTTTTGCTGATTTGTGTTCAAATACAACAAGATCTTATTTAAACTGACTGTCAGATGTTGCCTATCCAGTTATGTAATGAACCCACTATATACATTAACCACAGACCCTTCACCACATCTTCATCACCTGCTGTTCCAGACAACCAACTTATACCTGAACCACTGCAGGTTAATCATCATCATTAGTAAAGGAAAAACAGGTGAGTGTCTTATTATTTTTATTTTGCAGTGTGTCATTGTTACTACAGAGCACACTGAAACATGTGACAGGAAAGAATAACTGAGTGCAGAAAGGCATTTATATTAAATCGGATTTAAACTTTGTTCTTAATGAACCGGATCTATTATGACCTGGACTTTTATCTATAAAATGGGCTTGTGAAACCCAGAGGAAAACTCTCTCAATATATCTGTAGATATAAATATATATTTATCCAAATCACATCAAGTAAAAAAGGCAAAATGACAAAATTTAAAAAAATAATAACAAAAAGTATAAATTAAAACACAAAATTTTAAGGCAAAAACAAATATCTTGATGTCTTAATACGATGAATATAAAATATAAAGTAATACAACAAGGTTAAATATCTAAACATTTAAACTACTTCAGCTTTTCAAAGCTTCTTTTTCCAGTTGAAAATGACATCATCACGCCTGAATCTGCTTCCAGGAGCCGTCCAGATCAGGCTTGTTCAGGATATTTAGAAATCGTCCTAACAGTTGAAAAATAAAAAATAAACAGAGAACAAAGTAATATATATGATTATAAATAAATAAAAAAGAAAACTATAAATAAAACGACTTCTTTCATTTAAAGAAAAAGGTCTATCAGTCCTCTTGTCGTGTGTGTTTGCAGCTCACAAAGACGACTTGCTGAGCTTCAGGATCCAAAAGGATGTATCTGCCAAATTCTTAATGTGGAAAAATGTCCATGTGTTTTCTTCTCCAGGAGACGATGAAGACACTGTTTGTCTGCATGATGCTCGTGCTGCTCTTTGCTTCCGGATTTTCCAAAGTGAACAATTTTCAACCAAGCGAGCACCGACCTGAAGAAACACCTTATGAAAAGTTTAGAAGACAGCATGTAGATGCTAAGATGACTGAAAAGCTGTGTAACACAGAAATATCAAATAGGAATATCTACAAACTTGACAACAGTTGTAAGGAAACCAACACATTCATCCTCAGCATTCCAGCAAAGGTCAAATCCATTTGTAGAGGTGATGGGAGGTACGATGAAAATAGCGGCATGACGTATAGTACCGCAACGTTTCGCATAATTAAATGTAAGCTAAAGCATCAGGGAGCCAGGAAACCCAGCTGCCAGTATGAAGGCAGGCTTCTCACTAACAGGATCATTGTCGTGAAATGTGAAGGGAAGTTACCTGTGCACTTCGATCGGGACCTTCTACCCTCTGAGAGCAACGATGGCGAGCAACTGTGAGGAAAGAGTGGTGTGGAGGGGGGGCGTGGTCTGCGATGCTGCTGCAGGTCAGATGGATGTACCTGCGCTGCATTTGCTATCACGCCTCGCCAACTTAAAAGGCTTTGTGCTGTCTGAGTTGTTGGTGTTGTGGATGTGTTGGCTGGCAGTCCACAGACAGACTGATTTACACAACTGTGGAAAAAATAAAATTAATAAATAAAATAAATTGGAAAACATAGATGTGTCATTATTTCATATAGATTTCAAATAACATACCATTTGATGTCAACATGTTTTAGTTGCATTTGCAGTGCTCGTGCTGTTATATTCTTATGATTCTGTTCATTTTATGAGTGTATCCTTCAGCCTTGCTTCACATATTTACTGCTGCTTGATCAGCTTTAGTCCTGCTAGCATCAGCACAGGTAGAAACAGATCACACATCAGAGAATCGGCCGTGCATCTAAATGCAAATGGAAACTAAAAATGAAAACATAGATAACTGAGCTGAACTTCATAGATCTGAAAGTTGACCAATGCATACATAGTGCTAAAAATCAGGTATCGGGAAAACACATTATTTTATATTATGCTGAAGTCAATTGTTATCCTTTTTTAAAACTATATCATATAATAAAGTCTGTTTTGAAGTTTACTATGGTAAAAAAAAATATTTTAAGGCTCTTCAGATATACTGTAACTTCATAGGTATGAACCATCAAAGCGTTTTCATCATAAATATAAAACTTCATTAGGTAGATCTGTTCAAATACTCATTAATGCAAATATCTGATCAGCCAATCACATGGCAGCAACTCAATGCAGGTGTAAAAGGTGAGGTCTAAAAAGAACCTTTAAGAAAATATGAATCATCTTAATCAGTCTTTAATTATGAAGCAATGGCCTAACTCCCTCTGACAAACAGACCTGTGGCAAAATTTATAAACCACTTTTGACTTTTTCCAAGGTGAACATTGTCTGGCAGCAGGTGCCCTTCCCCTCCCAGATCACGGTTCATATCTGATTTTCAGCTCTAAAGTTTATTTTTCTCTTCATAACAACTGTGCAAAGGATGATTTCTGAGGATGATGACTCATTTAAAATGCTTGGATGCTGACAATTATGCAGAGTCAGGCATGGAAAGGCTGCTCTTTGTGACAGGTGGGTGCTGTCATACATGGGTGTAGCTGCCAGCTGTCCTCGAGGCTTCACCTCTGCTAAACGTGTGTCTCTGAACTTGACCTGGTCTCATAAACTCTCCTGTGATTTTTATTTTGCATCCTTGGTTATTCAAATGAATGATTAATATATTAATATGAATCTATACAGATTTGTCCACACTGGATATGACAGTAAGAGTTAGTAAAGCTCTGTTAACGTGTCCCTCTACAGCCTGTTGTTTCTTAGTTTCACCAGTGAAACTGAATTAAAAACAAAACATAGATGACATATTGTCGCCTAGGCAACCACCAAGCTCCCAGTGCCTACAGACATTCACTAAAACATGCTGGTCATTGGATCGTTTGAATAAATACCTTTAACTAAATATCAATGTTTTCGACATGTCTTAGTTTACATTATTACACAGTTATTATGAGAGAGCATGTCTAATATTTTTCCACTAAACAGTCGTCTTCTCCTTTGGTTTGTTTGTAACAACCATTTATAAAAACTTGTGTTTTGCTTTTGTTTTATTTTCAACTGCAATTCTGGTCGAGTAGCTTTTATAGTGTTAATTCAACATATACTACAAAATAAAATGACTTTTTTTAAAGTACATTTGTGGACATTTTATTTTCAAACTATCCAATCACAGAATCAAATGCACAAAGCCTGTGATGTCATCAAAGGCACAAAGCTTGTGATGTCATCACATTCTGTCATTGGAAGGAGAAATTCAGTCAACTGTAGCAACTCTTTGGTGGCAGAACTACAAAACAACCTGTTTGTTAAAACCAAGATAAGGAAGACACAGAGACGCTGAAGCAGACGCAGACGCAGACGCAGAAGCAGACGCAGAAGCAGACGCTGAAGCAGACGCTGAAGCAGACGCTGAAGCAGACGCATATAAAATGGCAGAAGCACAGATGGAAGTGGTCGTGAGCCCAAATATAACAGTTTTGCAAAGATCGGAAAATGACCTCAAAAAAGCCCAAACACCAAATCCTGAAACACGTCCTCTGGCACAAGTTCAAACAGAAGTGGTCGTGAAAGGCAAGAAAAAAAGGGGGCAAAAACAGAAAAGAGTGGCTGAAGAACCCAGACGACCGATTACTCGGGCGTATGCTCGGGCTCTTCTAGAAGCCCAAAACAACGTGGCTGATGGAAGCAACCTGAGAAATGAAGAAGTGTCAGGAAACCCTGAAGGAACCTCTGAAAGGGAAAACCCTGAATCCCTCCCTATGTCAGAAACAAAGGACGACGTGAATATGGAGACAGAGGCAAACATGAATAACGCCAGTGGACAAAACCCTGGGCCAAATGGAGGGACGTGGCAACATCAGCCAAATCCCAGATTTATACCCCATCATGGCAGAGTCCAGTATGATTCATGTTGTGAGATTGCTGCTCTCAGGCATCAACTACAAGCTTCCCAAAACCACCAGAACGAGCTTTACTGGAAACTGGTAGCTGCTAATAAGAGGGCTTCTTATTACCAGTCTAAGGTGACCAAACTTCATGCACAGATGATCGCCGACAAAAAACAGCATGAAGAAACAATTAAAGAGCTCATAGAGCAACTGGAGGAGGCTAATGATAATAATAAGCCTGATAAGAGCAAAACAGAGGTTCAAGCAAAGGACAACCAAGCAGTTGTCATGCTGGATGACATGATCCGTGTCCTGCACGAAGACGTCAGCGACCCTACCACAGAGCAGTGTGTGGATTCTTCTACACAAACCACAGAGGCTTCACACACGGACTGTGTAGGTCTGAAGGAGGCTCAATTTGAAGTCCAATACAAGACTCAACAAGAGCAAATAGGAACACTCCAACAACAGCTCCTAGAAGCTCAACACCAACTCAAGGAACAGGAAGATAAACATAGGCAGGACCAGGAGACACTGAACATGGAAATCAGTGAGCTTAAATCCCAGCTCTGCTCCAACAAGGAGCTTCATGACATGAAAGTAGAGACTCTTTATCAAGAGTTGAAAGAAGTCAAAGCGTCCTACATTAAAATCACACAGGAGCAAAATGAACAAAATTCCAACACAGCAAATGGAAAATCTGAGCTTCTGGTGGAAAAAGACACCAAAGAACAGGACAAGGAAGAAGAAGAAGACTCCCTGACATCAACTGAGATGTCTCTGCATGACTCTCTACAACAAACAGAAGACAGAGAGAAAACGATAACTACCAATCCAGCTGAACTCGAAACTGAAGCTAAGACTGTGCCAGAGAAAAAACCCAAGAAGAAGAAGAGGAACTGGCTGCGTCGGCTTTTCAGCTGTACCAGTCCACAGACAGACTGATTTACACAACTGTGGAAAAAATAAATAAATACAAAAAAAATAAATAAATTGGAAAACATAGATGTGTCATTATTTCATATAGATTTCAAATAACATACCATTTGATGTCAACATGTTTTAGTTGCATTTGCAGTGCTTGTGCTGTTATATTCTTATGATTCTGTTCATTTTATGAGTGTATCCTTCAGCCTTGCTTCACATATTTACTGCTGCTTGATCAGCTTTAGTCCTGCTAGCATCAGCACAGGTAGAAACAGATCACACATCAGAGAATCGGCCGTGCATCTAAATGCAAATGGAAACTAAAAATGAAAACATAGATAACTGAGCTGAACTTCATAGATCTGAAAGTTGACCAATGCATACATAGTGCTAAAAATCAGGTATCGGGAAAACACATTATTTTATATTATGCTGATGTCAGGGCTCTGAGTGCGGGCAGGTGGAAATGTGGATCCAAATGCAGGACTCCGAGACGAAATGTAACTAAAACCACAGCTTTTATTGCTGGCATGAAACAAAAACAGAAACCAAACCATGAAACCAAGCAGGAACACACAGGCAGGGTCTGAGGGTACGACGCGACACCAAGCGTGGGAAAACACAGGGCTTAAATACACAGGGTAGTAATGAGGGAATGGGCCACAGAAGGGAGACACAGCTGGGGGAGCTGAACTTCATAGATCTGAAAGTTGACCAATGCATACATAGTGACAACACATTATTTTATATTAAGCTGAAGTCAGTTTTTATCCAATTTTATAACTATATCATATAATAAAGTCTGTTTTGAAGTTTACTATGGTAACAATTCATCTTTTTAGGCTTTTCAGAAACACTGTAACTTCATAGGTATGAACCAACAAACCATTTTTCATCATGAAAATAAAAAATAAATCTAAAGGAGATAAACATCACAACTGTTCAACCAAGCATTAAGTCCATTTTGAAACAAAGAACGATGTACACTCAGCCAATCACATGGCAGCAACTCAATGCAGTGTAAAAGGTGAGATGTAAAATAAAACAATTAAAAATATTAATTAATCTTAATCAATCTTAAAATATGAAGCAATCTTCTAACTCCCCTTTACATACAAAGCTGTGGCCAACCTTACAAACCATTTTGAATTGTTTCCAGCCGAGGCGTTCAAAATAACCAAACTGCTAATAGTCACGGTTTAATTTGGGCAGCTGCCTGCCTAATATGATGTAAAATCATCACAATATTTTACACAAAGAGAGTAAATGTATCCTTGTACTCAGCTAAGACAGCTGGGCTGCTGTGGCTTGTGTTTATGTTCAGAGTGACATCTGATTTAAAAGCAGACTGTCATGGTTGCGGCTGTGTGCAGGCAGGATGAGGACCCAAACGCAAGCTCACGGAGGCAGGAATGAACTCAAAACACAGCTTTATTGCTGGAGAGAGAAACCATACAACCTAAACGAGGAAACTATAACGTAATACACAGAGAAACACACGGCCATGAATGAGGGAGAACGCGACACAGAACTGAGGGAGACGCAGACATAAATACACAGAGGGTTAACGAGGGAAGTGGGAGCACACGGGGAACACAGGTGACACTGATAATCATAACAAGACACGGCAGGAGTGAACGCAACACTGACGGGAGACTGTCAAAGTAAAACAGGAAGTACACGGAGGTTCAGAGAGGAGGAGAGACAGCACGGGGAGAGCACGGACATAACGGGCTGGGAAAACATGGAATAAAACTCAAGGAGGGGAAACGAGGGCTCACAGATACACAGAGGGGCACACAGGAGGTAATCAAATAAGGAACATCTTAACAGAAACCATGGCATAAATAAAGAACAACACACAAAACATATGAAAACTAAGAATGCTGGGCCAACATGGCCCAGGATCATGACAGACAGCAAAAGACACTGAGCAGCATATCAGTCAGCATGGGAAAAATGCCATAGATTTAAGGAACCAGGCTAAAATAATTGGTTTCTAGTGGGTTCTATTGTAAGTGCTCTATATTTCAGCATGACATACTGTATGCATCCTACACTGAGAACCCTTGAAGCTGATCATCAGGGTATGCTGTGTACTTCTTACACAGAAGATAAAATAACATGCAAAGATTTTAGATGGTTGTGGTTGGTCCTTACACACAGATGTAAGGTCAAAAAAAAAATCACCCACAATGGATCGTTCACAGACGCTGGTCCAGTGGAACCCACTTCCACAAAGGCTGCACCTGCTCTGGCAGAACAGGAAGCATCAACTACATAGTAGCTATTTTCATAATTAAGACATCAACTATAGGTGTTCCCAAAATGTGCCATGTTGTCTGCACACCTGACAGCTCAATAAGTCCTGTGTTGATTACAGATGGTGGTTGTTTCCAGAAACAGCACTTGCATAAAACAAGTACAGAGCACTTTATGAGCCAACCTGCTTCTTTAATGAGCATTTAGGTTGTTTGTATTCAGTGTTCACAGATAATATGCTCATTAAAAGGGGGGATCCACTATGTCCTTCTTCACAATCCTGTCTGCCAACTTTAAGAAGAAATCAGAGTGACGCAGAAGCTTTAAAACAGTGTTCAGAATAATCAGTGATGCTTTTATCTGAACTGATGACAGATAAAGATGAACGTGAGTGTGGCAGAAGAGTCAGTTCTCCCTCTTTCTTGGAAGTATACAAAAGTCTGTTGTTTATAAAAAGTTAATAAACAAACAACAAGTTCTTACAGAATGAGACGTGAAGCCTGGAGACGAGCAGTTCAGACACGCTGTTATTAAATTCTACCTGAGCAGGTTATAGTTCACCTCAGTTACGGAAGAACAAATAACACTTGGCTCTGGGAGCTTCAGTTTTTATACACTGTCGTAGCACCACCCTAAGCCATCATTTGCATCAACACCTACATCACTAGCCCAGCAGTTCTAAGAAACTTCTCTGTTTGTGGTTCAGAACCTAATGTGACACCAATGAGCACAACAGCATGCAGCTGCAGGTTGTTGTTCATACCTGGCTTTACAATAAAGAGCCATGTTTGCAGGCAGCTGTTTGAAGTTTTGTGTAAAATATCATTTTTATAGAAATAAACCAAATGTGTCTAAATATATTAAGTAAACAATCAGAATAAGAACATTTTGAAATAAAATCCAAAAACTGCATCTGGCTTAGTTTTTGTTGAATAAATAATGACTCTGTGTAATATGTCATGTGTTGTATATGTAAGTTGTATTTGTACAATGAAGCCAGGCTTTCTTTGTGTTAGCTGCCTGACAAAACCTAAAACTCTAGTCAGAGATTGCAGGTGTCACAACAGACATGATCAGCTTTCTCTGTCGATCCTATCTTTCTGTTTCACACTCTGTGCACTCATAGAAAAAAAGCTTTAAAAAAACAATCACATGACTCTTCTTCCACACAACATGATCCCTGAGTGCCGCCTGCTCCAACCAGACATGTTCTCACAGCGACGATGGTGATAATTAAAATCTACAAAGAACGTGATAAACATTATTAAAATGCAGCACTGTTAAAGCAACGTGATTAATGCTGCATTAAAATGAGCCTTTAGCACATAGAGATGATTCAACAGTTTCATTTGACTTCATTGTTTCTAAGGCAGATGCTACACCAGTGAAGGTGCACTTAGTTTTCACACACTGCTTCTGCATTGTGTCTTAGTTTTAGTGGATTAAATAATGACAGTGTTTGTTTGTTTTTCTTTAGTAACAAATGACCTCAGACCAGCTTATAATATTTTATAAACAAATAAGCATAAATGCATAAACTCAGCCTGGAATCACATGGGATAAACATGGGATGTGCATTTTTTTATTTGTTTTGTGTTACTGAGTCTTGCAAGAATGCCAACCTTACCAGCAGCAGCTTGGTTTTTTTGTTTGTTGTTTTTTTAATTGAATGAGTGCTGAAAGTTGAGCAACAGCTGTGACAACGAGAGAAGATGGAGCCAATCAGAAACAACTGTGAAAATGTACAATATGCAAGCTAAGAAAGCAAAGTGTAGCAATGTTGCCATCATTTTTGTTGTTGTGGGATTTTTTTCAACATTCACTGAAAATCACTTCTCTCATATTTCCTCTTTATTATTTTCATCACTGTTTAAGAAACGTAACAAAGTCTTATAAAGCATCTAAACCAGCATCATGAAGTGATGTTTAAAGATGGCAGCAAGCTCACAGCATCTCTCAACTCAAGAGCAACATTCAAAGTGCACAGGCTGAAGGAAAGTATTGATTTTATCACATGCAATTACAATACGCCTTTTCATCTGTATCTGGATGTACAATGGGTATCGGTTGTTTGTCCCAGCAGTTTACAATACAGAATGTGCACGTCTGTGGGGCTTTTATAAAGATTTCTATTTGCATTGATACAATTGCTTGGATCACAAATTGTTCTAACTTGATTAAAGTCACCAATGATAAAGGTATTCTTGCGCTTACAGTTACCATTATCATCTCTGTTTGCTATCAGATCATCACATCCCCCTTGTGGGATCATGTTGATGATCTGCTGGTTTTCTGAACACGTCCGTTAGTCATGCAGAGCACAGTGCCAGAGAGCGCCACCAGCAGGAACATGGAAGTCTTCATTGTATTTCTATATCGAAAAAGTAAACAGAGTGAATATATAAATCAGTATTATTTCATTTCATTTATTAACTTGTTTATTTTTCCATTTTCCTAAATGTTAATCGTGAGAGAGTGATATTATACCCCTTTCGTCAAAAAAAGTGACAGGTTACTTCCGGAGCTCATTAATTATTCATGAGCTCCGGAAGTCCGGAAGTAATTAAGTAATAAAAATATGATATTCATAAAAATATGATATTAATAAAAATATAATTGATTATTTAGAAAGTTTCTTATATATCAAAATAGCATTCTTTTATTTCTTTAAGCAATTAAATTTTTATTTTTATTTTTTTATGCTCAAAAAACGCCATCTGGTGGCGGGTCAGTGTGTGTGCGCTGACCCAGGGTCAGTGTAAAATACAATCCTAGCTGTGTGAACAAAGCCTGGCTGCTTTAATCCTGCATGACAAACCTCAGGATGCAGGTTATTATTACTCTTTCCTGCTGGCACACCTGTCACACCTGAGAGTCAGCTAGAAACTCACAGTGACGTGGACATCATGCAAAGACTGCCAGACTCTGTAATACTGCAAATGATCAGTGACTCAGGTTATCACTAAACTTTAAACGGCACCTCTGTGTCTCTGTGTGCTGAACATCTAGGATTGAGTCAGGCTGCATTGACTGTGGGACTTTAATGTGTTAAAAGCAGGTTGAAGACGGCTCAGAAACATTTGAAGATTCAAATTTAGCATTATGGCTGCTGGTGGTTTGTAAAGCCTCTACTCAGCTGTATTTTTGTTACTAATTTATGTTTGTTGTTGTTTAACACAGATTTCAGAAGAGCAAATATGCTTAATAGTTTAACTAGATTTCATTTGTCAGTGTGGGACTGCTGAGTCACCTGAAGAACTCATTTCATTCATTCTCCACATGATGTTCATTTACAGAAATGTTTCACAGGAACTGATTTCTCCCAAAGGGTGAACTAGTGTGTTTCCATAGATTACCTCTGTATGAATGTACTTCTTAAATGAAGGCAAGTGTTTGTCCTTTTTTGTTCCTCAGGTACAGTACGTGATATCAAGGGCAGGCGGTCATCACTGGGGGTAGACAAGAAGCAGACGTACTTCCAAGAGGGAGCTGCAGTGAGGTCAGAGGTCAGAATCTGAAACAGCTCAGGTTTATATTTTAGAGGTTATAAAAAATCAAAATGTATTATTTAAAGAAACCTTTAAATAATAGTCATAATTATGATTATTATAAGAAATATCAAACATTTAAGTGGATTTTCTGTTACACATATCGTGTTAGCCCTGCAATAAACTGGCAGCCTGTCTTTGTCCTGTATCAGCTGGGATAGGCTTCATCCTCCTGCAACCCTGAATTGGATACATTGTATTCCAATTATGTAATCTGATCATTTACAAACTCAAGGTATCTAATCAAAATGTAAGTGATGCCGCCCTTGACAGACAGGGAGATTTTATTCCTCAAAGACCATCATCCAGTCGAAGTACTAGTTGCCACGTGGTCAGTGTTCTCACAACCATTGATTTTATCTCACAACTTGTTTTCACCAAAGAATTTCAGTAAGTAAATATTCTTCAATCTCTTTTTCCCCCCAGTGTCTGCAGATCAGCATCAGTGTCCACGTGAAGAACCTAGTTATGTTGCCAGTGTCAACCCAACAAAAGGTACTTTACCTTCTTGTATATATTGTGATTCCTTTACTTTTATATTTGTTGTTATAGTTGAGTTAGGCAGGGCTTTTGTGCAGTCCTAAGAAACATACTGCCTAGAGTGTTTTTCACTTTGTGGAAGAGTTTCTTTATTTTTTTTCTGTTAGTGTGTGGAACTGAGGTGCTTCGTCAGGAGCTCCTTCAGTTGTTGGAGGATGGAGAAGAGGACGCAGCCATGACTTGTGAGACGTTGTCTGAGTCAGCTGCTACTCACTGGGTGATCAGAAACATGGTGTCCTTGCTAAAGTGGAAAGAGGCCAGGCCTTGTCTTATAGACAATATGTTAGCTACTCTGGATCCACAGTCACACCGTGTGTGTCAGTGTGGCAAACAAGTAGTTGTGAGGTGTCTGGACTGCCTGCCTCTTCCATTCCTTTGTGCTGACTGTGATATTGCAGTTCACACACGCTTTGTCCTGCACAGCAGAGAGGCAGTAACAGGAGGGTTTTTGCAGCCTTCATCAGAGTTTCACAATCCAATATGTACGGTTTTTAAGTCTTATGCATTTATTGCTATGTACTATGAGTGTGTGCTGTTATTGTATATTTATTGTGTATCATTTAATTTCCAATTCTTTTTATATATATTGTGTGTTTTTAATGTTAGTTCGGCTGTTGCCTGTGCAAAGACCAGACTGTGTGTGACTGCCCAGCAGGTAACGTTGAGGTTTCACCCGGTGCAATTGTGGCTCTTGTAACCATAAATGGTAAGTTGCTCTTTTGTCACACAGTACATACACAATAGATGTGTTTGCAGGTTTTATTGCAAATTGTACATTGCTACATTGTTTTGAATTACCCTCGGCCCGCAGTATATGTGGGCACCTGTCAAAGGTCATTTGGATTTACCAGACCGCTTTGAAAACAACATGGGAAAAAATGAATGTCTTTGTTGAGCCATGACTGGATTTCTCCTTATCCTTCCTAAAGGCCGTTATAACCTTGCACTGCCAGTGGTGAGCTGCACCAGCTGTGACCTAATGTGGTCCCCCTCAGTTAAGGACTTCCAGGGTGGTGGATATTGGCCTGGCACCTTAAATTTCTGCACCCTGTTTTCAATGGATGTCTTTCAGTCTTTCTATGACATTAAGAAGCTGCAGCAGGGATGTCACTTAAGGCCTTTGTCAAAGTGCTGGATGAACGAACAGCCCATTTTGGAAGGGTGAGTTTCTAAATTTGTCAAGTTTAAGGAAATTGTGCAAATCAATGTTTATGATGACTGTCCGTGAATATTCTGTTGTTTGTCCTCTACTTAAAAGACTGGCCGAATATCAGCTGATGCCTTCAGTAAAAGTTTCTTGGAGTGGAGTGCTGTAAAGTTTGAGGTGGACAGGATGTGCAAGGAGCCATGCTTTAGCTGCCCTGCCTGCACTCCAGACATGCTCGCCGTCTCAGTTGATGGAAACTGCAAGCTTTATCGCTTTCAATCAAATGCAAGGTACGTTATGCATTGTGGACATAAATCAAATATGGATTTGTACAAAAATTGTATTTTGATGTTTCTTTTCAAACAACTGTCACCGTGTTCGTTCAGCACTTCAGAGCAGGGGAACTTTGAAGGTGTCTTCATTGAGAAAGATGAGGAAGTTGCTGAGTTTGTGAAATACATCCAGAGACACACAAATGATGTAAGATACACATATATATCAGTGCTGTCAGCGTTAATCTTGTTAAAATGACGTTAACGCCATAACCATATACTCATACGTGTGTGTGTGTGGATACATATTTGGATGGGTGGATATTTATTTTGTTTTTCTCTTGGTGTTGTCGTAATACTATTTACTTGACTTTATCTTAATGTGTACTTCATTTTGAGTAGCTCACACTTGGATGTGCGAGGTATACTGCAGCTTGTAGTCTTGGATACGTTTAAGACATTTTGTTATAAGGTTGAATGAATTCAGCAGTCATGTATTGTGACCTCCTTTCTATAGATCAAATGGGGAGGTGCGTTTCAGGATGGGGCCGGTTCTACAGTTGGAGAAGAGGTGGAACAAGAAAACAGTTTCCTGTCTAGGGCGGCCATCACAATGAAGTACATGTCTAAAGCAGGTGTGTGTCTGTGTGTGAGATTCCACTCAGTCTCCTGCTCATTCATTCTTATTTGTATACTAACTGAAATGCAGGGCGAACAGACATGCTGAGCCTCCTGGCTTTGGGCTGGAACAAAAGGAAAGTGGAACAACTGGGCCGCACTTTGAGCCAGAGATATCTAAAGGTCATTTTTTCAACACCCATTTTAATGTGTGTGGTAATGGGGGGGAAACACCAGTACTCTAAAAATGTCCATATGAATGACATTTATTAATGTATTCTTAGATCATAAGGATCTTTAGAGAACAAGTGGAGAGCCTGAATGCGAGCAGAAATGAGCTGGGTGTGGATGACGACACACTGCAGCAATGGGCTGAAGGTGAGTCTCAATATAATGCACTCGTGTATAACAACAGGACCCACCATGGCCTCATTAAAGAACTTAGAGTTAAGATCTTTCTGACAGTGTCAACAAACAATGAAAAATAAGCTTGTAAAAGCAGAATTGATGGCAGAGTTGTTGCGTTTGATCAAATTGGATTGGACCTGGGTTGAAGTGATGTCGTACTAGTTGGTTTTATAAAGCTGAACACCAACATACTTGTTATCTCATGATAATGCAGCACATGAAGGCTCCAGATGTCTTATAATGAATATCATCAAGTCAGTGATTACAGAGTCCACTGTAGTTTGGTGACTGTTACTCATCCTGTGTTCTGATTAATATTCCTCTCACTTAGAAACGGATCAAACTGATGGCAGCCTTGGAGCGTTGCAGGCACGAGTAGAGGAGCTTGTCGTCATCATCAGAGTGCGAACACAAAGTCTTTACAGACAAAATGGTGTCACAGTTTCTTTGAAACGGACCGTTTGATGCTCAGTTTGTACAGCTCGTACAGCTACTTTGTAAACAGAATAAAATCAGATCCAGGTTTGTTTAAGCTGGATGTGATTTGTTCTAGCAAACGAATTGATGAGTGTAGATTAAAATGTAAATATATGCATTATGTGAAGGTGTTCCTTTTTATGATTATTTACAGATAGCAACAAGAGGCGACACAGAATTCGCAAGGTCATCTTAGATGAGAAGAAACGCTTGGCGGCTGCTGTTGACGACTACAACAAGGAAACAAGCAACAAAGCAAATCGTATCCAGTGATGCCCTCATGCAGAGCGACGTTTGGCCCTGGCAGAGCACAAGTGAACGTAAGCTCTTGATTTCTAAATATCCTTTTTAAACAAACTCCCAGTATCTGAGCAGCAGTTGAATGTTTTGTTCTTGAATCATAATATGCTGCTATGTTTTCCCATCTGATGTTGTTAAACTGCAGCTGCTGCTGACCTCCGGACAAAGAGAAAGGTCTTTGAGAAGGTGATGGCTGTGAGGCGCCTGAGAGAGGAGGAGATGATCCTTTGCAGGGAGATGCAGCATCACTGGACAGTGTTGCAAATGCGATCTGTGGTGTTGGGGACAATCTCCTCAGACTGTAAGCACATCTTTTATTTATTTATACATTTGGTGATGAATTGATTGAAAATAATAGCAGATGCTAAAGTCTTACTGGATCTTTTACCTATATTTGGGTTGCTAGCTAACACTGCCTTCTCCCTTAAAAAAAAGCTTAATTACATGATCCTAATTCCTTGTTTATGAGGTGAGGTTTGTTTGTTTGTTTTACTTATATTTAATAGTTTTGTTGTTTTTACAGCCTCCCTTGTTGGCATGTCGGAGGATGCACAGAAAGGACTCCATAGCCTGGTTTAAAAACAAAGTGAACTGAAAGCTGAAACGCTCAAAGTAAAGGACGTGTACAAGAGAATCCTCAGCCACCAACCACTCCTGGAAATGGACTCGGAGGAGGAGGAGGACATTCCAGACGATGAGAGTGATTTGAGCACTTCTGATGAAGACTGATTGTGTCATCATTGATGTTATGTTTGCTAGAATAAAAAGTTAATCACATCTGTTTAATGTGATTTTCATAATGTCTGTTTCAGAAATTGCTTATCAACAGACATTTTACATGTTGAGAAGAAAAATGTAATTCCCTTGGTGCAGTTGTTTACCCTGAATCATTCTTTCCCATCTAATTTAATGACTCGTGTACATGTTCAGATACAATAACATAATTGAATTCATGGGATGCTTTCTGGGCTGCTCAAATTACCACAAAATGTAAAAGCACCAGGCAGCACACTCACAAGGACATGTTTTGTTCAGTGTTTTGTTGAAGAAATCAACAAGTACAACTGAGATGTTTGCTGTAGTGGTGTGTTTGTTAAGAAGCATGCCAGCACACTGGTGAACTGACAGTCCCAGAATGCACCCGAGCCAGTGACTCGCCCCAGAACAAATGACATTAATTATCTAGAAAGACAACCGTGATCAAAGACTAAGTAAAAGAGTAGGAAACAAAAGATAAGGAAAGGTACTGTGGGGTAGGAAAGAAAGGCCAGAGCTGTGCAAAATGACCTCCAGCAGGCCACAAATATGCACGTCTGTTCAAACGGTCAGATACTGACTCCATGAGGGTGGTATGAGGGCTCGACGTCCACAGGTGGGGGTTGTGCTTACAGCCCAACACCGTGCAGGATGTTTGGCATTTGCCAGAGAACACCAAGCTTGGCAACTTTGCCACTGGCGCCCTGTGCTCTTCACAGATGAAAGCAAGTTCACACTAAGTACTTGTGACAGAGTCTGGAGACATATTGGAGAACCTTCTGCTGCCTGAAACATCCACCAGCATGATGGTTGGGCAGTGGGTGACTAATGGTGTGGGTGGCATTTCTTTGGGGGACCGCACAGCCCCCCGTGTGCTCGGCAGAGGTAGCCTGACTGCCATTAGGTGCTGAAATTAGATCCTCAGACCCCTTGTGAGACTAAATGCTGGTGCGGGTGGCCCCGGGTTCCTCCTAATGCAAGACAGCGCTAGACCTCATGTGGCTGGAGTGTGTCAGCAGTTCCTGCAAGACGAAGGCATTGATGCTGTGGACTGGCCCGCCCATTCCCCAGATCTGAATCCATTTGAGGACATCTGGGACATCACGTCTCACTCCATCCACCAACTGCACCACAGACTGTCCAGGAGTTGGCAGATGCTTTAGTCCTGGAGTCTGGGAGGAGATCCATCAGGAGACCATCTGCCACTTCATCAGGAGCATGCCCAGGTGTTGTAGTGAGGTCATACAGGCATGTGGAGGCCACACAGACTACAGAGCCTCATTTTGACGTGTTTTAAGGACATTACGTCAAACCAGATGAATGATTCTGTATTGCACTGATCAAGGAACCAACCCAATAGGAGCTAAAGGCATCCTCTTCACATTACTTAACATAGTGAGTTTATACTATGTTTAATGTGCATTTTCTTCATCAGTCTAGAACATAACATGTTAGCGCTCCCTGGTTCTTTTTGGAGACAGATCCTGAGACAGCAGGCAGCTTTGGAGAACTCATGCCAGCTGTGGTCATTAAGGAAAACTTTGATTTAATATTGATTTCATGACAACTATCCTCAGGCACATATTCCTGGATATATACAATGACACGAGTAGACACTAACCCCCAGCAGTCTGGTGCTATGACAGCATAACTAAGGGCTGACCTGAACCAGCCCCAACTATAAGCTCTATAAAGAAGTGAAGTCTTATGCCAACTCTTAAAAGTCTTGACCATGTCCACCTCCAAAACTCATAATGGACTTTGGAGGTGGACAGCTATCAAGCTCCTCACAGAGGAGCAGCTTGACAGCTAAAAGCTCCCAATTTAGTTTAGTCCAAATACATGAATTCAAATTGAGGTGATAACTATTTATCAACAGTATGAAGGTCTGTTCCCGTCCAACAAAGTTGTTACTACATACCATGTTGAGCAGGGCTTCCACTTGACTTTAACTTCTTCTTTTTCCTGAAAAACATGATATAAACAAACAATTAATTCAGAAAGACATGCAGGTTGCATACAAAAAGGAGCCTACAAACATTTGTGTACTGTTGAATGGCTCAATATATTATACAGTTAGTTTACAAAAATATAAGAACCACTACAATGCTTGTACTGCCAGCATCGAGTGCATGTCAGCAAAGCAACACTGCTTACATTGTGGCTCACAAGCTCCACTCCTTTTCATCAAAACCAAAATTTTATCTACATTCTGTTTTTTACACTTTAAATCCCAGTTAGGTTAAATATTACCAGTAGCTTTTCAGATAAAACAGTAATAAAGTCCTAATGGTTTCATAAATCGTCATATTTTTTTTCATATAAGCATCGGGGACAAGGCTGTCTTGCAACTGTTGAGGTCACTAGTGTGCGCCCTATTTCTTCCAGGATCACTCTTCATTTGTAGGTTTTAGTGGACTCCTACTACTGTGAAGTGGTTTTCATGGGACAGGGGCTTGTATTCCAAGATCTGGGAGATTGTAGAAATGAGCTGTGATGCCCTTCTTGCCATCTTTCCAGAAATATCAGTGATCTGGAAGCTGTTAGGCTGACTTACAGCAGCAGCACTTTCTGCACCTGCAGAAACTCCAGGACACATTTACTAACAGTGTTTGTTGCTGTGTGTGCTGCAGCTGCAGCTTTGAATTTCTTTTGAGAGCTAATATTTTGGCTTTGGTGTCTTGTTATGAAATGTACAAGAGTAAGAGTGTTAGCATGTGTGTCAAAGTTACGTTTGACTGGGAAACTCAAAGCTCAATAACCTGTATCAACAACAATTCACTGCAGCCTGTGTAATATTTGATGCATCATAATTTATTCCAGTCTATCTTGCAAATACATGTTTGCGTTGCAATGTCATGCACAACACACACAACTATTAGAGCCTTAAGATCAAACCTGCGTCATTCTTTTGGTCCACTGCAGTGTAGCAGTCAAACAAGGAGAAGTGAAGTGGCCCCAAATGGCCAGGATAGAGATCAGAGGGTTAATGCGTAAAATGCATAAAAATATTATTGATTACAGGATAATACATTAATGTTAACATCAACAATAAGCTTTTTACTCTGAAGTTACAAGTATAAACAATGCTGTTACATTTACACTTACATTTTTTACTATAAGTATGGAAACAAGTGAACAGCATTTTATAATAAGTTTAACTGGAATTCTGTACACTGAAAAACAAACAACAGATAAAAAACACAAACAAACAGCCAGTGCCTTCATCTGTCCATTAAATGTCAAACATCGCTTTGACCTGTAGTCTCTGCTCGTCAGCACATGCTTTTAAAAAGAGCTCCATGTCCTCTGCAAACTGAAAAACAAAGAGGAAGAAGTCCCTCTACACAAAAACACTGTGGATGACAGGCCAGGCAAACATCTATTGACCTGTTTGAATGCCTCCTCATCATGTGAGCCTTGAAGTTTTTTTGTAAGAAGACTAAGACCACAGTGAGGACGTTTCATTTTCATGGACTTTCCACAAGCCCCAGTTTCATTTAGCACAGAGGGTGGAGCACATGAATGTTCTACCCAAGATTCAGGAAATGGTTTAGATGCTGGAGACGAGACATGGAGAGGGAGACGAGGCTCCACGGAGAGTTCAGTGGGGAGCAGTCCTGAATGCTGACATGACAATAATTGCCTTGCCATATCCCCACGCTGTATGACTGTCATGTTACAGAAGGGCAGTGAAAGTGCACCGGCACATCATTTTGTCTGTAAGAGAGAAAAAAAGAAAAAACATGTAATTTAAATGTAGTTGTATAGAATGCAGTCAGTTTATCTAACAATCAGATTGTACATATTAACAAAAATATCCAAGCCGTCCTCAATAATGAAAGCAAAATGGTGTGGATCACAAGAGCTGTCAGGAAATGTGGTGAACAGGAAAAATATTTAATGAAAACACTTTTTTCTCTCGCTGATGAATGAACTGAACTGTACAATGTGAAAAATAACTTTTAAGTCAACAAAGACCTGCAGAGGTGCTGAAAAGAAGTGCATATTTATGACTTTAACTATGAGGTATATTTAATACCAACATACCTTTGAAAGGCAAAGCACTTTGAATGTGTCCATTTATATGCTGCTCAATCTTTGCCCTGACAGCAGGGCTGAGAGTGGGGCACAGAGGGCAGTGAAACAGCCAACACGTGGTGCATTCCTGCAATTCTGGCCTGGAGGCAGAACTCCAATTTGATATTTGCATCTAAAACAGAGAGAAAAACAGATAAACACCATATACACATTTAAGTTCAGGTTTTAGCAGAAATAACACGTTACAGTTAGCATGTAAGAGATTTGGGAGAAAATTCTTTACAAAAACATAATTTACAAGAAACTTTTATTTGTGACATACGTATCTATTGACATATAAAAGACAATTGAACAAAGGCTAACTAACATCTGGGCAATAAAACAGAATAAATAGAGAATATTAGTATTTATACATATATAAAACTCTCTGTGACGACCTTTACAATGTTTTTGCAGGTGGAATGAGAGACATGAATAAAGTGCAATATGCAGTAAATGGAACAATGTGCATTGATGTTACAGATCGTGAAAAGTAGTGAAGTGAATTTGTTCATAACAAGCAAAAATCAAATACGTTTGAAACTGACCACTAAATGCTAACCAGAGGTGTCAAAAGTGCACATTCTTACTAAAGTTTAGATGCCTCGGGGGTCTGACCGTTGTTGTAGCGCTAACAAAGTGCCAACGTAATCAGTGTAAGCAAACTAGATGATTCCTACAATTATATAATTATTAACGGCAAATTTAGACATGAAAGACTCTGTAACAACCTTTACGATCCACTTGCAAGGTTTCCACAGTCGATGGCTGTATCCCAATTCAGGGTCTGCAGCCTTAAAGTTCGCAGCCTCAACGGTCCATGAACTCTGAACATCTGAACTCTGAAGCATGAACTCTGTGTCAAAGATTCAAGTTGCAGTTATTTATATTTCCTATCACCTTAAATCTTCACTCAAAGACACTCAAGTATCTGTGACAGTGTGTATATAGATGTATCATATATAAGAGAGAAATATTGTTCTTTTAATATGTTGGCATTACTAAATGTGGCTCAGTGCTTACATATATGTGTAAAAAGCAAATGTACGAGCTGTGATAACTGTGTCTGATAGAATGAAGAGTAGACTGATAAATGAAATATTCCTTTATTGGGTGAGAAAATCAGACCATGTCATAACTGCTTTAAGTCACACAGAATAGACATCAGAGCCTTAAACAGGCTGACTTCTGCTAAATGGGTCAAACTGGGCAGAAAGTCTACAAACACATAACATCCTTATAGAATATGATGTAACACTATAGATCAACTTAGCTCAGAATATATAAAGCAAATAAACAATTACAGCAATATGATGCAACAAACACAGCAGTGCTACTGATCCAAAATACTCAAAGCTTCATAGAACTGAAACAAACATTTATTTTTAGCTCCATTCTGCTGCTGATACAGACTTTAGGTTTCTGAACATTAAACTTGTTGCTGCCTTTCATAGTGTGTAACTTGAAGGCCCTGAGTACTTTCTCCCACACTGGAAACACTGGAATGACAACATTATTTGAACATTACCTAATAAGACTGATTCAGCACAGACAGTTATGTTAAACTTTCCTAGCAGTCCTTCACAAACAGGGAACAGTCTGTCTATTCTCTCCATCTGTCAGCTGCTGCTGGCTCTTCCTCCTCCTCTTCCTCACACACTGCTGAGTTTGTCCTGGTGGATCATCAGGGCTGCAAAGCCTCACAGATGATGTGCAGCAGTGGGTCCCTCAGTCTGTCCTCACTCTGGACACTTGCAGTCGTCACACACGGAAATCAAATGTGTGATAAGGTGCAGGATTCAAACACAAGTGTGACTTATAAACACATGTTCATACTTTTATTCCACAATCAGAGAGAAAGAAACAGAGAGAGAGTGCAGGACCATAGCTGGACTCGCCATCGGGCATACCGGGCATTTGCCCGGTGGGCCGCTGGCGATTTTTTGCTTTTATGGGCCGATCGATGTTTTTTTTTTTTTGGAAGGGTATAAATAATGAAAGGTGTTGGATTGGCCAATTGGTCATGATCGACTCTGGGCTGGACCAATTACAGCCGAGGAGGTCGGATGCACCCTCCCCCTTGTTTAGCAATCTTATAGATGAACTAAAGAAAATGGAGAACAAAAAAAGGAAAGAAGGTGCAGAAAAAATTAGGGCCAAAAAGAAACAAGCCCTTCAGGCAGACGCTGCCAAATGTGTAAAAATAACTGAATTGTTTGGCGGTAGCTGTGGCATAGCTTCCACAGATTTAGCAACATCAGCAAGTGGTGGAGGCCAGCAGGTGGATAAGGGAAAGGGGAGGCAAGAGGAGGAGAGACCCGAGGCGGCCACCGGTCATAGTGGCAGAGGAACTGAACTTCAGGTAAGAAGTTATGACCTGCTGTCTATCTGTGTCAGATATAAACCAAGTTTAGTTGTAGTTTGTTTTCGTTGTGCTGACTTTTTACAGTCGCTTAGAATAACTGGTACTAGCTAGCATGACGGAGTTTATATACTGCTGGGCGGGTGCTATGAAGTTACTGATAGTAAATTTTATTTTATGCTTAAGGTTAGTTTCTCAAACTCCTCAAAATCTTAACAAATTGTGCCAATCCTTACATGTTGCACCAGGCTGATTTATCATCAAAAGTGGAGAAGTCTGTGACAGAGGAGACAGAAGAGCAGCAGAGAGAGATGGAGCAAGAGAGAGAAATAAAAGAGCAGGAGATGGAGATGGAGAGATGACTTTATGTCATCCATGAGGGATGCATTTGACATATGTTTCACATATTATAGCCCAACAAGTTACTTATAGCAATTTAAATACGAGCAATCACTTTTTGGCAGACAATCACTTTTTGGCACAACACCGGCTATTTTTTGTGTTTCTTTTTATCGCTCTGTAGCTGAGTTCAATTGAAAGCCTGCATGCGCTAGTACCTCTTGCCACAAGTTCCCAGAATCCTTTGCGGTTTTACCCCTGAATGACATCACATTTTTGGTGGGCCGGTCTCTAGTCAAAATGCCAGGGCCGATTTTTTGTCTCAGTCCAGCCCTGTGCAGGACAGACAGACAGGTGACAGTCTCAGGTGTACACACTGCTACACAACAGCACCAGAGAAGGAGGATTTAGTGTTTGTGTTATTACGAGTGTAAACAAGAAGAGTTCCAGATGGTGCAGTGGACACATGTGTGACTGCTGTGATTAAAGCATCTTTCTTTCAGCTTAACGAGTGAACCGTCAGCTCGTTCAAACACACGTTAAAGTCCGTTTGGCTCGACACCACCGAACAGAGGCAGCAATATAACATAGCTAACATTAACAGTGCAGTGAATCCTGCTTGTGCCGTGATATTCAGGACTGCAAACCGAGCAGCATCACTGACTTTCAGCTTGTTGTGTTTGTGGATATATGACTGACTTTAATTATCCACAAAATCATCACATTCTCTGTAGGATTAAGGTCGACTATTGAACAGCGTATATTTTAAAGTAAAGGCTTTAAAACCAAGTAAACGCTGAAAGTACAAACATCACTAATGTCACATAACTTTGCCGACATGTGGCCAACAGGAATGTTTTAATGTTCTTCATTATTAAACATTTGCACATAAATAAGTGACATAATATTCAGTACTTACTTCTGAAAATTTACTCTTCAGCCGCCCCTCTTCCGCCGTTTTCTTTCGGCAAAATTATCCACACCCACCGCCGCGCCGTTCTCTCAGAACTGAAGAAACTTCTTGGATAAAATGTCTTCAAGAAATTTAAAGCAGTTCAGACGCTTTTCTTTCCCAGCTCCTCAGACTGTCCACCCTGTTAGCTTCGTTAAGCAGCCATGAAGAGTAGAAGGCCAAGTATGAGTTTCAAACAATAAACACATTTATTTTTAAACCCTGCAAATAAACAACATTAACATCAAAAGTTTTACATTTCCTAAATGTATCCCACAATCTGAATGTAACACCCACTTCCCCACGTTTGATCCGCTGTGTTAAATATGATTAAGAACAGAATGCAATCATTTGCAAATCCTATAAACCAGTATTTTAAATAAAGTGAGAAAATGAAACATTTAAAGAAAAATATTAGCCCATTTTGAATTTGATGGCAGCATCCTCTCTCCAAAAACTAAAGGCTTTACGATGTTTAGTGCTGGACCCATCCATCCATCCATCTTCATCCGCTTTATCCGAGGCCGGGTCGCGGGGGCAGCAGCCTAAGCAAAGAGGCCCAGACCTCCCTCTCCCCAGCCACCTCCTCCAGCTTATCCGGGGGAATACCAAGGCGTTCCCAGGCCAGCCGAGAGATATAATCTCTCCAGCGTGTCCTGGGTCTGCCCTGGGGCCTCCTCCCGGTGGGACATGCCTGGAACACCTCACCCAGGAGGCGCCCAGGGGGCATCCTTGTCAGATGCCTGAACCACCTCAGCTGGCTCCTTTCGATGTGGAGCAGCAGCTGCTCTACTCTGAGCCCCTCCCGGATGGCCGAACTTCTCACCCTGTCTCTAAGGGAGAGGCCAGCCACCCTTCGGAGGAAGCTCATTTCCGCCGCTTGTATCCGCTTGTACCCGCGATCTCACTACCCACAGCTCGTGGCCATAGGTGAGGGTAGGGACGTAGATCGACCCGTAAATTGAGAGCTTCGCTTTTACACTCAGCTCCCTCTTCACCACGACGGACCGGTGCAGCGTCCGCATTACTGCAGCTGCAGCCCCAATCCGTCTGTCGATCTCCGGCTCCTTTCTCCCATCACTCGCGAACAAGACCCCGAGATACTTGAACTCCTCCACTTGGGGCAGGAACTCATCCCCGACCCGGAGTGGGCACTCCACCCTTTTCCGGCTGAGAACCATGGCCTCAGATTTGGAGGTGCTGATCCTCATTCCCGCTGCTTCACACTCGGCTGCGAACCGTTCCAGTGCGAGCTGGAGGCCCTCACCCGATGAAGCCAACAGAACCACATCATCTGCAAAAGTCAGAGATGAGATTCTGAGGCCACCAAAGCGAAAGCCCTCCACCACTTGGCTGCGCCTAGAAATTCTGTCCATAAAAATTATGAACAGAACCGAAGACAAAGGGCAGCCCTGGCAGAGCCCATCACCCACCGGGAACGAGTCCGACTTATTGCCGGCAATGCGAACCAAGCTCTTGCAACGGTTGTAGCAATGGGCCAGACACCCCATACTCCCGCAACACCTCCCACAGGACACCCCGAGGGACACGGTCGAATGCCTTCTCCAAGTCCACAAAACACATGTAGACTGGTTGGGCAAACTCCCATGCACCCTCAAGTATCCTCGAGAGGATAAAGAGCTGGTCCAGTGTTCCGCGACCAGGACGAAAACCGCATTGTTCCTCCTGTATCCGAGGTTCGACTAGCGGACGAACTCTCCTTTCCAGCACCCTAGCATAGACTTTCCCAGGGAGGCTGAGGAGTGTGATCCCCCTGTAGTTGGAACACACTCTCCGGTCCCCCTTCTTAAAGATGGGGACCACCACCCCGGTCTGCCAGTCCACAGGTACTGCCCCTGATCTCCACGCAACATTGCAGAGGCGTGTCAACCAGGACAGCCCTACAACGTCCAGAGCCTTCAGGAACTCGGGGCGGACCTCATCAACACCAGGGGCTCTGCCACCAAGGAGTTGTTTAACTGCCTCAGTGACCTCGCCCCCAGAAATTGGCAGGTCATTCCCCTCATCCCCAGACTCTGCTTCCTCCTCGGAAGACGTGTCAGTGGGATTAACGAGGTCCTCGAAGTATTCCTTCCACCGCCTGATAATTTTCTCAGTCGACGTCAGCAGCGCTCCGCCAGCACTATACACAGTGCAGGTAGAGCACCGCTTTCCCCTCCTGAGACGCCTGACGGTTTGCCAGAATCTCTTCAAGGCAGTCCAGAAGTCTTTTTCCATGGCCTCTCCGAACTCCTCCCACACCCGAGTTTTTGCTTCAGCCACTGCCCGAGCCGCATTCCGCTTGGCCTGTCGATACCTGTCGGCTGCCTCCGGAGTCCCACAGGCTAACCAAGCCCGATAGGACTCCTTCTTCAGCCTGGTGGCTCCCTTCACCTCTGGTGTCCACCATTTGGTTCGGGGATTACCACCACGGCAGGCACCAACCACCTTGCGGCCGCAGCTCAATGCAGCAGCTTCGGCAATGGAGACGCTGAACATGGTCCATTCGGACTCAATGTCCCCAGTCTCCCTCGGAATGCTGTTGAAGCCCTGCCGGAGCTGTGCGTTGAAGATCTCGCGGACTGGGGCCTCTGCTAGACGTTCCCAGCACACCCTCACTACGCGTTTAGGTGCACCAGGTCTGTCCAGCGTCCTCCCCCGCCACCTGATCCAACTCAATGATCATTTCAAGTGTGGTTGTTTCATGGAAACAGAGAGCAGACTGCAACATCTGTGACAGCCACCTCTAACACTCTGATGGACGTGTGGACAGCAATGCTGCCTTGAACAGTACCAATGTTTCAGGGGTGATGACGTTTTTGGGAGGGACATCTACATCCTGACATATCAAGGTTACGTTACTTTTACGTAAATTTGCTTTACAGAAAAATAATAGCGTTTGTCATCCCTTCACAAACACACACATCGATTTAAACCTGACAGACACATATTTGGAAATTAGACGCGATGAATCAAATCAGAAAAACAGTTATTAGTTATTAAGTTTAGTGACGGCAGCAGGGACAAAGCTGCTTTTATAAGACTTTGTCCTGCATCATTCTCATGATAAAACAGACTCAATGGCCCCAAGATATTTATATGACTGCACTTGCTCAGGTTTGTCCGGATTTCAAACTGTTCTAAAAGTCTTTTGATTGAAATCTGGGGCTGTGTTATTGAAAGCAGCAGAGAAATCGATGAACTGAAGTCCTTTACTCTCTACATGTTTGACAATCAGGTGAAGTAGAATCAAAAGCGCGTCCTCCACTCCTCTGTTGGGCTCATGTGCAATCTGCATTGAATCAAGCTGAAGTTCAGTGTCTTCCATAATCACATTTCTGATGATTTGTTCAAAGACTGAGGTGAGGGCAGCAGGCCTGAAGTCGTTTAGAACTTTTGGACGACTAGATTTAGGACCAGGAACCACAACAGCTTCTTTCCAAAGAGAGGGCATGAACGATTTATTCAGAATAACCTAAAATATAGGACTGAGTTCTTGAGCACAAGTGTAGGAGCCATATGAGTTGTTCCTTTTTGTTTTGGATTAAGAGGGTTGGTTTAAATGCACACCTTGTATTGGTGCACGGGTGTGGGGCGTGACTCGTGGGCGTGTTAGGTGATAAATGTGGTTGCACTCACCTGATGAGCAGAAAGGTCGGGTGAGCATGAGGGGAAACCTGTTGACCCCAGCTTGAGTCATTTTGATGCATTTTTGGCTGTAACTTGATGTATGTTTTATGCACTAATTGATGCCATAGGCCGATGTTGTAGTTTGGTGTAGTAATTGGTGTAATTCTTTGTGAGTTGCAGTCATTGTGTTTGTGCAGTCTGTGCATTTGTTTAATAGTTCGATGTGCTGATTTGTATAGTGAACAGTAACATGTGGAATTAAAGGAGCAAATAGTGCAGAAGTGCATCTCATGTGTTTGTTGTTGTCGTCATCAGCGTCCTCATGTTTAGCCTGCTGCGGCCATTTGCGGGAGGAGCCACAACAACTTGTCAACAGAAGAGTTTGTAGGTTTTATTAGATTATTTATATATAGTTTTATTGGTGAGAGTTTTATGGTTCGCTGTTGCCTTTTAGAGTAAGCCTGTGGCTTCACACAGCTGTTTCAATCAGGAGTCTTATTCCCCTGTTAGGTTTCAGCAGTTTCACCTGCATTAGGCGTTGTACTGATTTGCTTTCTATTGTGCATCAGGCGGCTGAAGCCATTGGCTTGGGAGTACCGCCGCAGTTTGTGTTTAAGACAGTTTGTCTTCCTCACAGCTGACGGTATGGAGGTACATAAATACCCATCGCCAGTATGTACGGAAGACTAGGCTGGGTTAGCTAGGTTTAACAGGCAGATTAGTGGGGATGTTACTCCTGTTAATTGTGTGTGTCCAAGGTTTATTGAAAGGAACGTCATTAATTTGATGTGTTGGAATGAAGCTCTGTGGCATAGGTGCAGTTCAGCGTTTGGATTTTGTAATATTTGAGTTATGAGTTATGTGAGTTATGCAAACAACAAAGTTTTTTGCAGCTGTTCACCTAAAAATGCAGCCAAGGCGTTTTTAAAATAAACATTTCAAACTATTTACAGAACAATCAGCTGTTCGGCATCAAATCTGATGCCACACAAATTATTTGTGCCACTGCAAAAAATAATTTCTGTCCACTATGAGATAAAGGAGAACAACAGCCTGATACCTGCAGGCCTGACAACAGCAGATGTATCACTCCACATCAGCCACGCCGCTTTGCTAGCTAAAACACATAAGGACGCTGTCATAGCCTGTCAACCATGTTGATTAGCTGCGTATATACACGAATGTGAATCGCATCATTGGCTGGACTATGGGATAAGGTGGCATCATTCTAATCGCATACAGGAGCAGCCGGACACTTACTGACTATTAACTACTCGATTTAAATCAAGACGCAACCTCTCGCGCTTTCTCTCTCTCTCACACACACACACACACACACACACACACACACACACACACACACACACACACACACACACACACACACACACACACACACACTTTCTAACAGCCATCTTCAAGATAAAACAAATCAAGCTCCAATAACTAGTGAAAAATGTAAAAACTCTCCAAGACATCTGGATTAACGTTAAATCCTAATAACTGTGAACTCTTTGCCATAAATGATAAACTGTAAGATTCCTGTTAAATCAGAAATAAGATATTTGGAAATTCATCTCACAAAGGACCAAAAAGTAAATCGGTCGTTGAACGTGGAGAAGAAACTAAAAGAATTCAAGACCAAACTGAACTCTGGGCTTTTGTCACGGTTCTGGGTCATTTTGACCCAGCATTTTCAGTTCTTATATTACTTTGTATTATGGTTTGTATCCCGATGCTTTTGTTTATTGGTATTCCATGTTTCTGTTATTCTTAGTGAGGGATTAGTTCTTAGGTTGTGTCTCGTGTTTAGTATAGGTTCAGTGTCAAGTCTGCGTCTGTTTCTTGTTTCCTGTTTTATTGTGAAGGGTTGTCTCATGTCAGTGGCTGTATCCCAATTCAGGGTCTGCAGCCTTAAAGTACGCATTTCAAGGCCGATTACGTCACAGCGGCGCGCCGAAGGCTGTCCCAATTCAAAGGCTGCTCCAAATGCGGCTGTGAAATGCGTCCTTCATTTCCCTGAATTTTAAGGCTGTGGCAGTGTAGACTTCGTGGCCCAACATATCCCAGAATGCATAGCGCGGCGGTGGGTGTGGATAATTTAGCCGAAAAATGGCATTAAAACGGATCTCCAATGTGCACTGGACGACAGGAGGGGGAAATCCTTGTGAAAGTGGCCAAAAGACACGAAAAAGGTTACGGCAAAAACAACTAATCATCCGTGTGGATACTAACTCACTCGCCTGGCTAGTGCGCTGCAGAGAGGACGTGAGTAACATCAGTTCTTTTAAGTGAAGGATGTTTTTGAAAATACTGAGAAAATGTCAGGAGGCGTTGGACAAATGGACATTTTTGATAATGGCAAAGAGGATTGAACAACATATGTGGTGAGAGATGAACAATATTGTCTGGCTAACAAAATAGAGGATGAGAAGAAAGTTGCTGTGTTCCTGAGTGTCATGGGAGGAAAAACATACAACTTGTTGCGCAGCATCAAACAAAAACTAAATGTGCAAAAGAGACCGAAAGCTGCATGAAGTAACTGAGAAAGACTCAAATGATTCTCAGGAGGATTTGGCATGCCTGGAGCTGTACACAATGCAAGAGAAAGACAATGATGCAATATGGCTCACACCAAAAATACCAGAGGTTGAGTTACAGATGGAACTGGACACTGGGTCTGCCCTCTCACTGATCTTATATGAAGATTACAGAGACAAATTCCCCAATCTGAAACTGAAACACACCTCGGTGAAACTGAAAACATACACAGGTGAAAGAATAACTCCTCTGGGAAAAGTGAAAGTGGAATATGAGAAAAAGAAACGCAACCTGGAACTTTATGTCAATGAGACTGGAACGAGGCCCGAGTGCACATTCTGTGGATGAAAGACTGAAACAGAAACTTAATAACCATGCCCAGGTGATCAAAGATGGAATCAGCACCCTGAAAAATATTAAAGCACAGATCATACTGGAGGACAATGCAAAACCAAGATTTCACAAGGCACGTCCTGTACCTTATGCTTTATGCCCCAAAGTCGAAGCAGAGCTCCAGCGCTTGGAAGAGCAAGGAATACTCACCAAGGTGGAATGGTCAGATTGGGCTACACCAATAGTGTCAGTAAGCAAGAAAGCAAGTGACAGAGTGCAGATCTGTGGTGATTTTAAGGTTTCAGTGAACCCAGTTCTCCACATAGATCAGTACCCACTTCCGCAGATAGAAGACATATTCACAGCAGTCGCAGGTGGCAAACACTTTTCAAAAACTGACCTTGCCCAGGCTTATCTCCAGTTGGAAGTAGAAGAGACATCCAGGAAATATCTGGTGATAAACACTCACAAAGGCCTATATCAGTACAACAGGCTGGTATTTGGTATCGCCAGTGTCCCAGCAGTATGGCAACGTGCCATGGATCAGGTCCTACAAGGCATTCCAGGAACAGTGTTTTCTGGATGACATAATAGTCACTGGTGTTGATGAGGAGACTCATCTGGCTAACCTAACAGCAGTCCTGGCCAGGCTAGAAAAATATGGATTGAGAGCAAACAAAAACAAATGTGAGTTCTTCAAGGATGCCATTGAGTATTGTGGACACAAGATCGACAGACATGGGCTCCACAAAACCGAGGACAAAGTTGAAGCAGTCCTGAAGGCACCAGACACTAAAAATGTGAGTCAGCTACGTTCATTCTTGGGCTTAATTAATTATTACCACAAGTTTCTACCAAACCTTTCAACAGTCCTGCACCCGCTGAACTCTCTGCTGCAACAAAATGTCAAATGGAAATGGACAAAAAACTATGAAGAGGCATTTAATTTAGTTAAGTTAAGCAGCTCATTACATCAGAGGAGGTTCTGACACACTTTGACCCCAAGCTACCACTTCGCCTCGCCTGTGATGCCTCACCATATGGCATTGGTGCCGTGCTATCTCACAAAATGCCTGATAGATCCGAACGACTACTTGCCTTTGCCTCAAGGTCCCTAAATGCAGCCGAGCACAACTATACGCAGATAGACAGAGAAACACTCAGTCTAGTGTGGGGAGTGAAGAAGTTTAATCAGTATTTATATGGACGACACTTCACCCTGATCACAGACCACCGACCGCTGGTGTCCATTGTTACGTCTGGTTCAGTTTGGGTAAGAAGGAAAAACAGCCGAGTCCGTGTAGGTGACAAACATAGTGATTTTATTACATGCTTCTAAGACAGAAGCATGGGAAGACAAGCGTACAGCCACAGATCTTCAAAGAGTGGACCGTTCCCCATCCTTATATAAACCCATGATGACATCACACAGTTAGACCTTACTGGAAATGATAACAGTCTCCCCATAGTCCAAAGTTCTCCTTATACAAACATCAGATGATACTTTAGAGAAAAGCAAGTGTGTGACATGTCATGTTGTGCAGCTCTGTGAGCCTGTGTGTCCAACTAGAGAATGTCCTGACATGACCTCCCTGTGTAAATAAGGGTAAACGTGCGTGTTTACATAACTCTCTATGTGCATGTTCTGATGTAGGCCTGCAAATGAATTAGAACAAGGTCCTGCTAGACCCTCCAGTTATGGACGGTGAATACAATGCTGTGGATACCATTTGAGACTTGATTACAATGATGATAATATGCATACATTAATCTTTACTCAGATTACCATAGATATAAAACAAAGATTATACTGTCATCAGATTCCACAATGGTAAATGATTAATGATTGATACTTCTAATTATAACTGTGATCATAAGAATACAAAATAAAATATCTCCTGGTCACATTCCTCCTCTTTGGGCTGGCTTGCCAGCCCAACTCACACCAGGATTTGTCTCCAAACCAAACAAACACGTTATGACACTTATCAACCCCAACACCTCCGTTGTTTTCCAATTTTCCCACAACCCAGCTGTTCTTTTAGCTTCAGACTCGAGTTTCAGCCTGTCACGCTTCAGGCCCCTTTACCACCTCCTCTTGGAGTGAAGAAACGCCCTCGGATTCTTCTTTCTTCGACTTCCGGGGTAGACCACCCTTCAGTCGTTACACAGATCTAGGGATTATTCTGCCCCACTTTCAAACAAAGAACTGTGTGTTTGTTGTCCGTTGTCACCGCCGTGTCCCCCTTTTTGCCAAAAGCCTCTCGAACCTCGTTGGTCTCTGGTGTTCCTAGTTTTGGCCAACCCCTTCCTGGTTATCGCTGTGGTTATGGGGTCCATCTTCTCAAGGAGCCCCAAGGCCATGACACTTGACCCCAGTTGCTGTGAAGGGTCCCCATATCTCCGTGTCCCCGTCTGGTGTCTGTTCCCTTCTCTGCAAGAGACAGAAAGCCAACACCTCTCCTGCGCTGGCTCTCCTAACCTAATGTTGTTGACTTTGTTTATTCCAATCCTATGCTATGCCTATGTGTGTAAGCGTGCATGCACTTAACCCTCTGCACGTGAAGTCAATAGCTCCAATATATCAATCCGATCCGTTGTCGGATGAAGCTTTTGACCTTCACAGACTAAGTGCCAGCTCCTTATAAGCACATTTGCAATGTGTGTATAAAAATGAACAACAGACCTCAAACAAATTGGGCATTCTTAATTCTAACTTGAGTGTAGTACTCAGTTTCTGATCATCTAATTATGCTTCTCACTGGTCCCCTAAATTGTCTATAAACCTTTAATTTTGCCATACCTAAATTATTAAAACACAGACCAAATCATAGACCCCCTATATAGCTTTTGCCTTTATGAGCACACTTCAATAATGAGCAACAACCTGCAATCTGTACCAAAAATCTTCATGGTCACACCTGCAATTAAAGATCAGATGCACTTTATACCTGTTTTAATTCTTCCTTATATAGAACCTCCTCAGTTTCAGGTTAGTTGCGATTAGTCTCAATTAATTGTTCTAGTTGTATTTTGCAATTCAGCTAAAAAGCAAACCTGTTAAAGCAAACAGCTTATTTACAACCACCTGCAAATCATAAGAGTAATAAAAGATTCAGCACAACAGACAAGTATCATGTTCAGGTTTCTCCAATCATTAAATCACTTTTATTGCCACAATTTGTTTTATTCACACTTGGGCAATATCACTCCAAGAGAGAGAGAGAGAGAGAGAGAGAGAGAGAGAGAGAGAGAGAGAGAGAGAGAGAGAGAGCCCCTAATGGCCAGTTAGTGGGCTCTAGGTTAAACTGTCCCCAAATTAGTTATTTGTTATTATTACTTGTTTTCATGTCACTTGTCTGTTTTCTACTGCACCCTTCTCACCAAAGCAAAGCAAACATTAGCAGCATATTGACCGTAGTCAGCCATCCACATCCCATAGGTGCTATAAAAAGATTTCCTGTAAAAGAATCACACATAAATTCATCCACCCTCTTGTTCTATCTCGGTGGAGGTTAACCTTAAGTCGTAGTCAAGTCTTGTCAGCTTTTACCAGTCAGTCCGTTTGTTTTATTTCCAGTCTTTCATCCATTCATTCATTCATTCATCCATTTTTCTTTCTTTGCTGATAGTGGAAACCATCGCCGCATTTAGATTTCCGCCCTCAGCAAAATGACGTCATTTCAAAAAGAAAAAGAAGAACTTGAGATCGGATTACCTCGCTGAATCCTTTTTTGGGCAGGGACTCTTATTTTCTACTTGTCCCCATAAGTGGTTTCCTCCAGAGCCAATTCTAATGCGGAGAAACTCACTTACAACAATTTTCTCGCCGACGTGTAATGCTTGTAATTTCCGATGTGCAGATCTGCTTAAAGAAAAGATTCACAAACAAAAATCAGTGCACTGTTCAAAATATAAAACAAAATAAAATGAAAGATAACAAAAACAAAAATACCAACGCCCGGGTCTTAGGACTTGTCACTGAATATT
Source organism: Rhamphochromis longiceps (assembly GCF_057381845.1). Classification (NCBI taxonomy): domain Eukaryota; kingdom Metazoa; phylum Chordata; class Actinopteri; order Cichliformes; family Cichlidae; genus Rhamphochromis; species Rhamphochromis longiceps. The sequence goes on along the minus strand of NC_140559.1, from coordinate 69,185,598 downwards.
CCTCCCATCAATAAAAATACCCACCTAAACCTACACAGAGTCAAATCAACACCACCTCAACCTTTTCATATTCCTAAACCTATATGTTTTGCGTTCGTGAAACAAAATAGAACCGTTTCCATATTAAGTAATTTGAGCTCTTGAAATGTTTTAATTCTCTTAATTCTGCCAGTTTATTTCAACACTTATTCAATGTCTTTTATTCAACTGCTACTTGGTCACTCAAATCTTAGCTGTTCAAATTGCCTAGAGTTCAACAAAGTCTAGATCCCCGTTATCATGAAACTTGAACGGGTGTACAATGATTTACTTACAGTAATTTAGAATCATCACTCAACCTAGCTCTACTACTGGCACTGCGTGACTTTTCTCACACTGGAAACCAGAATTTAGTACAGAACTTTAATACCTCAGGCAATCGTGTTCAAGGGCTGCCCCCCCCTTTCTCTTCTTCTTTGTCCGTGTGTTCCTCCTTTTATTAAGTCTCCATCACAATGATGTGGCGCTCTGAAATAAGACTCACACTGTTAATTCATCGTTTTCACTCTGCACCACTGCTCAGGCTGTTTTCTTTTCTTTTTGGTGTACAGTAAACAATTGAGTCGAGGCCTTAAGCCCCAGATATCTCGCACAGGCATCGTTTTCATAACCAAACCGCTCTGGACTCTGCTCCCCAGACCACACAAATGCCCTCTGGGCTTATTATTGTAACAGATTCTGTATTTGGATTTGTTGTGTGCAGCATTGAGCCTTTGTTAATAAAGCATTCTTCATTGCAGCAGCTGGAGCATTGTGTGTCACTTCTTAGTGTATTGAATCAACATTTTGATTTTGGTGCATGGGTGTGTATCAGTTTTCACTCACTCAACGAGTGCATAAGTGTTCATGTGTGTGTTTCTCTTCATTCTAAGTCGGCGGATGCAGAAGTGTGTGTTTGTGTGTTTGTATTCATCACCTTCCTGCTCTGTTGTTTGGGTAAACCAGCGGCCTGACGCATGCCCTGGGGTCCTCCCCTCCTCTTTGGGTCTGTTTGCATCCGTTGTTGCAGCTGCCTGCATCTTCTCCTTGTAACTTGACCCTTTTGCTTCTGTAGCTCCTTCCGGGCTTGCTCCTGCTGTTGGAGCTTTGCATCAGGTCTGGCGACCTCCTGCTCCAGCAAGCTTCCGCCTGATTACAAGTCCTGTACGTGAAACTCCAAGTCTGACTGATGAGTTCAATTAGCAGCCAGCTCCTCCGGAGCCATGCTCAATTTCTGTTCTCATGCCTTGAGCTCTTACTGAGGACAAAAACCTCAGAGTCTTTTCCTTCCACGTCAGATTGGAGTCTGTTTATGTTGTCCTTACTTTGCTCCACGGCCTTCTGCAGCTCTGCTGTTCGGCTCTTCTCAGAGGTCAGCATTCTTTTGCTCACCCTCCCTTTTCCTCCGGGCTTAATGCGCGTCTCGTCACAGCTCTGTCAGCTGACGCAGCCTGGGAATTTCCCCCGTGTAGTGAAACGGGCTTTAGGTTTAGTGCTCTCCGTCTCTGCTGCATGAGATCGCTTTTTTTTTTGCAGCACTGTTGACATCCTCAAGTTGTTGTTGTGAGTCCAGCTGCTGTGGCCTTCAGGGGTCAAAGGGTCAAAGATAGTCGCGGAGAGGGCAACGATGGTAGAGGGGAGGGTAGGAGTCCAGGTCAGCTTCGGCTTTCAAAAAAAACAAAAACAGAACAAAACAGGCGAACAGGAAAATGATGTTGTGTTGGCTGTGCTGTGTTGGCTGTGTTATCCCGAGAGGGGAGAAACAACGAGATCTCCCTTCCCCCCTTTTTTTTTTTTTGTTTTTTCTCACCACATAATCAACTCATAACCCCCCAAGTTGACAGGACAACACAGGTACGTGTTAAAATTCTTAAGATCCTGTTTAGAAACCTAAAAAGGAATTTTCTACCATTCAGTAGTCCTTTGTCTCAAACAATCAACAAAACATGTCCCAATTCGACCCTTTTAACCACTAAATTTGTCGTGTCCTCACTTAATCATCAGACCAGTGTCTTTGTCTTTTGACGTTAAGTTGTTGTCTTGCAACCCAGAGAGTTTATTTGTCAGTAATGTAAAAACTATATCATTTAAAAACAGGTGTATGTTAAGTGTCGCTACTTTAACCTTGCATGTACGTGCACATGTATGTAAGCTGTTTCTTCATTGCATGTATGGGTGCGTCTGTATATAGAATAGAATAAAATAGAATTCAACTTTATTGTCATTGCACATGCACAGGTACAGGGCAACGAAATGCAGTGTATGGGTTAATTTAACTTCTTCTCAAATGAGGCATTTCTCTAACACGCACATGTGTCTGTTCCTCACACTTCTCATACCTTTCTCTGGTTGTGTGTGGTTTTATTTGTTTCAGTCATTTACCAGGAACATCTTTTCCTTTTCTCCATGTCTTCCGCCAGAGGTTAACACTGGTGAGATTCAGGGACACAGCACCCAGAGCAGTTCAACGAGAAAAACCTGCCTAAAACTTCATTCTCTCTTCTTTTTTTTTTTTTCCGGGAGGGGTAGGGACAACTCTGGTGTCCAGCCGTGAATTTTTAGCCAAAGCTTGGCCTGTCTTCTGCTGCCGTACTCAGGTTTCCAGGTTAAGAAAAAACACCTGTATGAAGACACTAAACATACATTTAGTATTTGTATAAACATAACTGCCTAAATTATTGAACTGAACCAAGGATCAGTTGAAGACCTTATAAATCCTGCTTCATTTCCCGTATTTATCACTCACTCCTAGTCTTGAGGAGGGTAGATTTAACTCTTTACTAACTTTAAACCCCACAAGTAAAAATTTCATATGTTCTTGACTGCAAACACAAAAACTGCTTGATGTTATTACTAATCATTTTCCTCCACAACACTCCAAATCCTGTTCTCTCTTGTGTCCAGCAGGGGAATAAGGTGACCTCTACTCTCACTGCTTCCCCAGTCAGAGACAATATCTCACTCACACTTCCACACTTTATTGTTTTCCCTTTTTCTTGACTATTATTATTTCACAGAAAATCAACTGACCTACTTCTCCTTCCTCTTCTGTCATGCAGAAAGTCACACACACACAGCACTCGGCCCCCACCTTGTCTTTCTCTCACAGACACACCTACACACACCCACACTCTAATCGTCCTTTCACAACAAAACTTCACAAACGTCCACTGCAACAGTTTTAAGCACGCAAAGCCAGCGAAAATTCACTCTCACATTCACTTCCCTAACAACTACAAAGTTTTCACATAGAAAAATAATCCAGACAATCTACCATGCACCGTTTTCCCTCCTTATACGAGAGGTTCAACCAACTTTTAAAAGCTTTATTTACACAACATCAAATGAAGCACAGATCTCTGCCTTTTCCAGGTAGAGAAGAAATACGACCCAACTAAAAAATCACCCAGCAATCACACAAAGTTCTCAAATCAAATCGTTTTTTCACACTCAACAACACAAGACAGTTTATACAATTTACACTTTTAAATGCACACACACACACGGGTAATTTATATACAATATACACACGGGCCCGTATAAACACACCGCATGCCAGAACCACTTATCTCGTTTGTTTCTCTAGCGGTGTTCCTATACTTTAGACTGATTTATAAGCATCTATAGCCCAGGGCCGCGCCCTTGCTGGTCAATTAACGTTTCAAGTACGCCGCCTTGAAAACGGTCACATTACTAAATTCTACTTAATTTATAACCGTTTCCCGCAGCTGGAAAGGAGCTCCACCTCTGGCGCTAGTATCAAACCCACGCCTTCAGCTATACTTAAAACTCACAAGGCAGCCACGTTAAAAGGTCCCGGCCGGGTCCGCGACCCTGTCGATCAAAAAATGCAGTATAAGACAATCACCCATTGATTGTCTAGCCTTTTTTTTTTTTTTTTGACGGGAGTCCGAATCCCCGCGGAAGGCCAACTCCGGGCTAAAACCTAACCACGCGTCCGCGATTAGGGGTCAGTGCCACCTGCTGGACGAACTGCATTCCTAGGAGAGCACGTCTCCAGTCCTAAATAAATTTACTTGTTTTAAAAGCCTCACGGTGAGCTCTCAGCCCCCCCCGTTTAATTATCTGAAGCCCAAAACCGCGTTTTTGCTACCCAATTAAAACCAAATGCCCTACACTACCGATTGACTGGCTGGCATTCCCAGTCAACCCACATTTAAACCTCTTAAACCGTATTTATTTGTTTCCACACACCTTAAACCGTATTAACTTAAACACATAACTTCTTAACTCAAAATTCACCCCCAAAATAAACAGCAATGAATTTAGTCAGACTACTATGCTCTATTTTAAAACTAATTACTCAAGATCACTATGGACCAACGCCAGAAGCCCAGACTGAGTGAATATTATTTAATTAAATTTAGTTTTAACTTCCAATATAGCGCCTTTGGATAAAAATCAACAGGTGGCACTCACCTTTTTTTATGTCGCCTGGCGTCACTCAGATAAGCTGCTGGCCTCCGCCCCTGTTTGTCACCCACACGATAGCTGCAAGCTCCCCTCTCCCCCAACCGGGTTTCGGCACCAAGTTGTTACGTCTGGTTCAGTTTGGGTAAGAAGGAAAAACAGCCGAGTCCGTGTAGGTGACAAACATAGTGATTTTATTACATGCTTCTAAGACAGAAGCATGGGAAGACAAGCGTACAGCCACAGATCTTCAAAGAGTGGACCGTTCCCCATCCTTATATAAACCCATGATGACATCACACAGTTAGACCTTACTGGAAATGATAACAGTCTCCCCATAGTCCAAAGTTCTCCTTATACAAACATCAGATGATACTTTAGAGAAAAGCAAGTGTGTGACATGTCATGTTGTGCAGCTCTGTGAGCCTGTGTGTCCAACTAGAGAATGTCCTGACATGACCTCCCTGTGTAAATAAGGGTAAACGTGCGTGTTTACATAACTCTCTATGTGCATGTTCTGATGTAGGCCTGCAAATGAATTAGAACAAGGTCCTGCTAGACCCTCCAGTTATGGACGGTGAATACAATGCTGTGGATACCATTTGAGACTTGATTACAATGATGATAATATGCATACATTAATCTTTACTCAGATTACCATAGATATAAAACAAAGATTATACTGTCATCAGATTCCACAATGGTAAATGATTAATGATTGATACTTCTAATTATAACTGTGATCATAAGAATACAAAATAAAATATCTCCTGGTCACACCATCTTTAACCCTCAGAAAGGTATTCCAACCATGGCTTGCGTACGCTTGCTTGGGCTTTGTTCCTGGGTGCACACACCTACACCATTGAGTTCAAAGGGACAAAGCTACATGGAAATGCAGATGGACTTTCACGTCTTCCACACATGCAACCCACCGAAGAAATGACTGCTCCAGCTACTGTGTTTCATGTTACACAAATGGAACCCCTACCTGTCACAAGTGCTCAGGTGAAAAGAGAAACGAGTCAAAACACAATCTTGTCAAATGATCTTACTGTGAATGGTTGGCCGTCCTGTAGTGACACTCAGTTCTCTGCGTACTCCACCCACAAAGACCAACTATCCGTTTGCCAAGGATGTGTCATGTGGGGAACTCGTGTCATCTGCCACCCAAACTACGTACAAAGGTACTGGACTCACTGCACGATGGACATTTGGGTGTTAAGATGAAAGGTCTTGCTAGAAGCTATGTTTGGTGGCCAGGCACTGATTGTGAAATGGAGAATATGGCTAAATCCTGCATTGTTTGCCAGCAGACGCTGCGCCAGCCTCAAACAGCACCTGTACACGCGTGGGAGTGGTCATCCGCTCCATGGCAACGCATTCATATAGACTATGCTGGCCCATTTATGGACTAAATGTTCCAGGTTGTGGTTGATGCCCACTCAAAGTGGCCAGAAATCTTCCCCGTAAAGCAAGCAACAGCTGCCAGCACGATCAATAGTCTTTGGTCACCGTTTGCACGCACAGGTCTGCCACAACAGCTCGTAAGTGACAATGGTCATCAGTTTACTGGAGAGGAGTTCCAGTGTTTCCTTGGGAGTAACAGCATACGACATATCACTTCAGCTCACCATCATCCTGCAACAAAGCTGAACCAGCCAGTCGCACAGAGGGGAAACCGCTACAACAGAAAATTGACAATTTTTTTACTGTCTTACCACTCATGCAACAACTGGACACACACCTGCAATGCTCTTCATGGGATGAGATCTGAGATCACATCTAGATTTGCTGAAACCAGACATTCGCAAGGATGTCCAAGATAAACAGTCTTCCATGGTGGAAGCAACAAGAAACAAAACCAGGTTCTTCAATGTTGGACAAAAAGTTCTCGCCAGAGACTACAGAGACCCAAGTCAGAAATGGCATTCTGGCACGATTCGTTCACGGACCGGACCGCTGATATACACCATAAATGTTGGAGCCAACTTAGTCTGGCGTAGACATGTTGATCAGATTCTAGATGCAGAATGTCACGTGGTTCCAGAGCAACCTGAGAGGACACATCTACACCTCAAGATTCAGAAGAGTTTGCCCTCGCTTCACCACCTGAGGTTCAGGGTTTACGTGAAACCACCAATGTTCAAACACTTGAACTTTCCACACAGAGCACTATGGACTCTGACCAAACAGGCAGACGTTACCCTGAGAGAAATCCCAGAGCACCTCAGAGACTGAACTTATAGGTTTCCAGTTCATTTTGTAAGGAAAGCAGTTAAAATGTTTAAGAGGAAACAACCTACCTCTATGTTGTAAATCACTGAGTAGGTGTCATATTTCAGTTTAAGTACAATCTTATGCTTATGCATAAGCTTATGCTAGACGAGTCCAGGAGTACAGAAACCTTGTGTACAGCGTTGGAGATGAAGTTCTTCTCTTGAACATGAAACGTGGAAGGAAGGGAGGAAGACTTGATCCAGATTTTTCAGGACCCTACACCATTCAAGACATCGCTGGCAAATGTGTGAGATTAAAAAAACACGGAAGGAGCAACTTTAAGAAATCACTACAGCATTGACCATATCAAGCCATACAGAAGAAGCCACCATGTAAATATCAGTGACAAGTAAAAATACCCAACTCGCAGTCAGACGGTGAACAGCAGCACAGACCTGAAGATGCCCCCCTGCCATCCTACTGCTAACCCTCAGTGCCAGCAAAGTCCAGAGGATTCATTATGCACCCAAAACGGCTGACACAAGGAGTTTAATTGTGTTCCAGGACCAGAAACGCGTGAACAAGAACTTCCCTCCCAGAAACAAAGCTTAGAAAATGAAGGTGACATAGTGAACAACTCTTTTTGACCAGTTGGTCATTTGTTGCCAGTTTGGCGTTGCAACTTAATTGACTGTTGCATGACTTTGTTTGCATTTTGAAGTCTTCAACTCATATTGGATATAAAGAAACATGCAACGTGCACTGAGCTTGTGGAAGTCTGGAAATGGATCTGCCTGTCAGTAATTTTCTATTTTGCCCACCCGCTGTACCTTTCCTATTTCTCTGCGTGTAAATGCATGCCTATTGTATTGACTTTTTTCCTGTTGTGGCCCGTTGGCCTTTACCAAGCTTATCCACTACAAATCTCATGCATGCCTGAGCTAACTTATCATATTTTTCTTTTAGTAAAGAGGCTATGGCGTGCAAAGGATACTGGGCGCTTGGAGGCAGCTGTTGGACCATACAAGTTATTTTTCGAACACTGCAGGGGTCACGGTGGCTTTCTGATGAGGTAAGAGAACTTATCATTATTGATTCTGATTTCGAGGTTCTGCTCCTTCTGAAGCATTTGCAGTGCAGAGACCATTAATAGTTTAAAATGTGCGGGTAGGTGGGGGGTTTATATAGCAAAACTCTGATAAGGTTTCACCCATTCACTTCAATAGGAAAAAATGTTATCAACCACAACACAGATGTTGTGACATCTGTGACATCATAATACCCAGTTTCAGTATATGCAGAAAGAACCTTTATCAGCAATTATATTCCTTTAGATGTTTTTGTGTACAGCACTCAAGCAGTTACTTCAAAAATTGTTGCTGTTGTTGTATAAACTCAGATTTTTCAAAACAGGTCATTGATGCATATCTGCACCGTGTTATTGACAGACGAAAGGTAAGTAAGAAATGTCATTTACCTACTAATTTTGAAATTTAAAAAAAACCCTATTTACTGTTCTATAACATTTTTCTATACTTGTGCAGAATGCTGCACACCTGCTCTGTTCAGTAGTTGCAAGCTCGTTGTTTTCTGGGCAGTTCAGATGCCTCAACTGGTATGTTGAAAGCTCAGAAGTGGTCCAACCAGTTGACTCCTTTCTGTTGCTGAGGAAAGAGTTTGGTTCCTTTAAAGAAGACTATATTTGAAAACACCCTGAGACGCATGGTACCTAAGTAAATCCAAATTACTCTGCACTTCCAATCCCACAGATGAAGTTCCCAGTTGAAGACGTGGCTGTGCCCTGTGAACTTTGGTACACACTGGATTCTTGTGGTATGTGTTCATTTTGTTATTAATTTGCATAATTTGTTGTGAAGCAGTTTCTTGCACAAAGTGTTATTTTTAAATAAGTTTTCAGTGGCACAAACAATTGTAATTTTTAATTTAACTTTTTCTTTAGATTGTCAACATTTCTGCACAGAAAATACTGCTCATAGACCCCATGGGAATGAAGGTGTTTATGACAGGAAAATTCTGCGCAACTGGAGGTATGTATGATACTGAGGTGTTATTCTTAGATTAAAAAAAAAAATCTTGTTTCATTACAAACACTTTTGTTCAACTAGGAATTTTCTGAGGATGAGAGGGCATGAAGACACCATGGAGTGGCAGTTACAGACTATGCAACACAACAAGCGACAGGATTCCTGCAGTTGTGGAGTTTTACTGTTAAAGGTAACCCTTATTCAAATGATTCAGTTTCTTGTTAGCTAGAATTAAGACTTTAAGTGAATTTAAGTGAAGTGAAAGTTATTTCGGTCAACAATAACAAAGATGATCATTTTACATAGAAGTACTTAATCATACAGTAACTGGAAAAGGAATAGGCTGAAGCCTTGTGGCTTATAATTATCCTATCCTTTACCTAATTAAGACTTTACATTCTAATTATGATCAATCTCACAGTTTGCAGAACACTACCTTGATTTTGGAGAGGTCAGTGAGGTGTCAACCACTACAGAGCCAGTTGTGCTGGAGCGAATGCAGATAGCTTGCACCCTACTTGAAAATCGAGGTAAGTCCAGTAAAGTCCTTATCACGTTAGTGCGTACTTCCAATTTAAATAGTGCTTTTCAAACAGCACAGTACAAATAGTGCTCTTCAAACACTTTCAGATAAGACCCTTCTCAAAGTCTAATTTAGACAAATTTTCCAGGAAGTATATTTGGAAAAAATGTACTATTATTTTTTAATTATTCAATAAATAATGTTTGATTAAAACCTAACTATGATTGTGTTTCAGGGAACGCTGAGGACTACTGCATTGTTTGCTCCATGTTAGATGCTAACGCTGACCGCAGCATGATTGAAATGGTAAAACAAAACAAAACAAAAGAAACACATAAGTCTTAGTATCATTACTTGCCAATCATAATTAAAATGTTGAGTAATAGTATTCACCAAACAGAATATGAGCCATTTATTTTTCCTTTCCAGGTGCAGTGTGAATCTTGCCAAAGATGGGCACATTTTGCATGTGAAAAATATAAAGAGAGCAACCAAGAATATAAATGCCAAAAATGTAGCCAGAGTCAGACAGAGACTGTGCAGAGACTGTAGAAGGACAGAGCAGCAGCAGAGCAGTCCAGATACACTGATGATCCTCTGTCAGATCCAGAGGGACACACAGGGATGATGCTGGACTCTACATTGTGTCTGACAGTGGAGCTGTTCTCAGAGCAGTTCACTCTGCAGCACTGACAGTCATCTGCACTTCTTCTCATTCCTCTGTCAGTCACTGCTGGATGAAGCTCTCCTCTCCACCTCCCAGTAACATGGCCCAGTCAGAGCGTCTCTACACACAAGCTGCTGCTGCTTCAACCTCTCTGGATCATCAGGACACAGCTCCTCCTCTCTCAGCACACACACCGTCCTGTTTACCATCATCAGCTCCACCTGCAGAGAGAAGAAGGAAGAGCAGAGGAGATAAACGAGTGTTTCCAGAGACTCTTCATCAGCTGTCAGTCAGTGATGCAGCACATCCAGTATAAAGAGCAGCAGGGACTTCAGTGCTGGGACTGTACTAGGACTCATTGTTGCTTCACTTTTTCTAATCTTTGGATTTTTATTGAAGTTGATGAAAATGTTTTTCCCTCCTAGTTTGAGTTTGGACTTTCATTCATTAGAAGAACCTTGGTGTGTCCACTCTGAGCTCTGTAGGAACCCCAACAACAAGCCCAACAATCCAGATGGACGGTTCCAGCTGTTAACTGGAGGAATTCCATCCAAACATCTGCTCTCACTAAATTCTTCCTCACCTACAGACTGTGTTCTTCACTGCTTTAAACTTGGAAACGAATGCAGTCATTGGTCTGCGTGCTGCTTTGTTCAGAGAGCTGATTGGCTGTTGACAGCGTTTGATCAGAGCGTGTCAGCCGTTACCATGGTGACCATAAAGGTCAGAAACAGGAAGTGTTTGTGTCCAATCCTGAAGCCTGTCACCGTTCTCCTCTCACAGCTTCACTGAGAAGCTGCAGCTTTACAGGAAACACTGGATCTTTGTTTCATACTGACTGTGTTTAGTACAATACTGCTGACAGCACCACCCACTCACTCCATCACTCTACTGACCCCAGAGTCTCCAGTCTGTAGTCTGGACTCTGCTGAAGATCAGACAGCTGCTTCACATCTGGATCCTTCAGCTTGTTTCCGTACAGGTTCAGCTCTCTCAGATGGGAGGGGTTGGACTTCAGTGCTGCTGCCAGATAATCACAGCTGATCTCTGACAAACCACAGTCCATCAATCTGTATAAAGAATGAAAGATGTAAGTTTATTAGACAAAGTGCTTGAAATCATTCAGTGTTTCATCATCTGTTCAGAGCTGAAGAAGGTTCAGAATGTAGAAGTTTAGAAAATGGAAACTCCAAACAGCTGAAGCCAACAGGAAGCAGCTTCAAACAGGAAACTGTGCAGAGTTTCAGACTATATGTCCTGATGCAGCCAGTTGGATTTTGGAGATTTGAATCTCTGTTCTGTGACTAAGTCCTTGAATCATTTCTTCCAGTTGGTCCAACAAGACAGACTAAGTGTTGGACATGTGTTGTGGCTCCATCAGGGGAGCTTCTAAATGTGATGTGATGGCCCCTCTGGGTCTGTCAGGTCACAGCACTGAAGAGAGCTCAAACTGGGCACACAGTTGTTCCAGTCTGGACCAAAGACTCTATACTGGGACTGAGGGACTGCTTTGACTGCACCCACTGGGACTTTTTAAAGGCTCATGTTCTCACGTAGATCATCGATTTCTACTTGCATTTCTTTCTGGGAAAAATGGGGATTACTTTGGAAACAGGAAGTATTTTCCCCAATAAGCAGCCCTGGATTAGTAAATCACTCCAACATGTTCTCAGGCAGAAGAAGCTGTCTTGTTATGAGGGAGAGAAGAAAAAGATTGAGGCACAGAAACTTGTTGAAAGAGAGATAAAGCAGCTAAAATCAGGTGTAAAAGTAAAGCAGAGGATGAGCTGAATAAAGGACACTCAAGGCTGGCTTGGAAAGGAATGAAGTCCATGGTGGGGATGCAGGACAAGGAGCAAAGATGAATGTGATGCTGAATCAGCAGAAGACTTGGACTCATTGGATTCCAGCTTTGATATCATTGATTTCAATGAAGAGCTTTGTGATTGTAGCAAAGGGCTGGTAGCTCTGAGAGTCCCACTGATGAGGTGTTTGTGTGGAAATCTCTTAGTGGGACCAAAGAGAGAAAAAGCCCTGGTCCTGATGCTGTGGGAGGGAAATGATTGAAGTGTGCTGTGAGGAACTGACTGGGAGATTTTCACACATTTTCCAGTCCTCCTTGGAACAACAGGAAGTTCCCAGCATATGGAAACAAAGGTTAAGTGTCCTATGGCACTCAGTGATGATGGTGCTGTGGCCCCACCACCTCCACCTCTTTGTAAAGGAACTAACTGTAATCTGAAGCTTCAAATGGGACTAAGACTTCCTCCACTAGGTGGCAGTGTCTGATGAGAAAGTGTTAGTGGAGCTGGCCTGGAGTCAGAAACAGGAAGATGCAGGATTTGGGCTGAAATGGGGGAAAGTGGTTCGCACTAGTGCCTTAAAGCAAGAAGGTTGTAGGTTGAAGCTTGTTGGCCTTTCTGTGGAGGTTGGATGTTCTCCCACAGTCCAATGAAATGCTGCTTAGGTTCATTGGTGCTTCTAAATTGGCTGTAGGTGTGGATGTGAGAGAGTGCTTCTCTGTCTCTCTCTGTTGGCCCTGTGATGGACTGCTCACCTGTGCAGGTGGACCACGCCTCTTGCCCTATGACAGCTAGGGCACAGGCTGCAGCCCTGTGAGCCTAAGCTGAATAAACAGTTAGCAAAAATGATCCATAGATGGCCTGAAATCCCCCAGTTAGCAGTTTGGTAGATAGCTATGACATGCTAATCCCATCCAGCAGCTGTATTCTACCTGTAAGCTGATCCCTGCTGAGCCAAAGCACTTTTTCATATACAAATTACAACCTTTAATAGAAACCTATTGGTCAGCATCTTATTAGCCTGCTGTTAGCTTCATTCCACAGAAAACTGAGAGAAACTAACAGAGTTGATAAAGAATAAAGAGAAATGTGCTGATTTAAAGCCTTTGAAGTGCTTCAGATGATCTCTGTCCACTTCTGTCCACTCATTCATTCATGTAAGCTTTCTAATGCAGCTTTGATCTTCACAGTCTGCTTCATGAAACTCATTCTAACCCTGAATGTCAGAGTGTTCCTCCTTCTCTTTCCCATCATTCATGCTGGCAGTGGAGCAGATTTGGATGTTGGACTGTGTTTTGGATGATGTGTGTATGTTTGTGTTGGACTGCTGTCTGTAAAGCAAACGCACATTTTGCTTTGGATTTCAGTGTCAGACAGACTTTAAGGTGGAATGAAGAGTTGGAGAGTTTCACAGTGAATTATCCAGTGGAGGATTTTTCTTCTTCTTTGAAGGTTTGAAATGTGAACATTGTTCTGCTGCAGTCAATGGACTAAACCAGAGAAGAAGAAAACAGACTTTACCATGAAGATCCTCAGTGTGGATCAGTATAATATCAGCCTGATGTCTGCAGTTTAGTGTCAGCACAACTTTCACATCATATTCATCTCAGCACAACTAAAACATGCTGACTGACCTCAGAGTTTCAAGTCCACATCCTGGACTCTCCAGGAAACCACACAGATGCTTCACTCCTGAATCCTGCAGCTTGTTGTTCCTGCTCAGGTCCAGCTGTCTCAGATGGGAGGGGTTGGACTTCAGTGCTGCTGCCAGATAATCACAGCTGATCTCTGACAAACCACAGCCCCTCAATCTGTATAAAGAATGAAAGATGTAAGTTTATTAGACAAAGTGTGAGCTTGAAATCATTCAGTGTTTCATCATCTGTTCAGAGCTGAAGAAGGTTCAGAATGTAGAAGTTTAGAAAATGGAAACTCCAAACAGCTGACAGAGTTCATACGCCTTTGTCAGGGTCAAATTCAAGCAAGACCATGTGAAAATTAAAACACATCATCCTAGGTGAACTTAAACACCTTTGTTCCCCTTTTGTTAAGACATAGAAAAGTACACCACACAAAAATACTGCAAAAGGAAACGGTCGCCTTATATACATAGTGTATAAACTCAAAATGCACATTTCACTTCAAATTAAGATTAAGGCTTTGAACAGATCACATAGTTCAGTTCAACATATAAGACTTTAAGAATGCACAAGCATCTACTTAAAATCTATTTAATTTATCATCCATGATATTATTTTGTACAATTCCAATGTATTTTGTTCATCTCCCTTAAATAAACAGGCAGTCTTAAAGTATGAAATATTCATATACAAACACATATAAATGTGTGTACTGTCTCAGTGGCTGATAGTACCCCACAGGCCTCAGTGTGAGCTTGAAGACATTTATAATGTTTAAGTAGTTTAATGTGCAGGTGCTGACGATAAACACATTTTGAATGAAAGCCGGGGAACTTTGGTAGCACAGAAACAAGTGGCTATTCTTTGTGACTATATGGATCACTCACAATACCATTATTTCACACAAAGGCACCAAATTAATACTCAAAAAAGCTGCAGCAATACACACAAATATAAACAGTACTTGGTGACAACTTTGCTTTTAGCCTTTAACCCTTCTTGACTACTTTTGATGTGGCCTCTATATTTTACCTTTAAAAACAGTTTATCTTGCCAATCTGTTATTTTCTCATTTTGACCAACTGTATCAGCACAATTTATCTAAATTCAGACAAAATTTAAAATACAAGTAGAAAGTGATATTTTGACTGTAAAAACCACACACATGTTTAACGAATCATCTTCATAACTTGAAATGCAAATAGAGATTGTACATTTTTAAAAATACGCACACGTTTTGCAAACAACAAAGTTATATGGTACTATTTACCAAAAAATGCAGCCAAGGCTCAGACGTTTTTCATATAATCATTTCAAACTATTTACAGAACAATCAGGTGTCAAACAATAGTTTGTGTCACTCTAACACATATGAGAACAGCACAGGGATAAACCTGCAGGTCTGACAGCAGGTGTGTCACTCAGCGTTTACACTGCAATCTGCCTTTGTTGGCTTTAAGGCAGCAACTGTGACGATCACTAGTAGAACTGACACACAAAACAAAACAACAGCTACACACTAAATACACAAGACAACAAACTAACTTGAGACCAAACACGGTAAACGTCACAAATCTCTCACGTATCAAAACTCTCTCTCTCTTTCGCTCACTCGCTCTCTCTTGCCGGTCACTCCTAAAACTTCCCCCTTTTGCTAAACAACCAAATGTCATGTTTCCATATCATTTTTGATTGGTCGACATGGTACATTTTCCCACCTATAGGGCTTTGGAGCGTGATGTCACGGGAGATGGGCCATGCCCCCTTCCGCCATGACAGTAGGCCAGCCAAAGGATACCATTTCAGCTATGGATCGTACGTGTTGTGTTGTCGGTTGCAACGTTAGATCACACGATCGTGAAGGCAAGAAGCTGGATAACGGGCTCTCTTTTCATCGTTTTCCATCCTGGAGGCAACGTGAGGGATCCCATGTATCCGATATTACTAAACAAAGACGTCAGGCTTGGATTGCAGCGGTGAGACGAGCGGATATCGAGTTCTCTGCAATCCCCAGCTTTTTGTTGGTTTGCTCACGGCATTTTCTTTCCGGTGAGTTCTAAATTAATTCATATCACTCTTGAAAGGCTTTTAGTGTTATTTTCAACGTGCTGAGGTCATAGATAATGAGATAAAACATGCTAATGTGTGATGCTGCAGAACCACATCATGTCGACTGAGTAGCTTATGATTTGGCATTATTGCAGGCAAACCAGCATATGAAATGGATGTAACAAATCCAGACTGGGCACCAACACTGCACATGGGGCATGACGACATACCTGTATCAGACTCGGACCGGCACTCAAGGCGTACGCAACGGAAGCGAAAAAGAGCACCCATCGGAGGTAAACAACCCCCCCCCCTTCTAAAAACATACTAAATTGCTATCACTGTACACTAATCCGCACATAACTTCCAGATGAATCACACACCTGTCATTGGAATATTGGTGTACATTTACCTTATGTCTAATTTTATCTTACAGGCTTTCGTTATGCAGCTGCAGAGTCTGAAGGTGTGCCCCGTGCAGAAGTGATTGATGAAGATCTGACAGAAGACCAACAGCAAAATCACAATGTCATGGAGGCAGTGGACAGCAGTTGTGTTGGACAAGTGGAGGTTGAGGTACCAGCTGCAAATGTGGATATACTGAAGAAATGTAAACCTTTTAAAATGATGACAGATTACAAACTCTCAGCTGTGTCTGTAATCAAACCTCTGTAACTTTGCTTCCCTTCAGCAGCATCAGCTCATGTTTACATGTTGATTCATGGTTTGCTTCAGTTTTTGATGGACTGCAGAATATTTTGAAGGTTATCTGCTATAAAAAGCCAGAACAGGAAAATCTGCTTCATGTGTTTCTGTTTGATCCTCAGTGACTTTGACACAAAGGCCTCTGCTGTGATGATCACACCTCTGATCAAGTCTCACAGTGTCAGCTTTGTTTTTATACATATGGATATGTGCTGATAAATGATCAGAGTTATAATATTTCCCACTGTCTGCTGTGTGCCGTGACCTTTGACCTGCTAAAGACAGTCAGCTGTGGATTATTCATTGTTGTGTCTGATACTTAGAACTGTGAGGAAGAACACTACACAGTTAATCAGGGTCCCCTCTCTCTGAATCAGGGAAGGTGGGCAGGCCGCGTGTGGGCCGCGGGCCATACGTTGAGTCTCACTGTTTGAAATGTGAACATTGTTCTGCTGCAGTCAATGGACTAAACCAGAGAAGAAGAAAACAGACTTTACCATGAAGATCCTCAGTGTGGATCAGTATAATATCAGCCTGATGTCTGCAGTTTAGTGTCAGCACAACTTTCACATCATATTCATCTCAGCACAACTAAAACATGCTGACTGACCCCAGAGTTTCAAGTCCACATCCTGGACTCTCCAGGAAACCACACAGATGCTTCACTCCTGAATCCTGCAGGTTGTAGTTCCAGCTCAGGTCCAGCTGTTTCAGATGGGAGGGGTTGGACTTCAGTGCTGCTGCCAGATAATCACAGCTGATCTCTGACAAACCACAGCTCCTCAATCTGTATAAAGAATGAAAGATGTAAGTTTATTAGACAAAGTGTGAGCTTGAAATCATTCAGTGTTTCATCATCTGTTCAGAGCTGAAGAAGGTTCAGAATGTAGAAGTTTAGAAAATGGACACTCCAAACAGCTGACAGAGTTCATACGCCTTTGTCAGGGTCAAATTCAAGCAAGACCATGTGAAAATTAAAACACATCATCCTAGGTGAACTTAAACACCTTTGTTCCCCTTTTGTTAAGACATAGAAAAGTACACCACACAAAAATACTGCAAAAGGAAACGGTCGCCTTATATACATAGTGTATAAACTCAAAATGCACATTTCACTTCAAATTAAGATTAAGGCTTTGAACAGATCACATAGTTCAGTTCAACATATAAGACTTTAAGAATGCACAAGCATCTACTTAAAATCTATTTAATTTATCATCCATGATATTATTTTGTACAATTCCAATGTATTTTGTTCATCTCCCTTAAATAAACAGGCAGTCTTAAAGTATGAAATATTCATATACAAACACATATAAATGTGTGTACTGTCTCAGTGGCTGATAGTACCCCACAGGCCTCAGTGTGAGCTTGAAGACATTTATAATGTTTAAGTAGTTTAATGTGCAGGTGCTGACGATAAACACATTTTGAATGAAAGCCGGGGAACTTTGGTAGCACAGAAACAAGTGGCTATTCTTTGTGACTATATGGATCACTCACAATACCATTATTTCACACAAAGGCACCAAATTAATACTCAAAAAAGCTGCAGCAATACACACAAATATAAACAGTACTTGGTGACAACTTTGCTTTTAGCCTTTAACCCTTCTTGACTACTTTTGATGTGGCCTCTATATTTTACCTTTAAAAACAGTTTATCTTGCCAATCTGTTATTTTCTCATTTTGACCAACTGTATCAGCACAATTTATCTAAATTCAGACAAAATTTAAAATACACGTAGAAAGTGATATTTTGACTGTAAAAACCACACACATGTTTAACGAATCATCTTCATAACTTGAAATGCAAATAGAGATTGTACATTTTTAAAAATACGCACACGTTTTGCAAACAACAAAGTTATATGGTACTATTTACCAAAAAATGCAGCCAAGGCTCAGACGTTTTTCATATAATCATTTCAAACTATTTACAGAACAATCAGGTGTCAAACAATAGTTTGTGTCACTCTAACACATATGAGAACAGCACAGGGATAAACCTGCAGGTCTGACAGCAGGTGTGTCACTCAGCGTTTACACTGCAATCTGCCTTTGTTGGCTTTAAGGCAGCAACTGTGACGATCACTAGTAGAACTGACACACAAAACAAAACAACAGCTACACACTAAATACACAAGACAACAAACTAACTTGAGACCAAACACGGTAAACGTCACAAATCTCTCACGTATCAAAACTCTCTCTCTCTTTCGCTCACTCGCTCTCTCTTGCCGGTCACTCCTAAAACTTCCCCCTTTTGCTAAACAACCAAATGTCATGTTTCCATATCATTTTTGATTGGTCGACATGGTACATTTTCCCACCTATAGGGCTTTGGAGCGTGATGTCACGGGAGATGGGCCATGCCCCCTTCCGCCATGACAGTAGGCCAGCCAAAGGATACCATTTCAGCTATGGATCGTACGTGTTGTGTTGTCGGTTGCAACGTTAGATCACACGATCGTGAAGGCAAGAAGCTGGATAACGGGCTCTCTTTTCATCGTTTTCCGTCCTGGAGGCAACGTGAGGGATCCCATGTATCCGATATTACTAAACAAAGACGTCAGGCTTGGATTGCAGCGGTGAGACGAGCGGATATCGAGTTCTCTGCAATCCCCAGCTTTTTGTTGGTTTGCTCACGGCATTTTCTTTCCGGTGAGTTCTAAATTAATTCATATTACTCTTGAAAGGCTTTTAGTGTTATTTTCAACGTGCTGCGGTCATAGATAATGAGATAAAACATGCTAATGTGTGATGCTGCAGAACCACATCATGTCGACTGAGTAGCTTATGATTTGGCATTATTGCAGGCAAACCAGCATATGAAATGGATGTAACAAATCCAGACTGGGCACCAACACTGCACATGGGGCATGACGACATACCTGTATCAGACTCGGACCGGCACTCAAGGCGTACGCAACGGAAGCGAAAAAGAGCACCCATCGGAGGTAAACAACCCCCCCCCCTCTAAAAACATACTAAATTGCTATCACTGTACACTAATCCGCACATAACTTCCAGATGAATCACACACCTGTCATTGGAATATTGGTGTACATTTACCTTATGTCTAATTTTATCTTACAGGCTTTCGTTATGCAGCTGCAGAGTCTGAAGGTGTGCCCCGTGCAGAAGTGATTGATGAAGATCTGACAGAAGACCAACAGCAAAATCACAATGTCATGGAGGCAGTGGACAGCAGTTGTGTTGGACAAGTGGAGGTTGAGGTACCAGCTGCAAATGTGGATATACTGAAGAAATGTAAACCTTTTAAAATGATGACAGATTACAAACTCTCAGCTGTGTCTGTAATCAAACCTCTGTAACTTTGCTTCACTTCAGCAGCATCAGCTCATGTTCACATGTTGATTCATGGTTTGCTTCAGTTTTTGATGGACTGCAGAATATTTTGAAGGTTATCTGCTATAAAAAGCCAGAACAGGAAAATCTGCTTCATGTGTTTCTGTTTGATCCTCAGTGACTTTGACACAAAGGCCTCTGCTGTGATGATCACACCTCTGATCAAGTCTCACAGTGTCAGCTTTGTTTTTATACATATGGATATGTGCTGATAAATGATCAGAGTTATAATATTTCCCACTGTCTGCTGTGTGCCGTGACCTTTGACCTGCTAAAGACAGTCAGCTGTGGATTATTCATTGTTGTGTCTGATACTTAGAACTGTGAGGAAGAACACTACACAGTTAATCAGGGTCCCCTCTCTCTGAATCAGGAAAGGTGGGCAGGCCGCGTGTGGGCCGCGGGCCATACGTTGAGTCTCACTGTTTGAAATGTGAACATTGTTCTGCTGCAGTCAATGGACTAAACCAGAGAAGAAGAAAACAGACTTTACCATGAAGATCCTCAGTGTGGATCAGTATAATATCAGCCTGATGTCTGCAGTTTAGTGTCAGCACAACTTTCACATCATATTCATCTCAGCACAACTAAAACATGCTGACTGACCTCAGAGTTTCAAGTCCACATCCTGGACTCTCCAGGAAACCACACAGATGCTTCACTCCTGAATCCTGCAGCTTGTAGTTGGAGCTCAGGTCCAGCTGTCTCAGATGGGAGGGGTTGGACTTCAGAGCTGCTGCCAGATAATCACAGCTGATCTCTGACAAACCACAGTCCCACAATCTGTATAAAGAATGAAAGATGTAAGTTTATTAGACAAAGTGTGAGCTTGAAATCATTCAGTGTTTCATCATCTGTTCAGAGCTGAAGAAGGTTCAGAATGTAGAAGTTTAGAACATGGAAACTCCAAACAGCTGAAGCCAACAGGAAGCAGCTTCAAACAGGAAACTGTGCAGAGTTTCAGACTATATGTCCTGATGCAGCCAGTTGGATTTTGGAGATTTGAATCTCTGTTCTGTGACTAAGTCCTTGAATCATTTCTTCCAGTTGGTCCAACAAGACAGACTAAGTGTTGGACATGTGTTGTGGCTCCATTAGGGGAGCTTCTAAATGTGATGTGATGGCCCCTCTGGGTCTGTCAGGTCACAGCACTGAAGAGAGCTCAAACTGGGCACACAGTTGTTCCAGTCTGGACCAAAGACTCTATACTGGGACTGAGGGACTGCTTTGACTGCACCCACTGGGACTTTTTAAAGGCTCTTGTTCTCACTTAGATCATCGATTTCTACTTACATTTCTTTCTGGGAAAAATGGGGATTACTTTGGAAACAGGAAGTATTTTCCCCAATAAGCAGCCCTGGATTAGTAAATCACTCCAACATGTTCTCAGGCAGAAGAAGCTGTCTTGTTATGAGGGAGAGAAGAAAAAGATTGAGGCACAGAAACTTGTTGAAAGAGAGATAAAGCAGCTAAAATCAGGTGTAAAAGTAAAGCAGAGGATGAGCTGAATAAAGGACACTCAAGGCTGGCTTGGAAAGGAATGAAGTCCATGGTGGGGATGCAGAACAAGGAGCAAAGATGAATGTGATGCTGAATCAGCAGAAGACTTGGACTCATTGGATTCCAGCTTTGATATCATTGATTTCAATGAAGAGCTTTGTGATTGTAGCAAAGGGCTGGTAGCTCTGAGAGTCCCACTGATGAGGTGTTTGTGTGGAAATCTCTTAGTGGGACCAAAGAGAGAAAAAGCCCTGGTCCTGATGCTGTGGGAGGGAAATGATTGAAGTGTGCTGTGAGGAACTGACTGGGAGATCTTCACACATTTTCCAGTCCTCCTTGGAACAACAGGAAGTTCCCAGCATATGGAAACAAAGGTTAAGTGTCCTATGGCACTCAGTGATGATGGTGCTGTGGCCCCACCACCTCCACCTCTTTGTAAAGGAACTAACTGTAATCTGAAGCTTCAAATGGGACTAAGACTTCCTCCACTAGGTGGCAGTGTCTGATGAGAAAGTGTTAGTGGAGCTGGCCTGGAGTCAGAAACAGGAAGATGCAGGATTTGGGCTGAAATGGGGAAAAGTGGTTCGCACTAGTGCCTTAAAGCAAGAAGGTTGTAGGTTGAAGCTTGTTGGCCTTTCTGTGGAGGTTGGATGTTCTCCCACAGTCCAATGAAATGCTGCTTAGGTTCATTGGTGCTTCTAAATTGGCTGTAGGTGTGGATGTGAGAGAGTGCTTCTCTGTCTCTCTCTGTTGGCCCTGTGATGGACTGCTCACCTGTGCAGGTGGACCACGCCTCTTGCCCTATGACAGCTAGGGCACAGGCTGCAGCCCTGTGAGCCTAAGCTGAATAAACAGTTAGCAAAAATGATCCATAGATGGCCTGAAATCCCCCAGTTAGCAGTTTGGTAGATAGCTATGACATGCTAATCCCATCCAGCAGCTGTATTCTACCTGTAAGCTGATCCCTGCTGAGCCAAAGCACTTTTTCATATACAAATTACAACCTTTAATAGAAACCTATTGGTCAGCATCTTATTAGCCTGCTGTTAGCTTCATTCCACAGAAAACTGAGAGAAACTAACAGAGTTGATAAAGAATAAAGAGAAATGTGCTGATTTAAAGCCTTTGAAGTGCTTCAGATGATCTCTGTCCACTTCTGTCCACTCATTCATTCATGTAAGCTTTCTAATGCAGCTTTGATCTTCACAGTCTGCTTCATGAAACTCATTCTAACCCTGAATGTCAGAGTGTTCCTCCTTCTCTTTCCCATCATTCATGCTGGCAGTGGAGGAGATTTGGATGTTGGACTGTGTTTTGGATGATGTGTGTATGTTTGTGTTGGACTGCTGTCTGTAAAGCAAACGCACATTTTGCTTTGGATTTCAGTGTCAGACAGACTTTAAGGTGGAATGAAGAGTTGGAGAGTTTCACAGTGAATTATCCAGTGGAGGATTTTTCTTCTTCTTTGAAGGTTTGAAATGTGAACATTGTTCTGCTGCAGTCAATGGACTAAACCAGAGAAGAAGAAAACAGACTTTACCATGAAGATCCTCAGTGTGGATCAGTATAATATCAGCCTGATGTCTGCAGTTTAGTGTCAGCACAACTTTCACATCATATTCATCTCAGCACAACTAAAACATGCTGACTGACCCCAGAGTTTCAAGTCCACATCCTGGACTCTCCAGGAAACCACACAGATGCTTCACTCCTGAATCCTGCAGGTTGTAGTTCCAGCTCAGGTCCAGCTGTTTCAGATGGGAGGGGTTGGACTTCAGTGCTGCTGCCAGATAATCACAGCTGATCTCTGACAAACCACAGCCCCACAATCTGTATAAAGAATGAAAGATGTAAGTTTATTAGACAAAGTGTGAGCTTGAAATCATTCAGTGTTTCATCATCTGTTCAGAGCTGAAGAAGGTTCAGAATGTAGAAGTTTAGAAAATGGAAACTCCAAACAGCTGAAGCCAACAGGAAGCAGCTTCAAACAAACACAACAAGAGAAAAAACTCTGAATGTTTCACATTAAAGTCGTACATTTCTCATAAAAACAGGACAAAGACTTGAAAAAGTCGTGTTTTTTCCTTCCAGGAACCACAAGGCTTCACTTTTAAAGGTGAAGTGTGAAAGAAATGGACATATTTGAAGTCCAACACCTTTTTCCAGTCACATTATTAAAGCAGACAAACTACAAGCTCATTTTCATTCCAACAAGTCATCTTCTGACCTGGACTAACAACACTGGTCTCTATGTGCAGCTGGCTGTGAGACCAGTGCTCAGGGAGCGTCTACAAAGTGCAACACTGAAAGAACATCACACACTCATTTGCTTCCATCATCCAACCTGAAGAGGAAACAGAGACGCCTCCCCTTCAAAGTAAAAGCTGCTCCTTTTGGACACAGTATCAAAGAAAGTCTACAGTATAACATAGAAAAGACAGAACAAAGTTTTGGTTGTTTTTAAATTGTGCAGAAATGAAACTACACTAAGCTCAATTATGTGACAGACATTTCATCCCATGTCAGTTTGGCCTCATCCTGGGCCGGATTATCCAGCACACACTCTGACCACAGGCCCAGGGGCCACGCACAGCTGGGCTCCATCCAAGAGACAGGAAACAAACCAACACAATAATAAAAAGCACCATGTGATCTTCTTACATCTTCAAGACAAACATAGTAAAAACATGAGCATATTTGTTTCCTGATAAAATGATGTGACAGGTAGAACAGAGTAAAGTGGTGGTGTTACAGCCTTTCTCCCCTCTGCTGCCGAGGCTGTTAGTCTCTCCCAAACTCAGCTACAGGACTTCCAAATGAATGAAAGCAGCAGAAGTGGCTTTACAAATGAAAGAGGAAGCGGAGAAGAAGAGGAGAGGGAGGCCACCCTGACCATCACTCCAGCTGAAAACATCACACTTCCATTAGAGTTGGTGAGGAAATGTTGAGCAGGATGAGCTGCTGGCTAATCTGGAGGCTGTAGCAGCAGCTCACAGTCACAGTGGGTTTCCACTCATGAAAAAGCTCTGGCTGCTTCATTTCTCATCTCATATCAGAGACTTTAATGCTTCACTGAAGCTGTACTGTGATGCTTCCATATCCCAGTGAGGCCTCCATAATGATTTCAGCTGTTCTGTACACACACTGTGTGCCCTGTATGGCTCAAAGTCTCTGCAGCCTGTTTTTATCTGCTATCATCAGATCTTCATCATCCTCATTCACATCCCTCACACACTCTACAGCCTCATCAGCACTGACTTCATCTTCACTGACTGATGGAGCACAACATGAACCTGTGGAGGCTGAAACACTGTCCTGTCAAACATCTCCCCGTCACCACTCCACTTCTGTCAGCCTTTAAATGAACCCTGCTCAAGTCTGTCACTTCTGTTTGGAGCCAAAAGGAAAAACTGCTGTTCAGTCGTTTGGAAAGACAACATTTCTGAAAGCACTCAAACTTCTTCACATTTGTCTTCAGACACATCCTGAACATTTAGGAACTAAAGAAAGTTTCAAACATCAAAGACCTGAAATATAGAAAAACAACAACAGCCGCAGTCAGTGAACTCACCTCAGAGTCTCCAGTCGACAGTTTGGACTCTCCAGTCCAGCACACAGAAGCTTCACACCTGGATCCTGGAGGCCATCATTTCTACTCATGTCCAGCTCTGTCAGATGGGAGGGGTTGGACTTCAGAGCTGAGGCCACAACTTCACAGTGAGACTCTGAGAGTCCACAGTGAGTCAGTCTGTGATGATAGAAAATATAAAATGTGTTATTATAAAAGCAGAAAATCTGCATTATAAACACAGACTGAATGTATATGAAGACAAAACAGAGTGAGGTCATAATCTGATGAATCTGCTCTTCACATCTGTGCTTCAGCTCCTCTTACTGTGTTTGACATGACACAACGATTGAGTCTCTCTCAGACCTGCAGACTTTTAATGAGAATCTTTGTTTGGCTTTAATCTGCAGATGAAGGAGGAAGATGGTGTCACATTTAGGCTTCCATAATGTCCACAGTCTGTCACTGAGATCTGATCCAGAGTCAGAGTGAAGACACACATTTGGACTGTTTCCTGTTTTGACTCCAGAACATTTTGAATGAGTTCAGCTCAGTGAAGAGTTCCAGCTGGAAAGATGATCTCTGTTTGCTACCTGCTGTCAGGTACGACTGTTCACGTCCACACGCAGGAAAAACATGCTGACTGTTACCAAACGGAGCAGAAATCTCATCACTGGACAATAATGATGAATGAACTCAGAGCTGCTGATATCAGATCTGATTTCAGGGGAACTAAACACAGAAATGATTGGCTCATTTTAGCTTTCTGAGCCATTATCTGCTGGTGTGTCGCTAGTTGGCAGAAAATGATTTGTATTCCTGTTCAGGGCTTCAGTGTTTATGAGTCCAGATCCAGGTGACAGCAAGTCAAAATGATGTTACCTGTCTGTGTCCAGCAGCAGCCTGTATTCACTTTGAATATTGTTATAACCTGACATGGATCAGTTTGTCTTTGATTGGTTTGTAAATGTCACTGTTTCCATTGGACCTGAGTGACGTACAAAGACAGAGAGGGAGAGAAAGGAGAGAGAGGATGGAGACAGCAAAGAGAGAGCAAACACAAACAGGTGAGAGTGGACAGGTGACCAAGGTCAGCAACCAATCAGAGAGCTTCTGTTTGACCCACAGTCACTGATGATGACTGCACATAACCAAGCAGTGTGTTACTCTGATATCAAATATGGATCCTGCTCTTATAATAATGATCATCAGATGATATTATTGTGTTATTTTGTAGCTGAATACGATGTTTGTGTGATTATCAGTGAAAGAAGCAGTGAGGAGGATGGAGAGAGAGAGAGGACAGAGGGTGAAGTTAGAAACACTAAAAGGATTTTTCATGGATTTCATGGATGATTTGAGTGATTTCCAGCAGGACACTTAAACATGTCAGTGGACGTCCTAAAGAACATATTCACTGATATGAAACGTGTCATTGAACAGGATTAATATCAGTGGAAACATGGTGGACACAGCTGTGACTGCATGGATGTGACACACTTCAAATCTGTTCTCCACTCTTGGATTTGGGATCCATGGAGCTGCTGCTGAGTCTGTACAATAAAGGAATGGTGTGGAAGGTTGCAGCGTACGGACACAAACACTTTGTGGTTACAATCTGATTTTATTTTCAACATTAAACTACTAACCTACACTGATCAATGATGTTAATGATCACATCTGGACTCACCCAGCCTTTCTGCAGTTCCTCACAGCTGGAATCAGTCTCTGTCGTCCCCGCTTTGATGTTTTGTACTTCTGCAGGTCAAACTCATCCAGAACCTCCTCTGACATCTGCAGCATGAAGGCCAGAGCTGAGCACTGGATCTCAGAGAGTTTCTTCTTTGATCTGTTCTCTGACTTCAGGAACTCTTGGATCTCCTGAAATAATGAGAGGTCGTTCATCTCCATCAGACAGTGGAAGATGTTGATGCTTCTGTCAGGAGAGATTTTATCACTGTTCATCTTCTTCAGGTTGTTGATGACTCTCTGGATGGTTCCTGGACTGATCTCTGTCTGACCCAGCAGACCTACTAAGAGTCTCTGGTTGGACTCCAGACAGAGGCCATGAAGGAAGCGAACAAACAGGTCCAGGTGGCCATTTTTACTCTGGAGGGATTTCTCCATGGCTCTGCTCAGAAATACATCAAGTGATTGGAGATCTTTGTTATCAAAAAAACTGAAAATCATCTTGGTGAAAGATTCTGATTTTAGAAACATCTTCAGCACCTTTGTCTTCCTGTTGGTGTGACAGTGGAACATGTAGACAGCAGCCAGAAACTCCTGAATGCTCAGATGAACAAAGCAGTAGACTGGTTTCTGGAAGATCACACACTCTCTTTTGAAGATCTCTGCACAAACTCCTGAGTACACCGAGGCCTCTGTCACATCCAGACCACACTGCTCCAGGTCTTCTTGGTAGAACATGATGTTTCCTTTCTCCAGATGTTCAAACGCCAGCCTCCCCAGCTTCAGAAGAACTTCCATGTCAGCCTCCGTCAGCTCCTGTGGACTCGTCTCATGTCCCTCATGGTACTTGTTCTTCTTTCTCTTTGTCTGAACCAGCAGGAAGTGTGAGTACATGTCAGTCAGGGTCTTGGGCAGCTCTCCTCTCTGCTCTGTAGTCAACATGTGCTCCAGAACTGTAGCAGTGATCCAGCAGAAGACTGGGATACTACACATGATGTGGAGGCTCCTGGATGTCTTCATGTGGGAGATGATTCTGCTGGACAGCTCTTCATCACTGAATCTCCTCCTGAAGTACTCCTCCTTCTGGGCGTCAGTGAAGCCTCGTACTTCTGTTAGCCTGTCAACACATGTAGGAGGGATCTGATTGGCCGCTGCGGGTCGGGAAGTTATCCAGACGAGAGCCGAGGGAAGCAGATTCCCCTGGATGAGGTTTGTCAGCAGCTGGCTGACTGATGACTTCTGTGTGACATCAGACAGCAGCTTCCTGTTGGTGAAATCCAATGAAAGTCTGCTTTCATCCAGGCCGTCAAAGATGAACAAAAGCTGAGAGACAGCCAGCTTCTCTGCTGTGACCTTCTGTAATGTTGGATGGAAAACATGGAGCAGCTCCAGAAGACTGTACTGCTCATCTCTGATCAGGTTCAGCTCCCTGAATGAAAGCAGAACCACCACACTGACATGTTGGTTCTCCAAGCCCTCTGCCCAGTCCAGAGTGAACTTCTGCACTGAGAAGGTTTTTCCAACACCAGCCACGCCGTTGGTCAGAACCACTCTGACGGGTCTCTGTTGGTCAGGTAAGGCTTTAAAGATGTCCTGGCACCTGATTGGAGCGTCATGGAGGGCGTCCATCTTGGAAGCTGTCTCCAGCTGCCTCACCTCATGTTGGGTATGAACCTCTTCACTCTGTCCCTCTGTGATGTAGAGCTCAGTGTAGATGGTGTTGAGGAGGGTTCTACTTCCTGTTTCATCACTTCCTTCAGTCACACGTTCACATCTCCTCCTCAGACTGATCTTATGTTCATCTAAAACCTCCTGCAGACCAACATCTGCTGAAAGAAAGAAAAACAATGAGACTAAAGAGAAAGAAAACTCTTCAATGTCTGAACAACACAAGAAGTCCAGTTTTCAGAAATGAGTCCATCAGCAGACAGATGTTCAGTCTTACTTTGTACACAGCTGCTCTGACTGGCTGTTTGCAGTCCAGCTCTGCTTCTGGATCTTTCTCCACACTGTGCAGAAGCTCTGATGGTGACACAGAAAAGTCACAGTGGAGATACTTCTGTCCACCTTTGATTAGACTCATTATAAAAAGGAAAACAAAGTTTGAACACAGTCATGTTTCCAGTTCACTGACTTACATTTATTCCATGGACACTCACTCTAACCTGAAGCACAGCTACAACCCAACATTGTTGAGGCCTCATCTCCTCCTTTCCTGACTGTAGAGGTTAAATATGCAACAACCAACAAATAAAAGAATTTGGTTCATTTCAAAGAAATTCACACGGTGACCAAGTAAAGTAACCGTAGTAAAGGAGACAACATCCCGTTGATGGTGGGATTATTTGAAAGATTTGCTTTGGTCACGTCACCAAATGCAGTTGAACCACCCGTGGATCCATGTTTGACCATTCTACCACTCTGAGCTCTGCTTTTTAATCATTTTATTCTTATCATCATTCATTTATTCATTCTTTGGAGGGGGGCTATTTCCTAATGCCGCCCTAATAAGCTGATGTTCAAGGGGAAATATAACAGAAACTCTTTCAGTGTTATTCATTAATAAATTAACAGATAAACTGTGAAGAAGAAAAAACTGAGATTTAAAGGAGAGAGTGAGAAACTTGATCATCCATCCTCATAATACATGTTCATCAGTATCTGCTGTGACCATACTGCAGTAATAACTACAAGTCTACATTTCTGTGACTGTTGATCAATCACAGCAGGAATCTGAGCTCATCTCTGCACACAGAGCAGCTTCAGCTCTGGGATAAACTGCTCGCTTCACGTCCTTCTCAGCTCACAGACACTCATCCTGATATTTTCCTTTAACATTTGATGCTATAATTCATCTGAGTTTACACTTTATCTGCATGAATACAGAAAAACAGACCCAAACACCATAAACCATCAGTTTCACCATGTAGAATATATTGTTGTTTCCTTGCTTTTAATTCAGAGAAAAACTCTGATTTGGATTTTCTCTGTTCTCTTTGCCACAGCCCATCCCAGCAGCAGCTGAAGCAGCTGACTGTCACAACACTGAATAACACTTTAGGAGGAATTTCAGAGGTCAGTAAAGCTCCAGTTTCAACATCAGTTAATTAATCATAGTTCATCATAAATGTTAACCTGGCTGGCACACATGTTAATGTTAGCCATTTAAATATTAGCAGTTAGCTGAGGCCACAAGAAGAAGAGGCCCTAGAAGAACAATGGATGATAAGATTAGATTTCCAAGACTAGGCAGAGACGTGTTTTCCTTACCTAACCTAACCTACAGTTATGTTTCCTTATTTCTGCTGTTTGCATGTTCACAGCTGAAATAAAGCTGCCTCTTTGACTTCATCCTGTTGTGTTTGGGTCCAATCCTGCCTGCCACACAGCGCTACAGGACAAAGTCTAAGATTTTTATCTTTTTAATGAATCTTTGGTCATATTTATCCAGGAAAACACAAACATGTAAAGGAGTCATCACAGTTCTCTGACCTCGTTGGTCCAGGTTCATCACTGAACTCTGGAGGTTTATGTCTGGACCGGTCACTCCTCACAGACGGACAGCTGGATCCTGCAGACTGTGACCTCTGACCTCTGCAGACACAAACATGTTTTATTCAATGATCAATTCTCTGATAAAGTGATTGAAGCAGCTGTGATCACACAGACTGCAGATAATGCAGCTGTTTCCTGTCAGTAACAGTCCTCTTAGATTAGAGTTCAGCTTTTTACAGGAAAACAAATGTCCCTGAATGCAACAGTGAGACACAGTCTGCCTGTGTGGCTGTGATAGCTGCCGTTAGGAGCGCTCATGTGTTTGCAGTTAGACGAGGAGATGTTACCATCATGGACACGTTAACAAATCCTGCAGCATCACGTGGCACAAACACTTTGTGTTCCTGTCATCTGCAAGCAACAGGAAGTTCATTAATAAAGGCGGGATGGAGACGCGACTGTGATGGTTCTCCTTCATCCAGCTGTTACACACATCTGGGCTCACACGACGAGCCTTTGTCTAATACAGCAGCTGCTCTCTGAACACTTTTCTGAAGAGGAGCTGCACAAACCTTTGTTTGCTTTCTAGAGCAGTGTATCAAAGTCAAACTACCCACTGCTAGCAGCTGTTTCTATCATAGTTTAGGATCCAGATGTGTGAGGTCTAGATTTACACCTCTGATTAAAATACATAGTTAAAAACAGCCAATTGAGTCCAAATGTGTCTTAAACCAGATAAACTGACAGTTACAGCTGAGCCTGTGTGTCCTTGGAGACACTGCTCTGCTACAGAGATGCATTTTAGAAACCAGGAAACATCAAAATCATTTAAATCAGAGAGTTCTTGTTACTAACAGCTCACCTCTCTGCAGCAGAGACTTTAAAATCAATGATAAAATCTTACGCCTAAATTAACTTTACTGTTAACGAGTTTTCATGTTTCTGTAATCCACCAGTGTGCTCATGCTTTTTTAAGTGAAAACATATTTTTAATGATCAAATATAATTATGTTTGTTATTTGTGGATTTTAAATGTCCTTGACAGAGACAGATGATGATCATTATCCTGCACTGTGGTCTCAGGTTTGGTCGAGCTAGCACAAAGAATGGCTATGTTGAACTTCCTCCTGGGATCCACACTAAGAAGTGAGTCCAACATTAGCAGGGTCTCTTTCCTTTATCTGATTCACTTTAGCATTCACAGTCACGTGAAGCTTGTTATTAACTCGATAAGTCAACCCAGGGTTTCAGCTGAGCGCTCACATGAAACACATGGTGTTGGCAGCATCTGATCAATCATATTCATGGAGACGTGTATCAGCAACAGAGCAGCTGAGTTTGCAGAAGGAAGTCAAACTAAACCACAGGAACAATATGAGGAGATTACACACATAATAAAATACTAGCAGTAACACAGCTGCTGCAGACAAATCAGTCGTGTGATCGTGTGTGAGAGGAGAAGGACTGTAAAGGAGTTTGGTGTTAAAAGCTCTGTATGAATGTGGGAGACTTTGAAGGGCTTTAAAAAAGCCAATATAAAATAAAAGGCAGCAAAATTGCTGAGTGTGAAAGTCACCAGACTTATCAGACCTCTGTGATTAAGACCTGTAAGAACACCTGTTTGTACTTGTTGGCATTATATCAAACACACACGTATATTAAGCCTTTGTTTGAACTCTGGTTGAATTTGTTACTTTCAGACTGTGAAACATCACAGAGGCTGCAGCTGCAGATCTTTTATTCACCTGGAAATTTACTTTAAATGTTAGATGGAAAATGTGTTGCTCAGTTTCACGAAAGTAAGAACAAGAATCCATAAACCTTCATAAAGACAAACATCTCCCAGAACATTGAGCTGCTGAAGTGTCACTGAAGGGAAAAACTATTTGTCCTCCTCCATCCAGCAACACCTGAAACACCTGAGTGGAAGCTCCTCCCTACACTGTGTTTGAAGCAAAGCACAAAGGAGACACCTGCTGGAGCAGCTGGAGTCCTACAGACACTCAGCCTCTTCACTACACAAACACCTCCTACAACATCCACTCTTTCCACTCTGACTGCTGTGTTTGTGGAAACACTCCAACACACACCGCTTCACACACCAACATAGAAATGTGTGAAAAAGAGCTGAGCTGATATTAAACATGAGGATTTATTCAAAAATACAGAGTCAGGAACAACATCTAGACACACATTACCTCTCAGCAGCAGAAGAACAGCCTTTAAAGTTTATACCGATATCCTTTGACTCGTTGCTCTTTAAGGAAACACAGCTGGGTTCAGGTCCAGGAGATTCTGGCCTCTTATTGATCCTAAAAGAAAAACAATTGTCGCGTATTATTGAGGATGAGAACAAAACAACGAAGGTCCAGAAGAATTAGGTCAAACGATGATTTTAATGAACACATGCGTAGGGAGATGAACACCGTTACACAATCAGCGTCGATCTCCGCCCAAAAGCACACAAGCAGTTGCTTTTATAACATCAGGGTATTATTACGCCCCCTCTTGCGTCAGAGCAGATACTTGCATGAGTTAAAAACACAAATGTTCTGTTGACAACTTTTGAAACAGTTTGAAAAGAACATCGTCTCCACGCCAGGTGCTTCCTGTAGCTCGTCTTGCTTTCACTTATCCCTGGAACATCAGACGCACGTCCTGCAACAAACTATCACTTATGCAGGCACAAAATGCAGTTACAAGCAAAATATGTCTGAACTCTAACCTAGAATATAAGTCTACCTACGGTGTGTGTGTGTGTGTGTGTGTGTGTGTGTGTGTGTGTGTGTGTGTGTGTGTGTGTGTGTGTATGTGTGTGTGTGTGTGTGTGTGTGTGTGTATGTGTGTGTGTGTGTGTGTGTATGTGTGTGTGTGTGTGTGTGTGTGTGTGTGTGTGTATGTGTGTGTGTGTGTGTGTGTGTGTGTGTGTGTGTGTGGATGTCTCGACCTCAATTGCACTCTGTCTCACCTCTCGCCTACTAAAGCTCACACCCAGACTCTCATATGTGTAACAATTTAACTGAAACTATATGTGTAATATATTGAATAAATGCTTTAATCAAATGCCACTACTCAAAGCTCAATAAAAAGGATATAAACGAATAAAAGATAATAATGAATACTTGTATCATGTGTGTTTTGTAAGCGTGTAGGCAATCCTTCCATACCTCTAAGTCACTTTGCACAATAGATCGGCATCGCGACATCGCGCCAGACGAAGCTTCTGACCATCAATTATCAGACTGAGCTTAAACTCTTTAAAAGCACAAACTGCAAGATGTGTATAAAAATAGTTATAACTGCACCTGGAATAAAGGTTAATATGGGATTATGATAACACCTGTAAAACAAGTTTTAACGTAATACCAACAGCATCAATAAATGCTTTGATGAAATGATGATTATGCAATGGTAATGATAATGGTTATGACAGTAACAGTAACATATCTCCCTGATCTCCACACAATAAATGTAACAGCTTCATGAGACAGGAAGGAAAAAATGGAAATGTTAAATTAAAGACATGATGAACAATCTGAAACTCGTAAAAATAATGTTCTTACTCTTTGTCACATAACAGTCTTTTGTTAAAGTTTACAATAATACCCTTTGACATGTTGCTCTTTAAAACACACTTTTACTCCCTGACCTTTGACCCAGTGTGACATGTTGACTCACTACCTCAGACAGCTTAAAAATAGTCTTTTTGTTTTTTGGTGCTGCCTAAAAGAACCATAAATATCTGTCCTATATACAGTTATGTTCATATATTTTTGTGCTACATCAGGAAACTCAAAAACATAGTTTGTAACATTTTAATCCTTATTTTTAAAACTGTTTTTGTCATTTTTCTTCTCCCATTGCATCAAAAATCATTATTTACACTGAATAAATGAGTCAGCAGCTCTCTTACATTCTTGCTGCAGGTTCATTACTGAAGTCTGGAGGGTTTCCTTTGGACCGGTCACTCCTCACAGACACACAGCTGGATGCTGCAGATCCTGCTCCATCCTCTTCCTCCATCTTCTTGATGTCAGGGTGGAGTTAGTCTGAGAGGCAAACACACACACTCAGAGGTGCTGTTGTACTGGAAGCATCACACTGACGGGTTTCTAAAGTTCTCATTGATCATTTCATGGAGTTTCTGTGGTAAACACTGTCCTGTGACGTATGTGTTATGGTGAGGGTCATGAGGGCTAACCAGCCCCACTCCTTCCTCCTCATATTTCAGCCTGAAGCACAATAACAGCCTAAACCTAACCAGGGCCCTATTTCAGGAAGCCGGTTTAGAAAACTCAGAGTGAAAAACGATACGCAGGGTTGAGTAACCCCGAACTGTCCAACTCGGAATATTCGGTTTCAGAAAGGCTGATAACAATTAGTTCAATCAACGCGGAGTTGCTTTAACCCCAAGTGAAGCGCACGCACGAGGATACATAAAGCCCTGATTAGTGGAGCACAGATTAAGCGAGTCACCATGGAGACGGAGGGAAAGAAGGCGCGGTCAATGTATTTTACAGCGCTTGAGGCCGAAATTCTGATGGCAGCATATGCCGATAACATGCAAATTTTGCAGAAAAAAGTAACACAGCCACAGCTGCGAAAGAAAGTGAGCATGCATGGCAAAACATAGCTGACAGAGTCAATGCGTGAGTGTTAATGTAAACATTGATCTAGGGATTTCCACCCATTTAACATGTTATTTATTATATTTCATTTTTTATTTTATACATTTTATTTTGTGATGTGATGTGAGCGCAGGTGCAACCCAACAGGCCCCAAACGTTCCTGGCAGCAAGTAAAAATGAAATATAAAAATATAGTCCAAACAGGTAAGGTGTAATTGTATTATGAGCCATAGTGCTTGGTCTGTTTGTCCCATGTAAATCAATTGCAGTTAGAGGCTACATTAATTTTCTTTCTGTAAGCACTTATTGAAATTATCTGAGCACATTACAAGTACATATTTGCTTACTCTGTATGCTCAAATGTGACCTGTTATAGCCACTAGAAAAAGAGCGGAGGCCCGAAAAACAGGTGGGGGTCCTCCACCACCACCACTCACAGAGCCTGGCCACTTGGCTTCCACATTTGTGATAATGTTGGCAGCATCACATATGATCTTCACAGTGCAGAGAACACAAATTAGCATCCATTACTATAATGAAATAATTTGTTAGTTTGAAATGCTACAGGGAACTATGTACCTGTGCATTAATGCTGTGGAACGACTTCCTGTTCACATAGTCTCCTTCATTTACTGAAGGAGCAATGATTGGAATGTGAGTGCCATCTATACAGCCAATCACGCCTGGGAACCGTGAGAATAAATGTAAAATTTAAGTAGT
This sequence comes from Rhamphochromis longiceps, assembly GCF_057381845.1. NCBI lineage: Eukaryota > Metazoa > Chordata > Actinopteri > Cichliformes > Cichlidae > Rhamphochromis > Rhamphochromis longiceps. The sequence goes on along the minus strand of NC_140559.1, from coordinate 69,150,525 downwards.
AGTTCAAGTATCACCACATCATGAATTAAATTTTGTTCATCCTGCTACCTGCAATTTTGTGGCATCCCTCTTTGATAAATCTTGTGGGTCTATGACCGGGGAACACCACAAACGAGTACAGGAGACGTTTCAGTGCAACTGTAACATTCCTGACTGCCCGACAGATGGTAACCTTGGAAACGTGCTCAGAAAGCTCCCGTTTGCAAAAAACCGAAGTGCAATACAAATAATATGTACAGAACTGAGAGGATGTCCACGATGTGTCACATGAGCAATATTAGGCCTGAGGATGTTATTCAAATAAATTATAGATTGTGCTGAAAAACGGTAACGTTCACACAGAAAATCATCAGGAAATGATAAAATGTCCGAACGCGCTCTAATCACTCTCTCCCGGCGGAGAGCTCTGCGGAGAATTTGGGCTTCAACATCTACTGGCTCTTCAAGGAAGGAGCACGCCATGTCTGACACTTCCTACAGTCAGGTTTCCGACACAGAGGCGGAGAAAGTCAGGGTTAGTTGAAGTAAACCTGCTAGGGGGCAGGTTAGCTTCACGGCGTGTGTCGTCATAGTAACTCACTCAGGATTAATCTAAACTTGCTTTGTGAAACCGAAAACCCAGAGTTTTCGTTAACTCAGGGTATACTTACTCAGAGTTTGCACTAAACCGGCTTCCTGAAACAGGGCCCTGAACCCTGAACAAACCCACCTGTTCTCTGATTGGATTGTTAAATTTGTGATTGACATGACATTGGCCAATCAAATGAAAGGCAGAAAAATAGGGTCGTACTTGTAACTTGAGTGCAGAGTTTCACACGTATTGCTTGGCTAAGTCCACACACAAATCTTTTTTCCACCTACAAATCCTGATTTACAAGTACAAAATATTTATGACCACAATTTGAGCCCATACAGCCACAGACTGACGGAGGCAGGAGAAGCTGCCTACAGACATCAGTCAGTGGATCCACAGTAACATCGAGTTCAGCTGCTGATCATCAACTGTTTCTGTCTCGTTCCCAGACTCTGATCTCACATAAAACGAAGCAGATTTATGCTGAAACTAAGCTGCACACAGCTGATGTCAGCCAGGAAAACAGTACAGACTGCTAACGTTACCTTAACTTCGAGACGATCAACTGCGCCACAACATTCACGAAAGCGAAAGTAAAAGCGACGGAAGGAAACGATCAGAGAGGCGTTTGAGGGACGGTCAGAGTCAGGAACCTCAGAAACTCATCAGGCTGGAGTTTAAGTTTTAATCTGTAGTCTCACACACATGTGCAGAGCACTTTTTTGTTTTGGTTCACATTGATTGATATTCTGCTGCAAACAACTAATGAGGACATTTTCTAAAAGCTTTGAGTGTCCATCAGGATCCTGTAGAAACAGCTTCTGGCTGCAGCTGCTGTGGAGCTCCACAGTAACCGGAAACACGTAACTTCGGTTAAATCGACTTTGACAGCGAAAACTAAATTGCGTTTTTGTTACTATTGATGCTGCTGAGAAATAAAAATGGTTTTAAGTTTTTTTTAACACTCTGGGTTTGTTCATAAAAATTCCCCTAAATTGTTCGTGGCCAAAAGTGACACTTGCTGTTTCGCTGATTCATTTATTTTTTTTACAGTACATCGTGTTGTGCGTTCTGATTGCTGTAGACCATTGTCAATCAATCTAGTCCAGTGTCTCCTGTACAGGAGCGGTCCCTAATAGGCCCACGGACCGGTCCGTGAGTCTTTTGGTACCGTTCCGCGAGAGTTGATCCTCCGGTGTGAAATGTATGGTTGTAGTTGTGTGTCTTATTTTGAAAGAACTATTTACGCGTTACCATAGTGACCAGAGAGCATTAAAAAGCAGAGAGGAGGATGTCACTGTCATTGTTGTTGGCGCACAGCTCAAGTCACGTTTATTATTATATTTACAAAACACCACAGTTTCTTTTTTTTATTCTTTTGTTGTATTTATCCGCGACACCTTAAAGGTCGTTCCCTGAAAATATCGTCTGACATTAAAGTGGTCTGTGGCGCAAAAAGGTTGGGGACTCCTGCTGTACAGTACAGAATGCGTTTAGCTTGTCGAATTTACATAAATCTTCGATCGCTAGCAGTGTAACTCTGAAGTGCTGCACTGTGTGTTTGTACGTTTTCTCCCAAACAAACACAACAATGCCGACGAAACGTTTTGCACCCTCAAATGCACCTTTAGGTTTCATTCCATGATACTGGACTTATGTTTCTACGACGGTTTGAACTCTAAGAGTGTTTAACACGATAGTGATTTATTGATTCTAACCCTAAATCTATCCAGTAATGTCTGCACATATTTTCAGTACTGATTTTAAAGTGTTTTAATCCTTCTGTCACTCAGGGAACCCAATAAGGATTCAAATACTTCAAAAGTCAACCAATGACATTGATGTGTAAGACTATTTAATAATTATTTATTGTTTATATTTCATTTATTCATTCATTCTTTGCACTGTGATTTAACCCATCTTTGTGTAAAGCAGGGGTGTCAAACTCCAGGCCTTGAGAGCCAGCGTCCTGAAGCTTTGAAATGTATCTCTGCTGCAACACACCTGAATAAAATTATTAGGTCATTAGCATGACTCTACCCTACTCAAGTAAATTTTAATAAATGTAAGTACATACCACCAGGTAGCTCCACTCGTACCCAGTGTAACGGGAAGTGAGAGGGTTAGGTTTTGGCGCTTTGAATGTTCAGTTGTGTGATGCAGCGATTAACGTTTGAGTAAAATATTGGGCTCCCTCGTGTCTTCCCTACATTCCTCCACAATGTCCGTTTTTGCAAAAATGTACTTCTAGAAGTACTTTTATTGCACGATGTTCATTCACTCATGAGCTGCTGCAACATGAATCAAATGGCTGAACTGCCACCTTGGCGTGCAGTCAAGTTCTACAGTCTGCTAATGATCTAATAATAAGTATTAATATTCCTCACTCACCTTACTAAATGTTTGTGAACACAGCCAGAAACATTTGCATCACAAACACAGACTAGTGTTTATTAGCAGAAGCTTTTGGGTGGTTGCTCTCAAACCTGTGTACAAGTTGAAGCATTAATGGTCCCTTCACTGATTTCCAGGTATCCAATGTCAGGGCTAACAGATGGATTCAGACGCAGGCAGCGTTCTGGCAAGCAAAGGGTTGACAATTTATTAACACAGAAGGGAAACCACAGTGATGTGTATATACAGTGAATGGGGCAGGGCTTCAGGGCTCCAGGGGAAGGAATCCACACTCGCTCCCCACTCGGCCCAAACTCCGCCACTCCTCTTCTTATGCACACTCGCTTCTCCACAGCCACTCTCGCTCCAATTTCCACTTATGTTGACACACACAGGGATCACAGGTCAGGGTCCGCCACCAGTTCCGGGGAGATCTAAACACAAAGAGTCCAATTAGATCAATACGCCACACAACACTGAGAGAGTTTGTCTTAGGAGAGCTGAGAGCACGAACATGGGAGGTTCAACATTCCAGTGCCGAATACTCCGTGCCGCAGCGTTAAATAGGCAAGGGGGACGCCGCCTGATCAGCAACAGGTGTAGAAATCACCGCAGATACGTGGGCCAAGGGTGAGAGCCCACAATGAGCTCCACCCAGGGAAGCAGGAGAGAAAACAAAACAAACCTGTGGCCAACATGAGCGAGCCGGAGAGGCACAGGGACCATGACAGCCAACACCAAGTGCACAAGTTCACCCCAGATGGTTCCTCTTCTCTGTAACTTGGAGGATGTGGAGTAGGCTGTATTTTAATCAAAGACATATCAATCAATCAATCAATCAATCAATCAATCAATCAATCAATCAATCAATCAATCAATCAATCAATCAATAACCATGTCTAAAAACAACACAGGTTGACCAAAGTGCTGTACACAGTAAAAGAAAAAGTAAAAAGTAGAAACAAATACACACAATGAACAAAACAAAAAATAATCCCAAATTTCGTTTTTTTTTCTGAAGGGGTCAAACACTTTTATGCAAGAATGACAGCGAGGTGAAAAACCTTCACCCGCAAGAAAACTCGAGCTGTGACTCATAGTACGAACACACACCTCACAGTAACACACTTTGTTTAATGTGAACTTTTTGCCAAGCTAGCTAATCCTGACCAACACACCAGACACAGAAGATAAAGGAACGATGTTTTACTGTTAGAGACAGAAAGGTTAAAACATTTTGGCAGAGGGCTAAAAGGGGCTAAAATTACCCAAAAAGAAATTCCATTTGACCAAAAACACTTAATTTTAAAAAAATTAAGTATATAGTTATGAATAATGAACAAATAATTAACAAACTGGGGTTTATAAATCGTGTAACACATCCTTATGGTAAGAAATTTTACCTTAATGCGTTACATGTGTTAGAAGTCAATGTATCTTTAACAATATACTCCTTATTTTATATCTCCTGATCCTTCACAGAGCTGCATGAACCTGTTGTTGATGTCAGAGAGTCAAACTCTGCTGAAGAGTGGGTTGTTTCCTGTTCAGCCACTGGTCGACCTGCTCCCACTGTAACACTCTCACAACAAGACCTCAGCTTCTCACAGTACAACACTGTCAGTGTGTCCAACACCAACGCTACATTCACTGTCACCACTACAGCTGTGCGCTCAGGTTCACGTAAACACAGCACACAGGTGGGATGTGCAGCACGAGTGCTCTCTGCTCCTCACAGAGAGGTGATGGAGACGATTCCTGAGGTCCAGCAGACGTCAGATTATCAGTGATGGTGAGAAACTGAGATGCAATAACAATGCATTGTGCTAGTATGCATTTTCTCTTTGATCAATAATTGATGTATTCATTTTGATCAGTGTCACATTTTTCCTGCTTTTTCAAGTTTCCTCCTGGATCATTGTATTAGCTGCAGTATTGGTGATGATGGTGTTTGTCAGTGTAGCTGCTCTGCAGTAGGCTACTCTTTAAAGAAAAAGACCAGATAACTTTCATTTTTCATTTCTTGTCATTTTTTTCTACACCAAAATCTATCCAATAATATCTGCATAACATTTTCTACTTGTGATTTAGTTATTAATTCTTTGCTTCATGATTCAATCGGTCTTTGTCTAGTATTAAATTTTATGTTTCCCATTTAATCCCACTGGCTTTAAAGTGTTTCACCAGATTTTTACGAAGTATTTCCAGTCTTTTGTTGTCTCTGTCCCAAATGTTCTGAAATGTGTTGCATGTATTAAAAGAAGTTGGACCAAAAAATGTACTATGTACTTACAAACTTACATTTATGAAAGCTGAACAAACATTGATGTACTTGACTTTTGTAACAGTGAAAAGGCGATCTGTTTTTATTGATAAATATATATGTTTGCATTACTGTTATTTAGATTGCCATGTTAGAACGTAGCAAACAACATTGTTTGTTCCTCTATGGTTTCTTTATTTTTACAAATCTAAATGTTTTTGGTCAAAAGATTAATAATTTCATATTGAGGTCAGATGGTCAGCAGTTTTGATGTTTTTGCAGAGATTTTATTTTTTGCAAAATAGCACAAGTAAACATTAAAAGTAGTTCCTAAATCAAGGCATTTATTATTAAGGCGGCCATTATTATGGCCCTGTGTGGAAAAAGTGATTGCCCCCTAAACCTAATAACTGGTTGGGTCACCCTGAGTAGAAACATCTGCAATAAAGCGTTTGGGATAACTGGCAATGAGTCCTTTACGAGGTGGTGGAAGAATTTCTGCCCACTCATCTTTGCAAAATTGTTGTAATTCAGCCACACTGGAGGGTTTTTGAGTATGAACCACCTTTCCAAGGTCACAGCACCTCAATCAGATTCACGTATGAACTTTGGCTAAGCCATTCCAAAGTCTTTATTTTGTTTTACTTAAGCTGCTTAGAGGTGGACTTGTTGGTGTGCTTTGGATCAAGTGCACTTCAGCTTGTGGTCGTGAACAGATGGCCAGACATTCTCCTTCAGGATCCCAGAAACTGGATTCTGTTCATCTTGACGTTGCATCTCCAGACTGAGAGATCTCAATTACTTTGTTTCTTATTTGCTTCTGAATTTCCTTGGATTGTGCCATGATGTGTAGTTTTTGAGGATCTTTTGGTCTACTCTACTTTGTCAGACAGGTCCTGTTTAAGTGATTGATTCAGCACAGGTTTGGCAGTAATCGGGCCTGGCTATGACTATGGAAAAATTGTATATTTTCTATTGATAAATGCAAATATTTTATGTCTGTTATGTGCATTGCCGTGTGGAGAATATAAGGAAAACAATTGTGTGGTTTACCTTGTTTCTTCCTCTTAGATTTCTTGATTTTTTTTTTAAATTGCAATAACTTTATGTTAATTTCAGTGCACTTTCACATTTCTTTAGATTCAAACTACAGTCCTGTGAATAACTAGAAACACTTCTAGCAGCACAAATGTGAGCTAATTGTTTTCTGCTTGACTTTATCAGTCTCTCATATTGTTGTGGAGGAATGTTGGCCCACTCTTCATTACAACGTTGCTTCAGTTCTTTGAGCTTTGTGGGCATTTATTTAAGCACAGCTCTCTGAATGTCCCAGGTTGAGGTCTGGACTTTGCTTTTCAGCTATTCTGCTGTAGATTTGCTGCTGTGTTTGGGATCATTGTTCGACTGCAAGACCTAAACTTTACCTATTAAACAGTTAACTCTGTATTTTACACTTTATGTGAATATTGTTGCAGATTTCAATTATTAATGTTTTTATAACTTTGTTCTTTCTTATATTTAATATTATACAATATTTATACTTCATGTCTCTGTCTTCTTTTGAACACTCCAGCACAGCATCACTATAACTTTGTCCTCACTGACAATAAAGCTGTTTTATATATTTCATTGCAAATGTTTCAAGCAATTTGTAGCTGTATCTTAAGATATTTTGTTAATAATATAGTATTTTATATTGTTTTTTTCCCCATATTTGAGAAATATTTAACATGTAAAAGTCTGTTTATGTACAATTTGGTGATATTAGCCCTGATTATTGGAGGAACTTGTACATGAAGCAGATTTCTGAGACTTCAGATTTGAAGGTTGTTGTCATATAATCTAAATGATGGCAGATTAACGTTCCCTACCTCTGTCCTACAACCACAGGACTCCTTTGCATTCGACTGATAGAAATTTCAAGCTCAGTGTTAATGAAGATTTCAAAGGCCTTAGTGCAGGGGTAGGGAACGTCTAAAACCTGCAGGGACACCGGCCCTCGAGGCCTGGAGTTCCCTACCGCTGCCTTAGTGTGAAAGGAATGAAGCTGTAGCGCCTCCCAGTGGTTGAAAAGAGGTACACAAGAGGTTAGAAATAAGAGGCTGTAGAAATAACATTACAGAAAAGCAGGACATGCTCAAGCAAAACATTATAGAAAGTCTGTCACGGTTCTGGGTCAGTTTGACCCAGTATTTTGAGTTGTCATGTTTTTGCAGGTTTAGTTTAGTTCCATGTGTCATTTTCTGTCTCTCTCTCTATGTCGAGTCTGCGTCTTAGTGTGATGGTTTCTTGTTCCTGTTTTATTGTGAAGGTCTGCGTCTCATGTGAGTGTGTTCAGTTTGACCTCTGTCTCGTCTTGGTGATTATTCCCAGCTGTGTCCACCACCTGTGTGTAATTCCCCTGTGTTTCTCTGTGTATTTAAGTCGTGTCCTCTGTCATTGTAGTTGCTGGTCCGTCTGTGTGTCCACCATGTCTCACCCGTGTGTTCTCCCTGCTGTCCATCTCCTCTGCTCGTTCTTGTCCAGGTTTGTGCTCTGTAGTTTAGTTGTTTCCAGTCTAGTTTACTTCGTGCTCCATTTGCTGTTTGTCCATATTTATTTTTGTGTTCAATAAACCACCTTCACTTCTCCACTACTGCCTGCGATTGGATCCTCATTTATTATTTTCACACGGCTCTCCTCACCCGCCGTGACAGTACGGACCAGCCAGATATGGATCCAGCGGCAGTCACCCCACCTAGGGAGCTTCAGGAGGCCGTTATCGACTCTGCTTCTAAATTGATTTACCAGCTGTTAGAGCATGAGGGAGAAGTGTCTCTTTACACTGTGGAAGCCAGCCTACAACACCTTATTTCCAGTTACCCCTGGTTATTGGACTCACTGCATCCGCTCGTACAGAATTTTGTTCTTCACGAGCTTCACCTACACCCCCCCGCCGCTACCGCTCGCCTGCTCATGCAGTGATATCATCAGTGACAAGTCAGGTGATAGAGGCTAATGCAAAATGGTGTTTCAGTGAGGCAGAATTTATTATGACAATACATTTTTTTAAATACTCAGTATGAATTAAACAGGTTAAAGGTCAATGCTCTGTTGTAATATAAAGACAAAATGATTGACAGCAGCCCAGCAATATCAGTAAAACGCAAATTAGCCACATGGTGCAATGTAAGGAGCTCTGTGATTGGTTAGGAAAGGACAGACTGGCCACCTCGATTTTTCGTCACTGCACATTGATCCATAGCTTTGCTCTGTAAAGGCTAACAAAGTGCTTTTGCTTTACAAAGACATTCAGCGTCGGTATTCACTCTTTTAAAATGCCACTGAACACTGGAGTGAAATGGAGCCCTGATCCTCAGAGTTTTATTGTTGCTAACATTTCTTATAGATAGCACAGATAGTGCCCCACTGCAGTAATCACTCATGTCTAGATATTCCTGTTAAAAAGGAGTTTTTCCTCCCCACTGTAACATGGCAAACATAGCAAACGGATAATCCAGCTGAAGCTTCAGACAGCCGTCAGACAGTGAAACACTGCCATCTGCTGGACGCGAATAACACAGATGCTGAAGGAAAAGCACTCAGAAGGAAAAGCACGCACACTTGGAAGACTTGACCATTTGCACAAAATGAATGGCTGACACTGGACAGATGAGAGAATGTGGATGGTCACACCCTCGTGCATTAAAGAGGGCTTTCAGTTCATTGAAAACACAAAACCAAACACACAAAAGACACAATGAGACAGCTGATCAGTTTGCTTCACTAAATCATCGACACAAGCCGTGTTGTAGAGGGTACTGCAGCCGTGGCAGGTTATCATCTTAATGTGGCCCTGACACTCCATCGTACGCCACAAAGCTGTGAATAAATGAAAAGCAAAGAGGCATCATCACTAACATAATAACTGTAGAAGTTATCCCGCTGCATTACATTTATCAGGATATCGTAATAAATGTTCATATGTTGCTTTGACCCATCATTGTTGTCATTAATATCGGTACGTGACACTGGACACTTCCTGTCATTCATATGTCCTGACTTTGTGATCAGTGTAGCAGCTTGAAAATAACTGCTTGGTTAACAGCAGGTGTACAGGCAGGTGCTCTGATCAAATAACATGTTTGGCTAAAGAAACAGAAAATAAAAACATGTAAATAGGAACACCCACATCTCTACTTCTTCTTCTATTTTCCATTTCACACTTACAAAAAAGTTCTCCTGTGTAGGTGTTGAGACAAATATATGTCAATTTAATACTTCAGACAGGCCCCAGAGCAGGTCTGAACAATTAGTCCACTTAAAATCAAAACTGCAATTTGAAACCATGCAATTAGCAATTTTGCAAAGAAAACTTGGCTAGGCTAAGCTAAGCTAACTGTTAGACAAAGTAGAGGAGTTGGAAGAGTAAAGGATTCTGGTTAACTCCAGTTCAACTTAACATTAAATTAAACTGACAAATATCATGTTTATATTCATATCTTAGTCTTCTGATGAGCTCTATCTTATAAATCTATTAGACTCAGACGAGGTCGGCACAGGGACAGGCCTCGGGGGTCCAGGCCCACCCGGTGAAGTCCTTCTTCCCCAACATCTTCTGATGTACTTCATTTATACATTTTGGTAATGAAGTACTTAAACTACCACCTCACTGATTAGTTATTGCAGTGTGAGTTCAGTTCAATTAATCAGGTCACAGTAGTTTAGCACTTCTACAGCAATCATGCAACCAGCATGACTGAGGAGGACACTGGGTGGACGGGCTTTGCAGGTCAGACTTTGAAACTATCTTTTATTGTCATTACGCCAAAAGCAGTGAAATTATATGGTGTCCCATTCAGTGCAAATAAAGAATCTGTGTTTACTGACAGGACAAAGCACTGAACATGATTTCATCTGTTAACCTGGACAAATTCCAAAACAATTCCTTATTATTTCTTTTTCTTAAGTAAAACCAGTAAAAGCTTCTACTTCAAAAATATGGACTTAACACTGAGATCCTGATATTTTAGACCAGTTGAATTTAGATGATCTTTTTTAGTTCGTTCAGTTTGCTGGTTCTAACGACGACGGTCTTCATCAGTTTTAATGTCACTGTGACTCATATCTCTGCATGGCTGTTTTGTTCTGAGTGCACTGTGACAATGAAGTTAAGATCCGGTGATCAGCACAGCAGCCTGGGAGTGACTGCTTGGTTAACGACAAGGTTTACAAGACCTGATCAAATGTCACACTGGAAATATTTTGCAAGTGAAACAGCAAATGAAAAAATGTAAATATGTTAACTGGACCACCTACATTGTTTCAAGAGCAGAACTAAAGAGTGCGACCCATCACTTCAGTTTCAGCATATAATTTCTATTTAACACTCAAAAAAATCTGTTGTACAAGTATTAAAAATATATTCACAAATGAAATTGACATGCCTGAGATGAAAACATTACTCATACAAGTTGTCAGGTAAAGTCTATAGCACTGTTACATCTAAATATAGACACTGAGCTGGGACGATGTCACAGATCTGAGCCTCTGCACCTTCACTATACGTTTGTGTATGTCAGGCCTGTCCTGTATCTCTCCACCACCTGATCCAACACACCACCAAATCCTGATCAGCTGATCATCTCTGCTCCTCTAATCACCTGAATATCCAAGTATCCGAAAGTGTCCATCGATCTGACAATACAATTGTAAAACCGATCATTGACCTGTGCCCTAATGTGTTCTGTGCACTTGTGAACACACTTCCTTATGGAGTACGTTTATTAAGGACACTCTTTCATTAGCACACAGGTTCAATAACACAACAAATAACCTCCAATAAACCTTTTAATAAACTGTCATTGGAGGCTGATGTGTTCTCTCTTGGCTTGTTTTCTTGTTGTGTGCCACACAGAAAATAAATGCATGGTGTCTTAACTCACTGATACGGGGATATCAATGAGCACAGAGTCCAGCCAACGATGGCACAAAGTCAAACCTCCTTCAAGGAAACTGGAGAGTCCAACACTGGCATTGAGGCTACCCCAACAATATCAATATGGTGTAACTTCCTGCTCTAACTCAGGCTCCTTCCCCACAAGAAAGATGATATTTTATGTACTCGAAGTCAGACCTGGAATCTGCGGGTCAGACTTCCTGGGCCCCCGACCCCTGACCTCTGAGATTTTCATGTCTTGTATTTTATAATATTTATCTTTTGCTCTCCTGCCAAAATTGTAAACACTGTCATCATGCCATATTGCACTGTTGTTCGATCAGCTTCATTAAATATACTTTTATATATACTTTTATCCTTTGTTTTGTTATACATCCATGTAAATCCTCATATGAAATTATTACAACCAACTGGTAGTAAAACAAAAATAAAAAGATTGTTCAACATTTTAACTGCAAATGGTCAAAACATTCACTTTATTTGCCAAAAATTATACTTAAAAAGGGGAAAAAAGAAGTGTTAATAGTTTATTTGAAAGGTCAAAATATACCAACACATCTTTTTATTTTAAATCTATTTGTTTGTGCATTAATTTTTTTTCTAAAGCCAGATGTGGAAAAACAGGCTGCATCTACATGCAGGTTCTTGTGGTCAGTGGTCATCATATTTGCATTATCTTTCTGAGTCACAAGCAGGGAAGTGTTAAAGTTTCCTAGAAGTGGTGGGCCAGTGATGTAGGTGTGGATGCAAAGGATTATTTGAGGTGGTGCTGATCAGAAGTATAAAAATCAAAGTGTCCAGATCCAAACACACTTTGTTCCTCTGTGACAGAAGTGAACTAGAACTCACAGCAGCATCTGAACTGCAGAAGAGATCTCTGCTCATCTCCGTCTGCATTCCTCTTTTGCTAAGAACTTATTATGTATCATTTAAAATGATTTTCCTTTTAAAGCTGGGCAGCAGGCTCACGTTGAACATCTCCATAAACTGTCATAATTCTGCTGCTACACTAAACACTGCATTCGGTGAGCACACTAAACTTACGTAAGCTGTATATTTGCACGGTGAGAGACCTGTTTTTGCTGATTTGTGTTCAAATACAACAAGATCTTATTTAAACTGACTGTCAGATGTTGCCTATCCAGTTATGTAATGAACCCACTATATACATTAACCACAGACCCTTCACCACATCTTCATCACCTGCTGTTCCAGACAACCAACTTATACCTGAACCACTGCAGGTTAATCATCATCATTAGTAAAGGAAAAACAGGTGAGTGTCTTATTATTTTTATTTTGCAGTGTGTCATTGTTACTACAGAGCACACTGAAACATGTGACAGGAAAGAATAACTGAGTGCAGAAAGGCATTTATATTAAATCGGATTTAAACTTTGTTCTTAATGAACCGGATCTATTATGACCTGGACTTTTATCTATAAAATGGGCTTGTGAAACCCAGAGGAAAACTCTCTCAATATATCTGTAGATATAAATATATATTTATCCAAATCACATCAAGTAAAAAAGGCAAAATGACAAAATTTAAAAAAATAATAACAAAAAGTATAAATTAAAACACAAAATTTTAAGGCAAAAACAAATATCTTGATGTCTTAATACGATGAATATAAAATATAAAGTAATACAACAAGGTTAAATATCTAAACATTTAAACTACTTCAGCTTTTCAAAGCTTCTTTTTCCAGTTGAAAATGACATCATCACGCCTGAATCTGCTTCCAGGAGCCGTCCAGATCAGGCTTGTTCAGGATATTTAGAAATCGTCCTAACAGTTGAAAAATAAAAAATAAACAGAGAACAAAGTAATATATATGATTATAAATAAATAAAAAAGAAAACTATAAATAAAACGACTTCTTTCATTTAAAGAAAAAGGTCTATCAGTCCTCTTGTCGTGTGTGTTTGCAGCTCACAAAGACGACTTGCTGAGCTTCAGGATCCAAAAGGATGTATCTGCCAAATTCTTAATGTGGAAAAATGTCCATGTGTTTTCTTCTCCAGGAGACGATGAAGACACTGTTTGTCTGCACGATGCTCGTGCTGCTCTTTGCTTCCGGATTTTCCAAAGTGAACAATTTTCAACCAAGCGAGCACCGACCTGAAGAAACACCTTATGAAAAGTTTAGAAGACAGCATGTAGATGCTAAGATGACTGAAAAGCTGTGTAACACAGAAATATCAAATAGGAATATCTACAAACTTGACAACAGTTGTAAGGAAACCAACACATTCATCCTCAGCATTCCAGCAAAGGTCAAATCCATTTGTAGAGGTGATGGGAGGTACGATGAAAATAGCGGCATGACGTATAGTACCGCAACGTTTCGCATAATTAAATGTAAGCTAAAGCATCAGGGAGCCAGGAAACCCAGCTGCCAGTATGAAGGCAGGCTTCTCACCAACAGGATCATTGTGGTGAAATGTGAAGGGAAGTTACCTGTGCACTTCGATCGGGACCTTCTACCCTCTGAGAGCAACGATGGCGAGCAACTATGAGGAAAGAGTGGTGTGGAGGGGGGCGTGGTCTGCGATGCTGCTGCAGGTCAGATGGATGTACCTGCGCTGCATTTGCTATCACGCCTCGCCAACTTAAAAGGCTTTGTGCTGTCTGAGTTGTTGGTGTTGTGGATGTGTTGGCTGGCAGTCCACAGACAGACTGATTTACACAACTGTGGAAAAAATAAAATTAATAAATAAAATAAATTGGAAAACATAGATGTGTCATTATTTCATATAGATTTCAAATAACATACCATTTGATGTCAACATGTTTTAGTTGCATTTGCAGTGCTCGTGCTGTTATATTCTTATGATTCTGTTCATTTTATGAGTGTATCCTTCAGCCTTGCTTCACATATTTACTGCTGCTTGATCAGCTTTAGTCCTGCTAGCATCAGCACAGGTAGAAACAGATCACACATCAGAGAATCGGCCGTGCATCTAAATGCAAATGGAAACTAAAAATGAAAACATAGATAACTGAGCTGAACTTCATAGATCTGAAAGTTGACCAATGCATACATAGTGCTAAAAATCAGGTATCGGGAAAACACATTATTTTATATTATGCTGAAGTCAATTGTTATCCTTTTTTAAAACTATATCATATAATAAAGTCTGTTTTGAAGTTTACTATGGTAAAAAAAATGTTTTAAGGCTCTTCAGATATACTGTAACTTCATAGGTATGAACCATCAAAGCATTTTCATCATAAATATAAAACTTCATTAGGTAGATCTGTTCAAATACTCATTAATGCAAATATCTGATCAGCCAATCACATGGCAGCAACTCAATGCAGGTGTAAAAGGTGAGGTCTAAAAAGAACCTTTAAGAAAATATGAATCATCTTAATCAGTCTTTAATTATGAAGCAATGGCCTAACTCCCTCTGACAAACAGACCTGTGGCAAAATTTATAAACCACTTTTGACTTTTTCCAAGGTGAACATTGTCTGGCAGCAGGTGCCCTTCCCCTCCCAGATCACGGTTCATATCTGATTTTCAGCTCTAAAGTTTATTTTTCTCTTCATAACAACTGTGCAAAGGATGATTTCTGAGGATGATGACTCATTTAAAATGCTTGGATGCTGACAATTATGCAGAGTCAGGCATGGAAAGGCTGCTCTTTGTGACAGGTGGGTGCTGTCATACATGGGTGTAGCTGCCAGCTGTCCTCGAGGCTTCACCTCTGCTAAACGTGTGTCTCTGAACTTGACCTCGACTCATAAACTCTCCTGTGATTTTTATTTTGCATCCTTGGTTATTCAAATGAATGATTAATATATTAATATAAATCTATACAGATTTGTCCACACTGGATATGACAGTAAGAGTTAGTAAAGCTCTGTTAACGTGTCCCTCTACAGCCTGTTGTTTCTTAGTTTCACCAGTGAAACTGAATTAAAAACAAAACATAGATGACATATTGTCGCCTAGGCAACCACCAAGCTCCCAGTGCCTACAGACATTCACTAAAACATGCTGGTCATTGGATCGTTTGAATAAATACCTTTAACTAAATATCAATGTTTTCGACATGTCTTAGTTTACATTATTACACAGTTATTATGAGAGAGCATGTCTAATATTTTTCCACTAAACAGTCGTCTTCTCCTTTGGTTTGTTTGTAACAACCATTTATAAAAACTTGTGTTTTGCTTTTGTTTTATTTTTAACTGCAATTCTGGTCGAGTAGCTTTTATAGTGTTAATTCAACATATACTACAAAATAAAATGACTTTTTTTAAAGTACATTTGTGGACATTTTATTTTCAAATTATCCAATCACAGAATCAAATGCACAAAGCCTGTGATGTCATCAAAGGCACAAAGCCTGTGATGTCATCACATTCTGTCATTGGAAGGAGAAATTCAGTCAACTGTAGCAACTCTTTGGTGGCAGAACTACAAAACAACCTGTTTGTTAAAACCAAGATAAGGAAGACACAGAGACGCAGAAGCAGACGCTGAAGCAGACGCAGAAGCAGACGCATATAAAATGGCAGAAGCACAGATGGAAGTGGTCGTGAGCCCAAATATAACAGTTTTGCAAAGATCGGAAAATGACCTCAAAAAAGCCCAAACACCAAATCCTGAAACACGTCCTCTGGCACAAGTTCAAACAGAAGTGGTCGTGAAAGGCAAGAAAAAAAGGGGGCAAAAACAGAAAAGAGTGGCTGAAGAACCCAGACGACCGATTACTCGGGCGTATGCTCGGGCTCTTCTAGAAGCCCAAAACAACGTGGCTGATGGAAGCAACCTGAGAAATGAAGAAGTGTCAGGAAACCCTGAAGGAACCTCTGAAAGGGAAAACCCTGAATCCCTCCCTATGTCAGAACCAAAGGACGATGTGAATATGGAGACAGAGGCAAACATGAATAACGCCAGTGGACAAAACCCTGGGCCAAATGGAGGGACGTGGCAACATCAGCCAAATCCCAGATTTATACCCCATCATGGCAGAGTCCAGTATGATTCATGTTGTGAGATTGCTGCTCTCAGGCATCAACTACAAGCTTCCCAAAACCACCAGAACGAGCTTTACTGGAAACTGGTAGCTGCTAATAAGAGGGCTTCTTATTACCAGTCTAAGGTGACCAAACTTCATGCACAGATGATCGCCGACAAAAAACAGCATGAAGAAACAATTAAAGAGCTCATAGAGCAACTGGAGGAGGCTAATGATAATAATAAGCCTGATAAGAGCAAAACAGAGGTTCAAGCAAAGGACAACCAAGCAGTTGTCATGCTGGATGACATGATCCGTGTCCTGCACGAAGACGTCAGCGACCCTACCACAGAGCAGTGTGTGGATTCTTCTACACAAACCACAGAGGCTTCACACACGGACTGTGTAGGTCTGAAGGAGGCTCAATTTGAAGTCCAATACAAGACTCAACAAGAGCAAATAGGAACACTCCAACAACAGCTCCTAGAAGCTCAACACCAACTCAAGGAACAGGAAGACAAACATAGGCAGGACCAGGAGACACTGAACATGGAAATCAGTGAGCTTAAATCCCAGCTCTGCTCCAACAAGGAGCTTCATGACATGAAAGTAGAGACTCTTTATCAAGAGTTGAAAGAAGTCAAAGCGTCCTACATTAAAATCACACAGGAGCAAAATGAACAAAATTCCAACACAGCAAATGGAAAATCTGAGCTTCTGGTGGAAAAAGACACCAAAGAACAGGACAAGGAAGAAGAAGAAGACTCCCTGACATCAACTGAGATGTCTCTGCATGACTCTCTACAACAAACAGAAGACAGAGAGAAAACGATAACTACCAATCCAGCTGAACTCGAAACTGAAGCTAAGACTGTGCCAGAGAAAAAACCCAAGAAGAAGAAGAGGAACTGGCTGCGTCGGCTTTTCAGCTGTACCAGTCCACAGACAGACTGATTTACACAACTGTGGAAAAAATAAATAAATACAAAAAAAATAAATAAATTGGAAAATATAGATGTGTCATTATTTCATATAGATTTCAAATAACATACCATTTGATGTCAACATGTTTTAGTTGCATTTGCAGTGCTCGTGCTGTTATATTCTTATGATTCTGTTCATTTTATGAGTGTATCCTTCAGCCTTGCTTCACATATTTACTGCTGCTTGATCAGCTTTAGTCCTGCTAGCATCAGCACAGGTAGAAACAGATCACACATCAGAGAATCGGCCGTGCATCTAAATGCAAATGGAAACTAAAAATGAAAACATAGATAACTGAGCTGAACTTCATAGATCTGAAAGTTGACCAATGCATACATAGTGACAACACATTATTTTATATTATGCTGAAGTCAGTTTTTATCCAATTTTATAACTATATCATATAATAAAGTCTGTTTTGAAGTTTACTATGGTAACAATTCATCTTTTTAGGCTTTTCAGAAACACTGTAACTTCATAGGTATGAACCAACAAACCATTTTTCATCATGACAATAAAAAATAAATCTAAAGGAGATAAACATCACAACTGTTCAACCAAGCATTAAGTCCATTTTGAAACAAAGAACGATGTACACTCAGCCAATCACATGGCAGCAACTCAATGCAGTGTAAAAGGTGAGATGTAAAATAAAACAATTAAAAATATTAATTAATCTTAATCAATCTTAAAATATGAAGCAATCTTCTAACTCCCCTTTACATACAAAGCTGTGGCCAACCTTACAAACCATTTTGAATTTTTTCCAGCCGAGGCGTTCAAAATAACCAAACTGCTGATAGTCACGGTTTAATTTGGGCAGCTGCCTGCCTAATATAATGTAAAATCATCACAATATTTTACACAAAGAGAGTAAATGTATCCTTGTACTCAGCTAAGACAGCTGGGCTGCTGTGGCTTGTGTTTATGTTCAGAGTGACATCTGATTTAAAAGCAGACTGTCATGGTTGCGGCTGTGTGCAGGCAGGATGAGGACCCAAACGCAAGCTCACGGAGGCAGGAATGAACTCAAAACACAGCTTTATTGCTGGAGAGAGAAACCATACAACCTAAACGAGGAAACTATAACGTAATACACAGAGAAACACACGGCCATGAATGAGGGAGAACGCGACACAGAACTGAGGGAGACGCAGACATAAATACACAGAGGGTTAACGAGGGAAGTGGGAGCACACGGGGAACACAGGTGACACTGATAATCATAACAAGACACGGCAGGAGTGAACGCAACACTGACGGGAGACTGTCAAAGTAAAACAGGAAGTACACGGAGGTTCAGAGAGGAGGAGAGACAGCACGGGGAGAGCACGGACATAACGGGCTGGGAAAACATGGAATAAAACTCAAGGAGGGGAAACGAGGGCTCACAGATAAACAGAGGGGCACACAGGAGGTAATCAAATAAGGAACATCTTAACAGAAACCATGGCATAAATAAAGAACAACACACAAAACATATGAAAACTAAGAATGCTGGGCCAACATGGCCCAGGATCATGACAGACAGCAAAAGACACTGAGCAGCATATCAGTCAGCATGGGAAAAATGCCATAGATTTAAGGAACCAGGCTAAAATAATTGGTTTCTAGTGGGTTCTATTGTAAGTGCTCTATATTTCAGCATGACATACTGTATGCATCCTACACTGAGAACCCTTGAAGCTGATCATCAGGGTATGCTGTGTACTTCTTACACAGAAGATAAAATAACATGCAAAGATTTTAGATGGTTGTGGTTGGTCCTTACACACAGATGTAAGGTCAAAAAAAAAATCACCCACAATGGATCGTTCACAGACGCTGGTCCAGTGGAACCCACTTCCACAAAGGCTGCACCTGCTCTGGCAGAACAGGAAGCATCAACTACATAGTAGCTATTTTCATAATTAAGACATCAACTATAGGTGTTCCCAAAATGTGCCATGTTGTCTGCACACCTGACAGTTCAATAAGTCCTGTGTTGATTACAGATGGTGGTTGTTTCCAGAAACAGCACTTGCATAAAACAAGTACAGAGCACTTTATGAGCCAACCTGCTTCTTTAATGAGCATTTAGGTTGTTTGTATTCAGTGTTCACAGATAATATGCTCATTAAAAGGGGGGATCCACTATGTCCTTCTTCACAATCCTGTCTGCCAACTTTAAGAAGAAATCAGAGTGACGCAGAAGCTTTAAAACAGTGTTCAGAATAATCAGTGATGCTTTTATCTGAACTGATGACAGATAAAGATGAACGTGAGTGTGGCAGAAGAGTAAGTTCTCCCTCTTTCTTGGAAGTATACAAAAGTCTGTTGTTTCTAAAAAGTTCATAAACAAACAACAAGTTCTTACAGAATGAGACGTGAAGCCTGGAGACGAGCAGTTCAGACACGCTGTTATTAAATTCTACCTGAGCAGGTTATAGTTCACCTCAGTTACGGAAGAACAAATAACACTTGGCTCTGGGAGCTTCAGTTTTTATACACTGTCGTAGCACCACCCTAAGCCATCATTTGCATCAACACCTACATCACTAGCCCAGCAGTTCTAAGAAACTTCTCTGTTTGTGGTTCAGAACCTAATGTGACACCAATGAGCACAACAGCATGCAGCTGCAGGTTGTTGTTCATACCTGGCTTTACAATAAAGAGCCATGTTTGCAGGCAGCTGTTTGAAGTTTTGTGTAAAATATCATTTTTATAGAAATAAACCAAATGTGTCTAAATATATTAAGTAAACAATCAGAATAAGAACATTTTGAAATAAAATCCAAAAACTGCATCTGGCTTAGTTTTTGTTGAATAAATAATGACTCTGTGTAATATGTCATGTGTTGTATATGTAAGTTGTATTTGTACAATGAAGCCAGGCTTTCTTTGTGTTAGCTGCCTGACAAAACCTAAAACTCTAGTCAGAGATTGCAGGTGTCACAACAGACATGATCAGCTTTCTCTGTCGATCCTATCTTTCTGTTTCACACTCTGTGCACTCATAGAAAAAAATCTTTAAAAAAAACAATCACATGACTCTTCTTCCACACAACATGATCCCTGAGTGCCGCCTGCTCCAACCAGACATGTTCTCACAGCGACGATGGTGATAATTAAAATCTACAAAGAACGTGATGAACATTATTAAAATGCAGCACTGTTAAAGCAACGTGATTAATGCTGCATTAAAATGAGCCTTTAGCACATAGAGATGATTCAACCGTTTCATTTGACTTCATTGTTTCTAAGGCAGATGCTACACCAGTGAAGGTGCACTTAGTTTTCACACACTGCTTCTGCATTGTGTCTTAGTTTTAGTGGATTAAATAATGACACAGTGTTTGTTTGTTTTTCTTTAGTAACAAATGACCTCAGACCAGCTTATAATATTTTATAAACAAATAAGCATAAATGCATAAACTCAGCCTGGAATCACATGGGATAAACATGGGATGTGCATTTTTTTATTTGTTTTGTGTTACTGAGTCTTGCAAGAATGCCAACCTTACCAGCAGCAGCTTGGTTTTTTTGTTTGTTGTTTTTTTAATTGAATGAGTGCTGAAAGTTGAGCAACAGCTGTGACAACGAGAGAAGATGGAGCCAATCAGAAACAACTGTGAAAATGTACAATATGCAAGCTAAGAAAGCAAAGTGTAGCAATGTTGCCATCATTTTTGTTGTTGTGGGATTTTTTTCAACATTCACTGAAAATCACTTCTCTCATATTTCCTCTTTATTATTTTCATCACTGTTTAAGAAACGTAACAAAGTCTTATAAAGCATCTAAACCAGCATCATGAAGTGATGTTTAAAGATGGCAGCAAGCTCACAGCATCTCTCAACTCAAGAGCAACATTCAAAGTGCACAGGCTGAAGGAAAGTATTGATTTTATCACATGCAATTACAATACGCCTTTTCATCTGTATCTGGATGTACAATGGGTATCGTTGTTTGTCCCAGCAGTTTACAATACAGAATGTGCACGTCTGTGGGGCTTTTATAAAGATTTCTATTTGCATTGATACAATTGCTTGGATCACAAATTGTTCTAACTTGATTAAAGTCACCAATGATAAAGGTATTCTTGCGCTTACAGTTACCATTATTATCTCTGTTTGCTATCAGATCATCACATCCCCCTTGTGGGATCATGTTGATGATATGCTGGTTTTCTGAACACGTCCGTTAGTCATGCAGAGCACAGTGCCAGAGAGCGCCACCAGCAGGAACATGGAAGTCTTCATTGTATTTCTATATCGAAAAAGTAAACAGAGTGAATATATAAATCAGTATTATTTCATTTCATTTATTAACTTGTTTATTTTTGTTTCCTAAATGTTAATCGTGCTTAACTATTAAAGTAAAAATACAGATAGATAGGAAACTCTCTGAAAAGTCAAACTGTTTTCAGTGAGTTTATATATTTGCCAGAGGAAAGGTCAGAATCTGCATATCTGACCACTTTGAATCAATTTATATCTAAACAGAAATCAGTAAAAGTTCAAATCAGTTTATCAATATCCTCACTTATGAGGATATTGATATCCGTATAACTGGAGTTATTATAGATTTTCATACATGACATTTGTGAAAAAGGCGAGGGTGTCAGGGTCCCTGTGTCTACCCGGTCGCCTCAGTGTGGCTACATGTGTTTTTTTGTTTTGATTTTGTCCCCGCTCTCTCCCTCCCTCCTTCTCTCACTGCCTGGGCGGAGCTCATCTGTGGGCTCCTGCCCTTGGCCCACGCACCTGGTGACACCTGTGGCTCATCACCCAACAGTGTTCCAGTCCCCTTATAAGATGGCAGCCCTGTATTTCTCGTCGCTGGACCGTTGCCGACTCTCGTCAGTGTTAACCCCAGCTCAGTTCGTTCTCGTGTTTCCCTAGCGATCTTCTTACAGTAACCTTTTGCATCTCTGTGAATAGATTTCCCTGGACCTGCCCCTGTGTTACCTGAGCGATCAAGTGTGTGAGGATTGGAGCGAGCTTTTGTGTTTCTTGTGGAGTGTGAAGAGGAGCGTGGAGCGTGGATGGAGTGAGGACTTTGGAGCGTGTGTGGACTGCAAGTGTCTTTCCCCCCTCCTGTTCGTGTGTGGATTCCCGGAACCCGTCTTTTCCCCACTGTGTAAATAGATCACCTGGTGCTTCTGTAAATAAAAAACCTTTATTGTTCCCTACTCAGAGCCTACGCGTGAGTCCGTTCAGTCCCGTTGTGACAGAGGGTAAGGACGTAAATCGACTGGTAAAGAGGGACTGGTGAAGAGTCTGCAGCCGCAGCACCGATCCATCTGTCCATCTCCTGTTCCCTTCTCTGATCACTCGTGAACAAGACTGCGAGTTTTGTAACTTAATAAAAGCAGTAATTTGTTTGCCAGAGGGCCCCTTCCACGTCACACCCTGTTCTTTCCTTCTTGTCTTATATGAAAATTCACTTTGTGGAGCTTTTTGGGAAATTGTTAAACTTCAGGAAGATTCTGAACATGCCCCATCGTTTAGCCAGCTCTTTGGAGCTGAGCAGGTTCAGGCCTGTTGTTGTAAGTTTTATAAAACGATCTCATTTAAACGGATAATCCAGCTGAAGCTTCAGACAGCCGTCAGACAGTGAAACACTGCCATCTGCTGGACGCGAATAACAAAGACGCTGCTTTGACGGGTGAGGGAGTTTCAACAAGTCTGCAACGACTCAAGCATCAAACTACAGAACTATTCTAGCGGACATGGTGCTCTAATGACTGCTTCATTAACGCAGCTCAGAAAGGATCAAACATATCAATAAATTATAAAACACAAAACGTCTCTTATTGCCCAGGGCGCAGGAAGTGAGTGACCACTTAAGTGTGTTCAACAGGAAGCTAAAGACTGGTGCTGTTAAAGTGTTCAAAAAACAGCAGGAGCTCGGTGTGAGGCCACAGTGGGCCAAAAAACACAAGATGACCTCCAGCGAGGACAAAATGTATCTGGACGTCTCTGTGAGCATCTGTCTCACTGTGTAAGTGTAGCACAGTGTCTGTGTGTGCATGGCTGGGCAAGAGAGACAGCACAACTGAAAGCCAGCACTCAGACGAGGACCCGGTGCATCGTCTGTCTCATCTCAGCCAGTTTACTTACAAACTCTTTAAGTTTGAATTTTAAAGCCGACAATGTGCACAGGGCAGTGATATTTAAAATGAAGGTAAACTATTCCAATCTCTGCAGCCCCAATTGTGTATCTCACACACACACACACAGTCCTGAATTCATTACTGAAGTCTCATCCAGACGTTCAATGTGCTCTGTAATTAAATTGAGACGTGGGGTCAAAATTCCCACCTAGATTGAGTGAGATGAAATAGAAATCGGCTCTCCTCTAACTGACTTTATAGAAATAATTACATAAGCTGCATTTATAACTGTTATTAAATAACAGCAGCACACGAGAACTGAAGTGTAATCCCAGCACATTTCGCTTCGCTTGCACTGATTCTTTAGAGATGACGACCGTGGTGGGTAATTAAGGGCAAACAATATACAAGTGGCGTGAAAAATGGAGGCTGCATTACCTTTCCAAAGCTTCCTTTCCCGATGGCCCGCAGTATCTGGAAGTGGTCAAAGTTTACTGTGGAGAAAATGAGAAGCAGTTAGTGAGAACGTGTCAGTTTGAGCTGAGCTATAAAACAGGGAACATGACATGTACAGCACTGTGCAAAAGTCTTGAGCCATCCCTCATTTGCTTCCAGGGATCCGGACTTCCCTGTAATCTTTAAAGTGGTATTAAGGAATAGCTCTCCAGGCTTTTTAAAGTGTTTCTGATTTTTAATCCAGGGCTTGTATTTGACCACTTTTTGTCTGTTAAGACCCTTCACACTAATCTCTGAAACATTCAAACATAAACAGACACCTAAGTCACGGAAAGGACCAGAAAACTTAACAAAGAACCAATTTTAAATTGTATCTGTACACATTTACTTGCAGCCTATTGCAAAAAAACAAAAGCCCACATCATTTGTTCTCACTTCTTTAGTTGAAGAATGCAGTTAATAACTCCGTTAACACAGACTGACCTGGCAAAACACGAAAAAATAAGGGGGTGGTTCAAGACTTTTGCTCGGTACTGTATGAGAAATGAAAATGTGCACTTCACAATGTATCGCTGCACTTCGGCAGTACTGTGAAGATTAAATGTTTTTTTCTTCCCGATGCATGTGAAAGGTTAAGACTTACATCTCCAAATGTACTGGAACTGATTTGAACCAGAGGACTCAGCCACACTGTTACTATGTACTGCATAAACACGTTTACCGATGAAGGTAAATCAGACGCTGTCCTGACTGTGTGGCTAAATTTTGTGCTGAAAGCATCAAATCAATTGAATATGATTAACTTGCTATGAGAGGTTTTTACTCCAAGTGTGACTTTTTCTGGCTTCATACACCTTTCAGGGTCAAATTCAAGCACTTTGTGAGCACGTTTAATGTCCATTTTCAACATTTTCCAGCACATTACCATAAAAAGGATGCATATTTCACTTCGCATCACCTGAGTAAGACCACGTGAAAGGCCAAATTAATAAGTCTTCTCATCAGATATTGATGCTTCTTTCTTATGTGACACAAAAAACAGGAGGAGACAGATCTTTGCTTGTGTTGTTTTTTAAGTTCATTCATTCAAAACTAACTGTAAGACGCTTAACTACATTGCAGTCTGTGTTATTGTTGTAGACCTAATTATCACCTTTAAAGTGTTTGTGCTAATAACATCATGTAGAGTAAGACAGGCATAGAGAACAGCACTGACTGGGAGAGGCTTTGAACAGATGACATACTCAGATCAATTCAACACTTTAGACTTTAAAAATGCACAAGCGTCTTTCAAAAACCCATTTATTTAATCTATCATCATTGATATTATTATGTACAGTTATAATGTTCATCTCCCTTAAATAAACAGGCAGCCTTAAAGTGTGAAATAGTCACTTGTCTACTGTCTCAGTGGCTGATAGTGCCCCACAGGCCTCAATGTCAGCTTGAAGCCATCATGTTTCAATTGTTTAATGAGAAACAGATTTTGAATGAAAGCGAGGAAACTTCGGTAGCACAAAAAAGTGCCTATTCTTTGTTCCCATATGGTTCAGTCATATTACCGTCATTTCCCCCTAAGCTGTTCCCAAAGACACCAGGTTAATACTTGAAAAGGCTGCAGCGATACACAAAAATATCATCAATATTCTGTTTACTTGGTGACAACGTCGCTTTTAGCCTTCAATCAGAAAGCCTGACGTTGGCTAGTTAAGCATCGGGCTAACGTTTAACGCTTTCACTTGAGGGAAGTAACTCGTATTACTGCTACTGCTGTGTAATCTTGGTTCAATTCACAGCATATTCTACAAGTTACCCTGCAATAACTAACTGTTAGAATAGCGCCACCGTATTGTATCGCACTGAGTGCACTTCAATCCTTTATCCCGCGAGTTTGCTAGCTAGCAAAATAATAATACCAATTTGAAACAAATAACATGTGTAACGTACACACTGGAGAAAATTATTTACTAGTACTTACGCAAACTCCCCCGTTGTGAAAACGTACAAATCCTTCTTGTATTTTTCGTTTTCCAGCAAACACTCATTAAAACGGCCTCCAGGCACATTAGCGCACTCACCCCCGACTGATCAGGGAGGGGGTGAGGGGTCACACACTGAAACAGACTAACGTGCAGAGGTACAGCCCAGGCAGAGAAATGTTGCTTTTAGACTTTGCGACTCGTTTTATTTCTCTATCTGATAAGAAAACTATTCAATCAGATAGTTATTTGTGGTGAATGAAATACGGTTACAGTTTCAAGACGTTTTAAGCACCAAATCCGAAATCCAAGCACTGCAATATTAAAATCCAATTCAATTTCTTGTTTGCTCCGAAATCTACGACATGACTATATACAGAAAAGCTTGACATGGTATGCAAAAAAAAAACCCCGAAGACAATACAAATACAAATACATGAACAAAAAAGGTTTTAACTGTCAGTTATGTCATTTTAAAATTTTCCAAAACTAACATTTTCTTTGATTGACTGATATTAAATTGATTAGGGTCAAGTTTAGTGTGAACAATATTACACAAACAAGCACGTGTGTGCGCATGCGCACATATGAGAATCCCTTCGATCGCTTGTGACGCGGTAACTTTGCTTTGATCCTTTCTGACGTCATAACTTTGCTTTGATCCCAAAACCCATAAATAGGAGCGCTCACCTGTTACTTTATGCTTAACGGACGTTGACCTGCAGCAACTGAAACCCTTTCGAGAAGTTTTGAGAGCAATTTACGAGAGAAACCAAAACAAGTTCCGTTTTGTTTCTCACCAATCCACAGCGCAAACAGACACATTACACCATGTCAGCCAACCCATCCTTCGGCTCAGATGAGCTTGGAATATCTAAAGGGACCATTTTGGGAGATCACCACATGGTGGAGGCTTTCCTTTGTTAGCTGCTGCTGTTACAATTGGTTATTGTGCACCTGAGGTTATGCTTGGCATTCCATACGACAAAGCAATCGACATGTGGTCTCTGGGGCTGGTAGCTGTGGAGCTTGCTACAGGGGTGCCTCTCTATCCTGGGGAAGACGATTATGACGTTTTGAAATTCATAATTGAAACCCAGGGTCAGCTACCAGATCATCTTCTAGAGTCTGGCTTGTACACTGACAGCTATTTCATCGAGGATAACCACAACGAACAGCGCTGGACATTTAAGACCCAAGAACAATTTCAATACGAGACAGATTATCGATCCAAGGAAACTCGATATATAAAACTTAAGCGTCTCGATGACCTCGAACAACTGCTGAAGGTTAGGCGAGGACCGGAAAATGGCCAAACATTATTTGTAAGGCTAATCAAAGAAATGTTGGCCTTGGATGCAAATCAGCGCATAACACCCTCGGAGGTTCTGAAGCATCCCTTTTTCGACCCTGGCCTCTCAAGGAGAACCCCCTGCACGGACATGAATAGTACAGGGGGACAAAACCTTGTGCTCTCTCAGCAGCAATCATCGTTTGGGTGGCCAGAATTCTAGGGGAGCTAGAAAATTCTTGTGGAAAAAAAGCCCAAAACAATAACATCAACAAAAACAACCAATGAATATGGTCTTAAACTTGGGCACAATTTGGCTTGAAATCCATCAACTAATCTCTCAATATTCAAAGCGGAACAGCAGACAACTTACCATCACATCAGTCCTTCAATCAGACCTACAACAAACGTCTTCCTTCTCTCACCCCAACCGGTCGCAGCAGATGGCCGCCCCGACCTGAGCCTGGTTCTGCCGGAGGTTTCTTCCTGTAAAAAGGGAGTTTTTCCTTCCCACTGTCGCCAAAGTGCTTGCTCATAGGGGGTCATATGATTGTTGGGTTCTCTGTATGTACTATTGTAGGGTCTACCTTACAATAATACATACAGCCTTGAAGTGAGTGGTGATGTGATTTGCTGCTGAATGAATTGGGAACTAATTGGAAATCTGGATATTAATTAAATAAACCTGCTTTGAGCATCAATTAATTGTTGTTTGAAATTCTTTATAAATATATAAATATAGTGCCACTCTTCTACTGTTTAAATTGCAACTGTTTAAAACTGACTAATTTATTCATACACTTGAGCATAAACACACGCACAGTAAATGGCCTGTATTTGTACAGCGCTTTACTTAGTCCCCAAGGACCCCAAAGAGCTTTACACTACATTCAGTCATTCACACATTCACACACTGGTGATGGCAGCTACATTGTAGCCACAGCTGCCCTGGGGCGCACTGACAGAGGCGAGGCTGCCGGACACTGGCGCCACCGGGCCCTCTGACCACCACCAGTAGGCAACGGGTGAAGTGTCTTGCCCCGGGACACAACGACCGAGACTGTCGGAGGCGGGGCTCAATCTGGCAACCTTCCAATTACAGGATGAACTGCGAACTCTTGAGCCACGATTGCTCTATATACACATATACTTTACAGTACTAGTCAGTGCTTACATACTAGTTCTTTTCCCTACTTTTTCATGCTTACTGGTACAAATGCCTGTTACTAGAGTTAAATGCTATCAATGTATTCTCACAGTTATGGAACTGTACAAATGCATACAAAATAACGCTCACGTAAACATAACTGTGCACTAGTTTGCCCTTATTGCTGCAGTTTGTTTCAAGTTGTTCTCTCACACACACACACACACACACACACACACACACACACACACACACACACACACACACACTATGTAACGTTTCAGCAAGAAAATACCGCCACTCCCCCCCACAGTGACACCACCACCACTAGTCTGCACAGCTGACATGAGGCAGCATGGATCCATCCTTTCATGCTATTTATGCCAAATTCTGACCCGACCATCTGCATGTCAGAGCAGAAATCAAGACTCATCAGACCAGGCAACATTTATCCAATCTTCTCATGTCAAATTTTGAGAACTGTAGCTTCAATTTCCTGTTCTTAGCTGACCAAAACGCTCTTCTGCATTCTTTGGTTGCAACAAATGGTTGTATGAGCTACGGTTGCCTTCCTATCAGACATTTTTCTCTGACCGTTGACATCAATAAGGCAGTTTTTCCAAGAGAACTGCCTTTCACTGGATATTTTCTCATTTTTGTCACCGAAAAGGGTGTCTGTGTTACTTCTTGTCTTATATATATTGTCTCTGTTTTCCTCTGTCCTTTGTCAGTGTCTGTTCACCTACCCCTGTGTCTCCATATTCCCAGTGTTCAAGGTTTCCGAGTGTTTTCCCAGTTTAGGTTTTCATGGTTGGTTCTGTTTGCTACTCAGCCAGAATAAACAGCTCGCTCTTTTTAAAAGTAGGCTCCAGAATGGATGATGGCATGTTCGCATGTCTTTATGCAACACTGAGTGTGCTGAACTAAAGGTAGGCCTAGTTTCATTTTCATGGTCATTATTATCATGACAATGATTACGCCTTATTCTGATTATTTCTCCCTTTTGGAGATGTAACATTTACATGAGGGGTGTAGGAACATTTCCCCCTAAATATTTTTAGATAAATTTTTGTTGAAGTCACTGTTTTTGTCGTATTGATGATGCAGCTAGAATAAGTGCTTTTAAATAAAAGAATAACCATTCAAAGTGCTCAGTGGTGAAACTGTAACTCTTTCAGAGTTTGACAGCTGGACAAGTGATGCCGTATTTAAAGAAACATGAGATGAGTGCAGCATATTATCTGAACAGAGATCATTCAATGAGCAAGAATAAACACTGAAAGAGAAACACTTCACTGTTGATTATCATATGAAGTCTAATAAAAGCTGTTAATCTGTTAATATCCTGCTAATCTGCATACAGCAAATACAGAACATGCGACTTTAAAGCATCCAGCAAAGTGATAACTGTCCTCTGCCCACTAAGTAGTGACTCTACAAAAGATTATTTTCAATATCATCTTTATATTATATTTAGTTATTCTCCAGCGCAACAATGTAAGGAGCTCTGTGATTGGTTAGGAAAGGACAGACTGGCCACCTCGATTTTTCTTCACTGCACATTGATCCATAGCTTTGCTCTGTAAAGGCTAACAAAGTGCTTTTGCTTTACAAAGACATTCAGCGTCGGTATTCACTCTTTTAAAATGCCACTGAACACTGGAGTGAAATGGAGCCCTGATCCTCAGAGTTTTATTGTTGCTAACATTTCTTATAGATAGCACAGATAGTGCCCCACTGCAGTAATCACTCATGTCTAGATATTCCTGTTAAAAATGAGTTTTTCCTCCCCACTGTAACATGGCAAACATAGCAAACGGATAATCCAGCTGAAGCTTCAGACAGCCGTCAGACAGTGAAACACTGCCATCTGCTGGACGCGAATAACAAAGACGCTGCTTTGACGGGTGAGGGAGTTTCAACAAGTCTGCAACGACTCAAGCATCAAACTACAGAACTATTCTAGCGGACATGGTGCTCTAATGACTGCTTCATTAACGCAGCTCAGAAAGGATCAAACATATCAATAAATCATAAAACACAAAACGTCTCTTATTGCCCGGGGCTCAGGAAGTGAGTGTGTTCCTTATAGCCCAACACGTTCTCACTCCCAACTCGTCAAACGTGTGACGCATGGTCAGGCTCCCTCTGCTTCACTTATGGACCATATGGACCACCAGGTAAGACCATTTAAACGGACAGCATTTATAGAATGACTATTAAAAGTCTGCGAGTGTCAGTAATGTTAATGTGGTTATGTTAGTAATACACCGAGTGCTAATATAACAGCTTTAAGATGCATTTGTAGATGTTATTACGTGTTTTACCGTCTTTATGGTGCTAGCTTAAAGTTACGGTGTAAACGTTAGCTTATATTGGAGGAAAGCTGTTACTGTTTAAACGATGTTAGCACAGAAATATTAGCTTCTGTCATGACTGATGAAGTTACTAGTTAATAAAGTTTCCAGTAAAGTGTTTAATCGCAGCCACAGACTGACAGCAAATATCTCGATTAGCTTCAGTGCATCTGTAATAAATATTAATAGCTGTAATAAATAAATAGCTGTGTGAACAAAGCCTGGCTGCTTTAATCCTGCATGACAAACCTGAGGATGCAGGTTATTATTACTCTTTCCTGCTGGCACACCTGTCACACCTGAGAGTCAGCTAGAAACTCACAGTGACGTGGACATCATGCAAAGACTGCCAGACTCTGTAATACTGCAAATGATCAGTGACTCAGGTTATCACTAAACTTTAAACGGCACCTCTGTGTCTCTGTGTGCTGAACATCTAGGATTGAGTCAGGCTGCATTGACTGTGGGACTTTAATGTGTTAAAAGCAGGTTGAAGACGGCTCAGAAACATTTGAAGATTAAAATTTAGCATTATGGCTGCTGGTGGTTTGTAAAGCCTCTACTCAGCTGTATTTTTGTTACTAATTTATGTTTGTTGTTGTTTAACACAGATTTCAGAAGAGCAAATATGCTTAATAGTTTAACTAGATTTCATTT
Source organism: Rhamphochromis longiceps (assembly GCF_057381845.1). Classification (NCBI taxonomy): domain Eukaryota; kingdom Metazoa; phylum Chordata; class Actinopteri; order Cichliformes; family Cichlidae; genus Rhamphochromis; species Rhamphochromis longiceps. The sequence goes on along the minus strand of NC_140559.1, from coordinate 69,119,413 downwards.
GTCAGTGTGGGACTGCTGAGTCACCTGAAGAACTCATTTCATTCATTCTCCACATGATGTTCATTTACAGAAATGTTTCACAGGAACTGATTTCTCCCAAAGGGTGAACTAGTGTGTTTCCATAGATTACCTCTGTATGAATGTACTTCTTAAATGAAGGCAAGTGTTTGTCCTTTTTTGTTCCTCAGGTACAGTACGTGATATCAAGGGCAGGCGGTCATCACTGGGGGTAGACAAGAAGCAGACGTACTTCCAAGAGGGAGCTGCAGTGAGGTCAGAGGTCAGAATCTGAAACAGCTCAGGTTTATATTTTAGAGGTTATAAAAAATCAAAATGTATTATTTAAAGAAACCTTTAAATAATAGTCATAATTATGATTATTATAAGAAATATCAAACATTTAAGTGGATTTTCTGTTACACATATCGTGTTAGCCCTGCAATAAACTGGCAGCCTGTCTGTCCTGTATCAGCTGGGATAGGCTTCATCCTCCTGCAACCCTGAATTGGATACATTGTATTCCAATTATGTAATCTGATCATTTACAAACTCAAGGTATCTAATCAAAATGTAAGTGATGCCGCCCTTGACAGACAGGGAGATTTTATTCCTCAAAGACCATCATCCAGTCGAAGTACTAGTTGCCACGTGGTCAGTGTTCTCACAACCATTGATTTTATCTCACAACTTGTTTTCACCAAAGAATTTCAGTAAGTAAATATTCTTCAATCTCTTTTTCCCCCCAGTGTCTGCAGATCAGCATCAGTGTCCACGTGAAGAACCTAGTTATGTTGCCAGTGTCAACCCAACAAAAGGTACTTTACCTTCTTGTATATATTGTGATTCCTTTACTTTTATATTTGTTGTTATAGTTGAGTTAGGCAGGGCTTTTGTGCAGTCCTAAGAAACATACTGCCTAGAGTGTTTTTCACTTTGTGGAAGAGTTTCTTTATTTTTTTTCTGTTAGTGTGTGGAACTGAGGTGCTTCGTCAGGAGCTCCTTCAGTTGTTGGAGGATGGAGAAGAGGACGCAGCCATGACTTGTGAGACGTTGTCTGAGTCAGCTGCTACTCACTGGGCGATCAGAAACATGGTGTCCTTGCTAAAGTGGAAAGAGGCCAGGCCTTGTCTTATAGACAATATGTTAGCTACTCTGGATCCACAGTCACACCGTGTGTGTCAGTGTGGCAAACAAGTAGTTGTGAGGTGTCTGGACTGCCTGCCTCTTCCATTCCTTTGTGCTGACTGTGATATTGCAGTTCACACACGCTTTGTCCTGCACAGCAGAGAGGCAGTAACAGGAGGGTTTTTGCAGCCTTCATCAGAGTTTCACAATCCAATAGGTACGGTTTTTAAGTCTTATGCATTTATTGCTATGTACTATGAGTGTGTGCTGTTATTGTATATTTATTGTGTATCATTTAATTTCCAATTCTTTTTATATATATTGTGTGTTTTTAATGTTAGTTCGGCTGTTGCCTGTGCAAAGACCAGACTGTGTGTGACTGCCCAGCAGGTAACGTTGAGGTTTCACCCGGTGCAATTGTGGCTCTTGTAACCATAAATGGTAAGTTGCTCTTTTGTCACACAGTACATACACAATAGATGTGTTTGCAGGTTTTATTGCAAATTGTACATTGCTACATTGTTTTGAATTACCCTCGGCCCGCAGTATATGTGGGCACCTGTCAAAGGTCATTTGGATTTACCAGACCGCTTTGAAAACAACATGGGAAAAAATGAATGTCTTTGTTGAGCCATGACTGGATTTCTCCTTATCCTTCCTAAAGGCCGTTATAACCTTGCACTGCCAGTGGTGAGCTGCACCAGCTGTGGCCTAATGTGGTCCCCCTCAGTTAAGGACTTCCAGGGTGGTGGATATTGGCCTGGCACCTTAAATTTCTGCACCCTGTTTTCAATGGATGTCTTTCAGTCTTTCTATGACATTAAGAAGCTGCAGCAGGGATGTCACTTAAGGCCTTTGTCAAAGTGCTGGATGAACGAACAGCCCATTTTGGAAGGGTGAGTTTCTAAATTTGTCAAGTTTAAGGAAATTGTGCAAATCAATGTTTATGATGACTGTCCGTGAATATTCTGTTGTTTGTCCTCTACTTAAAAGACTGGCCGAATATCAGCTGATGCCTTCAGCAAAAGTTTCTTGGAGTGGAGTGCTGTAAAGTTTGAGGTGGACAGGATGTGCAAGGAGCCATGCTTTAGCTGCCCTGCCTGCACTCCAGACATGCTCGCCGTCTCAGTTGATGGAAACTGCAAGCTTTATCGCTTTCAATCAAATGCAAGGTACGTTATGCATTGTGTACATAAATCAAATATGGATTTGTACAAAAATTGTATTTTGATGTTTCTTTTCAAACAACTGTCACCGTGTTCGTTCAGCACTTCAGAGCAGGCGAACTTTGAAGGTGTCTTCATTGAGAAAGATGAGGAAGTTGCTGAGTTTGTGAAATACATCCAGAGACACACAAATGATGTAAGATACACATATATATCAGTGCTGTCAGCGTTAATCTTGTTAAAATGACGTTAACGCCATAACCATATACTCATACGTGTGTGTGTGTGGATACATATTTGGATGGGTGGATATTTATTTTGTTTTTCTCTTGGTGTTGTCGTAATACTATTTACTTGACTTTATCTTAATGTGTACTTCATTTTGAGTAGCTCACACTTGGATGTGCGAGGTATACTGCAGCTTGTAGTCTTGGATACGTTTAAGACATTTTGTTATAAGGTTGAATGAATTCAGCAGTCATGTATTGTGACCTCCTTTCTATAGATCAAATGGGGAGGTGCGTTTCAGGATGGGGCCGGTTCTACAGTTGGAGAAGAGGTGGAGCAAGTAAACAGTTTCCTGTCTAGGGCGGCCATCACAACGAAGTACATGTCTAAAGCAGGTGTGTGTCTGTGTGTGAGATTCCACTCAGTCTCCTGCTCATTCATTCTTATTTGTATACTAACTGAAATGCAGGGCGAACAGACATGCTGAGCCTCCTGGCTTTGGGCTGGAACAAAAGGAAAGTGGAACAACTGGGCCGCACTTTGAGCCAGAGATATCTAAAGGTCATTTTTTCAACACCCATTTTAATGTGTGTGGTAATGGGGGGGAAACACCAGTACTCTAAAAATGTCCATATGAATGACATTTATTAATGTATTCTTAGATCATAAGGATCCTTAGAGAACAAGTGGAGAGCCTGAATGCGAGCAGAAATGAGCTGGGTGTGGATGACGACACACTGCAGCAGTGGGCTGAAGGTGAGTCTCAATATAATGCACTCGTGTATAACAACAGGACCCACCATGGCCTCATTAAAGAACTTAGAGTTAAGATCTTTCTGACAGTGTCAACAAACAATGAAAAATAAGCTTGTAAAAGCAGAATTGATGGCCGAGTTGTTGCGTTTGATCAAATTGGATTGGACCTGGGTTGAAGTGATGTCGTACTAGTTGGTTTTATAAAGCTGAACACCAACATACTTGTTATCTCATGATAATGCAGCACATGAAGGCTCCAGATGTCTTATAATGAATATCATCAAGTCAGTGATTACAGAGTCCACTGTAGTTTGGTGACTGTTACTCATCCTGTGTTCTGATTAATATTCCTCTCACTTAGAAACGGATCAAACTGATGGCAGCCTTGGAGCGTTGCAGGCACGAGTAGAGCAGCTTGTCGTCATCATCAGAGTGCGAACACAAAGTCTTTACAGACAAAATGGTGTCACAGTTTCTTTGAAACGGACCGTTTGATGCTCAGTTTGTACAGCTTGTACAGCTACTTTGTAAACAGAATAAAATCAGATCCAGGTTTGTTTAAGCTGGATGTGATTTGTTCTAGCAAACGAATTGATGAGTGTAGATTAAAATGTAAATATATGCATTATGTGAAGGTGTTCCTTTTTATGATTATTTACAGATAGCAACAAGAGGCGACACAGAATTCACAAGGTCATCTTAGATGAGAAGAAACGCTTGGCGGCTGCTGTTGACGACTACAACAAGGAAACAAGCAACAAAGCAAATCGTATCCAGTGATGCCCTCATGCAGAGCGACGTTTGGCCCTGGCAGAGCACAAGTGAACGTAAGCTCTTGATTTCTAAATATCCTTTTTAAACAAACTCCCAGTATCTGAGCAGCAGTTGAATGTTTTGTTCTTGAATCATAATATGCTGCTATGTTTTCCCATCTGATGTTGTTAAACTGCAGCTGCTGCTGACCTCCGGACAAAGAGAAAGGTCTTTGAGAAGGTGATGGCTGTGAGGCGCCTGAGAGAGGAGGAGATGATCCTTTGCAGGGAGATGCAGCATCACTGGACAGTGTTGCAAATGCGATCTGTGGTGTTGGGGACAATCTCCTCAGACTGTAAGCACATCTTTTATTTATTTATACATTTGGTGATGAATTGATTGAAAATAAGAGCAGATGCTAAAGTCTTACTGGATCTTTTACCTATATTTGGGTTGCTAGCTAACACTGCCTTCTCCCTTAAAAAAAGTTTAATTACATGATCCTAACTCCTTGTTTATGAGGTGAGGTTTGTTTGTTTGTTTGTTTGTTTTACTTATATTTAATAGTTTTGTTGTTTTTACAGCCTCCCTTGTTGGCATGTCGGAGGATGCACAGAAAGGACTCCATAGCCTGGTTTAAAAACAAAGTAAACTGAAAGCTGAAACGCTCAAAGTAAAGGACGTGTACAAGAGAATCCTCAGCCACCAACCACTCCTGGAAATGGACTTGGAGAAGGAGGAGGACGTTCCAGACGATGAGAGTGATTTGAGCACTTCTGATGAAGACTGATTGTGTCATCATTGATGTTATGTTTGCTAGAATAAAAAGTTAATCACATCTGTTTAATGTGATTTTTATAATGTCTGTTTCAGAAATTGCTTATCAACAGACATTTTACATGTTGAGAAGAAAAATGTAATTCCCTTGGTGCAGTTGTTTACCCTGAATCATTCTTTCCCATCTAATTTAATGACTCGTGTACATGTTCAGATACAATAACATCATTTAATTCATGGGATGCTTTCTGGGCTGCTCAAATTATCACAAAATGTAAAAGCACCAGGCAGCACACTCACAAGGACATGTTTTGTTCAGTGTTTTGTTGAAGAAATCAACAAGTACAACTGAGATGTTTGCTGTAGTGGTGTGTTTGTTAAGAAGCATGCCAGCACACTGGTGAACTGACAGTCCCAGAATGCACCCGAGCCAGTGACTCGCCCCAGAACAAATGACATTAATTATCTAGAAAGACAACCGTGATCAAAGACTAAGTAAAAGAGTAGGAAACAAAAGATAAGGAAAGGTACTGTGGGGTAGGAAAGAAAGGCCAGAGCTGTGCAAAATGACCTCCAGCAGGCCACAAATATGCACGTCTGCTCAAACGGTCAGATACTGACTCCATGAGGGTGGTATGAGGGCTCGACATCCACAGGTGGGGGTTGTGCTTACAGCCCAACACCGTGCAGGATGTTTGGCATTTGCCAGAGAACACCAAGCTTGGCAACTTTGCCACTGGCGCCCTGTGCTCTTCACAGATGAAAGCAAGTTCACACTAAGTACTTGTGACAGAGTCTGGAGACATATTGGAGAACCTTCTGCTGCCTGAAACATCCACCAGCATGATGGTTGGGCAGTGGGTGACTAATGGTGTGGGTGGCATTTCTTTGGGGGACCGCACAGCCCCCCGTGTGCTCGGCAGAGGTAGCCTGACTGCCATTAGGTGCTGAAATTAGATCCTCAGACCCCTTGTGAGACTAAATGCTGGTGCGGGTGGCCCCGGGTTCCTCCTAATGCAAGACAGCGCTAGACCTCATGTGGCTGGAGTGTGTCAGCAGTTCCTGCAAGACGAAGGCATTGATGCTGTGGACTGGCCCGCCCATTCCCCAGATCTGAATCCATTTGAGGACATCTGGGACATCACGTCTCACTCCATCCACCAACTGCACCACAGACTGTCCAGGAGTTGGCAGATGCTTTAGTCCTGGAGTCTGGGAGGAGATCCATCAGGAGACCATCTGCCACTTCATCAGGAGCATGCCCAGGTGTTGTAGTGAGGTCATACAGGCATGTGGAGGCCACACAGACTACAGAGCCTCATTTTGACGTGTTTGAAGGACATTACGTCAAACCAGATGAATGATTCTGTATTGCACTGATCAAGGAACCAACCCAATAGGAGCTAAAGGCATCCTCTTCACATTACTTAACATAGTGAGTTTATACTATGTTTAATGTGCATTTTCTTCATCAGTCTAGAACATAACATGTTAGCGCTCCCTGGTTCTTTTTGGAGACAGATCCTGAGACAGCAGGCAGCTTTGGAGAACTCATGCCAGCTGTGGTCATTAAGGAATCCTTTGATTTAATATTGATTTCATGACAACTATCCTCAGGCACATATTCCTGGATATATACAATGACACGAGTAGACACTAACCCCCAGCAGTCTGGTGCTATGACAGCATAACTAAGGGCTGACCTGAACCAGCCCCAACTATAAGCTCTATAAAGAAGTAAAGTCTTATGCCAACTCTTAAAAGTCTTGACCATGTCCACCTCCAAAACTCATAATGGACTTTGGAGGTGGACAGCTATCAAGCTCCTCACAGAGGAGCAGCTTGACAGCTAACAGCTCCCAATTTAGTTTAGTCCAAATACATGAATTCAAATTGAGGTGATAACTATTTATCAACAGTATGAATGTCTGTTCCCGTCCAACAAAGTTGTTACTACATACCATGTTGAGCAGGGCTTCCACTTGACTTTAACTTCTTCTTTTTCCTGAAAAACATGATATAAACAAACAATTAATTCAGAAAGACATGCAGGTTGCATACAAAAAGGAGCCTACAAACATTTGTGTACTGTTGAATGGCTCAATATATTATACAGTTAGTTTACAAAAACATAAGAACCACTACAATGCTTGTACTGCCAGCATCGAGTGCATGTCAGCAAAGCAACACTGCTTACATTGTGGCTCACAAGCTCCACTCCTTTTCATCAAAACCAAAATTTTATCTACATTCTGTTTTTTACACTTTAAATCCCAGTTAGGTTAAATATTACCAGTAGCTTTTCAGATAAAACAGTAATAAAGTCCTAATGGTTTCATAAATCTTCATATTTTTTTCATATAAGCATCGGGGACAAGGCTGTCTTGCAACTGTTGAGGTCACTAGTGTGCGCCCTATTTCTTCCAGGATCACTCTTCATTTGTAGGTTTTAGTGGACTCCTACTACTGTGAAGTGGTTTTCATGGGACAGGGGCTTGTATTCCAAGATCTGGGAGATTGTAGAAATGAGCTGTGATGCCCTTCTTGCCATCTTTCCAGAAATATAAGTGATCTGGAAGCTGTTAGGCTGACTTACAGCAGCAGCACTTTCTGCACCTGCAGAAACTCCAGGACACATTTACTAACAGTGTTTGTTGCTGTGTGTGCTGCAGCTGCAGCTTTGGATTTTTTTTGAGAGCTAATATTTTGGCTATGGTGTCTTGTTATGAAATGTACAAGAGTAAGAGTGTTAGCATGTGCGTCAAAGCTACGTTTGACTGGGAAACTCAAAGCTCAATAACCTGTATCAACAACAATTCACTGCAGCCTGTGTAATATTTGATGCATCATAATTTATTCCAGTCTATCTTGCAAATACATGTTTGCGTTGCAATGTCATGCACAACACACACAACTATTAGAGCCTTAAGATCAAACCTGCGTCATTCTTTTGGTCCACTGCAGTGTAGCAGTCAAACAAGGAGAAGTGAAGTGGCCCCAAATGGCCAGGATAGAGATCAGAGGGTTAATGCGTAAAATGCATAAAAATATTATTGATTACAGGATAATACATTAATGTTAATATCAACAATAAGCTTTTTACTCTGAAGTTACAAGTATAAACAATGCTGTTACATTTACACTTACATTTTTTACTATAAGTATGGAAACAAGTGAACAGCATTTTATAATAAGTTTAACTGGAATTCTGTACACTGAAAAACAAACAACAGATAAAAAACACAAACAAACAGCCAGTGCCTTCATCTGTCCATTAAATGTCAAACATCGCTTTGACCTGTAGTCTCTGCTCGTCAGCACATGCTTTTAAAAAGAGCTCCATGTCCTCTGCAAACTGAAAAACAAAGAGGAAGAAGTCCCTCTACACAAAAACACTGTGGATGACAGGCCAGGCAAACATCTATTGACCTGTTTGAATGCCTCCTCATCATGTGAGCCTTGAAGTTTTTTTCAAAGTCAAGTCAAAGTCAAAGTCAACTTGTCAACTTTATTGTCGATTCTGCCACATGTACAGGAAGAAGACTAAGACCACAGTGAGGACGTTTCATTTTCATGGACTTTCCACAAGCCCCAGTTTCATTTAGCACAGAGGGTGGAGCACATGAATGTTCTACCCAAGATTCAGGAAATGGTTTAGATGCTGGAGACGAGACATGGAGAGGGAGACGAGGCTCCACGGAGAGTTCAGTGGGGAGCAGTCCTGAATGCTGACATGACAATAATTGCCTTGCCATATCCCCACGCTGTATGACTGTCATGTTACAGAAGGGCAGTGAAAGTGCACCGGCACATCATTTTGTCTGTAAGAGAGAAAAAAAGAAAAAACATGTAATTTAAATGTAGTTGTATAGAATGCAGTCAGTTTATCTAACAATCAGATTGTACATATTAACAAAAATATCCAAGCCGTCCTCAATAATGAAAGCAAAATGGTGTGGATCACAAGAGCTGTCAGGAAATGTGGTGAACAGGAAAAATATTTAATGAAAACACTTTTTTCTCTCGCTGATGAATGAACTGAACTGTACAATGTGAAAAATAACTTTTAAGTCAACAAAGACCTGCAGAGGTGCTGAAAAGAAGTGCATATTTATGACTTTAACTATGAGGTATATTTAATACCAACATACCTTTGAAAGGCAAAGCACTTTGAATGTGTCCATTTATATGCTGCTCAATCTTTGCCCTGACAGCAGGGCTGAGAGTGGGGCACAGAGGGCAGTGAAACAGCCAACACGTGGTGCATTCCTGCAATTCTGGCCTGGAGGCAGAACTCCAATTTGATATTTGCATCTAAAACAGAGAGAAAAACAGATAAACACCATATACACATTTAAGTTCAGGTTTTAGCAGAAATAACACGTTACAGTTAGCATGTAAGAGATTTGGGAGAAAATTCTTTACAAAAACATAATTTACAAGAAACTTTTATTTGTGACATACGTATCTATTGACATATAAAAGACAATTGAACAAAGGCTAACTAACATCTTGGCAATAAAACAGAATAAATAGAGAATATTAGTATTTATACATATATAAAACTCTCTGTGACGACCTTTACAATGTTTTTGCAGGTGGAATGAGAGACATGAATAAAGTGCAATATGCAGTAAATGGAACAATGTGCATTGATGTTACAGATCGTGAAAAGTAGTGAAGTGAATTTGTTCATAACAAGCAAAAATCAAATACGTTTGAAACTGACCACTAAATGCTAACCAGAGGTGTCAAAAGTGCACATTCTTACTAAAGTTTAGATGCCTCGGGGGTCTGACCGTTGTTGTAGCGCTAACAAAGTGCCAACGTAATCAGTGTAAGCAAACTAGATGATTCCTACAATTATATAATTATTAACGGCAAATTTAGACATGAAAGACTCTGTAACAATCTTTACGATCCACTTGCAAGGTTTCCACAGTCGATGGCTGTATCCCAATTCAGGGTCTGCAGCCTTAAAGTTCGCAGCCTCAACGGTCCATGAACTCTGAACATCTGAACTCTGAAGCATGAACTCTGTGTCAAAGATTCAAGTTGCAGTTATTTATATTTCCTATCACCTTAAATCTTCACTCAAAGACACTCAAGTATCTGTGACAGTGTGTATATAGATGTATCATATATAAGAGAGAAATATTGTTCTTTTAATATGTTGGCATTACTAAATGTGGCTCAGTGCTTACATATATGTGTAAAAAGCAAATGTACGAGCTGTGATAACTGTGTCTGATAGAATGAAGAGTAGACTGATAAATGAAATATTCCTTTATTGGGTGAGAAAATCAGACCATGTCATAACTGCTTTAAGTCATACAGAATAGACATCAGAGCCTTAAACAGGCTGACTTCTGCTAAATGGGTCAAACTGGGCAGAAAGTACACAAACACATAACATCCTTATAGAATATGATGTAACACTATAGATCAACTTACCTCAGAATATATAAAGCATATAAACAATCACAGCAATATGATGCAACAAACACAGCAGCTACTGATCCAAAATACTCAAAGCTTCATAGAACTCAAACAAACATTTATTTTTAGCTCCATTCTGCTGCTGATACATGTAATATTCTGTCTCAAACTTATGAATAACGTGTTCATAATCTGCTTCGTGAGCCACCATTATCTTTATTGCCGCTCGTCCATTTCAACATAAAACACACCCACTTTCGTGACAGCAAACACTCCCCGTTGCCACTACGGTGGACCACAAGGGACAGTAAGCACGGAGTGCAAACATTATCAGCAATACAACATCTCCCTTTTTTTTTAGATGCCCACCAGTGACACAGCTGGTATACATTTCAAAATAGAACATCCCGAACCTGAGGATAAGGAACAGTTTTTCAACATTGCCATGTGTAAAATTACTGCGGCCTAAACTAACAACAACAATGCGATGTGGGATATGCACTCATTAGTACATGGACATTTGACATGTTTCCTTTTTGTTTTTTGTTAGGGCAGCGATCCGCCTACACCCTTTACATCACAGGTCAAGAATAACCCTCGGTTTGACCACTCGTCCTGATCTGGTGGTCAGTGCAGGGCTAGTGTCCATGGTTGGTGTTGTAGTGTCTCTAGATAGTGACAGGGGCTCTGCTTGTTGTTGAGCCGCACTATCTGGCTGGGTTACCAGATCGGATGTTGGTGCTGAAGGTGCCGGTGACGCCTTGGCGCCTCTCAGGTGCCGTCGGTTACGCCGTATAGTCTGTCCCTCGCCAGTGCGGATCACGAAAGAGCGGGCAGTCTCTGCAGGTCGGATGATGACAGCCGGTTTCCAGGCTCCGGACTCGTGCTGAAAGCGAATGTGGTCCCCCTGCTGCAGCCTCGGTAGTGGTGTGGCGCTGCGATTGTAGTAACGCCTCTGATGCTCTTGTCTTTCCATCCGTGTTTTTTGCACAACCGTCGGGCTTATGATGCGAGGTACCAGGTGGCATCCGGTAACAGGAAGCACTGAGCGTAGACGTCGACTCATGAGGAGCTGCGCGGGTGACCTGAAGCTGTCGACTGGCGTGTTCCTTTGCTCCAATAGGGACAGGTAGGGATCTACTCCCTGAGCATGAGCTTTATCCAGAACTGATTTGGCCGTCTTGACTGTTCTTTCGGCAAGGCCGTTGCTTTGCGGGTACAAAGGACTTGAGGTCGTGTGGACAAAGTCCCATGTGACTGCAAAATCCTTGAACTCTCGAGAGCTGTATTGTGGGCCGTTATCTGAGATAAGCGTCTCTGGTATACCATGTCTGGCGAATATGGCCTTGAGCTTTTTGATGACGGACCCTGCAGTGGTAGAGAATAGCCTTTCGACCTCAAAGTAGCGGCTGTAGTAGTCCACAACTACCAAGTAGTCCCGTCCACGCCATGTGAAGAGATCTGAGGCCACTGCCTGCCATGGCCTCTCAGGGATCTGGTGTGGGATGAGAGGTTCTTTGGGATTCGCCGCGCGCCTCTCCTGACATATGGAACAGTTTTCCACCGTGGCAGCTATGTCCTTGCCCATGCCTGGCCAGAAGAGGGCGTCCCTTGCTCTCTGCTTACTCCTCTCAATCCCCATGTGCCCAGTGTGGATTCTCTTCAGCATGTTGTTTCTTAGGGCTGTTGGCACTATAATTTTGTCACCTTTGAAGATGATGCCATGGGAGTGTGAAATTTCATCTCTGAAAGTCCAGAAGTCCAAAAGGGTTTTGGGGCATTTTTTTCTGTCCTCAGGCCAGCCATCCTGCACAGTTTGCTTCAGCAGGGTGAGCTGCGGGTCGCATCCTGTTGCAGCCTGTATCTCTGAGAGTTTTTTGTCACTTACTGGGAGGCTGTTTATCACCGAGTGGATCTGGTCCTCCATGCCTTCACTCAGCGTGCTGTCTTGGTCGGGCAATGGTTTCCTGGACAGTGTGTCGGCCACAGGTATGTCTTTTCCGGGCCGGTGCACGATCTCTATGTCGTATCTCTGCAGCTGTAACAGCATGCGCTGCAGACGAGCAGGGGCTACAGAGATTGGTTTCTTCAGTATGTGCTCCAACGGCTTGTGGTCCGACTCTACGATGACTCTCCTGCCGTATATGTACGTGTGGAAACGCTTGCATCCAAACAGCACTGCAAAGAGCTCTTTTTCGATCTGTGCATAGTTGACAGAAGACTCTGTCGTGGGTCTGATCCCAGATGAACTCTGAGTCTTGTTTGAGCAGCTGACGCAGCGGTGCGTTCACCTCTGATAGTCGTGGTGCGAATCTGGACAGGTAGTTCGCCATTCCAAGGATTGTCTCAAGCTCATTCTTATTCTCAGGAGGTGGCATGTCCTTTATGGCCTGCAGTTTCTTTGGGTCTGGCTGGATGCCCTCCCGGGTGAGTTTGTGTCCAAAGTAGCTCACTTCTGTGGCGCCTATGACACATTTCTCTGGATTGAGACGTACTCCTCGCTCCCGTGTGCGCTCAAGCATGGCACGGAGGTTCTCGTCGTGTTCCTCCTTTGTCCTGCCAAACACGAGGATGTCATCCACGATGGCTGCCACTCCATTGAGCCCTTCATACGTCTCATCGATTTTCCTTTGGAAAATGTCCTGTGCTGATATTATCCCAAAAGGAAGGCGCAGAAAACGGTACCTGCCAAAGGTCGTGTTGAAGGTGGTGAGGAGCGATGACTTGGTGGTTAGTTGGATGGCCCAATAGCCTGAGCGAGCATCCATGACACTGAAGTACTGTGCTCCTGCCAGCTTTGGTGTGATGTCATCCAATGTTGGAAGCGGGTAATGAGGTCTTTTGATGGCTTTGTTTAATTCGCGAGGATCGAGGCATACTCTGAGCTTCCCAGTACGCTTCTCTGCGACCACCAGTCCGTTTACCCATTCTGTGGGTTCTTTTACTTTGATGATTATGCCGTTTTTCTCCATGTCATCCAACTCCCGTTTCAGTCGTTCCCGCAGTGTGAAAGGGATCCTCCGGGGGGGGCACACAACGGGCATGGCGTCTGGGTCAATGTGTAAGTCGCATTCTCCTGGGAATTTCCCTATGCCCTCGAACACATCGGCAAACTCCTCCATGACATTTGTGATCTGTACTGACATGACCAGCTTGACTAGGTTTAGATCCAGGCATGCTCTCAACCCTAGGATGGGGGGTGCTGCAGTGTCTACTATGTCAAATGTCAGCATCTTGTGAATGCCTTTCCACCTGCACTTCAACTGGCATGTGCCCTTGATGTTGAGTTTTTCTCCTCCATAGCCAGATAGTGTGCGTGTGGGCGGTGCCAAGCTAACCTGCTTAAAACACTTCTTAAACAATCGGGCAGGGATGACGTTAGCAGTGGCTCCTGTGTCAAGCTTAAAACTCACGGTGTGATGCAGTGAGCCTACTTCTACGTCGGCGTAAGCCTGTTCATCGGCCTCCCCTTCGTTGCACTTTGTTATGGAATCTATGAATAGCTCCGCTTCATCGCTTGGAGTGTCAGGGTTAATAGAGTACACTGGGTTGGGTTGGTGTGGTGCTTGTGAACGGCATGCTTTGGCAAAGTGGTTCATTTTATTGCACTTTTTGCACCTCTTCCCTTTTGCAGGACACTCCTCCTTCTGGCTGTGTGCTCGTGCACATCTTCCACACACTTTTCCCATCTTATTATAATGAGGTGCCCTCCTATCTTTTTGCTGCGTACTCTGGCGCTTAGTGGATACTGCATGCGCGGGCGCTGCTCCCTGCAGGCTCGTGTGTGGGTCAACCATGGCTTTCAATTGCTCTCGTGCGATCTCATAGGAGCGTGCAATGTCTATGGCTTTTTCTAGAGTCAAATCTGACCCTTGGCTCAGCAGCTTTTCTCTGACTTGTGGTAAACTGGTTGCAAAGACAATCCTGTCTCGGACCATTTCATCACTGTTAACGTAGCCACACTGCTTGACGAGTAACTTCAACTCGGTCACAAAGTGTTCAAATGACTCCCCTTCACCTTGGAGTCTTTCATTAAACTTGTATCTGGCGAAAATGGTGTTCGTTTTCGGCATGAGGTACTGTTCAAACCTGTCGAGATATGTGGTCAGCTTTTTAGCTTCTTCATCAGACAGCTGCCATGTGTTATAAATGTCCCTGCCTCTTTCTCCTACCCACAGAAGAAGATAGCTGCACTGGGTCTCCTCGGGCTTGCTGCTTAGCGGGCCGCTAAACATTAGCTTCACATGTTGCACGAACCTCCGCCAGGCATCGGGAAGATTGGCTGAATCCCAGTCCATCCGTGGTGCAGGAACTCCCGATGAATCCATTTCGCTCTGTCGGTGGGCGTTTAGTTCGATTTACTCTGACACCATGTAATATTCTGTCTCAAACTTATGAATAACGTGTTCATAATCTGCTTCGTGAGCCACCATTATCTTTATTGCCGCTCGTCCATTTCAACATAAAACACACCCACTTTCGTGACAGCAAACACTCCCCGTTGCCACTACGGTGGACCACAAGGGACCGTAAGCACGGAGTGCAAACATTATCAGCACTTTAGGTTTCTGAACATTAAACTTGTTGCTGCCTTTCATAGTGTGTAACTTGAAGGCCCTGAGTACTTTCTCCCACACTGAAAACACTGGAATGACAACATTATTTGAACATTACCTAATAAGACTGATTCAGGACAGACAGTTATGTTAAACTTTCCTAGCAGTCCTTCACAAACAGGGAACAGTCTGTCTATTCTCTCCATCTGTCAGCTGCTGCTGGCTCTTCCTCCTCCTCTTCCTCACACACTGCTGAGTTTGTCCTGGTGGATCATCAGGGGTGCAAAGCCTCACAGATGATGTGCAGCAGTGGGTCCCTCAGTCTGTCCTCACTCTGGACACTTGCAGTCGTCACACATGGAAATCAAATGTGTGATAAGGTGCAGGATTCAAACACAAGTGTAACTTATAAACACATGTTCATACTTTTATTCCACAATCAGAGAGAAAGAAACAGAGAGAGAGTGCAGGACCATAGCTGGACTCGCCAGCGGCCCACCGATTTTTTGCTTTTATGGGCCGATCGATTTTTTTTGGAAGGGTATAAATAATGAAAGGTGTTGGATTGGCCAATTGGTCATGATCGACTCTGGGCTGGACCAATTACAGCCGAGGAGGTCGGATGCACCCTCCCCCTTGTTTAGCAATCTTATAGATGAACTAAAGAAAATGGAGAACAAAAAAAGGAAAGAAGGTGCAGAAAAAATTAGGGCCAAAAAGAAACAAGCCCTTCAGGCAGACGCTGCCAAATGTGTAAAAATAACTGAATTGTTTGGCGGTAGCTGTGGCATAGCTTCCACAGATTTAGCAACATCAGCAAGTGGTGGAGGCCAGCAGGTGGATAAGGGAAAGGGGAGGCAAGAGGAGGAGAGACCCGAGGCGGCCGCCGGTCATAGTGGCAGAGGAACTGAACTTCAGGTAAGAAGTTATGACCTGCTGTCTATCTGTGTCAGATATAAACCAAGTTTAGTTGTAGTTTGTTTTCGTTGTGCTGACTTTTTACAGTCGCTTAGAATAACTGGTACTAGCTAGCATGACGGAGTTTATATACTGCTGGGCGGGTGCTATGAAGTTACTGATAGTAAATTTTATTTTATGCTTAAGGTTAGTTTCTCAAACTCCTCAAAATCTTAACAAATTGTGCCAATCCTTACATGTTGCACCAGGCTGATTTATCATCAAAAGTGGAGAAGTCTGTGACAGAGGAGACAGAAGAGCAGCAGAGAGAGATGGAGCAAGAGAGAGAAATAAAAGAGCAGGAGATGGAGATGGAGAGATGACTTTATGTCATCCATGAGGGATGCATTTGACATATGTTTCACATATTATAGCCCAACAAGTTACTTATAGCAATTTAAATACGAGCAATCACTTTTTGGCAGACAATCACTTTTTGGCACAACACCGGCTATTTTTTGTGTTTCTTTTTATCGCTCTGTAGCTGAGTTCAATTGAAAGCCTGCATGCGCTAGTACCTCTTGCCACAAGTTCCCAGAATCCTTTGCGGTTTTTACCCCTGAATGACGTCACATTTTTGGTGGGCCGGTCTCTAGTCAAAATGCCCAGGCCGATTTTTTGTCCCAGTTCAGCCCTGTGCAGGACAGACAGACAGGTGACAGTCTCAGGTGTACACACTGCTACAAACAGGAGGATTTAGTGTTTGTGTTATTACGAGTGCTAAACAAGAAGAGTTCCAGATGGTGCAGTGGACACATGTGTGACTGCTGTGATTAAAGCATCTTTCTTTCAGCTTAACGAGTGAACCCTCAGCTCGTTCAAACACACGTTAAAGTCCGTTTGGCTCGACACCACCGAACAGAGGCAGCAATATAACATAGCTAACATTAACAGTGCAGTGAATCCTGCTTGTGCCATGATATTCAGGACTGCAAACCGAGCAGCATCACTGACTTTCAGCTTGTTGTGTTTGTGGATATATGACTGACTTTAATTATCCACAAAATCATCACATTCTCTGTAGGATTAAGGTCGACTATTGAACAGCGTATATTTTAAAGTAAAGGCTTTAAAACCAAGTAAACGCTGAAAGTACAAACATCACTAATGTCACATAACTTTGCCAACATGTGGCCAACAGGAATGTTTTAATGTTCTTCATTATTAAACATTTGCACATAAATAAGTGACATAATATTCAGTACTTACTTCTGAAAGTTTACTCTTCAGCCGCCCCTCTTCCGCCGTTTTCTTTCGGCAACATTATCCACACCCACCGCCGCGCCGTTCTCTCAGAACTGAAGAAACTTCTTGGATAAAATGTCTTCAAGAAATTTAAAGCAGTTCAGACGCTTTTCTTTCCCAGCTCCTCAGACTGTCCACCCTGTTAGCTTTGTTAAGCAGCCATGAAGAGTAGAAGGCCAAGTATGAGTTTCAAACAATAAACACATTTATTTTTAAACCCTGCAAATAAACAACATTACATCAAAAGTTTTACATTTCCTAAATGTATCCCACAATCTGAATATAACACCCACTTCCCCACGTTTGATCCGCTGTGTTAAATATGATTAAGAACAGAATTCAATCATTTGCAAATCCTATAAACCAGTATTTTAAACAAAGTGAGAAAATGAAACATTTAAAGAAAAATATTAGCCCATTTTGAATTTGATGGCAGCATCCTCTCTCCATAAACTAAAGGCGTTACGATGTTTAGTGCTGGACCATGTTGGTTAATGTGTAAACTCAACAGTTTCCATTTTGATTAACCTGACCAACATCTAACATAGAACACCTTTGAAGTGGACCTCGCAGCCTGTGGATAACTTCAAACACGTCGAGGTCTTCAGAGGCTGAACTTTGACCCAGCATCACAACGAGCGCCATAAACACTTGTTACAGTTATTAGAAGGAAGCCAGCCTTTAGACATCCCCACAACGACATCGTGACCAAGGGTCTGTTGCATGATTTTTAACATGGCTACAATGTGTCGTCTGCTGAGTCATCGTTTAATACAACAACGTACTGAAAGAGAGCATTCAGCATCTGACTGAGCTGGACTAACCTTCCCTTTCAAAAGTGAAAACTGCAACATAAAACTGGAATACAACCAACTTCTAATGAAATGTAACATTTTATAACATGAACACAGATTCCAGGTGAGCTGTGTCTTCCAGGACTGGATTTACCAGAACAGGTATGAGGACGGTGCCTGACGGGCATGTACGAGCTGGAGTGGATCCCAGCTAACACAGGGTGAGGAGACAGACGACCGTTCACGCTCACACTTATTCACCAGTTAACCTAACCCCACTACCTGAATGTGTGTGAACTGTGGGAGGAAGCCAGAGTCCCCTGAGAGGACCCACACAAACACGGGGAGAACATCCAACCTCCACAGAGACTCTCTCTGCACTAAAAGCACAAAATAAAAATCACACATGTAATTCAAGAAACTGGTCTTAAAAAACATTTAATCTAATATGTCCACATGGAGCCCGTGTTAAGGTCCGTACTGGGCTTCAGAACATCAAGTGAACAACGTCAGATGGGACCTGGGTGCGTTGTCTCCTGATAGAAAGTGCTGAGGATCAGAAGGACTCAGGGACAACACGATATCTGTCCAGCAGAGGGCGGCATTATTCCAAACGGCTCATCGAACTATTAAACAAATGCACAGACTGCACAAACACAATGACTGCAACTCACAACGAATTACACCAATTACTACACCAAACTACAACATCGGCCTATGGCATCAATTAGTGCATAAAACATACATCAAGTTACAGCCAAAAATGCATCAAAATGACTCAAGCTGGGGTCAACAGGTTTCCCCTCATGCTCACCCGACCTTTCTGCTCATCAGGTGCGGTGAACAGGTGAGTGCAACCACATTTATCACCTAACACGCCCACGAGTCACGCCCCACACCCGTGCACCAATACAAGGTGTGCATTTAAACCAACCCTCTTAATCCAAAACAAAAAGGAACAACTCTTATGGCTCCTACACTTGTGCTCAAGAACTCAGTCCTATATTTTAGGTTATTCTGAATAAATCGTTCATGCCCTCTCTTGGGAAAGAAGCTGTTGTGGTTCCTGGTCCTAAATCTAGTCGTCCAAAAGTTCTAAACGACTTCAGGCCTGCTGCCCTCACCTCAGTCTTTGAACAAATCATCAGAAATGTGATTATGGAAGACACTGAACTTCAGCTTGATTCAATGCAGATTGCACATAAGCCCAACAGAGGAGTGGAGGACGCGCTTTTGATTCTACTTCACCTGATTGTCAAACATGTAGAGAGTAAAGGACTTCAGTTCATCGATTTCTCTGCTGCTTTCAATAACACAGCCCCAGATTTGAATCAAAAGACTTTTAGAACAGTTTGAAATCCGGACAAACCTGAGCAAGTGCAGTCATATAAATATCTTGGGGCCATTGAGTCTGTTTTATCATGAGAATGATGCAGGACAAAGTCTTATAAAAGCAGCTTTGTCCCTGCTGCCGTTACTAAACTTAATAACTAATAACTGTTTTTCTGATTTGATTCATCGCGTCTAATTTCCAAATATGTGTCTGTCAGGTTTAAATCGATGTGTGTGTTTGTGAAGGGATGACAAATGCTATTATTTTTCTGTAAAGCAAATTTACGTAAAAGTAACGTAACCTTGATATGTCAGGATGTAGATGTCCCACCCAAAAACGTCATCAGCCCTGAAACATCGGTACTGTTCCAGGCAGCATTGCTGTCCACACGTCCATCAGAGTGTTAGAGGCGGCTGTCACACACTGTAATCCCTAACAGTTGTCCTAGCTCATAACTAATAAGCTCATAACACTCAAATGTCGTTTTGTAGTTGAGCAAACTATAAAGTATTGAGCTCTGTTGGCTTTTATGCAGCTTTAATTGAATAGGGCTCAATATTTTTTAGCTAATTTTTTTGGAACGCTCAAAAAGTTTAAGAAGCATATATTAGTGACGTTCTGGTGGGTGGAGTCTTGTTGCTCCCTCAGGAAAGCTGAGTCAGCCCTCTTGAATTTACCTTGATGCAGGGAAGATTTGGCCAGCCCTGTGGATTAAGAGTCCCCAACTTCAACCCTCCACGACCACCACCTTATTTTTTTTCATCAACTGCCCTAAATTTGGTAAGTCTAACGTGTTTTTGTTTTGTTTAAATTTAATTTCGATAAACATTCTTTTTTTATTTTTTACTGGAAATATATTCGTACTTTGTGCACAGTGAATATTTATTATAAATGAATTCGAATCCAAGTAATTGTAATTATAAAGTTTTCGAATGTGACAAATATGTAATGTTATTTCAAATTAGAATGGTGTAACGTTTTGGCGGTTTTCCGTGGGGGACAACATTTCCCATAATGCATTGTATTCTTGCCCGGGAGGTTGACGGTGGCAGTTCTAGCTCCATGCGTTTGAACTTTCTACTAAAACTTTCTACTGTCCGTTTCTACCGGTTGTCGTATTCGCCGGTAATGCACGTGCGTATTGTGAGTATACTTATTTCAATAATTGTCCGTGTTACACAGTCAGTAGTTTACGCTGTTGAGCTGTGTGTGTGTGTGTGTGTGTGTGTGTGTGTGTGTGTGTGTGTGTGCGCGCTAGCATGAAGCGAACAATAATAAACAACATGAGTGTGTTATCATTATTATTATTTCAAGTTTGTTATTTAAGTTATTAAGCTTAGCAACACACCTATCAACATTAGTTTGAAACGGTTAACATTAACAGACTGAACTGGACTTAATAACAGGAGTGCATATAATCTTAGTAAATTATTGTGGTGAGTATCAGCTGCGCTGGGTATGTAAATCGGGCCATCCAGCTGCGGTGCTGATTCGACGTCACACAAATGTCACTTGATCAAGGAGCAGATCTGCATCAGATGAGATCAGCTGACTACGTGTGTGTGTGCTGTGCAAAAAATGTTTTTGAATATTAATAAGTCATCTTTGTGCACATATTGTTTACAGATATCAGACTGCAAAGAGTACTACAGAGAGTCAACATTTCACCAGTTGTCAGTGGGTGAGTTTTATAATTTGTCCTAATTTAAATAAAAAAATAAATACAAAGAAACTAGAGAATTTTGCCCTGAATTATTCAAAATTTTTAGATTTTTTTGGGTTACCCTTCTAGATTGACAAGTTTAGCCCGTTACACAAAAAGTTTGGACACCCCTGATCTATAACAATGACAATCAGAACATGGCTATCCAACACTTTGTTTTTACTCTGCATTTGTGTAAATACTATTCTAATATATATTGTATGTTCATCTAGGAACAGCATGATGTAAATACAAGACGGGCCCTCGTCCTTCGTGCACTTCCTGTGTACCTGCGTGAAGATGCCTCCACGTTATTCAGGACTTGTGATGTAAGTGTACTGGCCTCAGCATCAACCATATGACATCGCTCAGAACTCAAGGAGAACCAGGGTGTACAGTGGGGCAAAAAAGTATTTAGTCAGCCACCGATTGTGCAAGTTCCCCCACTTAAAAAAATGACAGAGGTCAGTAATTTGCACCAGAGGTACACTTCAACTGTGAGAGACAGAATGTGAAAAAAAATCCATGAATCCACATGGTAGGATTTGTAAAGAATTTATTCGTAAATTAGGGTGGAAAATAAGTATTTGGTCACCTCAAACAAGGAAAATCTCTGGCTCACACAGACCTGTAACGTCTTCTGTAAGAAGCTTTTCTGTCCCCCACTCGTTACCTGTATGAATGGCACCTGTTTGAACTCATCATCTGTATAAAAGAGACCTGTCCACAGCCTCAAACAGTCAGACTCCAAACTCCGCCATGGCCAAGACCAAAGAGCTTTCGAAGGACACCAGGAAAAGTATTGTAGACCTGCACCAGACTGGGAAGAGTGAATCTACAATAGGCAAGCAGCTTGGTGTGCAAAAATCAACTGTGGGAGCAATCATCAGAAAATGGAAGACATACAAGACCACTGATAATCTCCCTCGATCTGGGGCTCCACGCAAGATCTCATCCCGTGGGATCAAAATGATCATGAGAACGGTGAGCAAAGATCCCAGAACCACACAGGGGGACCTGGTGAATGACCTGCAGAGAGCTGGGACCAAAGTAACAAAGGTCACCATCAGTAACACACTACAACGGCAGGGAATCAAATCCCGCAGTGCCAGATGTGTTCCGCTGCTGAAGCCAGTGCATGTCCAGGCCCGTCTGAAGTTTGCCAGAGAGCACATGGATGATACAGCAGAGGATTGGGAGAATGTCATGTGGTCAGATGAAACCAAAGTAGAACTTTTTGGTATAAACTCAACTCGTCGTGTTTGGAGGAAGAAGAATACTGAGTTGCATCCCAAGAACACCATACCTACTGTGAAGCATGGGGGTGGAAACATCATCCTATGGGGCTGTTTTTCTGCCAAGGGGACAGGACGACTGATCCGTGTTAAGGACAGAATGAATGGGGCCATGTATCGTGAGATTTTGAGCCAAAACCTCCTTCCATCAGTGAGAACTTTGAAGATGAAACGAGGCTGGGTCTTCCAACATGACAATGATCCAAAACACACCGCCCGGGCAACAAAGGAGTGGCTCCGTAAGAAGCATTTGAAAGTCCTGGAGTGGCCTAGCCAGTCTCCAGACCTCAACCCCATAGAAAATCTGTGGCGGGAGTTGAAAGTCCGTGTTGCTCGGCGACAGCCCCAAAACATCACTGCTCTCGAGAAGATCTGCATGGAGGAATGGGCCAAAATACCAGCTACTGTGTGTGCAAACCTGGTAAAGACCTATAGTAAACGTTTGACCTCTGTTATTGCCAACAAAGGTTATGTTACAAAGTATTGAGTTGTATTTTTGTTATTGACCAAATACTTATTTTCCACCCTGATTTACGAATAAATTCTTTACAAATCCTACCATGTGGATTCATGGATTTTTTTTTCACATTCTGTCTCTCACAGTTAAAGTGTTCCTCTGGTGCAAATTACTGACCTCTGTCATCATTTTAGGTGGGGGAACTTGCACAATCGGTGGCTGACTAAATACTTTTTTGCCCCACTGTATATCAGGAAGGATGTTCAACACAGTCCTCATCTGACTTGTTTTCTCCCATATATCAACTATTGTTGAATAAGATTGCAAGAAGATTGTTACGCATAAACCAGAAAACATGAAAATAGTTGAAAGATTAATAAACAAAAACAAATCCACAGATAAAAACTCTCCCTTTTAAAATTCAAGTGTTCTATTTTTTTGGAGGTGCCATGTTGTGGTCAGAGAAATGTTTGGTAAATAACAAAAACAAATATCTTGGCATATATTTATTATTGAAAACATTTATTTACACATATGTTTTGAAACCAAACCCAAATTAAGATTATTGTAATGCATCATGATGTATCGCAATATCAAATTAAATCGTTGACATTATAATCCTAAAAGAAACGTGCGACTTATGAAGATTCACACCTCTAATCAGTAGCATGATTTGTGTCCTTGTGGGGCTGAACTCATTCTTGTATTATTTTTGTTTTGCAGTCAGCAGATGGTCCAGACCCTACTGACACTCCTGTGGCTCTGCTGACAGTTGTCACGGATGACACTACTGATTCGGCCCTCTTCAGTCCCGAAAGCATCTGCATTGTCGTTGAGGATGAAATACTTGTGAATGGTCCCACAAATCTGGCTGAGTCATTTCTCCTGCTCTTTGGGTACATCTATGCACTAGACCTACAATACCCAAAGAAACTTGAGCTTACATTCACATTTATCCAGAAGGTTGTGATGTGCCTTGAGGACAACAAACCACTGAAAGGGCGTCTACTGATGCTGAAGAATGATTTGTTCAATGAGTGAATCACTCAGAATGGACTACTTGTTGAGCTGAGTATTGAGGAAGCTTTTTTTTGTTTGTTTTTTTCCTAATCATTTGCCTCTCCTACCTCACATTTAAGATGAATGACTGTTCAGTTCATGCACTATTCATGTTTAATGTTCTGTTGCCTAATACGTAAATGCACTGCCTTGATGTTTGTTCCCTATAAGTACAGCAGTGGAAACAGTACTGTTTTTTTTATGTATTTTTAAAAAAGAAAGTGAGCTGCAGCTGTCAAGGTACAGTAAGTGTTAAATGCCTCAATGTTCTAATAGCTGCAATTGCTGTTAATACTGAAAATGTTATTGAATTTTAGAATTGAGATGGAGACCCTTGGAGTCTTTTTCTCTTGTTTTATTTATGAAGCACTTTTTTATGAGTGAGCTCTGTTGTTTGTGCCTTTTTAAAAGCACATTGTGTTTAATAAAAAGTTGTTAAATTGTTAGTGTTGTTACTTTCATGTTTTCTAACACTTTTAGCTGATTATAATTTACTGGGCAAACAGTTTAGAATTATTTGTAAGTGTATTTCCCACAGTATTTTAAAAATATTGAAGATTTTAAGTGTTATTTCCCATATTATAAGTTAGAAAATATGAAAAAGTTTGAGTTTATTTCCCACATCATATGAGTTGCAATATGTAAAATATTTTGAGTGTATTTCCCACCTTAATTAAGTTGAAAAATATTGAACATTTTGAGTTTATTACTCCCTAATTATAAGTTGAGGAATATCAACATTTGAGTTAACATTGAGGTAATTTAAGGCAACTGCAACTATAATTTTTATTTTAGTTAAACTTAAAACTTTTAAAAACATCACTAAAAAATTGTTGTGTAATCTGTTACACAACAATTTTTGAGTTCTGTGAACTTATTAGGTTTTACAGTGCAGATGTTGCAGTCTGCTCTCTGTTTCCATGAAACAACCACACTTGAAATGATCATTAAAGCTACCTGTACTAAAGGAAGCTGAGAACATGGCAGACGTGGGACTGACTGTGATCAGACTGTGACGATTGTTCTTGAGCAGATCTACAGGTCAGCTGTTCCACATCATGTTTCTAGGATGGAGCCGTTTGGAATAATGCCGCCCTCTGCTGGACAGATATCGTGTTGTCCCTGAGTCCTTCTGATCCTCAGCACTTTCTATCAGGAGACAACGCACCCAGGTCCCATCTGACGTTGTTCACTTGATGTTCTGAAGCCCAGTACGGACCTTAACACGGGCTCCATGTGGACATATTAGATTAACTGTTTTTAAGACCAGTTTCTTGAATTACATGACGGTGTGATTTTTATTTTGTGCTTTTAGTGCAGAGAGAGTCTCTGTGGAGGTTGGATGTTCTCCCCGTGTTTGTGTGGGTCCTCTCAGGGGACTCTGGCTTCCTCCCACAGTTCACACACATTCAGGTAGTGGGGTTAGGTTAACTGGTGAATAAGTGTGAGCGTGAACGGTCGTCTGTCTCCTCACCCTGTGTTAGCTGGGATCCACTCCAGCTCGTACATGCCCGTCAGGCACCGTCCTCATACCTGTTCTGGTAAATCCAGTCCTGGAAGACACAGCTCACCTGGAATCTGTGTTCATGTTATAAAATGTTACATTTCATTAGAAGTTGGTTGTATTCCAGTTTTATGTTGCAGTTTTCACTTTTGAAAGGGAAGGTTAGTCCAGCTCAGTCAGATGCTGAATGCTCTCTTTCAGTACGTTGTTGTATTAAACGATGACTCAGCAGACGACACATTGTAGCCATGTTAAAAATCATGCAACAGACCCTTGGTCACGATGTCGTTGTGGGGATGTCTAAAGGCTGGCTTCCTTCTAATAACCGTAACAAGTGTTTATGGCGCTCCTTGTGATGCTGGGTCAAAGTTCAGCCTCTGAAGACCTCGACGTGTTTGAAGTTATCCACAGGCTGCGAGGTCCACTTCAAAGGTGTTCTATGTTAGATGTTGGTCAGGTTAATCAAAATGGAAACTGTGGAACGTTTCAGAAGTTTACACATTAACCAACATGGTCCAGCACTAAACATCGTAAAGCCTTTAGTTTTTGGAGAGAGGATGCTGCCATCAAATTCAAAATGGGCTAATATTTTTCTTTAAATGTTTCATTTTCTCACTTTGTTTAAAATACTGGTTTATAGGATTTGCAAATGATTGAATTCTGTTCTTAATCATATTTAACACAGCGGATCAAATGTGGGGAAGTGGGTGTTATATTCAGATTGTGGGATACATTTAGGAAATGTAAAACTTTTGATGTCAATGTTGTTTATTTGCAGGCAGTGGCGGTCCTAGCCTGTTTGGCACCCTGGGCAAACAATCCCTCTGGCGCCCCCCCCCCTCCCCCCCCCCCCCCTACACACACACACACACACACAGACACAAATCCTTACACACATTAACATAAAGCTGCTGCACACACACACACACACACACACACACACACACAGAGTAGCCATTGTATGCAGACGGCTACCAAACAGCCATCATAATTCGTCATACAATGAGAACAGGACAAATCAACAATTGACAAGGACTAATTAATATTTAAATCTGTAACATAATGTATTGTTTGGAGTTTAGTCTGTTACTGTTTGTTTGTTTACCATTTCTTCTTGGAGCAACTGTAACCCACATAATTTCTGACTCACTCTGATTCTGATAGTTTCAGGATGACCTGCCATTATCCAATCACACATCTGCTTACCTGCATCTTTTGCTCGTTTCACCTCCTCTTCTTTTCTATTTTTTCTAAGTTGAGCACCATGATGGCTTTGAACTTTTCTTGTCCATCTTCCATTGGTTTTAGTATGAACACAAATCCCCCAACACAAGGATCACCACAACATGATCTAATAGACCGACACCTTAGTTCACAGATTCACTTCATCTAGGGTGCATTTCTGAGATTTCACACAACCCAGGATTCAAATCATGAATACATAATGGACTTGGATTTACAACATTATAAATGAAATGTGCTCTTTTTGGAAGCAGCAGGGGCCCCCTCCCCTCAAACTGTAAATTTAAATTGTTATTGATCCTTTACCCCTGGTCCTAAAGTGTATATTTATTTTCTTACTCTTCTTATTGTTTGTTTACTTGCACTGCTGTAACTGGAGCCTCGTCATCTCATATCTCTGTATACTGGACTGTCTGTAGCGGAGATGACAATAAAGTTTACTTTGAGTTTGGCAGCGAGCAGGCGCACCGAGGGCTCTCGCGCTCACTTTCGTGTATAGAATTTCGAAAAAACATTGGTGCAAATTATAAGTCTGTATCATGATGCCTGGTGTTTTTGTGTTTGTTGGTTTGTTTTTATTTTTCTTTATTTTGTGAGTTGGTTATTAGATGCTGCTCCAGCCGGTCAGACTCATCTGGCTAACCTAACAGCAGTCCTGGCCAGGCTAGAAAAATATGGATTGAGAGCAAACAAAAACAAATGTGAGTTCTTCAAGGATGCCATTGAGTATTGTGGACACAAGATCGACAGACATGGGCTCCACAAAACCGAGGACAAAGTTGAAGCAGTCCTGAAGGCACCAGACACTAAAAATGTGAGTCAGCTACGTTCATTCTTGGGCTTAATTAATTATTACCACAAGTTTCTACCAAACCTTTCAACAGTCCTGCACCCGCTGAACTCTCTGCTGCAACAAAATGTCAAATGGAAATGGACAAACTATGAAGAGGCATTTAATTTAGTTAAGTTAAGCAGCTCATTACATCAGAGGAGATTCTGACACACTTTGACCCCAAGCTACCACTTCGCCTTGCCTGTGATGCCTCACCATATGGCATTGGTGCCGTGCTATCTCACAAAATGCCTGATAGATCCGAACGACTACTTGCCTTTGCCTCAAGGTCCCTAAATGCAGCCGAGCACAACTATACGCAGATAGACAGAGAAACACTCAGTCTAGTGTGGGGAGTGAAGAAGTTTAATCAGTATTTATATGGACGACACTTCACCCTGATCACAGACCACCGACCGCTGGTGTCCATCTTTAACCCTCAGAAAGGTATTCCAACCATGGCTGCGGCACGCTTGCTTGGGCTTTGTTCCTGGGTGCACACACCTACACCATTGAGTTCAAAGGGACAAAGCTACATGGAAATGCAGATGGACTTTCACGTCTTCCACACATGCAACCCACCGAAGAAATGACTGCTCCAGCTACTGTGTTTCATGTTACACAAATGGAACCCCTACCTGTCACAAGTGCTCAGGTGAAAAGAGAAACGAGCCAAAACACAATCTTGTCAAACGATCTTACTGTGAATGGTTGGCCGTCCTGTAGTGACACTCAGTTCTCTGCGTACTCCACCCGCAAAGACCAACTATCCGTTTGCCAAGGATGTGTCATGTGGGGAACTCGTGTCATCCTGCCACCCAAACTACGTACAAAGGTACTGGACTCACTGCACGATGGACATTTGGGTGTTAAGATGAAAGGTCTTGCTAGAAGCTATGTTTGGTGGCCAGGCACTGATTGTGAAATGGAGAATATGGCTAAATCCTGCATTGTTTGCCAGCAGACGCTGCGCCAGCCTCAAACAGCACCTGTACACGCGTGGGAGTGGCCATCTGCTCCATGGCAACGCATTCATATAGACTATGCTGGCCCATTTATGGACTAAATGTTCCAGGTTGTGGTTGATGCCCACTCAAAGTGGCCAGAAATCTTCCCCGTAAAGCAAGCAACAGCTGCCAGCACGATCAATAGTCTTTGGTCACCGTTTGCACGCACAGGTCTGCCACAACAGCTCGTAAGTGACAATGGTCATCAGTTTACTGGAGAGGAGTTCCAGTGTTTCCTTGGGAGTAACGGCATACGACATATCACTTCAGCTCACCATCATCCTGCAACAAAGCTGAACCAGCCAGTCACACAGAGGGGAAACCGCTACAACAGAAAATTGACAATTTTTTTACTGTCTTACCACTCATGCAACAACTGGACACACACCTGCAATGCTCTTCATGGGATGAGATCTGAGATCACATCTAGATTTGCTGAAACCAGACATTCGCAAGGATGTCCAAGATAAACAGTCTTCCATGGTGGAAGCAACAAGAAACAAAACCAGGTTCTTCAATGTTGGACAAAGAGTTCTCGCCAGAGACTACAGAGACCCAAGTCAGAAATGGCATTCTGGCACGATTCGTTCACGGACCGGACCGCTGATATACACCATAAATGTTGGAGCCAACTTAGTCTGGCGTAGACATGTTGATCAGATTCTAGATGCAGAATGTCACGTGGTTCCAGAGCAACCTGAGAGGACACATCTACACCTCAAGATTCAGAAGAGTTTGCCCTCGCTTCACCACCTGAGGTTCAGGGTTTACGTGAAACCACCAATGTTCAAACACCTGAACTTTCCACACAGAGCACTATGGACTCTGACCAAACAGGCAGACGTTACCCTGAGAGAAATCGCAGAGCACCTCAGAGACTGAACTTATAGGTTTCCAGTTCATTTTGTAAGGAAAGCAGTTAAAATGTTTAAGAGGAAACAACCTACCTCTATGTTGTAAATCACTGAGTAGGTGTCATATTTCAGTTTAAGTACAATCTTATGCTTATGCATAAGCTTATGCTAGACGAGTCCAGAAGTACAGAAACCTTGTGTACAGCGTTGGAGATGAAGTTCTTCTCTTGAACATGAAACGTGGAAGGAAGGGAGGAAGACTTGATCCAGATTTTTCAGGACCCTACACCATTCAAGACATCGCTGGCAAATGTGTGAGATTAAAAAAACACGGAAGGAGCAACTTTAAGAAATCACTACAGCATTGACCATATCAAGCCATACAGAAGAAGCCACCATGTAAATATCAGTGACAATTAAAAATACCCAACTCGCAGTCAGACGGTGAACAGCAGCACAGACCTGAAGATGCCTCCCTGCCATCCTACTGCTAACCCTCAGTGCCAGCAAAGTCCAGAGGATTCATTATGCACCCAAAACGGCTGACACAAGGAGTTTAACTGTGTTCCAGGACCAGAAACGCGTGAACAAGAACTTCCCTCCCGGAAACAAAGCTTAGAAAATGAAGGTGACATAGTGAACAACTCTTTTTGACCAGTTGGTCATTTGTTGCCAGTTTGGCGTTGCAACTTAATTGACTGTTGCATGACTTTGTTTGCATTTTGCAGTCTTCAACTCATATTAGATGTAAAGAAACGTGCACTGAGCTTGTGGAAGTCTGGAAATGGATCTGCCTGTCAGTAATTTTCTCTTTTGCCCACCCGCTGTACCTTTCCTATTTCTCTGCGTGTAAATGCATGCCTATTGTATTGACTTTTTCCTGTTGTGGCCCGTCGGCCTTTACCAAGCGTATCCACTACAAATCTCATGCATGCCTGAGCTAACTTATCATATTTTTCTTTTAGTAAAGAGGCTATGGCGTGCAAAGGATACTGGGCGCTTGGAGGCAGCTGTTGGACCATACAAGTTATTTTTCGAACACTGCAGGGGTCACGGTGGCTTTCTGATGAGGTAAGAGAACTTATCATTATTGAGTCTGATTTCGAGGTTCTGCTCCTTCTGAAGCATTTGCAGTGCAGAGACCATTAATAGTTTAAAATGTGCGAGTAGGTCGGGGGGTTTGTATTGCAAAACTCTGATAAGGTTTCACCCATTCACTTCAATAGGAAAAAATGTTATCAACCACAACACAGATGTTGTGACATCATAATACCCAGTTTCAGTATATGCAGAAAGAACCTTTATCAGCAATTCTATTCCTTTAGATGTTTTTGTGTACAGCACTCAAGCAGTTACTTCAAAAATTGTTGCTGTTGTTGTATAAACTCAGATTTTTCAAAACAGGTCATTGATGCATATCTGCACCGTGTTATTGACAGACGAAAGGTAAGTAAGAAATGTCATTTACCTACTAATTTTGAAATTAAAAAAAAACCCTATTTACTGTTCTATAACATTTTTCTATACTTGTGCAGAATGCTGCACACCTGCTCTGTTCAGTAGTTGCAAGCTCGTTGTTTTCTGGGCAGTTCAGATGCCTCAACTGGTATGTTGAAAGCTCAGAAGTGGTCCAAACAGTTGACTCCTTTCTGTTGCTGAGGAAAGAGTTCGGTTCCTTTAAAGAAGACTATATTTGAAAACACCCTGAGACGCATGGTACCTAAGTAAATCCAAATTACTCTGCACTTCCAATCCCACAGATGAAGTTCCCAGTTGAAGACGTGGCTGTGCCCTGTGAACTTTGGTACACACTGGATTCTTGTGGTATGTGTTCATTTTGTTATTAATTTGCATAATTTGTTGTGAAGCAGTTTCTTGCACAAAGTGTTATTTTTAAATAAGTTTTCAGTGGCACAAACAATTGTAATTTTTAATTTAACTTTTTCTTTAGATTGTCAACATTTCTGCACAGAAAATACTGCTCATAGACCCCATGGGAATGAAGGTGTTTATGACAGGAAAATTCTGCGCAACTGGAGGTATGTATGATACTGAGGTGTTATTCTTAGATTAAAAAAAAAAAAATCTTGTTTCATTACAAACACTTTTGTTCAACTAGGAATTTTCTGAGGATGAGAGGGCATGAAGACACCATGGAGTGGCAGTTACAGACTATGCAACACAACAAGCGACAGGATTCCAGCAGTTGTGGAGTTTTACTGTTAAAGGTAACCCTTATTCAAATGATTCAGTTTCTTGTTAGCTAGAATTAAGACTTTAAGTGAATTTAAGTGAAGTGAAAGTTATTTCGGTCAACAACAACAAAGATGATCATTTTACATAGAAGTACTTAATCATACAGTAACTGAAAAAGGAATAGGCTGAAGCCTTGTGGCTTATAATTATCCTATCCTTTACCTAATTAAGACTTTACATTCTAATTATGATCAATCTCACAGTTTGCAGAACACTACCTTGATTTTGGAGAGGTCAGTGAGGTGTCAACCACTACAGAGCCAGTTGTGCTGGAGCGAATGCAGATAGCTTGCACCCTACTTGAAAATCGAGGTAAGTCCAGTAAAGTCCTTATCACGTTAGTGCGTACTTCCAATTTAAATAGTGCTCTTCAAACACTTTCAGATAAGACCCTTCTCAAAGTCTAATTTAGACTAATTTTCCAGGAAGTATATTTGGAAAAAATGTACTATTATTTTTTAATTATTCAATAAATAATGTTTGATTAAAACCTAACTATGATTGTGTTTCAGGGAACGCTGAGGACTACTGCATTGTTTTCTCCATGTTAGATGCTAACGCTGACCGCAGCATGATTGAAATGGTAAAACAAAACAAAACAAAAGAAACACATAAGTCTTAGTATCATTACTTGCCAATCATAATTAAAATGTTGAGTAATAGTATTCACCAAAAAGAATATGAGCCATTTATTTTTCCTTTCCAGGTGCAGTATGAATCTTGCCAAAGATGGGCACATTTTGCATGTGAAAAATATAAAGAGAGCAACCAAGAATATAAATGCCAAAAATGTAGCCAGAGTCAGACAGAGACTGTGCAGAGACTGTAGAAGGACAGAGCAGCAGCAGAGCAGTCCAGATACAC
Organism: Rhamphochromis longiceps; assembly: GCF_057381845.1. NCBI lineage: Eukaryota > Metazoa > Chordata > Actinopteri > Cichliformes > Cichlidae > Rhamphochromis > Rhamphochromis longiceps. The sequence goes on along the minus strand of NC_140559.1, from coordinate 69,087,212 downwards.
TGATGATCCTCTGTCAGATCCAGAGGGACACACAGGGATGATGCTGGACTCTACATTGTGTCTGACAGTGGAGCTGTTCTCAGAGCAGTTCACTCTGCAGCACTGACAGTCATCTGCACTTCTTCTCATTCCTCTGTCAGTCACTGCTGGATGAAGCTCTCCTCTCCACCTCCCAGTAACATGGCCCAGTCAGAGCGTCTCTACACACAAGCTGCTGCTGCTTCAACCTCTCTGGATCATCAGGACACAGCTCCTCCTCTCTCAGCACACACACCGTCCTGTTTACCATCATCAGCTCCACCTGCAGAGAGAAGAAGGAAGAGCAGAGGAGATAAACGAGTGTTTTCAGAGACTCTTCATCAGCTGTCAGTCAGTGATGCAGCACATCCAGTATAAAGAGCAGCAGGGACTTCAGTGCTGGGACTGTACTAGGACTCATTGTTGCTTCACTTTTTCTAATCTTTGGATTTTTATTGAAGTTGATGAAGATGTTTTTCCCTCCTAGTTTGAGTTTGGACTTTCATTCATTAGAAGAACCTTGGTGTGTCCACTCTGAGCTCTGTAGGAACCCCAACAACAAGCCCAACAATCCAGATGGACGGTTCCAGCTGTTAACTGGAGGAATTCCATCCAAACATCTGCTCTCACTAAATTCTTCCTCACCTACAGACTGTGTTCTTCACTGCTTTAAACTTGGAAATGAATGCAGTCATTGGTCTGCGTGCTGCTTTGTTCAGAGAGCTGATTGGCTGTTGACAGCGTTTGATCAGAGCGTGTCAGCCGTTACCATGGTGACCATAAAGGTCAGAAACAGGAAGTGTTTGTGTCCAATCCTGAAGCCTGTCACCATTCTCCTCTCACAGCTTCACTGAGAAGCTGCAGCTTTACAGGAAACACTGGATCTTTGCTTCATACTGACTGTGTTTAGTACAATACTGCTGACAGCACCACCCACTCACTCCATCACTCTACTTACACCAGAGTCTCCAGTCTGTAGTCTGGACTCTGCTGAAGATCAGACAGCTGCTTCACATCTGGATCCTTCAGGTTGTTCCAGCTCAGGTCCAGCACTCTCAGATGGGAGGGGTTGGACTTCAGTGCTGCTGCCAGATAATCACAGCTGATCTTTGACAAATAACAGTCCCTCAATCTGTATAAAGAATGAAAGATGTAAGTTTATTAGACAAAGTGTGAGCTTGAAATCATTCAGTGTTTCATCATCTGTTCAGAGCTGAAGAAGGTTCAGAATGTAGAAGTTTAGAAAATGGAAACTCCAAACAGCTGAAGCCAACAGGAAGCAGCTTCAAACAGGAAACTGTGCAGAGTTTCAGACTATATGTCCTGATGCAGCCAGTTGGATTTTGGAGATTTGAATCTCTGTTCTGTGACTAAGTCCTTGAATCATTTCTTCCAGTTGGTCCAACAAGACAGACTAAGTGTTGGACATGTGTTGTGGCTCCATTAGGGGAGCTTCTAAATGTGATGTGATGGCCCCTCTGGGTCTGTCAGGTCACAGGACTGAAGAGAGCTCAAACTGGGCACACACTTGTTCCAGTCTGGACCAAAGACTCTATACTGGGACTGAGGGACTGCTTTGACTGCACCCACTGGGACTTTTTAAAGGCTCATGTTCTCACTTAGATCATCGATTTCTACTTACATTTCTTTCTGGGAAAAATGGGGATTACTTTGGAAACAGGAAGTATTTTCCCCAATAAGCAGCCCTGGATTAGTAAATCACTCCAACATGTTCTCAGGCAGAAGAAGCTGTCTTGTTATGAGGGAGAGAAGAAAAAGATTGAGGCACAGAAACTTGTTGAAAGAGAGATAAAGCAGCTAAAATCAGGTGTAAAAGTAAAGCAGAGGATGAGCTGAATAAAGGACACTCAAGGCTGGCTTGGAAAGGAATGAAGTCCATGGTGGGGATGCAGAACAAGGAGCAAAGATGAATGTGATGCTGAATCAGCAGAAGACTTGGACTCATTTGATTCCAGCTTTGATATCATTGATTTCAATGAAGAGCTTTGTGATTGTAGCAAAGGGCTGGTAGCTCTGAGAGTCCCACTGATGAGGTGTTTGTGTGGAAATCTCTTAGTGGGACCAAAGAGAGAAAAAGCCCTGGTCCTGATGCTGTGGGAGGGAAATGATTGAAGTGTGCTGTGAGGAACTGACTGGGAGATCTTCACACATTTTCCAGTCCTCCTTGGAACAACAGGAAGTTCCCAGCATATGGAAACAAAGGTTAAGTGTCCTATGGCACTCAGTGATGATGGTGCTGTGGCCCCACCACCTCCACCTCTTTGTAAAGGAACTAACTGTAATCTGAAGCTTCAAATGGGACTAAGACTTCCTCCACTAGGTGGCAGTGTCTGATGAGAAAGTGTTAGTGGAGCTGGCCTGGAGTCAGAAACAGGAAGATGCAGGATTTGGACTGAAATGGGGAAACGTGGTTCGCACTAGTGCCTTAAAGCAAGAAGGTTGTAGGTTGAAGCTTGTTGGCCTTTCTGTGGAGGTTGGATGTTCTCCCACAGTCCAATGAAATGCTGCTTAGGTTCATTGGTGCTTCTAAATTGGCTGTAGGTGTGGATGTGAGAGAGTGCTTCTCTGTCTCTCTCTGTTGGCCCTGTGATGGACTGCTCACCTGTGCAGGTGGACCACGCCTCTTGCCCTATGACAGCTAGGGCACAGGCTGCAGCCCTGTGAGCCTAAGCTGAATAAACAGTTAGCAAAAATGATCCATAGATGGCCTGAAATCCCCCAGTTAGCAGTTTGGTAGATAGCTATGACATGCTAATCCCATCCAGCAGCTGTATTCTACCTGTAAGCTGATCCCTGCTGAGCCAAAGCACTTTTTCATATACAAATTACAACCTTTAATAGAAACCTATTGGTCAGCATCTTATTAGCCTGCTGTTAGCTTCATTCCACAGAAAACTGAGAGAAACTAACAGAGTTGATAAAGAATAAAGAGAAATGTGCTGATTTAAAGCCTTTGAAGTGCTTCAGATGATCTCTGTCCACTTCTGTCCACTCATTCATTCATGTAAGCTTTCTAATGCAGCTTTGATCTTCACAGTCTGCTTCATGAAACTCATTCTAACCCTGAATGTCAGAGTGTTCCTCCTTCTCTTTCCCATCATTCATGCTGGCAGTGGAGGAGATTTGGATGTTGGACTGTGTTTTGGATGATGTGTGTATGTTTGTGTTGGACTGCTGTCTGTAAAGCAAACGCACATTTTGCTTTGGATTTCAGTGTCAGACAGACTTTAAGGTGGAATGAAGAGTTGGAGAGTTTCACAGTGAATTATCCAGTGGAGGATTTTTCTTCTTCTTTGAAGGTTTGAAATGTGAACATTGTTCTGCTGCAGTCAATGGACTAAACCAGAGAAGAAGAAAACAGACTTTACCATGAAGATCCTCAGTGTGGATCAGTATAATATCAGCCTGATGTCTGCAGTTTAGTGTCAGCACAACTTTCACATCATATTCATCTCAGCACAACTAAAACATGCTGACTGACCTCAGAGTTTCAAGTCCACATCCTGGACTCTCCAGGAAACCACACAGATGCTTCACTCCTGAATCCTGCAGCTCGTTCTTGATCAAAGAGCAGGAGTCATTACTCAGGTCCAGCTGTCTCAGATGGGAGGGGTTGGACTTCAGTGCCCCTGCCAGATAATCACAGCTGATCTCTGACAAATAACAGCCCCTCAATCTGTATGAAGAATGAAAGATGTAAGTTTATTAGACAAAGTGTGAGCTTGAAATCATTCAGTGTTTCATCATCTGTTCAGAGCTGAAGAAGGTTCAGAATGTAGAAGTTTAGAAAATGGAAACTCCAAACAGCTGAAGCCAACAGGAAGCAGCTTCAAACAAACACAACAAGAGAAAAAACTCTGAATGTTTCACATTAAAGTCGTACATTTCTCATAAAAACAGGACAAAGACTTGAAAAAGTCGTGTTTTTCCTTCCAGGAACCACAAGGCTTCACTTTTAAAGGTGAAGTGTGAAAGAAATGGACATATTTGAAGTCCAACACCTTTTTCCAGTCACATTATTAAAGCAGACAAACTACAAGCTCATTTTCATTCCAACAAGTCATCTTCTGACCTGGACTAACAACACTGGTCTCTATGTGCAGCTGGCTGTGAGACCAGTGCTCAGGGAGCGTCTACAAAGTGCAACACTGAAAGAACATCACACACTAGCTGTGTCCCAAAACGTCGGCTGCATCCTTCGGAGGACCCGGTATTCGCGGTCTACGTGGGCCGGGTCCTTCAAAGACCGAAAAGGCTGGAAGTGCGAGGCTGTGAAATGGGACGGTCTAGCCTTCAGATTTGCGTCACCGCTGTGTCGGTGGAGTTTAATAAACTCGGCCGTCTGCTCCTTGCTATCTAAAATATAACAGGACACTGGCGTAAACTCTCGACCGTCTCACACTTCTGTTTAATCAGTTTCCTGTTTAACGTTTATTCAGCTGTGTGAAAATCCCGGAGGAACTTTGATCTCAGCCAAACCGATTTACTCCGGAACAAATAAAACACAGAAAAAAGGCAAACAATTACATTTTTAAGTTATCCGAGTGACTTATATATCGTGTTTCACCTGAGTAGTGAAAGAGCGGGGTCTGAAAACGATGAAGCCGGGCGTCCGCTGCTCTCGCCGGCTGGAGTGACCATTGAACCCCCCGGCTTGCTAGCGATCGGGTGGGTAACAGACGTCTCCGAAAACGTCGGCACACTTTTGCAAATATGCGATGTCTTGATAAACCAAGCAGATATTTGAAGTTTACACAGCTACTTTCTCGCCTGAAAATATGTTAAAAGTTTATTTTGTGACCCAGAAAGATTGATAAGAGTAATTTGAAAACTTAGTAGCTGCCGCCATTGTTGGCAGCTGAAATTTGGCTGGGCCGCGCTATGAATTCTGGGATATGGTGGGCCACGAAGGACACACCCGACGAATCCTTCAAATTCGGGGAAATGAAGGACGCATTTGTCGGGCACATTTGAAGGAGTCGACAAATACGGACAGCCTTCATCGCCTGGCTGTGATGTAATCGGCCTTCAAATGCAGCCTCTGGAGGATGCAGCCGACGTTTTGGGACACAGCTACTAATTTGCTTCCATCATCCAACCTGAAGAGGAAACAGGGACGCCTCCCCTTCAAAGTAAAAGCTGCTCCTTTTGGACACAGTATCAGAGAAAGTCTACAGTATAACATAGAAAAGACAGAACAAAGTTTTGGTTGTTTTTAAATTGTGCAGAAATGAAACTACACTAAGCTCAATTATGTGACAGACATTTCATCCCATGTCAGTTTGGCCTCATCCTGGGCCGGATTATCCAGCACACACTCTGACCACAGGCCCAGGGGCCACGCACAGCTTGGCTCCATCCAAGAGACAGGAAACAAACCAACACAATAATAAAAGCACCATGTGATCTTCTTACATCTTCAAGACAAACATAGTAAAAACATGAGCATATTTGTTTCCTGATAAAATGATGTGACAGGTAGAACAGAGTAAAGTGGTGGTGTTACAGCCTTTCTCCCCTCTGCTGCCGAGGCTGTTAGTCTCTCCCAAACTCAGCTACAGGACTTCCAAATGAATGAAAGCAGCAGAAGTGGCTTTACAAATGAAAGAGGAAGAGGAGAAGAAGAGGAGAGGGAGGCCACCCTGACCATCACTCCAGCTGAAAACATCACACTTCCATTAAAGTTGGTGAGGAAATGTTGAGCAGGATGAGCTGCTGGCTAATCTGGAGGCTGTAGCAGCAGCTCACAGTCACAGTGGGTTTCCACTCATGAAAAAGCTCTGGCTGCTTCATTTCTCATCTCATATCAGAGACTTTAAAGCTTCACTGAAGCTGTACTGTGATGCTTCCATATTCCAGTGAGGCCTCCATAATGATTTCAGCTGTTCTGTACACACACTGTGTGCCCTGTATGGCTCAAAGTCTCTGCAGCCTGTTTTTATCTGCTATCATCAGATCTTCATCATCCTCATTCACATCCCTCACACACTCTACAGCCTCATCAGCACTGACTTCATCTTCACTGACTGATGGAGCACAACATGAACCTGTGGAGGCTGAAACACTGTCCTGTCAAACATCTCCCCGTCACCACTCCACTTCTGTCAGCCTTTAAATGAACCCTGCTCAAGTCTGTCACTTCTGTTTGGAGCCAAAAGGAAAAACTGTTGTTCAGTCGTTTGGAAAGACAACATTTCTGAAAGCACTCAAACTTCTTCACATTTGTCTTCAGACACATCCTGAACATTTAGGAACTAAAGAAAGTTTCAAACATCAAAGACCTGAAATATAGAAAAACTACAACAGCCGCAGTCAGTGAACTCACCTCAGAGTCTCCAGTCGACAGTTTGGACTCTCCAGTCCAGCACACAGAAGCTTCATCCCTGAATCCTGCAGGTTGTAGTTTCCACTCATGTCCAGCTCTGTCAGATGGGAGGGGTTGGACTTCAGAGCTGAGGCCACAACTTCACAGTGAGACTCTGAGAGTCCACACCGAGTCAGTCTGTGATGATAGAAAATATAAAATGTGTTATTATAAAAGCAGAAAATCTGCATTATAAACACAGACTGAATGTATATGAAGACAAAACAGAGTGAGGTCATAATCTGATGAATCTGCTCTTCACATCTGTGCTTCAGCTCCTCTTACTGTGTTTGACATGACACAACGATTGAGTCTCTCTCAGACCTGCAGACTTTTAATGAGAATCTTTGTTTGGCTTTAATCTGCAGATGAAGGAGGAAGATGGTGTCACATTTAGGCTTCCATAATGTCCACAGTCTGTCACTGAGATCTGATCCAGAGTCAGAGTGAAGACACACATTTGGACTGTTTCCTGTTTTGACTCCAGAACATTTTGAATGAGTTCAGCTCAGTGAAGAGTTCCAGCTGGAAAGATGATCTCTGTTTGCTACCTGCTGTCAGGTACGACTGTTCACGTCCACACGCAGGAAAAACCTGCTGACTGTTACCAAACGGAGCAGAAATCTCATCACTGGACAATAATGATGAATGAACTCAGAGCTGCTGACATCAGATCTGATTTCAGGGGAACTAAACACAGAAATGATTGGCTCATTTGAGCTTTCTGAGCCATTATCTGCTGCTGTGTCGCTAGTTGGCAGAAAATGATTTGTATTCCTGTTCAGGGCTTCAGTGTTTATGAGTCCAGATCCAGGTGACAGCAAGTCAAAATGATGTTACCTGTCTGTGTCCAGCAGCAGCCTGTATTCACTTTGAATATTGTTCTAACCTGACATGGATCAGTTTGTCTTTGATTGGTTTGTAAATGTCACTGTTTCCATTGGACCTGAGTGACGTACAAAGACAGAGAGGGAGAGAAAGGAGAGAGAGGATGGAGACAGCAAAGAGAGAGCAAACACAAACAGGTGAGAGTGGACAGGTGACCAAGGTCAGCAACCAATCAGAGAGCTTCTGTTTGACCCACAGTCACTGATGATGACTGCACATAACCAAGCAGTGTGTTACTCTGATATCAAATATGGATCCTGCTCTTATAATAATGATCATCAGATGATATTATTGTGTTATTTTGTAGCTGAATACGATGTTTGTGTGATTATCAGTGAAAGAAGCAGTGAGGAGGATGGAGAGAGAGAGAGGACAGAGGGTGAAGTTAGAAACACTAAAAGGATTTTTCATGGATTTCATGGATGATTTGAGTGATTTCCAGCAGGACACTTAAACATGTCAGTGGACGTCCTAAAGAACATATTCACTGATATGAAACGTGTCATTGAACAGGATTAATATCAGTGGAAACATGGTGGAAACAGCTGTGACTGCATGGATGTGACACACTTCAAATCTGTTCTCCACTCTTGGATTTGGGATCCATGGAGCTGCTGCTGAGTCTGTACAATAAAGGAATGGTGTGGAAGGTTGCAGCGTACGGACACAAACACTTTGTGCTTACAATCTGATTTTATTTTCAACATTAAACTACTAACCTACACTGATCAATGATGTTAATGATCACATCTGGACTCACCGAGCCTTTCTGCAGTTCCTCACAGCTGGAATCAGTCTCTGTCGTCCCCACTCTGATGTGTTGTACTTCTGCAGGTCCAACTCATCCAGAACCTCCTCTGACATCTGCAGCATGAAGGCCAGAGCTGAGCACTGGATCTCAGAGAGTTTCTTCTCTGATCTGTTCTTTGACTTCAGGAACTCTTGGATCTCCTGATGTACTGAGAGGTCGTTCATCTCCATCAGACAGTGGAAGATGTTGATGCTTCTGTCAGGAGAGATTTCATCACTGTCCATCTCCTTCAGGTTGTTGATGACTCTCTGGATGGTTCCTGGACTGATCTCTGTCTGACCCAGCAGACCTACTAAGAGTCTCTGGTTGGACTCCAGACAGAGGCCATGAAGGAAGCGAACAAACAGGTCCAGGTGGCCATTTTTACTCTGGAGGGATTTCTCCATGGCTCTGTTCAGGAATTCATCCAGAGAGGACTCGTTGTAGTCTTTTCCCAAAAAGTTCTTCAGCACCTCTGTCTTCCTGTTGGTGTGACAGTGGAACATGTAGACAGCAGCCAGAAACTCCTGAATGCTCAGATGAACAAAGCAGTAGACTGGTTTCTGGAAGATCACACACTCTCTTTTGAAGATCTCTGTACAAACTCCTGAGTACACCGAGGCCTCTGTTACATCCAGACCACACTGCTCCAGGTCTTCTTGGTAGAACATGATGTTTCCTTTCTCCAGATGTTCAAACGCCAGCCTCCCCAGCTTCAGAACAACTTCCCTGTCAGCCTCCGTCAGCTCCTGTGGACTCGTCTCATGTCCCTCATGGTACTTGTTCTTCTTCCTCTTTGTCTGAACCAGCAGGAAGTGTGAGTACATGTCAGTCAGGGTCTTGGGCAGCTCTCCTCTCTGCTCTGTAGTCAACATGTGCTCCAGAACTGTAGCAGTGATCCAGCAGAAGACTGGGATACTACACATGATGTGGAGGCTCCTGGATGTCTTCATGTGGGAGATGATTCTGCTGGACAGCTCTTCATCACTGAATCTCCTCCTGAAGTACTCCTCCTTCTGGGCGTCAGTGAAGCCTCGTACTTCTGTTAGCCTGTCAACACATGTAGGAGGGATCTGATTGGCCGCTGCGGGTCGGGAAGTTATCCAGACGAGAGCCGAGGGAAGCAGATTCCCCTGGATGAGGTTTGTCAGCAGCTGGCTGACTGATGACTTCTGTGTGACATCAGACAGCAGCTTCCTGTTGGTGAAATCCAATGAAAGTCTGCTTTCATCCAGGCCGTCAAAGATGAACAAAAGCTGAGAGACAGCCAGCTTCTCTGCTGTGACCTTCTGTAATGTTGGATGGAAAACATGGAGCAGCTCCAGAAGACTGTACTGCTCATCTCTGATCAGGTTCAGCTCCCTGAATGAAAGCAGAACCACCACACTGACATGTTGGTTCTCCAAGCCCTCTGCCCAGTCCAGAGTGAACTTCTGCACTGAGAAGGTTTTTCCAACACCAGCCACGCCGTTGGTCAGAACCACTCTGATGGGTCTCTGTTGGTCAGGTAAGGCTTTAAAGATGTCCTGGCACCTGATTGGAGCGTCATGGAGGGCGTCCATCTTGGAAGCTGTCTCCAGCTGCCTCACCTCATGTTGGGTATGAACCTCTTCACTCTGTCCCTCTGTGATGTAGAGCTCAGTGTAGATCCTGTTGAGGAGGGTTCTACTTCCTGTTTCATCACTTCCTTCAGTCACACGTTCACATCTCCTCCTCAGACTGATCTTATGTTCATCTAAAACCTCCTGCAGACCAACATCTGCTGAAGAAGGAAAAACAATGAGACTAAAGAGAAAGAAAACTCTTCAATGTCTGAACAACACAAGAAGTCCAGTTTTCAGAAATGAGTCCATCAGCAGACAGATATTCAGTCTTACTTTGTACACAGCTGCTCTGACTGGCTGTCTGCAGTCCAGCTCTGCTTCTGGATCTTTCTCCACACTGTGCAGAAGCTCTGATGGTGACACAGAAAAGTCAAAGTGGAGATACTTCTGTGCACCTTTGATTAGACTCATTATAAAAAGGAAAGCAAAGTTTGAACACAGTCATGTTTCCTGTTCACTGACTTACATTTATTCCATGGACACTCACTCTAACCTGAAGCACAGCTACAACCCAACATTGTTGAGGCCTCATCTCCTCCTTTCCTGACTGTAGAGGTTAAATATGCAACAACCGACAAATAAAAGAATTTGGTTCATTTCAAAGAAATTCACACGGTGACCAAGTAAAGTAACCGTAGTAAAGGAGACAACATCCCGTTGATGGTGGGATTATTTGAAAGATTTGCTTTAGTCACGTCACCAAATGCAGTTGAACCACCCGTGGATCCATGTTTGACCATTCTACCACTCTGAGCTCTGCTTTTGAATCATTTTATTATTATCATCATTCATTTATTCATTCTTTGGAGGGGGGCTATTTCCTAATGCCGCCCTAATAAGCTGATGTTCAAGGGGAAATATAACAGAAACTCTTTCAGTGTTATTCATTAATAAATTAACAGATAAACTGTGAAGAAGAAAAAACTGAGATTTAAAGGAGAGAGTGAGAAACTTGATCATCCATCCTCATAATACATGTTTATCAGTATCTGCTGTGACCATACTGCAGTAATAACTACAAGTCTACATTTCTGTGACTGTTGATCAATCACAGCAGGAATCTGAGCTCATCTCTGCACACAGAGCAGCTTCAGCTCTGGGATAAACTGCTCGCTTCACGTCCTTCTCAGCTCACAGACACTCATCCTCATATTTTCCTTTAACATTTGATGGTATAATTCATCTGAGTTTACACTTTATCTGCATGAATACAGAAAAACAGACCCAAACACCAGAAACCATCAGTTTCACCATGTAGAATATATTGTTGTTTCCTTGCTTTTAATTCAGAGAAAAACTCTGATTTGGATTTTCTCTGTTCTCTTTGCCACAGCCCATCCCAGCAGCAGCTGAAGCAGCTGACTGTCACAACACTGAATAACACTTTAGGAGGAATTTCAGAGGTCAGCAAAGCTCCAGGTTCAACATCAGTTAATTAATCATAGTTCATCATAAATGTTAACCTGGCTGGCACACATGTTAATGTTAGCCATTTAAATATTAGCAGTTAGCTGAGGCCACAAGAAGAAGAGGCCCTAGAAGAACAATGGATGATAAGATTAGATTTTCAAGACTAGGCATGAGACGTGTTTTCCTTTACTGTCTCTTACAGAGGAGGGAGCAGATACCAGACGAGGTCACGGAGGTACGGGGAGGATTCGCAGCAGACAGCAAGACTGCCACGTCCATGCGAGAGAGCGATGGCTACGATAATCTCTGTTTTTAAGATAAGATAAGAGATAAGATAAGATAGAACTTTATTAATCCCTCGGGTGGGTTCCTCTGGGAAATTCGACTTCCAAAAAGCACAGCAACGACCGAAGTTACAGTTACAGAATTGTTTTATTATATATATATATATATATATATATATATATATATATATATATATATATATATATATATATATATATATACACACACACACACACACACACACACACACACACACACACACACACACACATAAATACAGAGACAAATATAAATAAAATATACAAAGGGGATAAATAGAATAAATAGGAATAAAACATAAAATAAAAATACAATGTCTCCCTATATAATGTTGTACAGCCCATGTGAGGGTTATCCTCTCTGCGAACCAGATGCTTGATTTCACACAGAGGTCCACCAACTGAATTTGATCAGTTATGGAACGATTTACCTCGACAGGCTCCTTCACTCGCTGCTTTTAAACCTCCTTTAAAACACACTTTTACTCCCTGACCTTTGACCCAGTGTGACATGTTGACTCACTACCTCAGACAGCTTAAAATAGTCTTTTTGTTTTTTGGTGCTGCCTAAAAGAACCGTGAAATATCTGTCCTATATACAGTTATGTTCATATATTTTTGTGCTACATCAGGAAACTCAAAAACATAGTTTTTAATATTTTAATCCTTATTTTTAAAACTTTTTTTGTCATTTTTCTGAATAACACTTTAGGAGGAACGTCTTGATGCATTCTCAATCATCCAGGAAAGTAAATCTCCAAAAGTTGATTCTCTTCATCTGGACGTAGCGTAAATGTGTCCCAGCTGGACTTTTGTCAAAGCTGGAAAGGCTCCTAAAGAAAGTTCCAGTCGATCCAGGAGAGAAGGACAACCGCTGCCTAAGAGAAAACCTGTAGCTATCCCATATGTGTCAGGAGTGTCGGAGCAGCTGAGTCGCATTTTTTCTAAACACTGGGTCTCTGTGGCTTTTAAACCCCAAAACACGCTGCGCCAAAAACTGGTCCACCCCAAGGATCGGGTCCCCCGACACAAACAGAGTAACATAGTGTACGCTGTTAAGTGCAGGACGATTGGCAGGATTTATACATCGGGGAAACCAAACAACCTCTGGCTACAACACAGAAGAGCCACCTCGTCAGGCCAGGACTCTGCAGTCTATTTACTCCTACAGGCCAGTGGACACTCTTTCAATGATGAGGATGTAACATCCCGGACAGGGAGGAACGCTGGTTTGAAGGCGGAGTCAAGGAGGCCATTTACGTGAAAAGGGAAAGACCATCTCTGAATCGAGGAGGGGGCCTAAGGGTACATCTGTCACCATCTTACATGCTGTGATTGCAGCCATTCCCCAACTCTCTGTGAATGGTACTCATGACCATTGATCAGTGGTTGTTGATCAATGGTCATGAGAATTGCATAATTAAGATTAAGGAACTGACCTCACAGCCCATTGTTCCTTCAGTGGGCTGGTTTCAGTCATCATGCAAATGTCCTGTTTATAAGATTGAATCCTGCAGTCAGCTGAGACTGAAGGAGTCACCTGGATGAGAGACGAAATGTTTCTCCCACAAAATGCTACGTCCAGATGAACTGAATCAACTTTTGGAGAAAGAAGTTGAATCAGTATTTCAGCTTTAAGAGGGTATTTTAACACAAACATCAGTCCTTCTACTTAAGTATGTTTGACACTTTGTTTACGCCTAAATTAACTTTACTGTTAACGAGTTTTCATGTTTCTGTAATCCACCAGTGTGCTCATGCTTTTTTAATTGAAAACATATTTTTAATGATCAAATATAATTATGTTTGTTATTTGTGGATTTTAAATGTCCTTGACAGAGACAGATGATGATCATTATCCTGCACTGTGGTCTCAGGTTTGGTCGAGCTAGCACAAAGAATGGCTATGTTGAACTTCCTCCTGGGATCTACACTAAGAAGTGAGTCCAACATTAGCAGGGTCTCTTTCCTTTATCTGATTCACTTTAGCATTCACAGTCACGTGAAGCTTGTTATTAACTCGATAAGTCAACCCAGGGTTTCAGCTGAGCGCTCACATGAAACACATGGTGTTGGCAGCATCTGATCAATCATATTCATGGAGACGTGTATCAGCAACAGAGCAGCTGAGTTTGCAGAAGGAAGTCAAACTAAACCACAGGAACAATATGAGGAGATTACACACATAATAAAATACTAGCAGTAACACAGCTGCTGCAGACAAATCAGTCGTGTGATCGTGTGTGAGAGGAGAAGGACTGTAAAGGAGTTTGGTGTTAAAAGCTCTGTATGAATGTGGGAGACTTTGAAGGGCTTTAAAAATGCCAATATAAAATAAAAGGCAGCAAAATTGCTGAGTGTGAAAGTCACCAGACTTATCAGACCTCTGTGATTAAGACCTGTAAGAACACCTGTTTGTACTTGTTGGCATTATATCAAACACACACGTATATTAAGCCTTTGTTTGAACTCTGGTTGAATTTGTTACTTTCAGACTCCTCCATCCAGCAACACCTGAAACACCTGAGTGGAAGCTCCTCCCTACACTGTGTTTGAAGCAAAGCACAAAGGAGACACCTGCTGGAGCAGCTGGAGTCCTACAGACACTCAGCCTCTTCACTACACAAACACCTCCTACAACATCCACTCTTTCCACTCTGACTGCTGTGTTTGTGGAAACACTCCAACACACACCGCTTCACATACCAACATAGAAATGTGTGTGAAAAAGAGCTGAGCTGATATTAAACATGAGGATTTATTCAAAAATACAGAGTCAGGAACAACATCTAGACACACATTACCTCTCAGCAGCAGAAGAACAGCCTTTAAAGTTTATATAAAAATCCTTCGACACGTTGCTCTTTAAGGAAACACAGCTGGGTTCAGGTCCAGGAGATTCTGGCCTCTTATTGATCCTAAAAGAAAAACAATAAATGTCACAGCTTCATGAGACAGGAAGGAAAAACTGGAAATATTAAATTAAAGACATGATGAACAATCTCATAAAAATAATGTACTTACTCTTTGTCACATAACAGTCTTTTGTTAAAGTTTACAGCAACACCCTTCGACCTGTTGCTCTTTAAGGAAACACAGCTGGGTTCAGGTCCAGGCTCTGGATTAGTTTCAGGGTTATGTCCAGCTGAGCCTGGTACGCCCCACAGCTCTGGGCTTTAAAACAACACACACAGAGGTATGAGTGTGAATAATGATGGAGCAGTGATGTGAGTGCTGAGCTGTGACATGGAGAAGAGTCATGGACAGTTAGAGATGGTCATCTCACCTCTGAGCTTTGGTCTGGCTCTCATGTTCCCCACACAGAGTGCTTTTAGAGGGAGGGACTCCCTCCTCTCTGTCCTCACACTGATCCATGCTGCTCAATTCACATCAGCTCACACACACTTTCTACCTGCAGAGGAAACACAAATCATTCATGTGCACATCAACTGAGAGCTGCAGAGGTCGTGTCTGATGTGTTGGACTAACATCCATCTGAGACGCAGCTTTCATCAGTTCACTACAAAAAGTGTCACAGAGCCGAGTTCAGCCTCCAAATCCTCCATTACTGTAGTCCTACAAAGCAGCAGGTCAAACATGGCTGCAGAGAGCAGCTTTATGTCAGTAACCATGTCCAGGACCGAGCTGACTGCTTACAGAGCTCATACTCTAACTGCTAGCTGCTCTGCTAGCTAACTCAGTAACAGTGACTCTGACAGCAGTTACTGTGGAACAGCGGCCGAGCTCAGGACACATTCAGCGTGTTTAGTCTGAGTCCTGGACTCTGATTCAATGGATTCAATCCAGCTCAGAGTTTCATGTGTTCATCAGAATAAAATACATGTACTAATATAACAGAAGTAATGCTCTGAATGCAGGACTGTAATGGAGGATAAACAAGGTTTTTACAGCCTGAAAGAAACATTCAGTTCATATATTTGTAGACAGTGAAGCAGCTTTTAATACTGCAGCTGTTTCCTTCACCTGTGTGTGTGTGAGCCACACCTTCATGTGCTGCTTTAGAAATATGTGGTCTGACTGCTCAGACTGAGTCTAGGAGGAAAGTTCACACGCTGGAGAAAGTTTTGTTCCTAACTTTGTCAGAGTTCAGCTCCAAAGACAAAGAAGACGGAGCTCACAGTCTGTAGATGGTCCTCAGTGTGTGTGTGAAGCCAAGAGAGCACACAGGAGTGTGTTTATGTCAGCAAATCAGTGTGTGAAGAGTCTGAGGGAGTGTGTGAATGAGACTCAACACTGAACAGTCCAAGAAAAGCGTCTGGACTTCTTTAAGTTTAACTTAAAGAAGTCCAGACGCTTTTCTTTTTGTCTCCATAATGTCTCCATAATGCTGCAATGTTATCTGCCCCAGAAACACTGTGCAGAAGCTCTGATGGTGACACAGAAAAGTCACAGTGGAGATACTTGTGTCCACCTTTGATTAGACTCATTATAAAAAGGAAACAAAGTTTGAACACAGTCATGTTTCCAGTTCACTGACTTACATTTATTCCATGGACACTCACTCTAACCTGAAGCACAGCTACAACCCAACATTGTTGAGGCCTCATCTCCTCCTTTCCTGACTGTAGAGGTTAAATATGCAACAACCGACAAATAAAAGAATTTGGTTCATTTCAAAGAAATTCACACGGTGACCAAGTAAAGTAACCGTAGTAAAGGAGACAACATCCCGTTGATGGTGGGATTATTTGAAAGATTTGCTTTAGTCACGTCACCAAATGCAGTTGAACCACCCGTGGATCCATGTTTGACCATTCTACCACTCTGAGCTCTGCTTTTGAATCATTTTATTATTATCATCATTCATTTATTCATTCTTTGGAGGGGGGCTATTTCCTAATGCCGCCCTAATAAGCTGATGTTCAAGGGGAAATATAACAGAAACTCTTTCAGTGTTATTCATTAATAAATTAACAGATAAACTGTGAAGAAGAAAAAAACTGAGATTTAAAGGAGAGAGTGAGAAACTTGATCATCCATCCTCATAATACATGTTTATCAGTATCTGCTGTGACCATACTGCAGTAATAACTACAAGTCTACATTTCTGTGACTGTTGATCAATCACAGCACGAATCTGAGCTCATCTCTGCACACAGAGCAGCTTCAGCTCTGGGATAAACTGCTCGCTTCACGTCCTTCTCAGCTCACAGACACTCATCCTGATATTTTCCTTTAACATTTGATGGTATCTGGAATAGTTGGCAGTAATAAGGATGATTTTCTGTAAAATAATATTGATATGAGCCGTGAATTATTCGTAGATGAGCATTAGATTAGTTTGATGGGTTAACTCAGAGAGCTGAAGATATGGTGGACATGCTGACCTCGCTCCGTGGTGTACAGGGCCGTTTACCCTCATGATTAATATTCACAATAAAAAAATGAGGCGAACATCATGAAGTCTGTGTGTGTTTCATAGTGTCGAACCACCTTTGTACAGTTAAACCTAACAGTTACTACATGACGGAAACACCAACGTTATTTCTTTTATGTGTTTATCAGGTCACGCTGATTATTGAACAAAAACCCAAACATCAGATGTTAATCGAATCTTTTTGCTCTCTCTCCTCCTTAAACATGTTTTTAATGTTAGTTATAATTCAGAATTGGTGACTGGAACATGTATGACACATACGAACATCAGGAAATAAAAACACGATAAATATAACCTCTGTAAATGAAGTCAGTGTGCAGCGGGGGTTATTACAGCTGTGTACCGGCCTGCGCTTTGTCGGTGGTAATAGCAGCTCGATTGCTTGCGAGGCGAGCGGGTCTGTCCCACGCTTTGCCGTGAGACTGGGCTGGGCAGACATCTCCGAAATCATCGAAGCACTTTTGCAAAAAAGCTGTATCTTGACAAACCGACCAGACATCTGAAGATTAAACCGCTACATTCTCGGCTAAAAAATATTAAAACGGTATTTGGTGAGACACAAACTGTCATGGTCCCCGTGTCTGCCCGGCTGACTCAGGTTGGCTACATATGTTTCTTGTTTACATCTACCTCTCTCACGCTAGCTGTGTCTCGCCAGGGCGGAGCTCATTGCGGGCTCCCGCCCCTGGCCCTTGCACCTGAAGTTAATCACACATCTGTGGCTCATCGCCTAAACTCATCCACTACTTAAGGCAGAGGCTGGAAACATCTCGTCGCTGGACTATTGAGTAACCTCGGTAGTAAGCTCCGGAGTACTAGTCTCTTGTTGCCTTTTCGTATCGCTGACCCTTTGGATTAATCACTTGTTGTCTGTAAACAGGAATTCCGTTTCCCTGGAACCCTTGGTGTGCTGTGTTTTTTATGAAGTCCCTCGTGTGTGAAGAGCTCCTTTCCCGGATTTCCCTGTGCCCTGGATTCCCCCTGCCATCTCACTTGTATATATTTGCACCTGGTGTTGTATAGTAAAAAACGGAACTGTATTCTAGCTGCCTTGTCTGCGCTTGAGTCCATCCCACACACAAACACAAACAGGGTTTTTCAAAGTTCAGTTCTGTTAGTTTCCACATGGCAGCTGTTGGTGTGCAGTAACGCCTTCTAAAAACAATGGCCACCAGGCCAAAGCAATGGTTCTGACTCGATCAGCATTAACCCCGCCCCCTGGGTTTGATGGGTGAGGTTGACACATAAAATAAATTTATGGTGAGACCTGAAGGAGTCAACTGTGCCAAAATGAATTAATTAAATACACCATTAAATAATTATTTAAATGTGGCAATAATTAATTAAAACGTGAAATAATTAATTAATTAATTAAATGTGTCAAAAAATGTTTATTTAATTATTTATTTCCCATTTTAATTAATTATTTCAAATTTTAATTAATTATTGTCACATTTAATTTATTATTCAATGGTGCATTTAATTAATTCATTATGGCACTCCTGGCGTTCCATACTGTGGTTGGGTCGACTTTACTATATAGATGTTTCACATGTTTCCATCTCAGCAGCCCCGTTGACAGATCACAGTATTATTACTTTTAAACTTAACCCTGAAAATAAAACGCAGTTTAAAAAAGATTACTGGAAATTAAATGCAGATCTATTAATTGATGACGGGTATGTTAAGATAGTTAAAGAGCTCCTCCATAACATTTACAACAACGTAACAATTGGCAATTACATACATAGATGGGAATTTTTTCATTTAAAGTTAGAGAATTTTCAATTACGTTTAGTAAAATGAAAAGTAGACAACAGAAGGAATTTGAAAGTAAATTACTTTACGATATAAATAACTATTGTAATAGACATTTTATGTCAGAGGCTGATAAGAAATCCCTGTTGTCTTTACTCAATTAGATGATCTATACAAGAAAAAGGCTCATGGAGCTTACATTAGAGCTCGTGCAAAATGGATAGAAGAAGCTGAAAAAGTGCTTCATATTTCTACAATTTGGAGAAACAGAGGCAAGAAAAGAAATCTATTAATACATTAATCATAAATGGGGAGGAATGCACAAATCATAAGACTGTAGCGGAAGAAAAACATAAATTTTACTCAAATTTATTCTCCTCAAAATATTTAATTGCTGATTCATTAACTTTTTGTGATCAGATTGAACCTTATACTCCAAAAATCGATTCTGTATTCAGAGAAATTTGTGATTCTGATATATCACTGGATGACTGAGATCAAGCCTTAAACAAACTGAAAATGACAAAGCTCCTGGTCAGGATGGCTTGACTGCAATCTTTTATAAATTCTTCTGGAAAGAAATAAAAGAATTTTTCTTCAAAACTATTACTGAAATCATTAGTAATGAAATGTTAGCAACGACAATGAAACAGGGTCTTATCTCCCTTATTCCCAAACCTGGTAAAGATAAAAGACTAATTGATAATCTACGACCAATAATATTAGATTGGTTGTAGATCTACTGGATTCTAATCACTTAATTGAAGATGATGGTGTGATTCTTTTTTTAGACTTTTATAAGGCATTTGATACGGTCGAACATCCTTTTATTTTAAAAGCTCTACCCTATTTTGGTTTTGGTAAACAAAACTTCATAGATTTAATTTCTTTATTATACTCTGACTCAATAGTTCTGTTTCTTTACCTTTTGGAACATCTAAACGCTTTAATGTTAGACGAGGAATCGTCAGTTTTTATAGAACATGAATGAAATTTCAATTTTCTCAAAGGCTTCTTGTCATGGTCCTGGGTCGGTGACCCAGCGCTTTTAGTTTGTTATCATTTTCTAGATGATGATTGTTTAAGTTCTGTTATTTTCGATCTGCCTCTGAGTCTGCGTCTGTATCTGTCTGTCTATGGTGTCTCCCCATCTGTTTGTGAATCTGTCGGTTTAGTTCAATGTCTTGTCTGGTTCCATGTATCTGAGTTTCCTGTTTTATTGTGAAGGTCCGTGTCGTATGTGAGTGTGATCAGTTTACGTTTCCCCTGTCCCGTCAGCCCAGATTCCTCCCAGCTGTGTTGCCCTCCTGTCTCTCATCCCCTGATTACTGGTGTGTGTATTTAAGCCCTGTGTGTTCTCCTGCCTGTTGCCGGTTCGTCTGTGTAACCCCGCGTCAGTCTGTGTTCCTCGGTGTCCTGCTCGTCTCTCTGCCTCTCTTCCCTTTTTTGTTTCATCTCAGGTTTGTCATTTAGCTTTCCCAGTTCAGGTCTTTAGTTTTGTCTTCCCTCTTGCCTGTTTTGCCTTCTCACCACTGTGTAAATAAACTCACCGGCATCTCATCCACTGCCTGCATCTTGGGTCCTTCTTCTAACTCCACACGGCTCGCCTCGGCAGCCGTGACACTTCTGGTTTGTACCTGAATATTAGAAAATGCAAATTATTAACTATTCATGATTGTGACCTAGTAGCTCTCTTAACATAGCTGTTAAAACTGACATTAAATATTTGGTTATTAAAATGTCAAAGAACACAAATAATAGAGAAAATCTACATTTTGAGCAAATTACCCAGAAATCAAAAAGATTACAGGCTACAAAGACACCTCTCCATCTTTGGACGTGTCTTGCTTACTAAAACAGAAGGTATCTCTGGATTGATTTATCCATCACAATGTTTATATGTTTCCAATAGTCTAATCAATAATATAAATCAAATTAATTTCAATTACATTTGGAGAAACAAGCAACATTATGTTAGGAAGAATGATATAGTGAAGTCATTTGAAGAAGGAGGTTTGAATGCGATTGATTTTGAAGCAATGATGGTTCCATCAAACTCAAATGGTTGCAATCTTTCATAAATAATTCAAACAGTATTTGGTTTTATTTCCCCAAAGTAATTTTGGAGAAGCTGGGTGGCATTGAATTTCTTATAAAGTGCGACTTTGAAATTTCCAAATTAAATTATCCAATTTTCACAAACAGGTTCTCCAGTACTGGAAAATGATACACAAGCATATTTTTTCTCCACATACAAATTCGATTTGGAACAACAGATGTATACGATAAAAGAAAATCCATCTTTTATAAGGATTGGATGGATCATGGCATTTGGACGGTTTTACACCTTTTAGACAATGACGGAAATGTGTTAACATATAACAAACTCATAGATAATTATGGCATATCATGTACTCAGAGTAAATTCATTAAAGTTGTGAAAGCCATTCCCCCTGCAATGATTCAGATGTCTTCCCCCGACTGAACAACAACCCGTCAACAACATGCTGAGCTGTGACTCTTCTTCCCTCTAAAGTCCTGGTGTTAACACTCACCCTGCATCAGCTTCACCTTTTTTTTAATTGTTTTTACTTTTCAAACCGACGGATCATTTGAAGCCAACCATCCAAAAACTGCTTCAGCTGTGTTTGATGTTTATGCTACAGCCTGTTTACCAATATAATCAATATCAGATATCAGAGCAACAGAAACCTCGGTGATCAGGACGCTGGGACTGAGAACAGGAAGTGGCTCAAACGTCACAGTTTCATAACGTCACCCTGAACTCCACTCACGGAGTTTCTGTCGCCATTGTAGTTTTTAAAGTCCCGTGATAAAGGCGGGTCTTTCTGTGAATCCGCACGCTCATTGGCTAATAGCTCGAGATTGACACATCGTTATCCAATGAGCGTGCGGGAACTTCCGACATAAAGTTGTTTCCTTTGAAAAACCAAAGTCTGATTATTTTTGCCTCCACTGACGGAGCCTGTTGTTCCCGCCACAGAGACACAGTAATGTCAGAGCGGTGTTAACACTCACCCTGCCTCAGCACAGCTCTCACTCTCCTCCTGCTCTCTCACACTAAACGGAGGCTCAGCTAAACTCACTTCCTCTCTACTTACAGGAAACCAGCGCTCAGAGGAGCCGACCGGCCTCACATTTCACCCACAGACACGAACAGCGTGGAATTATTTTATGTCATAAGAAGAAACATATTCATGTTAACACTCACCTGCCTCAGCTCCACCTTCCTCCTCCTGCTGCTCTGAACGGAGGCTCAATACTTTCACTTTCACTGCTGCTCCCTAAACACAGAGGATGCTGGGACTTGTAGTTGTTTCCTTCCGGTGCGGTCTTCCTCTTTGTTTGTTTGTGTTTGTGTTCAAGTTATTTCGATCATGTAAACATCAACAGAACACGTGAAGCCACACAGAGTTTGTATGTCGAGGTGGGTAGGAGGGTTTGAGGGTTTGGGGAGGGGTCAGAGGGAAGAGGTCTCTCAGTCTTGACAATCCACATTGATGGCATTGCATCTTTCAGCGTGTTTGTGGGTCGATTTGGATGCTCCAGGTGTGAGAGCAGCCACTCAGCCTCTACTGCAGATGTGTGTCACAAGTTCATCTAGTAGTAGGCTATGGCACTTGGCCACAGGTGGCAGCAGTGGACTGGCCTCCATGTGAGACTGCTCCAGCTGCTATGTGATAGTCCAGCTGCAAACTGAAGATCATATGCAAGTTTTGGAAATTAAACTGTACAATATAAAGCGCCTTGAGGCGACTGTTGTTGTGATTTGGTGCTATATAAATAAAATTGAATTGAAATTCAGAATATTCTTAACTTAGCTTTAAAACCAACCCAATCTCTCCTCCACACTCACAAACAAAGACAAACCAACTGACACATCTGAGTCCCTCACTTTCTTCAATCCACTCACTCTCACAAGCTCCACTTAGTCACACTGGCTCTGTTTATTACTAATTACTATTGTCTCCCCAGAAACAGTTCAGTTTTCTTTTTTCCTATTTGTGTTTTCGTTTTTTCCTATTTGTGTTTTCGTTTTTTGTATTTGTGTTTTCTTTTTTCCTATTTCAGTTGTGTTTTTTGTGCTTTTGCAGCGTTTTTTTTTTTATTGCTGGTGTTTTCTTAAGTTGCAGTCCGTTTGGCCTCTCAGGGCCACCGTAGATAAGGGCCAAAAATAAATACATAACATCATTTCAAATCAGTTTAAAGGTTTATTTGCAAGACACAAAAACAGAAAAAATTAAAAGTTACAAATGTATTGTGCATGAAACAGGAATTCAAACGTGGCTCAGATGTGTGTCACAAGTTCATCTGGCTGTAGGCTATGGCACTTGACCACAGGTGGCGCTAATTGACTTGACTCCATTTGAGTGCACACAAAGTAAACTGCACACTTTAGTTGTGAAGCAAAAACACTGAAATCGCAGTAATAACACGCACGAGGGGAACGATAACGAAGACCAGATGCTCCTGATCGTTACTCTTGCTGTCCTGTGAACAGCATCGGCGTGGTGTTAATGGTTTGCTTTTGTTTTGGCGAGCGCCCCGTGAATGAGAATATGACCAGGTAAACCCGCGACATTTTTAAATAGTTTGTCGTTCAACAGCAACAAGACTGACGGAGTGTGTTTGAGGAAACCTCACAAATGTCACAGATGAAATATTTGGTGTTTATTTGCTGGTTTGTCGGTAGCAGCTCCTTCAAAGTAAGTCTACCACACATCTGTTTGACCAACGCCAGTTGATTTGGATCACCGGTCCAAACAATTTGAACCATTGTTGTGTTTCCTTTTGTGTTGAGTTTGACTGATATTTGCTGGATAGCAAATGTTTTAAAGCTATGCAACCTTTATCTGCACATAGCAGTTAAACTGTTTAGATCAATCTTTATTGATAATATACATTATTTATTTATGAATTACTGTGTACACAAGAATAAGTTAATGTATTAAGATAAACTGGCTGAAGTTTTTGTATTATTCTTGTGATTTTTGTTTTATTGGCCCTGTTTATTTACAGGCCAGGTGACCCTTTAGGGGTTTAAAATGCCGAGCCAATGAACGGCTGGGAGCAGGAATCTTTCTTCACTGAAGCTTCCACTTCCACGGGTCTGGTAGGAAGTTGTCCAAGCCAACAAAACAAACAGACAAAAAATCCATCTATCAATCACCTGGATCACCTGTTGAGAAAGAAAAAAGAGAAAACAAGCAAACAAAAGAGAGCAATATAATAAACAACAGCATCGCGATGATCTATGTGAATATAACTGTAAATACTAAATATTGAATATTATTGTGCAGCACGTAAGATCGACAGCGCACAGTGTGCTTTGAGGTAGCAGCCAAAATGCAAGGCAAGTTTATTTATATCGCACAATTCAACAACAAGGTGATCCCAAGTTCTTTACAGAACATTAAAAAACAAAAATGGATAAAAAGCATGATTTAAACGTGACGTGCCCGTGAGCTCCACCGGCAGCCAGCTGTGCCAGAGTGACCGAGCCCCAGGCTGAGAGGCCAAAGGCACCGCACCCTGAAGGAGCCCGAGCGAGCCCCAGGCTCCAGGCCCCGACAAGCAGTACCTGGACGCCCATCCCCAGACACAAAGAACCACCAATGCACCGATGTCTGAAGGCGTCTGCCACTGGCAGGGGGAGTGGTGGGGGGAGATAGGCCTCCATACCTTGGAGGGCCTGAGATGTCCCCAGAGAGGTGGCGTCTGATACCCGACCTGACATATGGACACAGACAAACAGGCACACACAGATACAAACATCCATTCCCACCCTCATGCTCTCATATGCAATTACTCAGCAGCAGGTAAGCGCATAGCCCCTCCTGGTAGCCCTCAATGTCTACGTGTATTTAAAATTGAGAGGTGGGCAACGGCGCCAGGGGTGAGGTTGTACACCCTGATGTGATTCTGATCTTGGAAACATTAAAGACATTCATAGCCAGACTGCTGACTTTGTGTTTTTATTCAGTCGCCTAACAGAAGTGCAGTGAGAAACGATTTACCCCATCCTGATTTCTTAGCTATTTGCATATTTGCCACACTTACGTGTTTCAGATCGTGAAGCAAATTTTTATGATAGATAAAGATGACCAGAGTCAGCATAAAATAAAGCTTTTACATGTATTGCTGGGAGGTCGGCAGCTCCCTCCACTGCTTGGCCCTCTGTGAAAAACAACTGGGATCCAGCTTCCCTGTGATGCTGAATTATATAAGTGGACAAAAATAAATAGATAGAAGGATGGATGATTGTATTTTGTGTACAATCGTTGAAGTGTAAAAAGGGTTGGCCCTCCGTGGTGCCCTAAGCAAAGTTTGATTTTTGGGGCCCTTTAATAGTGCCAATAATAGTGATTAATGATCACCTACTATAAATGTATTTCATTTTCTAATGTTGATGTTGTTGTAATCCACAGTGAAAAATGTCATAAAAACAGATAACAAATTTGCAACTTTCATGAAAAATGTTTTCATTAATATTTAAAAAAAAAAAAAAAAAACACCTCCCCCTGCTGGCCACACAGAGAAACAATAGATAAAACCTGAGAGCTGCACAGTTGCAGCAGTGTGGTTTACGTCATTCTGTTGTCAGCCTGTTTTACACATCGGTGGTTTCTTATTGACGTGTAAAAAGATCTGAAATCGTAGTAAATTCAGCTGCTATTGTGGGCTGCGGATGATTTACACTTAACATTTTAATAACTGGGTATTGAATGTCATAGGCCCAATGTTCCCTCTAATTTTTCAGGTGTCTGAGCGAACACACAAACTCCCTGAGCGGTTCCTTGGACCACTGTGAGCAACATCAGACGTGTGCACTGTGGTCACGCCGGCATCGAATCCATCCAAGTTTCATGGTTTATTAAAATAATCAAATTACAGCGTTTACATTTATGTTAGACTACTTTTAATGAACTGCTTCAGCCCATTTACAATGAAAATGTAAAAGAAATCTTGTTCATGACCTGTGTAGTATGTTAACACTATTGGAAGTACAAATAACTTGAACTCCAATTTAGAAAACACAACTTTTTTTTTTTTATAAAGCTCTGACTTGTATTATGAGTCCGTGGTCTGGGAGAGAGTCTGTAACTCTCTGTCTCCAAAATACTGTATATAATGACCAAAGCTGGGAAATTAATCAATCAATCAATCTTTATTTATAAAGCACTTTTCATACAAAAAAAGTAGCACAAAGTGCTTTACATGGTTAAAAGCACCCCACCCCGCCCTCCAACTAACCCCCCACACTCTCATTAACATAAACAATCATGAATGCACCCATATCCCCCCCCAGCCAGGCTGAGAGGACCCCCAGAGCCCCAGCAGCCACGGTCGATCACAGCCCCGGTGCAGAGAGCCCCCTCCGAGGAAACACTGGAGATATGTCACAATAGGATATATACAGGGTAAAAAGATAAAGTAAATAAGAACGGGATACAATAGAAATAGTAAGAAGATAAAAAATGAGTAAGAATAAAATCAATAAATATTAGGTAAAACCTAAATTAATAAATAGAATAACAGGATAGAATAAATAAGCATAAAATAAATAAACGTTAGGTGAAAGATAAATTAAAAAGGTGGTCTTGAGCCTGTTCTTAAAAACATGTACGTTCTCTGCGGCCCTGAGCTCCTCCGGCAGGCTGTTCCACAGACGAGGACCATACCACTGAAAAGCTGCCTCTCCGTGAGTATGTGTGCTGTCTTTGGGAACAGTCAGAAGGCCAGTACCAGAGGACCTCAAGGTCCGCGAGGGTTCGTATGGTAAAAGCAGATCTGAGAGATAAGACGGCCCAAATCAAATTCAAATTCAAATTTTATTTGTCACGTATACAGTCGTACACAGTCATACACAGTACGATATGCAGTGAAATGCTTGGACAACTGCTCGTGACCTAAAGAAAAAAAAAAAAGGAAATAAATAGGAAATAAATAGGAAATAAATAGGAAAAATTAAAAAGGGTAAATTTAACTAGGAGGGAATAAGATATAAATTAAGGTTAAAAATGAAATAACTGTACAACACAAATTAGAATGAAGGGTAAATTTAACTGGGAGAATAAGATAAAATATATAAATTAAAGTTGAAAATAAAATAACTGTACAACAAAATACACAATATAGAACTATATAAGAATGTATGAAGAAATATAAATAAATAAATATATACACAATAACAGCAGCTGTACAAGTATTAACTGGAAATGAAGAATATAGTGACCAGTGTTGTGCAATCCACATTATGTCTTGTGCAGTGCAAATATGCTTAAAGTGATTTAAGTGATGAAGTGAAAACAATGTCCAGAAAGTCCAGTGTGTGTGTAAGAACCATATGTGTGGGTCAGTACTGTGTGGTGGTGTGATTGAGAGACCGTATCGCCTGCGGGAAGAAGCTCCTCCTCAGTCTCTCTGTGTTGGTCTTCAGGGAGCGGAATCGCTTTCCTGACCTCAGCAGAGAGAACAGTCTGTTGTTGGGATGGCTGAGGTCCTTCACGATCTTCCTGGCCTTGGTCCAGCACCGCCTGCTGTAGATTGAGTGCAGGTCAGGGAGCTCGGAGCGGATGGTGCGCTCAGCTGACCGCACAACCCTCTGTAGAGCTCGTCTGTCCTGCATGGTGCTGTTCCCGAACCAGGTTAAGATGTTTCCCGTCAGGATGCTCTCTATGGTGCAGGAGTAAAAGTTCCTGAGCACCTTGGAGGGCAGTTGGAAGTCTCTCAAGCGTCTGAGGTGGTAGAGACGCTGTCGGGCCTTTTCACCACGGTGTTGATGTGACAGGACCATGACAGGTCCAGCGTGATGTGAACTCCGAGGTATTTGAAGCTGTCCACTCTCTCCACTGGGCACTCGTTGATGACGGGGGTCTGGTAGTTCCTCTCCTGCTTAGTGCTGAAGTCCACTATCAGCTCCTTTGTCTTACTGACGTTTAGAAGGAGGTTGTTCCTCTGGCACCAGTTCTCCAGATTCCTAATCTCCTTCAGGTAGGCCGTCTCGTTGTTATCAGAGATCAGGCCCACCACGACGGTGTCGTCAGCAAACTTGATGATGGTGGTGGAGCTGGTAGTGGCCACACAGTCATATGTGTACAGAGAGTACAGCAGGGGGCTCAGAACACACCCCTGGGGGGCTCCAGTGCTGAGAGTGGTGGAGGCTGAGACATGTCCGCCCATCCTTACTGCCTGTGGTCTGCCAGTTAGGAAGTTGGAGATCCACTGACACATAGATGAGCTGAGTCCCAGATGCTCCAGCTTGGTGGTGAGTGTGGAGGGAATTATGGTGTTAAATGCAGAGCTGTAGTCTATGAAGAGCATTTTAACATAATTCCCCCTTCTAGTGTCCAAGTGAGTGAGTGATGTGTGGAGGAGATGAGAGATGGCATCGTCTGTGGAACGATTTGGACGGTAAGCAAACTGTAGTGGGTCCAGTGTGTCTGGTAGTGAAGAAATGATGAAGTCTCTGACCAGGCGTTCAAAGCACTTCATCACTACTGAGGTGAGGGCTACAGGGCGATAGTCATTGAGAGAAGCAGACCATTAAGACATTTAAAAACCAATAAAAGAACTTTAAAATCGATCCTGAAATACACGGGGAGCCAATGCAGCGATTCTAAAACCGGTGTACTGTGGGCCCACCCTCTGGTCTTCGTCAGCACACGAGCTGCAGTTTTGTAAAAGTTGTAAGGGTGATATATTCTTTTTGGGGAGACCAGAGAGCAGGGCGTTACAGCAATCAATGCGACTGGTAATAAAAGCATGCATCAACATATATAGCTGAATTTTTTTAATATTTTGTACACAATAACAGAATAATTTCAGAAAAACACAAAATGACTGGTGTCAATATTATTTGCCCCACAAAAAAGGTCGAATATAAAACAATATTGCAAATATTGCACAGTTGAAAAAAAAAAAGCACTACAGCTCAGTTGTTCCCGCCATCCTTTGTCCTCCTGTTTCCCCTCCCTCTCCCCTCCAACGACGAGTTTGATGGTGTTACGGATTCAAATATTGGGGATGGATACAAGAGGAAAAACCACAATAACAACACTGGTCCGACCGGGTTGAGTCAAACGATGATTTTAATGATCACACGCGTGGGAGATGGACACCGTACGCAGACAGCATCAGATCTCAAAATGGTGGAGCATTGATCAAACTCTTATAGCCTCTAGTGGCCCCCACCTTATCATAAAAGCCTAAACATTCACATGCTTTCTCTCACACGGCGCCTAAGCTACGACCTTGGCTCCCTGTTTATCTGCTCCTGCTGAGATGGGGCAGAAAACTCCAGCATGTTCTGTTCTCTTCTAATCAGACAAATAAGGCGATGACTTTCTGCGAACAGTATTTCTTATAACTCAGCAGTATAATGCATCATGAAACAATATCATTCATTCACAATAAATCAGCAGTCTACTTTAATGCAAATCAGTTTAACAAATGCAATAGTTATCACCTTCTTCTAATTCAGGAGAATAATGCAAACTAAAACTACATAATAATTCACAATCTTCAATTAGGGGTCTAACGTGGCATAAAATAATATTATAATACCACACTGGCAAACTTCTCCCAATGTTTCCACTGAAGGGGTTGAAAGTTAAAAAGCGCCGAAGGTTAAGTTAGGTTTGGAGTAAATCATGGATGTGCGCACGTGTTTGTGTGCAGCTTGTAGTGCAAACGTGCGTGCAGAATTCATGCAGACATGTGTAACTGGTCGTTTTGAGGTAGAAAAGAGTGATGCGCGGTCAAGCTGGTAGTTGAAAGTGTCAGTCAGAGTAGAAGAGCATTGTGTAAAAATGCAAGTAATAACAAAAAAGTGCAAGTCATTAATCGCATCACCCTGAAAAACCTGAGTAAGGAGTGCAGCTCCTGATGAAAGGAGGAGCACTGAAAACCAGGAAATGATGTTTCTGGAACAGTCTGATGACTGAAGCTGGATGTTTGAAGTCTCAGTGAACTGCTTGTCTTTTCCCCACAGCTCCTCCCTCAGCGATGTATATGGCTATATGTTATGAACAATGTGCTGATGTCCGTATCAGGTAACAAACAGCGTGACACAAACGGAGAACATTGTGTCCACTCGATAATATGCTGCTCTAAAAAGGCTCCATCCTGCAGGGAAGTCGTCCCAGCTTTACTCGCACAGCCTGCCAGCTCTGTTTGAACAGAAAGGACATCTGCACAAGAAACACAGCAGCCTGTCGCTCAGCACCAACCGCCTCACTGAGCGGATCAGTCTCAGGTACGACACGCCATCACAGATGCAGGGAAACAGGAGCTGTAGGTGCAGCAGTGTTAATAATGTCATGTATGATGCTACCACTTGATTTTGAGGAAGGAGGATACTGTAAACCCAATTTTGTCTGCTTGTTCTGACCTGGATATTCTCTGTTGGCCACAGAAAGTTTACCATATCTGTAAAGATTCCTGACACTAAAGGTTGTAGGAGGTGCAGTGTAGGTAAGCAATGCCGAGTTACTCTGGTCAGTCTGTTTGTTCACGGAGAACAACTGCAGACACTTAGTCCTGCTCTCTCTGTTTCAGCAAGAAACCCATACACAGATAGTACATATCTGTGCGGGGCTGTCCCATCTGGCCTGGTTTTACTCTTGTGGTATGAGCCTCTTCAAAAGTTCATGCATCTAAAGGTTTGTACAGATATGTCGAACTTGCCACCTGAATAAATGTCTTCCTTTCTAACTCTACCCCGATTTCCACAATGCAAACCAGCCATTAGACCTGGATTACATAAAAGTAGACAGACAGCATATCAAAATCTGAAGCTGAAGAATGTAATTGATTTTTTTTAATAACATATGCATACTTTTTATTCAAGCCCAACAAGATTTTAGAGACTAAATAAAAGAAACGTTGTATAAACGCCGTCCAAAAACACCAACAGCACCTTCTCTGGGTCCAAGCTCGTGTAACTGAATGGTTACCATGTGTTTTCTGTGCTACAGGAACAGTGTTATCAGCACACAGTTCAACGCCAGCATGCACCATTAGATCACATAGCACAGATAATTGACAGTTTTTTTGTGAATGTCTCGCACATTTCATAACGATAATGTATGTACTGTGAGAACAGAGCTCTGTGTTAAGCCTGTCTGCAGTCCTAACACAGTGCTGCTTGGAGAAACACGCCTGTGTCACAACATTATGGAAAAGTGGCATCAGTCCAAAGACGTGCAGTTAGGGGATGGATGGATGGATGGATGGATGGATGGATGGAAGGATGGATCGACGGGTGGATGGATGGATGGATGGATGGACGGGTGGATGGATGGATGGACGGCTGGATGGATGGATGGATGGATGGATGGATGGATGGAGGGATGGGTGGGTGGATGGATGGATGGACGGATGGGTGGACGGGTGGATGGATGGATGGATGGATGGATGGATGGATGGATGGATGGATGGATGGATGGATGGGTGGGTGGATGTTTGGACGAACAGATGGACGGGTGGATGGATGGATGGATGAATGGATGGACGGCTGGACGGATGGACGGGTGGATGGATGGATGGATGGATGGATGGATGGATGGATGGATGGATGGATGGGTGGGTGGATGGATGGATGGATGGATGGATGGATGGGTGGATGGCATCGGTTTATCTTTAATCTCAAGATTTAATAATCATACAAGAATTCTGTTGTGCTGTTTTTGATGGTTGTATGAACAGGTTCAGCTCAGGTTTAACAAGCATCACTTAACCATCCATGAGAATTTATTTAGTTTTTTTTGTTTTCCTTGGTGACTGTTTCACAGCAACTCGCCATCAGACTCCCAGATTCTCTTCTCAGCTGTGTGTTGGAGTGAGAGACTGTAGTAATGATAAACCACCAACCGGCCAACAGCTCAGGTTTGATATTATAGAGCTGAACGGCGCTCCTGTTCCAGTGCCAGGTAGGACCGTTTCTGCGTGTCTCTGCTGACTTCCTGAAGCTTCAAGCTTCAACTTGTTTCAACAAGCTTCCTTCTTTCCGTGCATCAGGAGATAGTGGAGCACTCAGAGTCGTGCAGGTAACCCAGCTGGACCGAGACACTGTTCTCATCACCTTGGAAAGTAAGTCCCCTCGCATATTGTGAATCCTTCAAATGTCTTTCATGCTCATTCTCAATCTGTGTACTGTTTGGACAGGAACTGTAAAGATCGTGAACCTGCAAGGACTTCCATCCAGACAGCTGGCTGCAGAAATAGTCTTTGACTTCCCCATTGAAACACTAGGTAGAAATGATGATGTGACAAACAAAGTGAATGAGAGCTGATGTGTGTCCTGAAAGCTGAGTGACACCTCCTGTTCTGTCAGTCTGCTTGCAGGATAGTGTGCTGGCATTCTGGAAGCATGGCCTCAAAGGGAGGAGTTTCCATTCAGATGAGGTGATGAACTAGTAAATTCATCCAACGTTGGCTGAGCTCGTATCATGTGCTTATCATATTAGTTCTAAGTCATTACACATGTGAATTTTCACTTTATGTGCAGGTAACACAAGAAATTACAGATGAGAGTCGTGTGTTCAGAGTTCTGGGAACAAACAGGTATGTTAACTGTATGCTGACAAGAGCTATCAATCACTGTGAGAAACTAGTAATCCTAGTACATCAGAAGTAATCAGGATAGTATTTTTCTTGATACTATTGTTAATAGACCTGGAAGTGATTTTCAGAGTAGCATGTGGAAGTAGCATGAATACTGCTAGCATTAATGGTAGCATTAAAGCAGGAGTCACACTAGAGTGTTTGTTCTGTTGGTTACTCAGATCCAAGGATTTAGGAAATGCAGCCTATGTGTTTGCATGCAGCCCTCCAAAGAAAAACAGCCATTAAAGTTACCAACTACTGTCTACCTGACACTTTGTACAGAAAACTACTTTCCTTAGTGCTAATTTTCTTTATTCTAGTGCCAAATCACAACAATAGTCACTTCAAGACACTGTATATTGTAAGGTAAAGGCCCTGCAATTATGGTGCACAAAGGTGAAAAACTCCCTTTTAGCAGGTGAAAACCTGAACCAGGCTGGGGGAGGGGCGGGCATCTGCTGCGATTGGTTGGGGGGGTGAGAGGAGGAAGACGGGACAAAGACAATCTGGGGAAGAGAGCCAGAGAATATTCTCAACTAATGATTGAATGCAGAGAGGTGTTTAAACAGATAGTGAGTGAAAAGGGCGACTGAAGAAGAAACACTTGGTGCATCACGGGAACCCACCAGCAGCCTAGACTTAGGCTAACTAAGGGAGGATTCAGGGAAGAAAGGAAAGTTTGAAGCCTAATGTTAAAAGTAGAGAGGGTGTCTGTCTCCCAAACCCAAACTGGAAGCTGGTTCCACAGAAGTGGTGGCTGTAGTTCAGGTGGGGGAGCAGGTCACCTACTCCCCGTCTACATGCCAGATATCCTGCATGAAAGTTGCTCTTCGGTGCATCCGTCAGAGTATGAATGGGTGTGAACGGGTGAATGAGGCAAGCTTTGAGTGCTCAGAGTAGAAAACCACTATATAAGAACCGGTCCATTTACCATTTACCAAGAGGGGCCTGGAAACCGAAGGGTCTGGCTCCCATTTTACTTTTAAATACTTGGAACGAAGTGCTCTAATGGGGTGATATGGTACTATAAGGTCATTAAGATAAGACAGGGGCTGATTATTCAAAACCTTTTATGTGAGGATTTTGAATCTTTTATTCTGGATAAAACAGGGAGCCAATAAATGTTCTGTTTCTAGTCCCTGTCAGGACTCTCGCTGCAGCATGTTGCTCAGAGCAGTCTGGAATTGATTTTTGACTAAATAATTAAAACTAATAATAATATATTACTATATTATATTACTAACAAATCCAGGACACCCCTGTTGATCCAGCAGCTCTTAATGAAGTTTGTAATAAGAATCGTGGTGAGTTCATTAGAAATATTTCACTTTTCTTTTTTAAATCAGTCATTACTGGAATCATCTGAAGTGCAAAAACAGTGGGATTATATATGAGAAGGACGGACTCAAAGATTGTCGTGTATCACATATGTATTACATCGATGTCCAAAATCAATGCATCATTAATGAAACTGAAACAAAAGTACTGAATTTCATGTGGAAGACCAAACCTCAGCATTCAGGAAAGTCTTATACAGGAGCAAAGATAATGGACGTTACCCGGAGTTTTCCACTGTGAAACCAGGAATAACAGCTTAAAAATGTTTCTGTGATCTAAATCATTGTCAGCCTGGCAGGCAAATAGCGTGGACACCAAAGTTTGTGAACGTGATAACCTGAGAACAAAGACATGTAGGATTTTAAATCGGTACCATAGGTGTGTCTACTGGGAGGCTGAGGCTTGGCGCTGGTGGCTGCCAGTAAGTATTATTATACAACCCTTATTTTAGTTGATCTTATCTTCTTTCCTTGTGTTTCAGTTAGTTTTTACTCAAACTGGGTGTAGAAGGAATCCCTGCAAAGGTTTCTTTTTCTTCTGTGTTATGTTTTATGTATTTCTCAGCTCTTTGCTTCCTTTTTTCTACTTTAAACTTGTTTGTATGCTGTTGTGTAAATGTTCACACTTATCATAAAGTTTAAAAAAGTAGTAGGCGTGGTGATGAGCAGGAACAGGAGTAAAACTCCAGTAAGTGTACCAGTACTGTACCAGTGTGTAGCATTAAAGTCAAACTACAGTGGTTGTAGTATCAGTAGAGTAGTGTTAGTACTAGAGGTGGGAGGAGTAGAAGCAGGTGGAGGCACTGGCTTTAGGTTAGTACTGCCTTTCTCTGGCTCTCCTTTACAACTCATCTCCTTCTCATTTGCTGACAACGTGCAGAGCCATCATCCTTCAGAGCACACCGACTGATGACCCGTCAGCACTGAGCAGCCTGTACATCCTGACAGGACACGAAAGCAGCTACTGAGAGAGGACACGGGGCTCATTCGACGGTGTTACCAAAGAAAAGCACAGCCTGTCTGTAACTGTGGGGTGGAAACGATGCTCTGTTTCACTGAGGCTGTGCCAGGAAACGGTTCAATGCTGGGAATGACAAATGTTAGGAAGGTATCCTGCTGACTGTCCAGCCTTCACCTGTACACAAGACACCTGTCAAGGTCCTCGCTGGGGTTATAGTTGATAAAGCTTTCTAGCTTTTCTTGTCTATTCAGCTTACCTGCTTAAATCAGACCTTTCTGTTAAAGCTAATGCAGACTCCACTGATCCGCCCACTCAGTGTGGACGGGAGAATAACCTGAACATGGCCTCTGGGACATCATCATACTGATGTTATGAAGCGCTCAGTCAGGTTTTCTTCTTGATCAGACTGAGGGGCAGACTGAGTGTGTTTTGGTGCCTCAACATTCAGTCATATTCTGTAAAGCCATTTTCTGTCTGCATGCTGCACATAACCTCTTTGGACCAGAGTGCTGTGACACCTACACCTTACACCTGCAGGAGCTGCTCGGCCATAGAAAGCTGCTCTGTGAAGTGCACGGCTTTTTTGCCAGTGTTGATCTTATGGGTTTAATGTAATAACTAATTTTTCACATCATCGTCTGAGTCGTAATCCCAACGAGGAAACCTGGAATGTAAAACTTGATGGACGCTCCAGCTGAAGAGTGAAGTGTCAGACTTTTAATGGATCTTTCAAGCATTAGCGTACTTACAATGGCAGAAACAGTGCCACGTCTAAAGCATAGGAGCCATCTTCATCTCATTCTTCCCATTTCATGCAAGTTTTTTCTCATCCTCAGATGGACAGAATTTGGTTTGCTGACTTCATTCAGTCACACCATACTAGAGCATAAAAAGTGGAAATAAACTGGCCAGTAAGAAAGTGTGATGCTTGAAAGTATAGCGTAAGGACAGCAGCAGCACTGCATTTACAGCTGATATGATGACTTCAGCATCTTTAAAGAACTGTGAAGGAATTATCAGTGCTAACACAACCTTAAGCACGTGATGTGACCGTATACACTGCTTACACTTTCAGTATCCTTACTTAAAGAGAACATCTCAGAAAAAAGTACAGTTAGCAAGAAGCTTTGAGAACAAGGCAGTGTTATTGTATGCTAACCACCGTGGTGGTGTAGCTTGTCCTGATAAAAAGTGAATGTGGTCACATTATACTTGTTAACTAAAATGAAAAAATAAAATAATTCCACTACATGGGTAAAGATATTTATGATATTTATGGAAAGGATACTATAAAAGTAACACTGGCCTTTCCATGAGAGAAACTTGAAGTACAGTATGCATGTTGAGATTAATGTTTGTTTAATATGTTTTTGCTACTATGTGAAGATGTGATGTTATTAACAACACAGAATAGACAGAAATAAAGATTTTCATATCTCTTGGAGTTTTATGAAGAGTTTGTTGGGTTGTTCTTCTTTGAATGTGTGGATCGATGCTTCTGCGATTTATATCTTAATCCTTCAATTTGTAAAAAACATTTTGAATTCCGTTTGAGAAGATAAATGAAGGTTCTTGCGTTCAAGTGGAGGCTCTAGCAGACTGAGAAAGTAACTGCATAACTGGTCAAAGGAGCTTGTAAAGAAAAGCGTCTGGACTTCTTTAAGTTACTTGAAGACGTTTCACCTCTCATCCGAGAAGCTTCTTCAGTTCTAAGGTCAAATGGTGGAGAGTCCCAGATAACTGCATAACTGTGTTATTCCTGCACCCATAGCAGCAAGTAAGTGAAGGCAGTGATGAGCGCTGATGAGTTCTCAGATCACTCAGTCAGTCTCTGAGCGTCACCTTTATTGTGATCGCGCACTTTAAGCTTTCATGCCTGTATTTTTGTGATAATACTGTATTGAAAGAAATCTGTGCACAGACGAACATGGGGTGGCTTTGCTCAGGTAGTAGAGGAAGGTGCTTCAATCCCCGTCTGCATGCCAAATATCCCTGGGCAAGATACCAACCCAGAGTTGCTCTCCGAATGTGTGTGAACATTACACAGAAAGTGCTTACAGAGAAAAGTGCTTGCGTACACCTGAATGAGGCAAGTTCTTTAAAGTGCTTTGAGTACTATATAAGAACCAGTCCATTTACATCGCCAAAACACTCAATACTCTCTTTACGAAGTTCTCTGTAGTTTGTTTCTCCAGCACCATATTTGACCGCGGTCAAGTGAGCCCTCACTTACGACCACACAGTCAAGCCAGCCGCACCTAAAATGTTGTTGCACTATTCTTATGCATATTACGGTACGGGTGCCGACTGGCTTAGAAATGCAGTCTTTTGTGTCCTGACCAGAGATGGGCAGTAACGCGTTACTTGTAATCCGATTACTTTTTTCAAGTAACAAGTAAAGTAAGGGATTACTATTGCAAAAACGATAATTAGATTACCGTTACTTTCCCGTAGGAACGCTGCGTTACTAAAACAGTGATTTTTTTGCGAGAATGTCTCATGACAGTGACGTAAGCAAGTGCAACGTCCGTGACAACAGCTGTGTGCAGATCAACAATGGATAATATATCGAGTGCGGGAGAGAATATGAGCGTGCAGCGTTTAAAGCGTGGAAGTACTGACCTTACTTTGAGTTTGATTCCATAAAAAGTGACAAAAACATTAGTGTCCGTTGTGCGTGGGAAGAAAACTTCTTTTTACGGCGAAAAAACCCCCTAAACTTCCAAGCAAGCACCGAGTGCGCTACGACGTAATGGGAAAGTCACAGAGAAACTCGCGGATTCTTCAACTGACCGCGGCACACCTGCACCAGGGTAAACCTCCGCCTACCCTACTCCTGCTTTACAGGTGAAAATAGAGCCAAAGGACCGCTAGTCTTTGATTTTATTTATTTTCTGCTGTGTTTTACTTGCATCTATTTGAAAGAGTGAGTGTAAACACAAAAAATATTTTATTTTATGTGCTGGAATGGGCAGAAAATAAGTTTAAATATTAAACAAATTTCTTCCAGTCAGAGAATGTTACATATAATTCAATTTTTGCTTGATGCATAAAGTTAAAAGATTAAAACTAATTAAACAAGTTTTAAAAAGAGAGACTTTTCCATTTGATTACATTTTATATGATGAATTATGCAGAAAAAGTAGAATTGGGCTGAAAGATCTATCGCTTTATCACCTATTCAGGTTGTAAATCGTGTTTTTTAAAAGTAACTAAGTAATTAATTACTTTTGAAAATAAGTAATCAGTAAAGTAACAGGATTACTTTTTTGGGGAAGTAATCAGTAATTAGTTACTGATTACTTTTTTCAAGTAACTTGACCAACACTGGTCCTGACACTATTGTACTTCACAATCCACTCCCAGTTTTGGTTCATCTCCACTTTTCCACTTTTTCCACTCCACCCTGTGATCCACAGCCCAAATTACTGTACGATTCAGAGAAAATTAACAGTAAAATTTACCCAATTTACTGTACTGTACTCTATATTTTCTCATATTTGAGCTCAGATTACAGGAAAACTGTAAGAGGTGACACTGATATCTCACTAGATTCTGACTCTGGGTGACCCCCACACACCCAAGATTACTGTACGGTTTCTGAGATTGCTTTGTTAACCCTCTCAAGGCAGGCGTTGCAGATATGCAACAGTTAAAAGCTAACAACCTGATCACCCCACATACATATTTCATGAGTTTTTTACTCAGAAGTACCACTGCAGGTATTCTTTTGTGCATTAGCAACAAAAACTTAATTTGAGCCTGAGAGGGTTAAGCATGAGTATGACAAAGGCTAAGAAAATATACTGCCTACAATAATATCAAATTTAAACAACAAATTACAAAATTGCCACACCTGCTGTTATTGCCAGGTGTTCGATAGAGCATTATTTAGTCATAAAAAATACATATCACTGAAATATCATCAGTAAAAGAAACACTCTGTCATGGTCCTGGGTCAGTGACCCAGTGCTTTTAGTTATCATTTTCTAGTTTATGATGATGATGATGATGATTATTATTATTGTTTGAGTTCTATGTGTGATATTCGGTCTGCCTTTGAGTCTGTGTCTCTGTCTGTCTATGGTGTCACCCCATCTGTTTGTGAAGCTGTCTGTTTAGATCTGTGTCTTGTTTGGTTCCCCGTGTCTGAGTTTCCTGTTTTATTGTGAAGGTCTCTGTCTGATGTGAGTATGTTCAGTTTACATTTCCCCTGTCCCATCAGCTCTGATTTCTCCCAGCTGTGTTGCCCTCCTGTCTCTCATCCCCTGATTACTGGTGTGTGTGTATTTAAGCCCTGCGTGTTCGCCTGCATGTTGCCGGTTTGTCTGTATTACTCAGTGTATCCACCGTGCCTTCTCCTTGCTTTTCATCGTCATTCTCCTCTGCTCGTTTTCAATCAGGATTGTGCTCTGTAGTTTAGTTGTTTCCCAGTTTAGTTTAGTTCGAGCCCCGTTTGCTGTTTGTCCACATTCTTTTTGTGTTCAATAAATCACCTTCACTTCTCCACGACTGCCTGTGATTGGATCCTCATTTATTCCGCACGGCTCGCCTCGGCAGCCGTGACACACTCACTATGTAAGACATGTTAGCAAATTCAGTTAATAAATAATGTATCAAATCTATA
Organism: Rhamphochromis longiceps; assembly: GCF_057381845.1. Lineage (NCBI taxonomy): Eukaryota > Metazoa > Chordata > Actinopteri > Cichliformes > Cichlidae > Rhamphochromis > Rhamphochromis longiceps. The sequence goes on along the minus strand of NC_140559.1, from coordinate 69,048,084 downwards.
CAGATGTTTGAAGGTATATTGCAAAGCATGTTTGTTTCTTATGGCTTACAAATGTGTTTGCCTTTAACATAATTTACATTTTATTTATACAGTTTCACAGACGAAACAAAATAGGTTTCCTGAACTGTTCTTCGTGGCCTAATTTTGAATCCTTCTGAGGGGGATGCATTATCCATGAAGGTGGGCAATTTGTTCGTCGATCTCTGACCCTCGCTGATTCTGACGCCTCCTAATTCTGCTTCCAGCCTCGCTGATTAATTTGTTGTCACTGATGCTGTCACCAGTTGTACACAACATCTCTGTTTGTCCACCAGTCTAATCTGTAATTCAGGTGAACCCAGAATTACCTGCATCTTTGTAATGTTTCAGAAAATATACACTATATGTTGATGGGCTTTGTCCCACTTTTCTTTCCTTTATAAGTAAGAATCTCTGTGGTTTTAATGACAATTCATATACAGATTGTGGAGGACATTTTATTCAACACTCAAAAAAGTTCCTCACCAGCAGACTGTAGTACAATTTCAGCCCACCGTTAATAAACCCATCCAATGCAGCGTTATCAGAGAAATTATGCAAGTGTTATGTTTGTATGTACTGGTAATCTATTTATCATTTATCATGATTCCTGCTCTGATGATTACTTTCTTCTCCTTCTGTAATTTTAACAGATAAAGGATGTTGAACATTAAGCTCCAAACAGGATGAATGAGGAAGACCACAGAGGAGAATCGTGGATGTAGTGAAAGAATATATGCAGATGGTTTTTTTCATGGTGGAGGAGCAACTTCTGATACCATCTTAAAGAAAAAACACATAAAATTGAAGAGTAAAAATAATGACAACAATATGTCTAAATTTTTTATTAAGTTTTTAGAGCAAATGCAGTCTTGTCATGGTCAGAGTTGCCCACTCATATTTAACTAATTCAAATACAATTACTCCATTTAAATGCTTATGTTCTAATAAAAGGCATCGTTTAATACTTCTGCCATGACAACCAAAATAAATCAATGAGAGGGAAACGGGAAGATTAGTCATCAGGCAAGGTTTACTGTTCATTTACCATGCCTTGATAACAGTAAGCTTAACAAAAGAAAAATGTTGGCGACGAGAAAAGGTGTTCTGTTAAAACATCCTACCGTAGCGTAAATTTATAGTCTTGTCTATCAATCCGTGCTAACTTATCAGAATATGCTACCTTACGTGGTTAATGGCTCCGTTGTATAGGTAGCATGTTCAGATGGCCCAATCACACTATTAAAACATGCTTCCTGCTTGGATTTATATAGGTAGCGTGTTCAGATGACCCAATCACACTATTAAAACATGCTTCCTGCTGGGATTTATATAGGTAGCGTGTTCAGATGACCCAATCACACTATTAAAACATGCTTCCTGCTGGGATTTATATAGGTAGCATGTTCAGATGACCCAATCACACTATTAAAACATGCTTCCTGCTTGGATTTATATAGGTAGCGTGCTCAGATGACCCAATCACACTATTAAAACATGCTTCCTGCTGGGATTTATATAGGTAGGGTGTTCAGATAACCCAATCACACTATTAAAACATGCTTCCTGCTGGGATTTATATAGGTAGGGTGTTCAGATGACCCAATCACACTATTAAAACATGCTTCCTGCTGGGATTTATATAGGTAGGGTGTTCAGATGACCCAATCACACTATTAAAACATGCTTCCTGCTGGGATTTATATAGGTAGCATGTTCAGATGACCCAATCACACTATTAAAACATGCTTCCTGCTTGGATTTATATAGGTAGCGTGTTCAGATGGCCCAATCACACTATTAAAACATGCTTCCTGCTTGGATTTATATAGGTAGCGTGTTCAGATGGCCCAATCACACTATTAAAACATGCTTCCTGCTTGGATTTATATAGGTAGCGTGTTCAGATGGCCCAATCACACTATTAAAACATGCTTCCTGCTTGGATTTATATAGGTAGCGTGTTCAGATGGCCCAATCACACTATTAAAACATGCTTCCTGCTTGGATTTATATAGGTAGCGTGTTCAGATGGCCCAATCACACTATTAAAACATGCTTCCTGCTGGGATTTATATAGGTAGCGTGTTCAGATGGCCCAATCACACTATTAAAACATGCTTCCTGCTTGGATTTATATAGGTAGCGTGTTCAGATGGCCCAATCACACTATTAAAACATGCTTCCTGCTTGGATTTATATAGGTAGCGTGTTCAGATGGCCCAATCACACTATTAAAACATGCTTCCTGCTGGGATTTATATAGGTAGCGTGTTCAGATGACCCAATCACACTATTAAAACATGCTTCCTGCTGGGATTTATATAGGTAGCGTGTTCAGATGGCCCAATCACACTATTAAAACATGCTTCCTGCTGGGATTTATATAGGTAGCATGTTCAGATGACCCAATCACACTATTAAAACATGCTTCCTGCTGGGATTTATATAGGTAGCGTGTTCAGATGACCCAATCACACTATTAAAACATGCTTCCTGCTGGGATTTATATAGGTAGCATGTTCAGATGACCCAATCACACTATTAAAACATGCTTCCTGCTGGGATTTATATAGGTAGCATGTTCAGATGGCCCAATCACACTATTAAAACATGCTTCCTGCTTGGATTTATATAGGTAGCGTGTTCAGATGGCCCAATCACACTATTAAAACATGCTTCCTGCTGGGATTTATATAGGTAGCGTGTTCAGATGGCCAAATCACACTATTAAAACATGCTTCCTGCTGGGATTTATATAGGTAGCGTGTTCAGATGGCCCAATCACACTATTAAAACATGCTTCCTGCTTGGATTTATATAGGTAGCGTGTTCAGATGGCCCAATCACACTATTAAAACATGCTTCCTGCTGGGATTTATATAGGTAGCGTGTTCAGATGGCCAAATCACACTATTAAAACATGCTTCCTGCTGGGATTTATATAGGTAGCGTGTTCAGATGGCCCAATCACACTATTAAAACATGCTTCCTGCTGGGATTTATATAGGTAGCATGTTCAGATGGCCCAATCACACTATTAAAACATGCTTCCTGCTTGGATTTATATAGGTAGCATGTTCAGATGACCCAATCACACTATTAAAACATGCTTCCTGCTGGGATTTATATAGGTAGGGTGTTCAGATGACCCAATCACACTATTAAAACATGCTTCCTGCTTGGATTTATATAGGTAGCATGTTCAGATGACCCAATCACACTATTAAAACATGCTTCCTGCTGGGATTTATATAGGTAGGGTGTTCAGATGACCCAATCACACTATTAAAACATGCTTCCTGCTGGGATTTATATAGGTAGCATGTTCAGATGACCCAATCACACTATTAAAACATGCTTCCTGCTTGGATTTATATAGGTAGCATGTTCAGATGGCCAAATCACACTATACATAACATAAGTGGTGGCTCGTCCGGGATCTTTGGACATTTTAGTGGAGACTGAATGTCAGTTTGTTTTGCTTTTAAGTGGGTGAGTGATGGTGTTCAGTGTAATTGAGCAAACTCCCTTTAGTGTGTTTCAGCTGGGTGACTGTGCTGCCCTTCCATCGAAGCACTTGTTTGTTGTTTTGCTTTATTGTTTTAGTTTGTGTTTGGTGGCTATCCTGGGTGGGGGTACGATTCAGAGTTTGGTAGGAGACTATATCTCTGGTCTGCTGCCTGCTCTCGAGTTCGCGTTTAAAGTTGCCTCGAGCCTGGTACACCACTGAAGACTAGGGTAGGGAAAGTAAGGGATTTGTTGTTTTTAGTGTACTTTTGGTTTTGTGTTGTAGCAGGTCAGGTAATCATTTTGGGTTTGACTGTTGTGCTCTTTTGTGTTGGTCACATGTTACTTTTTGTGTGTTCAGTGTGGCAACTTCAGATCCTCATGTAGGGGCATCCATGCTTAAAGATGCCAACTTGCTTCAGAGGAACTTTTAATTTGTTTAGGGGTCCTAGAGGAACCCTTTTAAGGGAGGAGGTGTTACGTCCCTCTGCAGCTTCTAATCGTCTCAGTGTTTTCAGCTGGTGCTAATTGGCCACACCTAGTCAGGTGTGGATAAAAGCATACCTGAGGCAAGCTTCCCGGCAGTGCACTAGTCTTTGCCTTGGTGGCACCAGCCATTTTAGCCAACCTGGTTTTCCATTTTAGGATGAAACCTCTTCTCACCCACACTCTGCTATTCATCTCTGTTTTTATGTTGCGGCTTTTGAGCCGGGTCGTAACACTGAAGATTACAAAGATCAACATTAAGACCAGTCTGTGCATTCAAAGCAGTGACAGAAAAGAGTGTGGGGCATTAACCCCCACTCACTGAAATGGCATCCAAGATGCCTTCATAACTTTAAGAAAAGGAAAGAAAAAAGGCAATAAAATGCAACAGCCTTTAAATTTGGTTTTATTTGTAGAGTAAATGTAATAGCGTACATGTTAAATAAACATTTAATTCCCACGAAACATACTAATGATATGGCAGACATCGAAACAGGTAAAAGAAACAATCATATTTATTCATTTTCATTAATTTAAAATACCCTTTACAAAGTATATATATAGAAACATAATCCAACATATGTGGAAAAAAAACAAAAAAAACCTGACACCCTGCTTTAAACGCACATATATAAAAGTTACTCTTTTAATAATTTCTACTTTGTTGTCCTGATGACGCAGTCGTTCACCTGCATGTGGTGCAATCCAATTAGGCTGTCAGTAGTACTTCAGGTCTCCCAGCCCTTTGCCAGACAGGAGGAGACACCAACCCCCAGGTAACTCAAACAAAGATGTATTAATATAACATAAAACAGAGCTTTGACCTTGCAAGGTTAATATGTGTGCACGCCATATAAACATTGGAAGGTGTGATGGAAAAATGAATACATTTAATAAAGAAACGATATTGAACAATAAATGGAATATTTTAAAGTAGTGACTGTAAATTAAACTAAAGTGAATCAACGGGTGGTCAGGTGTGGAGCTTACCATGTGTGGCATGCCATCACACATGGCAACTGTCATGACCAACTCAGCGTGGAAACCTGAGATGAACCTAAAAAGTAGAAAACTCAGGGTATTTTTTAATAATTCTACTTTTTGTTGGCAGTCGCTGTCCTGATGACGCAGTCGTTCACCTGTGGGGGAGAAAACAAAACAAAATTGTCAAAAATGTTAAAGTTACAGTGAAACTTCAAATCCTTGTACAATTCAGTGGTATTTATACTGTAAACTTAATCCCTATGCTGTAAACTGACATGTAACTCTAGGAATCACTCATTTCAGCCACCTTTGCCACCATTTTCCACATTAATTAGAAGAAGAAATGAAATAAATGAATCGATTAGCTCAAAGAAATTCCACTGCAGACGAGTGTTTTGGTGGTTAAACTGCAAAGCAAGCCACGCACATGGTGCAGGCCACTTCTGTGGGCTCTCAGGGATTTATGTGACTAGTCGACTAATTGTCACTAGTCTGTATCAGACTTACCAGTCGTTCAATCTAATTGTTAACATTTTAATTGATGCCCAATGCTGCTACATTGTGTTCTAAATGTTAGGCAGCGATCTACCACCAGATGGTGCACTGTTGTTGAGAAACACCATAAATCTATTAATCTACCCTGATCTTCTTGTTAACACTGAGATCGCAGATACACGCAGAGGAAATTAATTTCCTGAGAGGTGGAAAACCTCTCCTTTAGGAGAGCAGTTAAGTCAATGGGGGAGGGGCTCAGAGTAGAGTCACTACTCCTTCACATCAAAAGGTGACAGCCACCTTGGCCAGGAGGCTGTTCCAGCTGGGCACGTCCTACCAGTAGGAGGCCCCAGCATCCTTGGTCATGCTAGCCAGTTTACATCTATCAGCTGTGGTCAGGAGTAGTCCTTCCTGCTGCCCCCACAACCTGACTAGAAAACGGCTGTATAATGTATTACCTGAATCATTCTCGCCACACTTAGACGTACTTTTAGATTCTCAAATGATTGTCATACTTTAATAGAACATCTTTTGTAGTAATGCATTTTCATTTGTATTTAACAGAATGTGATAAATGGTTTAAGATACCTCTGCGTCTAGTTTGACAGTTTCTATTAATCAGTTCTGAAAATCAACTCAATATCTGAATGTTCCTTAGTTTTACATTAGTTGGTTAGTCTAATTATTTCCCCCTCGATTAGTCGACTAGTAAATAAGACGCCAGGAACATCCCTACTCTTCAGACAAAATGTGAGTATGAATTACACACCAAGGTATTAAAATGGATATGGAGTATGGCTTTGGTTTACCATAAACAGCTGATGTAAGGACATCATTAATGTACTCTGTCCAATGAACACTGGAAACAAGACTGCACTGACCTTGCTGGCAAACCTCAATGAGTTCAGAGTTTCCCCAAAGCTGTCGGGCTCCGGAGCAATGTTAACAAACATCAAGCTGCAAATAAAGACATCCAAAATTAGTGCCAAAGAATAAACAGTCACAATCTGAAGTGATGAGATCAAACGCTGTTAAATATTTTTTGGGGATAAATTCCTTCAGTTTTATGTGTCGTCATTATAAAGATTTGTGATGTCAACAAACTCACGTTTTGCCGTTTCCCCCCCAAACATCCCTGAAGGAGGTACGTGAGCTTCGAGTTCCTGTAAGCTACGTAAGTCTCCTGGAACACAAAGGCCAAAAAAATCATTAATACTGTAAATGTAAAGAAAGCAGGTGTGACATCTAAGACTACAGAAACTGCAGCTGCAGACCTTTTTGGCCAGAGCGGCGATAACGACGCCCAGGTTGGACAGTGAGCTGTTGATGGCGGTCATCTCTTTGAAACGGTCACCCTGAGACTGGCTCTTCACCATTCGCTCACTGCCAGCCAAGTCCACCAGGCACAGAGTGGCTACACACACAGAGAAAACCAACTCTTATAGGAAGCAGTGATCCGTTTTTCCTTCCATTAAAGGTAGTTTTAATACTTTACAAAACACTTCTTTTAGCGCTCAGGGGCTCAAACATTAACGTTGAGTCATCAGAGCAGATTTTGCACTGGTTACAGTAACAATAACTAACCAGACTAAATATCATAGATCCAAAAAGAAGAAACCACATTCCTGATGCTGGTACTTCCAGTGTGATACATTTGCACTTGACATCCCTGCCGGCATTAACTCCCTCAATATCCAGCTGGAAGACTGAGTGGGAGCGAGACGAGCGGTCATTCTGGGCTGTCTGGGCAGTGGAGCGATTCTGATTGGCCAAAGCAATCAGACGGAGAACCTGAGAGGACGAGGGAACGTTTTAAAACATAGAGCATCGATAAAGTTTGATGTATTTTCAAAGTTTGGTAACAATTTGTCAGCAGATTTGAAATTAATTTGTTCTGAGCTACAGATGTCTGTCTGCTGTACCTGATCCTCATTGGAGACCCGCTCATAGGTGAGATTAGTGATTGTCAATTCGTTGCTGGCTGTCTTGCGGATCTCATGCTCAGGTCTCTTGCTGGACTTGCCGGTGAACACAAGGTCCCTCAGGGTCTCATTGTAAATTTCGACGAAGCTCGCTGTGAACGTGAACTGTGAAGTGAGTGGGGGTTAATGCCCCACACTCTTTTCTGTCACTGCTTTGAATGCACAGACTGGTCTTAATGTTGATCTTTGTAATCTTCAGTGTTACGACCCGGCTCAAAAGCCGCAACATAAAAACAGAGATGAATAGCAGAGTGTGGGTGAGAAGAGGTTTCATCCTAAAATGGAAAACCAGGTTGGCTAAAATGGCTGGTGCCACCAAGGCAAAGACTAGTGCACTGCCGGGAAGCTTGCCTCAGGTATGCTTTTATCCACACCTGACTAGGTGTGGCCAATTAGCACCAGCTGAAAACACTGAGACGATTAGAAGCTGCAGAGGGACGTAACATTCAGTATTGATATTTGTAAATGTAAACTATGAGGATTTATTTATTTTTAATTCTTTTCTTTTTTTTTTCTTTTTTTCCCCTCTTTTTTTATTTTTCCAAATAAATGTCCCGATTGAGTAATGAAACTAACCCAAAGGAGAATTCTAACAATATTAGACAGGCCATTCAATATGCTTTATCGTGGACAACTCGTGGCTAAAAACCCACACACACACACACACACACAAACCTCTAATCAAACATGAAAACGGATAATCCAGCTGAAGCTTCAGACAGCCGTCAGACAGTGAAACACTGCCATCTGCTGGACTCGAATAACAAAGACGCTGCTTTGACGGGTGAGGGAGTTTCAACAAGTCTGCAACGACTCAAGCATCAAACTACAGAACTATTCTAGCGGACATGGTGCTCTAATGACTGCTTCATTAACGCAGGTCAGAAAGGATCAAACATATCAATAAATCATAAAACACAAAACGTCTCTTATTGCCCAGGGCGCAGGAAGTGAGTGTGTTCCTTATAGCCTATTAAACCTTAGCAGGTTATTTTGATGTGTTACAGATGAAACAGCTATCCAGTAACATTCAGCTACAAAAACGCTTTTTTATAATTACTTTTTTACAGCTTCGCACTTTTACACAAGTTTTATCATCAGTGTCACAATGGCTGCTGCTAAAATTGAGTACAAGATATTTGTTGGCCTGATTAAAAGGTCTTGATGCGTGCTCAATCATCAGGGAAGTAAATCTCCAAAAGTTGATTCTGTTCTTCTGGACGTAGCGTTTTCAGTCAGAGAAACCAGCCGACTGAAGGAACAATGGGCTGGGAGGTCAGTTCCTTAATCATGATTATGCAAATTCTCATGACCATTGATCAACAACCACTGATCAATGGTCCTGAGTACCATTCACAGAGAGTTGGAGAACGGCTGCAATCACAGCATTGTAAGATGGTGACAGATGTACCCTTAGGCCCCCTCCTTGATTCAGAGAGGGTCTTTCCCTTTTCACGTAAATGGCCTCCTTGACTCCGCCCTCAAACCAGCGTTCATTGCAGTTATTGTTGACAATCACATTGTGTCGTGTAACCATCCAGCTCACATATTCAATGTAAATGATTTGTTGAACTGAAGACATGATGAATGTTCCTGCATTAAACCACATCCAGCCTAGTGTTCTCACTCTCCCTAAATGGATCTGTTACATTAGTGATATATGGGAGTTGTGTTTCAGTCTTTTCCACATGAGGACATTTACATTTAGTTTTTGCTTTACTGATGAGTGGCTGGTTAACCTGCAGTGGTTGAAGCATGTGTCGGTCGTCTGGAAGAGTAGGTGTAGAAGACGTCTTTAATGAATGTAATGCTCTGAAGGTGTCAGTGATTACTGTGAATTCATTATAAAAGTGGATTTCAGTGAATAAAGTGAATAAAGACAGGCCCTCATGGTGACGCTCAGGTGTCCATAAAGTGTAACAGGAGAGCTTTGTCATACTTTCAGAGATTTTACATGAGCCAGTCTTTCAAAAATTACATAAATAAATAATTCATTCATTCATCCACAGGAAACACAATGCTCATATCTGAAAGTAAACTCTGATATATATCCCCGACTAGAGTTACTACTAAATAAAGGATCGCCCCAAAATGACTAAATATATAAAGACACTCTCCAGAAGAAGTTAAAGGGATTTTATTTATTGTACAAGCAATATCTTCATAAGAATTACAAATTCTGCAGACATATTACCTTCTTACTGAACCTGAACAACTCACACACAGACGTGTCTGCTGCTTATCTTTGTTCAAACATGATGTTTTATCTTCTCTTCAAAACACATTACTCATCTTTCTGGCATCGTGTTACATGAAAACACCTGCATTCTACCTGTGTCATTGTACCACAAAGACAATGATTGCAACACTGTGCTTGCAAAATAGAAGAAATAAGACGACCAGCAAATACATAAAAGATGGTAAAAGTGATTCCATCTTTGTGTCTCCTCCCATTGTTTCCCCAGTCTGTCTAGTTCCCATATTCCCAGGACACCGCTGGACAACAAGTGGGTATTCCAAGACTGAGAGACAGCCAGAGTTGGCAAAAGATCAGACATTCTCCACTTAAGTAGAAGTAAAAATACTATTGTTCCAGTGAAAGTTAAAGTACTGATTCAACTTCATTACTCAGCTAAAGCAAAAAAGTACAGGCTCGAAGCGCTTACAGAGAAAAGCAGACAACAGAATACAACAGAATGCTGATGGCGGCAGTAACACACACTTGGAGGAGAGGCTCCAGCCGTCCATTCCAGCCCTATCCCTAACATTAACTCTAACCATAACTTTAACCTTAACCCTATCAGGTCTTGTTTTACAAAGCGATTCATGATTAGAACAAAAAACACATTTACACATACCGATGATTTGTCACATAGCATCGTTACCTGTTGGGATGAGAACGTGTTGTTTCCAGAGCACCACAAATTGGGGTGTCTGTAGCTCAGGTAGAGCAGGAAACCTACTAATCAGAAAGTTGCTGGTTCAATCCCCGCCTGCTCCAGCCTGCATGCCAAATATCCTTGGGCAAGACGCTAACCCCAAGTTGCTCTCCGATGCATCCATCGGGAGGATGAATGCGTATTAATGTTAGATAGAAAGCACTTACAGAGAAAAAGCATAGAAAAAAGTGAGTGCATGAATGAGGCAAGTTGTAGAGAGTAGAAAGGTTTTATACAAGAACCAGTTCATTTACCGTTATATTTTAGTTTCATTTTCAGTTCTGTACTTTTTACATGTAATATTGATTCATTAGATTGACTATATGCATTAGACCTAACTTGCTGACAGCAAATTTAAACAACCGTAATAATTTATTTTCAGCGTCTGAAATATTTATTTAGTTTGTTTTTTGTTTTCTTTTTGGCTCCTGATATTAGTCAACTACTATTTGTCAATGTTGAACTAATAATGAATCTAAGAAAAGCTATTTGTCACGGTTGGCCAGCATCAACCGTGGGGATGTGAGGAAGGAGGAGCCAGGCACGGAGCTCTGAATGCAAGCAGTGCGTTTATTTACAGTGAATGGAAAATAACAATAAATCCGCAGTGCATTCCCGACTCCCGTGAAATGTCCTCTTCCCAGTGCTAGTGTTCCTTGTCTCCGCTCCTCAGTGTCTGAGCACCCCGTGCTCGCTGCCCTCTCGTCTCCACGCTTCTCCTGGGGAGATAACAAACAGGCAGCCGTAAGACACATACAATGCGGCAGACTATCCGTACTGACTGGCCGAGAGACTAACGTGAAGTCACGCAATGATCCAGCGTCAGAGAGAGCGCCACCGCATTCTCAAGTAGCTCCTCCGACAAGGCTTGATCAGCTGTGTGATGGTCTTCAAGTGTGGCCAACCACCTGGCAGGGCCACAACCACCTGGCAGGGCCACACCCACCAGGCCTGAAGGTGCCTGTAAACAGGTGCTCTCAGAAACTCCGGCATCCACACACACACACAGATATACCTGCAAGCAGGGAGAACGAGGGACAGCACACCAAAAACACACATGTCCATAACTGCTGGGTCGTTTAGACTCCTGAGCTGTGCACGAGGGGTCGAACACCCACTGGAAGGCCGGGCACTGGTTTTCAACCGTAATATACCTGATGTGCTCAGGTAACCTGTAGCGCCATGAAACCACTTTCACACCAGGGCGCATAAAAATGATGCTTTAAGAGACTGATGGGATCGGGCAGCAGGGAAAACATCCACAAAATGCTACTTTCAGTTTGACTCCCTAAGACTACCTAAACTAAGTAGAGTCATTACATGCTTGTTAAAAGCAAACTCTCATATAGTTTTTAATGTGCTTCTTTCATTACAATGACTAGATAAAGAATGTGGCCCTGTCTCTATTTAACACTGGCTACCCCAAAATGTTTCCAAACCTACAACCGTAACTTTCACTGAGAGATTTTTAGATACGGTTATTGAAGCTGTGGGGTTAATTTTTTAAGTAACATGAGAGAGAGGCAGCAGCATACTGTTAGATTATAATATTATTTTATGCCATGTTATACCCCTAACTAAAGATTGTGAATTATTATGTAGTTTTAGTTTGCATTATTCTCCTGAATTAGAAGAAGCTGATAACTATTGCATTAGTTAAACTGATTTGCATTACATTAGACTGCTGATTTATTGTGGATGAATGATATTGTTTTATGATGCATAATACTGCTGCAGAAAGCCATCGCCTTATTTGTCTGATTAGAAGAGAACAGAACATGCTGGAGTTTTCTGCCCCAACTCAGCAGGAGCAGATAAACGGGGAGCCAAGGTCGTAGCTTAGGCGCCGTGTGAGAGAAAAGCATGTGAATGTTTAGGCTTTTATGATAAGGTGGGAGAACCAGAGGCTATAAGAGTTTGATCAATGCTCCACCATTTTGAGATCTGAGGCTGTCTGCATACGGTGTCCATCTCCCACGCGTGTGATCATTAAAATCATCGTTTGACTTAACCCGGCCGGACCAGTGTTGTTATTGTGGTTTCTCTTGTCTCTTGTCTCTTGTCTCCATCCCCATATTTTGAACCATAACAATACACACAGAGCATCAGTGATAGAAAGCTAGGCTAACATAGGGTAGCTACCTGTTCAAGGAGAAACATGTATAGGCCCATCTCAAGTGCCAGTGAACATCTAAATGATTCAGGGAAGACTTTGGAGAAAGTGCTGTGGGGAGATGAAACCAAATTCCAATTATGTGGCTTTAACTGACCTTTTGAAATAGGAGTGTGATGCAAAAAATAGCATCCCCGCAGTCAAGCAGAGAGATGGAAACATTATGATGTGGGCTACAGGACGACTTAGTCGGGGTTCCAAGCAGTCAGGAAATGTGACATCGTCAGACTGCAGGCCACGGATTGGCTCGTCAGTCGCGGCACTCAATGAGTCATGAGACGGTGTCTTTCACTAAAATCAAAACTGCAGTTTTTTAAAAACCCTGCAACAAGGCAAATAGCTGCACAACACCGTGGTTTCCAAGTGTGACAAAAAGCCACAGATACATCATTCACACATTCACACACTGGTGATGGCAGCTACATTGTAGCCACAGCTGCCCTGGGGCGCACTGACAGAACATTGCAGAACCTTCAGCACCTCGTATGAAAAATATTTGACTGTGTGCATGCTTTTAGCACTGTTTGGATTTGAGAAAATCTAAAATAAATCGAAATTTGCTTTTAGAAGTTGTTTTATAAAGTTCAGTGGTATATTATGCATACAATAGGACATCTATTTAGATTTACATCTTCCACAGAAAAAACTGCACATTACTGAAACTTAGTATACTGGACTTTGTTGTTGTCCCACACAGGTTCAATTTCGAGTGGTAGATGGCTCAGTGCTCAGTCAACCAAGATTTTATGATAGTGGGCACAATGAGATAGATAAGCTGCTTGTAAACAGTACTTTTATGCTCTCTTTTTCCATTTGGATAAGAAAGAAAGAACCAGGAAACAAAGGCAAACAAATAATCTGTGCCTTTATCCCAGATTCACATTATAGGAACAGCTGCTCAATGACCACTGTAGTCTTTGCTTACAGCACTTTTATCTAGATCTATGCAAAGTGATCCACTACACCTACTTTTACAGTTAAATCATTTTATGAGCACTGATGCCATTTTAATCTGAGTTTCTACTCAAATACAATCAGTAAAGAAAAACACAGTCTGTGACGTTTGTTTTGAAGGAAAAGGTATTCCCTGCAAATGTTTATCTGTGTGAGACTATTCAGAAAACAGTCATTTTGTTTTATAGGTGAGACACTTGGCCTCTTTTTTCCTTGTTCTACGTTTGTCTTTTGTCCGATTACTCTGGAACACAAGATGGAAAACTGATATTCTCATGTTAAAAATATAGAAAAAGGATTTTATCACCCATAAATGTTAACTTCTCATGCCTCTAAGCACAAGCAGGAGCAGAAGTGCCCTCTGCAGTTTGTGTGTGGAAGTGCAAAAGCTTACAGCACCTGGTTTTCCCAGGCGGTCTCCCATCCAAGTACTGACCAGGCCCGACCCTGCTTAGGTCACGATATCGGGCAAGCAGAGCTGAAGAGGAGGATGCAGGAGGCCTGTGTGTGTTCAGCAGCCTGCTGCATTGGAGTTTGCCTGGTAACAGATGACTCAAACAGCCCACACACCCGCTGGACGTGACCGCAAACATGCCCCCCTACACCTTTTACATAGCCCGGCTGCTCGAGTTCTTTTGCTGGTTTTTCCCGCGACCCCCCACCTTCTTCAAATCCAACAAAAGTGGTATCAAACGTTTATGCTACGTTTGTGCTGTAAAAATTTTTGTTTGTGCTGCTATCATTTTAAAGATATTCAAGAAAATTTCTAGAGGTCCCCAGAGGTCAACCAGCCCCCCCACATTAATTAAATCAAACAAAACTGGTGTCAATCAACTGTGCTACGCTTGTGCTGGTTTGTGCTGCTAAAATTCTCGTTTCTGCTGCTTCTGTTTTAAAGATATTAACGAAAATGTAAAGGTCAAAAGGTCTCTTCAGTATCCTTCCTGATGGCAGCAAACTGAAGACGCTGTTGAAGAGATGAGTGGAGTCACCTGTAATGAAGAGGACCTTTCGAATGAGGCAGGCACAGTAGATCTCCTGGGGAGGGAGGCAAGAGAGGACCCTGCAATCCTCTCCACTGCTCTCACTACCCGTTGTCATATTTTTCCTGCAGGACCCAGTGCAGGAGTCATACCACACAGTGATGCAGTTGGTGAGGATACTTTCAATGGTGCTCTTTAGAAGGTGCTCATAGTGGGGGTTGAATCTCTTGTCAGCAGAGTGAAGAGAATTGTTATGTGCATTATTATTCAGCCCCCTTTGGTCTGAGTGCAGTCAGTTGCCCATAGACATTGCCTGATGAGTGCTAATGACTAAATAGAGTGCACCTGTGTGTAATGTAATGTCAGTACAAATACAGCTGCTCTGTGACGGCCTCAGAGGTTGTCTCAGAGAATACTGGGAGCAGCAACACCATGAAGTCCAAAGAAACACTCTGATGGACGTGTGGACAGCAATGCTGCCTTGAACAGTACCGATGTTTCAGGGCTGGGTGACGTTGTTGGGTGGGACATCTACATCCTGACATATCAAGGTTACTTTACTTTTAGGTCAATTTGCTTTACAGAAAAATAATAGCATTTGTCATCAAGATATTTATATGACTGCACTTGATCAGGTTTGTCCGGATTTCAAACTGTTCTAAAAGTCTTTTGATTCAAATCTGGGGCTGTGTTATTGAAAGAAGCAGAGAAATCGATGAACTGAAGTCCTTTACTCTCTACATGTTTGACAATCAGGTGAAGTAGAATCAAAAGCACGTCCTCCACTCCTCTATTGGGCTTATGTGCAATCTGCATTGAATCAAGCTGAAGTTCAGTGTCTTCCATAATCACATTTCTGATGATTTTTTCAAAGACTGAGGTGAGGGCAGCAGGCCTGAAGTCGTTTAGAACTTTTGGACGACTAGATTTAGGACCAGGAACCACAACAGCTTCTTTCCAAAGAGAGGGCATGAACGATTTATTCAGAATAACCTAAAATATGGGACTGAGTTGTCTGTGACGGTTCTCAGTCATCCAGGTCATTGTAGACTAAGGAGCTTGGAAAGAAAAGCGTCTGGACTTCTTTGAGTTGCTTGAAGACGTTTCACCTCTCATCTGAGAAGCTTCTTCAGTTCTAAGGGTCAGTTGGTGGGGAGTCCCAGATTTAAACCCAGTGGGAGTTTCCCCCCAAAGAGGGACAAAGGACCCCCTGATGATCCTCTACGTAATCACATGAGCCAAGGTGTGAAAGCGGGTGGGGGTCCTAATCAGCCAGGGTTTCGGGTGAGCTCATTGTGAAACCTGGCCCCACCCTATCATGTGATTTCCTGAGGTCAGATGGCCCAGGATGTGAGTGGGCGTTAAGGTGTCTGGGGAGGGAACTCAAAACTGGATTATAGATTATTTATATTATATATTGATATTATTTATCTGAATATTTATTTATCATAACTCTGTTTCTACACTCACTTTATATGAGTGCTTGTTGTTTCTTGTATATTTGCTGCTATGACAACTCAGTTTCCCTCCTGGATTAATAAAGTTTCTCTGATTCTGAAATACAGTGAGCCATTATATTTGTAGTTTCTAACTAACAATATAAAGGCTCTGCAACCGATAGAGCCACAGCACGTCCCACTGGCAGCTGAAGGAGCTTTTATACAAAGGACTTTGTAATTGAAGCTTTATTTATACAGGTCGGCTCATTGAGACTCAATGTCTCATTTACAAGAGAGACCTGTTCCAGACACACATATTAAAATTACAACAATAAGAGAAAAGTTTGTGTAATGTACTCAGTCACATTAAAAACGAGAACAAGTTCCCAGAGATGGTTTCACAAAAACATGTGTACGTCTTTTGAAGTCTGCAAGTGAAATCAACGGAGAGCCTTAAATCCTTCGGTTATGTTTTCCATGAAGACGGAGCAGAAAAGGAGAACGCCTTCTTCCCAAGCTCTGCATGAACTGATGGAACAGTGGATGTAATGATGTCCTGAGACTGCAGGCTGTGACTAAACTGTTTGCCTAACATGTACTCTGATGAATAGGAGGCAGTAACCCAGAAACAGATTGATAGATAAAATGATACTAATGGACCATCCTGTGTAAGACCAATGAGGACCAGTTAACCAGAGAACACAGAGTATAGTGGTGTTCTTCTGTTGTAGAGAAAGATTAAAAATATAAGACACTGGCTCAGCTATGATATTTGCAGCCAAGTGCAAGAAGGAAGGAGAACGATTGTGAGGACGAGTTTCTGGTGTTGGGGCTATTCAAAGCCTTACAAACCTCTTCTACTGTGACAGGTGTGAAGGAAAAGGTATCAGTAAGCAGGAACTACGAGCAGAGTTGTGTGCAAGAGGTTTACCATCAGATACTGTGCTGAACAAAGAGCAAGAAGCAACAAAGTGTTTGTTAAAGCAACATTTCAGTTTTGTGTGACACAGGAGTGGAGTCGATATTTAAGTGAGGAGGAAGCTCTGAGGAGTCACAGCTGGCAGAGACACTTTATAGTTTGCCAAAACCTCCTACGGTCGTTTGGACTGTCAGTCGTTAAAGTAAAAAATAGTTACATCTTGATGATGGAGGCAGTAATCCGATTACACAGCTAATGAAAACGTAGCCAATCAGCATCAGAGCCAGACTTCCTGCCCAGGCCTGGTTTCTCTCATGTAGGAGATCGGCCGGTACTGAACCAAACCAGGCCTGTCCCGACCTTTCACCCTGACCTGGCAAAAAGGGGCGTGTCTGTCCACAAAGTAGACACGACTCTCCTGTAAATGTTCCCAAACTGACATTGTCAGCCTGTTTAATACGACCCCAGTTCAAACTGATGCGGGCTCGGAGCGTGAGATTTTAGTGTTTCTCACAGCACCAACTACGCAGTGATCACTCAGGTCGTTGGCAAAAACTGCAGATGTGGAAAACTTACGCAGCATATTAGTTAAAAAAGGTCAATAAGAGCAGATTTATCTGGGTGTTTAGGATCAAGGCGTGTGAGGCTTTAAATAATTTGAGTCAGTTTTAAAAACAAGCAGCGTGCCTTAAAATCATCAGACACAGAAGAAAGCCAGTCCCAATGAAAATCATCCATCTGAAAGACGTCATTAAAATGCAGCTCAGATAAAAGTTGAACCAGAGACGGTGATGTGCTGGGGGAAGCAGGTGGAGGCTGATAGCAGCCAACAACAGTCTGATTTCCAAACAGGGGCCCGTTCTTCGTACCTCGCTAAGTAGGTTAGCCGGATTAGATTGTTGACGATTTCGCGTGATCTTGGATCAGTCGGTTCCCCGAAGCTCATCCGGGACTTGCTGTCATAGCAACAGAGCCGTAAGCGTAAACCTGCTCGGGAGCAGGTTTACTTTATGTAAACAGGATTAGATCGCGGCCACGCAGGTATGTCCGCTTCATTTATACGAAAGCAACAGCGATATTTTTCCACTGTTTCACCATAAATAAATATTATCAATGTAACTAAAGATAATGCAGCACTTGATCCTTTTATTGATGTCACACAGATACATACAGGTCATTTCCTAAAAAAGGGAAATGAACTATTAACATTCTATTACATGTATGTGATTATTACAGATGTAATTCATATTTCAGAGCAGTAATTGTAAATTACTTCGTGTAATCAAGATGAGAGACCACGGCTATAAAAGCGAAGGTGGATTTGGGAAGCCTGTCGCAGCCATGTCCTGTCCGTATACGCGACCAACCCATTGCGGAAGGTGCAAGATTGATAAGGAGAGTCCTCAGAATTCAGCGTATATTGCGGGACAGACAGGATCCTTTAGCTCAGCGCGACAGTGTGCTCATAGAGAGATATCGATATTCCCGTGAGGGTATTATTTACTTAACCAACTTGTTGACGAGGGGGTGCAGGACCACCACCTGTCTTTTTTTCCTCTGCCCTTTTCTTGGTTGCTGTTATGAACAAACTAACAGAGTATTACAGGCCAGTATTACCTTGCCAAGAGACGCAAAGCAATCTAAGAGATAAATATTACCATTCTGTAGAATACTCCTGTATTCCACTTTTACTTGTTCCCATGTTCTTGTGGGTCCTGTTGTGGCTCTAATGTGAAAGGGGATATAATATAACATATTATAATATAATATAATGCCATATGATATTGGACAATATAGTGTCATATGATAGATCTACCCTACCGCCTACTGGTGTTGGCCAGAGGGGCCGATGTCGCAATATGGCAGCCTGGCTACAACCGTAGCTGCCTCCACCAGTGTGTGAATGTGGGAGTGAATGAATAGTGGTATCGTAAAGCGCTTTGGGTGCCTTGGAAAGCGCTATATAAACCCAATCCATTATTATTATTATTATTAAATTACCTACGAGTTTGATTTGTCAGCAACTTTCTGCCAGCCCTCTCTCCTTGCTTTTGCAGCCTTTGCAGTGTTCTCTTGCGTTTTAATTAAACTCTGAAACTCCTGTAATCCCTCACTCATGAGTTCTTGCTCTGCTGCCGGAAAATACCGAGCACGCCCCTTCGACATTTTCGCCGACCAATCAGCGGGTTGCCGATCAATGTTTCTACTATCGATGCGTAGCCCCTTTTACGACACCCAGTGATGTCACATTCCTGCGTCCAGCTGTAGTAATCGTCAACAGCAGGTGTGTTCGGGGAACCGGATTAGCGAGCTCACGGTTAGCGCGATGATTTGGTCTTGGATGTGTCATTTGATCTTGGATGTAGTAAGCGACGTACGAAGAACGGGCCCCAGATCAATAGTTAAGGCCAAGATTTCAAATGGCTGAGGTGCAGATGGAGAGAACAAGACTTGAGCAGCAAGACAGAGCTTCACATAAACTTCCAGACCTCCGCCTTTTCTGGGACAGTCTGAGAGCTAAATGTTAAATCCATCAGTTGCTACGTTTTTATCCAGTAAAGATTTGGAAAGTCTCAGAAACAACAACGACGTGATGCACGTGTAACCCAGACAGTTTTTAACATCTGCTGGTGTTTCACATTCAGCCAGAGGCCCAGGGTTAGGTTGGATACCAGACAATAATAAAAGCATCGTTATTAGACTCTAGAGCTCGTTTATAGCTGACACCACATGTAGAGTTTAAGTTCACACAGAGACGATGACATTTTTCTACAACCAGCAAACAATAAACAAGAAATGTAACAAGAGTTTCAGAAGAAGCTGTTTTACAGAGAAATGATTCCCTGAAGACAAAATTATTATTATCATCTTTATTTCTCCAGGTGAAAATTTAATTGAGATTAAAAATGTTGTTTTCAAGAGAGACCTGGCATCATGGCAGCAAGAGTCAGAAATACATCATAATTCAAACAAATACAAAATAGGAAAAACATCCTACATAAACTTCATAAAGTTTCATTAACAGACTTTGAACAATGGACTTCAAACTTCCCCCCAAAACAACAGAAACACATTTGAAGATAATGAATGACATTTATCCCTCTAAAGAAGGACTTAGACTACGATTTAATATGAATGAGAACATGTTCATAAATGGATGCAACCAAAGATTTCATCAATCCCTGATTTAGAGACAACAGAACGTTTGGTTTGATTTCACAAGATAAGAATGACGACTGAGTTGGAAGATTGTTTTACGTTTAGTCAAATCTTTCATACATAAAGTTGGATTACAAAATCATCCCCTAAGTTTGTTGTTTTATTCAAGGAATTGAAATTATAGAGAAAATCTGTGAAATGACTTAAAGAAAACAAACCACAAAAACTCTATGATGCTCTAAACCCCCTGGTTTAGGTCGGACACCTTTCTGATGATGAGTGCATCTAACATTTCCTCAGAAGTCAATGTGCCATATGATTGCATTAGCAATAAATTACACACTATATAGAACCACTTCATAGGATTATATTTGTGCGCAGATGTTTGCAGCTATCAGCGAATATTTATCAGCTATTTTGAAACAAAGAAAGACTTTTTATCCATAACAGCAAATGAACTGTACAACAGAAAATACAAATGCTATTTATGGTCTCCTCACAACAATGATAAGAAAAATAAACTGGGCCAATATGTCATGTTTCTTAATACAGAGACACACATGTTAATGTGATCTCTGGTCTCCTCTGAGTGGGAGTTATTATAACTGACTGTAAAAAGTCAGCACAAGGAAAATAAACTCCACCTAAACTTGGTTTATATCTGACCCAGACAGACTGCAGGTCATAACTTCTTACCTGAAGTTCAGTTCACCTGACACTCGGACCGGCGGCCGCCTCGGGTCTCTGCTCCTCCTGCCTCCCCTTTCCCTCATCCACCTGCTGCCTCTGTGGAAGCTCCGCCAAAGCCACCACCAAACAACTGACTTATTTTTACACATCGACCAGCATCCGGCCAATCCGCCATCTTTCATTGTTTATACCGTTACAAAAAAATAAAAAAACATCATCGGCCCATTAAAAACGAAAAATCACCATCAGTATGCCCGATGGCCAGTCCAGCTATGGTCGTGCCATCAGTTAACCCTTCACGTGGCAGCTGTGACACGCGTGCCCAGGGTTGCCGACCCCTGCTCTAAAGCATCTGATTTGGATTCCTGAGATCAAATATATTTTCCTTTGATTTCTTCCCATTTGTGGCTTTAATGTAGTGTTACATCCTGTTTGTTTGCTTCCCTCTGTATACATGTCCAGATTCACTGTTATGTTTCTATTCTTACATTGCTGTGTGATCACTGTTCCCTCTGCTGACTGATGTGACCTTTTGTATCTCACACTGATACTTGTCATATTTGTATCTGCGCCTAAAAGATAAAAAGTTTTCCATGCTAAAACACAGCTCCACCTCCTGCAGTTCTCCCTCTGAACCACTAGATGTCTCTGTTATCTAAATGAAGACGTGCAGCACAGCAACCACAGCAGCGCTCAGATCACACGTGTCCTGTTATTATGTATAAAAGCATGAAACAGGTGAGACAGGTGGGATCAATATTAATGTTGTGGAAATATATGAAAAAGCAACAGAAGAGTGAAAACATTTCGTGTTTCTAGAAAGATCTTTCAGCTCACAGCTGCTCACAGACTGTATTTACAAGTGACAAACTGCAACTCTACAGTACATCTACAGTATATATCAAATATATTCTGTATTCAAATCTATTGAGTGATGTTTGAAAGTCTTTCCAGGTGAGTTTGATCCAGGAGGGTCTGAAGCCAGAGTCAGACAGAGACTGTGCAGAGACTGTAGAAGGACAGAGCAGCAGCAGAGCAGTCCAGATACACTGATGATCCTCTGTCAGATCCAGAGGGACACACAGGGATGATGCTGGACTCTACATTGTGTCTGACAGTGGAGCTGTTCTCAGAGCAGTTCACTCTGCAGCACTGACAGTCATCTGCACTTCTTCTCATTCCTCTGTCAGTCACTGCTGGATGAAGCTCTCCTCTCCACCTCCCAGTAACATGGCCTAGTCAGAGCATCTCTACACACAAGCTGCTGCTGCTTCAACCTCTCTGGATCATCAGGACACAGCTCCTCCTCTCTCAGCACACACACCGTCCTGTTTACCACCATCAGCAACACCTGCAGAGAGAAGAAGGAAGAGCAGAGGAGATAAACGAGTGTTTCCAGAGACTCTTCATCAGCTGTCAGTCAGTGATGCAGCACATCCAGTATAAAGAGCAGCAGGGACTTCAGTGCTGGGACTGTACTAGGACTCATTGTTGCTTCACTTTTTCTAATCTTTGGATTTTTATTGAAGTTGATGAAGATGTTTTTCCCTCCTAGTTTGAGTTTGGACTTTCATTCATTAGAAGAACCTTGGTGTGTCCACTCTGAGCTCTGTAGGAACCCCAACAACAAGCCCAACAATCCAGATGGACGGTTCCAGCTGTTAACTGGAGGAATTCCATCCAAACATCTGCTCTCACTAAATTCTTCCTCACCTACAGACTGTGTTCTTCACTGCTTTAAACTTGGAAATGAATGCAGTCATTGGTCTGCGTGCTGCTTTGTTCAGAGAGCTGATTGGCTGTTGACAGCGTTTGATCAGAGCGTGTCAGCTGTTACCATGGTGACCATAAAGGTGAGAAACAGGAAGTGTTTGTGTCCAATCCTGAAGCCTGTCACCATTCTCCTCTCACAGCTTCACTGAGAAGCTGCAGCTTTACAGGAAACACTGGATCTTTGTTTCATACTGACTGTGTTTAGTACAATACTGCTGACAGCACCACCCACTCACTCCATCACTCTACTGACCTCAGAGTCTCCAGTCTGTAGTCTGGACTCTGCTGAAGATCAGACAGCTGCTTCACATCTGGATCCTTCAGGTTGTTTCCCCACAGGTCCAGCTCTCTCAGATGGGAGGGGTTGGACTTCAGTGCTGCTGCCAGATAATCACAGCTGATCTTTGACAAACCACAGTCCCACAATCTGTATAAAGAATGAAAGATGTAAGTTTATTAGACAAAGTGTGAGCTTGAAATCATTCAGTGTTTCATCATCTGTTCAGAGCTGAAGAAGGTTCAGAATGTAGAAGTTTAGAAAATGGAAACTCCAAACAGCTGAAGCCAACAGGAAGCAGCTTCAAACAGGAAACTGTGCAGAGTTTCAGACTATATGTCCTGATGCAGCCAGTTGGATTTTGGAGATTTGAATCTCTGTTCTGTGACTAAGTCCTTGAATCATTTCTTCCAGTTGGTCCAACAAGACAGACTAAGTGTTGGACATGTGTTGTGGCTCCATTAGGGGAGCTTCTAAATGTGATGTGATGGCCCCTCTGGGTCTGTCAGGTCACAGGACTGAAGAGAGCTCAAACTGGGAACACAGTTGTTCCAGTCTGGACCAAAGACTATATACTGGGACTGAGGGACTGCTTTGACTGCTCCCACTGGGACTTTTTAAAGGCTCATGTTCTCACTTAGATCATCGATTTCTACTTACATTTCTTTCTGGGAAAAATGGGGATTACTTTGGAAACAGGAAGTATTTTCCCCAATAAGCAGCCCTGGATTAGTAAATCACTCCAACATGTTCTCAGGCAGAAGAAGCGGTCTTGTTATGAGGGAGAGAAGAAAAAGATTGAGGCACAGAAACTTGTTGAAAGAGAGATAAAGCAGCTAAAATCAGGTGTAAAAGTAAAGCAGAGGATGAGCTGAATAAAGGACACTCAAGGCTGGCTTGGAAAGGAATGAAGTCCATGGTGGGGATGCAGAACAAGGAGCAAAGATGAATGTGATGCTGAATCAGCAGAAGACTTGGACTCATTTGATTCCAGCTTTGATATCATTGATTTCAATGAAGAGCTTTGTGATTGTAGCAAAGGGCTGGTAGCTCTGAGAGTCCCACTGATGAGGTGTTTGTGTGGAAATCTCTTAGTGGGACCAAAGAGAGAAAAAGCCCTGGTCCTGATACTGTGGGAGGGAAATGATTGAAGTGTGCTGTGAGGAACTGACTGGGAGATTTTCAGACATTTTCCAGTCCTCCTTGGAACAACAGGAAGTTCCCAGCATATGGAAACAAAGGTTAAGTGTCCTATGGCACTCAGTGATGATGGTGCTGTGGCCCCACCACCTCCACCTCTTTGTAAAGGAACTAACTGTAATCTGAAGCTTCAAATGGAACTAAGACTTCCTCCACTAGGTGGCAGTGTCTGATGAGAAAGTGTTAGTGGAGCTGGCCTGGAGTCAGGAACAGGAAGATGCAGGATTTGGGCTGAAATGGGGAAAAGTGGTTCGCACTAGTGCCTTAAAGCAAGAAGGTTGTAGGTTGAAGCTTGTTGGCCTTTCTGTGGAGGGTGGATGTTCTCCCACAGTCCAATGAAATGCTGCTTAGGTTCATTGGTGCTTCTAAATTGGCTGTAGGTGTGGATGTGAGAGAGTGCTTCTCTGTCTCTCTCTGTTGGCCCTGTGATGGACTGCTCACCTGTGCAGGTGGACCACGCCTCTTGCCCTATGACAGCTAGGGCACAGGCTGCAGCCCTGTGAGCCTAAGCTGAATAAACAGTTAGCAAAAATGATCCATAGATGGCCTGAAATCCCCCAGTTAGCAGTTTGGTAGATAGCTATGACATGCTAATCCCATCCAGCAGCTGTATTCTACCTGTAAGCTGATCCCTGCTGAGCCAAAGCACTTTTTCATATACAAATTACAACCTTTAATAGAAACCTATTGGTCAGCATCTTATTAGCCTGCTGTTAGCTTCATTCCACAGAAAACTGAGAGAAACTAACAGAGTTGATAAAGAATAAAGAGAAATGTGCTGATTTAAAGCCTTTGAAGTGCTTCAGATGATCTCTGTCCACTTCTGTCCACTCATTCATTCATGTAAGCTTTCTAATGCAGCTTTGATCTTCACAGTCTGCTTCATGAAACTCATTCTAACCCTGAATGTCAGAGTGTTCCTCCTTCTCTTTCCCATCATTCATGCTGGCAGTGGAGGAGATTTGGATGTTGGACTGTGTTTTGGATGATGTGTGTATGTTTGTGTTGGACTGCTGTCTGTAAAGCAAACGCACATTTTGCTTTGGATTTCAGTGTCAGACAGACTTTAAGGTGGAATGAAGAGTTGGAGAGTTTCACAGTGAATTATCCAGTGGAGGATTTTTCTTCTTCTTTGAAGGTTTGAAATGTGAACATTGTTCTGCTGCAGTCAATGGACTAAACCAGAGAAGAAGAAAACAGACTTTACCATGAAGATCCTCAGTGTGGATCAGTATAATATCAGCCTGATGTCTGCAGTTTAGTGTCAGCACAACTTTCACATCATATTCATCTCAGCACAACTAAAACATGCTGACTGACCTCAGAGTTTCAAGTCCACATCCTGGACTCTCCAGGAAACCACACAGATGCTTCACTCCTGAATCCTGCAGCTTGTAGTTGATGCTCAGGTCCAGCTCTCTCAGATGGGAGGGGTTGGACTTCAGTGCTGCTGCCAGATAATCACAGCTGATCTCTGACAAACCACAGTCCCACAATCTGTATAAAGAATGAAAGATGTAAGTTTATTAGACAAAGTGTGAGCTTGAAATCATTCAGTGTTTCATCATCTGTTCAGAGCTGAAGAAGGTTCAGAATGTAGAAGTTTAGAAAATGGAAACTCCAAACAGCTGACAGAGTTCATACGCCTTTGTCAGGGTCAAATTCAAGCAAGACCATGTGAAAATTAAAACACATCATCCTAGGTGAACTTAAACACCTTTGTTCCCCTTTTGTTAAGACATAGAAAAGTACACCACACAAAAATACTGCAAAAGGAAACGGTCGCCTTATATACATAGTGTATAAACTCAAAATGCACATTTCACTTCAAATTAAGATTAAGGCTTTGAACAGATCACATAGTTCAGTTCAACATATAAGACTTTAAGAATGCACAAGCATCTACTTAAAATCTATTTAATTTATCATCCATGATATTATTTTGTACAATTCCAATGTATTTTGTTCATCTCCCTTAAATAAACAGGCAGTCTTAAAGTATGAAATATTCATATACAAACACATATAAATGTGTGTACTGTCTCAGTGGCTGATAGTACCCCACAGGCCTCAGTGTGAGCTTGAAGACATTTATAATGTTTAAGTAGTTTAATGTGCAGGTGCTGACGATAAACACATTTTGAATGAAAGCCGGGGAACTTTGGTAGCACAGAAACAAGTGGCTATTCTTTGTGACTATATGGATCACTCACAATACCATTATTTCACACAAAGGCACCAAATTAATACTCAAAAAAGCTGCAGCAATACACACAAATATAAACAGTACTTGGTGACAACTTTGCTTTTAGCCTTTAACCCTTCTTGACTACTTTTGATGTGGCCTCTATATTTTACCTTTAAAAACAGTTTATCTGTTATTTTCTCATTTTGACCAACTGTATCAGCACAATTTATCTAAATTCAGACAAAATTTAAATTACAAGTAGAAAGTGATATTTTGACTGTAAAAACCACACACATGTTTAACGAATCATCTTCATAACTTGAAATGCAAATAGAGATTGTACACTTTTAAAAATACGCACACGTTTTGCAAACAACAAAGTTATATGGTACTATTTACCAAAAAATGCAGCCAAGGCTCAGACGTTTTTCATATAATCATTTCAAACTATTTACAGAACAATCAGGTGTCAAACAATAGTTTGTGTCACTCTAACACATATGAGAACAGCACAGGGATAAACCTGCAGGTCTGACAGCAGGTGTGTCACTCAGCGTTTACACTGCAATCTGCCTTTGTTGGCTTTAAGGCAGCAACTGTGACGATCACTAGTAGAACTGACACACAAAACAAAACAACAGCTACACACTAAATACACAAGACAACAAACTAACTTGAGACCAAACACGGTAAACGTCACAAATCTCTCACGTATCAAAACTCTCTCTCTCTTTCGCTCACTCGCTCTCTCTTGCCGGTCACTCCTAAAACTTCCCCCTTTTGCTAAACAACCAAATGTCATGTTTCCATATCATTTTTGATTGGTCGACATGGTACATTTTCCCACCTATAGGGCTTTGGAGCGTGATGTCACGGGAGATGGGCCACGCCCCCTTCCGCCATGACAGTAGGCCAGCCAAAGGATACCATTTCAGCTATGGATCGTACGTGTTGTGTTGTCGGTTGCAACGTTAGATCACACGATCGTGAAGGCAAGAAGCTGGATAACGGGCTCTCTTTTCATCGTTTTCCATCCTGGAGGCAACGTGAGGGATCCCATGTATCCGATATTACTAAACAAAGACGTCAGGCTTGGATTCCAGCGGTGAGACGAGCGGATATCGAGTTCTCTGCAATCCCCAGCTTTTTGTTGGTTTGCTCACGGCATTTTCTTTCCGGTGAGTTCTAAATTAATTCATATCACTCTTGAAAGGCTTTTAGTGTTATTTTCAACGTGCTGCGGTCATAGATAATGAGATAAAACATGCTAATGTGTGATGCTGCAGAACCACATCATGTCGACTGAGTAGCTTATGATTTGGCATTATTGCAGGCAAACCAGCATATGAAATGGATGTAACAAATCCAGACTGGGAACCAACACTGCACATGGGGCATGACGACATACCTGTATCAGACTCGGACCGGCACTCAAGGCGTACGCAACGGAAGCGAAAAAGAGCACCCATCGGAGGTAAACAACCCCCCCCCCCTAAAAACATACTAAATTGCTATCACTGTATACTAATCCGCACATAACTTCCAGATGAATCACACACCTGTCATTGGAATATTGGTGTACATTTACCTTATGTCTAATTTTATCTTACAGGCTTTCGTTATGCAGCTGCAGAGTCTGAAGGTGTGCCCCGTGCAGAAGTGATTGATGAAGATCTGACAGAAGACCAACAGCAAAATCACAATGTCATGGAGGCAGTGGACAGCAGTTGTGTTGGACAAGTGGAGGTTGAGGTACCAGCTGCAAATGTGGATATACTGAAGAAATGTAAACCTTTTAAAATGATGACAGATTACAAACTCTCAGCTGTGTCTGTAATCAAACCTCTGTAACTTTGCTTCACTTCAGCAGCATCAGCTCATGTTCACATGTTGATTCATGGTTTGCTTCAGTTTTTGATGGACTGCAGAATATTTTGAAGGTTATCTGCTATAAAAAGCCAGAACAGGAAAATCTGCTTCATGTGTTTCTGTTTGATCCTCAGTGACTTTGACACAAAGGCCTCTGCTGTGATGATCACACCTCTGATCAAGTCTCACAGTGTCAGCTTTGTTTTTATACATATGGATATGTGCTGATAAATGATCAGAATTATAATATTTCCCACTGTCTGCTGTGTGCCGTGACCTTTGACCTGCTAAAGACAGTCAGCTGTGGATTATTCATTGTTGTGTCTGATACTTAGAACTGTGAGGAAGAACACTACACAGTTAATCAGGGTCCCCTCTCTCTGAATCAGGAAAGGTGGGCAGGCCACGTGTGGGCCGCGGGCCATACGTTGAGTCTCACTGTTTGAAATGTGAACATTGTTCTGCTGCAGTCAATGGACTAAACCAGAGAAGAAGAAAACAGACTTTACCATGAAGATCCTCAGTGTGGATCAGTATAATATCAGCCTGATGTCTGCAGTTTAGTGTCAGCACAACTTTCACATCATATTCATCTCAGCACAACTAAAACATGCTGACTGACCTCAGAGTTTCAAGTCCACATCCTGGACTCTCCAGGAAACCACACAGATGCTTCACTCCTGAATCCTGCAGCTTGTTGTTGGAGCTCAGGTCCAGCTGTCTCAGATGGGAGGGGTTGGACTTCAGTGCTGCTGCCAGATAATCACAGCTGATCTCTGACAAACCACAGTCCCTCAATCTGTATAAAGAATGAAAGATGTAAGTTTATTAGACAAAGTGTGAGCTTGAAATCATTCAGTGTTTCATCATCTGTTCAGAGCTGAAGAAGGTTCAGAATGTAGAAGTTTAGAAAATGGAAACTCCAAACAGCTGAAGCCAACAGGAAGCAGCTTCAAACAAACACAACAAGAGAAAAAACTCTGAATGTTTCACATTAAAGTCGTACATTTCTCATAAAAACAGGACAAAGACTTGAAAAAGTCGTGTTTTTCCCGTTCCAGGAACCACAAGGCTTCACTTTTAAAGGTGAAGTGTGAAAGAAATGGACATATTTGAAGTCCAACACCTTTTTCCAGTCACATTATTAAAGCAGACAAACTACAAGCTCATTTTCATTCCAACAAGTCATCTTCTGACCTGGACTAACAACACTGGTCTCTATGTGCAGCTGGCTGTGAGACCAGTGCTCAGGGACCGTCTACAAAGTGCAACACTGAAAGAACATCACACACTAGCTGTGTCCCAAAACGTCGGCTGCATCCTTCGGAGGACCCGGTATTCGCGGTCTACGTGGGCCGGGTCCTTCAAAGACCGAAAAGGCTGGAAGTGCGAGGCTGTGAAATGAGACGGTCTAGCCTTCAGATTTGCGTCACCGCTGTCTTTGTGGAGTTTAATAAACTCGGCCGTCTGCTCCTTGCTATCTAAAATATAACAGGACACTGGCGTAAATTCTCGACCGTCTCACACTTCTGTTTAATCAGTTTCCTGTTTAACGTTTATTCAGCTGTGTGAAAATCCCGGAGGAACTTTGATCTCAGCCAAACCGATTTACTCCGGAACAAATAAAACACAGAAAAAAGGCAAACAATTACATTTTTAAGTTATCCGGGTGACTTATATATCATGTTTAACCTGAGTAGCGAAAGAGCGGGGTCTGAAAACGATGAAGCCGGGCGTCAGCTGCTCTCGCCGGCTGGAGTGACCATTGAATCCCCCGGCTTGCTAGCGAGCGGGTGGGGAACAGACGTCTCCGAAAACGTCGGCACACTTTTGCAAATATGCGATGTCTTGATAAACCGAGCAGATATTTGAAGTTGTTAAAAGTTTATTTTGTGACCCAGAAAGATTAATAAGAGTAATTTGAAAACTTAGTAGCAGCCGCCATTGTTGGCAGCTGAAATTTGGCTATGAATTCTGGGATATGGTGGGCCACTAAGGACACACCCGACGAATCCTTCAAATTCGGGGAAATGAAGGACGCATTTGTGCATTTGCATGCGCAAAAGAAGACTTCACACACAACGCGCTCTGTTTAGACCCAGAGCAAAGAATATTGTTTGACAGATGACCCTTAATATGAAGACTTCGGACTTTACGTTTCCCAATTTTTGCTTTAAGTTATTTTGTTATTTACATAATAATGTAGATAACCTAATAATGATCCTTATTGCTGTTTTAGAGGAGCGGTGCTTCAAAGGATAGCTGCAGATTTCTGTCAGAATCTGCAGATTATACAGTACAAATAAAATGTTCACGTTTCTCCAACGTTGTCTTCCCAACAGTTTCACTGACATCTACACGGGATGGCCAGGAAGCGTTCGCGATGTCTTATCGGGCGCTGATAATTGGCGTCTGTCTTGTGTTGGTGACGTAAAAGACGGATTTAATGCGACATGACCGTTCAAACAGCAGTCGCTTTCTAAAACATCGGATATGTATCGGATTCAGTACCACATACGAAAGTGACCCAGGTCGGATTTGAAAATATCGGATTCGCGACGTTCACACTGTCATAGCATGATCGAATATGGGTCGCATAGGGTCAAAAAAGTCAGATTTATAAAGGTCAGAAAAATCGGATTTGATGCACTTTCGCCTGCAGTGTGAACGTAGCCTTACTCTCAAATCCTCCCTAATAACAATAACATAATTACACTTTAGCCACAAGAGGGCAGCAGCATTAATACAAGTCACGTGTATATAAAGGTACAGTGATTATATTACAGTGATTTTGACAAAAACAAAACAGAAGTTCATGGCAGTGTGTTTTCCATAACATACCAACCAAATTAAATAATAAAAACTTTATAACTTACAGAGCTTTTTTAGAGGCTTTGACCACTGGCAGCAGCCTCAGAAGAGCCTCCTCTGAAGCAAAGTATTTATTCAGGTCAAACACATCCAGATCTTTTTCTGATGACAGTAAGATGAAGACCAGAGCTGACCACTGAGCAGGAGACAGTTTATCTGTGGAGAGACTTCCTGATCTCAGGGACTGTTGGATCTCCTCCACTAGAGAACGATCATTCAGTTCATTCAGACAGTGAAACAGATTGATGCTTTTCTCTGCAGACAGATTCTCACTGAGCAGCTTCTTGATGTACTGAACTGCTTCTTGATTGGTCTTTGAGCTACTTCCTGTTTGTGTCATCAGGCCTTGCAAACGAGTTTGATTAGTCTTCAGACCCAAGAGAAAACGAAGGAACAAGTCCAGGTGTCCATTGGGGCTCTGTAAGGCCTTGTCCACAGCACACTGGTAGAAGTATTTCTCTGAAGATTTTCTTGTTTGAAACACCTTCCAAGTTGTTTCTTGCTCTTCCAGCAGATTGAGTCCAGAGTTGATGAAGTTCAGGTGGACATGAAGAGCAGCCAGAAACTCCTGAACACTGAGATGAACAAAGCAGAACACCTTGTTCTGGTACAGTTGTTTCTCCTCTTTAAAGATCTGTGTGAACACTCCTGAGTACACTGAGGCTGCTCTGATATCGATGCCACACTCTGTCAGGTCTGGTTCATAGAAGATCAGGTTTCCTTTCTGCAGCTGATCAAAAGCCAGTTTTCCCAGTGACTCAATCATCTTCCTGCTCTCTGGACTCCAGTGTGTATCTGTCTCAGCTCCTCCATCATATTTGACCTTCTTCACTTTGGCCTGAACCACCAGGAAGTGGATGTACATCTCAGTCAGGGTGTTGGGCAGCTCTGCTCCCTCTCTGGTTTCCAGCACATCCTCCAGAACTGTAGCAGTGATCCAGCAGAAGACTGGGATGTGACACATGATGTGGAGGCTTCGAGCTTTCTTGATGTGGGAGATGATCCTGCTGGCCTGCTCCTCATCTCTGAATCTCTTCCTGAAGTACTCCTCCTTCTGTGGGTCAGTGAACCCTCTGACCTCTGTCACCATGTCGACACACTGAGGAGGGATCTGATTGGCTGCTGCAGGTCGTGTTGTTATCCAAAGGCGAGCAGAAGGGAGCAGGTTCCCTCTGATGAGGTTTGTCAGCAGCTCATCCAATGAGGTGGACTTTCTTGTTTCAGTCAGGATTTTAGTTTTGTTGAAGTCCAAATTAAGTCGACACTCATCCAGACCATCAAGTATGAACACAACCTGGACGTCTTCAAGCCTGCAGATTCCTGATTCGTTAGTTTGATTAAAGAAGTGATGAACAAGTTCCACCAAGCTGAACTTTTCCTCTTTCAGCACATTCAGCTCTCTGAAAGTGAATGGAAATATGAACTGGATGTCCTGGTTGGCTTTGTCTTCAGCCCAGTCCAGGCTGTATTTCTGTGTTAAGACTGTTTTCCCAATGCCAGCCACTCCCTTTGTCAGCACTGTTCTGATTGGTTCGTCTCTTCCTGGTGAGGCTTTAAAGATGTCTTCTTGTCTGATTGTTGTTTCTGGTCTGTCTGGTTTCCTGGATGCTGTTTCAATCTGTCTGACCTCATGTTCATCATTGACCTCTGCAGTCCCTCCCTCTGTGATGTAGAGCTCTGTGTAGATCTGATTCAGGAGGGTTGGGCTTCCTGCTTTAGCGATGCCCTCAAACACACACTGGAACTTCTTCTTCAGTTGGGCTTTAAGTTCTCGTTTACAGAGTGGAGCAAATATTTCTGAAGGTAAGAAATTCAGAAACAAATATTATATAATAAATATCATAGCCTTTCAGTACCCTGAAAGGATGAATGTCTATTGGTCCATTTCTTGAGCTATTAGGAAAGATCAATATTCAGTCTTTAGAGAAATTCTCTTACTGCTCTGCAGATGGTCAGCCATCTCATGCTGCTTAAGTCTCCTCAAGAAGTGGAGTGTGATCTTCAGAAATGCTTCTCTGCAGCTCTTTCTTTCATCTTCATCCTCTCCTTCAAACATCTCCTCATCCTCCATCTGGCTCTTTAAAGTTTCTGGGTGATCTGGACTCAGAAGCTTCTGGATCTTCTTCAGCTCGTTCTTCACAAACATGGTGATGTTGTCCTCCAGCCGCTGGAAAAGAAGACTATATGAATTACCCAGTGGTAAATGGACTGGTTCATATATAGCTCTCTTTGATACTCTGTGCACACAAAGCATTTATACAACATGCCTCATTCAACCAAGCACATTGTTCTATGCTTAAATACTTTCTTTCACACTCTGATGGATGCATCAGAGGGCAGCTTGGGTTTAGTACGTTACCCAGTACATTTGCCAGCCAGGGTTTGATTCACAAACCTAACTAGTAGCTGACCTGCTCACCTCCTGAGCTACAGTCACCCCAATCTGACTGAAATCATGGAGCCCAAACTCTGATTTATGTTGGACACACTGACAATCCTCTGGTCCACAAAGTGCAGCATAGAGGTGACTGAAAAGAACAAATGTAAACGTAGTACTACAAACCATAACCACAGAGTCCAGGTGTGTTTGATGCTGCTGTGCAGACTGACCAGTGGAAACCTCTGCTCTCTGCTGGTCCACTCTGTGGAGGAGTAATGTATAATTAGCTCATGTTATGTCTGTCCACACACAGACACAAGCTAAAGGTCCATGAAGTGATGTTTGGATGGGTTCAGTCAATCAGATGACTGTCATGGTGAAGCTTAGCTAGTCCTGCTGATCCCACTGAGAATTAACAACTCAGTTTCCAGATGTCTGTAGTTTTCTGCTCAGTTTCTTTAGTCCCAACAGCTCTTACCATCTCCTGCATAAAGCTTTCCCTCCATGCTCAGATGCCCTGGAACAAGGTGCTCTCTTTATATCAGTGACTGGTTTAAAGTGACAACTCGCCAAACTTTGTGTCAGCAAAAGTAGTTCTAATGTTTCTTACATTTCTTACATTTTTTTACATTTTTACACACACAAATCAATGAACGCAAAAACATGAACTTTCCAGATATTTTGTTTTACAATGTTACAAAACTCAGTTCACAACTACACAGTCTGATTTACAAGTACAAAATATTGATGACCACAGTTTGAGCCGATGTATGTCCCGAGTCTGTGGACTCAGTGGTTTTGTTTTGATTGTTCTTGTCTTTTGTTACAATTTCATTCTGATTAAGATTTTCTAGTTCTGAGGTTTTGGTTTCTGTGTTCCCTCTGTACGGTGTTAGTATTGTGTCTCTGTGTTCACTTCCTGTTTTATTTTGACAGTGCCATGTCCTATGTTAGTGTGTCTACTTTTGCTTCCCCTTGTCTGGTTATGTCCAATGAATCCTGCTGTGTCTCCCTTTTCTCATTCCCTGATGGCTCTTTTGTGTATATGAGCCCTTTGTTTTCTCCTGCTTGTTGCTGGTTCGTCTGTGTTATCTCCCCGTGTCTCCGTTTAAGGTTTCAGGTTAGTTTTTTAGTTTTTCAGTAGAGGTTATCTTAGCTTCTGCACAGGCCATCTCCACTGCACTTCACCGTTTCAATACAGCTCACTCACTTCACAGCAGTGTCGGCATCTTGGGTCCTTTATTAAATTCAACATGGCTCGCCCCGCTAGCCGTGACATAAGATGTGAAAACAATATCCAAAAAACATGAGGGACAAACAGGGAATAGTTTTAAGGTGCAGGGCCAACAAACTGAGTCTAGCCATGAACTCAGAGTTGATTGAATTAGCATTTTGAATTGGCTGATCTGAGTTACTTCAATCAAGTCTATGTTCACTTTGAGTTAAGATTATACGTGATTGATGTAAAAGAAAAAAGCCGTCATCAGCAACTGATTCTGATTTAGCAGGTTTTCAAATCTAAACGGTACCCATCCCTAGCTGGCTGTAGTTAAACCTTTACTTAAAAAGCATCCCTAGACCCAGCTGTACGGCTTATCTACTGAGCAGCGCAGTGTCAGAGTGAACAACACAGGAAAATGATCAGAGATGCCCAACTCAGATATTTCAGTGACGCACACATCCCGCCCGTGGGAAAGCTCCAAGTCTAGTGTGTGACCTTTTTCATGTGTGGGACCAGTAACCCACTGGGTCAAGTTAAAAGAGTCAATAATATTTAAAAAGTCCTTGACCAGAAGTTTAAAGTCACAGCAGACATGGATGTTGAAATCACCAAGGCAGCCTCATCAGAAGACATAGCACACCCAGCTCTATCTGTCCATGAAGCCAGATAACACACACCAATGAGTTAAACTGCAGGAATGTCTTAAAGACATAAAGACCTGGATGGCCGCTAACTTTCTGCTTCTTCATTCAGATCAAACGGAGGTTATTGTACTCGGCCCTGAAAAGCTTAGAAATATGGTCTCTAAGCAGATTCTTACTCTGGATGGCATTACCTTGGCCTCCAGTAACGCTGTGAGGAACCTTGGAGTCATTTTTGACCAGGACATGTCCTTCAACGCACATATTAAACAAATATGTAAGACTGCGTTCTTCCATTTGTGCAACATCTCTAAAATTAGAAATATCCTGTCTCAGAGTGACGCTGAAAAACTAGTTCATGCATTTATTACTTCCAGGCTGGACGACTGTAATTCATTATTATCAGGATGTCCAAAAAACTCAGTGAAAAGCCTTCAGCTAATCCAAAATGCTGCAGCAAGAGTGCTGACAGGGACTAGAAAGAGAGAGCAGATTTCTCCTGTTTTGGCTTCCTGTTAAATCTAGAATTCAAAATCCTGCTCCTCACATACAAGGTCTTAAATAATCAGGCCCCATCTTATCTTAATGACCTTGTAGTACCATATCACCCTATTAGAGCACTTCGCTCTCGCTCTGCAGGCCTACTTGTTGTTCCTAGAGTATTTAAAAGTAGAATAGGAGGGAGAGCCTTCAGTTTTCAGGCCCCTCTTCTGTGGAACCAGCTTCCAGTTTGGATTCAGGAGACAGACACTATCTCTACTTTCAAGATTAGGCTTCAAACTTTCTTCTTACTTAACGATTAAGTCCCTGTATTCCACCGTTATATGGAAATCAGCCATTATAACTTGTGTCAAATCTACTTGTACCTCACAGTTTTCTAAGCACACAGAGAGCAGTAAACCTCAGAGCAGCAGCACATCAGACTGTGCAAAAAATCTAGAAGAGAAAATATTTTGACCCATTTCTAAATGATTCTTGTGACCATGCTGCACCACAACACCTGATCTCTGGTTTCCTCACCTCTTCAATCCCACTTTAATACTTGACTAAACTCATTTTCCTGTTTAGGTGTTGAGGCAAAGCCGCCCATCTACAATGCAGGCAACAGCAAACGGAGCTATTTTTGATTCCCTTTGAGTTTTTTCTACTTTTGTGCTACAAAATGTTCAAGCTGATTAAATTCATTAGAATAAAAGTTCAGATAATTTTCTCATATTAATGTTGGAGGTAGAAATTCAGGGAACTTTGCACAAAAACTGGCAGAAATTTCCTTCAAAGATGGAGTTTTTACTTTAATACTGTGAGTACATTTCAGAGCCTGTACTCTTTTACCTTTACTTGAGTAAAGAAGCTGAATCAGTATTTCAGCTTTAAGAGGGTATTTTAACACAAACATCAGTCCTTCTACTTAAGTATGTTTGACACTTTGTTTAATCATCATTTTTAATGATCAAATATAATTATGTTTGTTATTTGTGGATTTTAAATGTCCTTGACAGAGACAGATGATGATCATTATCCTGCACTGTGGTCTCAGGTTTGGTCGAGCTAGCACAAAGAATGGCTATGTTGAACTTCCTCCTGGGATCTACACTAAGAAGTGAGTCCAACATTAGCAGGGTCTCTTTCCTTTATCTGATTCACTTTAGCATTCACAGTCACGTGAAGCTTGTTATTAACTCGATAAGTCAACCCAGGGTTTCAGCTGAGCGCTCACATGAAACACATGGTGTTGGCAGCATCTGATCAATCATATTCATGGAGACGTGTATCAGCAACAGAGCAGCTGAGTTTGCAGAAGGAAGTCAAACTAAACCACAGGAACAATATGAGGAGATTACACACATAATAAAATACTAGCAGTAACACAGCTGCTGCAGACAAATCAGTCGTGTGATCGTGTGTGAGAGGAGAAGGACTGTAAAGGAGTTTGGTGTTAAAAGCTCTGTATGAATGTGGGAGACTTTGAAGGGCTTTAAAAAGGCCAATATAAAATAAAAGGCAGCAAAACTGCTGAGTGTGAAAGTCACCAGACTTATCAGACCTCTGTGATTAAGACCTGTAAGAACACCTGTTTGTACTTGTTGGCATTATATCAAACACACACGTATATTAAGCCTTTGTTTGAACTCTGGTTGAATTTGTTACTTTCAGACTGTGAAACATCACAGAGGCTGCAGCTGCAGATCTTTTATTCACCTGGAAATTTACTTTAAATGTTAGATGGAAAATGTATTGCTCAGTTTCACCAAAGTAAGAACAAGAATCCATAAACCTTCATAAAGACAAACATCTCCCAGAACATTGAGCTGCTGAAGTGTCACTGAAGGGAAAAACTATTTGTCCTCCTCCATCCAGCAACACCTGAAACACCTGAGTGGAAGCTCCTCCCTACACTGTGTTTGAAGCAAAGCACAAAGGAGACACCTGCTGGAGCAGCTGGAGTCCTACAGACACTCAGCCTCTTCACTACACAAACACCTCCTACAACATCCACTCTTTCCACTCTGACTGCTGTGTTTGTGGAAACACTCCAACACACACCGCTTCACATACCAACATAGAAATGTGTGAAAAAGAGCTGAGCTGATATTAAACATGAGGATTTATTCAAAAATACAGAGTCAGGAACAACATCTAGACACACATTACCTCTCAGCAGCAGAAGAACAGCCTTTAAAGTTTATATAAAAATCCTTCGACTTGTTGCTCTTTAAGGAAACACAGCTGGGTTCAGGTCCAGGAGATTCTGGCCTCTTATTGATCCTAAAAGAAAAACAATAAATGTCACAGCTTCATGAGACAGGAAGGAAAACTGGAAATATTAAATTAAAGACATGATGAACAATCTCATAAAAATAATGTGCTTACTCTTTGTCACATAACAGTCTTTTGTTAAATTTTACACCAACATCCTTCGACATGTTGCTCTTTAAGGAAACACAGCTGGGTTCAGGTCCAGGCTCTGGATTAGTTTCAGGGTTATGTCCAGCTGAGCCTGGTACGCCCCACAGCTCTGGGCTTTAAAACAACACACACAGAGGTATGAGTGTGAATAATGATGGAGCAGTGATGTGAGTGCTGAGCTGTGACATGGAGAAGAGTCATGGACAGTTAGAGATGGTCATCTCACCTCTGAGCTTTGGTCTGGCTCTCATGTTCCCCACACAGAGTGCTTTTAGAGGGAGGGACTCCCTCCTCTCTGTCCTCACACTGATCCATGCTGCTGAAAACATCCAGATGAACAGAATCAACTTTTTGGGGATTTACTGGATGATTGAGCATCAAGACACTTTTTAATATTTTACTAATTTCTGAAGCTTTTTACCAACTTTGTTCAAATTGGTCTGCTGTCATTTTATTGTTGACAAAAAGAGATTTTGAGTTTGAGTGTTGACGTTTCCATGTGGGACTGTTGCTGCAACACCAGGATGTTACTACAGAATACACTTTATATTGTGAGCACTTGGATGTTAGTCCAGTGGTCCTAAACTGACACACCTGCACCTGGATTCATTCTGACCAGATTTTAGCCCAACAGTGTTTCATACTTAATACATCAGACACAAACTCTGCAGCTGTCATTGTCATCAACTGCTACTATGTAAGGAGTTGTTTTGATCGAAACTATATGTGACGTAGCAGAAATATATATACACATGCAGCTTGTGATTTTTTTTTCAGAGCTGTGGGTGCATGATAGCGCCTAACAGTTCTCCGTTCCCGGGAATGTAAAATAAAGATCATTTTTTGAGTTTGACCACTTTGAGCCCAGTTTTTCTTCGCCGCCAAAAGAATGCAAAGAACTGAATTTAATAAGACGATCAACTGCGCCACAACATTCACGAAAGCGAAAGTAAAAGCGACGGAAGGAAACGCCCAGAGAGGCGTTTGAGGGACGGTCAGAGTCAGGAACCTCAGAAACGGATCAGGCTGGAGTTTAATTCTGTTTTCATCTTTAGAAACATCTGGAAATAGTTATAAAAATGCTGCGTAATAAAGAAAAATAGTGTAGATTAGTTTGAGTTGTGTTTAGCTGAGCTGTGTCTTTAATCTGAAGTTCATTTTGTGGAGGAGCAGCAAGACTTTCAGTGTTACTCTCAGAGAAAGCCTCCCAAATGTCTGTTGTCTTAATAGTGGAATTATCTGGAAAATGAACCAGTTCTTATGAGCTGCTTTTCAATATGAGCAGTCAAAGCATTTTATACAGCGTGCTTCATTCACACAAGCACTTCTTTTTCTAACAATGACACTATGATGGATGCATCGGAGAGCAAGTCGGGGTTCCACATCTTGCCCAAGGATACCGTGGCGTGCAGACTGGAGCAGCCAGGGATCAAACCTCCAACCTTCCAGTTAGTAATTCTACCTGCTGAGCTACAGTCTGTACTTCCTGAACATCACACCCTCCTTTTGTTTCTTTATTTCCAGTAGCAACCAGGACCATAATGAACCCTGACTCCAACAGACACTCAGGATCCACCTGCCCAGTAAGTCACCCGCTAACTGCAACTATCAGAGCCCTGACCTTCTGCAGAGACGAGTCACACTGAACACAGCAAGTGTCCCTGCTCTCAGATACAAAACCTGCCTTTAAAAGTTCAGAGTAATGAAATCAGCAGTTCTGATTCTAGAATCTGTAGTCTCACACACATGTGCAGAGCACTTTTGTTGTTTTGGTTCACATCAGGTGATATTCTGCTGCAAACAACTAATGAGAACATTTTATGAAAGCTTTGAGTGTCCATCAGGATCCTGTAGAAACAGCTTCCATGTCAAAGATCAATATTCTGAATTCTGTTTTGAAAGAAAAAGATTTCTAGAAAATTCTCTAAAGAATTCACCATCTGTTTTGTTTTCTAAAACAGATGGTGTTTTAGAAGCTACCTGGTTTCTCCACCGGTTTTTCTTTATTTTTTTTAAGGAGGTCTGGTTTCCCCACCAGTTTTTTAATTATTCTAAGGAGGTCTGGTTTCTTCGCCAGTTTTTAAGGAGGGTTAAGGATGGTTGCTCCACCGAAAGGAGGTTTTTCCTCTGCCGCTGAGGGCGTTGAGTGTTTGGTTTATCCACCAATATGTAAGGAGGATAGAGCTCTCATTGGTGGGTAAACGCACGTGTGAGCGAGTGCGGGCCAGACGTGGTCTGTGTGAGTGTGACTGATTGTTGTCTTGTAATGGGGAATAAACTGGGTAATTCTGCCTTGAAAGGGGATGGAATACATTGCAAAGTATTCACTGGGCAGCACGTAGTATGTAGATCATTGAAGGAAGAAAGTAATGAATTTGTGCACAAAGCAGATGGAACAGTGAGTGTGACTGTGTCTGACGTCACTGTGTGTGTGAGACACAGAGAGGTGTGAAAGACAAACATCCAAACTCAGCCTGCAGTTCTGTTCTGTGATTCTACATTTGACTATCCGTTGAGTTTGGTGTGCACTTCTGCTTTGTTCAGATGCATTTAGATACATCACCTCCACTCTGGGTGGCTGTAGCTCAGGTGGCAGAGCAGGTCAGCCACTAATCAGAAGGTCGGTGGTTCGATCCCAGGCTGCACCCTGGCTGCATGCCAAATATCCTTGGGCAAGATACTAACCCCGTGTTTGCCTACTGGTGGTGGTCAGAGGGCCCGGTGGCGCCTGTGTCCGGCAGCCTCGCCTCTGTCAGTGCGCCCCAGGGCAGCTGTGGCTACAATGTAGCTTGCTATCGCCAGTGTGTGAATGTGTGTGTGAATGGGTGGATGACTGAATGTAGTGTAAAGCGCTTTGGGGTCCTATGGACTAGAAAAGCGCTATACAAATGCAGGCCATTTACCATCTCCTGTCTTTCCTTCTCTACCATTGCCTCCTAACTGCGGATGGGCACCGGTATCTGATGTCATTATGGCACCGGGTCTGACATAAACGGTAGTAACCAGACTGAAAAGCAGTGCACATTTTGGTGCTTTTTTTCCTGAGATGTCATACACTTTGGATTCTAGCCAATCATTTTACCTTTCCAAGGATAGTAGGCGGGCCCCGGTACGTATGTTCTTTTAGAGCAGAGCGACAGATTAAAAATGCCCAAGGCTAAGCGGTCAAAGTCTGGCTGTACTTCACAGCAAAAGATGCAAACTCAGCAGCCTGCAACAAGTGCTTTAAGCTGATACTGTGCAAAGGAGGTAACACCTCGAATCTGGTGAAACAGGGAGGCTGTAGCTCAGGAGGTAGAGCTGGTCACCTACTGGTCGGAAGGCTGATGGTTCGATCCCAGGCTCCTCGTGCCAAGTATCCTTGGGCAAGATACTAACCCCAACTTGCTCTCCACATTTGGAGTGTGAATGTACTTAGAAAGCACTGAGTACAGATAAAGTGCTGGTGTGATTGGGTGAATGTGGCATGTTGAGTACTCTGGGAGAGTAGAAAAGCGCTATATAAGAATCAGTCTGTTTACCATGAAACACCCGGCGACGCATAGTGTTTTTTTTTTAAAGCCGAGAAATGCACCGTATTTGATAGCTTCCTGCAAGACCTCACACCGAGCACAACTACTGCGGGTGTGGTGCCTGTTATCGGACACGGAGTTAGCAACATCCCCCAAGA
This sequence comes from Rhamphochromis longiceps, assembly GCF_057381845.1. Taxonomy (NCBI): domain Eukaryota; kingdom Metazoa; phylum Chordata; class Actinopteri; order Cichliformes; family Cichlidae; genus Rhamphochromis; species Rhamphochromis longiceps. The sequence goes on along the minus strand of NC_140559.1, from coordinate 69,006,355 downwards.
ACCTGAAGAGGAGAGTCCTGGCCCCTAGCCCTGCCAGAGGAGCAGAAATGATGAGGATGATGACGGCAGCAGCAGCCGTTCTTCTCTGCGTGTGTAGCTTAATGTTGTTTGTGTGTAATTTACGTTGAGTAGGCTAACCACGTTATTACATTAATGTAAGGTGAACAAGCAAACACCGTTGTAGTTACATGCTGCTGTCTTCTTGTTTGATAGAGTGATACCATATATGCCCTATAGCTGCACAAAAGGCTAACATTGTTATCTTTTTACAAAAAAAACAACAAAACATGAGCGGTTTCAGGACAAAGTTTGTGTTCTCCATTCTTTAAGCACCGGTTCCAACCAAAGGAGGTATCTTGTATCAACAGAAAAGGCTAACTTGGTTATCATTTTGCAGAAAAAAAGAGACTGCTAAAAATAAAAACATGAGAGGTTTTTGGACAAAGTTTGTGTTCTCCATTCTTTAATCACTGATTCGAGCACCGATTAAGCACAGGCACTGTTTCAAAAGTACCGGTTTGGCACCGGTATCGGATAAAACCTAAACGATACCCATCCCTACTCCTAACATGCCTCCTTCCTCCTCTTCCTTTTCTTTCAGCCATCAGTAGCATGACAGTCTTATTCATTATGATCCACGCATTTTATTTGGTAAAGCTTTAGTTCAGAAGGCCCTTACTAATGCAACACTCCCCATTTACCCAGGCTGGCACTTGGAGTACACTGGCTTGTGGCCCCTTGTGCCAGCATTAGTGCTTTCCTCCTTTCTGCTGCTCACAATTCACCGATCACACTTTGACTATTACCATTAAAGGCTGCAGAACCTGCGTCTGAAGCCTCTGGTTTAAAAGAGTTCAAATAAATAATCCAGCTATAGTTGTCAGTATTTCCACTGCTGCACAGGAAAAAACTTTATTATAAAATAAATAATAAGAAATAAACTTTATTTTTCAAACACAAGCTTTACACAACTTGTACGTTCACACAAGCACTTTTTCCATGTGTCTAAGTGTTTCCTGTCGAACATTCACCAGGACACCATGCAGACTGGCATTAAACCACCAACCTTCTGGTTAGCAGGTGACCTGCTCGACCACCTGAGTTCCAGCCACCTCATCAAAGTGACCAATCACATTAGAATCCTGTCCCGCTTTGGGCTCCGCCTCCAAACCATCCAAAGCGGGTTTATTTGCACCATGTATGCAGGTAAACTTAAACATCCATTCAGCTGCTTCAGAAGGAAAATGTCAGCTTGTGGTTTCAGTCACAGGAAACTCACAGGTTAGAGTCCAGCCAGAGGGCTGCTGTTGTTTATCTGTAAAGTCTTTACATTTACAGAAATAAATAATTATGTGGACACATCTGGATCATCAGCAAACATGAAACCAGGTGACCACCAGGACCAAGCTGACTGCTGACACAGAGTTCATACTCTAACTGCTAGCTGCTCTGCTAGCTAAGTTAACTGATGTTAAAGGTCAGAGTAAAGAAATGACGTGATGCTGCTGGGAGTGACACCACAGACTAGCAGCATTTAGTTACTCAGCATATAATGCAGTTAATCTGAAATCTCTTTTTCTCTCTGAAACAAAGTGACAGCAGACTGAGTCAAAGACAGAAACCTTATTTAAACACCAAATATTCCCCGGCTTCACTTCCTGATCCAGGATTCAAAGAGGACGTTGCACTTACTCAGCTTCTTCCCATGAACGTCTTCCCTCTGCAGCTCTGCTGTCTGGACCAGGTCTGTGTAGAAACAGAGACAATCTTCTGCTTCATCAGTCCTCTGTGTCTGCAGGCTGAAGTCACATTAAACACTTCACACCAGCAAAGAGTCTGAAGCTCAAAGGTCAAAGGTCAGCTGCTGCACCTTGTGTGATATTGTTTGATCAATAATTAACCTGCAGCAGGTTTCTGCTCCAACTCCAACACACTGAACAACCCTGAGAACAAATTAGAGGATGTGGGTGTGTCTGCAAGCTTCAATAGTAAACACCTCACACCAGCAATGAGTCTGAAGCTCGCAGGTCAAAGGTCAAAGGTCAGCTGCCACACTGTATATAATATTTCAATATGTATACAACCTGACTGTGGGTGTGTGTGCAGCCATAAACAGTTTAAACATTAAACACTGAACCATAAAAGAAGCTTAAGCTGCAGCTCACAGGTCAAAGCTCAGCTGCTGCAGCCAGTTATGACTTTACATAAATCATCATGTTTTCCCTCTCAGCACTTGGGCTGTTTTGACTCAGCTACACTATGGCAAATGGCCAATGGTTCCACAGCTGTTCTTGTTGTGTTAGGGCTGAAAAGCCCGACTTGTTCTCCTCTGCAGGTCATCAAATGCACCACAGAAGTTTGTATTTGCAGAAGCCTGTGTATGTTTGATGGCTTTATTATTCTCTGTTCAAAGACAATAAATGTGGAAAATGTCTCATGTAGTATCAGCGTCATTTAAAAATGACTGCAAACATTTAGAGAACATGTGCTGCTGTTTGTCCTTGTAACAGGGCGGCCCTTAGCGGCTGGAAACACAGTGAGACAGACCAAGGCAAGTGTAGTGGAACAAAGTATTTATTTGCTATATGGCTCTCCTTACAACAATTAACTTGTCGAGCTTCTTCACAGCACAAAAAATCCACCTCTAATGACAACTGGCAGCCTTAAATATGTTCAGCTGTCACAGACTTAACCATTATTCCACTCTCAGGTAAATTCTTAAATCCCAACCTTCCACCACAGTATACAATATATTAATTAGAATAAATAAATACATAAATACATTTCCACATTTACATATTAATAAATATTTCACACTTAATGTTACACCAAACCCAATATTATAAAAACCCAGAAACCCAAGCACAAAAAGATTCACCACACTCTCTTTACCAATGGTCTCTCCCGGAACCTTTAAATGGTGTCTGGACCCCAGGGGAAACATTTGCCCAAACACCTTGAAGAGGACACAGGCAAGAAAGGTGAGTAATCATTAACTTACAAACACTTATTTGCACCACTTTTATCCCTAGATTTCACACACACGTTTGCATTAGTTTTCCTTACTGGTAAACCTTAATCACAATCTCAATCACCATTCTTCTCTCCTGACAGACAACCACCACATTCCTTGATGAGGAGCAGCTGTGCAGGATCTGAAATAAGGCTACCAACTGATTTTAAAATTCCCAATAAATAGTCAATAAATATTTAAACTTCTTGTGTGCAAATCCATGCTTAAAGTGCAATGCTCATAAATTGCTTGATAAGGTGCTTTTAATAAAGTGAAAGGTGTGCTCTAAAGTGCTATACATATAATATAAATAAATACAGTCAAGTCTGTCCCGTATTCAGTAAGTGAAAATGAAATGAACAATAAAAGGTGAATCAAATGGACCATTACGGCAAGGCTGGGATGGTCAATTTGGTAAAGTAAATCCGTTGGGCATCTTTCTTTGCCTTTAGACAATAATTCTGATGGCAAAAGAGCCAAACGGGACAGGCACAAAAAAAAAAAAAAAATACAGTAAGGGAGTCCTCTTCCTTACATTTCCTCCTCCCTCTCTTGAGCGCGAAGTGCTTCAGTCCTCTGTCATCCTAGATAAACAATCAGCAACCACATTTGACTTCCCTGGCCTATACTGGACCGTAAAGTCATAAAGCTGCAAAGACAAGTACCATCCTGCAATGCGGGCATTTGCATCCCTCATGCGGTTCAACCACTGGAGGGGACGATGATCAGTCTCCAGAGTGAAGTGACGTCCCAGAAGATAATACCTCAAGGCCTCAATAGCCCATTTCATGGCCAAGCACTCTTTCTCCACCGTCGAATACCTCGTCTTCCTGTCGAGTAGTTTCCGACTCAGAAACACCACAGGCCTTCTTTCACCATCCACCTCTTGCTGAAGGACAGCACCAAGGCCAACTCCTGAAGCATCAGTTTGCAAGATGAATGGCTTGTTGAAGTCTGGACTGTGTAGAACTGGATGTGTGCAAACTGCTTCCTTGAGGTCTCTGAATGCTTGCTCACAGTCTTCTGTCCAACGCACTTTGTTGGGGGCTGAGCCTTTTGTGAGGTCATTCAGTACAGTGGATCGCTCTGCAAAAGAAGGTATGAATTTCCGGTACCAGCCTACTAGACCCAGAAAACCTCTCACCTTCCTTTTTGTTGTCGGAACTGGGAAGGACTGAATTGCTTCAATCTTTCCAACCTGCGGCTTTATCTTCCCAGAGCCAACTACAAAGCCCAAGTACTCCACTTCTCTCTTGGCTATGGAGCACTTCTTGGGATTGATAGTCAGTCCAGCCATTCTGATGGAGTGTAGCACCTTCTGTAGGTGAATGACATGCTCTTCCCAGGACTGGCTGTTCACCACCACGTCATCCAGATATGCTGCAGAGAATGCTGACACATCTCTCAGTACATGGTCCATTAATCGTTGGAATGTCGCTGGTGCACCTTGAAGCCCAAATGGCATGACTTTAAATTGGTACATACCAAAAGGAGTTTTGAAGGCTGTCAGCTCTCTCGCTTCTGGTGCCAAAGCCACTTGCCAGTATCCTTTACACATTGCTCAAACTCTTATAGCCTCTGGTGCCTCCACCTTATCATAAAAGCCTAAACATTCACATCCTTTCTCTCACACGGCGCCTAAGCTACGACCTTGGCTCCCCGTTTATCTGCTCCTGCTGAGATGGGGCAGAAAACTCCAGTATGTTCTGTTCTCTTCTAATCAGACCAATAAGGTGATGACTTTCTGCAAACAGTATTTCTTATAACTCAGCAGTATAATGCATCATAAAACAATATCATTCATCCACAATAAATCAGCAGTCTAATGTAATGCAAATCAGTTTAACAAATGCAATAGTTATCATCTTCTTCTAATTCAGGAGAATGATGCAAACTAAAACTACATAATAATTCACAATCTTTAATTAGGGGTATAACATGGCATAAAATAATATTATAATCTAACAATTCCCCCTGATGAGCTCGTTAGAATAATGAGCTCACCAACACCCTATAATCCAGTGTCGCCGGGTTCATCTCTTCTCACTCCTGAGGCCCTTTGTCCCCCTGAGGGGCGAACCATATGTGAGATGACCTCTGTGTTTGCGCAGTTCAGATGCAAGAAAAACTATTATTCCAACAATAGCAGGTACAGATGACACTCCCCAGTTCTCCCACAGCTTTATTTTGGTGCTACCTTATACCCTTCCGACGTACTCAGACTAGAACCTCTGTCCAAGGAGCTTTTAGCCTTTATTTTATTGCTGCAGCTACCAGTGTCTTCCAGTTGGGTGATCCTCTGCTCTTCATTCTTCAACCTCAGGGGTTAGACAACCCTTCAGTCGTGGCACAGATCAGGGGATTATTCTGCCCCGATTTCAAACAACGATCTGTGTATCCTCCAGAAAAAGATCAGGAACGCGTCCCCCTTTTTGCCCAAGAGCCTCTCGAACTTCGTTGGTCTGGTGTTCCTGGATTTCCGCCAACCCCTTCATGGTTATTGCTGTGTTTATGGGATCCATCCTTTTGTGGTGACTAGCTGGAGCCCAAACGCCATGACACTTGGACCCAGTTGATGTCTCGGCAGTCACTGTGTCTGTCTCTGCTGCGGAGGATCCTCGCATATCTGTGACCTCGTCTGGTGTCTGTCCCTTTCTCTGTAAGAGACAGAAAACCAAAACACCTCTCTTCCTAACCCTAATAATCTAATGTTGTTATCTACTGACCTTCTAGTGATTCAGAATTGGTCTAAAACATTCAGAATGTCCCAGGGACTTATTCTAATCATATCCTATGTGTGTGTAAGCGTGTTTGCATTTAGCCCTCTGCACTCAAGGCATTTCCTACACTTTATCAGTCCGGACCATCACGCCGAACGAAGCTTATGACCTTCAAAAGGCCGAGTGCCAACTCATCATAAGCACATTTGCAAGGTGTGTCTGAAACTTATTGAAACCACTCTTTTTAACAAAAGATAAACAAATTAACAAATCTTCTAAACGCTATTCAGTTCATTTCAATGATTGATGCTTACACATGGAAATAATGATTTATGCTTCTCACTGATTCTCTACAAAAGACCGGAAACTTCTCGGGCCGCTATTAGCTTAAGCTTTACCATTCCTAAGTTATTAAAGACACAAATGAAGTTATAAAAATGTTCAAATAATCCTTGTTTGATGTTAAAACTCAACTTCCCCCCCCCCCCCCCCCCCCTTTTTTTGACACATTCCAATGTGTCAAATCAACGGAGCTAGAACATTCAAAGAAAAGGTTAGGCAGCTACAAGGTTTCCCAGATTGTTAAGTTGATCTGCGTATGATGCTCTGACTCAAGTATATAATCTTAAATGAATGTCATTTAATTAACTGCCACTATTTAAAACTTAGCTTAAAGACATAATTGAATAAAAATCACAAAGAATAACATGATATCAATGTTATGTAAGCGCGTGCGGCCCTCTATGCTCGAAGTCATTCCACACCATAGATCAGCCAAACATCGCGTTGACTGTAGCTTTTAACCCTTATTAACTTGAGCACAACTCTATAATGAGCAACAAACTGCAATATGTCTGAAAATGATCATGGTTACACCTGCAATAGAAGATCGTATGATTATCCTGACACCTGTAAATAGAAAATTAACCTGCGGTTATAACAATCACTGGAACACAAATGTTAGTACAATGTCAAAAACTTCAATAAATGTTTAATGCAATGCTAGTTATATGATTCTGATGCAATAATAAAGCTGATGCCAAAATAAGAGTAAAACACCCCCTTTTATCCCGTTTCACTTGACACATAAACGTTTATAAATGCCTCTTTTAAATCTTATTTCCCCCTGATCTCCCCTTACTGACCACAGCAGGGGAAACTCCGCTATGAGTCAACCATGAATGCAGCTCACCTGATTCATCACTGAGCTCCACCGTCACTGGCGTCTGACAGGGTGGCGCTGCATACTCTTCCTTTAATGTCACTATTTTCAACCTGTTGATTAGAGTGCTTAAACCTGAAGTCGACTACGTCCACAACAAGTCAATACAGCTGTAAATGTGGCCAATTATCAATCTATTACCAATCAATAACAACAGATAAATTTTATTTTATGCATGCTTTCAGTCAACCACTCACCCAGAGGATCTCCAATCCCAGAAAATTCCTTCTCCTCAGTCAATGAGTCTGTCCTCCTTCCATGGCCTGGTAACCGGGCCATCCAGAGCCATATGATCTCAAAATATACATACAACAAGCCAAACCACACCTTGGTCACACCAACCCTTTTCTGCCCTGAAGATGTTCAACGCCATCTTAGTCTGGACTGTCAAAGGTGACTTTAACGCTGGCTGTTCCGACAATCCATTTTATAACATTTCCTGGTCAGATTCGCCAATCTCTGCACCAGGGTTTTAAACGTTTTGCCATCTTCATTAGTTTTTATTTTTATTTAGCTTCGACTCCAGATTTTCAATTTTTACCAGTTGTAATCAGTTTTTACCAATCAGTCGCTAGTTTAGTCTAGTTTTTATTTTCTGAACATCCTTAATTTCAGTTTAGTTTTGATTAGTTTCAGTTATAGTTTTAGTTGTGTTTTGCAAAAATTAAGTGTAACCAAATCCCAGTTCCATCATATCAATCATGCTCTTCCGCTTATCCTTGGGTATTGAGACTATTAACTCTTGCAGCACCGGGTGTTCCTAATTTTGGTTCAAGTGAATTGATAAACTTTTTGAAGGCGATTGACTCACACAATTATTTAGATGTCCCAGTCCTGTTGTCTCGGGACGCATCACGCTGCCTTATCTGGGGTTAGCTGTTTTCTGGGGATGCTGGTTAAGTGGGGGAGGTTAACCTTCTTGTGTGAGCTTTTCAAGTGCACTTCAAGGTTTGTGGGATTTTTAGTTTTATAAATGTCCCTCATAACCCCCTGATGACCCAGTAATTCATTTTTGCGCACTGTAGTACACATTTAGTTTTTTTCTTGTAGCTCTCATACTCTACTTGCCACTCCTCTAAGTCCTGATGTTTCTTAGAGAGGACAACAGTACCTTTAAAATTATATCACAAATTATATCACAAGGAGAAGGAAGCTTTGGTGTTGTAACGAAATGTCGCGATACAAAAAACAACAAAACGGTTGCTATTAAAGTCAACAAGAGCGACCCTGAAATTCTGCTCCAGGCAAAACTGGAAATTTTCATCCTGGAGCAGCTACGACGCTTGGATCCAGACAGGTGCAACATTGTCGAATGGAACGGCTATTTCCTCGATGGAGAGCGCATTTGCTTGAATTTCGAACTTCTCGACCAAAGCCTGTCAGACTACATAGGGGACCGGAATAACCAAGGTCTCCCAATGAGAGAAATCAGGCCAATTTTGAATCAGCTCGCAAATGCTCTATTCCACCTGGGTTCTGTGGGAATAGTGCATGCTGACCTCAAACCTGTCAACATCATGGTTGTGAACCGCAGTGAGTCTCAAGTCAAAGTCAAACTCATAGACTTTGGCATCGCATGTAACACCTCTGCAGTGATTCCTGGTGACTGTGTGGGGACAATTGGTTATTGTGCACCTGAGATTATGCTTGGCACTCCATATGATGAAGCAATTGACATGTGGTCTCTGGGGCTGGTAGCTGTGGAGCTTGCTACAGGGGTGCCTCTCTATCCTGGGGAAGACGATTATGATGTTTTGAAATTCATAATTGAAACTCAGGGTCAGCTACCAGATCATCTTCTAGAGTCTGGCTTGTACACTGACAGCTATTTCATCGAGGATAACCACAACGAACAGCGCTGGACATTTAAGACCCCAGAACAATTTCAATACGAGACAGATTATCGATCCAAGGAAACTCGATCGATAAAACTTAAGTGTCTCGATGACCTCGAACAACTGCTGAAGGTTAGGCGAGGACTGGAAAATGGCCAAACATTATTTGTAAGGCTAATCAAAGAAATGTTGGCCTTGGATGCAAATCAGCGCATAACACCCTCGGAGGTTCTGAAGCATCCCTTTTTCGACCCTGGCCTCTCAAGGAGAACCCCCTGCATGGACATGAATAGTACAGGGGGAGAACTCCTTGTGCTCTCTCAGCAGCCTTCAAGCTGGAAAAGTCATGGATCTCAAAAATTCAGCTGCAGTTTCCAAAACTCAGTTGAATTTCCTCAAAAAAGAGACATCAACACCTCAGCCAACCCATCTGCCTCTGAAGATGATCTTCAAATAACGAAAGGGACCATTTTAGGAGATCACCACGTGGTAGAGGCCTTCCTTGGAGAAGGAGGCTTTGGTTTGGTAACCAGATGTCGCGATACAAAAAACAACAAAACGGTTGCTATTAAAGTCAACAAGAGCGACCCTGAAATTCTGCTCCAGGCAAAACTGGAAATTTTCATCCTGGAGCAGCTACGACGCTTGGATCCAGACAGGTGCAACATTGTCGAATGGAACGGCTATTTCCTCGATGGAGAGCGCATTTGCTTGAATTTCGAACTCCTCGACCAAAGCCTGTGGGACTACATTGGGGACCGGAATAACCAAGGTCTCCCAATGAGAGAACTCAGGCCAATTTTGCATCAGCTCGCAAATGCTCTGTTCCACCTGGGTTCTGTGGGAATAGTGCATGCTGACCTCAAACCTGGAAACATCATGGTTGTGAACCGCAGTGAGTCTCCCGTCAAAGTCAAACTCATAGACTTTGGCCTCGCATGTCCTGCTTCTGCAGTGATTCCTGGTGACCGTGTGGGGACAATTGGTTATTGTGCACCTGAGGTTATGCTTGGCATTCCATACGACAAAGCAATCGACATGTGGTCTCTGGGGCTGGTAGCTGTGGAGCTTGCTACAGGGGTGCCTCTCTATCCTGGGGAAGACGATTATGACGTTTTGAAATTCATAATTGAAACCCAGGGTCAGCTACCAGACCATCTTCTAGAGTCTGGCTTGTACACTGACAGCTATTTCATCGAGGATAACCACAACGAACAGCGCTGGACATTTAAGACCCAAGAACAATTTCAATACGAGACAGATTATCGATCCAAGGAAACTCGATATATAAAACTTAAGCGTCTCGATGACCTCGAACAACTGCTGAAGGTTAGGCGAGGACCGGAAAATGGCCAAACATTATTTGTAAGGCTAATCAAAGAAATGTTGGCCTTGGATGCAAATCAGCGCATAACACCCTCGGAGGTTCTGAAGCATTCCTTTTTCGACCCTGGCCTCTCAAGGAGAACCCCCTGCACTGACATGAATAGTACAGGGGGACAAAACCTTGTGCTCTCTCAGCAGCAATCATCATTTGGGTGGCCAGAATTCTAGGGGAGCTAGAAAATTCTTGTGGAAAAAAAGCCCAAAACAATAACATCAACAAAAACAACCAATGAATATGGTCTTAAACTTGGGCACAATTTGGCTTGAAATCCATCAACTAATCTCTCAATATTCAAAGCGGAACAGCAGACAACTTACCATCACATCAGTCCTTCAATCAGACCTACAACAAACGTCTTCCTTCTCTCACCCCAACCGGTCGCAGCAGATGGCCGCCCCGACCTGAGCCTGGTTCTGCCGGAGGTTTCTTCCTGTAAAAAGGGAGTTTTTCCTTCCCACTGTCGCCAAAGTGCTTGCTCATAGGGGGTCATATGATTGTTGGGTTCTCTGTATGTACTATTGTAGGGTCTACCTTACAATAATACATACAGCCTTGAAGTGAGTGGTGATGTGATTTGCTGCTGAATGAATTGGGAACTAATTGGAAATCTGGATATTAATTAAATAAACCTGCTTTGAGCATCAATTAATTGTTGTTTGAAATTCTTTATAAATATATAAATATAGTGCCACTCTTCTACTGTTTAAATTGCAACTGTTTAAAACTGACTAATTTATTCATACACTTGAGCATAAACACACGCACAGTAAATGGCCTGTATTTGTACAGCACTTTACTTAGTCCCCAAGGACCCCAAAGAGCTTTACACTACATTCAGTCATTCACACATTCACACACTGGTGATGGCAGCTACATTGTAGCCACAGCTGCCCTGGGGCGCACTGACAGAGGCGAGGCTGCCGGACACTGGCGCCACCGGGCCCTCTGACCACCACCAGTAGGCAACGGGTGAAGTGTCTTGCCCCGGGACACAACGACCGAGACTGTCGGAGGCGGGGCTCAATCTGGCAACCTTCCAATTACAGGATGAACTGCGAACTCTTGAGCCACGATTGCCCTATATACACATATACTTTACAGTACTAGTCAGTGCTTACATACTAGTTCTTTTCCCTACTTTTTCATGCTTACTGGTACAAATGCCTGTTACTAGAGTTAAATGCTATCAATGTATTCTCACAGTTATGGAACTGTACAAATGCATACAAAATAACGCTCACGTAAACATAACTGTGCACTAGTTTGCCCTTATTGCTGCAGTTTGTTTCAAGTTGTTCTCTCTCACACACACACACACACACACACACACACACACACACACACACACACACACACTATGTAACGTTTCAGCAAGAAAATACCGCCCCTCCCCCCCACAGTGACACCACCACCACTAGTCTGCACAGCTGACATGAGGCAGCATGGATCCATCCTTTCATGCTATTTATGCCAAATTCTGACCCGACCATCTGCATGTCAGAGCAGAAATCAAGACTCATCAGACCAGGCAACATTTATCCAATCTTCTCATGTCAAATTTTGAGAACTGTAGCTTCAATTTCCTGTTCTTAGCTGACCAAAACGCTCTTCTGCATTCTTTGGTTGCAACAAATGGTTGTATGAGCTACGGTTGCCTTCCTATCAGACATTTTTCTCTGACCGTTGACATCAATAAGGCAGTTTTTCCAAGAGAACTGCCTTTCACTGGATATTTTCTCATTTTTGTCACCGAAAAGGGTGTCTGTGTTACTTCTTGTCTTATATATATTGTCTCTGTTTTCCTCTGTCCTTTGTCAGTGTCTGTTCACCTACCCCTGTGTCTCCATATTCCCAGTGTTCAAGGTTTCCCAGTGTTTTCCCAGTTTAGGTTTTCATGGTTGGTTCTGTTTGCTACTCAGCCAGAATAAACAGCTCGCTCTTTTTAAAAGTAGGCTCCAGAATGGATGATGGCATGTTCGCATGTCTTTATGCAACACTGAGTGTGCTGAACTAAAGGTAGGCCTAGTTTCATTTTCATGGTCATTATTATCATGACAATGATTACGCCTTATTCTGATTATTTCTCCCTTTTGGAGATGTAACATTTACATGAGGGGTGTAGGAACATTTCCCCCTAAATATTTTTAGATAAATTTTTGTTGAAGTCACTGTTTTTGTCGTATTGATGATGCAGCTAGAATAAGTGCTTTTAAATAAAAGAATAACCATTCAAAGTGCTCAGTGGTGAAACTGTAACTCTTTCAGAGTTTGACAGCTGGACAAGTGATGCCGTATTTAAAGAAACATGAGATGAGTGCAGCATATTATCTGAACAGAGATCATTCAATGAGCAAGAATAAACACTGAAAGAGAAACACTTCACTGTTGATTATCATATGAAGTCTAATAAAAGCTGTTAATCTGTTAATATCCTGCTAATCTGCATACAGCAAATACAGAACATGCGACTTTAAAGCATCCAGCAAAGTGATAACTGTCCTCTGCCCACTAAGTAGTGACTCTACAAAAGATTATTTTCAATATCATCTTTATATTATATTTAGTTATTCTCCAGCGCAACAATGTAAGGAGCTCTGTGATTGGTTAGGAAAGGACAGACTGGCCACCTCGATTTTTCTTCACTGCACATTGATCCATAGCTTTGCTCCCAGCTATTTTAAACAAGCTATTGTTGAACCAATATTAAAGAAACCAAATTTGGACCCATCTCTTCCAAGCAGTTACAGGCCAATATCAAAACTTCCATTGGTGTCAAAGATTTTGGAAAAAATAGTTGCAGAACAACTTATAAACTTTTTGGAAAAGAACAATGTTCTGGACATTTTCCAGTCTGGTTTTCGCAAATTGCACTCCACTGAAACCGCTTTGCTTAAAGTGTCTAGGGACATTCTGATGGCAGCAGACTCTGGAGAGTACACTGTTCTGGTTATGTTGGATCTCAGCTCTGCTTTTGATACTGTTGATCACAGCATCATGATAAATAGGCTGAAGGACTTGTTTGGGATTACTGGCGTTGTTTTAAAATGGTTTATGTCATATCTATCTGAGAGATCCTTTACTGTCTGTATAAATCTTGTGCTGTCGGAAACATCAGTTCTGTCTTCTGGGGTACCTCAAGGATCTGTTTTAGGTCCTATTCTCTTTTTGCTGTATATCCTCCCTCTAGGCCACATTATCAGACGTTACAATAATATTTCTTATCATCTCTATGCTGATGACATTCAGTTGTACTGTTCTTTCAAAGCTTCTGAGTTGTATAAATTGTCTTGTTTAAATAATTGTCTGTCAGAAATCAAACAATGGTTAAATGACAATTTCCTTCAGTTAAATGCAGATAAAACAGAAACTTTGATTATTGCACCTGATCACATGCTCTCAGAAATTAGGCAGCATATCAGTTTTTTAGACCCTTCATTTCAGTCGAGTCTCAGAAACTTAGGTGTTATATTTGACAGTTCGATGTCTCTTGAGAAACACTCTAAACAACTTGTCCGGAACTGTTTTTATCATCTAAGAAACATTTCTAAACTCAGGCTACTGGTGTCAAAGGCAGAACTTGAGATGATTCTTCATGCTTTTATCTCTTCTCGTTTGGATTATTGTAACGGTCTTTTTACGTGTCTCAACAAATCAGCTCTGGATCGCCTTCAGTCTGTACAGAATGCAGCGGCAAGACTTTTAACTGGTACAAACAAGAGGTCACACATTACTCCAGTTTTGGCTTCTCTTCATTGGTTGCCTGTAAATTTTAGGGTTCATTTTAAAATTTTAGTTGTAACTTTTAGAGCTCTGCATGGTGAAGCTCCCCAGTATATCTCTGACCTGTTGAAACCTCATGCTTCATCCCGAGCACTTAGGTCTTCAGGTCAGAGGCTACTGGTGGTCCCACGTACTAGATTTAAAACACGTGGGGATCGGGCTTTTCAGGCACTGGCACCTAGGCTGTGGAACTCTCTGCCGTTGTCTTTACGCTGTCTAGACTCTACTGACTCCTTTAAAAAGCAGCTGAAGACATTTTTATACAAACGGGCTTTTAACTAATTTAATTAATTTTAACTTGTATGTCTGATCTTACTGTAAAGCACTTTGTGATTTTTATCTGTGAAATGTGCTATATAAATAAATTTTACTTACTTACTTACTTACTTACTTACTTACTTACTCTGTAAAGGCTAACAAAGTGCTTTTGCTTTACAAAGACATTCAGCGTCGGTATTCACTCTTTTAAAATGCCACTGAACACTGGAGTGAAATGGAGCCCTGATCCTCAGAGTTTTATTGTTGCTAACATTTCTTATAGATAGCACAGATAGTGCCCCACTGCAGTAATCACTCATGTCTAGATATTCCTGTTAAAAAGGAGTTTTTCCTCCCCACTGTAACATGGCAAACATAGCAAACGGATAATCCAGCTGAAGCTTCAGACAGCCGTCACAGTGAAACACTGCCATCTGCTGGACGCGAATAACAAAGACGCTGCTTTGACGGGTGAGGGAGTTTCAACAAGTCTGCAACGACTCAAGCATCAAACTACAGAACTATTCTAGCGGACATGGTGCTCTAATGACTGCTTCATTAACGCAGGTCAGAAAGGATCAAACATATCAATAAATCATAAAACACAAAACGTCTCTTATTGCCCAGGGCTCAGGAAGTGAGTGTGTTCCTTATAGCCCAACACGTTCTCACTCCCAACTCGTCAAACGTGTGACGCATGGTCAGGCTCCCTCTGCTTCACTTATGGACCATATGGACCACCAGGTAAGACCATTTAAACGGACAGCATTTATAGAATGACTATTAAAAGTCTGCGAGTGTCAGTAATGTTAATGTGGTTATGTTAGTAATACACCGAGTGCTAATATAACAGCTTTAAGATGCATTTGTAGATGTTATTACGTGTTTTACCGTCTTTATGGTGCTAGCTTAAAGTTACGGTGTAAACGTTAGCTTATATTGGAGGAAAGCTGTTACTGTTTAAACGATGTTAGCACAGAAATATTAGCTTCTGTCATGACTGATGAAGTTACTAGTTAATAAAGTTTCCAGTAAAGTGTTTAATCGCAGCCACAGACTGACAGCAAATATCTCGATTAGCTTCAGTGCATCTGTAATAAATATGTGCAAGTTTCAGTGCTTCGTTTAAACTGTATGATACTTATACTGACCCAGGGTCAGTGTAAAATACAATCCTAGCTGTGTGAACAAAGCCTGGCTGCTTTAATCCTGCATGACAAACCTCAGGATGCAGGTTATTATTACTCTTTCCTGCTGGCACACCTGTCACACCTGAGAGTCAGCTAGAAACTCACAGTGACGTGGACATCATGCAAAGACTGCCAGACTCTGTAATACTGCAAATGATCAGTGACTCAGGTTATCACTAAACTTTAAACGGCACCTCTGTGTCTCTGTGTGCTGAACATCTAGGATTGAGTCAGGCTGCATTGACTGTGGGACTTTAATGTGTTAAAAGCAGGTTGAAGACGGCTCAGAAACATTTGAAGATTAAAATTTAGCATTATGGCTGCTGGTGGTTTGTAAAGCCTCTACTCAGCTGTATTTTTGTTACTAATTTATGTTTGTTGTTGTTTAACACAGATTTCAGAAGAGCAAATATGCTTAATAGTTTAACTAGATTTCATTTGTCAGTGTGGGACTGCTGAGTCACCTGAAGAACTCATTTCATTCATTCTCCACATGATGTTCATTTACAGAAATGTTTCACAGGAACTGATTTCTCCCAAAGGGTGAACTAGTGTGTTTCCATAGATTACCTCTGTATGAATGTACTTCTTAAATGAAGGCAAGTGTTTGTCCTTTTTTGTTCCTCAGGTACAGTACGTGATATCAAGGGCAGGCGGTCATCACTGGGGGTAGACAAGAAGCAGACGTACTTCCAAGAGGGAGCTGCAGTGAGGTCAGAGGTCAGAATCTGAAACAGCTCAGGTTTATATTTTAGAGGTTATAAAAAATCAAAATGTATTATTTAAAGAAACCTTTAAATAATAGTCATAATTATGATTATTATAAGAAATATCAAACATTTAAGTGGATTTTCTGTTACACATATCGTGTTAGCCCTGCAATAAACTGGCAGCCTGTCTTTGTCCTGTATCAGCTGGGATAGGCTTCATCCTCCTGCAACCCTGAATTGGATACATTGTATTCCAATTATGTAATCTGATCATTTACAAACTCAAGGTATCTAATCAAAATGTAAGTGATGCCGCCCTTGACAGACAGGGAGATTTTATTCCTCAAAGACCATCATCCAGTCGAAGTACTAGTTGCCACGTGGTCAGTGTTCTCACAACCATTGATTTTATCTCACAACTTGTTTTCACCAAAGAATTTCAGTAAGTAAATATTCTTCAATCTCTTTTTCCCCCCAGTGTCTGCAGATCAGCATCAGTGTCCACGTGAAGAACCTAGTTATGTTGCCAGTGTCAACCCAACAAAAGGTACTTTACCTTCTTGTATATATTGTGATTCCTTTACTTTTATATTTGTTGTTATAGTTGAGTTAGGCAGGGCTTTTGTGCAGTCCTAAGAAACATACTGCCTAGAGTGTTTTTCACTTTGTGGAAGAGTTTCTTTATTTTTTTTCTGTTAGTGTGTGGAACTGAGGTGCTTCGTCAGGAGCTCCTTCAGTTGTTGGAGGATGGAGAAGAGGACGCAGCCATGACTTGTGAGACGTTGTCTGAGTCAGCTGCTACTCACTGGGCGATCAGAAACATGGTGTCCTTGCTAAAGTGGAAAGAGGCCAGGCCTTGTCTTATAGACAATATGTTAGCTACTCTGGATCCACAGTCACACCGTGTGTGTCAGTGTGGCAAACAAGTAGTTGTGAGGTGTCTGGACTGCCTGCCTCTTCCATTCCTTTGTGCTGACTGTGATATTGCAGTTCACACACGCTTTGTCCTGCACAGCAGAGAGGCAGTAACAGGAGGGTTTTTGCAGCCTTCATCAGAGTTTCACAATCCAATATGTACGGTTTTTAAGTCTTATGCATTTATTGCTATGTACTATGAGTGTGTGCTGTTATTGTATATTTATTGTGTATCATTTAATTTCCAATTCTTTTTATATATATTGTGTGTTTTTAATGTTAGTTCGGCTGTTGCCTGTGCAAAGACCAGACTGTGTGTGACTGCCCAGCAGGTAACGTTGAGGTTTCACCCGGTGCAATTGTGGCTCTTGTAACCATAAATGGTAAGTTGCTCTTTTGTCACACAGTACATACACAATAGATGTGTTTGCAGGTTTTAGTGCAAATTGTACATTGCTACATTGTTTTGAATTACCCTCGGCCCGCAGTATATGTGGGCACCTGTCAAAGGTCATTTGGATTTACCAGACCGCTTTGAAAACAACATGGGAAAAAATGAATGTCTTTGTTGAGCCATGACTGGATTTCTCCTTATCCTTCCTAAAGGCCGTTATAACCTTGCACTGCCAGTGGTGAGCTGCACCAGCTGTGGCCTAATGTGGTCCCCCTCAGTTAAGGACTTCCAGGGTGGTGGATATTGGCCTGGCACCTTAAATTTCTGCACCCTGTTTTCAATGGATGTCTTTCAGTCTTTCTATGACATTAAGAAGCTGCAGCAGGGATGTCACTTAAGGCCTTTGTCAAAGTGCTGGATGAACGAACAGCCCATTTTGGAAGGGTGAGTTTCTAAATTTGTCAAGTTTAAGGAAATTGTGCAAATCAATGTTTATGATGACTGTCCGTGAATATTCTGTTGTTTGTCCTCTACTTAAAAGACTGGCCGAATATCAGCTGATGCCTTCAGCAAAAGTTTCTTGGAGTGGAGTGCTGTAAAGTGTGAGGTGGACAGGATGTGCAAGGAGCCATGCTTTAGCTGCCCTGCCTGCACTCCAGACATGCTCGCCGTCTCAGTTGATGGAAACTGCAAGCTTTATCGCTTTCAATCAAATGCAAGGTACGTTATGCATTGTGTACATAAATCAAATATGGATTTGTACAAAAATTGTATTTTGATGTTTCTTTTCAAACAACTGTCACCGTGTTCGTTCAGCACTTCAGAGCAGGGGAACTTTGAAGGTGTCTTCATTGAGAAAGATGAGGAAGTTGCTGAGTTTGTGAAATACATCCAGAGACACACAAATGATGTAAGATACACATATATATCAGTGCTGTCAGCGTTAATCTTGTTAAAATGACGTTAACGCCATAACCATATACTCATACGTGTGTGTGTGTGTGTGGATACATATTTGGATGGGTGGATATTTATTTTGTTTTTCTCTTGGTGTTGTCGTAATACTATTTACTTGACTTTATCTTAATGTGTACTTCATTTTGAGTAGCTCACACTTGGATGTGCGAGGTATACTGCAGCTTGTAGTCTTGGATACGTTTAAGACATTTTGTTATAAGGTTGAATGAATTCAGCAGTCATGTATTGTGACCTCCTTTCTATAGATCAAATGGGGAGGTGCGTTTCAGGATGGGGCCGGTTCTACAGTTGGAGAAGAGGTGGAGCAAGTAAACAGTTTCCTGTCTAGGGCGGCCATCACAACGAAGTACATGTCTAAAGCAGGTGTGTGTCTGTGTGTGAGATTCCACTCAGTCTCCTGCTCATTCATTCTTATTTTTATACTAACTGAAATGCAGGGCGAACAGACATGCTGAGCCTCCTGGCTTTGGGCTGGAACAAAAGGAAAGTGGAACAACTGGGCCGCACTTTGAGCCAGAGATATCTAAAGGTCATTTTTTCAACACCCAGAGCGACGTTTGGCCCTGGCAGAGCACAAGTGAACGTAAGCTCTTGATTTCTAAATATCCTTTTTAAACAAACTCCCAGTATCTGAGCAACAGTTGAATGTTTTGTTCTTGAATCATAATATGCTGCTATGTTTTCCCATCTGATGTTGTTAAACTGCAGCTGCTGCTGACCTCCGGACAAAGAGAAAGGTCTTTGAGAAGGTGATGGCTGTGAGGCGCCTGAGAGAGGAGGAGATGATCCTTTGCAGGGAGATGCAGCATCACTGGACAGTGTTGCGAATGCGATCTGTGGTGTTGGGGACAATCTCCTCAGACTGTAAGCACATCTTTTATTTATTTATACATTTGGTGATGAATTGATTGAAAATAATAGCAGATGCTAAAGTCTTACTGGATCTTTTACCTATATTTGGGTTGCTAGCTAACACTGCCTTCTCCCTTAAAAAAAGTTTATTACATGATCCTAACTCCTTGTGTTTATGAGGTGAGTTTTTTTGTCTGTTTGTTTGTTTTACTTATATTTAATAGTTTTGTTGTTTTTACAGCCTCCCTTGTTGGCATGTCGGAGGATGCACAGAAAGGACTCCATAGCCTGGTTTAAAAACAAAGTGAACTGAAAGCTGAAACGCTCAAAGTAAAGGACGTGTACAAGAGAATCCTCAGCCACCAACCACTCCTGGAAATGGACTCGGAGGAGGAGGAGGACGTTTCAGACGATGAGAGTGATTTGAGCACTTCTGATGAAGACTGATTGTGTCATCATTGATGTTATGTTTGCTAGAATAAAAAGTTAAACACATCTGTTTAATGTGATTTTTATAATGTCTGTTTCAGAAATTGCTTATCAACAGACATTTTACATGTTGAGAAGAAAAATGTAATTCCCTTGGTGCAGTTGTTTACCCTGAATCATTCTTTCCCATCTAATTTAATGACTCGTGTACATGTTCAGATACAATAACATAATTGAATTCATGGGATGCTTTCTGGACTGCTCAAATTATCACAAAATGTAAAAGCACCAGGCAGCACACTCACAAGGACATGTTTTGTTCAGTGTTTTGTTGAAGAAATCAACAAGTACAACTGAGATGTTTGCTGTAGTGGTGTGTTTGTTAAGAAGCATGCCAGCACACTGGTGAACTGACAGTCCCAGAATGCACCCGAGCCAGTGACTCGCCCCAGAACAAATGACATTAATTATCTAGAAAGACAACCGTGATCAAAGACTAAGTAGGAAACAAAAGATAAGGAAAGGTACTGTGGGGTAGGAAAGAAAGGCCAGAGCTGTGCAAAATGACCTCCAGCAGGCCACAAATATGCACGTCTGCTCAAACGGTCAGATACTGACTCCATGAGGGTGGTATGAGGGCTCGACGTCCACAGGTGGGGGTTGTGCTTACAGCCCAACACCGTGCAGGATGTTTGGCATTTGCCAGAGAACACCAAGATTGGCAACTTTGCCACTGGCGGCCTGTGCTCTTCACAGATGAAAGCAGGTTCACACTGAGCACTTGTGACAGAGTCTGGAGACGCCGTGGAGAACCTTCTGCTGCCTGAGTTGGCAGATGCTCTAGTCCTGGAGTCTGGGAGGAGATCCATCAGGAGACCATCTGCCACTTCATCAGGAGCATGCCCAGGTGTTGTAGTGAGGTCATACAGGCATGTGGAGGCCACACAGACTACAGAGCCTCATTTTGACGTGTTTTAAGGACATTACATCAAACCAGATGAATGATTCTGTATTGCACTGATCAAGGAACCAACCCAATAGGAGCTAAAGGCATCCTCTTCACATTACTTAACATAGTGAGTTTATACTATGTTTAATGTGCATTTTCTTCATCGGTCTAGAACATAACATGTTAGCGCTCCCTGGTTCTTTTTGGAGACAGATCCTGAGACAGCAGGCAGCTTTGGAGAACTCATGCCAGCTGTGGTCATTAAGGAAAACTTTGATTTAATATTGATTTCATGACAACTATCCTCAGGCACATATTCCTGGATATATACAATGACACGAGTAGACACTAACCCCCAGCAGTCTGGTGCTATGACAGCATAACTAAGGGCTGACCTGAACCAGCCCCAACTATAAGCTCTATAAAGAAGTGAAGTCTTATGCCAACTCTTAAAAGTCTTGACCATGTCCACCTCCAAAACTCATAATGGACTTTGGAGGTGGACAGCTATCAAGCTCCTCACAGAGGAGCAGCTTGACAGCTAAAAGCTCCCAATTTAGTTTAGTCCAAATACATGAATTCAAATTGAGGTGATAACTATTTATCAACAGTATGAATGTCTGTTCCCGTCCAACAAAGTTGTTACTACATACCATGTTGAGCAGGGCTTCCACTTGACTTTAACTTCTTCTTTTTCCTGAAAAACATGATATAAACAAACAATTAATTCAGAAAGACATGCAGGTTGCATACAAAAAGGAGCCTACAAACATTTGTGTACTGTTGAATGGCTCAATATATTATACAGTTAGTTTACAAAAACATAAGAACCACTACAATGCTTGTACTGCCAGCATCGAGTGCATGTCAGCAAAGCAACACTGCTTACATTGTGGCTCACAAGCTCCACTCCTTTTCATCAAAACCAAAATTTTATCTACATTCTGTTTTTTACACTTTAAATCCCAGTTAGGTTAAATATTACCAGTAGCTTTTCAGATAAAACAGTAATAAAGTCCTAATGGTTTCATAAATCTTCATATTTTTTTTCATATAAGCATCGGGGACAAGGCTGTCTTGCAACTGTTGAGGTCACTAGTGTGCGCCCTATTTCTTCCAGGATCACTCTTCATTTGTAGGTTTTAGTGGACTCCTACTACTGTGAAGTGGTTTTCATGGGACAGGGGCTTGTATTCCAAGATCTGGGAGATTGTAGAAATGAGCTGTGATGCCCTTCTTGCCATCTTTCCAGAAATATAAGTGATCTGGAAGCTGTTAGGCTGACTTACAGCAGCAGCACTTTCTGCACCTGCAGAAACTCCAGGACACATTTACTAACAGTGTTTGTTGCTGTGTGTGCTGCAGCTGCAGCTTTGAATTTTTTTTGAGAGCTAATATTTTGGCTTTGGTGTCTTGTTATGAAATGTACAAGAGTAAGAGTGTTAGCATGTGTGTCAAAGCTACGTTTGACTGGGAAACTCAAAGCTCAATAACCTGTATCAACAACAATTCACTGCAGCCTGTGTAATATTTGATGCATCATAATTTATTCCAGTCTATCTTGCAAATACATGTTTGCGTTGCAATGTCATGCACAACACACACAACTATTAGAGCCTTAAGATCAAACCTGCGTCATTCTTTTGGTCCACTGCAGTGTAGCAGTCAAACAAGGAGAAGTGAAGTGGCCCCAAATGGCCAGGATAGAGATCAGAGGGTTAATGCGTAAAATGTATAAAAATATTATTGATTACAGGATAATACATTAATGTTAATATCAACAATAAGCTTTTTACTCTGAAGTTACAAGTATAAACAATGCTGTTGCATTTACACTTACATTTTTTACTATAAGTATGGAAACAAGTGAACAGCATTTTATAATAAGTTTAACTGGAATTCTGTACACTGAAAAACAAACAACAGATAAAAAACACAAACAAACAGCCAGTGCCTTCATCTGTCCATTAAATGTCAAACATCGCTTTGACCTGTAGTCTCTGCTCGTCAGCACATGCTTTTAAAAAGAGCTCCATGTCCTCTGCAAACTGAAAAACAAAGAGGAAGAAGTCCCTCTACACAAAAACACTGTGGATGACAGGCCAGGCAAACATCTATTGACCTGTTTGAATGCCTCCTCATCATGTGAGCCTTGAAGTTTTTTTGTAAGAAGACTAAGACCACAGTGAGGACGTTTCATTTTCATGGACTTTCCACAAGCCCCAGTTTCATTTAGCACAGAGGGTGGAGCACATGAATGTTCTACCCAAGATTCAGGAAATGGTTTAGATGCTGGAGACGAGACATGGAGAGGGAGACGAGGCTCCACAGAGAGTTCAGTGGGGAGCAGTCCTGAATGCTGACATGACAATAATTGCCTTGCCATATCCCCACGCTGTATGACTGTCATGTTACAGAAGGGCAGTGAAAGTGCACCGGCACATCATTTTGTCTGTAAGAGAGAAAAAAAGAAAAAACATGTAATTTAAATGTAGTTGTATAGAATGCAGTCAGTTTATCTAACAATCAGATTGTACATATTAACAAAAATATCCAAGCCGTCCTCAATAATGAAAGCAAAATGGTGTGGATCACAAGAGCTGTCAGGAAATGTGGTGAACAGGAAAAATATTTAATGAAAACACTTTTTTCTCTCGCTGATGAATGAACTGAACTGTACAATGTGAAAAATAACTTTTAAGTCAACAAAGACCTGCAGAGGTGCTGAAAAGAAGTGCATATTTATGACTTTAACTATGAGGTATATTTAATACCAACATACCTTTGAAAGGCAAAGCACTTTGAATGTGTCCATTTATATGCTGCTCAATCTTTGCCCTGACAGCAGGGCTGAGAGTGGGGCACAGAGGGCAGTGAAACAGCCAACACGTGGTGCATTCCTGCAATTCTGGCCTGGAGGCAGAACTCCAATTTGATATTTGCATCTAAAACAGAGAGAAAAACAGATAAACACCATATACACATTTAAGTTCAGGTTTTAGCAGAAATAGCACGTTACAGTTAGCATGTAAGAGATTTGGGAGAAAATTCTTTACAAAAACATAATTTACAAGACACTTATTTGTGACATACGTATCTA
This sequence comes from Rhamphochromis longiceps, assembly GCF_057381845.1. NCBI lineage: Eukaryota > Metazoa > Chordata > Actinopteri > Cichliformes > Cichlidae > Rhamphochromis > Rhamphochromis longiceps. The sequence continues at coordinate 68,982,623 of NC_140559.1, read as the reverse complement.
TTGACATATAAAAGACAACTGAACAAAGGCTAACTAACATCTTGGCAATAAAGCAGAATAAATAGAGAATATTAGTATTTATACATATATAAAACTCTCTGTGACGACCTTTACAATGTTTTTGCAGGTGGAATGAGAGACATGAATAAAGTGCAATATGCAGTAAATGGAACAATGTGCATTGATGTTACAGATCGTGAAAAGTAGTGAAGTGAATTTGTTCATAACAAGCAAAAATCAAATACGTTTGAAACTGACCACTAAATGCTAACCAGAGGTGTCAAAAGTGCACATTCTTACTAAAGTTTAGATGCCTCGGGGGTCTGACCGTTGTTGTAGCGCTAACAAAGTGCCAACGTAATCAGTGTAAGCAAACTAGATGATTCCTACAATTATATAATTATTAACGGCAAATTTAGACATGAAAGACTCTGTAACAACCTTTACGATCCACTTGCAAGGTTTCCACAGTCGATGGCTGTATCCCAATTCAGGGTCTGCAGCCTTAAAGTTCGCAGCCTCAACGGTCCATGAACTCTGAACATCTGAACTCTGAAGCATGAACTCTGTGTCAAAGATTCAAGCTGCAGTTATTTATATTTCCTATCACCTTAAATCTTCACTCAAAGACACTCAAGTATCTGTGACAGTGTGTATATATAGATGTATCATATATAAGAGAGAAATATTGTTATTTTAATATGTTGGCATTACTAAATGTGGCTCAGTGCTTACATATATGTGTAAAAAGCAAATGTACGAGCTGTGATAACTGTGTCTGATAGAATGAAGAGTAGACTGATAAATGAAATATTCCTTTATTGGGTGAGAAAATCAGACCATGTCATAACTGCTTTAAGTCATACAGAATAGACATCAGAGCCTTAAACAGGCTGACGTCTGCTAAATGGGTCAAACTGGGCAGAAAGTCTACAAACACATAACATCCTTATAGAAAATGATGTAACACTATAGATCAACTTAGCTCAGAATATATAAAGCAAATAAACAATTACAGCAATATGATGCAACAAACACAGCAGTGCTACTGATCCAAAATACTCAAAGCTTCATAGAACTGAAACCAACATTTATTTTTAGCTCCATTCTGCTGCTGATACAGACTTTAGGTTTCTGAACATTAAACTTGTTGCTGCCTTTCATAGTGCGTAACTTGAAGGCCCTGAGTACTTTCTCCCACACTGGAAACACTGGGAGGATAACATTATTTGAACATTACCTAATAAGACTGATTCAGCACAGACAGTTATGTTAAACTTTCCTAGCAGTCCTTCACAAACAGGGAACAGTCTGTCTATTCTCTCCATCTGTCAGCTGCTGCTGGCTCTTCCTCCTCCTCTTCCTCACACACTGCTGAGTTTGTCCTGGTGGATCATCAGGGCTGCAAAGCCTCACAGATGATGTGCAGCAGTGGGTCCCTCAGTCTGTCCTCACTCTGGACACTTGCAGTCGTCACACATGGAAATCAAATGTGTGATAAGGTGCAGGATTCAAACACAAGTGTAACTTATAAACACATGTTCATACTTTTATTCCACAATCAGAGAGAAAGAAACAGAGAGAGAGTGCAGGACCATAGCTGGACTCGCCATCGGGCATACCGGGCAAATGCCCGGTATGCCCGATGGCGATTTTTTGCTTTTATGGGCCGATCGATTTTTTTTTTTTTTGGAAGGGTATAAATAATGAAAGGTGTTGGATTGGCCAATTGGTCATGATCGACTCTGGGCTGGACCAATTACAGCCGAGGAGGTCGGATGCACCCTCCCCCTTGTTTAGCAATCTTATAGATGAACTAAAGAAAATGGAGAACAAAAAAAGGAAAGAAGGTGCAGAAAAAATTAGGGCCAAAAAGAAACAAGCCCTTCAGGCAGACGCTGCCAAATGTGTAAAAATAACTGAATTGTTTGGCGGTAGCTGTGGCATAGCTTCCACAGATTTAGCAACATCAGCAAGTGGTGGAGGCCAGCAGGTGGATAAGGGAAAGGGGAGGCAAGAGGAGGAGAGACCCGAGGCCACCACCGGTCATAGTGGCAGAGGAACTGAACTTCAGGTAAGAAGTTATGACCTGCTGTCTATCTGTGTCAGATATAAACCAAGTTTAGTTGTAGTTTGTTTTCGTTGTGCTGACTTTTTACAGTCACTTAGAATAACTGGTACTAGCTAGCATGACGGAGTTTATATACTGCTGGGCGGGTGCTATGAAGTTACTGATAGTAAATTTTATTTTATGCTTAAGGTTAGTTTCTCAAACTCCTCAAAATCTTAACAAATTGTGCCAATCCTTACATGTTGCACCAGGCTGATTTATCATCAAAAGTGGAGAAGTCTGTGACAGAGGAGACAGAAGAGCAGTAGAGAGAGATGGAGCAAGAGAGAGAAATAAAAGAGCAGGAGATGGAGATGGAGAGATGACTTTATGTCATCCATGAGGGATGCATTTGACATATGTTTCACATATTATAGCCCAACAAGTTACTTATAGCAATTTAAATACGAGCAATCACTTTTTGGCAGACAATCACTTTTTGGCACAACACCGGCTATTTTTTGTGTTTCTTTTTATCGCTCTGTAGCTGAGTTCAATTGAAAGCCTGCATGCGCTAGTACCTCTTGCCACAAGTTCCCAGAATCCTTTGCGGTTTTTACCCCTGAATGACGTCACATTTTTGGTGGGCCGGTCTCTAGTCAAAATGCCCAGGCCGATTTTTTGTCCCAGTTCAGCCCTGTGCAGGACAGACAGACAGGTGACAGTCTCAGGTGTATACACTGCTACACAACAGCACCAGAGAAGGAGGATTTAGTGTTTGTGTTATTACGAGTGCTAAACAAGAAGAGTTCCAGATGGTGCAGTGGACACATGTGTGACTGCTGTGATTAAAGCATCTTTCTTTCAGCTTAACGAGTGAACCGTCAGCTCGTTCAAACACACGTTAAAGTCCGTTTGGCTCGACACCACCGAACAGAGGCAGCAATATAACATAGCTAACATTAACAGTGCAGTGAATCCTGCTTGTGCCGTGATATTCAGGACTGCAAACCGAGCAGCATCACTGACTTTCAGCTTGTTGTGTTTGTGGATAAATGACTGACTTTAATTATCCACAAAATCATCACATTCTCTGTAGGATTAAGGTCGACTATTGAACAGCGTATATTTTAAAGTAAAGGCTTTAAAACCAAGTAAACGCTGAAAGTACAAACATCACTAATGTCACATAACTCTGCCAACATGTGGCCAACAGTAATGTTTTAATGTTCTTCATTATTAAACATCTGCACATAAATAAGTGACATAATATTCAGTACTTACTTCTGAAAGTTTACTCTTCAGCCGCCCCTCTTCCGCCGTTTTCTTTCGGCAACATTATCCACACCCACCGCCGCGCCGTTCTCTCAGAACTGAAGAAACTTCTTGGATAAAATGTCTTCAAGAAATTTAAAGCAGTTCAGACGCTTTTCTTTCCCAGCTCCTCAGACTGTCCACCCTGTTAGCTTCGTTAAGCAGCCATGAAGAGTAGAAGGCCAAGTATGAGTTTCAAACAATAAACACATTTATTTTTAAACCCTGCAAATAAACAACATTAACATCAAAAGTTTTACATTTCCTAAATGTATCCCACAATCTGAATATAACACCCACTTCCCCACGTTTGATCCGCTGTGTTAAATATGATTAAGAACAGAATTCAATCATTTGCAAATCCTGTAAACCAGTATTTTAAACAAAGTGAGAAAATGAAACATTTAAAGAAAAATATTAGCCCATTTTGAATTTGATGGCAGCATCCTCTCTCCATAAACTAAAGGCTTTACGATGTTTAGTGCTGGACCATGTTGGTTAATGTGTAAACTCAACAGTTTCCATTTTGATTAACCTGACCAACATCTAACATAGAACACCTTTGAAGTGGACCTCGCAGCCTGTGGATAACTTCAAACACGTCGAGGTCTTCAGAGGCTGAACTTTGACCCAGCATCACAAGGAGCGCCATAAACACTTGTTACGGTTATTAGAAGGAAGCCAGCCTTTAGACATCCCCACAATGACATCGTGACCAAGGGTCTGTTGCATGATTTTTAACATGGCTACAATGTGTCGTCTGCTGAGTCATCGTTTAATACAACAACGTACTGAAAGAGAGCATTCAGCATCTGACTGAGCTGGACTAACCTTCCCTTTCAAAAGTGAAAACTGCAACATAAAACTGGAATACAACCAACTTCTAATGAAATGTAACATTTTATAACATGAACACAGATTCCAGGTGAGCTGTGTCTTCCAGGACTGGATTTACCAGAACAGGTATGAGGACGGTGCCTGACGGGCATGTACGAGCTGGAGTGGATCCCAGCTAACACAGGGTGAGGAGACAGACGACCGTTCACGCTCACACTTATTCACCAGTTAACCTAACCCCACTACCTGAATGTGTGTGAACTGTGGGAGGAAGCCAGAGTCCCCTGAGAGGACCCACACAAACACGGGGAGAACATCCAACCTCCACAGAGACTCTCTCTGCACTAAAAGCACAAAATAAAAATCACACCGTCATGTAATTCAAGAAACTGGTCTTAAAAAACATTTAATCTAATGTGTCCACATGGAGCCCGTGTTAAGGTCCGTACTGGGCTTCAGAACATCAAGTGAACAACGTCAGATGGGACCTGAGTGCGTTGTCTCCTGATAGAAAGTGCTGAGGATCAGAAGGACTCAGGGACAACACGATATCTGTCCAGCAGAGGGCGGCATTATTCCAAACGGCTCCATCCTAGAAACATGATGTGGAACAGCTGACCTGTAGATCTGCTCAAGAACAATCGTCACAGTCTGATCACAGTCAGTCCCACGTCTGCCATGTTCTCAGCTTCCTTTAGTACAGGTAGCTTTAATGATCATTTCAAGTGTGGTTGTTTCATGGAAACAGAGAGCAGACTGCAACATCTGTGACAGCCGCCTCTAACACTCTGATGGACGTGTGGACAGCAATGCTGCCTGGAACAGTACCGATGTTTCAGGGCTGATGACGTTTTTGGGTGGGACATCTACATCCTGACATATCAAGGTTACTTTACTTTTACGTAAATTTGCTTTACAGAAAAATAATAGCATTTGTCATCCCTTCACAAACACACACATCGATTTAAACCTGACAGACACATATTTGGAAATTAGACGCGATGAATCAAATCAGAAAAACAGTTATTAGTTATTAAGTTTAGTGACGGCAGCAGGGACAAAGCTGCTTTTATAAGACTTTGTCCTGCATCATTCTCATGATAAAACAGACTCAATGGCCCCAAGATATTTATATGACTGCACTTGCTCAGGTTTGTCCGGATTTCAAACTGTTCTAAAAGTCTTTTGATTGAAATCTGGGGCTGTGTTATTGAAAGCAGCAGAGAAATCGATGAACTGAAGTCCTTTACTCTCTACATGTTTGACAATCAGGTGAAGTAGAATCAAAAGCGCGTCCTCCACTCCTCTGTTGGGCTTATGTGCAATCTGCATTGAATCAAGCTGAAGTTCAGTGTCTTCCATAATCACATTTCTGATGATTTGTTCAAAGACTGAGGTGAGGGCAGCAGGCCTGAAGTCGTTTAGAACTTTTGGACGACTAGTATTAGGACCAGGAACCACAACAGCTTCTTTCCCAAGAGAGGGCATGAACGATTTATTCAGAATAACCTAAAATATAGGACTGAGTTCTTGAGCACAAGTGTAGGAGCCATATGAGTTGTTCCTTTTTGTTTTGGATTAAGAGGGTTGGTTTAAATGCACACCTTGTATTGGTGCACGGGTGTGAGGCGTGACTCGTGGGCGTGTTAGGTGATAAATGTGGTTGCACTCACCTGATGAGCAGAAAGGTCGGGTGAGCATGAGGGGAAACCTGTTGACCCCAGCTTGAGTCATTGTGATGCATTTTTGGCTGTAACTTGATGTATGTTTTATGCACTAATTGATGCCATAGGCCGATGTTGTAGTTTGGTGTAGTAATTGGTGTAATTCTTTGTGAGTTGCAGTCATTGTGTTTGTGCAGTCTGTGCATTTGTTTAATAGTTCGATGTGCTGATTTGTATAGTGGACAGTAACATGTGGAATTAAAGGAGCAAATAGTGCAGAAGTGCATCTCATGTGTTTGTTGTTGTCGTCATCAGCGTCCTCATGTTTAGCCTGCTGCGGCCATTTGCTGGAGGAGCCACAACAACTTGTCAACAGAAGAGTTTGTAGGTTTTATTGGATTATTTATATATAGTTTGATTGGTGAGAGTTTAAGGTTCGCTGTTGCCTTTTAGAGTAAGCCTGTGGCTTCACACAGCTGTTTCAATCAGGAGTCTTGTTCCCCTGTTAGGTTTCAGCAGTTTCACCTGCATTAGGCGTTGTACTGATTTGCTTTCTATTGTGCATCAGGCGGCTGAAGCCATTGGCTTGGGAGTACCGCCGCAGTTTGTGTTTAAGACAGTTTGTCTTCCTCACAGCTGACGGTATGGAGGTACATAAATACCCATCGCCAGTATGTACGGAAGACTAGGCTGGGTTAGCTAGGTTTAACAGGCAGATTAGTGGGGATGTTACTCCTGTTAATTGTGTGTGTCCAAGGTTTATTGAAAGGAACGTCATTAATTTGATGTGTTGGAATGAAGCTCTGTGGCATAGGTGCAGTTCAGCGTTTGGATTTTGTAATGTTTGAGTTATGAGTTATGTGAGTTATGCAAACAACAAAGTTTTTTGCAGCTGTTCACCTAAAAATGCAGCCAAGACGTTTTTAAAATAAACATTTCAAACTATTTACAGAACAATCAGCTGTTCGGCATCAAATCTGATGCCACACAAATTATTTGTGCCACTGCAAAAAATAATTTCTGTCCACTATGAGATAAAGGAGAACAACAGCCTGATACCTGCAGGCCTGACAACAGCAGATGTATCACTCCACATCAGCCACGCCGCTTTGCTAGCTAAAACACATAAGGACGCTGTCATAGCCTGTCAACCATGTTGATTAGCTGCGTATATACACAAATGTGAATCGCATCATTGGCTGGACTATGGGATAAGGTGGCATCATTCTAATCGCATACAGGAGCAGCCGGACACTTACTGACTATTAACTACTCGATTTAAATCAAGACGCAACCTCTCGCGCTTTCTCTCTCTCTCTCTCTCACACACACACACACACACACACACACACACACACACACACACACACACACTTTCTAACAGCCATCTTCAAGATAAAACAAATCAAGCTCCAATAACTAGTGAAAAATGTAAAAACTCTCCAAGACATCTGGATTAACGTTAAATCCTAATAACTGTGAACTCTTTGCCATAAATGATAAACTGTAAGATTCCTGTTAAATCAGAAATAAGATATTTGGAAATTCATCTCACAAAGGACCAAAAAGTAAATCGGTCGTTGAACGTGGAGAAGAAACTAAAAGAATTCAAGACCAAACTGAACTCTGGGCTTTTGTCACGGTTCTGGGTCATTTTGACCCAGCATTTTCAGTTCTTATATTACTTTGTATTATGGTTTGTATCCCGATGCTTTTGTTTATTGGTATTCCATGTTTCTGTTATTCTTAGTGAGGGATTAGTTCTTAGGTTGTGTCTCGTGTTTAGTATAGGTTCAGTGTCAAGTCTGCGTCTGTTTCTTGTTTCCTGTTTTTGTGATAGATTGATTATTTGTTGAAGTCCATAATGGAGTAAAAAGTTGTGGTTAAAAGTTACCCAATATATTATTCAATTTATTTCAAATATGTAAATGTATAAACAAGGGTAAAAGAAGTCCCATTAAGAGACGTAATGTAACACAGGCTAAAATAGTTAAAAGAGTTCATGACTATGTTCAACCGGATAATAATCCTTAATGTGACTACAACCTGTGTAACATTCAATCTGTGATCTACTTGTCGAGCCTGGGAAATAATCCATGTGATTTAGTGATCATGATTGATTAGTTATGCCTGCTGTTGCCGGAAGGGGGAGCTCTGGCCACGATGCCTCATTCGCAATGAAGCTGCTGAAAGAGAAGCATCGTGTCTGAGCGTCGTCATTGACTTATCCCCTTTTCAGGTAATAATTGTGCAATTCTGCTGTTGGACTTTACAAATATGTATGTTGAGTTGTACTGACCGTGTTTCCAAATGTACCAAGAGGTTACTAGGAATACTTAGATGACCTGTGTTAACTGTGATGTTAGGATAAGCTATAAGCAGCAAGCTAAGCTAAGCGCTCTGTTGGTGGCTAGCATGAAGCATTATCGTGCCAGACTGTGTATGAAACATACATTGTGTGCATTTTGCATTTGATCTGGACGAAGAACATGTTTATTTTGTATGAAGAGACAAATGCCTATTAGTGTTTTTATATGAATATTTTGTTTATTTTCTGTACATTTCAATTTAATGATCTAAGTTTGTCTATTGATTCATAACATGTTTTTGTAAATTCTTACATTCAATTTAATCTGTAACTTATAGAAAAGGAAAGAAAACAGTCTTGAGGTATATTGTCTTACAACTAACAGAGACTGTACATCGTTGTTAGGATGTTTAATACTTTTGTATGTATGTTTATATTTCTGAATCATTCGCAATGAAGCTGCTGAAAGAGAAGCATCGTGTCTGAGCGTCGTCATTGACTTATCCCCTTTTCAGCCCCTTTTCAGGGTGTAACATTTTATTGTGAAGGGTTGTCTCATGTCAGTGGCTGTATCCCAATTCAGGGTCTGCAGCCTTAAAGTACGCATTTCAAGGCCGATTACGTCACAGCGGCGCGCCGAAGGCTGTCCCAATTCAAAGGCTGCTCCAAATGCGGCCGTGAAATGCGTCCTTCATTTCCCTGAATTTTAAGGCTGTGGCAGTGTAGACTTCGTGGCCCAACATATCCCAGAATGCATAGCGCGGCAGTGGGTGTGGATAATTTAGCCGAAAAATGGCATTAAAACGGATCTCCAATGTGCACTGGACGACAGGAGGGGGAAATCCTTGTGAAAGTGGCCAAAAGACACGAAAAAGGTTACGGCAAAAACAACTAATCATCCGTGTGGATACTAACTCACTCGCCTGGCTAGTGCGCTGCAGAGAGGACGTGAGTAACATCAGTTCTTTTAAGTGAAGGATGTTTTTGAAAATACTGAGAAAATGTCAGGAGGCGTTGGACAAATGGACATTTTTGATAATGGCAAAGAGGATTGAACAACATATGTGGTGAGAGATGAACAATATTGTCTGGCTAACAAAATAGAGGATGAGAGGAAAGTTGCTGTGTTCCTGAGTGTCATGGGAGGAAAAACATACAACTTGTTGCGCAGCATCAAACAAAAACTAAATGTTCAAAAGAGACCGAAAGCTGCATGAAGTAACTGAGAAAGACTCAAATGATTCTCAGGAGGATTTGGCATGCCTGGAGCTGTACACAATGCAAGAGAAAGACAATGATGCAATATGGCTCACACCAAAAATACAAGAGGTTGAGTTACAGATGGAACTGGACACTGGGTCTGCCCTCTCACTGATCTTATATGAAGATTACAGAGACAAATTCCCCAATCTGAAACTGAAACACACCTCGGTGAAACTGAAAACATACACAGGTGAAAGAATAACTCCTCTGGGAAAAGTGAAAGTGGAATATGAGAAAAAGAAACGCAACCTGGAACTTTATGTCAATGAGACTGGAATGAGGCCCGAGTGCACATTCTGTGGATGAAAGACTGAAACAGAAACTTAATAACCGTGCCCAGGTGATCAAAGATGGAATCAGCACCCTGAAAATATTAAAGCACATATCATACTGGAGGACAATGCAAAACCAAGATTTCACAAGGCACGTCCTGTACCTTATGCTTTATGCCCCAAAGTCGAAGCAGAGCTCCAGCGCTTGGAAGAGCAAGGAATACTCACCAAGGTGGAATGGTCAGATTGGGCTACACCAATAGTGTCAGTAAGCAAGAAAGCAAGTGACAGAGTGCAGATCTGTGGTGATTTTAAGGTTTCAGTGAACCCAGTTCTCCACATAGATCAGTACCCACTTCCGCGGATAGAAGACATATTCACAGCAGTCGCAGGTGGCAAACACTTTTCAAAAACTGACCTTGCCCAGGCTTATCTCCAGTTGGAAGTAGAAGAGACATCCAGGAAATATGTGGTGATAAACACTCACAAAGGCCTATATCAGTACAACAGGCTGGTATTTGGTATCGCCAGTGTCCCAGCAGTATGGCAACGTGCCATGGATCAGGTCCTACAAGGCATTCCAGGAACAGTGTTTTCTGGATGACATAATAGTCACTGGTGTTGATGAGGAGACTCATCTGGCTAACCTAACAGCAGTCCTGGCCAGGCTAGAAAAATATGGATTGAGAGCAAACAAAAACAAATGTGAGTTCTTCAAGGATGCCATTGAGTATTGTGGACACAAGATCGACAGACATGGGCTCCACAAAACCGAGGACAAAGTTGAAGCAGTCCTGAAGGCACCAGACACTAAAAATGTGAGTCAGCTACGTTCATTCTTGGGCTTAATTAATTATTACCACAAGTTTCTACCAAACCTTTCAACAGTCCTGCACCCGCTGAACTCTCTGCTGCAACAAAATGTCAAATGGAAATGGACAAAAAACTATGAAGAGGCATTTAATTTAGTTAAGTTAAGCAGCTCATTACATCAGAGGAGGTTCTGACACACTTTGACCCCAATCTACCACTTCGCCTCGCCTGTGATGCCTCACCATATGGCATTGGTGCCGTGCTATCTCACAAAATGCCTGATCGATCCGAACGACTACTTGCCTTTGCCTCAAGGTCCCTAAATGCAGCCGAGCACAACTATACGCAGATAGACAGAGAAACACTCAGTCTAGTGTGGGGAGTGAAGAAGTTTAATCAGTATTTATATGGACGACACTTCACCCTGATCACAGACCACCGACCGCTGGTGTCCATCTTTAACCCTCAGAAAGGTATTCCAACCATGGCTTGCGTACGCTTGCTTGGGCTTTGTTCCTGGGTGCACACACCTACACCATTGAGTTCAAAGGGACAAAGCTACATGGAAATGCAGATGGACTTTCACGTCTTCCACACATGCAACCCACCGAAGAAATGACTGATCCAGCTACTGTGTTTCATGTTACACAAATGGAACCCCTACCTGTCACAAGTGCTCAGGTGAAAAGAGAAACGAGCCAAAACACAATCTTGTCAAACGATCTTACTGTGAATGGTTGGCCGTCCTGTAGTGACACTCAGTTCTCTGCGTACTCCACCCACAAAGACCAACTATCCGTTTGCCAAGGATGTGTCATGTGGGGAACTCGTGTCATCCTGCCACCCAAACTACGTACAAAGGTACTGGACTCACTGCACGATGGACATTTGGGTGTTAAGATGAAAGGTCTTGCTAGAAGCTATGTTTGGTGGCCAGGCACTGATTGTGAAATGGAGAATATGGCTAAATCCTGCATTGTTTGCCAGCAGACGCTGCGCCAGCCTCAAACAGCACCTGTACACGCGTGGGAGTGGCCATCCGCTCCATGGCAACGCATTCATATAGACTATGCTGGCCCATTTATGGACTAAATGTTCCAGGTTGTGGTTGATGCCCACTCAAAGTGGCCAGAAATCTTCCCCGTAAAGCAAGCAACAGCTGCCAGCACGATCAATAGTCTTTGGTCACCGTTTGCACGCACAGGTCTGCCACAACAGCTCGTAAGTGACAATGGTCATCAGTTTACTGGAGAGGAGTTCCAGTGTTTCCTTAGGAGTAACGGCATACGACATATCACTTCAGCTCACCATCATCCTGCAACAAAGCTGAACCAGCCAGTCGCACAGAGGGGAAACTGCTACAACAGAAAATTGACAATTTTTTTACTGTCTTACCACTCATGCAACAACTGGACACACACCTGCAATGCTCTTCATGGGATGAGATCTGAGATCACATCTAGATTTGCTGAAACCAGACATTCGCAAGGATGTCCAAGATAAACAGTCTTCCATGGTGGAAGCAACAAGAAACAAAACCAGGTTCTTCAATGTTGGACAAAGAGTTCTCGCCAGAGACTACAGAGACCCAAGTCAGAAATGGCATTCTGGCACGATTCGTTCACGGACCGGACCGCTGATATACACCATAAATGTTGGAGCCAACTTAGTCTGGTGTAGACATGTTGATCAGATTCTAGATGCAGAATGTCACGTGGTTCCAGAGCAACCTGAGAGGACACATCTACACCTCAAGATTCAGAAGAGTTTGCCCTCGCTTCACCACCTGAGGTTCAGGGTTTACGTGAAACCACCAATGTTCAAACACCTGAACTTTCCACACAGAGCACTATGGACTCTGACCAAACAGGCAGACATTACCCTGAGAGAAATCCCAGAGCACCTCAGAGACTGAACTTATAGGTTTCCAGTTCATTTTGTAAGGAAAGCAGTTAAAATGTTTAAGAGGAAACAACCTACCTCTATGTTGTAAATCACTGAGTAGGTGTCATATTTCAGTTTAAGTACAATCTTATGCTTATGCATAAGCTTATGCTAGACGAGTCCAGAAGTACAGAAACCTTGTGTACAGCGTTGGAGATGAAGTTCTTCTCTTGAACATGAAACGTGGAAGGAAGGGAGGAAGACTTGATCCAGATTTTTCAGGACCCTACACCATTCAAGACATCGCTGGCAAATGTGTGAGATTAAAAAAACACGGAAGGAGCAACTTTAAGAAATCACTACAGCATTGACCATATCAAGCCATACAGAAGAAGCCACCATGTAAATATCAGTGACAATTAAAAATACCCAACTCGCAGTCAGACGGTGAACAGCAGCACAGACCTGAAGATGCCTCCCTGCCATCCTACTGCTAACCCTCAGTGCCAGCAAAGTCCAGAGGATTCATTATGCACCCAAAACGGCTGACACAAGGAGTTTAATTGTGTTCCAGGACCAGAAACGCGTGAACAAGAACTTCCCTCCCAGAAACAAAGCTTAGAAAATGAAGGTGACATAGTGAACAACTCTTTTTGACCAGTTGGTCATTTGTTGCCAGTTTGGCGTTGCAACTTAATTGACTGTTGCATGACTTTGTTTGCATTTTGAAGTCTTCAACTCATATTGGATATAAAGAAACATGCAATGTGCACTGAGCTTGTGGAAGTCTGGAAATGGATCTGCCTGTCAGTAATTTTCTATTTTGCCCACCCGCTGTACCTTTCCTATTTCTCTGCGTGTAAATGCATGCCTATTGTATTGACTTTTTTCCTGTTGTGGCCCGTTGGCCTTTACCAAGCTTATCCACTACAAATCTCATGCATGCCTGAGCTAACTTATCATATTTTTCTTTTAGTAAAGAGGCTATGGCGTGCAAAGGATACTGGGCGCTTGGAGGCAGCTGTTGGACCATACAAGTTATTGGATTCCTCTTTTCGAACACTGCAGGGGTCACGGTGGTTTCTGATGAGGTAAGAGAACTTATCATTATTGAGTCTGATTTCGAGGTTCTGCTCCTTCTGAAGCATTTGCAGTGCAGAGACCATTAATAGTTTAAAATGTGCGGGTAGGTGGGGGGGTTATATTGCAAAACTCTGATAAGGTTTCACCCATTCACTTCAACAGGAAAAAATGTTATCAACCACAACACAGATGTTGTGACATCATAATACCCAGTTTCAGTATATGCAGAAAGAACCTTTATCAGCAATTCTATTCCTTTAGATGTTTTTGTGTACAGCACTCAAGCAGTTACTTCAAAAATTGTTGCTGTTGTTGTATAAACTCAGATTTTTCAAAACAGGTCATTGATGCATATCTGCACCGTGTTATTGACAGACGAAAGGTAAGTAAGAAATGTCATTTACCTACTAATTTTGAAATAAAAAAAAAACCCTATTTACTGTTCTATAACATTTTTGTATACTTGTGCAGAATGCTGCACACCTGCTCTGTTCAGTAGTTGCAAGCTCGTTGTTTTCTGGGCAGTTCAGATGCCTCAACTGGTATGTTGAAAGCTCAGAAGTGGTCCAAACAGTTGACTCCTTTCTGTTGCTGAGGAAAGAGTTCGGTTCCTTTAAAGAAGACTATATTTGAAAACACCCTGAGACGCATGGTACCTAAGTAAATCCAAATTACTCTGCACTTCCAATCCCACAGATGAAGTTCCCAGTTGAAGACGTGGCTGTGCCCTGTGAACTTTGGTACACACTGGATTCTTGTGGTACGTGTTCATTTTGTTATTAATTTGCATAATTTGTTGTGAAGCAGTTTCTTGCACAAAGTGTTATTTTTAAATAAGTTTTCAGTGGCACAAACAATTGTAATTTTTAATTTAACTTTTTCTTTAGATTGTCAACATTTCTGCACAGAAAATACTGCTCATAGACCCCATGGGAATGAAGGTGTTTATGACAGGAAAATTCTGCGCAACTGGAGGTATGTATGATACTGAGGTGTTATTCTTAGATTAAAAAAAAAAAAATCTTGTTTCATTACAAACACTTTTGTTCAACTAGGAATTTTCTGAGGATGAGAGGGCATGAAGACACCATGGAGTGGCAGTTACAGACTATGCAACACAACAAGCGACAGGATTCCAGCAGTTGTGGAGTTTTACTGTTAAAGGTAACCCGTATTCAAATGATTCAGTTTCTTGTTAGCTAGAATTAAGACTTTAAGTGAATTTAAGTGAAGTGAAAGTTATTTCGGTCAACAACAACAAAGATGATCATTTTACATAGAAGTACTTAATCATACAGTAACTGAAAAAGGAATAGGCTGAAGCCTTGTGGCTTATAATTATCCTATCCTTTACCTAATTAAGACTTTACATTCTAATTATGATCAATCTCACAGTTTGCAGAACACTACCTTGATTTTGGAGAGGTCAGTGAGGTGTCAACCACTACAGAGCCAGTTGTGCTGGAGCGAATGCAGATAGCTTGCACCCTACTTGAAAATCGAGGTAAGTCCAGTAAAGTCCTTATCACGTTAGTGCGTACTTCCAATTTAAATAGTGCTTTTCAAACAGCACAGTACAAATAGTGCTCTTCAAACACTTTCAGATAAGACCCTTCTCAAAGTCTAATTTAGACTAATTTTCCAGGAAGTATATTTGGAAAAAATGTACTATTATTTTTTAATTATTCAATAAATAATGTTTGATTAAAACCTAACTATGATTGTGTTTCAGGGAACGCTGAGGACTACTGCATTGTTTGCTCCATGTTAGATGCTAACGCTGACCGCAGCATGATTGAAATGGTAAAACAAAACAAAAGAAACACATAAGTCTTAGTATCATTACTTGCCAATCATAATTAAAATGTTGAGTAATAGTATTCACCAAACAGAATATGAGCCATTTATTTTTCCTTTCCAGGTGCAGTATGAATCTTGCCAAAGATGGGCACATTTTGCATGTGAAAAATATAAAGAGAGCAACCAAGAATATAAATGCCAAAAATGTAGCCAGAGTCAGACAGAGACTGTGCAGAGACTGTAGAAGGACAGAGCAGCAGCAGAGCAGTCCAGATACACTGATGATCCTCTGTCAGATCCAGAGGGACACACAGGGATGATGCTGGACTCTACATTGTGTCTGACAGTGGAGCTGTTCTCAGAGCAGTTCACTCTGCAGCACTGACAGTCATCTGCACTTCTTCTCATTCCTCTGTCAGTCACTGCTGGATGAAGCTCTCCTCTCCACCTCCCAGTAACATGGCCCAGTCAGAGCGTCTCTACACACAAGCTGCTGCTGCTTCAACCTCTCTGGATCATCAGGACACAGCTCCTCCTCTCTCAGCACACACACCGCCCTGTTTACCATCATAGCCTCCACCTGCAGAGAGAAGAAGGAAGAGCAGAGGAGATAAACGCGTGTTTCCAGAGACTCTTCATCAGCTGTCAGTCAGTGATGCAGCACATCCAGTATAAAGAGCAGCAGGGACTTCAGTGCTGGGACTGTACTAGGACTCATTGTTGCTTCACTTTTTCTAATCTTTGGATTTTTATTGAAGTTGATGAAGATGTTTTTCCCTCCTAGTTTGAGTTTGGACTTTCATTCATTAGAAGAACCTTGGTGTGTCCACTCTGAGCTCTGTAGGAACCCCAACAACAAGCCCAACAATCCAGATGGACGGTTCCAGCTGTTAACTGGAGGAATTCCATCCAAACATCTGCTCTCACTAAATTCTTCCTCACCTACAGACTGTGTTCTTCACTGCTTTAAACTTGGAAACGAATGCAGTCATTGGTCTGCGTGCTGCTTTGTTCAGAGAGCTGATTGGCTGTTGACAGTGTTTGATCAGAGCGTGTCAGCCGTTACTATGGTGACCATAAAGGTCAGAAACAGGAAGTGTTTGTGTCCAATCCTGAAGCCTGTCACCATTCTCCTCTCACAGCTTCACTGAGAAGCTGCAGCTTTACAGGAAACACTGGATCTTTGTTTCATACTGACTGTGTTTAGTACAATACTGCTGACAGCACCACCCACTCACTCCATCACTCTACTTACACCAGAGTCTGCAGTCTGTAGTCTGGACTCTGCTGAAGATCAGACAGCTGCTTCACATCTGGATCCTTAAGGTTGTTTCTCCACAGGTGCAGCTGTCTCAGATGGGAGGGGTTGGACATCAGTGCTGCTGCCAGATAATCACAGCTGATCTCTGACAAACCACAGTTCCACAATCTGTATAAAGAATGAAAGATGTAAGTTTATTAGACAAAGTGTGAGCTTGAAATCATTCAGTGTTTCATCATCTGTTCAGAGCTGAAGAAGGTTCAGAATGTAGAAGTTTAGAAAATGGAAACTCCAAACAGCTGACAGAGTTCATACGCCTTTGTCAGGGTCAAATTCAAGCAAGACCATGTGAAAATTAAAACACATCATCCTAGGTGAACTTAAACACCTTTGTTCCCCTTTTGTTAAGACATAGAAAAGTACACCACACAAAAATACTGCAAAAGGAAACGGTCGCCTTATATACATAGTGTATAAACTCAAAATGCACATTTCACTTCAAATTAAGATTAAGGCTTTGAACAGATCACATAGTTCAGTTCAACATATAAGACTTTAAGAATGCACAAGCATCTACTTAAAATCTATTTAATTTATCATCCATGATATTATTTTGTACAATTCCAATGTATTTTGTTCATCTCCCTTAAATAAACAGGCAGTCTTAAAGTATGAAATATTCATATACAAACACATATAAATGTGTGTACTGTCTCAGTGGCTGATAGTACCCCACAGGCCTCAGTGTGAGCTTGAAGACATTTATAATGTTTAAGTAGTTTAATGTGCAGGTGCTGACGATAAACACATTTTGAATGAAAGCCGGGGAACTTTGGTAGCACAGAAACAAGTGGCTATTCTTTGTGACTATATGGATCACTCACAATACCATTATTTCACACAAAGGCACCAAATTAATACTCAAAAAAGCTGCAGCAATACACACAAATATAAACAGTACTTGGTGACAACTTTGCTTTTAGCCTTTAACCCTTCTTGACTACTTTTGATGTGGCCTCTATATTTTACCTTTAAAAACAGTTTATCTTGCCAATCTGTTATTTTCTCATTTTGACCAACTGTATCAGCACAATTTATCTAAATTCAGACAAAATTTAAAATACAAGTAGAAAGTGATATTTTGACTGTAAAAACCACACACATGTTTAACGAATCATCTTCATAACTTGAAATGCAAATAGAGATTGTACATTTTTAAAAATACGCACACGTTTTGCAAACAACAAAGTTATATGGTACTATTTACCAAAAAATGCAGCCAAGGCTCAGACGTTTTTCATATAATCATTTCAAACTATTTACAGAACAATCAGGTGTCAAACAATAGTTTGTGTCACTCTAACACATATGAGAACAGCACAGGGATAAACCTGCAGGTCTGACAGCAGGTGTGTCACTCAGCGTTTACACTGCAATCTGCCTTTGTTGGCTTTAAGGCAGCAACTGTGACCATCACTAGTAGAACTGACACACAAAACAAAACAACAGCTACACACTAAATACACAAGACAACAAACTAACTTGAGACCAAACACGGTAAACGTCACAAATCTCTCACGTATCAAAACTCTCTCTCTCTTTCGCTCACTCGCTCTCTCTTGCCGGTCACTCCTAAAACTTCCCCCTTTTGCTAAACAACCAAATGTCATGTTTCCATATCATTTTTGATTGGTCGACATGGTACATTTTCCCACCTATAGGGCTTTGGAGCGTGATGTCACGGGAGATGGGCCACGCCCCCTTCCGCCATGACAGTAGGCCAGCCAAAGGATACCATTTCAGCTATGGATCGTACGTGTTGTGTTGTCGGTTGCAACGTTAGATCACACGATCGTGAAGGCAAGAAGCTGGATAACGGGCTCTCTTTTCATCGTTTTCCGTCCTGGAGGCAACGTGAGGGATCCCATGTATCCGATATTACTAAACAAAGACGTCAGGCTTGGATTGCAGCGGTGAGACGAGCGGATATCGAGTTCTCTGCAATCCCCAGCTTTTTGTTGGTTTGCTCACGGCATTTTCTTTCCGGTGAGTTCTAAATTAATTCATATCACTCTTGAAAGGCTTTTAGTGTGATTTTCAATGTGCTGAGGTCATAGATAATGAGATAAAACATGCTAATGTGTGATGCTGCAGAACCACATCATGTCGACTGAGTAGCTTATGATTTGGCATTATTGCAGGCAAACCAGCATATGAAATGGATGTAACAAATCCAGACTGGGCACCAACACTGCACATGGGGCATGACGACATACCTGTATCAGACTCGGACCGGCACTCAAGGCGTACGCAACGGAAGCGAAAAAGAGCACCCATCGGAGGTAAACAACCCCCCCCCCTCTAAAAACATACTAAATTGCTATCACTGTACACTAATCCGCACATAACTTCCAGATGAATCACACACCTGTCATTGGAATATTGGTGTACATTTACCTTATGTCTAATTTTATCTTACAGGCTTTCGTTATGCAGCTGCAGAGTCTGAAGGTGTGCCCCGTGCAGAAGTGATTGATGAAGATCTGACAGAAGACCAACAGCAAAATCACAATGTCATGGAGGCAGTGGACAGCAGTTGTGTTGGACAAGTGGAGGTTGAGGTAGCAGCTGCAAATGTGGATATACTGAAGAAATGTAAACCTTTTAAAATGATGACAGATTACAAACTCTCAGCTGTGTCTGTAATCAAACCTCTGTAACTTTGCTTCACTTCAGCAGCATCAGCTCATGTTCACATGTTGATTCATGGTTTGCTTCAGTTTTTGATGGACTGCAGAATATTTTGAAGGTTATCTGCTATAAAAAGCCAGAACAGGAAAATCTGCTTCATGTGTTTCTGTTTGATCCTCAGTGACTTTGACACAAAGGCCTCTGCTGTGATGATCACACCTCTGATCAAGTCTCACAGTGTCAGCTTTGTTTTTATACATATGGATATGTGCTGATAAATGATCAGAGTTATAATATTTCCCACTGTCTGCTGTGTGCCGTGACCTTTGACCTGCTAAAGACAGTCAGCTGTGGATTATTCATTGTTGTGTCTGATACTTAGAACTGTGAGGAAGAACACTACACAGTTAATCAGGGTCCCCTCTCTCTGAATCAGGAAAGGTGGGCAGGCCGCGTGTGGGCCGCGGGCCATACGTTGAGTCTCACTGTTTGAAATGTGAACATTGTTCTGCTGCAGTCAATGGACTAAACCAGAGAAGAAGAAAACAGACTTTACCATGAAGATCCTCAGTGTGGATCAGTATAATATCAGCCTGATGTCTGCAGTTTAGTGTCAG
Organism: Rhamphochromis longiceps; assembly: GCF_057381845.1. Lineage (NCBI taxonomy): Eukaryota > Metazoa > Chordata > Actinopteri > Cichliformes > Cichlidae > Rhamphochromis > Rhamphochromis longiceps. The sequence goes on along the minus strand of NC_140559.1, from coordinate 68,962,766 downwards.
CACAACTTTCACATCATATTCATCTCAGCACAACTAAAACATGCTGACTGACCCCAGAGTTTCAAGTCCACATCCTGGACTCTCCAGGAAACCACACAGATGCTTCACTCCTGAATCCTGCAGCTTGTTGTTGGAGCTCAGGTCCAGCTGTCTCAGATGGGAGGGGTTGGACTTCAGTGCTGCTGCCAGATAATCACAGCTGATCTCTGACAAACCACAGTCACTCAATCTGTATAAAGAATGAAAGATGTAAGTTTATTAGACAAAGTGTGAGCTTGAAATCATTCAGTGTTTCATCATCTGTTCAGAGCTGAAGAAGGTTCAGAATGTAGAAGTTTAGAAAATGGAAACTCCAAACAGCTGACAGAGTTCATACGCCTTTGTCAGGGTCAAATTCAAGCAAGACCATGTGAAAATTAAAACACATCATCCTAGGTGAACTTAAACACCTTTGTTCCCCTTTTGTTAAGACATAGAAAAGTACACCACGCAAAAATACTGCAAAAGGAAACGGTCGCCTTATATACATAGTGTATAAACTCAAAATGCACATTTCACTTCAAATTAAGATTAAGGCTTTGAACAGATCACATAGTTCAGTTCAACATATAAGACTTTAAGAATGCACAAGCATCTACTTAAAATCTATTTAATTTATCATCCATGATATTATTTTGTACAATTCCAATGTATTTTGTTCATCTCCCTTAAATAAACAGGCAGTCTTAAAGTATGAAATATTCATTTACAAACACATATAAATGTGTGTACTGTCTCAGTGGCTGATAGTACCCCACAGGCCTCAGTGTGAGCTTGAAGACATTTATAATGTTTAAGTAGTTTAATGTGCAGGTGCTGACGATAAACACATTTTGAATGAAAGCCGGGGAACTTTGGTAGCACAGAAACAAGTGGCTATTCTTTGTGACTATATGGATCACTCACAATACCATTATTTCACACAAAGGCACCAAATTAATACTCAAAAAAGCTGCAGCAATACACACAAATATAAACAGTACTTGGTGACAACTTTGCTTTTAGCCTTTAACCCTTCTTGACTACTTTTGATGTGGCCTCTATATTTTACCTTTAAAAACAGTTTATCTTGCCAATCTGTTATTTTCTCATTTTGACCAACTGTATCAGCACAATTTATCTAAATTCAGACAAAATTTTAAATACAAGTAGAAAGTGATATTTTGACTGTAAAAACCACACACATGTTTAACGAATCATCTTCATAACTTGAAATGCAAATAGAGATTGTACACTTTTAAAAATACGCACACGTTTTGCAAACAACAAAGTTATATGGTACTATTTACCAAAAAATGCAGCCAAGGTTCAGACGTTTTTCATATAATCATTTCAAACTATTTACAGAACAATCAGGTGTCAAACAATAGTTTGTGTCACTCTAACACATATGAGAACAGCACAGGGATAAACCTGCAGGTCTGACAGCAGGTGTGTCACTCAGCGTTTACACTGCAATCTGCCTTTGTTGGCTTTAAGGCAGCAACTGTGACGATCACTAGTAGAACTGACACACAAAACAAAACAACAGCTACACACTAAATACACAAGACAACAAACTAACTTGAGACCAAACACGGTAAACGTCACAAATCTCTCACGTATCAAAACTCTCTCTCTCTTTCGCTCACTCGCTCTCTCTTGCCGGTCACTCCTAAAACTTCCCCCTTTTGCTAAACAACCAAATGTCATGTTTCCATATCATTTTTGATTGGTCGACATGGTACATTTTCCCACCTATAGGGCTTTGGAGCGTGATGTCACGGGAGATGGGCCATGCCCCCTTCCGCCATGACAGTAGGCCAGCCAAAGGATACCATTTCAGCTATGGATCGTACGTGTTGTGTTGTCGGTTGCAACGTTAGATCACACGATCGTGAAGGCAAGAAGCTGGATAACGGGCTCTCTTTTCATTGTTTTCCGTCCTGGAGGCAACGTGAGGGATCCCATGTATCCGATATTACTAAACAAAGACGTCAGGCTTGGATTGCAGCGGTGAGACGAGCGGATATCGAGTTCTCTGCAATCCCCAGCTTTTTGTTGGTTTGCTCACGGCATTTTCTTTCCGGTGAGTTCTAAATTAATTCATATCACTCTTGAAAGGCTTTTAGTGTTATTTTCAACGTGCTGAGGTCATAGATAATGAGATAAAACATGCTAATGTGTGATGCTGCAGAACCACATCATGTCGACTGAGTAGCTTATGATTTGGCATTATTGCAGGCAAACCAGCATATGAAATGGATGTAACAAATCCAGACTGGGCACCAACACTGCACATGGGGCATGACGACATACCTGTATCAGACTCGGACCGGCACTCAAGGCGTACGCAACGGAAGCGAAAAAGAGCACCCATCGGAGGTAAACAACCCCCCCCCCCTCTAAAAACATACTAAATTGCTATCACTGTACACTAATCCGCACATAACTTCCAGATGAATCACACACCTGTCATTGGAATATTGGTGTACATTTACCTTATGTCTAATTTTATCTTACAGGCTTTCGTTATGCAGCTGCAGAGTCTGAAGGTGTGCCCCGTGCAGAAGTGATTGATGAAGATCTGACAGAAGACCAACAGCAAAATCACAATGTCATGGAGGCAGTGGACAGCAGTTGTGTTGGACAAGTGGAGGTTGAGGTACCAGCTGCAAATGTGGATATACTGAAGAAATGTAAACCTTTTAAAATGATGACAGATTACAAACTCTCAGCTGTGTCTGTAATCAAACCTCTGTAACTTTGCTTCACTTCAGCAGCATCAGCTCATGTTCACATGTTGATTCATGGTTTGCTTCAGTTTTTGATGGACTGCAGAATATTTTGAAGGTTATCTGCTATAAAAAGCCAGAACAGGAAAATCTGCTTCATGTGTTTCTGTTTGATCCTCAGTGACTTTGACACAAAGGCCTCTGCTGTGATGATCACACCTCTGATCAAGTCTCACAGTGTCAGCTTTGTTTTTATACATATGGATATGTGCTGATAAATGATCAGAGTTATAATATTTCCCACTGTCTGCTGTGTGCCGTGACCTTTGACCTGCTAAAGACAGTCAGCTGTGGATTATTCATTGTTGTGTCTGATACTTAGAACTGTGAGGAAGAACACTACACAGTTAATCAGGGTCCCCTCTCTCTGAATCAGGAAAGGTGGGCAGGCCGCGTGTGGGCCGCGGGCCATACGTTGAGTCTCACTTTTTGAAATGTGAACATTGTTCTGCTGCAGTCAATGGACTAAACCAGAGAAGAAGAAAACAGACTTTACCATGAAGATCCTCAGTGTGGATCAGTATAATATCAGCCTGATGTCTGCAGTTTAGTGTCAGCACAACTTTCACATCATATTCATCTCAGCACAACTAAAACATGCTGACTGACCTCAGAGTTTCAAGTCCACATCCTGGACTCTCCAGGAAACCACACAGATGCTTCACTCCTGAATCCTGCAGGTTGTCGTTGTAGCTCAGGTTCAGCTGTCTCAGATGGGAGGGGTTGGACTTCAGTGCTGCTGCCAGATAATCACAGCTGATCTCTGACAAACCACAGCCCCACAATCTGTATGAAGAATGAAAGATGAAAGTTTATTAGACAAAGTGTGAGCTTGAAATCATTCAGTGTTTCATCATCTGTTCAGAGCTGAAGAAGGTTCAGAATGTAGAAGTTTAGAAAATGGAAACTCCAAACAGCTGAAGCCAACAGGAAGCAGCTTCAAACAAACACAACAAGAGAAAAAACTCTGAATGTTTCACATTAAAGTCGTACATTTCTCATAAAAACAGGACAAAGACTTGAAAAAGTCGTGTTTTTCCTTCCAGGAACCACAAGGCTTCACTTTTAAAGGTGAAGTGTGAAAGAAATGGACATATTTGAAGTCCAACACCTTTTTCCAGTCACATTATTAAAGCAGACAAACTACAAGCTCATTTTCATTCCAACAAGTCATCTTCTGACCTGGACTAACAACACTGGTCTCTATGTGCAGCTGGCTGTGAGACCAGTGCTCAGGGAGCGTCTACAAAGTGCAACACTGAAAGAACATCGCACACTAGCTTTGTCCCAAAACGTCGGCTGCATCCTTCGGAGGACCCGGTATTCGCGGTCTACGTGGGCCGGGTCCTTCAAAGACTGAAAAGGCTGGAAGTGCGAGGCTGTGAAATGGGACGGTCTCGCCTTCAGATTTGCATCACCGCTGTGTCGGTGGAGTTTAATAAACTCGGCCGTCTGCTCTTTGCTATCTAAAATATAACAGGACACTGGCGTAAACTCTCGACCGTCTCACACTTCTGTTTAATCAGTTTCCTGTTTAACGTTTATTCAGCTGTGTGAAAATCCCGGAGGAACTTTGATCTCAGCCAAACCGATTTACTCCGGAACAAATAAAACACAGAAAAAAGGCAAACAATTACATTACATTACATATTTGAAGTTTACACAGCTACTTTCTCACCTGAAAATATGTTAAAAGTTTATTTTGTGACCCAGAAAGATTAATAAGAGTAATTTGAAAACTTAGTAGCTGCCGCCATTGTTGGCAGCTGAAATTTGGCTGGGCGGCGCTATGAATTCTGGGATATGGTGGGCCACGAAGGACACACCCGACGAATCCTTCAAATTCGGGGAAATGAAGGACGCATTTGTCGGGCACATTTGAAGGAGTCGACAAATACGGACAGCCTTCATCGCCTGGCTGTGACGTAATCGGCCTTCAAATGCAGCCTCTGGAGGATGCAGCCGACGTTTTGGGACACAGCTACTAATTTGCTTCCATCATCCAACCTGAAGAGGAAACAGAGACGCCTCCCCTTCAAAGTAAAAGCTGCTCCTTTTGGACACAGTATCAAAGAAAGTCTACAGTATAACATAGAAAAGACAGAACAAAGTTTTGGTTGTTTTTAAATTGTGCAGAAATGAAACTACACTAAGCTCAATTATGTGACAGACATTTCATCCCATGTCAGTTTGGCCTCATCCTGGGCCGGATTATCCAGCACACACTCTGACCACAGGCCCAGGGGCCACGCACAGCTGGGCTCCATCCAAGAGACAGCAAACAAACCAACACAATAATAAAAAGCACCATGTGATCTTCTTACATCTTCAAGACAAACATAGTAAAAACATGAGCATATTTGTTTCCTGATAAAATGATGTGACAGGTAGAACAGAGTAAAGTGGTGGTGTTACAGCCTTTCTCCCCTCTGCTGCCGAGGCTGTTAGTCTCTCCCAAACTCAGCTACAGGACTTCCAAATGAATGAAAGCAGCAGAAGTGGCTTTACAAATGAAAGAGGAAGAGGAGAAGAAGAGGAGAGGGAGGCCACCCTGACCATCACTCCAGCTGAAAACATCACACTTCCATTAAAGTTGGTGAGGAAATGTTGAGCAGGATGAGCTGCTGGCTAATCTGGAGGCTGTAGCAGCAGCTCACAGTCACAGTGGATTTCCACTCATGAAAAAGCTCTGGCTGCTTCATTTCTCATCTCATATCAGAGACTTTAATGCTTCACTGAAGCTGTACTGTGATGCTTCCATATCCCAGTGAGGCCTCCATAATGATTTCAGCTGTTCTGTACACACACTGTGTGCCCTGTATGGCTCAAAGTCTCTGCAGCCTGTTTTTATCTGCTATCATCAGATCTTCATCATCCTCATTCACATCCCTCACACACTCTACAGCCTCATCAGCACTGACTTCATCTTCACTGACTGATGGAGCACAACATGAACCTGTGGAGGCTGAAACACTGTCCTGTCAAACATCTCCCCGTCACCACTCCACTTCTGTCAGCCTTTAAATGAACCCTGCTCAAGTCTGTCACTTCTGTTTGGAGCCAAAAGGAAAAACTGTTGTTCAGTCGTTTGGAAAGACAACATTTCTGAAAGCACTCAAACTTCTTCACATTTGTCTTCAGACACATCCTGAACATTTAGGAACTGAAGAAAGTTTCAAACATCCATCAAAGACCTGAAATATAGAAAAACAACAACAGCCGCAGTCAGTGAACTCACCTCAGAGTCTCCAGTCGACAGTTTGGACTCTCCAGTCCAGCACACAGAAGCTTCACACCTGAATCCTGCAGGTTGGTGTTGTTACTCAGGTCCAGCTCTGTCAGATGGGAGGGGTTGGACTTCAGAGCTGAGGCCACAACTTCACAGTGAGACTCTGAGAGTCCACACTGAGTCAGTCTGTGATGATAGAAAATATAAAATGTGTTATTATAAAAGCAGAAAATCTGCATTATAAACACAGACTGAATGTATATGAAGACAAAACAGAGTGAGGTCATAATCTGATGAATCTGCTCTTCACATCTGTGCTTCAGCTCCTCTTACTGTGTTTGACATGACACAACGATTGAGTCTCTCTCAGACCTGCAGACTTTTAATGAGAATCTTTGTTTGGCTTTAATCTGCTTTTGGCTTTTTCATGGATTTCATGGATGATTTGAGTGATTTCCAGCAGGACACTTAAACATGTCAGTGGACGTCCTAAAGAAAATATTCACTGATATGAAACGTGTCATTGAACAGGATTAATATCAGTGGAAACATGGTGGAAACAGCTGTGACTGCATGGATGTGACACACTTCAAATCTGTTCTCCACTCTTGGATTTGGGATCCATGGAGCTGCTGCTGAGTCTGTACAATAAAGGAATGGTGTGGAAGGTTGCAGCGTACGGACACAAACACTTTGTGCTTACAATCTGATTTTATTTTCAACATTAAACTACTAACCTACACTGATCAATGATGTTAATGATCACATCTGGACTCACCGAGCCTTTCTGCAGGTCCTCACAGCTGGAATCAGTCTCTGTCGTCCCCGCTTTGATGTGTTGTACTTCAGCAGGGCAAACTCATCCAGAACCTCCTCTGACATCTGCAGCATGAAGGCCAGAGCTGAGCACTCGATCTCAGAGAGTTCCTTCTTTGATCTGTTCTCTGACTTCAGGAACTCTTGGATCTCCTGAAATAATGAGAGGTGGTTCATCTCCATCAGACAGTGGAAGATGTTGATGCTTCTGTCAGGAGAGATTTCATCACTGTTCATCTCCTTCAGGTTGTTGATGACTCTCTGGATGGTTCCTGGACTGATCTCTGTCTGACCCAGCAGACCTACTAAGAGTCTCTGGTTGGACTCCAGACAGAGGCCATGAAGGAAGCGAACAAACAGGTCCAGGTGGCCATTTTCACTCTGGAGGGATTTATACATGCCTTTAGTCAAAAAGACATCCATTGATGGGAAGCTATAAGACTTGAACATGTTCTTAAAAAAAGATCTGTTTTTGTATTCTTCTCGGAAATTCCCTAGAAAACCTTCTACCACCTCTGTCTTCCTGTTGGTGTGACAGTGGAACATGTAGACTGCAGCCAGAAACTCCTGAATGCTCAGATGAACAAAGCAGTAGACTGGTTTCTGGAAGATCACACACTCTCTTTTGAAGATCTCTGTACAAACTCCTGAGTACACCGAGGCCTCTGTCACATCCAGACCACACTGCTCCAGGTCTTCTTGGTAGAACATGATGTTTCCTTTCTCCAGATGTTCAAATGCCAGCCTCCCCAGCTTCAGAAGAACTTCCCTGTCAGCCTCCGTCAGCTCCTGTGGACTCGTCTCACGTCCCTCATGGTACTTGTTCTTCTTCCTCTTTGTCTGAACCAGCAGGAAGTGTGAGTACATGTCAGTCAGGGTCTTGGGCAGCTCTCCTCTCTGCTCTGTAGTCAACATGTGCTCCAGAACTGTAGCAGTGATCCAGCAGAAGACTGGGATACTACACATGATGTGGAGGCTCCTGGATGTCTTCATGTGGGAGATGATTCTGCTGGACAGCTCTTCATCACTGAATCTCCTCCTGAAGTACTCCTCCTTCTGGGCGTCAGTGAAGCCTCGTACTTCTGTTAGCCTGTCAACACATGTAGGAGGGATCTGATTGGCTGCTGCAGGTCGGGAAGTTATCCAGACGAGAGCCGAGGGAAGCAGATTCCCCTGGATGAGGTTTGTCAGCAGCTGGCTGACTGATGACTTCTGTGTGACATCAGACAGCAGCTTCCTGTTGGTGAAATCCAATGAAAGTCTGCTTTCATCCAGGCCGTCAAAGATGAACAAAAGCTGAGAGACAGCCAGCTTCTCTGCTGTGACCTTCTGTAATGTTGGATGGAAAACATGGAGCAGCTCCAGAAGACTGTACTGCTCATCTCTGATCAGGTTCAGCTCCCTGAATGAAAGCAGAACCACCACACTGACATGTTGGTTCTTCGAGCCCTCTGCCCAGTCCAGAGTGAACTTCTGCACTGAGAAGGTTTTTCCAACACCAGCCACGCCGTTGGTCAGAACCACTCTGATGGGTCTCTGTTGGTCAGGTAAGGCTTTAAAGATGTCCTGGCACCTGATTGGAGCGTCATGGAGGGCGTCCATCTTGGAAGCTGTCTCCAGCTGCCTCACCTCATGTTGGGTATGAACCTCTTCACTCTGTCCCTCTGTGATGTAGAGCTCAGTGTAGATCCTGTTGAGGAGGGTTCTACTTCCTGTTTCATCACTTCCTTCAGTCACACGTTCACATCTCCTCCTCAGACTGATCTTATGTTCATCTAAAACCTCCTGCAGACCAACATCTGCTGAAAGAAAGAAAAACAATGAGACTAAAGAGAAAGAAAACTCTTCAATGTCTGAACAACACAAGAAGTCCAGTTTTCAGAAATGAGTCCATCAGCAGACAGATGTTCAGTCTTACTTTGTACACAGCTGCTCTGACTGCCTGTCTGCAGTCCAGCTCTGCTTCTGGATCTTTCTCCACACTGTGCAGAAGCTCTGATGGTGACACAGAAAAGTCACAGTGGAGATACTTCTGTCCACCTTTGATTAGACTCATTATAAAAAGGAAAACAAAGTTTGAACACAGTCATGTTTCCAGTTCACTGACTTACATTTATTCCATGGACACTCACTCTAACCTGAAGCACAGCTACAACCCAACATTGTTGAGGCCTCATCTCCTCCTTTCCTGACTGTAGAGGTTAAATATGCAACAACCAACAAATAAAAGAATTTGGTTCATTTCAAAGAAATTCACACGGTGACCAAGTAAAGTAACCGTAGTAAAGGAGACAACATCCCGTTGATGGTGGGATTATTTGAAAGATTTGCTTTAGTCACGTCACCAAATGCAGTTGAACCACCCGTGGATCCATGTTTGACCATTCTACCACTCTGAGCTCTGCTTTTTAATCATTTTATTATTATCATCATTCATTTATTCATTCTTTGGAGGGGGGCTATTTCCTAATGCCGCCCTAATAAGCTGATGTTCAAGGGGAAATAGAACAGAAACTCTTTCAGTGTTATTCATTAATAAATTAACAGATAAACTGTGAAGAAGAAAAAACTGAGATTTAAAGGAGAGAGTGAGAAACTTGATCATCCATCCTCATAATACATGTTTATCAGTATCTGCTGTGACCATACTGCAGTAATAACTACAAGTCTACATTTCTGTGACTGTTGATCAATCACAGCAGGAATCTGAGCTCATCTCTGCACACAGAGCAGCTTCAGCTCTGGGATAAACTGCTCGCTTCACGTCCTTCTCAGCTCACAGACACTCATCCTCATATTTTCCTTTAACATTTGATGGTATAATTCATCTGAGTTTACACTTTATCTGCATAAATACAGAAAAACATACCCAAACACCAGAAACCATCAGTTTCACCATGTAGAATATATTGTTGTTTCCTTGCTTTTAATTCAGAGAAAAACTCTGATTTGGATTTTCTCTGTTCTCTTTGCCACAGCCCATCCCAGCAGCAGCTGAAGCAGCTGACTGTCACAACACTGAATAACACTTTAGGAGGAATTTCAGAGGTCAGTAAAGCTCCAGTTTCAACATCAGTTAATTAATCATAGTTCATCATAAATGTTAACCTGGCTGGCACACATGTTAATGTTAGCCATTTAAATATTAGCAGTTAGCTGAGGCCACAAGAAGAAGAGGCCCTAGAAGAACAATGGATGATAAGATTAGATTTTCAAGACTAGGCAGAGACGTGTTTTCCTTACCTAACCTAACCTACAGTTATGTTTCCTTATTTCTGCTGTTTGCATGTTCACAGCTGAAATAAAGCTGCCTCTTTGACTTCATCCTGTTGTGTTTGGGTCCAATTCTGCCTGCCACACAGCGCTACAGGACAAAGTCTAAGATTTTTATCTTTTTAATGAATCTTTGGTCATATTTATCCAGGAAAACACAAACATGTAAAGGAGTCATCACAGTTCTCTGACCTCGTTGGTTCAGCACTGAAGTCTGGAGGGTAACCTTTGGACCAGTCACTCCTCACCGACGGACAGCTGGATCCTGCAGACTGTGACCTCTGACCTCTGCAGACACAAACATGTTTTATTCAATGATCAATTCTCTGATAAAGTGATTGAAGCAGCTGTGATCACACAGACTGCAGATAATGCAGCTGTTTCCTGTCAGTAACAGTCCTCTTAGATTAGAGTTCAGCTTTTTACAGGAAAACAAACGTCCCTGAATGCAACAGTGAGACACAGTCTGCCTGTGTGGCTGTGATAGCTGCCGTTAGGAGTGCTCATGTGTTTGCAGTTAGACGAGGAGATGTTACCATCATGGACACGTTAACAAATCCTGCAGCATCACGTGGCACAAACACTTTGTGTTCCTGTCATCTGCAAGCAACAGGAAGTTCATTAATAAAGGCGGGATGGAGACGCGACTGTGATGGTTCTCCTTCATCCAGCTGTTACACACATCTGGGCTCACACGACGAGCCTTTGTCTAATACAGCAGCTGCTCTCTGAACACTTTTCTGAAGAGGAGCTGCACAAACCTTTGTTTGCTTTCTAGAGCAGCGTATCAAAGTCAAACTACCCACTGCTAGCAGCTGTTTCTATCATAGTTTAGGATCCAGATGTGTGAGGTCTAGATTTACACCTCTGATTAAAATACATAGTTAAAAACAGCCAATTGAGTCCAAATGTGTCTTAAACCAGATAAACTGACAGTTACAGCTGAGCCTGTGTGTCCTTGGAGTAGGGCTGAACGATTATGGAAAATAATCTAATTGCAATTTTTTTGCCCCAATATTGCGATTGCGATGCGATATGCGATTATTTTTTAAGGTCTTTGTCTTCTGTATTATTAAACAAAGACAAGCAATACATCATATAGTATGGCCAATACTATATTACATTAATTTTAAACTGTTCTTTCCTGGAAGACAGACCTCTGTTATGATGACATGAGGTGATGCATGAATTGATGACTGACATTTTTATTTAACTTCTTCAATCACAACAGTATATTTGAACATACACAATAGTTTATTTTTAGCTTACAAACATCTGAGCATAAAGTGCTGACAAGGAACCCTGGTGTAAACATTAAAATGAAAGTCAGTACAATGTGCAGATTGCAGAAATATACATAAAAAAAATCAGTGGCTTTACCACACTCAGTTTTTCGACATCTGTGAACTACTAGACAGTCATTCAATTAAAAAATAATATTAAATAAATAAAACTAATAAATAAAAAATACACACATCTTACTGATCTTTGCAGTCAGTAACATTACACATAAAGTGCAAACATAATAGCAATTGTATAAACACACACACAAACACGCCTTTAAAATTTAAAGGCGTGAAATTGGACGGTCTAGTTCTGATTAGCGTCACCGCTGTCTCGGTGGAGTTTATTAAACTCGGCCGTCTGCTTCTTGCTATCTAAAATATAACCAGACACTGGTGTAAATTCTCGACTGTCTCATACTTCTGTTTAATAAGTTTTCTGTTTGACGTTTAGTCAGCTGTGTGAAAACCAAGGAGGAACCCACCCGGGGGATTAATAAAGTTTTATTTTATCTAATCTAATAACTTTAATCTCAGCCAAACCGATTTACTCACGAACAAACAAAACACTGAAAAAAGCCCAACAATAACATTTTTAGGTTGTCTAAGTGACTTATATATTACGTTTAACCCGAGCAGCGAAACTCCGCGGTGATCTGAAAATGATGTGCCGGGAGTTGTGCCGTTCTCGGCCGCATCAGTAATCCTCGAGCTCCCGGCTAGCTGTCGAGCTGGTGGGTAGCAGACGCCTCTGAAAACGTCGAAGCACTTTTGCAAATATGGGATATCTTGATAAACCGAGCAGATATTTGATGTTTACACAACTACTTTCTCGCCTGAAAATATGTTAAAAGTTTATTTTGTGACCCAGAAAGATTAGTATGAGTAATTTTAAAACTTAGTAGCGGCCGCCATTGCTGGAAACGGGAATTTGGCTGGGCCGCGCTATGAATTCTGGGATATGGTAGTAATTTGGACAGCCTTCGGCACGTCGCTGTGACGTAATCGGTCTACAAATGCGGCCTCAGGAGGATGCAGCCCATGAATTTGGACATGTCCAGAGTATAATCGCAGCCTTTGCGGTTAGAAAATTGCACTTGATCATGTCGCGATATTATCGCAAATGCGATATATCGTTCAGCCCTACCTTGGAGACACTGCTCTGCTACAGAGATGCATTTTAGAAACCAGGAAACATTAAAATCATTTAAATCAGAGAGTTCTTGTTACTAACAGCTCACCTCTCTGCAGCAGAGACTTTAAAATCAATGATAAAATCTTACGCCTAAATTAACTTTACTGTTAACGAGTTTTCATGTTTCTGTAATCCACCAGTGTGCTCATGCTTTTTAAGTGAAAACATATTTTTAATGATCAAATATAATTATGTTTGTTATTTGTGGATTTTAAATGTCCTTGACAGAGACAGATGATGATCATTATCCTGCACTGTGCTCTCAGGTTTGGTCGAGCTAGCACAAAGAATGGCTATGTTGAACTTCCTCCTGGGATCTACACTAAGAAGTGAGTCCAACATTAGCAGGGTCTCTTTCCTTTATCTGATTCACTTTAGCATTCACAGTCACGTGAAGCTTGTTATTAACTCGATAAGTCAACCCAGGGTTTCAGCTGAGCGCTCACATGAAACACATGGTGTTGGCAGCATCTGATCAATCATATTCATGGAGCCGTGTATCAGCAACAGAGCAGCTGAGTTTGCAGAAGGAAGTCAAACTAAACCACAGGAACAATATGAGGAGATTACACACATAATAAAATACTAGCAGTAACACAGCTGCTGCAGACAAATCAGTCGTGTGATCGTGTGTGAGAGGAGAAGGACTGTAAAGGAGTTTGGTGTTAAAAGCTCTGTATGAATGTGGGAGACTTTGAAGGGCTTTAAAAAGGCCAATATAAAATAAAAGGCAGCAAAATTGCTGACTGTGAAAGTCACCAGACTTATCAGAGCTCTGTGATTAAGACCTGTAAGAACACCTGTTTGTACTTGTTGGCATTATATCAAACACACACGTATATTAAGCCTTGTGGACAGTCATAGCCTGCTGCTAGCATGAATGCTAAATGTACTGCTGTGGATGATCAGCTGAAAAACTTGTGGTCAGTTTGACTGTTTGCTGTATTTAAAGTGTTTTTCTCAGTTCGTCTGTATTCAAAGTGCATTCGGGGCTTTAGCTGACAGCTCTTTGTGCTAACAAACTAAACTCTCTTAGTTTAAGCCAACAGACTTTACCAAACACAAAGCCTGCTGCTGCCTCCATGGGTTAGCTTGTGTGACTGGTGTTTACACCAATGAAATCTAAATCACACTAATGTGTCCTCCAAGGTGTTTGGTGGGAGCACTGAGTGAAACATAAGAGCTCTGGTAAAATAACAAACAGGGCTGTGAGACCAACTGAAGTGATAAAAATACTGTTTGAAGATAAAAAACACTTTGATGTTCTCTCGTCACCTAACAAAGTCCAAACCCTGTGAACTATTTTAGCTTTAATAACTGTGGATTCAGGTATCCTGAACCCATCTTTGGACATTTGTAATGAAATATTTTAAAACTCCATCAGAGACTCCTGATGTGGCTGTTTGGAGAAGGAAAAGAGGGACAAAGTGGAGCGTTGAGCTGAGGCTTCATTCACTGCAAACCTACAGTTATGTTTTCTTATTTCTGCTCTTTGCATGTTCACAGCTGAAATAAAGCTGCCTCTTTGACTTCATCCTGTTGTGTTTGGGTCCAATTCTGCCTGCCACACAGCGCTACAGGACAAAGTCTAATATTTTTATCTTTTTAATGAATCTTTGGTCATATTTATCCAGGAAAACACAAACATGTAAAGGAGTCATCACAGGTCTCTGACCTCGTTGGTTCAGGTTCAGCACTGAAGTTTGGAGGGTAATCTTTGGACCCATCACTCCTTATAGACGGACAGCTGGATCCTGCAGACTGTGACCTCTGACCTCTGCAGACACAAACATGTTTTATTCAATGATCAATTCTCTGATAAAGTGATTGAAGCAGCTGTGATCACACAGACTGCAGATAATGCAGCTGTTTCCTGTCAGTAACAGTCCTCTTAGATTAGAGTTCAGCTTTTTACAGGAAAACAAATGTCCCTGAATGCAACAGTGAGACACAGTCTGCCTGTGTGGCTGTGATAGCTGCCGTTAGGAGCGCTCATGTGTTTGCAGTTAGACGAGGAGATGTTACCATCATGGACACGTTAACAAATCCTGCAGCATCACGTGGCACAAACACTTTGTGTTCCTGTCATCTGCAAGCAACAGGAAGTTCATTAATAAAGGCGGGATGGAGACGCGACTGTGATGGTTCTCCTTCATCCAGCTGTTACACACATCTGGGCTCACAGGACGAGCCTTTGTCTAATACAGCAGCTGCTCTCTGAACACTTTTCTGAAGAGGAGCTGCACAAACCTTTGTTTGCTTTCTAGAGCAGCGTATCAAAGTCAAACTACCCACTGCTAGCAGCTGTTTCTATCATAGTTTAGGATCCAGATGTGTGAGGTCTAGATTTACACCTCTGATTAAAATACATAGTTAAAAACAGCCAATTGTGTCCAAATGTGTCTTAAACCAGATAAACTGACAGTTACAGCTGAGCCTGTGTGTCCTTGGAGACACTGCTCTGCTACAGAGATGCATTTTAGAAACCAGGAAACATCAAAATCATTTAATCAGTGAGTTCTTGTTACTAACAGCTCACCTCTCTGCAGCAGAGACTTTAGAATCAATGAGGAAACCTCTAGACACATCACTCTGTAAGGACACAGAGCTGGGTGGAGGTCCAGGTTGGTCCCTGTGAACAATGATGGAGCAGTGATGTGAGTGCTGAGCTGTGACATGGAGAAGAGTCATGGACAGTTAGAGATGGTCATCTCACCTCTGAGCTTTGGTCTGGCTCTCATGTTCCCCACACAGAGTGCTTTTAGAGGGAGGGGCTCCCTCCTCTCTGTCCTCACACTGATCCATGCTGCTCAATTCACATCAGCTCACACACACTTTCTACCTTCACCTGCAGAGGAAACACAAATCATTCATGTGCACATCAACTGAGAGCTGCAGAGGTCGTGTCTGATGTGTTGGACTAACATCCATCTGAGACGCAGCTTTCATCAGTTCACTACAAAAAGTGTCAGAGCCGAGTTCAGCCTCCAAATCCTCCATTACTGTAGTCCTACAAAGCAGCAGGTCAAACATGGCTGCAGAGAGCAGCTTTATGTCAGTAACCATGTCCAGGACCGAGCTGACTGCTTACAGAGTTCATACTCTAACTGCTAGCTGCTCTGCTAGCTAAGCTAACTCAGTAACAGTGACTCTGACAGCAGTTACTGTGGAACAGCGGCCGAGCTCAGGACACATTCAGTGTGTTTAGTCTGAGTCCTGTGTTCAGATTCCTGCTGAATCCAGCAGGAATCTGAGCTCATCTCTGCACACAGAGCAGCTTCAGCTCTGGGATAAACTGCTCGCTTCACGTCCTTCTCAGCTCACAGACTCTCATCCTGATATTTTCCTTTAAAATCTGATGGTATAATTCATCTGAGTTTACACTTTATCTGCATAAATACAGAAAAACAGACCCAAACACCAGAAACCATCAGTTTCACCATGTAGAATATGTTGTTGTTTCCTTTTAATTCAGAGAAAAACTCTGATTTTGATTTTCTCTGTTCTCTTTGCTGCTGAGTCTCTATCTCATCTTCACTCTCAAACATTTAAACAGCAGCGAGTCTGCAGCTGAGGGAACACAAACTCAAACTATCGGAACAGGTTTGATCGTTTCTTGCCTGTATTAATTCGGTGATTCATTAAATGTATAACTGTTATAATCTGCTGCTGAGTGTCTTACGCTGATGAAAATGCAGAAAACACAGATCACGAACACCAGTTCAACCAATCACATTCATTCCACTTTGATCTGTGACAAACTGACACGTTCATCTCTGTTAAAGTGTTGCGTTAGACTGCTATATATTTTTGTGTTCTTTATGCTGTCGATTTTCATGTCTCTGGAATAGTTGGCAGCAATAAGGATGATTTTCTGTAAAATCATATTGATATGACCGTGAATTATTCGTAGATGAGCGTTAGATTAGTTTGATGGGTTAACTCAGAGAGCTGAAGATATGGTGGACATGCTGACCTCGCTCCGTGGTGTACAGGGCCGTTTACCCTCATGATTAATATTCACAATAAAAAAATGAGGCGAACATCATGAAGTCTGTGTGTGTTTCATAGTGTCGAACCACCTTTGTACAGTGAAACCTAACAGTTACTACATGACGGAAACACCAACGTTATTTCTTTTATGTGTTTATCAGGTCACGCTGATTATTGAACAAAAACCCAAACATCAGATGTTAATCGAATCTTTTTGCTCTCTCTCCTCCTTAAACATGTTTTTAATGTTAGTTATAATTCAGAATTGGTGACTGGAACACGTATGACACATACGAACATCAGGAAATAAAAACACGATAAATATAACCTCTGTAAATGAAGTCAGTGTGCAGCGGGGGTTATTACAGCTGTGTACCGGCCTGCGCTTTGTCGGTGGTAATAGCAGCTCGATTGCTTGCGAGGCGAGCGGGTCTGTCCCACGCTTTGCCGTGAGCAGGGTTCATACGCCCTTTTCAGGGTCAAATTCAAGCACTTTTTAAGCACTTTCAAGGTCCCTTTTCAAGATTTTTCCTGCACATCAGCCCCCCCGCCAAAAAAAAGAAAAAAAAGAATGCATGTTTCAACTCGCATTACCTCAGTAAGACCATGTGAAAATGAAAACAAATCATCCTAGGTGAACTTAAACAGCTTTGTTCAACTTTTGTTAAGAAATAAAAAAATGCACCACACCATACAGTGGAACCCCGACTTACAAATGCCCCATTTCACGAAAAATTCAAGTTACGAAGGCACTGAATGGCAATATTTGTGGCCGTGTTATGGCAAAATGCCCGAGTAACAAAATCCGCTGGCTCCGATTGGCTGAGCCTACCACGCCCACAATGCCTTCCGAATCATGTGACAACCCCTTGGTTTCCACACTTGCGCTTCGCTGTTCCACTTGAACGATGTATTGTTGTTCTAGTTAGCAATTAGCCTATCGTTCAGCATCGCCTCACTCAAAACGCGCAACTCAATTACGAAAGACCCTCGGGAATGAATTCATTTTGTAAGTCGGGGTTCAGAATGTAGAAGTTTAGAAAATGGAAACTCCAAACAGCTGACAGAGTTCATACGCCTTTGTCAGGGTCAAATTCAAGCAAGACCATGTGAAAATTAAAACACATCATCCTAGGTGAACTTAAACACCTTTGTTCCCCTTTTGTTAAGACATAGAAAAGTACACCACACAAAAATACTGCAAAAGGAAACGATCGCCTTATTTACATAGTGTATAAACTCTAAATGCCCATTTCACTTAAAAATTAAGATGTGAAAATGTGAACAAAAAAACAAAAGAAGAAATAAATAAGTCTGCTCATCAGATATTGATGCTTCTTTCTTGTGTGACAAGAATTTGGAGACAGATGTTTGTTTGTTTTTTAAGTTAATTCCCAATAAAACTGTTTTATTGCTAACTACCTTGCTGTCTGTATTATTGCTGAAGTCCTAAATGATCACTTTTAAAATGTTTGTGCTAATAACATCCTGTAAAGTCAGACAGGCATGGAGAACAGCACTGACTGGGAGGCTTTGAACACATCAAATAGTTCAATTCAACATAAGACTTTAAGAATGCACAAGCATCTACTTTAAAATCTATTTATTTTATCATCCATGATATTATTTTGTACAATTCCAATGTATTTTGTTCATCTCCCTTAAATAAACAGGCAGTCTTAAAGTATGAAATATTCATATACAAACACATATAAATGTGTGTACTGTCTCAGTGGCTGATAGTACCCCACAGGCCTCAGTGTGAGCTTGAAGACATTTATAATGTTTAAGTAGTTTAATGTGCAGGTGCTGACGATAAACACATTTTGAATGAAAGCCGGGGAACTTTGGTAGCACAGAAACAAGTGGCTATTCTTTGTGACCATATGGATCACTCATATTACCATTATTTCAAATACTCCAGAAAGCTGGTGTCCAGGGTGTAATTGGCCGTTTTTGACTACTTTTGATGTGGCCTCCATATTTCACCTTTAAAAAACTGTTTCTCTTGCCAATCTGTTATTTTCTCATTTTGACCAACTGTATCAGCACAATTTATCTAAATTCAGACAAAATTTAAAATACGAGTAGAAAGTGATATTTTTGACTGTAAAAACCACACACATGTTTAACGAATCATTTTCATAACTTGAAATGCAAATAGAGATTGTACACTTTTAAAAATACGCAAAAGTTTTGCAGACAACAAAATTATATTTACCTAAAAATGCAGCCAAGACGCTTTTTATGTAACTATTTCAAACTATTTACAGAACAATCAGGCGCAAGGCAGCCCAGGCGGGGAAATTTTGCTTTTACATTTTGCAACGCATTTTATTTCTCTATCTGATAAGAAAACTATTCAATCAGATAGTTGTTTGTGGTGAGCAATAATAAACAATGGATAATCCGTATACAAACAAATTCAAGCCTTTCTCCTCAACGGAGAGCCTCCCCCGATTGAACAACAACCCGTCAACAACATGCTGAACTGTGACTCTTCTTCCCTCTAAAGTCCTGGTGTTAACACTCACCCTGCATCAGCTTCACCTATTTTAAATTGTTTTTACTTTTCAAACCGACGGATCATTTGAAGCCAACCATCCAAAAACTGCTTCAGCTGTGTTTGATGTTTATGCTACAGCCTGTTTACCAATATAATCAATATCAGATATCAGAGCAACAGAAACCTCGGTGATCAGGGGCCCGTTCTTCGTACCGCGCTAAGTAAGTTAGCCGGATTTGATTGTTGACGATTTCGCGTGATCTTGGATCGTTCGGTTCCCCGAAGCTCATCCGGGACTTGCTGTCATAGCAACAGAGCCGTAAGCGTAAACCTGCTGGGGAGCAGGCTTACTTTATGTAAACAGGATTAGATCACGGCCACGCAGGTATGTCCGCTTCATTTATACGAAAGCAACAGCGATATTTTACCACTGTTTCACCATAAATAAATAACATCAATGTAACTAAAGGTAATGCAGCACTTGATCCATTTATTGATTTCACACAGATACATACAGGTCATTTCCTAAAAAAGGCAAGTGTACTATTAATCATTCTATTACATGTATGTGATTATTACAGATGTAATTCATATTTCAGAGTAGTAATTGTAAATTACTTCGTGTAATCAAGATGGGAGACCACAGCTAGAAAAGCGAAGGTGGATTTGGGAAGCCTGTCGCAGCCATGTCCTGTCCGTATACGCGAGCCACCCATTGCGGAAGGTGCAAGATTGATAAGGAGAGTCCTCAGAATTCAGCGTATATTGCGGGATAGACAGGATCCTTTAGCTCAGCGCGACAGTGTGCTCATAGAGAGATATCGATTTTCCCGTGAGGGTATTATTCACTTAACCAACTTGTTGACGAGGGGGTGCAGGACCACCACCTGTCTTTTTTTGCTCTGCCCTTTTCTTGGTTGCTGTTATAAACAAACAGATTATTCCAGGGTCTCTTTCCAAGAGACGAAAAGCAATATAAGTGATAAATATTACCATTCTGTAGAATATTCTTATATTTCACTTTTACTTGTTCCCATGTTCTAGTGGGTCCTGTTGTGGCTCTAATGTGAAAGGGGATATAATATAACATATTATAATATAATATAATGTAATATAATATTGGATAATATAGTGTGATATGATAAATCTACCCTACCGCCTACTGGTGTTGGCCAGAGGGGCCGATGGCGCGATATGGCAGCCTGGCTTCTGTCAGTCTGCCCCAGGGCAGCTGTGGCTACAACCGTAGCTGCCTCCACCAGTGTGTGAATGTGAGAGTGACTGAATAGTGCTATTGTAAAGCGCTTTGGGTGCCTTGAAAAGCGCTATATCAATCCACTCCATTATTATTGTTATTATTAAATTACTTACGAGTTTAATTTGTCAGCAACTTCCTGCCAGCCCTCTCTCCTTGCTTTTGCAGCCTTTGCAGTGTTCCCTTGCGTTCTGATTAAACTCTGAAACTCCTGAAATCCCTCACTCAAGAGTTCTTGCTCTGCTGCCGAAAAATACCGAGCCGAGCGCGCTCCGTCGACATTTTCGCCGACCAATCAGAGGGTTGCCGATCAATGTTTCCACTATCGATGCGTAGCCCCTTTTACGACACCCAGTGATGTCACATTACTGCGTCCAGCTGTACTAATCGTCAACAGCAGGTGTGTTCGGGGAACCGGATTAGCGAGCTCACGGTTAGCGCGATGGTTTGGTCTTGGATGTGTCATTTGATCTTGGATGTAGTGAGCGACATACGAAGAACGGGCCCCAGGACGCTGGGACTGAGAACAGGAAGTGGCTCAAACGTCACAGGTTCATAACGTCACCCTGAACTCCACTCACGGAGTTTCTGTCGCCATTGTAGTTTTTAAAGTCCCGTGATAAAGGCGGGTCTTTCTGTGAATCCGCACGCTCATTGGCTAATAGCTCGAGATTGACACATCGTTATCCAATGAGCGTGCGGGAACTTCCGACATAAAGTTGTTTCCTTTGAAAAACCAAAGTCTGATTATTTTTGCCTCCACTGACGGAGCCTGTTGTTCCCGCCACAGAGACACAGTAATGTCAGAGCGGTGTTAACACTCACCCTGCCTCAGCACAGCTCTCACTCTCCTCCTGCTCTCTCACACTAAACGGAGGCTCAGCTAAACTCACTTCCTCTCTACTTACAGGAAACCAGCGCTCAGAGGAGCCGACCGGCCTCACATTTCACCCACAGACACGAACAGCGTGGAATTATTTTATGTCATAAGAAGAAACATATTCATGTTAACACTCACCTGCCTCAGCTCCACCTTCCTCCTCCTGCTTTCACTTTCACTGCTGCTCCCTAAACACAGAGGATGCTGGGACTTGTAGTTGTTTCCTTCTGGTGCGGTCTTCCTCTTTGTTTGTGTTTGTGTTCAAGTTATTTCGATCATGTAAACATCAACAGAACACGTGAAGCCACACAGAGTTTGTATGTCGAGGTGGGTAGTGTTTCATCTTGTTCTCTCTATAAACTTCACAAGATGCTCGGTTGAACTTTCCCTCCAACCGGGGTAAACTTTTATTAAACTCTTAATAAACAGTCATGAGTCTCTGGTTCTCACCTTCCGGTGTTACACTCTCAAACCTCCGGGTGGAACACACAGGTAAATGCAATTCCCATTGCTACATCCCTTTTCTTTTACAAAGACAATGAACTATTCATAAATTGAGAACTCAGTTTGCAGCTGGAACAAAACTTAGACATGACATTTCTTTGTTAGACACAATTTTCTTCAAAAATAAAAAATTCTTTCTTCCACTTACTTTTTTAGCTTTCTTTCTATTTTCCTTTAGTATTACTTTTATTCATTTTTTCTGTTTTGTTTCTCTTTTCCTTATTTTTGTCTTTTTTTTTCCAAACAAGTAGACAGATCACAAAGCCATAACTCAAAATATTATCTCAGATGTTTTGCTCTGTTCCAGTAAACAAATCACAACATATCACTCACACATTACCCCTTAATTGCATACATAGTCCTTCAGATATCCAGGTTGTTGTACTACCCGTCCTGACCTGGGGCCCGTTCTTCGTACCTCGCTTACTACATCCAAGATCAAATGACACATCCAAGATCAAATCATCGCGCTAACTCTGAGCTCGCTATTCCGGTTCCCCGAACACACCTGTTGTTGACGATTAGTATAGCTGGATGAAGTAATGTGAGATCACTGGGTGGCCCAACAGGGGCTACGCATCGATAGTAGAAACATTGATCGGCAACCCTTTGATTGGTCGGCGAAAATGTCGAAGGAGCGCGCTCGGTATTTTTCGGCAGCAGAGCAAGAACTCTTGAGTGAGGGATTTTAGGAGTTTCAGAGTTTAATTAAAACGCAAGGGAACACTGCAAAGGCTGCAAAAGCAAGGAGAGAGGGCTGGCAGAAAGTTGCTGACAAATTAAACTCGTAAGTAATTTAATAATAACAATAATAATGGAGTGGATCTATATAGCGCTTTTCAAGGCACCCAAAGCGTTTTACAATGCCACTATTCAGTCACTCTCACATTCACACACTGGTGGAGGCAGCTACGGTTGTAGCCACAGCTGCCCTGGGGCAGACTGACAGAAGCCAGGCTGCCATATTGCGACATCGGCCCCTCTGGCCAACACCAGTAGGCGGTAGGGTAGATTTAACATATCACACTATATTATCCAATATTATATTACATTATATTATATTATAATATGTTATATTATATCCCCTTTCACATTAGAGCCACAACAGGACCCACTAGAACATGGGAACAAGTAAAAGTGAAATATAAGAATATTCTACAGAATGGTAATATTTATCACTTATATTGCTTTTAGTCTCTTGGAAAGAGACCCTGAAATAATCTGTTTGTTTGTTTATAACAGCAACCAAGAAAAGGGGCAGAGCAAAAAAAGACAGGTGGTGGACCTGCACCCCCTCGTCAACAAGTTGGTTAAGTGAATAATATCCTCACGGGAAAATCGATATCTCTCTATGAGCACACTGTCGCGCTGAGCTAAAGGATCCTGTCTGTCCCGCAATATACGCTGAATTCTGAGGACTCTCCTTATCAATCTTGCACCTTCCGCAATGGGTTGCTCGCGTATACGGACAGGACATGGCTGTGACAGGCTTCCCAAATCCACCTTCGCTTTTATAGCCGTGGTCTCCCATCTTGATTACACGAAGTAATTTGCAATTGCTACTCTGAAATATGAATTACATCTGTAATAATCAAATACATGTAATAGAATGTTAATAGTACATTTCCCTTTTTTAGGAAATGACCTGTATGTATCTGTGTGACATCAATAAAAGGATCAAGTGCTGCATTATCTTTAGTTACACTGATGTTATTTATTTATGGTAAAACAGTGGTAAAATATCGCTGTTGCTTTCGTATACATGAAGCGGACATACCTGAGTGGCCGCGATCTAATCCTGTTTACATAAAGTAAACCTGCTCCCGAGCAGGTTTACGCTTACGGCTCTGTTGTTATGACAGCAAGTCCCGGATGGGCTTCGAAGAACCGAACGATCCAGGATCACGCGAAATCGTCAACAGTCAAATCCGGCTAACTTACTTAGCGAGGTACGAAGAACGGGCCCCTGGTAGTGCTGTTTTGTGTGTTCTCTTTGCTCTGTGTAATGTTCTGTCCCTCAAGCTGGAGATGTGCTGACATGTCTTTTTTGACCTCAACAGCTCTCCTCAGATGGCGACGATTCCTTCTGAGGACTCTGCCGTTGTCCAACTCCACATCATAGGATCTGTTTCCCAGAGTGTTACACACTCTAGCCTTGGTCCATAAGTTGTGTGGTTCAAAAGGTTGGACTCGCACCAAGTCCCCTGGGTTTAATGTGTCCATGTCCTTCGCTGTCTTGTTGTAGTACTTTGTTTGTCTCTCTCTGTTTTTCATCAGTGCTAACTTGTTGTCAGTCACTTTGGGTTGCAACAATCTGTCTCCTATTGGGAGGAGTGTCCTCGTCCTCCTGCTTAACAGTCTCTGTGCAGGGCTGGTAGTTAAACCTTGGGTTGGGGTGTTTCTGTGGTCCAATAAGGCCAAATATGGATCCTGTCCAGCCAATTTTGCCTTTTTCATGAGTCGTTTGGCAGTTTTAACGGCAGACTCAGCTTTGCCGTTGCTCTGCGGATAGCCAGGTGATGAGGTATGGTGTCGAAATTCCCATTTCTGGCTGAAGTTGGCAAACTCTGTTGAGCTGTACTGGGGCCCTGTTAGAGATATTCTATTATCAAGTACTCAGATGCAATGAAATATCACTCAGACACTTAGAGCAGTTTTAAACGTGCACGGGTGAGAGACTCAGGGAGAGACTCACACACCATGGAGCAGCTCGCTGCCTTTATTTATACACAACAGGAAGCATACAAAAAAGGAAATATCATGCTTATCTTGTCAAGCAAGCAGGTGTGATTTCTCAAGAACTTTGTATTTTCTACAAGGTTGTTTCTTACTCTTGGGTGGCGGTTTCCTGCTGCTGACAATTAATGTGAAGGCAAACAGTTTCCGTTATAGAGTAGAGAGCCAGCAATTAAAATATGCAGCTGGTTGAGTACAAGAATATGTATCTGTTTGAGTACTAGACAGAAATATAAACACTCTTAGCTGATTATTATATGAATAATAAAACCTTTAAAAACAAAAATACTCTGACAGGCCCGTTGTCAGAAAAAACAATATTTGGGATTCCCTGACGTGCGAAATGAGCCTTTAGTTTCCTAATCACAGTACTCGACTTGGTATCAGGTAGATAATCTATCTCCCAAAAGTTGGAGTAATAATCAACAGTTATTAGGTAGTCCCTACCCTCAAAGTTGAATAAATCTGTCCCAACTTTGGTCCATGGTCTAGTGGTCGGCTCGTGTGGTTTTAGTGTCTCTTTCTGTTGTTTTGCATCCACAGACCGACATATGTCACATGCAGCGATGTACTTTTTGATGTGGTCGTTCATACCGTGCCAGTAGACGCAGTCTCTAGCTCTCCTGAGGCACCCTTCTGTGCCGATGTGTGTTGAGTGAATTCGCTGGGTTATATCTGCCTGCAGTGCTTCTGGAATCACCACTCTCTCTCCCTTGAAGACCAATCCATCCTGTGTGCTCAGTTCATCCTGCAAAGATTGGAACTGAGTTATTTCAACAGGTACATCTTTCTTACAGGCTGGCCACCCCTTTTGTGTTGTTTTTATCAGCGTTTGTAGTGTGTGGTCGGTTCTTGTCCCTGCTCGTATTCTGTCCATGCTTTCTGTTGAAACAGGTACATAGTCCACCATGTTGACACATTCTGTCTCCAACTCCGTCTGGCTTTTGATGCCATCCTGCAGGTAGGCCCTACTCAGCGTATCAGCAAGTAGCATGTCGCGGCCTGGAATATATGTTATGGTTATATCATATTTTTGCAGCCTTAATAACATCCTTTGTAGTCTCTTAGGTGAATGTAACAGTGGCTTTTTAATAATGTTCTCGTGTGGCTTGTGGTCTGATTGCACTCTCACAAGACGACCATATGTATATTGGTGGAATTTCTCCATCCCAAACACAATAGCTAAACATTCCTTTTCAATTTGTGCATAACCTCTTTCAGTGAGCGTCAGTGCACGACTTGCAAATGCCACTGGTTTTCCATGTTGAGTCAGAGCTGCTCCCAGTCCTGTCTCGCTGGCATCACACTGCAGCGTCAGCTCTTCTTCAGGGCTGTAATATTTCAAAACTGGGACTTGTGTTAGTTTTTCTTTCAGTCTTTTAAATGCATCTTCCTGCACGTCTGTCCACTCCCATAGGCTGTCTCTGTGCGTCAGTTGTCTGAGAGGCTCACAGTCGTCTGACAGATGCTTGTAAAACTTTGATAAATAGTTGACCATTCCAACTAGTCTCTGCACCCCTTTTATGTCAGTTGGTGCTGGCATCTCTGTGATGGCCCGTACCTTCTCTGGGTCAGCTCTCAGCCCCTCTGCTGTGAGTAGATGTCCGATGTATGGTACTTCCCAGAGGTGTGGACTCGAGTCACATGACTTGGACTCGAGTCAGACTCGAGTCATTAATTTTATGACTTTAGACTTGACTTGAAAAAATGTTCTAAGACTTGTGACTTGACTTGGACTTTTACACCAATGACTTGGGACTTGAATTGGACTTGAACCGGTTTACTTGAAAAGACTTGATATTTTACCCCAAATATAAAATTTAACATGCATATTATATGGAGATTGAAAATGTGACGTCATTCACGGGTAGAACCGCAAAGGATTCTGGGAACTCCTGGCAAGCGGTACTAGCGCACGCAGGCTTTCAATTAAAATCAGTTATACAGCGATAAAAAGAAACACAAAAATGTCAAGAAGCTGTTGTATTATTGACTGCAATAGCCGGTCGCATGACAGCCACGGGAAGCCGACGGGTAAAGAGATCGGTTGTTATCGGATTACGTC
Source organism: Rhamphochromis longiceps (assembly GCF_057381845.1). Classification (NCBI taxonomy): domain Eukaryota; kingdom Metazoa; phylum Chordata; class Actinopteri; order Cichliformes; family Cichlidae; genus Rhamphochromis; species Rhamphochromis longiceps. The sequence continues at coordinate 68,936,218 of NC_140559.1, read as the reverse complement.
GTTGAAGAGAAATTGTTCGAGCCATGTTTCCGAAGTAACAAAGAGGCGACTGGATTGCAGCCATTCAAAGATCAAATATAACGTCCTAGAACACTCCAGCTCACAGGTTAGTCTGCTCCAAGCATTTACACAAAGGTCAGTCTGCTGTTGTAGTTAATGCGTCATTTTTCTTAACATAATTGGTGATATAGGTTACAAGCAAGTCTGGCGCTGAACAGAAATTGTCGCGCTATGCTCCTTTATTTATTGTGCATAAATAGTAAATTGTCCTGACACAATATTGCGTTTCGCTTCTGTTATTATGGTACACTGACAAAAACACATACTTTTATTCACAGGATAAAACAGGTTTTTTGTATCACTAATTGTCCAGTACGATTACAGCATACAATATTATTGTCACTGCTACATTTCTGTGATGCTACCAGAAATTATTTCCACTACTAATTAATTACCGTTGAGCTCAAAGGTTATATTAATAAACGGTTAACGAATGTGTATTTATGAAGACGATTTGTGAGACTGGTAAACTTATGATACGTACGATGGTCTTTACTTTCTACACGGTGCATTTCAAGGTCCTGCACCCATCCGTCGGTAAACTGTACCTGGGCTTGTTGCAGTGACCGGAAGTTACTAAACTTCATGAGTGTATGCACTCACTCCAAGAACCGTATAATTATAAATATGCATATAAATATGCTAAGATGAGATAGCTGACTTCATCTAACTAGCAAATGTTTTCCAGGCTACGTTGGTGATACAGTTTTTTTTAATGTGTATGATATTTTTGTCATGCGATTTTAAAGCTGGTCCTACAACCGCATCCAAGAATAACATGCAGCTTATCTCAGAACTGTCGGTGAAAATTATTCTTGGAGCTAGGTTTAATTGAGCTGCATTTTAAAGAGGTGCAATTTCACAATTTGTGTATATTTTCTAAGTTCACTATTTTGTATGTGTTGAGAAAAACACAGATTTTAAAATTACATGGTCTAATATTTACATTTAGCATAACTGCAACATTATTTTTTCGTTTGTTTTTTTTAAAGACTCGAAAGGACTTGAAATTCAAAGTTTCAGACTTGTGACTTGACTCGGACTTTTACACCAGTGACTTGAGACTCGACTCTGACTTGCCTGACATTACTTGAGACTTGACTTGAGACTTGAGGATAAAGACTTGAGACTTACTTGAGACTTGCAAAACAATGACTTGGTCCCACCTCTGGTACTTCCTGTCTTCTAAGCTTGAGTTTTTCCACATTTAATTTGATGTTTCTCTCTCTGCAGCGTTCCAGGAAAAGTCTCAGGTTTCTGTCATGATCCATTTCTGCCAACTCAGTCATCTCTCCTTTTCCAGTGATCAGGATGTCATCAGCAATGATGTATGTGCCTGGCAGGTTCTCTAACGCTTGCATCAGTTTGCGCTGAAAGACCTCTGGCGCTGGGCTGATCCCCATCGGCATTCTCAGCCAACGAAAGTGACCCAATGGTGTTGCGAATGTCGTCAGATGGCTTGACTCTTCTGTAAGCTTCACATGCCAAAAGCCATGTTTCACGTCACAAACTGTGAAAACTTTCGCTTTTGACACATCTGGCAAGATGTCATCTATTGTTGGTAACGGGAAGTGACTACGCTTCAAAGCTTTGTTGAGCGGTCTTGGGTCAATACATATCCTGGGCTTGCCATTTGGCTTCTGCACTGTCACCATCCCACTGATCCAATCAGTACTACCTTCTGAAAGAAATCTCCGTCCCGGGTTTCTCCGTGGATCGGGTTTCCTCCAAGGCGTGAGCACCGATAAGCAGAGTTTTGTCCTTTCCTTATAAGATTCCTAATTATTCAAAGTAACACTCAGGTATGCCGTTCAGCAGGTTAGTTACGACGTCGGGAGCAGTTAGGAGAACAAAATGATACAGAGACTGTTCAGGTTGCTCTCCCACAATCAACTCAAAGGTTTATTCAGTATACAACAGTTTATATAGAGGAAAAAAAGGTTCGTGTGTCAGCAGGTTCTCAGTTCAAACCGGTACAGACCAAATAAGGAAACGTCTTCCTGCCTTCTGAGCAAAGAAGTATCCTTTGTGTAGTTTATCAGTTCAGCTACAATTTATGATCATTCCAGCAAAATACACTCCTAGACATAGAATACAGAGTTCTTTCATTAGTGAATTCTGAAACAAACCACCTGGCCTTTAACAAGCTTTTTCTAGGAGATAAAGAAGGGAAGATGGGAGTAAGGGAGTGATCTCTGTGGTGTTTTCGACCTTGGGGTACCAGCCTGTGAGTCTTACACATCAATTCTTAGGTTACAGAGAAAGAGAAAAACAACTAGTAAATGGGCCTTATTGAGTAACAGTTTTCCTGTATAATATCACTATAAAACAATATCCTGTAAATGCTAACCGTAGTATCAAAATATCACAACACCTTCCACTGATGCTATTATTTGTCTGTCTGCAAGGCTCATCAGTTCCTCTTTCAGTGGTTTCATCATCGACACTGGGACTCTGCGTTTTGGCAGTTTGACGGGCTGCACTGTTGTGTCGATTTCCAGCTCATATTCACCTTGCAAACATCCATCTCCTGTAAACACATCCTGAAACTCTGTCTTTATCTCTTGCAACAACCATGCGTTTTTCTCTGATGGAGCTGTTGTCACTGAGCTGTCCAAAGCACAGATGTTATCATATTTAACTTGTATTAGCTTAATCGCTTCACTAGCTGTTCTCCCAAGTAGAGGTGTTTTACAGTCCTCCTCTACCACTTGGAACTCGACTCTGTACTTTTTGTTGTTTCTTGGGTTTGTCAGCTTGACCTTACACTTTCCTAATGGACACAGCCTTGACTTATTGTACATCACAAGAACCTTGTCTGTGTGCTCCATTTTGATGTTAGGGTTCAACAAGTTGATGGGAATAACGTTGCAGGTTGCACCACAGTCAACTTGAAACTTGACCAGGCTGTTGCCAATCATCATGCCTGCAAACAGCTGCTCTCGTTTTTTCATGTCTGATTCTTTGATCTGGTTCACTTCTACTGCAGTCTGTGTCATAGCTGTGACAGTCATTATGTCCTCACAGGAATCCGAGTCCTGCTCGGATTCAATCCATCCATCGTAGACGCCGCTGCGCTCTTCTCGTCAGCGTCTCACCTGCTGTCCTGAGCCGTTAGCACCTCCGAGGCTAACTAGCCTAGCTGGACGCGTCGATAATGTCCGCTCAATCTGTTGTCTTCAAAGCGCGGTGTGGATCACTCTAGACCCCGCTGCCACCATGTTTCATCTTGTTCTCTCTATAAACTTCACAAGATGCTCGGTTGAACTTTCCCTCCAACCGGGGTAAACTTTTATTAAACTCTTAATAAACAGTCATAAGTCTCTGGTTCTCACCTTCCGGTGTTACACTCTCAAACCTCCGGGTGGAACACACAGGTAAATGCAATTCCCATTGCTACAGGTAGGAGGGTTTGGGGGTTTGGGGAGGGGTCAGAGGGAAGAGGTCTCTCAGTCTGGACATTCCACATTGATGGCACAAGAGCATCTGGCTGCAGCCAGATTGTATATTCTACAGCAGGGGTGTCAAACTCAAATACACAGTGGGCCAAAATTCAAAACTGGAACTAAGTCGCGGGCTAACATTAATATTTATTGAAAAAAAAAATCTTCCTCCAGATATAAGAATGGACTCAAACACGTTTTGCTGAAAAACTGAATATGGAACAAGCAAAGCTTAATACTAAACGGTATATACATTAGCTGTATAATACCAGTAGGCCAGCTCTAATACTAATTTGACATGGCTTAGGGCCAGAGCTTGACACCTATGTTCTACAGTCAATGCTGCAGTCACAAGGGAGCGCCATATTGCGACCGCCACACTAACCAGAAACACGTGACCTCCACAGTAACCGGAAACACGTCACTTCAGTTAAATCGACTTTGACAGCGAAAACTAAATTGCATTTTTGTTACTATTGATGCTGCTGATAAATAAATTTGATTCTAAGTGTTTTTTTTTTAACAATCTGGGGTCATTAAAAAAATCACCATCCCTTCAGCTTGTTCGTAGCCAAAAGTGTCCATGTGTTATGTTTTTGTTTCTTTGCTACTTTTTCTGCATAAAGTTTTTTCATAAATATAAAATAGTCATTACTGTTTACATTTTTAATCCTTCAAACACCCTTTTCTAGTACAATGCACTTGTTTGAAGACAACCTCAAAACTCACCATTTCATATATCAGCAGTGCTACTGGAAATTTTTGTACAGCGGTCCCTCACTGTAACGCGGTTCACCTTTCGCGGACTCGCTGTTTCGCTGATTTTTTTCTCTCTTTAACAGCACATTGTGTTGTGCGTTCTGATTGCTGTAGACCATTGTCAATCAATCTAGTGCCGCGTATTTTTGTTTTAATTATTTAAAATTTTAACTGAAAATTTATGCGAAGTAACGGTGCTGTTAATGGACTACTTGCACTAACACTTCCGCGTTCTATGTAGTCCTGCTCCAGTGCTTCCGGTGCGGTTAAACCATGGCGACGTTCTACACTCGCTGCTTACAAGAGCTCCCAAAATTGAACATCACCGATGTTCATCGGATTTGCAGAGTGACGACTACCCCCGCCAGCAAATTAGATAAAGGATTTAAGTTATATGCTGCATCTTATATACACAACTACGTAGGTAAGAAAACGTAAATTAACCGACAAAGAAACGCTAGCTAACGTCAAATGCAAACACTACGTTACTCCGCTATGTCCTTCATTTGATGTCAGTTCTCTACATTACATGTTTTCTTAAACGGTGTTTTATGTCGTCCTAAACTATAGTTGAGGTTTTCTTAACTAATGTCACTTTTGTAGTTAGACACTGTTATAATGGCGTTAGGTAGTTGGCTAACTATGGAGGTAGTTAACTACCTAATGCTACTCTTGCTAAGTGTAAAATATATATGTTTAAGACATGCTGAAATGAGTAATACAGAAATAATGCTAATGGTACTTGTATCTTTATTCAGTGTCCAATAAAGACAGGTTGTCAGGGGAGGTCGGTGTGAGAGCCCTGTGCTACAGGTCGATGAGGAAGAGTGAGGCACCACACAGACTAAGTGTAGGCAGGAAGCTGTGTAAAGTTGTTAATCCCCGTTCAGTGGGGTTCAGTTCATTTAAGCATTAGTTAAGTTCATTCCTAAAGGCCCATCAACTTGAATGTTTTCCTTGTCTCCCTGCTTTATCACTCCTAATTTGACTAGTCAGATAGTTAAATCAACGTGTGTTTGGGTGATCAGAAACATTTGACAACAAGTTAATACTGCAAATATACACAATCTAAGTTATTACAGTTATCAAGGATGGTTAAGTTGTTTTAATAGGGAGAGAAGGAAACACTAAGCATTCAGGAGGGTGCGTAACCATAACACTGAACTATGTTCCTGTTCAGCTCTTCCATGAAGATGTTACATTTTTAATTTTCGTTCTTTCTTCTTAGATTAAGCTTCTGGATTCATCGCCGGTGATACTGACACATAGCCAGTGCTCCTGTGTGGCAGGCGCTGTTATGTGCAATCACACAGTGGCACTGCTCTTCCAAACAGCACACTACTCACAACTCAGAGTGCCGGTTGTCCCCCCTGTGCATAGCTGCACGGAATCTGAACAGCAATGGCACAAGCCACGGACAGTGGTAATTTAAATGAGGTTAAAGTTTTTGAATTAGTCCATGTTTACATATGAACAGCAACACCATCCATAGTAAATGTGTCTTCTGTTAGGGTGTGAGGCCAGGACCCATCAACTCCATGATCTTCACTAAGCCGGTACCAAATAGAATGGCCCAGACTGGAGTACGGTAATTAGATTTGTAAAATTTGGTTTCACGTGTTACAAATGTATGTTGCTATTTTTTTCATACATACATGTGTCAGAATAGGTATTAATTTACATACAACATTACACTTTCTGAAGACTGCTAACTCAGTCATGTACATATACATCCCAGTCTCTAACTTATGCACCACTGTTTTACACCTTTTAGTTTTTAGTTTAGTTGTTGTTCAGTATAACAACCTTCTTCCTTACATTATTGTCATTGATGTTTTCTTTAGGAGTGGCTTCTACAGAGGCATGGTGGGTCCGTTACCAGATCCCTGCTTGTTCAGAATAATGGAGGCATATGCAAAATTTAATATTGAGGACAGGCCACTTGTGACCACAATGAACATGAGACCTGACAAGCCCCTTGTGGAAAGTGCCTTTGGGCTGGTGCAGGAGGGCAGTGTTCTGTCATATCAGCAGCCGGTTTTGACAACCCGGTACATCACACTACACCGCGATGCACCACCAATACCGCACTTGCCTCTGGAGGGGTATGACATCTTGCCATCAGATTGTGTGTTTGTGTGCTCAGAAGAAGAGCTTCTGCATCTGAAAAGCTTGTCTGTAACTCTGGAAATGGCTCACAAAATAGAGGAAGCTACACGTGAGCAAAGCTCTTCGTCTGAGTGGCATCAGCTCCGCAGGCCCAGAGTGACTGCCTCTAGGTTTCGGGAGGTGTGTCACATCAGAGGCCAGAGCTCGGCCGAGTCACTAGCAGAGCGTATATTGAAGGGAACAAGGCAGACAGCAGACATGAGGAGAGGAACTGAGATGGAGCCTGCAATAGCAGCAGAGTATAGTAGGCTAATGAATGTTAACTACTCACCCTGTGGTCTGGTCATTCACCCCATTGCCCCCTGGCTTGCTGCATCTCCTGATGGTGTTGTTTTTGACCCCAATGAATACCCCCAGTTTGGCTTCGTCGAATTCAAATGTCCCAATGTACAAAACTTTATTGACTGCAAATATGTGCAGATGGAATGTGGTACCCCTAAAATAAAAAAGAGCCACGCATATTACTGGCAAGTGCAAGGACAACTGCTCATCAGTGGGATGCAGTGGTGTGACTTTGTTGTGTGGGCACAAGAGGACTACCTAGTGCAAAGAATATACATGGATACAGATGTGCACAATGCAATCAGAGAAAAGGCAGACTATTTCTTTTTTTACATATATATGCCAAGATACCTGTGTTTGAAAAAATGAACAGTGAAAACATAGCAAAAAGAAAAACAGATCCTTCAGGCTGGCTGGAACAAAATAACTGATGTTTTATTTTCAATATATTTCATGAATTATTTTGTTGTTACATGTTACCTTTATGTGACATCAATGAACTGTTATTTAAGCAATGGCATCAATTTAATTTTTAAAAACACACATTAAAACGTTGAATTTGTGCAGAACTTATTTACATGGTAAGTATTTAAAACTCCATGCCTAGCATACTGATATACATTTAGACAATAACACAACTGAACTGTAGAAAATGACAAATGGTATTTTTGATGTTCCAAAAGCTCAATGTCACTTATGATTTTAAAACGATTTAGTGATTTACTTTATAATTTTGATAAACAGTTTTGTTGAATCTGAATAGTAATATAGTATTATAATTAAACAGTATTATTAACATTAAACATTTGCAATGAATTTGAATTATCAATAACTGAAACTCAACTATCAGCACTCAAGTACCAGTTCTGTAATCAAGTATTGTCAGCTGAGAAGGAAGAAATGCAACTGTAGTGGCCTCAGCTGCAGGTCATTTTCCATAAGTTACTTGTACTGGCACTGGTGTCTTGGGAAAAATCCATCTTGTCTCACTTAACCCATTTTTTAACTAATGCTGTGTTCTGGTAATTTGACAGCATACATGCCACTGCAAACAGTTGGTTGATATTATAAACATGTGACATGGTAATGATGCTATCAAAAAGTTTGTTCTGTTTGATCCTCCTAATGACTCGCTCCACATGTACCCTGAGTCTGGCTATGGCCTGCGTCTCCTTAACCTGGTATGCTGGCATCTGCTTCTGCTTAGATAGAAAAGGTGGGCAGTACACTTTGCATTTACAACAATCAGTGATTAGGAAGCCCTTATCTACCATCACTGCCATGTCTTCAGTCAACTTCTCAGCAATGCCTGATTGTTTGAATAGTTCCTTGTCACTAACCGAACCAGCATACAGATTAGAGATGAATGTCACTGGACCATGTGGAGCTATGCCAACCAGGGCTTTCATCGTACAGTGGGATTTGTACGAAGAGTACATTTCACTTTGGAGAAGTGGTGAGGATGGTGTCTGACACCTCAGCTCTGTACAGTCAAGGATCATCTGGGTGTCTGAGAAATCTTTGAATTCCTCAGGGAGGTAAGCTTGCACTTCTTCACGTGTAAGCCAGATGCACTGAGACCCCAGTGCAGTGGCAAGAAAATTTGTCCATGTTGCAATAATGCGGCTCACTGTGGACTGGTGTATGTTAAATCGGTGTGCCAGGTCCCTCTCCTTCAAACCAACTGACAGGAAAACCAGGAAAAGAAAAAACTCATCAATTGGCTGTAGCAGCTGCCTCTGGAAGGTGAAAACAAAAGGGAAAATGTTACTCCTTAAGCTATGAACTAGTAAAATTATTCTTTTCTTGGCTAAATGTTTTGTAATGGTTAGGGATACCATACTGTACCATGGGGTAAACAATGAGGTGCTGTAGTGCACAGGTGTATGTATGTAAAGGATACTGAGTCTAGCATACATACACCTGTGTATGTATGCTACTGTACATAATGTAATGTTATTGTACATAAATACAATAACATTACACCTCTAGTTCTAACTACCAACAAACCCATAACCTACTGTTGATGTGCGTGCAGGTGTCAACACTTCTTCGTTCCGATTGGCAGCTGACTTGGCTCTTGAAACCCGGATCATTTTATAGCTGCAAGGCTCAATCAAAAACCAAAATGCCATCAAATGAGCATAGCTTGGAAATCTATTCACGAGAGAGACATACATCATGTCAATCATTAATTAACATTACACACTGACATAAAAATAATGTGAACTGTGACAAATATGCTAATGGTATGCTGTATAAAATAGTCTGATTAAGAGTATTTGGTGTTGTATTTTACCTGTAGCATTAGGATATCGTTTAAATACTAAAGCATCTACATAAAACATACAATCAGCAGAGAAAAAGTAAATATCTATTTTGTTTTCATTAAGACTGGAAAAACTTTCGAAATTTAACTGATGGTGACCTTGGTATATTTTAAACAGTTAGCTTGAATAGAACTTAGATGTACCTGGTGTAGAATCGGATGTCACTGTCGGAGCCAGCAAAACGCTGTAACCCAAATTCTCGCTGGACACGTAACTCCTGTATTTCCTTCCTCAGAGTCTCCACGTCTTTGGACAGGTCTTCTGCAGCTGATGCAGATATGTCCAATGCAGACGGCTCAGGGACTGAGCAGTAGTCATGATCTCTTGTAAGACTGTGCTCTTCTTGATCGTCAGGAGGAACTAGTTCAGGGCGTCGCTCCGTTCTCTCCCAAACACTACGCCGCGGTGGTTCAACTTTATAGCCATTCCACTCAAAAAGTGTTGGTACAGCACCTTTAATAAGCCTCCTTCGACCATCGAGGGTTGTTGGCTCTATGAGTTGATCACTGGCAAAGTGTCTGCAGCAGACCCTGGTGTGAGAGGTAATCGTGAAATGATCCCGGCGTATGTTTAACAGCCATTGTCTTCTCAAGTCGGAATGGGTCGGAAAGGCATGAAAACTTAGTATGCCGTTAAATTTGGCTGAAGCTGAACAAAGTGGGACACAGCAATGCTCGGAGTATTTCTTCTCCTGTTTTTGAAAATGTTCTGTTTTAAATACTTTCCTTTTTATACTCATTCTGAAGCGACATTAGCATAGCTACCGATAGATAAGCAAACGTACCGGAAACGCACAAGCGGTACTATTTGGAAACGGAAATACGTCACATGCCCTAGTGCAAGTAGTCTATTAGATGATCTATACAAGAAAAAGGCTCATGGAGCTTACATTAGAGCTCGTGCAAAATGGATAGAAGAAGGTGAAAAAGTGCTTCATATTTCTACAATTTGGAGAAACGGAGGCAAGAAAAGAAATCTATTAATACAATAATCATAAATGGGGAGGAATGCACAAATCATAAGACTATAGCGGAAGAAAAACATAAATTTTACTCAAATTTATACTCCTCAAAATATTTAATTACTGATTCATTAAGTTTTTGTGATCAGACTGAACCTTATACTCCAAAAATCGATTCTGTATTCAGAGAAATTTGTGATTCTGATATATCACTGGATGACTGAGATCAAGCCTTAAACAAACTGAAAATGACAAAGCTGTTAGAACAGCTTTGAAATTCACATGAGTTGTTCGCACTACAGTAAAAACCACCATCACTTCATGCGGAGACCCCTTCGGCGCCAGCTGCGGTCTCAAGGCTGGAGCTGAACAACAACACCCTGATAACGACTGTGTTGAGACTGTTCTTCCCATTCTATGCAAGGCCACCTGGGTTGGCTGGAAGACTGTTTACTTAGCCTGGCAGGGCGAAGGACACTGTCTCAGCTGAACTCTGGACATTCATGTGCTATGTGCAGAGGTGTTTTTTTTTCTGTTCTCAAACTGATCTCCCTGTTGGAGCTCAGTCTGGGGGAGTTATTTTTTTCTCCTTATCTTTCCCCATGTTGGGCTTTTCCATGTTATACCCCTCTGACCTGTCTTCCCCATGTGATGTTTGTGTAATGTATGTAGGGTCGGATGGGTAAGACGGCACTGGCACGGCTGGCAGCCTTAACCCAATTTCCCTCGGGATGAATACAGTACAATCAATCAATCAATCAATCAATCAATCAATCAAAGCTCCTGGTCAGGGCGGCTTGACTGCAATCTTTTATAAATTCTTCTGGAAAAAAATAAAATAATTTTTCTTCAAAACTATTAATGAAATCATTAGTAATGAAATGTTAGCAACGACAATGAAACAGGGTCTTATCTCCCTTATTCCCAAACCTGGTAAAGATAAAAGACTAATCGATAATCTACGACCAATAATATTAGATTGGTTGTAGATCTACTGGATTCTAATCACTTAATTGAAGATGATGGTGTGATTCTTTTTTTAGACTTTTATAAGGCATTTGATATGGTCGAACATCCTTTTATTTTAAAAGCTCTACCCTATTTTGGTTTTGGTAAACAAAACTTCATAGATTTCATTTCTTTATTATACTCTGACTCAATAGTTCTGTTTCTTTACCTTTTGGAACATCTAAACGCTTTAATGTTAGACGAGGAATCGTCAGTTTTTATAGAACATGAATGAAATTTCACTTTTCTCAAAGGCTTCTGGTTTGTACCTGAATATTAGAAAATGCAAATTATTAACTATTCGTGATTGTGACCTAGTAGCTCTCTTAACATAGCTGTTAAAACTGACATTAAATATTTGGGTATTAAAATGTCAAAGAACACAAATAATAGAGAAAATCTACATTTTGAGCAAATTACCCAGAAATCAAAAAGATTACAGGCTACAAAGACACCTCTCCATCTTTGGACGTGTCTTGCTTACTAAAACAGAAGGTATCTCTGGATTGATTTATCCATCACAATGTTTATATGTTTCCAATAGTCTAATCAATAATATAAATCAAATTAATTTCAATTACATTTGGAGAAACAAGCAACATTATGTTAGGAAGAATGATATAGTGAAGTCATTTGAAGAAGGAGGTTTGAATGCGATTGATTTTGAAGCAATGATGGTTCCATCAAACTCAAATGGTTGCAATCTTTCATAAATAATTCAAACAGTATTTGGTTTTATTTTCCCAAAGTAATTTTGGAGAAGCTGGGTGGCATTGAATTTCTTATAAAGTGCGACTTTGAAATTTCCAAATTAAATTATCCAATTTTCACAAACAGGTTCTCCAGTACTGGAAAATGATACACAAGCATATTTTTTCTCCACATACAAATTCGATTTGGAACAACAGATGTATACGATAAAAGAAAATCCATCTTTTATAAGGATTGGATGGATCATGGCATTTGGACGGTTTTACACCTTTTAGACAATGACGGAAATGTGTTAACATATAACAAATTCATAGATAATTATGGCATATCATGTACTCAGAGTAAATTCATTAAAGTTGTGAAAGCAATTCCCCCTGCAATGATTCAGATGTCTTCCCCCGACTGAACAACAACCCGTCAACAACATGCTGAGCTGTGACTCTTCTTCCCTCTAAAGTCCTGGTGTTAACACTCACCCTGCATCAGCTTCACCTTTTTAAATTGTTTTTACTTTTCAAACCGACGGATCATTTGAAGCCAACCATCCAAAAACTGCTTCAGCTGTGTTTGATGTTTATGCTACAGCCTGTTTACCAATATAATCAATATCAGATATCAGAGCAACAGAAACCTCGGTGATCAGGACGCTGGGACTGAGAACGGGAAGTGGCTCAAACATCACAGTTTCATAACGTCACCCTGAACTCCACTCACGGAGTTTCTGTCGCCATTGTAGTTTTTAAAGTCCCGTGATAAAGGCGGGTCTTTCTGTGAATCCGCACGCTCATTGGCTAATAGCTCGAGATTGACACCTCGTTATCCAATGAGCGTGCGGGAACTTCCGACATAAAGTTGTTTCCTTTGAAAAACCAAAGTCTGATTATTTTTGCCTCCACTGACGGAGCCTGTTGTTCCCGCCACAGAGACACAGTAATGTCAGAGCGGTGTTAACACTCACCCTGCCTCAGCACAGCTCTCACTCTCCTCCTGCTCTCTCACACTAAACGGAGGCTCAGCTAAACTCACTTCCTCTACTTACAGGAAACCAGCGCTCAGAGGAGCCGACCGGCCTCACATTTCACCCACAGACACGAACAGCGTGGAATTATTTTATGTCATAAGAAGAAACATATTCATGTTAACACTCACCTGCCTCAGCTCCACCTTCCTCCTCCTGCTGCTCTGAACGGAGGCTCAATACTTTCACTTTCACTGCTGCTCCCTAAACACAGAGGATGCTGGGACTTGTAGTTGTTTCCTTCCGGTGCGGTCTTCCTCTTTGTTTGTTTGTGTTTGTGTTCAAGATATTTCGATCATGTAAACATCAACAGAACACGTGAAGCCACACAGAGTTTGTATGTCGAGGTGGGTAGGAGGGTTTGAGGGTTTGGGGAGGGGTCAGAGGGAAGAGGTCTCTCAGTCTTGACAATCCACATTGATGGCATTGCATCTTTCAGCGTGTTTGTGGGTCGATTTGGATGCTCCAGGTGTGAGAGCAGCCACTCAGCCTCTACTGCAGATGTGTGTCACAAGTTCATCTGGAAGTAGGCTATGGCACTTGGCCACAGGTGGCAGCAGTGGACTGGCCTCCATGTGAGACTGCTCCAGCTGCTATGTGATAGTCCAGCTGCAAACTGAAGATCATATGCAAGTTTTGGAAATTAAACTGTACAATATAAAGCGCCTTCAGGCGACTGTTGTTGTGATTTGGTGCTATGTAAATAAAAATGAATTGAAATTCACAATATTCTTAACTTAGCTTTAAAACCAACCCAATCTCTCCTCCACACTCACAAACAAAGACAAACCAACTGACACATCTGAGTCCCTCACTTTCTTCAATCCACTCACTCTCACAAGCTCCACTTAGTCACACTGGCTCTGTTTATTACTAATTACTATTGTCTCCCCAGAAACACTTCAGTTTTCTTTTTTCCTATTTGTGTTTTCGTTTTTTGTATTTGTGTTTTCTTTTTTCCTATTTCAGTTGTGTTTTTTGTGCTTTTGCAGCGTTTTTTTTTATTGCTGGTGTTTTCTTAAGTTGCAGTCCATTTGGCCTCTCAGGGCCACCGTAGATAAGGGCCAAAAATAAATGCATAACATCATTTCAAATCAGTTTAAAGGTTTATTTGCAAGACACAAAAACAGAAAAAATTAAAAGTTACAAATGTATTGTGTGTTTGAGGAAACCTCACAAATGTCACAGATGAAATATTTGGTGTTTATTTGCTGGTTTGTCGGTAGCAGCTCCTTCAAAGTAAGTCTACCACACATCTGTTTGACCAACACCAGTTGATTTGGATCACCGGTCCAAACAATTTGAACCATTGTTGTGTTTCCTTTTGTGTTGAGTTTGACTGATATTTGCTGGATAGCAAATGTTTTAAAGCTATGCAACCTTTATCTGCACATAGCAGTTAAACTGTTTAGATCAATCTTTATTGATAATATACATTATTTATTTATGAATTACTGTGTACACAAGAATAAGTTAATGTATTAAGATAAACTGGCTGAAAGTTTTGTATTATTCTTGTGATTTTTTTTATTGGCCCTGTTTATTTACAGGCCAGGTGACCCTTTAGGGGTTTAAAATGCTGAGCCAATGAACGGCTGGGAGCAGGAATCTTTCTTCACTGAAGCTTCCACTTCCACGGGTCTGGTAGGAAGTTGTCCAAGCCAACAAAACAAACAGACAAAAAATCCATCTATCAATCACCTGGATCACCTGTTGAGAAAGAAAAAAGAGAAAACAAGCAAACAAAAGAGAGCAATATAATAAACAACAGCATCGCGATGATCTATGTGAATATAACTGTAAATACTAAATATTGAATATTATTGTGCAGCACGTAAGATCGACAGCGCACAGTGTGCTTTGAGGTAGCAGCCAAAATGCAAGGCAAGTTTATTTATATCGCACAATTCAACAACAAGGTGATCCCAAGTTCTTTACAGAACATTAAAAAACAAAAATGGATAAAAAGCATGATTTAAACGTGACGTGCCCGTGAGCTCCGCCGGCAGCCAGCTGTGCCAGAGTGACCGAGCCCCAGGCTGAGAGGCCAAAGGCACCGCACCCTGAAGGAGCCCGAGCGAGCCCCAGGCTCCAGGCCCCGACAAGCAGTACCTGGACGCCCATCCCCAGACACAAAGAACCACCAATGCACCGATGTCTGAAGGCGTCTGCCACTGGCAGGGGGAGTGGTGGGGGGAGATAGGCCTCCATACCTTGGAGGGCCTGAGATGTCCCCAGAGAGGTGGCGTCTGATACCCGACCTGACATATGGACACAGACAAACAGGCACACACAGATACAAACATCCATTCCCACCCTCATGCTCTCATATGCAATTACTCAGCAGCAGGTAAGCGCATAGCCCCTCCTGGTAGCCCTCAATGTCTACGTGTATTTAAAATTGAGAGGTGGGCAACGGCGCCAGGGGTGAGGTTGTACACCCTGATGTGATTCTGATCTTGGAAACATTAAAGACATTCATAGCCAGACTGCTGACTTTGTGTTTTTATTCAGTCGCCTAACAGAAGTGCAGTGAGAAACGATTTACCCCATCCTGATTTCTTAGCTATTTGCATATTTGCCACACTTACGTGTTTCAGATCGTGAAGCAAATTTTTATGATAGATAAAGATGACCAGAGTCAGCATAAAATAAAGCTTTTACATGTATTGCTGGGAGGTCGGCAGCTCCCTCCACTGCTTGGCCCTCTGTGAAAAACAACTGGGATCCAGCTTCCCTGTGATGCTGAATTATATAAGTGGACAAAAATAAATAGATAGAAGGATGGATGATTGTATTTTGTGTACAATCGTTGAAGTGTAAAAAGGGTTGGCCCTCCGTGGTGCCCTAAGCAAAGTTTGATTTTTGGGGCCCTTTAATAGTGCCAATAATAGTGATTAATGATCACCTACTATAAATGTATTTCATTTTCTAATGTTGATGTTGTTGTAATCCACAGTGAAAAATGTCATAAAAACAGATAACAAATTTGCAACTTTCATGAAAAATGTTTTCATTAATATTTAAAAAAAAAACTAAGCAAAACACCTCCCCCTGCTGGCCACACAGAGAAACAATAGATAAAACCTGAGAGCTGCACAGTTGCAGCAGTGTGGTTTACGTCATTCTGTTGTCAGCCTGTTTTACACATCGGTGGTTTCTTATTGACGTGTAAATAGATCTGAAATCGTAGTAAATTCAGCTGCTATTGTGGGCTGGGGATGATTTACACTTAACATTTTAATAACTGGGTATTGAATGTCATAGGCCCAATGTTCCCTCTAATTTTTCAGGTGTCTGAGCGAACACACAAACTCCCTGAGCGGTTCCTTGGACCACTGTGAGCGACAGCAGACGTGTGCACTGTGGTCACACCGGCATCGAATCCATCCAAGTTTCATGGTTTATTAAAATAATCAAATTACAGCGTTTACATTTATGTTAGACTACTTTTAATGAACTGCTTCAGCCCATTTACAATGAAAATGTAAAAGAAATCTTGTTCATGACCTGTGTAGTATGTTAACACTATTGGAAGTACAAATAACTTGAACTCCAATTTAGAAAACACAACTTTTTTTTTTTTTATAAAGCTCTGACTTGTATTATGAGTCCGTGGTCTGGGAGAGAGTCTGTAACTCTCTGTCTCCAAAATACTGTATATAATGACCAAAGCTGGGAAATTAATCAATCAATCAATCTTTATTTATAAAGCACTTTTCATACAAAAAAAGTAGCACAAAGTGCTTTACATGGTTAAAAGCACCCCACCCCGCCCTCCAACTAACCCCCCACACTCTCATTAACATAAACAATCATGAATGCACCCATATCCCCCCCCCCCCCAGCCAGGCTGAGAGGACCCCCAGAGCCCCAGCAGCCACGGTCGATCACAGCCCCGGTGCAGAGAGCCCCCTCCGAGGAAACACTGGCGATATGTCACAATAGGATATATACAGGGTAAAAAGATAAAGTAAATAAGAACGGGATACAATAGAAATAGTAAGAAGATAAAAAATGAGTAAGAATAAAATCAATAAATATTAGGTAAAACCTAAATTAATAAATAGAATAACAGGATAGAATAAATAAGCATAAAATAAATAAACGTTAGGTGAAAGATAAATTAAAAAGGTGGTCTTGAGCCTGTTCTTAAAAACATGTACGTTCTCTGCGGCCCTGAGCTCCTCCGGCAGGCTGTTCCACAGACGAGGACCATACCACTGAAAAGCTGCCTCTCCGTGAGTATGTGTGCTGTCTTTGGGAACAGTCAAAAGGCCAGTACCAGAGGACCTCAAGGTCCGCGAGGGTTCATATGGTAAAAGCAGATCTGAGAGATAAGACGGCCCAAA
Source organism: Rhamphochromis longiceps (assembly GCF_057381845.1). Taxonomy (NCBI): domain Eukaryota; kingdom Metazoa; phylum Chordata; class Actinopteri; order Cichliformes; family Cichlidae; genus Rhamphochromis; species Rhamphochromis longiceps. Next base: position 68,919,125 of record NC_140559.1, on the reverse strand, counting down.
TCAAATTCAAATTCAAATTTTATTTTTCACGCACACAGTCATACACAGTACGATATGCAGTGAAATGCTTGGACAACTGCTCGTGACCTAAAGAAAAAAAAAAAAGGAAATAAATAGGAAATAAATAGTAAAAATTAAAAAGGGTAAATTTAACTAGGAGGGAATAAGATATAAATTAAGGTTAAAAATGAAATAACTGTACAACACAAATTAGAATGAAGGGTAAATTTAACTGGGAGAATAAAATAAAATATATAAATTAAAGTTGAAAATAAAATAACTGTACAACAAAATACACAATATAGAACTATATAAGAATGTATGAAGAAATATAAATAAATAAATATATACACAATAACAGCAGCTGTACAAGTATTAACTGGAAATGAAGAATATAGTGTCCAGTGTTGTGCAATCCACATTATGTCTTGTGCAGTGCAAATATGCTTAAAGTGATTTAAGTGATGAAGTGAAAACAATGTCCAGAAAGTCCAGTGTGTGTGTAAGAACCATATGTGTGGGTCAGTACTGTGTGGTGGTGTGATTGAGAGACCGTATCGCCTGCGGGAAGAAGCTCCTCCTCAGTCTCTCTGTGTTGGTCTTCAGGGAGCGGAATCGCTTTCCTGACCTCAACAGAGAGAACAGTCTGTTGTTGGGATGGCTGAGGTCCTTCACGATCTTCCTGGCCTTGGTCCAGCACCGCCTGCTGTAGATTGAGTGCAGGTCAGGGAGCTCGGAGCGGATGGTGCGCTCAGCTGACCGCACAACCCTCTGTAGAGCTCGTGTGTCCTGCATGGTGCTGTTCCCGAACCAGGTTAAGATGTTTCCCGTCAGGATGCTCTCTATGGTGCAGGAGTAAAAGTTCCTGAGCACCTTGGAGGGCAGTTGGAAGTCTCTCAAGCGTCTGAGGTGGTAGAGACGCTGTCGGGCCTTTTTCACCATGATGTTGATGTGACAGGACCATGACAGGTCCAGCGTGATGTGAACTCCGAGGTATTTGAAGCTGTCCACTCTCTCCACTGGGCACTCGTTGATGACGGGGGTCTGGTAGTTCCTCTCCTGCTTAGTGCTGAAGTCCACTATCAGCTCCTTTGTCTTACTGACGTTTAGAAGGAGGTTGTTCCTCTGGCACCAGTTCTCCAGATTCCTAATCTCCTTCAGGTAGGCCGTCTCGTTGTTATCAGAGATCAGGCCCACCACGACGGTGTCGTCAGCAAACTTGATGATGGTGGTGGAGCTGGTAGTGGCCACACAGTCATATGTGTACAGAGAGTACAGCAGGGGGCTCAGAACACACCCCTGGGGGGCTCCAGTGCTGAGAGTGGTGGAGGCTGAGACATGTCCGCCCATCCTTACTGCCTGTGGTCTGCCAGTTAGGAAGTTGGAGATCCACTGACACATAGATGAGCTGAGTCCCAGATGCTCCAGCTTGGTGGTGAGTGTGGAGGGAATTATGGTATTAAATGCAGAGCTGTAGTCTATGAAGAGCATTTTAACATAATTCCCCCTTCTAGTGTCCAAGTGAGTGAGTGATGTGTGGAGGAGATGAGAGATGGCATCGTCTGTGGAACGATTTGGACGGTAAGCGAACTGTAGTGGGTCCAGTGTGTCTGGTAGTGAAGAAATGATGAAGTCTCTGACCAGGCGTTCAAAGCACTTCATCACTACTGAGGTGAGGGCTACAGGGCGATAGTCATTGAGAGAAGCAGACCATTAAGACATTTAAAAACCAATAAAAGAACTTTAAAATTGATCCTGAAATACACGGGGAGCCAATGCAGCGATTCTAAAACCGGTGTACTGTGGGCCCACCCTCTGGTCTTCGTCAGCACACGAGCTGCAGTTTTGTAAAAGTTGTAAGGGTGATATATTCTTTTTGGGGAGACCAGAGAGCAGGGCGTTACAGCAATCAATGCGACTGGTAATAAAAGCATGCATCAACATATATAGCTGAATTTTTTTAATATTTTGTACACAATAACAGAATAATTTCAGAAAAACACAAAATGACTGGTGTCAATATTATTTGCCCCACAAAAAAGGTCGAATATAAAACAATATTGCAAATATTGCACAGTTGAAAAAAAAAAGCACTACAGCTCAGTTGTTCCCGCCATCCTTTGTCCTCCTGTTTCCCCTCCCTCTCCCCTCCAACGACGAGTTTGATGGTGTTACGGATTCAAATATTGGGGATGGATACAAGAGGAAAAACCACAATAACAACACTGGTCCGACCGGGTTGAGTCAAACGATGATTTTAATGATCACACGCGTGGGAGATGGACACCGTACGCAGACAGCATCAGATCTCAAAATGGTGGAGCATTGATCAAACTCTTATAGCCTCTAGTGGCCCCCACCTTATCATAAAAGCCTAAACATTCACATGCTTTCTCTCACACGGCGCCTAAGCTACGACCTTGGCTCCCTGTTTATCTGCTCCTGCTGAGATGGGGCAGAAAACTCCAGCATGTTCTGTTCTCTTCTAATCAGACAAATAAGGCGATGACTTTCTGCGAACAGTATTTCTTATAACTCAGCAGTATAATGCATCATGAAACAATATCATTCATTCACAATAAATCAGCAGTCTAATGTAATGCAAATCAGTTTAACAAATGCAATAGTTATCAGCTTCTTCTAATTCAGGAGAATAATGCAAACTAAAGCTACATAATAATTCACAATCTTCAATTAGGGGTCTAACGTGGCATAAAATAATATTATAATACCACACTGGCAAACTTCTCCCAATGTTTCCACTGAAGGGGTTGAAAGTTAAAAAGCGCCGAAGGTTAAGTTAGGTTTGGAGTAAATCATGGATGTGCGCACGTGTTTGTGTGCAGCTTGTAGTGCAAACGTGCGTGCAGAATTCATGCAGACATGTGTAACTGGTCGTTTTGAGGTAGAAAAGAGTGATGCGCGGTCAAGCTGGTAGTTGAAAGTGTCAGTCAGAGTAGAAGAGCATTGTGTAAAAATGCAAGTAATAACAAAAAAGTGCAAGTCATTAATCGCATCACCCTGAAAAACCTGAGTAAGGAGTGCAGCTCCTGATGAAAGGAGGAGCACTGAAAACCAGGAAATGATGTTTCTGGAACAGTCTGATGACTGAAGCTGGATGTTTGAAGTCTCAGTGAACTGCTTGTCTTTTCCCCACAGCTCCTCCCTCAGCGATGTATATGGCTATATGTTATGAACAATGTGCTGATGTCCGTATCAGGTAACAAACAGCGTGACACAAACGGAGAACATTGTGTCCACTCGATAATATGCTGCTCTAAAAAGGCTCCATCCTGCAGGCAAGTCGTCCCAGCTTTACTCGCACAGCCTGCCAGCTCTGTTTGAACAGAAATCATCATCAGAAACTTTATTGTCATTGTCATGAGAACAACGAAATTAAGAATGGTCCCCGATCATTGCATCAGAAAGGACATCTGCACAAGAAACACAGCAGCCTGTCGCTCAGCACCAACCGCCTCACTGAGCGGATCAGTCTCAGGTACGACACGCCATCACAGATGCAGGGAAACAGGAGCTGTAGGTGCAGCAGTGTTAATAATGTCATGTATGATGCTACCACTTGATTTTGAGGAAGGAGGATACTGTAAACCCAATTTTGTCTGCTTGTTCTGACCTGGATATTCTCTGTTGGCCACAGAAAGTTTACCATATCTGTAAAGATTCCTGACACTAAAGGTTGTAGGAGGTGCAGTGTAGGTAAGCAATGCCGAGTTACTCTGGTCAGTCTGTTTGTTCACGGAGAACAACTGCAGACACTTAGTCCTGCTCTCTCTGTTTCAGCAAGAAACCCATACACAGATAGTACATATCTGTGCGGGGCTGTCCCATCTGGCCTGGTTTTACTCTTGTGGTATGAGCCTCTTCAAAAGTTCATGCATCTAAAGGTTTGTACAGATATGTCGAACTTGCCACCTGAATAAATGTCTTCCTTTCTAACTCTACCCCAATTTCCACAATGCAAACCAGCCATTAGACCTGGATTACATAAAAGTAGACAGACAGCATATCAAAATCTGAAGCTGAAGAATGTAATTGATTTTTTTTAATAACATATGCATACTTTTTATTCAAGCCCAACAAGATTTTAGAGACTAAATAAAAGAAACGTTGTATAAACGCCGTCCAAAAACACCAACAGCACCTTCTCTGGGTCCAAGCTCGTGTAACTGAATGGTTACCATGTGTTTTCTGTGCTACAGGAACAGTGTTATCAGCACACAGTTCAACGCCAGCATGCACCATTAGATCACATAGCACAGATAATTGACAGTTTTTTTGTGAATGTCTCGCACATTTCATAACGATAATGTATGTACTGTGAGAACAGAGCTCTGTGTTAAGCCTGTCTGCAGTCCTAACACAGTGCTGCTTGGAGAAACACGCCTGTGTCACAACATTATGGAAAAGTGGCATCAGTCCAAAGACGTGCAGTTAGGGGATGGATGGATGGATGGATGGATGGATGGATGGATGGATGGATGGATGGATGGATGGATGGATGGAAGGATGGATCGACGGGTGGATGGATGGATGGATGGATGGACGGCTGGATGGATGGATGGATGGATGGACGGCTGGATGGATGGATGGATGGATGGATGGATGGATGGATGGATGGAGGGATGGGTGGGTGGATGGATGGATGGACGGATGGGTGGACGGGTGGATGGATGGATGGACGGGTGGATGGATGGATGGATGGACGGATGGATGGATGGATGGATGGATGGATGGATGGATGGATGGATGGATGGATGGATGGACGGATGGATGGATGGATGGGTGGGTGGATGTTTGGACGAACAGATGGACGGGTGGATGGATGGATGGATGGATGGATGGATGGATAGACGGATGGATGGATGGATGGATGGATGGGTGGGTGGATGTTTGGACGAACAGATGGACGGGTGGATGGATGGATGGATGGATGGATGGATGAATGGATGGACGGCTGGACGGATGGACGGGTGGATGGATGGATGGATGGATGGATGGATGGATGGGTGGATGGCATCGGTTTATCTTTAATCTCAAGATTTAATAATCATACAAGAATTCTGTTGTGCTGTTTTTGACGGTTGTATGAACAGGTTCAGCTCAGGTTTAACAAGCATCACTTAACCATCCATGAGAATTTATTTAGTTTTTTTTTGTTTTCCTTGGTGACTGTTTCACAGCAACTCGCCATCAGACTCCCAGATTCTCTTCTCAGCTGTGTGTTGGAGTGAGAGACTGTAGTAATGATAAACCACCAACCGGCCAACAGCTCAGGTTTGATATTATAGAGCTGAACGGCGCTCCTGTTCCAGTGCCAGGTAGGACCGTTTCTGAATTTCTCTGCTGACTTCCTGAAGCTTCAAGCTTCAACTTGTTGCAACAAGCTTCCTTCTTTCCGTGCATCAGGAGATAGTGGAGCACTCAGAGTCGTGCAGGTAACCCAGCTGGACCGAGACACTGTTCTCATCACCTTGGAAAGTAAGTCCCCTCGCATATTGTGAATCCTTCAAATGTCTTTCATGCTCATTCTCAATCTGTGTACTGTTTGGACAGGAACTGTAAAGATCGTGAACCTGCAAGGACTTCCATCCAGACAGCTGGCTGCAGAAATAGTCTTTGACTTCCCCATTGAAACACTAGGTAGAAATGATGATGTGACAAACAAAGTGAATGAGAGCTGATGTGTGTCCTGAAAGCTGAGTGACACCTCCTGTTCTGTCAGTCTGCTTGCAGGATAGTGTGCTGGCATTCTGGAAGCATGGCCTCAAAGGGAGGAGTTTCCATTCAGATGAGGTGATGAACTAGTAAATTCATCCAACGTTGGCTGAGCTCGTATCATGTGCTTATCATATTAGTTCTAAGTCATTACACATGTGAATTTTCACTTTATGTGCAGGTAACACAAGAAATTACAGATGAGAGTCGTGTGTTCAGAGTTCTGGGAACAAACAGGTATGTTAACTGTATGCTGACAAGAGCTATCAATCACTGTGAGAAACTAGTAATCCTAGTACATCAGAAGTAATCAGGATAGTATTTTTCTTGATACTATTGTTAATAGACCTGGAAGTGATTTTCAGAGTAGCATGTGGAAGTAGCATGAATACTGCTAGCATTAATGGTAGCATTAAAGCAGGAGTCACACTAGAGTGTTTGTTCTGTTGGTTACTCAGATCCAAGGATTTAGGAAATGCAGCCTATGTGTTTGCATGCAGCCCTCCAAAGAAAAACAGCCATTAAAGTTACCAACTACCGTCTACCTGACACTTTGTACAGAAAACTACTTTCCTTAGTGCTAATTTTCTTTATTCTAGTGCCAAATCACAACAATAGTCACTTCAAGACACTGTATATTTTAAGATAAAGGCCCTGCAATTATGGTGCACAAAGGTGAAAAACTCCCTTTTAGCAGGTGAAAACCTGAACCAGGCTGGGGGAGGGGCGGGCATCTGCTGCGATTGGTTGGGGGGGTGAGAGGAGGAAGACGGGACAAAGACAATCTGGGGAAGAGAGCCAGAGAATATTCTCAACTAATGATTGAATGCAGAGAGGTGTTTAAACAGATAGTGAGTGAAAAGGGCGACTGAAGAAGAAACACTTGGTGCATCACGGGAACCCGCCAGCAGCCTAGACTTAGGCTAACTAAGGGAGGATTCAGGGAAGAAAGGAAAGTTTGAAGCCTAATGTTAAAAGTAGAGAGGGTGTCTGTCTCCCAAACCCAAACTGGAAGCTGGTTCCACAGAAGTGGTGGCTGTAGTTCAGGTGGGGGAGCAGGTCACCTACTCCCCGTCTACATGCCAGATATCCTGCATGAAAGTTGCTCTTCGGTGCATCCGTCAGAGTATGAATGGGTGTGAACGGATGAATGAGGCAAGCTTTGAGTGCTCAGAGTAGAAAACCACTATATAAGAACCGGTCCATTTACCATTTACCAAGAGGGGCCTGGAAACCGAAGGGTCTGGCTCCCATTTTACTTTTAAATACTTGGAACGAAGTGCTCTAATGGGGTGATATGGTACTATAAGGTCATTAAGATAAGACAGGGGCTGATTATTCAAAACCTTTTATGTGAGGATTTTGAATCTTTTATTCTGGATAAAACAGGGAGCCAATAAATGTTCTGTTTCTAGTCCCTGTCAGGACTCTCGCTGCAGCATGTTGCTCAGAGCAGTCTGGAATTGATTTTTGACTAAATAATTAAAACTAATAATAATACATTACTATATTATATTACTAACAAATCCAGGACACCCCTGTTGATCCAGCAGCTCTTATTGAAGTTTGTAATAAGAATCGTGGTGAGTTCATTAGCAATATTTCACTTTTCTTTTTTAAATCAGTCATTACTGGAATCATCTGAAGTGCAAAAACAGTGGGATTATATATGAGAAGGACGGACTCAAAGACTGTCGTGTATCACATATATATTACATCGATGTCCAAAATCAATGCATCATTAATGAAACTGAAACAAAAGTACTGAATTTCATGTGGAAGACCAAACCTCAGCATTCAGGAAAGTCTTATACAGGAGCAAAGATAATGGACGTTACCCGGAGTTTTCCACTGTGAAACCAGGAATAACAGCTTAAAAATGTTTCTGTGATCTAAATCATTGTCAGCCTGGCAGGCAAATAGCGTGGACACCAAAGTTTGTGAACGTGATAACCTGAGAACAAAGACATGTAGGATTTTAAATCGGTACCATAGGTGTGTCTACTGGGAGGCTGAGGCTTGGCGCTGGTGGCTGCCAGTACTAAGTATTATTATACAACCCTTATTTTAGTTGATCTTATCTTCTTTCCTTGTGTTTCAGTTAGTTTTTACTCAAACTGGGTGTAGAAGGAATCCCTGCAAAGGTTTCTTTTTCTTCTGTGTTATGTTTTATGTATTTCTCAGCTCTTTGCTTCCTTTTTTCTACTTTAAACTTGTTTGTATGCTGGTGTGTAAATGTTCACACTTATCATAAAGTTTAAAAAAGTAGTAGGCGTGGTGATGAGCAGGAACAGGAGTAAAACTCCAGTAAGTGTACCAGTACTGTACCAGTGTGTAGCATTAAAGTCAAACTACAGTGGTTGTAGTATCAGTAGAGTAGTGTTAGTACTAGAGGTGGGAGGAGTAGAAGCAGGTGGAGGCACTGGCTTTAGGTTAGTACTGCCTTTCTCTGGCTCTCCTTTACAACTCATCTCCTTCTCATTTGCTGACAATGTGCAGAGCCATCATCCTTCAGAGCACACCGACTGATGACCCGTCAGCACTGAGCAGCCTGTACATCCTGACAGGACACGAAAGCAGCTACTGAGAGAGGACACGGGGCTCATTCGACGGTGTTACCAAAGAAAAGCACAGCCTGTCTGTAACTGTGGGGTGGAAACGATGCTCTGTTTCACTGAGGCTGTGCCAGGAAACGGTTCAATGCTGGGAATGACAAATGTTAGGAAGGTATCCTGCTGACTGTCCAGCCTTCACCTGTACACAAGACACCTGTCAAGGTCCTCGCTGATAAAGCTTTCTAGCTTTTCTTGTCTATTCAGCTTACCTGCTTAAATCAGACCTTTCTGTTAAAGCTAATGCAGACTCCACTGATCCGCCCGCTCAAGCCATTTTCTGTCTGCATGCTGCACATAACCTCTTTGGACCAGAGTGCTGTGACACCTACACCTTACACCTGCAGGAACTGCTCGGCCATAGAAAGCTGCTCTGTGAAGTGCACGGCTTTTTTGCCAGTGTTGATTTTATGGGTTTAATGTAATAACAAATTTTTCACATCATCGTCTGAGTCGTAATCCCAACGAGGAAACCTGGAATGTAAAACTTGATGGACGCTCCAGCTGAAGAGTGAAGTGTCAGACTTTTAATGGATCTTTCAAGCATTAGCGTACTTACAATGGCAGAAACAGTGCCACGTCTAAAGCATAGGAGCCATCTTCATCTCATGCTTCCCATTTCATGCAAGTTTCTTCTCTTCCTCAGATGGACAGAATTTGGTTTGCTGACTTCATTCAGTCACACCATACTAGAGCATAAAAAGTGGAAATAAACTGGCCAGTAAGAAAGTGTGATGCTTGAAAGTATAGCGTAAGGACAGCAGCAGCACTGCATTTACAGCTGATATGATGACTTCAGCATCTTTAAAGAACTGTGAAGGAATTATCAGTGCTAACACAACCTTAAGCACGTGATGTGACCGTATACACTGCTTACACTTTCAGTATCCTTACTTAAAGAGAACATCTCAGAAAAAAGTACAGTTAGCAAGAAGCTTTGAGAACAAGGCAGTGTTATTGTATGCTAACCACCGTGGTGGTGTAGCTTGTCCTGATAAAAAGTGAATGTGGTCACATTATACTTGTTAACTAAAATGAAAAAATAAAATAATTCCACTACATGGGTAAAGATATTTATGATATTTATGGAAAGGATACTATAAAAGTAACACTGGCCTTTCCATGAGAGAAACTTGAAGTACAGTATGCATGTTGAGATTAATGTTTGTTTAATATGTTTTTGCTACTATGTGAAGATGTGATGTTATTAACAACACAGAATAGACAGAAATAAAGATTTTCATATCTCTTGGAGTTTTATGAAGAGTTTGTTGGGTTGTTCTTCTTTGAATGTGTGGATCGATGCTTCTGCGATTTATATCTTAATCCTTCAATTTGTAAAAAACATTTTGAATTCCGTTTGAGAAGATAAATGAAGGTTCTTGCGTTCAAGTGGAGGCTCTAGCAGACTGAGAAAGTAACTGCATAACTGGTCAAAGGAGCTTGTAAAGAAAAGCGTCTGGACTTCTTTAAGTTACTTGAAGACGTTTCACCTCTCATCCGAGAAGCTTCTTCAGTTCTAAGGTCAAATGGTGGAGAGTCCCAGATAACTGCATAACTGTGTTATTCCTGCACACATAGCAGCAAGTAAGTGAAGGCAGTGAGGAGCGCTGATGAGTTCTCAGATCACTCAGTCAGTCTCTGAGCGTCACCTTTATTGTGATCGCGCACTTTAAGCTTTCATGCCTGTATTTTTGCACAATTGTGATAATACTGTATTGAAAGAAATCTGTGCACAGACGAACATGGGGTGGCTTTGCTCAGGTAGTAGAGGAAGGTGCTTCAATCCCCGTCTGCATGCCAAATATCCCTGGGCAAGATACCAACCCAGAGTTGCTCTCCGAATGTGTGTGAACATTACACAGAAAGTGCTTACAGAGAAAAGTGCTTGCGTACACCTGAATGAGGCAAGTTCTTTAAAGTGCTTTGAGTACTATATAAGAACCAGTCCATTTACATCGCCAAAGCACTCAATACTCTCTTTACAAAGTTCTCTGTAGTTTGTTTCTCCAGCACCATATTTGACCGCGGTCAAGTGAGCCCTCACTTACGACGACACAGTCAAGCCAGCCGCACCTAAAATGTTGTTGCACTATTCTTATGCATATTACGGTACGGGTGCCGACTGGCTTAGAAATGCAGTCTTTTGTGTCCTGACCAGAGATGGGCAGTAACGCGTTACTTGTAATCCGATTACTTTTTTCAAGTAACAAGTAAAGTAAGGGATTACTATTGCAAAAACGATAATTAGATTACCGTTACTTTCCCGTAGGAACGCTGCGTTACTAAAACAGTGATTTTTTTGCGAGAATGTCTCATGACAGTGACGTAAGCAAGTGCAACGTCCGTGACAACAGCTGTGTGCAGATCAACAATGGATAATATATCGAGTGCGGGAGAGAGTATGAGCGTGCAGCGTTTAAAGCGTGGAAGTACTGACCTTACTTTGAGTTTGATTCCATAAAAAGTGACAAAAACATTAGTGTCCGTTGTGCGTGGGAAGAAAACTTCTTTTTACGGCAAAAAAACCCCCTAAACTTCCAAGCAAGTACCGAGTGCGCTACGACGTAATGGGAAAGTCACAGAGAAACTCGCGGATTCTTCAACTGACCGCGGCACACCTGCACCAGGGTAAACCTCCGCCTACCCTACTCCTGCTTTACAGGTGAAAATAGAGCCAAAGGACCGCTAGTCTTTGATTTTATTTATTTTCTGCTGTGTTTTACTTGCATCTATTTGAAAGAGTGAGTGTAAACACAAAAAATATTTTATTTTATGTGCTGGAATGGGCAGAAAATAAGTTTAAATATTAAACAAATTTCTTCCAGTCAGAGAATGTTACATATAATTCAATTTTTGCTTGATGCATAAAGTTAAAAGATTAAAACTAATTAAACAAGTTTTAAAAAGAGAGACTTTTCCATTTGATTACATTTTATATGATGAATTATGCAGAAAAAGTAGAATTGGGCTGAAAGATCTATCGCTTTATCACCTATTCAGGTTGTAAATCGTGTTTTTAAAAAGTAACTAAGTAATTAATTACTTTTGAAAATAAGTAATCAGTAAAGTAACAGGATTACTTTTTGGGGGAAGTAATCAGTAATTAGTTACTGATTACTTTTTTCAAGTAACTTGACCAACTCTGGTCCTGACACTATTGTACTTCACAATCCACTCCCAGTTTTGGTTCATCTCCACTTTTCCACTTTTTCCACTCCACCCTGTGATCCACAGCCCAAATTACTGTACGATTCAGAGAAAATTAACAGTAAAATTTACCCAATTTACTGTACTGTACTCTATATTTTCTCATATTTGAGCTCAGATTACAGGAAAACTGTAAGAGGTGACACTGATATCTCACTAGATTCTGACTCTGGGTGACCCCCACACACCCAAGATTACTGTACGGTTTCTGAGATTGCTTTGTTAACCCTCTCAAGGCAGGCATTGCAGATATGCAACAGTTAAAAGCTAACAACCTGATCACCCCACATACATATTTCATGAGTTTTTTACTCAGAAGTACCACTGCAGGTATTCTTTTGTGCATTAGCAACAAAAACTTAATTTGAGCCTGAGAGGGTTAAGCATGAGTATGACAAAGGCTAAGAAAATATACTGCCTACAATAATATCAAATTTAAACAACAAATTACAAAATTGCCACACCTGCTGTTATTGCCAGGTGTTCGATAGAGCATTATTTAGTCATAAAAAATACATATCACTGAAATATCATCAGTAAAAGAAACACTCTGTCATGGTCCTGGGTCAGTGACCCAGTGCTTTTAGTTATCATTTTCTAGTTTATGATGATGATGATGATTATTATTATTGTTTGAGTTCTATGTGTGATATTCGGTCTGCCTTTGAGTCTGTGTCTCTGTCTGTCTATGGTGTCACCCCATCTGTTTGTGAAGCTGTCTGTTTAGATCTGTGTCTTGTTTGGTTCCCCGTGTCTGAGTTTCCTGTTTTATTGTGAAGGTCTCTGTCTGATGTGAGTATGTTCAGTTTACATTTCCCCTGTCCCATCAGCTCTGATTTCTCCCAGCTGTGTTGCCCTCCTGTCTCTCATCCCCTGATTACTGGTGTGTGTGTATTTAAGCCCTGTGTGTTCTCCTGCATGTTGCCGGTTCGTCTGTATTACTCAGTGTATCCACCGTGCCTTCTCCTTGCTTTTCATCGTCATTCTCCTCTGCTCGTTTTCAATCAGGATTGTGCTCTGTAGTTTAGTTGTTTCCCAGTTTAGTTTAGTTCGAGCCCCGTTTGCTGTTTGTCCACATTCTTTTTGTGTTCAATAAATCACCTTCACTTCTCCACGACTGCCTGTGATTGGATCCTCATTTATTCCGCACGGCTCGCCTCGGCAGCCGTGACACACTCACTATGTAAGACATGTTAGCAAATTCAGTTAATAAATAATGTATCAAATCTATACAGATGTTTGAAGGTATATTGCAAAGCATGTTTGTTTCTTATGGCTTACAAATGTGTTTGCCTTTAACATAATTTACATTTTATTTATACAGTTTCACAGACGAAACAAAATAGGTTTCCTGAACTGTTCTTCGTGGCCTAATTTTGAATCCTTCTGAGGGGGATGCATTATCCATGAAGGTGGGCAATTTGTTCGTCGATCTCTGACCCTCGCTGACTCTGACGCCTCCTAATTCTGCTTCCAGCCTCGCTGATTAATTTGTTGTCACTGATGCTGTCACCAGTTGTACACAACATCTCTGTTTGTCCACCAGTCTAATCTGTAATTCAGGTGAACCCAGAATTACCTGCATCTTTGTAATGTTTCAGAAAATATACACTATATGTTGATGGGCTTTGTCCCACTTTTCTTTCCTTTATAAGTAAGAATCTCTGTGGTTTTAATGACAATTCATATACAGATTGTGGAGGACATTTTATTCAACACTCAAAAAAGTTCCTCACCAGCAGACTGTAGTACAATTTCAGCCCACCGTTAATAAACCCATCCAATGCAGCGTTATCAGAGAAATTATGCAAGTGTTATGTTTGTATGTACTGGTAATCTATTTATCATTTATCATGATTCCTGCTCTGATGATTACTTTCTTCTCCTTCTGTAATTTAACAGATAAAGGATGTTGAACATTAAGCTCCAAACAGGATGAATGAGGAAGACCACAGAGGAGAATCGTGGATGTAGTGAAAGAATACACGCAGATGGTTTTTTTCATGGTGGAGGAGCAACTTCTGATACCATCTTAAAGAAAAAAACACATAAAATTGAAGAGTAAAAATAATGACAACAATATGTCTAAATTTTTTATTAATTCTTTAGAGCAAATGCAGTCTTGTCATGGTCAGAGTTGCCCACTCATATTTAACTAATTCAAATACAATTACTGCATTTAAATGCTTATGTTCTAATAAAAGGCATCGTTTAATACTTCTGCCATGACAACCCAAATAAATCAATGAGAGGGAAACGGGAAGATTAGTCATCAGGCAAGGTTTACTGTTCATTTACCATGCCTTGATAACAGTAAGCTTAACAAAAGAAAAATGTTGGCGACGAGAAAAGGTGTTCTGTCAAAACATCCTACCGTAGCGTAAATTTATAGTCTTGTCTATCAATCCGTGCTAACTTATCAGAATATGCTACCTTACGTGGTTAATGGCTCCATTGTATAGGTAGCGTGTTCAGATGGCCCAATCACACTATTAAAACATGCTTCCTGCTGGGATTTATATAGGTAGCGTGTTCAGATGACCCAATCACACTATTAAAACATGCTTCCTGCTGGGATTTATATAGGTAGTGTGTTCAGATGACCCAATCACACTATTAAAACATGCTTCCTGCTGGGATTTATATAGGTAGGGTGTTCAGATGACCCAATCACACTATTAAAACATGCTTCCTGCTGGGATTTATATAGGTAGCATGTTCAGATGGCCAAATCACACTATTAAAACATGCTTCCTGCTGGGATTTATATAGGTAGCGTGTTCAGATGGCCCAATCACACTATTAAAACATGCTTCCTGCTGGGATTTATATAGGTAGCATGTTCAGATGGCCAAATCACACTATACATAACATAAGTGGTGGCTCGTCCGGGATCTTTGGACATTTTAGTGGAGACTGAATGTCAGTTTGTTTTGCTTTTAAGTGGGTGAGTGATGGTGTTCAGTGTAATTGAGCAAACTCCCTTTAGTGTGTTTCAGCTGGGTGACTGTGCTGCCCTTCCATCGAAGCACTTGTTTGTTGTTTTGCTTTATTGTTTTAGTTTGTGTTTGGTGGCTATCCTGGGTGGGGGTACGCTTCAGAGTTTGGTAGGAGACTATATCTCTGGTCTGTTGCCTGCTCTCGAGTTCGCGTTTAAAGTTGCCTCGAGCCTGGTACACCACTGAAGACTAGGGTAGGGAAAGTAAGGGATTTGTTGTTTTTAGTGTACTTTTGGTTTTGTGTTGTAGCAGGTCAGGTAATCATTTTGGGTTTGACTGTTGTGCTCTTTTGTGTTGGTCACATGTTACTTTTTGTGTGTTCAGTGTGGCAACTTCAGATCCTCATGTAGGGGCATCCATGCTTAAAGATGCCAACTTGCTTCAGAGGAACTTTTAATTTGTTTAGGGGTCCTAGAGGAACCCTTTTAAGGGAGGAGGTGTTACGTCCCTCTGCAGCTTCTAATCGTCTCAGTGTTTTCAGCTGGTGCTAATTGGCCACACCTAGTCAGGTGTGGATAAAAGCATACCTGAGGCAAGCTTCCCGGCAGTGCACTAGTCTTTGCCTTGGTGGCACCAGCCATTTTAGCCAACCTGGTTTTCCATTTTAGGATGAAACCTCTTCTCACCCACACTCTGCTATTCATCTCTGTTTTTATGTTGCGGCTTTTGAGCCGGGTCGTAACACTGAAGATTACAAAGATCAACATTAAGACCAGTCTGTGCATTCAAAGCAGTGACAGAAAAGAGTGTGGGGCATTAACCCCCACTCACTGAAATGGCATCCAAGATGCCTTCATAACTTTAAGAAAAGGAAAGAAAAAAGGCAATAAAATGCAACAGCCTTTAAATTTGGTTTTATTTGTAGAGTAAATGTAATAGCGTACATGTTAAATAAACATTTAATTCCCACGAAACATACTAATGATATGGCAGACATCGAAACAGGTAAAAGAAACAATCATATTTATTCATTTTCATTAATTTAAAATACCCTTTACAAAGTATATATATAGAAACATAATCCAACATATGTGGAAAAAAAACAAAAAAAACTGACACCCTGCTTTAAACGCACATATATAAAAGTTACTCTTTTAATAATTTCTACTTTGTTGTCCTGATGACGCAGTCGTTCACCTGCATGTGGTGCAATCCAATTAGGCTGTCAGTAGTACTTCAGGTCTCCCAGCCCTTTGCCAGACAGGAGGAGACACCAACCCCCAGGTAACTCAAACAAAGATGTATTAATATAACATAAAACAGAGCTTTGACCTTGCAAGGTTAATATGTGTGCACGCCATATAAACATTGGAAGGTGTGATGGAAAAATGAATACATTTAATAAAGAAACGATATTGAACAATAAATGGAATATTTTAAAGTAGTGACTGTAAATTAAACTAAAGTGAATCAACGGGTGGTGAGGTGTGGAGCTTACCATGTGTGGCATGCCATCACACATGGCAACTGTCATGACCAACTCAGCGTGGAAACCTGAGATGAACCTAAAAAGTAGAAAACTCAGGGTTTTTTTTTTTTAATAATTCTACTTTTTGTTGGCAGTCGCTGTCCTGATGACGCAGTCGTTCACCTGTGGGGGAGAAAACAAAACAAAATTGTCAAAAATGTTAAAGTTACAGTGAAACTTCAAATCCTTGTACAATTCAGTGGTATTTATACTGTAAACTTAATCCCTATGCTGTAAACTGACATGTAACTCTAGGAATCACTCATTTCAGCCACCTTTGCCACCATTTTCCACATTAATTAGAAGAAGAAATGAAATAAATGAATCGATTAGCTCAAATAAATTCCACTGCAGACGAGTGTTTGTGGTTAAACTGCAAAGCAAGCCACGCACATGGTGCAGGCCACTTCTGTGGGCTCTATCAGGGATTTATGTGACTAGTCGACTAATTGTCACTAGTCTGTATCAGACTTACCAGTCGTTCAATCTAATTGTTAACATTTTAATTGATGCCCAATGCTGGTACATTGTGTTCTAAATGTTAGGCAGCGATCTACCACCAGATGGTGCACTGTTGTTGAGAAACACCATAAATCTATTAATCTACCCTGATCTTCTTGTTAACACTGAGATCGCAGATACACGCAGAGGAAATTCGTTTCCTGAGAGGTGGAAAACCTCTCCTTTAGGAGAGCAGTTAAGTCAATGGGGGAGGGGCTCAGAGTAGAGTCACTACTCCTTCAC
This sequence comes from Rhamphochromis longiceps, assembly GCF_057381845.1. Lineage (NCBI taxonomy): Eukaryota > Metazoa > Chordata > Actinopteri > Cichliformes > Cichlidae > Rhamphochromis > Rhamphochromis longiceps. Next base: position 68,902,356 of record NC_140559.1, on the reverse strand, counting down.
ATCAAAAGGTGACAGCCACCTTGGCCAGGAGGCTGTTCCAGCTGGGCACGTCCTACCAGTAGGAGGCCCCAGCATCCTTGGTCATGCTAGCCAGTTTACATCTATCAGCTGTGGTCAGGAGTAGTCCTTCCTGCTGCCCCCACAACCTGACTAGAAAACGGCTGTATAATGTATTACCTGAATCATTCTCGCCACACTTAGACGTACTTTTAGATTCTCAAATGATTGTCATATTTTAATAGAACATCTTTTGTAGTAATGCATTTTCATTTGTATTTAACAGAATGTGATAAATGGTTTAAGATACCTCTGCGTCTAGTTTGACAGTTTCTATTAATCAGTTCTGAAAATCAACTCAATATCTGAATGTTCCTTAGTTTTACATTAGTTGGTTAGTCTAATTATTTCCCCCTCGATTAGTCGACTAGTAAATAAGACGCCAGGAACATCCCTACTCTTCAGACAAAATGTGAGTATGAATTACACACCAAGGTATTAAAATGGATATGGAGTATGGCTTTGGTTTACCATAAACAGCTGATGTAAGGACATCATTAATGTACTCTGTCCAATGAACACTGGAAACAAGACTGCACTGACCTTGCTGGCAAACCTCAATGAGTTCAGAGTTTCCCCAAAGCTGTCGGGCTCCGGAGCAATGTTAACAAACATCAAGCTGCAAATAAAGACATCCAAAATTAGTGCCAAAGAATAAACAGTCACAATCTGAAGTGGTGAGATCAAACGCTGTTAAATATTTTTTGGGGATAAATTCCTTCAGTTTTATGTGTCGTCATTATAAAGATTTGTGATGTCAACAAACTCACGTTTTGCCGTTTCCCCCCCAAACATCCCTGAAGGAGGTACGTGAGCTTCGAGTTCCTGTAAGCTACGCAAGTCTCCTGGAACACAAAGGCCAAAAAAATCATTAATACTGTAAATGTAAAGAAAGCAGGTGTGACATCTAAGACTACAGAAACTGCAGCTGCAGACCTTTTTGGCCAGAGCGGCGATAACGACGCCCAGGTTGGACAGTGAGCTGTTGATGGCGGTCATCTCTTTGAAACGGTCACCCTGAGACTGGCTCTTCACCATTCGCTCACTGCCAGCCAAGTCCACCAGGCACAGAGTGGCTACACACACAGAGAAAACCAACTCTTATAGGAAGCAGTGATCCGTTTTTCCTTCCATTAAAGGTAGTTTTAATACTTTACAAAACACTTCTTTTAGCGCTCAGGGGCTCAAACATTAACGTTGAGTCATCAGAGCAGATTTTGCACTGGTTACAGTAACAATAACTAACCAGACTAAATATTATAGATCCAAAAAGAAGAAACCACATTCCTGATGCTGGTACTTCCAGTGTGATTATACTCATGTTACGACCCGGCTCAAAAGCCGCAACATAAAAACAGAGATGAATAGCAGAGTGTGGGTGAGAAGAGGTTTCATCCTAGAATGGAAAACCAGGTTGGCTAAAATGGCTGGTGCCACCAAGGCAAAGACTAGTGCACTGCCGGGAAGCTTGCCTCAGGTATGCGTTTATCCACACCTGACTAGGTGTGGCCAATTAGCACCAGCTGAAAACACTGAGACGATTAGAAGCTGCAGAGGGACGTAACATTCAGTATTGATATTTGTAAATGTAAACTATGAGGATTTATTTATTTTTAATTCTTTTCTTTTTTTTTCTTTTTTTCTTTTTCCAAATAAATGTCCCGATTGAGTAATGAAACTAACCCAAAGGAGAATTCTAACAATATTAGACAGGCCATTCAATATGCTTTATCGTGGACAACTCGTGGCTAAAAACCCACACACACACACACACAAACCTCTAATCAAACATGAAAACGGATAATCCAGCTGAAGCTTCAGACAGCCGTCAGACAGTGAAACACTGCCATCTGCTGGACTCGAATAACAAAGACGCTGCTTTGACGGGTGAGGGAGTTTCAACAAGTCTGCAACGACTCAAGCATCAAACTACAGAACTATTCTAGCGGACATGGTGCTCTAATGACTGCTTCATTAACGCAGCTCAGAAAGGATCAAACATATCAATAAATCATAAAACACAAAACGTCTCTTATTGCCCAGGGCTCAGGAAGTGAGTGTGTTCCTTATAGCCTATTAAACCTTAGCAGGTTATTTTGATGTGTTACAGATGAAACAGCTATCCAGTAACATTCAGCTACAAAAACGCTTTTTTATAATTACTTTTTTACAGCTTCGCACTTTTACACAAGTTTTATCATCAGTGTCACAATGGCTGCTGCTAAAATTGAGTACAAGATATTTGTTGGCCTGATTAAAAGGTCTTGATGCGTGCTCAATCATCAGGGAAGTAAATCTCCAAAAGTTGATTCTGTTCTTCTGGACGTAGCGTTTTCAGTCAGAGAAACCAGCCGACTGAAGGAACAATGGGCTGGGAGGTCAGTTCCTTAATCATGATTATGCAAATTCTCATGACCATTGATCAACAACCACTGATCAATGGTCTTGAGTACCATTCACAGAGAGTTGGAGAACGGCTGCAATCACAGCATTGTAAGATGGTGACAGATGTACCCTTAGGCCCCCTCCTTGATTCAGAGAGGGTCTTTCCCTTTTCACGTAAATGGCCTCCTTGACTCCGCCCTCAAACCAGCGTTCATTGCAGTTATTGTTGACAATCACATTGTGTCGTGTAACCATCCAGCTCACATATTCAATGTAAATGATTTGTTGAACTGAAGACATGATGAATGTTCCTGCATTAAAACACATCCAGCCTAGTGTTCTCACTCTCCCTAAATGGATCTGTTACATTAGTGATATATGGGAGTTGTGTTTCAGTCTTTTCCACATGAGGACATTTACATTTAGTTTTTGCTTTACTGATGAGTGGCTGGTTAACCTGCAGTGGTTGAAGCATGTGTCGGTCGTCTGGAAGAGTAGGTGTAGAAGACGTCTTTAATGAATGTAATGCTCTGAAGGTGTCAGTGATTACTGTGAATTCATTATAAAAGTGGATTTCAGTGAATAAAGTGAATAAAGACAGGCCCTCATGGTGACGCTCAGGTGTCCATAAAGTGTAACAGGAGAGCTTTGTCATACTTTCAGAGATTTTACATGAGCCAGTCTTTCAAAAATTACATAAATAAATAATTCATTCATTCATCCACAGGAAACACAATGCTCATATCTGAAAGTAAACTCTGATATATATCCCCGACTAGAGTTACTACTAAATAAAGGATCGCCCCAAAATGACTAAATATATAAAGACACTCTCCAGAAGAAGTTAAAGGGATTTTATTTATTGTACAAGCAATATCTTCATAAGAATTACAAATTCTGCAGACATATTACCTTCTTACTGAACCTGAATAACTCACACACAGACGTGTCTGCTGCTTATCTTTGTTCAAACATGATGTTTTATCTTCTCTTCAAAACACATTACTCATCTTTCTGGCATCGTGTTACATGAAAACACCTGCATTCTACCTGTGTCATTGTACCACAAAGACAATGATTGCAACACTGTGCTTGCAAAATAGAAGAAATAAGACGACCAGCAAATACATAAAAGATGGTAAAAGTGATTCCATCTTTGTGTCTCCTCCCATTGTTTCCCCAGTCTGTCTAGTTCCCATATTCCCAGGACACCGCTGGACAACAAGTGGGTATTCCAAGACTGAGAGACAGCCAGAGTTGGCAAAAGATCAGACATTCTCCACTTAAGTAGAAGTAAAAATACTATTGTTCCAGTGAAAGTTAAAGTACTGATTCAACTTCATTACTCAGCTAAAGCAAAAAAGTACAGGCTCGAAGCGCTTACAGAGAAAAGCAGACAACAGAATACAACAGAATGCTGATGGCGGCAGTAACACACACTTGGAGGAGAGGCTCCAGCCGTCCATTCCAGCCCTATCCCTAACATTAACTCTAACCATAACTTTAACCTTAACCCTATCAGGTCTTGTTTTACAAAGCGATTCATGATTAGAACAAAAAACACATTTACACATACCGATGATTTGTCACATAGCATCGTTACCTGTTGGGATGAGAACGTGTTGTTTCCAGAGCACCACAAATTGGGGTGTCTGTAGCTCAGGTAGAGCAGGAAACCTACTAATCAGAAAGTTGCTGGTTCAATCCCCGCCTGCTCCAGCCTGCATGCCAAATATCCTTGGGCAAGACGCTAACCCCAAGTTGCTCTCCGATGCATCCATCGGGAGGATGAATGCGTATTAATGTTAGATAGAAAGCACTTACAGAGAAAAAGCATAGAAAAAAGTGAGTGCATGAATGAGGCAAGTTGTAGAGAGTAGAAAGGTTTTATACAAGAACCAGTTCATTTACCGTTATATTTTAGTTTCATTTTCAGTTCTGTACTTTTTACATGTAATATTGATTCATTAGATTGACTACATGCATTAGACCTAACTTGCTGACAGCAAATTTAAACAACCGTAATAATTTATTTTCAGCGTCTGAAATATTTATTTAGTTTGTTTTTTGTTTTCTTTTTGGCTCCTGATATTAGTCAACTACTATTTGTCAATGTTGAACTAATAATGAATCTAAGAAAAGCTATTTGTCACGGTTGGCCAGCGTCAACCGTGGGGATGTGAGGAAGGAGGAGCCAGGCACGGAGCTCTGAATGCAAGCAGTGCGTTTATTTACAGTGAATGGAAAATAACAATAAATCCGCAGTGTGTTCCCGACTCCCGTGAAATGTCCTCTTCCCAGTGCTAGTGTTCCTTGTCTCCGCTCCTCAGTGTCTGAGCACCCCGTGCTCGCTGCCCTCTCATCTCCACGCTTCTCCTGGGGAGATAACAAACAGGCAGCCGTAAGACACATACAATGCGGCAGACTATCCGTACTGACTGGCCGAGAGACTAACGTGAAGTCACGCAATGATCCAGCGTCAGAGAGAGCGCCACCGCATTCTTAAGTAGCTCCTCCGACAAGGCTTGATCAGCTGTGTGATGGTCTTCAAGTGTGGCCAACCACCTGGCAGGGCCACACCCACCAGGCCTGAAGGTGCCTGTAAACGGGTGCTCTCAGAAACTCCGGCATCCACACACACACACAGATATACCTGCAAGCAGGGAGAACGAGGGACAGCACACCAAAAACACACATGTCCATAACTGCTGGGTCGTTTAGACTCCTGAGCTGTGCACGAGGGGTCGAACACCCACTGGAAGGCCGGGCACTGGTTTTCAACCGTAATATACCTGATGTGCTCAGGTAACCTGTAGCGCCATGAAACCACTGTCACACCAGGGCGCATAAGAAATGATGCTTTAAGAGACTGATGGGATCGGGCAGCAGGGAAAACATCCACAAAATGCTACTTTCAGTTTGACTCCCTAAGACTACCTAAACTAAGTAGAGTCATTACATGCTTGTTAAAAGCAAACTCTCATATAGTTTTTAATGTGCTTCTTTCATTACAATGACTAGATAAAGAATGTGGCCCTGTCTCTATTTAACACTGGCTACCCCAAAATGTTTCCAAACCTACAACCGTAACTTTCACTGAGAGATTTTTAGATACGGTTATTGAAGCTGTGGGGTTAATTTTTTAAGTAACATGAGAGAGAGGCAGCAGCATACTGTTAGATTATAATATTATTTTATGCCATGTTATACCCCTAACTAAAGATTGTGAATTATTATGTAGTTTTAGTTTGCATTATTCTCCTGAATTAGAAGAAGCTGACAACTATTGCATTAGTTAAACTGATTTGCATTACATTAGACTGCTGATTTATTGTGGATGAATGATATTGTTTTATGATGCATAATACTGCTGCAGAAAGTCATCGCCTTATTTGTCTGATTAGAAGAGAACAGAGCATGCTGGAGTTTTCTGCCCCATCTCAGCAGGAGCAGATAAACGGGGAGCCAAGGTCGTAGCTTAGGCGCCGTGTGAGAGAAAAGCATGTGAATGTTTAGGCTTTTATGATAATGTGGGAGAACCAGAGGCTATAAGAGTTTGAGCAATGCTCCACCATTTTGAGATCTGAGGCTGTCTGCATACGGTGTCCATCTCCCACGCGTGTGATCATTAAAATCATCGTTTGACTCAACCCGACTGGACCAGTGTTGTTATTGTGGTTTTTTCTCTTGTCTCTTGTCTCCATCCCCATATTTTGAACCATAACAATACACACAGAGCATCAGTGATAGAAAGCTAGGCTAACATAGGGTAGCTACCTGTTCAAGGAGAAACATGTATAGGCCCATCTCAAGTGCCAGTGAACATCTAAATGATTCAGGGAAGACTTTGGAGAAAGTGCTGTGGGGAGATGAAACCAAATTCCAATTATGTGGCTTTAACTGACCTTTTGAAATAGGAGTGTGATGCAAAAAATAGCATCCCCGCAGTCAAGCAGAGAGATGGAAACATTATGATGTGGGCTACAGGACGACTTAGTCGGGGTTCCAAGCAGTCAGGAAATGTGACATCGTCAGACTGCAGGCCACGGATTGGCTCGTCAGTCGCGGCACTCAATGAGTCATGAGACGGTGTCTTTCACTAAAATCAAAACTGCAGTTTTTTAAAAACCCTGCAACAAGGCAAATAGCTGCACAACACCGTGGTTTCCAAGTGTGACAAAAAGCCACAGATACATCATTCACACATTCACACACTGGTGATGGCAGCTACATTGTAGCCACAGCTGCCCTGGGGCGCACTGACAGAACATTGCAGAACCTTCAGCACCTCGTATGAAAAATATTTGACTGTGTGCATGCTTTTAGCACTGTTTGGATTTGAGAAAATCTAAAATAAATTGAAATTTGCTTTTAGAAGTTGTTTTATAAAGTTCAGTGGTATATTATGCATACAATAGGACATCTATTTAGATTTACATCTTCCACAGAAAAAACTGCACATTACTGAAACTTAGTATACTGGACTTTGTTGTTGTCCCACACAGGTTCAATTTCGAGTGGTAGATGGCTCAGTGCTCAGTCAACCAAGATTTTATGATAGTGGGCACAATGAGATAGATAAGCTGCTTGTAAACAGTACTTTTATGCTCTCTTTTTCCATTTGGATAAGAAAGAAAGAACCAGGAAACAAAGGCAAACAAATAATCTGTGCCTTTATCCCAGATTCACATTATAGGAACAGCTGCTCAATGACCACTGTAGTCTTTGCTTACAGCACTTTTATCTAGATCTATGCAAAGTGATCCACTACACCTACTTTTACAGTTAAATCATTTTATGAGCACTGATGCCATTTTAATCTGAGTTTCTACTCAAATACAATCAGTAAAGAAAAACACAGTCTGTGACGTTTGTTTTGAAGGAAAAGGTATTCCCTGCAAATGTTTATCTGTGTGAGACTATTCAGAAAACAGTCATTTTGTTTTATAGGTGAGACACTTGGCCTCTTTTTTCCTTGTTCTACGTTTGTCTTTTGTCCGATTACTCTGGAACACAAGATGGAAAACTGATATTCTCATGTTAAAAATATAGAAAAAGGATTTTATCACCCATAAATGTTAACTTCTCATGCCTCTAAGCACAAGCGCCCTCTGCAGTTTGTGTGTGGAAGTGCAAAAGCTTACAGCACCTGGTATTCCCAGGCGGTCTCCCATCCAAGTACTGACCAGGCCCGACCCTGCTTAGGTCATGATATCGGGCAAGCAGAGCTGAAGAGGAGGATGCAGGAGGCCTGTGTGTGTTCAGCAGCCTGCTGCATTGGAGTTTGCCTGGTAACAGATGACTCAAACAGCCCACACACCCGCTGGACGTGACCGCAAACATGCCCCCCTACACCTTTTACATAGCCCGGCTGCTCGAGTTCTTTTGCTGGTTTTTCCCGCGACCCCCCACCTTCTTCAAATCCAACAAAAGTGGTATCAAACGTTTATGCTACGTTTGTGCTGTAAAAATTTTTGTTTGTGCTGCTATCATTTTAAAGATATTCAAGAAAATTTCTAGAGGTCCCCAGAGGTCAACCAGCCCCCCCACATTAATTAAATCAAACAAAACTGGTGTCAATCAACTGTGCTACGCTTGTGCTGGTTTGTGCTGCTAAAATTCTCGTTTCTGCTGCTTCTGTTTTAAAGATATTAACGAAAATGTAAAGGTCAAAAGGTCTCTTCAGTATCCTTCCTGATGGCAGCAAACTGAAGACGCTGTTGAAGAGATGAGTGGAGTCACCTGTAATGAAGAGGACCTTTCGAATGAGGCAGGCACAGTAGATCTCCTGGGGAGGGAGGCAAGAGAGGACCCTGCAATCCTCTCCACTGCTCTCACTACCCGTTGTCATATTTTTCCTGCAGGACCCAGTGCAGGAGTCATACCACACAGTGATGCAGTTGGTGAGGATACTTTCAATGGTGCTCTTTAGAAGGTGCTCATAGTGGGGGTTGAATCTCTTGTCAGCAGAGTGAAGAGAATTGTTATGTGCATTATTATTCAGCCCCCTTTGGTCTGAGTGCAGTCAGTTGCCCATAGACATTGCCTGATGAGTGCTAATGACTAAATAGAGTGCACCTGTGTGTAATGTAATGTCAGTACAAATACAGCTGCTCTGTGACGGCCTCAGAGGTTGTCTCAGAGAATACTGGGAGCAGCAACACCATGAAGTCCAAAGAAACACTCTGATGGACGTGTGGACAGCAATGCTGCCTTGAACAGTACCGATGTTTCAGGGCTGGGTGACGTTGTTGGGTGGGACATCTACATCCTGACATATCAAGGTTACTTTACTTTTAGGTCAATTTGCTTTACAGAAAAATAATAGCATTTGTCATCAAGATATTTATATGACTGCACTTGATCAGGTTTGTCCGGATTTCAAACTGTTCTAAAAGTCTTTTGATTCAAATCTGGGGCTGTGTTATTGAAAGAAGCAGAGAAATCGATGAACTGAAGTCCTTTACTCTCTACATGTTTGACAATCAGGTGAAGTAGAATCAAAAGCACGTCCTCCACTCCTCTATTGGGCTTATGTGCAATCTGCATTGAATCAAGCTGAAGTTCAGTGTCTTCCATAATCACATTTCTGATGATTTTTTTCAAAGACTGAGGTGAGGGCAGCAGGCCTGAAGTCGTTTAGAACTTTTGGACGACTAGATTTAGGACCAGGAACCACAACAGCTTCTTTCCAAAGAGAGGGCATGAACGATTTATTCAGAATAACCTAAAATATGGGACTGAGTTGTCTGTGACGGTTCTCAGTCATCCAGGTCATTGTAGACTAAGGAGCTTGCAAAGAAAAGCGTCTGGACTTCTTTGAGTTGCTTGAAGACGTTTCACCTCTCATCTGAGAAGCTTCTTCAGTTCTAAGGGTCAGTTGGTGGGGAGTCCCAGATTTAAACCCAGTGGGAGTTTCCCCCCAAAGAGGGACAAAGGACCCCCTGATGATCCTCTACGTAATCACATGAGCCAAGGTGTGAAAGCGGGTGGGGGTCCTAATCAGCCAGGGTTTCGGGTGAGCTCATTGTGAAACCTGGCCCCACCCTATCATGTGATTTCCTGAGGTCAGATGGCCCAGGATGTGAGTGGGCGTTAAGGTGTCTGGGGAGGGAACTCAAAACTGGATTATAGATTATTTATATTATATATTGATATTATTTATCTGAATATTTATTTATCATAACTCTGTTTCTACACTCACTTTATATGAGTGCTTGTTGTTTCTTGTATATTTGCTGCTATGACAACTCAGTTTCCCTCCTGGATTAATAAAGTTTCTCTGATTCTGAAATACAGTGAGCCATTATATTTGTAGTTTCTAACTAACAATATAAAGGCTCAGCAACTGATAGAGCCACAGCACGTCCCACTGGCAGCTGAAGGAGCTTTTATACAAAGGACTTTGTAATTGAAGCTTTATTTATACAGGTCGGCTCATTGAGACTCAATGTCTCATTTACAAGAGAGACCTGTTCCAGACACACATATTAAAATTACAACAATAAGAGAAAAGTTTGTGTAATGTACTCAGTCACATTAAAAACGAGAACAAGTTCCCAGAGATGGTTTCACAAAAACATGTGTACGTCTTTTGAAGTCTGCAAGTGAAATCAACGGAGAGCCTTAAATCCTTCGGTTATGTTTTCCATGAAGACGGAGCAGAAAAGGAGAACGCCTTCTTCCCAAGCTCTGCATGAACTGATGGAACAGTGGATGTAATGATGTCCTGAGACTGCAGGCTGTGACTAAACTGTTTGCCTAACATGTACTCTGATGAATAGGAGGCAGTAACCCAGAAACAGATTTATAGATAAAATGATACTAATGGACCATCCTGTGTAAGACCAATGAGGACCAGTTAACCAGAGAACACAGAGTATAGTGGTGTTCTTCTGTTGTAGAGAAAGATTAAAAATATAAGACACTGGCTCAGCTATGATATTTGCAGCCAAGTGCAAGAAGGAAGGAGAACGATTGTGAGGACGAGTTTCTGGTGTTGGGGCTATTCAAAGCCTTACAAACCTCTTCTACTGTGACAGGTGTGAAGGAAAAGGTATCAGTAAGCAGGAACTACGAGCAGAGTTGTGTGCAAGAGGTTTACCATCAGATACTGTGCTGAACAAAGAGCAAGAAGCAACAAAGTGTTTGTTAAAGCAACATTTCAGTTTTGTGTGACACAGGAGTGGAGTCGATATTTAAGTGAGGAGGAAGCTCTGAGGAGTCACAGCTGGCAGAGACACTTTATAGTTTGCCAAAACCTCCTACGGTCGTTTGGACTGTCAGTCGTTAAAGTAAAAAATAGTTACATCTTGATGATGGAGGCAGTAATCCGATTACACAGCTAATGAAAACGTAGCCAATCAGCATCAGAGCCAGACTTCCTGCCCAGGCCTGGTTTCTCTCATGTAGGAGATCGGCCGGTACTGAACCAAACCAGGCCTGTCCCGACCTTTCACCCTGACCTGGCAAAAAGGGGCGTGTCTGTCCACAAAGTAGACACAACTCTCCTGTAAATGTTCCCAAACTGACATTGTCAGCCTGTTTAATACGACCCCAGTTCAAACTGATGCGGGCTCGGAGCGTGAGATTTTAGTGTTTCTCACAGCACCAACTATGCAGTGATCACTCAGCTCGTTGGCAAAAACTGCAGATGTGGAAAACTTACGCAGCATATTAGTTAAAAAAGGTCAATAAGAGCAGATTTATCTGGGTGTTTAGGATCAAGGCGTGTGAGGCTTTAAATAATTTGAGTCAGTTTTAAAAACAAGCAGCGTGCCTTAAACTCATCAGACACAGAAGAAAGCCAGTCCCAATGAAAATCATCCATCTGAAAGACGTCATTAAAATGCAGCTCAGATAAAAGTTGAACCAGAGACGGTGATGTGCTGGGGGAAGCAGGTGGAGGCTGATAGCAGCCAACAACAGTCTGATTTCCAAACAGATCAATAGTTAAGGCCAAGATTTCAAATGGCTGAGGTGCAGATGGAGAGAACAAGACTTGAGCAGCAAGACAGAGCTTCACATACACTTCCAGACCTCCGCCTTTTCTGGGACAGTCTGAGAGCTAAATGTTAAATCCATCAGTTGCTACGTTTTTATCCAGTAAAGATTTGGAAAGTCTCAGAAACAACAATGATACCAGCACCGCTTGAACAGGCCCAGATTCCAATTATATCCATGTTAGGAAGCACACGACGTGATGCACGTGTAACCCAGACAGTTTTTAACATCTGCTGGTGTTTCACATTCAGCCAGAGGCCCAGGGTTAGGTTGGATACCAGACAATAATAAAAGCATCGTTATTAGACTCTAGAGCTCGTTTATAGCTGACACCACATGTAGAGTTTAAGTTCACACAGAGACGATGACATTTTTCTAAAACCAGCAAACAATAAACAAGAAATGTAACAAGAGTTTCAGAAGAAGCTGTTTTACAGAGAAATGATTCCCCGAAGACAAAATTATTATTATCATCTTTATTTCTCCAGGTGAAAATTTAATTGAGATTAAAAATGTTGTTTTCAAGAGAGACCTGGCATCATGGCAGCAAGAGTCAGAAATACATCAGAATTCAAACAAATACAAAATAGGAGAAACATCCTACATAAACTTCATAAAGTTTCATTAACAGACTTTGAACAATGGACTTCAAACTTCCCCCCAAAACAGAAACACATTTGAAGATAATGAATGACATTTATCCCTCTAAAGAAGGACTTAGACTACGATTTAATATGAATGAGAACATGTTCATAAATGGATGCAACCAAAGATTTCATCAATCCCTGATTTAGAGACAACAGAACATTTGGTTTGATTTCACAAGATAAGAATGACGACTGAGTTGGAAGATTGTTTTACGTTTAGTCAAATCTTTCATACATAAAGTCGGATTACAAAATCATCCCCTAAGTTTGTTGTTTTATTCAAGGAATTGAAATTATAGAGAAAATCTGTGAAATGACTTAAAGAAAACAAACCACAAAAACTCTATGATGCTCTAAACCCCCTGGTTTAGGTCGGCAAAACTTTACTAGATCCGCACCTGCACAGTTACCAGCTGTCAGCTGCTTAGAAAAGGATCCTGGTGTTATTAGTCTCTCAGAAACAGTTCATAACTTCCCTTCAACTCATTCATGTCACCTGAAAGGTAAACCTGTTTCTCCATCACCTGTTCAGCTCTGATGATCCAGTAAGGACATCTCCTGGTTTCATCTTCATGTTTCCCTCTCACCACATATCCAAACCGACATCATGACCAGCAGCTTTACAGCTGTGGCTCCAGCAAACATCAGCTGATACTAGAAATTAATATTAAATAAATTCTAACAACAGCTGATCAAGCTTAAACGTGCTGCTGTTGTTTAGCGCGACATCCCCTGGTTTCCTCTTTCTGGCGCAAAGTGGATGATAAAAAAACACAAGAGAGAAAAGCCGATCAGCTGATCATTGATCAGTTTCATGATTGAAGTAGCAACAGGAGAGAGAGGGGAGAGAATGACAGTGTAAAGACACAGAATAAATCCAGCTTTGTGTGTTTTCCATTCTAGCTGAAGTCCGGGACAAACTCTATTCCTTCTCAGCTCAACACAAAACGTGTAATATTTTCTCTGAATACGAGACGATTCTGTTTTTTACAGGATGGTTGGAAACTCTACTAAAATAAAGTTCACTATCAGTAACATCATAGCACCACCCAGCTGTATAGAAACTCCGTCATGCTAGCTAGTAGCAGTACGAGTTATTGTAACTGACTGTAAAAAGTCAGCACAAGGAAAATAAACTGCTCCTAAACTTGGTTTATATCTGACCCAGATAGACTGCAGGTCATAACTTCTTACCTGAAGTTCAGTTCACCTGACACTCGGACCGGCGGCCGCCTCAGGTCTCTGCTCCTCCTGCCTCCCCTTTCCCTCATCCACCTGCTGCCTCTGTGGAAGCTCCGCCATAGCCACCACCAAACAACTGACTTATTTTTACACATCGACCAGCATCCAGCCAATCCGCCATCTTTCATTGTTTATACTGTTACAAAAATAAAAATATAAAAACATCATTGGTATGCCCGATGGCCAGTCCAGCTATGGTCGTGCCATCAGTTAACCCTTCACGTGCCAGCTGTGACACGCGTTCCCAGGGTTGCCGACCCCTGCTCTAAAGCATCTGATTTGGATTCCTGAGATCAAATATATTTTCCTTTGTGTTTGTTTTCTTCACATTTGTGGCTTTAATGTAGTGTTACATCCTGTTTGTTTGCTTCCATCTGTATACATGTCCAGATTCACTGTTATGTTTCTATTCTTACATTGCTGTGTGATCACTGTTCCCTCTGCTGACTGATGTGACCTTTTGTATCTCACACTGATACTTGTCATATTTGTATCTGCGCCTAAAAGATAAAAAGTTTTCCACGCTAAAACACAGCTCCACCTCCTGCAGTTCTCCCTCTGAACCACTAGATGTCTCTGTTATCTAAATGAAGACGTGCAGCACAGCAACCACAGCAGCGCTCAGATCACACGTGTCCTGTTATTATGTATAAAAGCATGAAACAGGTGAGACAGGTGGGATCAATATTAATGTTGTGGAAATATATGAAAAAGCAACAGAAGAGTGAAAACATTTCGTGTTTCTAGAAAGATCTTTCAGCTCACAGCTGCTCACAGACTGTATTTACAAGTGACAAACTGCAACTCTACAGTACATCTACAGTATATATCAAATATATTCTGTATTCAAATCTATTGAGTGATGTTTGAAAGTCTTTCCAGGTGAGTTTGATCCAGGAGGGTCTGAAGCCAGAGTCAGACAGAGACTGTGCAGAGACTGTAGAAGGACAGAGCAGCAGCAGAGCAGTCCAGATACACTGATGATCCTCTGTCAGATCCAGAGGGACACACAGGGATGATGCTGGACTCTACATTGTGTCTGACAGTGGAGCTGTTCTCAGAGCAGTTCACTCTGCAGCACTGACAGTCATCTGCACTTCTTCTCATTCCTCTGTCAGTCACTGCTGGATGAAGCTCTCCTCTCCACCTCCCAGTAACATGGCCCAGTCAGAGCGTCTCTACACACAAGCTGCTGCTGCTTCAACCTCTCTGGATCATCAGGACACAGCTCCTCCTCTCTCAGCACACACACCGTCCTGTTTACCATCATCACCACCACCTGCAGAGAGAAGAAGGAAGAGCAGAGGAGATAAACGAGTGTTTCCAGAGACTCTTCATCAGCTGTCAGTCAGTGATGCAGCACATCCAGTATAAAGAGCAGCAGGGACTTCAGTGCTGGGACTGTACTAGGACTCATTGTTGCTTCACTTTTTCTAATCTTTGGATTTTTATTGAAGTTGATGAAAATGTTTTTCCCTCCTAGTTTGAGTTTGGACTTTCATTCATTAGAAGAACCTTGGTGTGTCCACTCTGAGCTCTGTAGGAACCCAACAACAAGCCCAACAATCCAGATGGACGGTTCCAGCTGTTAACTGGAGGAATTCCATCCAAACATCTGCTCTCACTAAATTCTTCCTCACCTACAGACTGTGTTCTTCACTGCTTTAAACTTGGAAATGAATGCAGTCATTGGTCTGTGTGCTGCTTTGTTCAGAGAGCTGATTGGCTGTTGACAGTGTTTGATCAGAGCGTGTCAGCTGTTACTATGGTGACCATAAAGGTCAGAAACAGGAAGTGTTTGTGTCCAATCCTGAAGCCTGTCACCATTCTCCTCTCACAGCTTCACTGAGAAGCTGCAGCTTTACAGGAAACACTGGATCTTTGTTTCATACTGACTGTGTTTAGTACAATACTGCTGACAGCACCACCCACTCACTCCATCACTCTACTTACACCAGAGTCTCCAGTCTGTAGTCTGGACTCTGCTGAAGATCAGACAGCTGCTTCACATCTGGATCCTTCAGGTTGTTTCCCCACAGGTTCAGCTGTCTCAGATGGGAGGGGTTGGACTTCAGTGCTGCTGCCAGATAATCACAGCTGATCTCTGACAAACCACAGCTCCTCAATCTGTATAAAGAATGAAAGATGTAAGTTTATTAGACAAAGTGTGAGCTTGAAATCATTCAGTGTTTCATCATCTGTTCAGAGCTGAAGAAGGTTCAGAATGTAGAAGTTTAGAAAATGGAAACTCCAAACAGCTGAAGCCAACAGGAAGCAGCTTCAAACAGGAAACTGTGCAGAGTTTCAGACTATATGTCCTGATGCAGCCAGTTGGATTTTGGAGATTTGAATCTTTGTTCTGTGACTAAGTCCTTGAATCGTTTCTTCCAGTTGGTCCAACAAGACAGACTAAGTGTTGGACATGTGTTGTGGCTCCATTAGGGGAGCTTCTAAATGTGATGTGATGGCCCCTCTGGGTCTGTCAGGTCACAGGACTGAAGAGAGCTCAAACTGGGCACACAGTTGTTCCAGTCTGGACCAAAGACTCTATACTGGGACTGAGGGACTGTGTTACAGGCCTTCGATGGGGTCTGTTTTTAAACTGTTTTTTTTAACAGAAATGCAGAGACAGGAGACATCAGTTGCGTTCGGTCTGCAGGCTCTTCCTCGTCTAGTTTATTAACAGAATTTAACAACGTCCTTTTCTTTTCATTTAGACACACAGATTTCTCTTTTAACAACACAAACATTCAATTAGGTCCATAGCTCAAACCCTTTTGGTTACCTTGCACTCTCGCAAGAATAAACTTACAAAATAATCATTGTATGAGTGTCCTTATTTACAATAAATCTGTAACCAATTCTACTGCATTTCAGCATCCAAAACATTTCTGTGCAGCACCACTAACACTGCAATTAACCCGCTTATATACCATTATACATTCCTTATCAGGGCTCGCAAAATCGCTAGCCCGACGTCCCGGGGCTAGTGATATTCCCAGTCGGGCTACCAAAATCTATCTCAGCCCTGCCCGTTGGGCTATCATAGGAAGTAAAAAATATATGACAATGCCTTTGCTTTCTTTCGCAAATGTAGCTGAGTAATTAGCTCAGTCCTCATCAAAGAACAGTGCTCTTTAATGAATGCAGCACATAACTTTACATCGTAGAGGTAACAGGGAGACATATCGAGTTATCAGATAGCTGTCTTAACTATATTCTAACTCTACAATTTCCCGGCTGCACTTTCCTCTTATTTCACGACACCACCCTCTAGTGGTGCAATATGGTATAGTCAGACAGGACACAACATCACTCACTAGCTTACTCTTCAAACGTGGCACGTGAAATCTCCCGCAGCAAGCTTAAACGTGCTAGAGGTTGACTGCGCAGAGAATTTAAAAAAAAAAAAAAATCTCTGGCATGTGTAAAGACAGATGGATTTACGCAGGTATTTTAGTTCTGCTGAGCCAAAAAAGACAGGTCAGGATGAAGAAGGGACAGGCAAAGAAAGGCCTACCACAAAGCGGAAAAGTTATGATAAATCAGATTACGAGGCAAAAAGAAAGCACAGTTTTTTGGATTCATGGACAAAAGAATTTCTGTGGCTGGAATATGACAAGGTAAATAACATGATGTTCTGCCGGGTGTGTCGTGAGTTTCCCTCTATTGCTGAGTCGACAAGCGCCTTTGTTACTGGGACCAGTAATTTTAGGAAAGACCCCATCAGAACTCATGAGAAATCTCTGCATCACAAGAAATGCATTGGTGCTCAGTCTGCAGCATCTGTCCCAGAACAAACACCAATTGCAAAAACCATACTAAAAATAAACCAAGCACAACAAGAAGTCCTGAAAAAGCTGTTTAGAACTGCGTACTATGTTGCAAAGAGTGAACTACCACTGGCAAAATTTAGCAGTCTTTGCAAACTTCAGAAAGCAAATGGCCTAGATCTTGGTTCCACTTACCTCAATGACCATGCTTGCAGAGAGTTTATTGGAGCAATAGCACAAACTTCAAGAGACCAGATTGAAAAGGAAATTCAAGAAAGCAGGTTCTTATCCATTCTTGCAGATGGCAGTACAGACACTGGTATAATAGAACAGGAGTTGGTTCACATCAGGTATGTGAGGGATAATGGTGACATAGCCACATACATGATCAAATGTCAGCCAGTCAAGAGTGCAAATGCTGCAGGTATTTTAGAGGCTATTGATGAAGCAGTGAACACCATGGGTATCAGAGAGGACACATGGAAAAAGAAAGTAGTGTGTGCAAATTTTGATGGTGCTGCAGTGATGATGGGTGAGAAAACAGGAGTAGCTGGGAGACTGAAACAGAGGATACCCCACATCATAACAATCCACTGTGTGGCACACAAACTAGAGCTAGCCGTGCTGGATAGCGTGAAAGGCTGTGAGTACCTGGTGAAATTTGAAGATACACTGAAATCCATCTTTAAGATGTACTACTATTCCCCAAAGAAGCGAAGAGAGCTGACAGAAATAAGTGAACTGCTAAATGAGAGGCTGGCACATTTCAGTGGGCTGAAGAGCACACGGTGGCTTCCAAGCCGGCTGAGATGTCTAAAGGCTATGGAAAAAAATTACACTCCCACTGTTGTTCATATGGAGAACATGGCAGAAGGAAGTGATGTCAAAGCCGAGGATGCAGCCAAGGCTAAGGGGGTGGTGCAGGAGATGAAGACTGAGAAATGTGTTCGCTTCCTGCATTTCATGTTGGACTACAGTACCATCTTATCCAAGTGCTCTACTGATTTTCAGCATGATAACCTAAACATCACACGAACAAATCAGTTAGTTGAGAGCACAACATCACGCTTACTCAGCCTGAAAACAAAACCAGGAGAATATCAGAAAAGCTTGGACACAAAGTTCACAGCGAACCAGGATGGTAGCATTTGCTACTGTGGAACTCAGCTAACAAAAAGTCAGCGACCTGCTAAAAGAGGTGAGGGAACAGACAACGACACCTTTGGTGCAGAGATCCAGAAGATTATTGACAACACAGTCAAGTACATGGACAACAGATTTAAAAATCTCCATGAAAAGCCTCTCTCTTGTTTCAAGGTTTTTGACCCTTCCACTCTTCCCTACCCCAGAGAAGAACTAGCAAATTATGGGGATGAAGAGGTGGATTATCTTGTCACACATTTTGCCTGTTTGCTAGATGCAGAAGAGAAAGAGAAAATTCCACAAGAATGGATGGATCTAAAAGTGTGGCTTGCAGAACGCCGGGGTCGCAAAGTAGATTGCTTGTACAGAGATCTCCTCTCTGAGAATCCAGAACATCTCTCTCATATCTTGTTGCTGGTGAAATTAATGCTGACACTTAGTCTAGGGCTGGGCAATATGACCCAAAATTCATATCTCGATATTTTTTAGCTGGATGGCGATATAAGATATATATCTCGATATATTTTTTTAAAGCCATAAAGTAAGAACAAAAAGAGAGTTCTTAGTCAAAGCTGTGTCCCAGATGTCACACAGGCACTTTTATTAACATAGAGCAGATGTACATAAAATTTACTCAAAAATAAATTATGAGCATTTATTAAATAATAATGCTCCATAAATAAAAGAAAACAATGTTTTTGTGCATAAAAAAAAAAAAAGCTCACAATTGTGCAGTCAAAATGTAAACTAAAAGACGCTGAGCACAATAACAAAGACAGATTTCACAGCTGCTCTGTTCCCAACTTGTACCGCGTGACTGACAGCCTGGAGTTTGAAATCCGCTTCGCAACCACGTCTCTTAACAGGTGCCATTTATGGTCCTTATACACAGTAGGGTAATATTACGTTGAAGCACAGTACGTATCACTCCGCGAGGCTCAGCCGTAATGCTCCGACAATCCATCAAGCGGTGCAGCTCCGTAGCTTACCAAAGTCGTACTAAAACATTTTGACAGATTGCTGAGCGCCGTGTTCCACATAAAATCGGTTTGCGGCCATCAAGCACAACCAGAATTCATACATAAGGCGCGCTGTCAACTTTTGAGAAAATGAAAGGATTTTAGTCCGTGCAGCACCTCTGGGCTGCATGGCGTTAGCGTGGTTAGCTCGTTAGCGTGGTTAGCTAGCTAACACGTTGACGCCGTCCAGCCACACGCACGGGGCGATGCGCAGTAACTCGTTAACGGAGATTTGCCATGTCCATCTTGTCGCTTCCTGCAGGTGAAGCGATGGGGGAGGAGGGGGAGTTCTGTTCAGTGAAGGAGAGGCGAGGCCGAGTAACGTTGCGTAAAGACAAAAGTGGACGAAAGAGAGGCAAACTTGAATCTTTTTGCCCTGACAAGTCGATTCGTTTCTGGATGTTTTCTGGAAAAGGTTCAAGACACCTGGATCATAAAACCCCAACAAGAACAAAGAGCAGTGAAATGGAGGGCAATGCACAGGAAGAGAAAGCTGATGAAGGAGATGCTATGCCCTCAACGTCGAGTGGCATTTTCTCATCCGAGACTTCAGTGGAAATTTCAGATTCAGGATCTGACACAGACTAATTCATGTTCTACACAGTTCTAACAAGTTCACAGAAAATTCTGTTTAATTAGAACCAGATATTTTAGTTGATTGTAATGTTTACACAGTTGTTGTAATTTGTGTTTTAACAATTTTTTGATTGATGTTTTGTTTCCTTTACAATATGATACAATAAAAATAATCTTTTTTTTTTATTCGGGCTACTCAAATTTATTTCGGGCTACCAAAAACTAAAGAGTGCCTGCCCGAAGGGCTACCAGGGATTTTAAAATTTTGCAAGCCCTGCTTATACTTTAACAGATTCAACAATATATTACATTTGTAACCAATAAACAAAAATATTCTTCCATTCCTCACAAACAGTTCACAATCATCCACAAACAGTATACATCAGACTATTTACATTTGACACATAAGAACTGGGTAGGTCCTAATCAACTGTAACTTCCAATAATGCCAGGATAAAAGAAGCGTCTTAAGAGCTGCGTTTGTCACAAAATAAAACAGGTAATAAGACCAGCTGCCTATTTAGACTACGAGTGAAATGGCGGCTGCCATTACAAATGGCGGTATAGTTAGCTTTCTCTCAGTCAGTGAAAACACTCTCTCATAACATTTGCGGTCTTTAAACTAAGACAGAAAAAGGTTTCTTGCCTTTATATGTACATTGCGGTGAGCAAACTTGAACTACTGACCTGTTTTTTAACAGAAAAGCAGAGACAGGAGACATCAGTTGCGTTCGGTCTGCAGGCTCTTCCTCGTCTGAGGCAGAGACGCGTTGCAACGGCCTATCGCACTCACCACTATCTCCCCCTTGTGGCAATGCCACGCAATTACATTGTCCATAACGCTAAATGAAAAGTACAATACCACCATAAAATCAGGTCTTTTACATCAAAAACAATTCACAAAAAAATTACAATTGTGACCATACACTTGTGGGCGTCACAACTGCTTTGACTGCACCCACTGGGACTTTTTAAAAGCTCATGTTCTCACTTAGATCATCGATTTCTACTTACATTTCTTTTTGGGAAGTATTTT
The DNA here is from genome assembly GCF_057381845.1 of Rhamphochromis longiceps. NCBI lineage: Eukaryota > Metazoa > Chordata > Actinopteri > Cichliformes > Cichlidae > Rhamphochromis > Rhamphochromis longiceps. The sequence goes on along the minus strand of NC_140559.1, from coordinate 68,881,475 downwards.
CCCCAATAAGCAGCCCTGGATTAGTAAATCACTCCAACATGTTCTCAGGCAGAAGAAGCTGTCTTGTTATGAGGGAGAGAAGAAAAAGATTGAGGCACAGAAACTTGTTGAAAGAGAGATAAAGCAGCTAAAATCAGGTGTAAAAGTAAAGCAGAGGATGAGCTGAATAAAGGACACTCAAGGCTGGCTTGGAAAGGAATGAAGTCCATGGTGGGGATGCAGAACAAGGAGCAAAGATGAATGTGATGCTGAATCAGCAGAAGACTTGGACTCATTGGATTCCAGCTTTGATATCATTGATTTCAATGAAGAGCTTTGTGATTGTAGCAAAGGGCTGGTAGCTCTGAGAGTCCCACTGATGAGGTGTTTGTGTGGAAATCTCTTAGTGGGACCAAAGAGAGAAAAAGCCCTGGTCCTGATGCTGTGGGAGGGAAATGATTGAAGTGTGCTGTGAGGAACTGACTGGGAGGTTTTCACACATTTTCCAGTCCTCCTTGGAACAACAGGAAGTTCCCAGCATATGGAAACAAAGGTTAAGTGTCCTATGGCACTCAGTGATGATGGTGCTGTGGCCCCACCACCTCCACCTCTTTGTAAAGGAACTAACTGTAATTTACTATGTGCACGAGACAATGCTAACTTCCTGGTTTGAGACCGGATGTGGGGTTGTGCATTTCAGGTAGCTTTACTTTGCAATCGGATGTCACTAAAATCAATATTGAATCGGTGTGTAACTTTGCCAAAACAATGTCGGACTCTGTAGTTTTCTCTGGTCCCCTCCCCAATCAATCAGACCAGGAGTGACATGTTTAGCCCCATGTTCTCCTTAAATTGCTGGCTGTCTGAGTGGTGTCCCAGAAACGATGTGGGCTTCATGGATAATTGGCAAACCTTCTGAAGGAAACCTGGTCTTGTTAGGAGAGACGGCATCCATCCCACTTTGGATGGAGCAGCTCTCATTTCTAGAAATATGGACAAATTTATTAAACCCCCCAAAATATGACTATCCAGAGTTGGGACCAGGAAGCAGAGTTGCAGTCTTACACGCCTCTCTGCAGCTTCTCTCCTCCTGCTACCCCCCCAAAAACCCATCTCCATAGAGACTGTGTCAGCTTCCAAAAAGACAAATAACAAACTAAAAACCAGCAACAAACAACTTAAACATAAACAATTACAAAGAAAGAACAATACAGTATCCACATCTGAACCAAAGAGTAAAACAGTGAAATGTGGATTATTAAATATTGGGTCTCTCTCCTCCAAGTCTCTGTTAGTACATGACTTAATAATTGATCAACAAATTGACTTACTCTGCCTTACAGAAACCTGGTTGCAGCAGGATGATTATGTTAGTTTAAATGAATCAACACCCCCGAGTCATTCTAACTACCAGAAATCTCGAAGTACAGGCCGAGGGGGCGGTGTGGCAGCAATTTTTCACACCAGCCTATCAATTAATGAAAGACCAAGACAGACTTTAAATTCATTTTAAAGCCTGATGCTTAACATCGTCCACCCCAGCTGTGAAACTCAGAAACCAGTCTTACTTGTTATCATCTATCGTCCACCTGGGCCTTACACAGAGTTTCTGTCTGATTTCTCAGACTTTATATCTAATTTAGTTCTGAGCTCAGATAAAATAATTATTGTGGGTGATTTTAACATCCATGTAGATGCTAAAAATGACAGCCTCAACATGGCATTTAATCTGTTATTAGACTCAATTGGTTTCTCTCAAAATGTAAAAGAACCCACCCACCACTTTAATCACACTCTAGATCTTGTTTTAACATATGGCATAGAAACTGAACATTTAACAGTGTTTCCTGAAAACCCTCTCCTGTCTGATCATTTCCTGATAACATTTAGTTTTACAATAATTGATTACACAGCGGTGGAGAGTAGACTTTATCACAGTAGATGTCTTTCTGAAAGCGCTGTAACTAAGTTTAAGAATATAATCCACCCACTGTTATCATCTTCAATGCCCTGTACCAACACAGAGCAGAGCAGCTATCTGAACGCTACCCCAACAGAGGTCGATCATCTTGTTAATAATTTCACCACCTCACTACGTACGACTCTGGATACTGTAGCTCCTGTGAAAACTAAGGTCTCTAATCAGAAGTACCTGACTCCATGGTATAATTCTCAAACACGTAGCCTAAAGCAGATGACTCGTAATCTGGAGAGGAAATGGTGTGTCACAAATTTAGAGGATCATCATTTAGCCTGGAGAAATAGTTTGCTGCTTTATAAGAAAGCCCTCCGCAAAGCCAGAACATCTTACTATTCATCACTGATTGAAGAAAATAAGAACAACCCCAGGTTTCTCTTCAGCACTGTAGCCAGGCTGACAAAAAGTCAGAGCTCTTTTGAGCCAACCATCCCTTTAACGTTAACTAGTAATGACTTCATGAACTTCTTCACAAATAAAATTTTTATCATTAGAGAAAAAATTACCAATAATCATCCCACAGATGTAATATTATCTACAGCTACTCTTAGTACCATTGATGTTAAGTTAGACTCTTTTTCTCCAATTGATCTTTCTGAGTTAACTTCAATAATTACTTCCTCCAAACCATCAACGTGTCTTTTAGACCCCATTCCTACAAAACTGCTCAAAGAAGTCCTGCCATTAATTAATTCTTCGATCTTAAATATGATCAACCTATCTCTAATGATCGGCTATGTACCACAGGCCTTCAAGCTGGCTGTAGTTAAACCTTTACTCAAAAAGCATCTCTAGACCCAGCAGTCTTAGCTAATTATAGGCCAATCTCCAACCTTCCTTTCATATCAAAAATCCTTGAAAGAGTAGTTGTCAAACAGCTAACAGATCATCTGCAGAGGAATGGTTTATTTGAAGAGTTTCAGTCAGGTTTCAGAGCTCATCACAGCACAGAAACAGCTTTAGTGAAGGTTACAAATGATCTTCTTATGGCCTCTGACAGTGGACTCATCTCTGTGCTTGTCCTGCTAGACCTCAGTGCAGCGTTCGATACTGTCGACCATAATATCCTATTAGAGCGATTAGAACATGCTGTAGGTATTACAGGTACTGCGCTGCAGTGGTTTGTATCATATCTATCTAATAGACTCCAGTTTGTGCATGTAAATGGAGAGTCCTCTTCACACACTGAGGTTAATTATGGAGCTCCACAGGGTTCAGTGCTAGGACCAATTCTGTTTACATTATACATGCTTCCCTTAGGCAGTATCATTAGAAGACATAGCATACATTTTCACTGCTATGCAGATGACACCCAGCTCTATCTGTCCATGAAGCCAGATGACACACACCAATTAGTTAAACTGCAGGAATGTCTTAAAGACATAAAGACCTGGATGGCCGCTACCTTTCTGCTTCTTAATTCAGATAAAACTGAGGTTATTGTACTCGGCCCTGAAAATCTTAGAAATATGGTATCTAAGCAGATTCTTACTCTGGATGGCATTACCTTGGCCTCCAGTAACACTGTGAGGAACCTTGGAGTCATTTTTGACCAGGACATGTCCTTCAACGCACATATTAAATAAATATGTAAGACTGGTTTCTTCCATTTGCGCAACATCTCTAAAGTTAGAAATATCCTGTCTCAGAGTGACGCTGAAAAACTAGTTCATGCATTTATTACTTCCAGGCTGGACGACTGTAATTCATTATTATCAGGAAGTCCAAAAAACTCACTGAAAAGCCTTCAGCTAATCCAAAATGCTGCAGCAAGAGTCCTGACAGGGACTAGAAAGAGAGAGCATATTTCTCCTGTTTTGGCTTCCCTTCATTGGCTTCCTGTTAAATCCAGAATTGAATTCAAAATCCTGCTCCTCACATACAAGGTCTTAAATAATCAGGCCCCATCTTATCTTAATGACCTTGTAGTACCATATCACCCTATTAGAGCACTTCGCTCTCACTCTGCAGGCCTACTTGTTGTTCCTAGAGTATTTAAAAGTAGAATGGGAGGCAGAGCCTTCAGTTTTCAGGTCCCTCTTCTGTGGAACCAGCTTCCAGTTTGGATTCAGGAGACAGACACTATCTCTACTTTTAGGATTAGACTTAAAACTTTCCTTTTTGCAAAAGCATATAGTTAGGGCTGGACCAGGTGACCCTGAATCCTCCCTTAGTTATGCTACAATAGACGTAGGCTGCCGGGGGATTCCCATGATGCATTGAGTTTTTCCTTTCCAGTCACCTTTCTCACTCACTATGTATTAACAGACCTCTCTGCATTGAATCATATCTGTTATTAACCTCTGTCTCTCTTCCACAGCATGTCTTTATCCTGTCTTCCTTCTCTCACCCCAACCGGTCGCAGCAAATGGCCGCCCCTCCCTGAGCCTGGTTCTGCCAGAGGTTTCTTCCTGTTAAAAGGGAGTTTTTCCTTCCCACTGTCGCCAAAGTGCTGCTCATAGGGGGTCATATGATTGTTGGGTTTTTCCTCTGTATCTATGAAGCGCCTTGAGGCAACTTTTGTTGTGATTTGGCGCTATATAAATAAAATTGAATTGAATTGAATGAAATGCTGCTTAGGTTCATTGGTGCTTCTAAATTGGCTGTAGGTGTGGATGTGAGAGAGTGCTTCTCTGTCTCTCTCTGTTGGCCCTGTGATGGACTGCTCACCTGTGCAGGTGGACCACGCCTCTTGCCCTATGACAGCTAGGGCACAGGCTGCAGCCCTGTGAGCCTAAGCTGAATAAACAGTTAGCAAAAATGATCCATAGATGGCCTGAAATCCCCCAGTTAGCAGTTTGGTAGATAGCTATGACATGCTAATCCCATCCAGCAGCTGTATTCTACCTGTAAGCTGATCCCTGCTGAGCCAAAGCACTTTTTCATATACAAATTACAACCTTTAATAGAAACCTATTGGTCAGCATCTTATTAGCCTGCTGTTAGCTTCATTCCACAGAAAACTGAGAGAAACTAACAGAGTTGATAAAGAATAAAGAGAAATGTGCTGATTTAAAGCCTTTGAAGTGCTTCAGATGATCTCTGTCCACTTCTGTCCACTCATTCATTCATGTAAGCTTTCTAATGCAGCTTTGATCTTCACAGTCTGCTTCATGAAACTCATTCTAACCCTGAATGTCAGAGTGTTCCTCCTTCTCTTTCCCATCATTCATGCTGGCAGTGGAGGAGATTTGGATGTTGGACTGTGTTTTGGATGATGTGTGTATGTTTGTGTTGGACTGCTGTCTGTAAAGCAAACGCACATTTTGCTTTGGATTTCAGTGTCAGACAGACTTTAAGGTGGAATGAAGAGTTGGAGAGTTTCACAGTGAATTATCCAGTGGAGGATTTTTCTTCTTCTTTGAAGGTTTGAAATGTGAACATTGTTCTGCTGCAGTCAATGGACTAAACCAGAGAAGAAGAAAACAGACTTTACCATGAAGATCCTCAGTGTGGATCAGTATAATATCAGCCTGATGTCTGCAGTTTAGTGTCAGCACAACTTTCACATCATATTCATCTCAGCACAACTAAAACATGCTGACTGACCTCAGAGTTTCAAGTCCACATCCTGGACTCTCCAGGAAACCACACAGATGCTTCACTCCTGAATCCTGCAGCTTGTTGTTCAGGCTCAGGTCCAGCTGTCTCAGATGGGAGGGGTTGGACTTCAGTGCTGCTGCCAGATAATCACAGCTGATCTCTGACAAACCACAGCTTTCCAATCTGTATAAAGAATGAAAGATGTAAGTTTATTAGACAAAGTGTGAGCTTGAAATCATTCAGTGTTTCATCATCTGTTCAGAGCTGAAGAAGGTTCAGAATGTAGAAGTTTAGAAAATGGAAACTCCAAACAGCTGAAGCCAACAGGAAGCAGCTTCAAACAGGAAACTGTGCAGAGTTTCAGACTATATGTCCTGATGCAGCCAGTTGGATTTTGGAGATTTGAATCTCTGTTCTGTGACTAAGTCCTTGAATCATTTCTTCCAGTTGGTCCAACAAGACAGACTAAGTGTTGGACATGTGTTGTGGCTCCATTAGGGGAGCTTCTAAATGTGATGTGATGGCCCCTCTGGGTCTGTCAGGTCACAGCACTGAAGAGAGCTCAAACTGGGCACACAGTTGTTCCAGTCTGGACCAAAGACTCTATACTGGGACTGAGGGACTGCTTTGACTGCACCCACTGGGACTTTTTAAAGGCTCATGTTCTCACTTAGATCATCGATTTCTACTTACATTTCTTTCTGGGAAAAATGGGATAACTTTGAAAACAGGAAGTATTTTCCCCAATAAGCAGCCCTGGATTAGTAAATCACTCCAACATGTTCTCAGGCAGAAGAAGCTGTCTTGTTATGAGGGAGAGAAGAAAAAGATTGAGGCACAGAAACTTGTTGAAAGAGAGATAAAGCAGCTAAAATCAGGTGTAAAAGTAAAGCAGAGGATGAGCTGAATAAAGGACACTCAAGGCTGGCTTGGAAAGGAATGAAGTCCATGGTGGGGATGCAGAACAAGGAGCAAAGATGAATGTGATGCTGAATCAGCAGAAGACTTGGACTCATTGGATTCCAGCTTTGATATCATTGATTTCAATGAAGAGCTTTGTGATTGTAGCAAAGGGCTGGTAGCTCTGAGAGTCCCACTGATGAGGTGTTTGTGTGGAAATCTCTTAGTGGGAGCAAAGAGAGAAAAAGCCCTGGTCCTGATGCTGTGGGAGGGAAATGATTGAAGTGTGCTGTGAGGAACTGACTGGGAGATTTTCACACATTTTCCAGTCCTCCTTGGAACAACAGGAAGTTCCCAGCATATGGAAACAAAGGTTAAGTGTCCTATGGCACTCAGTGATGATGGTGCTGTGGCCCCACCACCTCCACCTCTTTGTAAAGGAACTAACTGTAATCTGAAGCTTCAAATGGAACTAAGACTTCCTCCACTAGGTGGCAGTGTCTGATGAGAAAGTGTTAGTGGAGCTGGCCTGGAGTCAGAAACAGGAAGATGCAGGATTTGGGCTGAAATGGGGAAAAGTGGTTGGCACTAGTGCCTTAAAGCAAGAAGGTTGTAGGTTGAAGCTTGTTGGCCTTTCTGTGGAGGGTGGATGTTCTCCCACAGTCCAATGAAATGCTGCTTAGGTTCATTGGTGCTTCTAAATTGGCTGTAGGTGTGGATGTGAGAGAGTGCTTCTCTGTCTCTCTCTGTTGGCCCTGTGATGGACTGCTCACCTGTGCAGGTGGACCACGCCTCTTGCCCTATGACAGCTAGGGCACAGGCTGCAGCCCTGTGAGCCTAAGCTGAATAAACAGTTAGCAAAAATGATCCATAGATGGCCTGAAATCCCCCAGTTAGCAGTTTGGTAGATAGCTATGACATGCTAATCCCATCCAGCAGCTGTATTCTACCTGTAAGCTGATCCCTGCTGAGCCAAAGCACTTTTTCATATACAAATTACAACCTTTAATAGAAACCTATTGGTCAGCATCTTATTAGCCTGCTGTTAGCTTCATTCCACAGAAAACTGAGAGAAACTAACAGAGTTGATAAAGAATAAAGAGAAATGTGCTGATTTAAAGCCTTTGAAGTGCTTCAGATGATCTCTGTCCACTTCTGTCCACTCATTCATTCATGAAAGCTTTCTAATGCAGCTTTGATCTTCACAGTCTGCTTCATGAAACTCATTCTAACCCTGAATGTCAGAGTGTTCCTCCTTCTCTTTCCCATCATTCATGCTGGCAGTGGAGGAGATTTGGATGTTGGACTGTGTTTTGGATGATGTGTGTATGTTTGTGTTGGACTGCTGTCTGTAAAGCAAACGCACATTTTGCTTTGGATTTCAGTGTCAGACAGACTTTAAGGTGGAATGAAGAGTTGGAGAGTTTCACAGTGAATTATCCAGTGGAGGATTTTTCTTCTTCTTTGAAGGTTTGAAATGTGAACATTGTTCTGCTGCAGTCAATGGACTAAACCAGAGAAGAAGAAAACAGACTTTACCATGAAGATCCTCAGTGTGGATCAGTATAATATCAGCCTGATGTCTGCAGTTTAGTGTCAGCACAACTTTCACATCATATTCATCTCAGCACAACTAAAACATGCTGACTGACCTCAGAGTTTCAAGTCCACATCCTGGACTCTCCAGGAAACCACACAGATGCTTCACTCCTGAATCCTGCAGCTTGTTGTTGTAGGTCAGCTCCAGCTCTCTCAGATGGGAGGGGTTGGACTTCAGTGCTGCTGCCAGATAATCACAGCTGATCTCTGACAAACCACAGCCCCTCAATCTGTATAAAGAATGAAAGATGTAAGTTTATTAGACAAAGTGTGAGCTTGAAATCATTCAGTGTTTCATCATCTGTTCAGAGCTGAAGAACGTTCAGAATGTAGAAGTTTAGAAAATGGAAACTCCAAACAGCTGAAGCCAACAGGAAGCAGCTTCAAACAAACACAACAAGAGAAAAAACTCTGAATGTTTCACATTAAAGTCGTACATTTCTCATAAAAACAGGACAAAGACTTGAAAAAGTCGTGTTTTTCCTTCCAGGAACCACAAGGCTTCACTTTTAAAGGTGAAGTGTGAAAGAAATGGACATATTTGAAGTCCAACACCTTTTTCCAGTCACATTATTAAAGCAGACAAACTACAAGCTCATTTTCATTCCAACAAGTCATCTTCTGACCTGGACTAACAACACTGGTCTCTATGTGCAGCTGGCTGTGAGACCAGTGCTCAGGGAGCGTCTACAAAGTGCAACACTGAAAGAACATCACACACTCATTTGCTTCCTGCACTTTCACACAAACATCTACTGTCATTATTGTCACCAAACTCTGTGGATCCTTTATTGCAAATTCAAATGGGATCAAATGGTCAGACAAAAGAGGGTTATGAGGAAATATGATGAAATGTTGTGTATTAGCAGCAAGTTATTGAATCATTTTCCTCAGAAACCAAACAAAATGATTGACAAACATGTTTTTACAAACTCAGTGTTGGACTTGGATCAGCAGGATAAGCTGATGTTTAAAGGCATTTGAGTCTCGCTGTATGAGAGTCCAGTTATTACTCAATATTTATGGATGATGTTCTTTCAGTGTTGCACTTTGTAGACGCTCCCTGAGCCTCACAGCCAGCTGCACATGGACCAGCTGACATTACCCAGCATTAGAGGCGGCTGTAAAAAAATGGATTTTCCTATTTAAATGGTTTTAATTTGAATAAAGCGATGTTGATTCATTCAATCCTGAATCGATTTTTAATATAAATGTATTTTGCCAGAATCTCTGGTTAAAGCTCCCAAAAGTATTTCAACAACAAGCAAACAGATAAAACAGTAAATGAGAGCAGCTAAACACACAAAGATGGAAACACAGAGCGTGGATCGTTCACTCGACGGCACGTACACGGACACGCCGTCGGGGCTGAAAGTGGACAGCTCACAGATCCTGAAGCTGCAGGTTTCATCTGTCTCCAACCAAAACTGACTGAACCAGCAGCAGAAGAAGATCCAAACTACGCTTTACGTTTGATGAACATCGTCATGAATTCTCTCTGACTTTGACGTTTACTTCCTGCACAGCTCTCTCTCTCTCAGTGTACTTCAAGAACAGTTTACCTTCAAAAATCTGTTTCCTGCATTATTCACTGCTTATTACGCACCAGTCTGCTGTTGTGTTCACTGCTGTCGGCCTCCCAAAACAAAGCCTCATTTCTGCTGTTCAATACTGAAGAAATGTAAACCTTTTAAAATGATGACAGATTACAAACTCTCAGCTGTGTCTGTAATCAAACCTCTGTAACTTTGCTTCACTTCAGCAGCATCAGCTCATGTTCACATGTTGATTCATGGTTTGCTTCAGTTTTTGATGGACTGCAGAATATTTTGAAGGTTATCTGCTATAAAAAGCCAGAACAGGAAAATCTGCTTCATGTGTTTCTGTTTGATCCTCAGTGACTTTGACACAAAGGCCTCTGCTGTGATGATCACACCTCTGATCAAGTCTCACAGTGTCAGCTTTGTTTTTATACATATGGATATGTGCTGATAAATGATCAGAGTTATAATATTTCCCACTGTCTGCTGTGTGCCGTGACCTTTGACCTGCTAAAGACAGTCAGCTGTGGATTATTCATTGTTGTGTCTGATACTTAGAACTGTGAGGAAGAACACTACACAGTTAATCAGGGTCCCCTCTCTCTGAATCAGGAAAGGTGGGCAGGCCGCGTGTGGGCCGCGGGCCATACGTTGAGTATCACTGTTTGAAATGTGAACATTGTTCTGCTGCAGTCAATGGACTAAACCAGAGAAGAAGAAAACAGACTTTACCATGAAGATCCTCAGTGTGGATCAGTATAATATCAGCCTGATGTCTGCAGTTTAGTGTCAGCACAACTTTCACATCATATTCATCTCAGCACAACTAAAACATGCTGACTGACCTCAGAGTTTCAAGTCCACATCCTGGACTCTCCAGGAAACCACACAGATGCTTCACTCCTGAATCCTGCAGCTTGTTGTTGGAGCTCAGGTCCAGCTGTCTCAGATGGGAGGGGTTGGACTTCAGTGCTGCTGCCAGATAATCACAGCTGATCTCTGACAAACCACAGTCCCTCAATCTGTATAAAGAATGAAAGATGTAAGTTTATTAGACAAAGTGTGAGCTTGAAATCATTCAGTGTTTCATCATCTGTTCAGAGCTGAAGAACGTTCAGAATGTAGAAGTTTAGAAAATGGAAACTCCAAACAGCTGAAGCCAACAGGAAGCAGCTTCAAACAAACACAACAAGAGAAAAAACTCTGAATGTTTCACATTAAAGTCGTACATTTATCATAAAAACAGGACAAAGACTTGAAAAAGTCGTGTTTTTCCTTCCAGGAACCACAAGGCTTCACTTTTAAAGGTGAAGTGTGAAAGAAATGGACATATTTGAAGTCCAACACCTTTTTCCAGTCACATTATTAAAGCAGACAAACTACAAGCTCATTTTCATTCCAACAAGTCATCTTCTGACCTGGACTAACAACACTGGTCTCTATGTGCAGCTGGCTGTGAGACCAGTGCTCAGGGAGCGTCTACAAAGTGCAACACTGAAAGAACATCACACACTCATTTGCTTCCATCATCCAACCTGAAGAGGAAACAGAGACGCCTCCCCTTCAAAGTAAAAGCTGCTCCTTTTGGACACAGTATCAAAGAAAGTCTACAGTATAACATAGAAAAGACAGAACAAAGTTTTGGTTGTTTTTAAATTGTGCAGAAATGAAACTACACTAAGCTCAATTATGTGACAGACATTTCATCCCATGTCAGTTTGGCCTCATCCTGGGCCGGATTATCCAGCACACACTCTGACCACAGGCCCAGGGGCCACGCACAGCTGGGCTCCATCCAAGAGACAGCAAACAAACCAACACAATAATAAAAAGCACCATGTGATCTTCTTACATCTTCAAGACAAACATAGTAAAAACATGAGCATATTTGTTTCCTGATAAAATGATGTGACAGGTAGAACAGAGTAAAGTGGTGGTGTCACAGCCTTTCTCCCCTCTGCTGCCGAGGCTGTTAGTCTCTCCCAAACTCAGCTACAGGACTTCCAAATGAATGAAAGCAGCAGAAGTGGCTTTACAAATGAAAGAGGAAGAGGAGAAGAAGAGGAGAGGGAGGCCACCCTGACCATCACTCCAGCTGAAAACATCACACTTCCATTAAAGTTGGTGAGGAAATGTTGAGCAGGATGAGCTGCTGGCTAATCTGGAGGCTGTAGCAGCAGCTCACAGTCACAGTGGATTTCCACTCATGAAAAAGCTCTGGCTGCTTCATTTCTCATCTCATATCAGAGACTTTAAAGCTTCACTGAAGCTGTACTGTGATGCTTCCATATCCCAGTGAGGCCTCCATAATGATTTCAGCTGTTCTGTACACACACTGTGTGCCCTGTATGGCTCAAAGTCTCTGCAGCCTGTTTTTATCTGCTATCATCAGATCTTCATCATCCTCATTCACATCCCTCACACACGCTACAGCCTCATCAGCACTGACTTCATCTTCACTGACTGATGGAGCACAACATGAACCTGTGGAGGCTGAAACACTGTCCTGTCAAACATCTCCCCGTCACCACTCCACTTCTGTCAGCCTTTAAATGAACCCTGCTCAAGTCTGTCACTTCTGTTTGGAGCTAAAAGGAAAAACTGTTGTTCAGTCGTTTGGAAAGACAACATTTCTGAAAGCACTCAAACTTCTTCACATTTGTCTTCAGACACATCCTGAACATTTAGGAACTAAAGAAAGTTTCAAACATCCATCAAAGACCTGAAATATAGAAAAACAACTACAGCCGCAGTCAGTGAACTCACCTCAGAGTCTCCAGTCGACAGTTTGGACTCTCCAGTCCAGCACACAGAAGCTTCACACCTGAATCCTGCAGCTTGAGGTTGTTACTCATGTCCAGCTCTGTCAGATGGGAGGGGTTGGACTTCAGAGCTGAGGCCACAACCTCACAGTGAGACTCTGAGAGTCCACAGTGAGTCAGTCTGTGATGATAGAAAATATAAAATGTGTTATTATAAAAACAGAAAATCTGCATTATAAACACAGACTGAATGTATATGAAGACAAAACAGAGTGAGGTCATAATCTGATGAATCTGCTCTTCACATCTGTGCTTCAGCTCCTCTTACTGTGTTTGACATGACACAACGATTGAGTCTCTCTCAGACCTGCAGACTTTTAATGAGAATCTTTGTTTGGCTTTAATCTGCAGATGAAGGAGGAAGCTGGTGTCACATTTAGGCTTCCATAATGTCCACAGTCTGTCACTGAGATCTGATCCAGAGTCAGAGTGAAGACACACATTTGGACTGCTTCCTGTTTTGACTCCAGAACATTTTGAATGAGTTCAGCTCAGTGAAGAGTTCCAGCTGGAAAGATGATCTCTGTTTGCTACCTGCTGTCAGGTACGACTGTTCACGTCCACACGCAGGAAAAACCTGCTGACTGTTACCAAACGGAGCAGAAAGCTCATCACTGGACAATAATGATGAATGAACTCAGAGCTGCTGATATCAGATCTGATTTCAGGGGAACTAAACACAGAAATGATTGGCTCATTTTAGCTTTCTGAGCCATTATCTGCTGCTGTGTCGCTAGTTGGCAGAAAATGATTTGTATTCCTGTTCAGGGCTTCAGTGTTTATGAGTCCAGATCCAGGTGACAGCAAGTCAAAATGATGTTACCTGTCTGTGTCCAGCAGCAGCCTGTATTCACTTTGAATATTGTTATAACCTGACATGGATCAGTTTGTCTTTGATTGGTTTGTAAATGTCACTGTTTCCATTGGACCTGAGTGACGTACAAAGACAGAGAGGGAGAGAAAGGAGAGAGAGGATGGAGACAGCAAAGAGAGAGCAAACACAAACAGGTGAGAGTGGACAGGTGACCAAGGTCAGCAACCAATCAGAGAGCTTCTGTTTGACCCACAGTCACTGATGATGACTGCACATAACCAAGCAGTGTGTTACTCTGATATCAAATATGGATCCTGCTCTTATAATAATGATCATCAGATGATATTATTGTGTTATTTTGTAGCTGAATACGATGTTTGTGTGATTATCAGTGAAAGAAGCAGTGAGGAGGATGGAGAGAGAGAGAGGACAGAGGGTGAAGTTAGAAACACTAAAAGGATTTTTCATGGATTTCATGGATGATTTGAGTGATTTCCAGCAGGACACTTAAACATGTCAGTGGACGTCCTAAAGAACATATTCACTGATATGAAACGTGTCATTGAACAGGATTAATATCAGTGGAAACATGGTGGAAACAGCTGTGACTGCATGGATGTGACACACTTCAAATCTGTTCTCCACTCTTGGATTTGGGATCCATGGAGCTGCTGCTGAGTCTGTACAATAAAGGAATGGTGTGGAAGGTTGCAGCGTACGGACACAAACACTTTGTGGTTGAGATTAGGAATCTGGAGAACTGGTGCCAGAGGAACAACCTCCTTCTAAATGTCAGTAAGACAAAGGAGCTGATAGTGGACTTCAGCACTAAGCAGGAGAGGAACTACCAGACCCCCGTCATCAACGAGTGCCCAGTGGAGAGAGTGGACAGCTTCAAATACCTCGGAGTTCACATCACGCTGGACCTGTCATGGTCCTGTCACATCAACACCGTGGTGAAAAAGGCCCGACAGCGTCTCTACCACCTCAGATGCTTGAGAGACTTCCAACTGCCCTCCAAGGTGCTCAGGAACTTTTACTCCTGCACCATAGAGAGCATCCTGGCGGGAAACATCTTAACCTGGTTCGGGAACAGCACCATGTAGGACAGACGAGCTCTACAGAGGGTTGTGCGGTCAGCTGAGCGCACCATCCGCTCCGAGCTCCCTGACCTGCACTCAATCTACAGCAGGCGGTGCTGGACTTAAGCCAGGAAGATTGTGAAGGACCTCAGCCATCCCAACAACAGACTGTTCTCTCTGTTGAGGTCAGGAAAGCGATTCCGCTCCCTGAAGACCAACACAGAGAGACTGAGGAGGAGCTTCTTCCCGCAGGCGATACGGTCTCTCAATCACACCACCACACAGTACTGACCCACACATATGGTTCTTACACACACACTGGACTTTCTGGACTTTGTTTTCACTTCATCACTTAAATCACTTTTAGCATATTTGCACTGCACAAGACATAATGTGGATTGCACAACACTGGTCACTATATTCTTCATTTCCAGTTAATACTTGTACAGCTGCTGTTATTGTGTATATATTTATTTATATTTCTTCATACATTCTTATATAGTTCTATATTGTGTATTTTGTTGTACAGTTATTTTATTTTCAACTTTAATTTATATATTTTATCTTATTCTCCCAGTTAAATTCACCCTTCATTCTAATTTGTGTTGTACAGTTATTTCATTTTTAACCTTAATTTATATCTTATTCCCTCCTAGTTAAATTTACCCTTTTTAATTTTTCATATTTATTTCCTATCTCATTCATAGCCTTTTCCTTTTTTGTTTTCTTTAGGTCACAAGCAGTTGTCCAAGCATTTCACTGCATATCGTACTGTGTATGACTGTGTACGTGACAAATAAAATTTAAATTTGAATTTGATTTGGTTACAATCTGATTTTATTTTCAACATTAAACTACTAACCTACACTGATCAATGATGTTAATGATCACATCTGGACTCACCCAGCCTTTCTGCAGTTCCTCACAGCTGGAATCAGTCTCTGTCGTCCCCACACTGATGTTTTGTACTTCTGCAGGTCCAACTCATCCAGAACCTCCTCTGACATCTGCAGCATGAAGGACAGAGCTGAGCACTGGATCTCAGAGAGTTTCTTCTCTGATCTGTTCTCTGACTTCAGGAACTCTTGGATCTCCTGAAATAATGAGAGGTCGTTCATCTCCATCAGACAGTGGAAGATGTTGATGCTTCTGTCAGGAGAGATTCCATAACTGTTCATCTCCTTCAGGTTGTTGATGACTCTCTGGATGGTTCCTGGACTGATCTCTGTCTGACCCAGCAGACCTACTAAGAGTCTCTGGTTGGACTCCAGACAGAGGCCATGAAGGAAGCAAACAAACAGGTCCAGGTGGCCATTTTTACTCTGGAGGGATTTCTTCATGGCTCGTTTAAGGAAATCATCCAGAGAGGACTCGTTGTATTTTTGTCCCAAGAAGTTCTTCAGCACCTTTGTCTTCCTGTTGGTGAAACAGTGGAACATGTAGACTGCAGCCAGAAACTCCTGAATGCTCAGATGAACAAAGCAGTAGACTGGTTTCTGGAAGATCACACACTCTCTTTTGAAGATCTCTGTACAAACTCCTGAGTACACCGAGGCCTCTGTCACATCCAGACCACACTGCTCCAGGTCTTCTTGGTAGAACATGATGTTTCCTTTCTCCAGATGTTCAAATGCCAGCCTCCCCAGCTTCAGAAGAACTTTCCTGTCAGCCTCCGTCAGCTCCTGTGGACTCGTCTCATGTCCCTCATGGTACTTGTTCTTCTTCCTCTTTGTCTGAACCAGCAGGAAGTGTGAGTACATGTCAGTCAGGGTCTTGGGCAGCTCTCCTCTCTGCTCTGTAGTCAACATGTGCTCCAGAACTGTAGCAGTGATCCAGCAGAAGACTGGGATACTACACATGATGTGGAGGCTCCTGGATGTCTTCATGTGGGAGATGATTCTGCTGGACAGCTCTTCATCACTGAATCTCCTCCTGAAGTACTCCTCCTTCTGGGCGTCAGTGAAGCCTCGTACTTCTGTTAGCCTGTCAACACATGTAGGAGGGATCTGATTGGCTGCTGCAGGTCGGGAAGTTATCCAGACGAGAGCCGAGGGAAGCAGATTCCCCTGGATGAGGTTTGTCAGCAGCTGGCTGACTGATGACTTCTGTGTGACATCAGACAGCAGCTTCCTGTTGGTGAAATCCAATGAAAGTCTGCTTTCATCCAGGCCGTCAAAGATGAACAAAAGCTGAGAGACAGCCAGCTTCTCTGCTGTGACCTTCTGTAATGTTGGATGGAAAACATGGAGCAGCTCCAGAAGACTGTACTGCTCATCTCTGATCAGGTTCAGCTCCCTGAATGAAAGCAGAACCACCACACTGACATGTTGGTTCTCCAAGCCCTCTGCCCAGTCCAGAGTGAACTTCTGCACTGAGAAGGTTTTTCCAACACCAGCCACGCCGTTGGTCAGAACCACTCTGATGGGTCTCTGTTGGTCAGGTAAGGCTTTAAAGATGTCCTGGCACCTGATTGGAGCGTCATGGAGGGCGTCCATCTTGGAAGCTGTCTCCAGCTGCCTCACCTCATGTTGGGTATGAACCTCTTCACTCTGTCCCTCTGTGATGTAGAGCTCAGTGTAGATGGTGTTGAGGAGGGTTCTACTTCCTGTTTCATCACTTCCTTCAGTCACACGTTCACATCTCCTCCTCAGACTGATCTTATGTTCATCTAAAACCTCCTGCAGACCAACATCTGCTGAAAGAAAGAAAAACAATGAGACTAAAGAGAAAGAAAACTCTTCAATGTCTGAACAACACAAGAAGTCCAGTTTTCAGAAATGAGTCCATCAGCAGACAGATGTTCAGTCTTACTTTGTACACAGCTGCTCTGACTGGCTGTCTGCAGTCCAGCTCTGCTTCTGGATCTTTCTCCACACTGTGCAGAAGCTCTGATGGTGACACAGAAAAGTCACAGTGGAGATACTTCTGTCCACCTTTGATTAGACTCATTATAAAAAGGAAAACAAAGTTTGAACACAGTCATGTTTCCAGTTCACTGACTTACATTTATTCCATGGACACTCACTCTAACCTGAACCACAGCTACAACCCAACATTGTTGAGGCCTCATCTCCTCCTTTCCTGACTGTAGAGGTTAAATATGCAACAACCAACAAATAAAAGAATTTGGTTCATTTCAAAGAAATTCACACGGTGACCAAGTAAAGTAACCGTAGTAAAGGAGACAACATCCCGTTGATTGTGGGATTATTTGAAAGATTTGCTTTGGTCACGTCATCAAATGCAGTTGAACCACCCGTGGATCCATGTTTGACCATTCTACCACTCTGAGCTCTGCTTTTGAATCATTTTATTATTATCATCATTCATTTATTCATTCTTTGGAGGGGGGCTATTTCCTAATGCCGCCCTAATAAGCTGATGTTCAAGGGGAAATATAACAGAAACTCTTTCAGTGTTATTCATTAATAAATTAACAGATAAACTGTGAAGAAGAAAAAACTGAGATTTAAAGGAGAGAGTGAGAAACTTGATCATCCATCCTCATAATACATGTTTATCAGTATCTGCTGTGACCATACTGCAGTAATAACTACAAGTCTACATTTCTGTGACTGTTGATCAATCACAGCAGGAATCTGAGCTCATCTCTGCACACAGAGCAGCTTCAGCTCTGGGATAAACTGCTCGCTTCACGTCCTTCTCAGCTCACAGACACTCATCCTGATATTTTCCTTTAACATTTGATGGTATAATTCATCTGAGTTTACACTTTATCTGCATAAATACAGAAAAACAGACCCAAACACCATAAACCATCAGTTTCACCATGTAGAATATATTGTTGTTTCCTTGCTTTTAATTCAGAGAAAAACTCTGATCTTGATTTTCTCTGTTCTCTTTGCCACAGCCCATCCCAGCAGCAGCTGAAGCAGCTGACTGTCACAACACTGAATAACACTTTAGGAGGAATTTCAGAGGTCAGTAAAGCTTCAGTTTCAACATCAGTTAATTAATCATAGTTCATCATAAATGTTAACCTGGCTGGCACACATGTTAATGTTAGCCATTTAAATATTAGCAGTTAGCTGAGGCCACAAGAAGAAGAGGCCCTAGAAGAACAATGGATGATAAGATTAGATTTTCAAGACTAGGCAGAGACGTGTTTTCCTTTACTGTCTCTTACAGAGGAGGGAGCAGATACCAGACGAGGTCACGGAGGTACGGGGAGGATTCGCAGCAGACAGCAAGACTGCCACGTCCATGCGAGAGAGCGATGGCTACGATAATCTCTGTTTTTGTCTCCCTATATAATGTTGTACAGCCCATGTGAGGGTTAACACAAACATCAGTCCTTCTACTTAAGTATGTTTGACACTTTGTTTACGCCTAAATTAACTTTACTGTTAACGAGTTTTCATGTTTCTGTAATCCACCAGTGTGCTCATGCTTTTTTAAGTGAAAACATATTTTTAATGATCAAATATAATTATGTTTGTTATTTGTGGATTTTAAATGTCCTTGACAGAGACAGATGATGATCATTATCCTGCACTGTGCTCTCAGGTTTGGTCGAGCTAGCACAAAGAATGGCTATGTTGAACTTCCTCCTGGGATCTACACTAAGAAGTGAGTCCAACATTAGCAGGGTCTCTTTCCTTTATCTGGATTCACTTTAGCATTCACAGTCACGTGAAGCTTGTTATTAACTCGATAAGTCAACCCAGGGTTTCAGCTGAGCGCTCACATGAAACACATGGTGTTGGCAGCATCTGATCAATCATATTCATGGAGACGTGTATCAGCAACAGAGCAGCTGAGTTTGTAGAAGGACGTCAAACTAAACCACAGGAACAATATGAGGAGATTACACACATAATAAAATACTAGCAGTAACACAGCTGCTGCAGACAAATCAGTCGTGTGATCGTGTGTGAGAGGAGAAGGACTGTAAAGGAGTTTGGTGTTAAAAGCTCTGTATGAATGTGGGAGACTTTGAAGGGCTTTAAAAAGGCCAATATAAAATAAAAGGCAGCAAAATTGCTGAGTGTGAAAGTCACCAGACTTATCAGACCTCTGTGATTAAGACCTGTAAGAACACCTGTTTGTACTTGTTGGCATTATATCAAACACACACGTATATTAAGCCTTGTGGACAGTCATAGCCTGCTGCTAGCATGAATGCTAAATGTACTGCTGTGGATGATCAGCTGAAAAACTTGTGGTCAGTTTGACTGTTTGCTGTATTTAAAGTGTTTTTCTCAGTTCGTCTGTATTCAAAGTGCATTCGGGGCTTTAGCTGACAGCTCTTTGTGCTAACAAACTAAACTCTCTTAGTTTAAGCCAGCAGACTTTACCAAACACAAAGCCTGCTGCTGCCTCCATGGGTTAGCTTGTGTGACTGGTGCTTACACCAATGAAATCTAAATCACACTAATGTGTCCTCCGAGGTGTTTGGTGGGAGCACTGAGTGAAACATAAGAGCTCTGGTAAAATAACAAACAGGGCTGTGAGAGCAACTGAAGTGATAAAAATACTGTTTGAAGATAAAAAACACTTTGATGTTCTCTTGTCACCTCACAAAGTCCAAACCCTGTGAACTATTTGAGCTTTAATAATTGTGGATTCAGGTATCCTGAACCCATCTTTGGACATTTGTAATTAAATATTTTAAAACTCCATCAGAGACTCCTGATGTGGCTGTTTGGAGAAGGAAAAGAGGGACAAAGTGGAGCGTCGAGCTGAGGCTTCATTCACTGCAAACCTACAGTTATGTTTCCTTATTTCTGCTGTTTGCATGTTCACAGCTGAAATAAAGCTGCCTCTTTGACTTCATCCTGTTGTGTTTGGGGCCAATCCTGCCTGCCACACAGCGCTACAGGACAAAGTCTAATATTTTTATCTTTTTAATGAATCTTTGGTCATATTTATCCAGGAAAACACAAACATGTAAAGGAGTCATCACAGTTCTCTGACCTCGTTGGTCCAGGTTCAGCACTGAACTCTGGAGGGTGAGGCATGGACCAGTCACTCCTCACAGACGGACAGCTGGATCCTGCAGACTGTGACCTCTGACCTCTGCAGACACAAACATGTTTTATTCAATGATCAATTCTCTGATAAAGTGATTGAAGCAGCTGTGATCACACAGACTGCAGATAATGCAGCTGTTTCCTGTCAGTAACAGTCCTCTTAGATTAGAGTTCAGCTTTTTACAGGAAAACAAATGTCCCTGAATGCAACAGTGAGACACAGTCTGCCTGTGTGGCTGTGATAGCTGCCGTTAGGAGCGCTCATGTGTTTGCAGTTAGACGAGGAGATGTTACCATCATGGACACGTTAACAAATCCTGCAGCATCACGTGGCACAAACACTTTGTGTTCCTGTCATCTGCAAGCAACAGGAAGTTCATTAATAAAGGCGGGATGGAGACGCGACTGTGATAGTTCTCCTTCATCCAGCTGTTACACACATCTGGGCTCACACGACGAGCCTTTGTCTAATACAGCAGCTGCTCTCTGAACACTTTTCTGAAGAGGAGCTGCACAAACCTTTGTTTGCTTTCTAGAGCAGCGTATCAAAGTCAAACTACCCACTGCTAGCAGCTGTTTCTATCATAGTTTAGGATCCAGATGTGTGAGGTCTAGATTTACACCTCTGATTAAAATACATAGTTAAAAACAGCCAATTGTGTCCAAATGTGTCTTAAACCAGATAAACTGACAGTTACAGCTGAGCCTGTGTATCCTTGGAGACACTGCTCTGCTACAGAGATGCATTTTAGAAACCAGGAAACATCAAAATCATTTAAATCAGAGAGTTCTTGTTACTAACAGCTCACCTCTCTGCAGCAGAGACTTTGAAATTAATGATGACATCTTTAGACCAGTCACTCTTACAGGACACAGAGCTGGGTGGAGGTCCAGGCGGGTTCCTGTGAATAATGATGGAGCAGTGATGTGAGTGCTGAGCTGTGACATGGAGAAGAGTCATGGACAGTTAGAGATGGTCATCTCACCTCTGAGCTTTGGTCTGGCTCTCATGTTCCCCACACAGAGTGCTTTTAGAGGGAGGGGCTCCCTCCTCTCTGTCCTCACACTGATCCATGCTGCTCAATTCACATCAGCTCACACACACTTTCTACCTTCACCTGCAGAGGAAACACAAATCATTCATGTGCACATCAACTGAGAGCTGCAGAGGTCGTGTCTGATGTGTTGGACTAACATCCATCTGAGACGCAGCTTTCATCAGTTCACTACAAAAAGTGTCACAGAGCCCAGTTCAGCCTCCAAATCCTCCATTACTGTAGTCCTACAAAGCAGCAGGTCAAACATGGCTGCAGAGAGCAGCTTTATGTCAGTAACCATGTCCAGGACCGAGCTGACTGCTTACAGAGTTCATACTCTAACTGCTAGCTGCTCTGCTAGCTAAGCTAACTCAGTAACAGTGACTCTGACAGCAGTTACTGTGGAACAGCGGCCGAGCTCAGGACACATTCAGTGTGTTTAGTCTGAGTCCTGGACTCTGATTCAATGGATTCAATCCAGCTCAGAGTTTCATGTGTTCATCAGAATAAAATACATGTACTAATATAACAGAAGTAATGCTCTGAATGCAGGACTGTAATGGAGGATAAACAAGGTTTTTACAGCCTGAAAGAAACATTCAGTTCATATATTTGTAGACAGTGAAGCAGTTTTTAATACTGCAGCTGTTTCCTTCACCTGTGTGTGTGTGAGCCACACCTTCATGTGCTGCTTTAGAAATATGTGGTCTGACTGCTCAGACTGAGTCTAGGAGGAAAGTTCACACGCTGGAGCAAGTTTTGTTCCTAACTTTGTCAGAGTTCGGCTCCAAAGACGAAGAAGACGGAGCTCACAGTCTGTAGATGGTCCTCAGTGTGTGTGTGAAGCACACAGGAGTGTGTTTATGTCAGCAAATCAGTGTGTGTGAAGAGTCTGAGGGAGTGTGTGAATGAGACTCAACACTGAAACCAACAGTCCAAGAAAAGCGTCTGGACTTCTTTAAGTTTAACTTAAAGAAGTCCAGACGCTTTTCTTTTTGTCTCCATAATGTCTCCATAATGCTGCAATGTTATCTGCCCCAGAAACACTGTGCAGAAGCTCTGATGGTGACACAGAAAAGTCACAGTGGAGATACTTCTGTCCACCTTTGATTAGACTCATTATAAAAAGGAAAACAAAGTTTGAACACAGTCATGTTTCCAGTTCACTGACTTACATTTATTCCATGGACACTCACTCTAACCTGAAGCACAGCTACAACCCAACATTGTTGAGGCCTCATCTCCTCCTTTCCTGACTGTAGAGGTTAAATATGCAACAACCAACAAATAAAAGAATTTGGTTCATTTCAAAGAAATTCACACGGTGACCAAGTAAAGTAACCGTAGTAAAGGAGACAACATCCCGTTGATGGTGGGATTATTTGAAAGATTTGCTTTAGTCACGTCACCAAATGCAGTTGAACCACCCGTGGATCCATGTTTGACCATTCTACCACTCTGAGCTCTGCTTTTGAATCATTTTATTATTATCATCATTCATTTATTCATTCTTTGGAGGGGGGCTATTTCCTAACCCCCTGGGTTTGATGGGTGAGGTTGACAGATAAAATAAATTTATGGTGAGACCTGAAGGAGTCAACTGTGCCAAAATGAATTAATTAAATACACCATTAAATAATTATTTAAATGTGGCAATAATTAATTAAAACGTGAAATAAATAAATAATTAATTAAATGTGTCAAAAATTATTTATTTAATTAATTATTTCAAATTAAAATTTATTATTGTCACATTTAATTTATTATTCAATGGTGCATTTAATTAATTCATTATGGCACTCCTGGTATTCCATACTGTGGTTGGGTCGACTTTACTCTATAGATGTTTCACATGTTTCCATCTCAGCAGCCCCGTTGACAGATCACAGTATTATTACTTTTAAACTTAACCCTGAAAATAAAACACAGTTTAAAAAAGATTACTGGAAATTTAATGCAGATCTATTAATTGATGACGGGTATGTTAAGATAGTTAAAGAGCTCCTCCATAACATTTACAACAACGTAACAATTGGCAATTACATACATAGATGGGAATTTTTTCATTTAAAGTTAGAGAATTTTCAATTACGTTTAGTAAAATGAAAAGTAGACAACAGAAGGAATTTGAAAGTAAATTACTTTACGATATAAATAACTATTGTAATAGACATTTTATGTCAGAGGCTGATAAGAAATCCCTGTTGTCTTTACTCAATTAGATGATCTATACAAGAAAAAGGCTCATGGAGCTTACATTAGAGCTCGTGCAAAATGGATAGAAGAAGCTGAAAAAGTGCTTCATATTTCTACAATTTGGAGAAACGGAGGCAAGAAAAGAAATCTATTAATACATTAATCGTAAATGGGGAGGAATGCACAAATCATAAGACTATAGCGGAAGAAAAACATAAATTTTACTCAAATTTATTCTCCTCAAAATATTTAATTGCTGATTCATTAACTTTTTGTGATCAGATTGAACCTTATACTCCAAAAATCGATTCTGCATTCAGAGAAATGTGTGATTCTGATATATCACTGGATGACTGAGATCAAGCCTTAAACAAACTGAAAATGGACAAAGCTCCTGGTCAGGATGGCTTGACTGCAATCTTTTATAAATTCTTCTGGAAAGAAATAAAAGAATTTTTCTTCAAAACTATTACTGAAATCATTAGTAATGAAATGTTAGCAACGACAATGAAACAGGGTCTTATCTCCCTTATTCCCAAACCTGGTAAAGATAAAAGACTAATCGATAATCTACGACCAATAATATTAGATTGGTTGTAGATCTACTGGATTCTAATCACTTAATTGAAGATGATGGTGTGATTCTTTTTTTAGACTTTTATAAGGCATTTGATACGGTCGAACATCCTTTTATTTTAAAAGCTCTACCCTATTTTGGTTTTGGTAAACAAAACTTCATAGATTTAATTTCTTTATTATACTCTGACTCAATAGTTCTGCTTCTTTACCTTTTGGAACATCTAAACGCTTTAATGTTAGACGAGGAATCGTCAGTTTTTATAGAACATGAATGAAATTTCACTTTTCTCAAAGGCTTCTGGTTTGTACCTGAATATTAGAAAATGCAAATTATTAACTATTCGTGATTGTGACCTAGTAGCTCTCTTAACATAGCTGTTAAAACTGACATTAAATATTTGGGTATTAAAATGTCAAAGAACACAAATAATAGAGAAAATCTACATTTTGAGCAAATTACCCAGAAATCAAAAAGATTACAGGCTACAAAGACACCTCTCCATCTTTGGACGCGTCTTGCTTACTAAAACAGAAGGTATCTCTGGATTGATTTATCCATCACAATGTTTATATGTTTCCAATAGTCTAATCAATAATATAAATCAAATTAATTTCAATTACATTTGGAGAAACAAGCAACATTATGTTAGGAAGAATGATATAGTGAAGTCATTTGAAGAAGGAGGTTTGAATGCGATTGATTTTGAAGCAATGATGGTTCCATCAAACTCAAATGGTTGCAATCTTTCATAAATAATTCAAACAGTATTTGGTTTTATTTCCCCAAAGTAATTTTGGAGAAGCTGGGTGGCATTGAATTTCTTATAAAGTGCGACTTTGAAATTTCCAAATTAAATTATCCAATTTTCACAAACAGGTTCTCCAGTACTGGAAAATGATACACAAGCATATTTTTTCTCCACATACAAATTCGATTTGGAACAACAGATGTATACGATAAAAGAAAATCCATCTTTTATAAGGATTGGATGGATCATGGCATTTGGACGGTTTTACACCTTTTAGACAATGACGGAAATGTGTTAACATATAACAAACTCATAGATAATTATGGCATATCATGTACTCAGAGTAAATTCATTAAAGTTGTGAAAGCCATTCCCCCTGCAATGATTCAGATGTCTTCCCCCGACTGAACAACAACCCGTCAACAACATGCTGAGCTGTGACTCTTCTTCCCTCTAAAGTCCTGGTGTTAACACTCACCCTGCATCAGCTTCACCTTTTTTTTAATTGTTTTTACTTTTCAAACCGACGGATCATTTGAAGCCAACCATCCAAAAACTGCTTCAGCTGTGTTTGATGTTTATGCTACAGCCTGTTTACCAATATAATCAATATCAGATATCAGAGCAACAGAAACCTCGGTGATCAGGACGCTGGGACTGAGAACAGGAAGTGGCTCAAACCTCACAGTTTCATAACGTCACCCTGAACTCCACTCACGGAGTTTCTGTCGCCATTGTAGTTTTTAAAGTCCCGTGATAAAGGCGGGTCTTTCTGTGAATCCGCACGCTCATTGGCTAATAGCTCGAGATTGACACATCGTTATCCAATGAGCGTGCGGGAACTTCCGACATAAAGTTGTTTCCTTTGAAAAACCAAAGTCTGATTATTTTTGCCTCCACTGACGGAGCCTGTTGTTCCCGCCACAGAGACACAGTAATGTCAGAGCGGTGTTAACACTCACCCTGCCTCAGCACAGCTCTCACTCTCCTCCTGCTCTCTCACACTAAACGGAGGCTCAGCTAAACTCACTTCCTCTACTTACAGGAAACCAGCGCTCAGAGGAGCCGACCGGCCTCACATTTCACCCACAGACACGAACAGCGTGGAATTATTTTATGTCATAAGAAGAAACACATTCATGTTAACACTCACCTGCCTCAGCTCCACCTTCCTCCTCCTGCTGCTCTGAACGGAGGCTCAATACTTTCACTTTCACTGCTGCTCCCTAAACACAGAGGATGCTGGGACTTGTAGTTGTTTCCTTCCGGTGCGGTCTTCCTCTTTGTTTGTTTGTGTTTGTTTTCAAGTTATTTCGATCATGTAAACATCAACAGAACACGTGAAGCCACACAGAGTTTGTATGTCGAGGTGGGTAGGAGGGTTTGAGGGTTTGGGGAGGGGTCAGAGGGAAGAGGTCTCTCAGTCTTGACAATCCACATTGATGGCATTGCATCTTTCAGCGTGTTTGTGGGTCGATTTGGATGCTCCAGGTGTGAGAGCAGCCACTCAGCCTCTGCTGCAGATGTGTGTCACAAGTTCATCTAGTAGTAGGCTATGGCACTTGGCCACAGGTGGCAGCAGTGGACTGGCCTCCATGTGAGACTGCTCCAGCTGCTATGTGATAGTCCAGCTGCAAACTGAAGATCATATGCAAGTTTTGGAAATTAAACTGTACAATATAAAGCGCCTTGAGGCGACTGTTGTTGTGATTTGGTGCTATATAAATAAAATTGAATTGAAATTCACAATATTCTTAACTTAGCTTTAAAACCAACCCAATCTCTCCTCCACACTCACAAACAAAGACAAACCAACTGACACATCTGAGTCCCTCACTTTCTTCAATCCACTCACTCTCACAAGCTCCACTTAGTCACACTGGCTCTGTTTATTACTAATTACTATTGTCTCCCCAGAAACACTTCAGTTTTCTTTTTTCCTATTTGTGTTTTCGTTTTTTGTATTTGTGTTTTCTTTTTTCCTATTTCAGTTGTGTTTTTTGTGCTTTTGCAGCGTTTTTTTTTTATTGCTGGTGTTTTCTTAAGTTGCAGTCCGTTTGGCCTCTCAGGGCCACCGTAGATAAGGGCCAAAAATAAATACATAACATCATTTCAAATCAGTTTAAAGGTTTATTTGCAAGACACAAAAACAGAAAAAATTAAAAGTTACAAATGTATTGTGCATGAAACAGGAATTCAAACGTGGCTCAGATGTGTGTCACAAGTTCATCTGGCTGTAGGCTATGGCACTTGACCACAGGTGGCGCTAATTGACTTGACTCCATTTGAGTGCACACAAAGTAAACTGCACACTTTAGTTGTGAAGCAAAAACACTGAAATCGCAGTAATAACACGTACGAGGGGAACGATAACGAAGACCAGATGCTCCTGATCGTTACTCTTGCTGTCCTGTGAACAGCATCGGCGTGGTGTTAATGGTTTGCTTTTGTTTTGGCGAGCGCCCCGTGAATGAGAATATGACCAGGTAAACCCGCGACATTTTTAAATAGTTTGTCGTTCAACAGCAACAAGACTGACGGAGTGTGTTTGAGGAAACCTCACAAATGTCACAGATGAAATATTTGGTGTTTATTTGCTGGTTTGTCGGTAGCAGCTCCTTCAAAGTAAGTCTACCACACATCTGTTTGACCAACACCAGTTGATTTGGATCACCGGTCCAAACAATTTGAACCATTGTTGTGTTTCCTTTTGTGTTGAGTTTGACTGATATTTGCTGGATAGCAAATGTTTTAAAGCTATGCAACCTTTATCTGCACATAGCAGTTAAACTGTTTAGATCAATCTTTATTGATAATATACATTATTTATTTATGAATTACTGTGTACACAAGAATAAGTTAATGTATTAAGTTAAACTGGCTGAAGTTTTTGTATTATTCTTGTGATTTTTGTTTTATTGGCCCTGTTTATTTACAGGCCAGGTGACCCTTTAGGGGTTTAAAATGCCGAGCCAATGAACGGCTGGGAGCAGGAATCTTTCTTCACTGAAGCTTCCACTTCCACGGGTCTGGTAGGAAGTTGTCCAAGCCAACAAAACAAACAGACAAAAAATCCACATATCAATCACCTGGATCACCTGTTGAGAAAGAAAAAAGAGAAAACAAGCAAACAAAAGAGAGCAATATAATAAACAACAGCATCGCGATGATCTATGTGAATATAACTGTAAATATTGAATATTATTGTGCAGCACGTAAGATCGACAGCGCACAGTGTGCTTTGAGGTAGCAGCCAAAATGCAAGGCAAGTTTATTTATATCGCACAATTCAACAACAAGGTGATCCCAAGTTCTTTACAGAACATTAAAAAACAAAAACAGATAAAAAGCATGATTTAAACGTGACGTGCCCGTGAGCTCCGCCGGCAGCCAGCTGTGCCAGAGTGACCGAGCCCCAGGCTGAGAGGCCAAAGGCACCCCACCCTGAAGGAGCCCGAGCGAGCCCCAGGCTCCAGGCCCCGACAAGCAGTACCTGGACGCCCATCCCCAGACACAAAGAACCACCAATGCACCGATGTCTGAAGGCGTCTGCCACTGGCAGGGGGAGTGGTGGGGGGAGATAGGCCTCCATACCTTGGAGGGCCTGAGATGTCCCCAGAGAGGTGGCGTCTGATACCCGACCTGACATATGGACACAGACAAACAGGCACACACAGATACAAACATCCATTCCCACCCTCATGCTCTCATATGCAATTACTCAGCAGCAGGTAAGCGCATAGCCCCTCCTGGTAGCCCTCAATGTATACGTGTATTTAAAATTGAGAGGTGGGCAACGGCGCCAGGGGTGAGGTTGTACACCCTGATGTGATTCTGATCTTGGAAACATTAAAGACATTCATAGCCAGACTGCTGACTTTGTGTTTTTATTCAGTCGCCTAACAGAAGTGCAGTGAGAAACGATTTACCCCATCCTGATTTCTTAGCTATTTGCATATTTGCCACACTTACGTGTTTCAGATCGTGAAGCAAATTTTTATGATAGATAAAGATGACCAGAGTCAGTATAAAATAAAGCTTTTACATGTATTGCTGGGAGGTCGGCAGCTCCCTCCACTGCTTGGCCCTCTGTGAAAAACAACTGGGATCCAGCTTCCCTGTGATGCTGAATTATATAAGTGGACAAAAATAAATAGATAGAAGGATGGATGATTGTATTTTGTGTACAATCGTTGAAGTGTAAAAAGGGTTGGCCCTCCGTGGTGCCCTAAGCAAAGTTTGATTTTTGGGGCCCTTTAATAGTGCCAATAATAGTGATTAATGATCACCTACTATAAATGTATTTCATTTTCTAATGTTGATGTTGTTGTAATCCACAGTGAAAAATGTCATAAAAACAGATAACAAATTTGCAACTTTCATGAAAAATATTTTCATTAATATTTAAAAAAAAAAAAAAAACACCTCCCCCTGCTGGCCACACAGAGAAACAATAGATAAAACCTGAGAGCTGCACAGTTGCAGCAGTGTGGTTTACGTCATTCTGTTGTCAGCCTGTTGTCAGCCTGTTTTACACATCGGTGGTTTCTTATTGACGTGTAAAAAGATCTGAAATCGTAGTAAATTCAGCTGCTATTGTGGGCTGGGGATGATTTACACTTAACATTTTAATAACTGGGTATTGAATGTCATAGGCCCAATGTTCCCTCTAATTTTTCAGGTGTCTGAGCGAACACACAAACTCCCTGAGCGGTTCCTTGGACCACTGTGAGCGACAGCAGACGTGTGCACTGTGGTCACACCGGCATCGAATCCATCCAAGTTTCATGGTTTATTAAAATAATCAAATTACAGCGTTTACATTTATGTTAGACTACTTTTAATGAACTGCTTCAGCCCATTTACAATGAAAATGTAAAAGAAATCTTGTTCATGACCTGTGTAGTATGTTAACACTATTGGAAGTACAAATAACTTGAACTCCAATTTAGAAAACACAACTTTTTTTTTTTATAAAGCTCTGACTTGTATTATGAGTCCGTGGTCTGGGAGAGAGTCTGTAACTCTCTGTCTCCAAAATACTGTATATAATGACCAAAGCTGGGAAATTAATCAATCAATCAATCTTTATTTATAAAGCACTTTTCATACAAAAAAAGTAGCACAAAGTGCTTTACATGGTTAAAAGCACCCCACCCCGCCCTCCAACTAACCCCCCACACTCTCATTAACATAAACAATCATGAATGCACCCATATCCCCCCCCAGCCAGGCTGAGAGGACCCCCAGAGCCCCAGCAGCCACGGTCGATCACAGCCCCGGTGCAGAGAGCCCCCTCCGAGGAAACACTGGAGATATGTCACAATAGGATATATACAGGGTAAAAAGATAAAGTAAATAAGAACGGGATACAATAGAAATAGTAAGAAGATAAAAAATGAGTAAGAATAAAATCAATAAATATTAGGTAAAACCTAAATTAATAAATAGAATAACAGGATAGAATAAATAAGCATAAAATAAATAAACGTTAGGTGAAAGATAAATTAAAAAGGTGGTCTTGAGCCTGTTCTTAAAAACATGTACGTTCTCTGCGGCCCTGAGCTCCTCCGGCAGGCTGTTCCACAGACGAGGACCATACCACTGAAAAGCTGCCTCTCCGTGAGTATGTGTGCTGTCTTTGGGAACAGTCAAAAGGCCAGTACCAGAGGACCTCAAGGTCCGCGAGGGTTCGTATGGTAAAAGCAGATCTGAGAGATAAGACGGCCCAAATCAAATTCAAATTCAAATTTTATTTTTCACGCACACAGTCATACACAGTACGATATGCAGTGAAATGCTTGGACAACTGCTCGTGACCTAAAGAAAAAAAAAAAAGGAAATAAATAGGAAATAAATAGGAAAAATTAAAAAGGGTAAATTTAACTAGGAGGGAATAAGATATAAATTAAGGTTAAAAATGAAATAACTGTACAACACAAATTAGAATGAAGGGTAAATTTAACTGGGAGAATAAGAGAAAATATATAAATTAAAGTTGAAAATAAAATAACTGTACAACAAAATACACAATATAGAACTATATAAGAATGTATGAAGAAATATAAATAAATAAATATATACACAATAACAGCAGCTGTACAAGTATTAACTGGAAATGAAGAATATAGTGACCAGTGTTGTGCAATCCACATTATGTCTTGTGCAGTGCAAATATGCTTAAAGTGATTTAAGTGATGAAGTGAAAACAATGTCCAGAAAGTCCAGTGTGTGTGTAAGAACTGTATGTGTGGGTCAGTACTGTGTGGTGGTGTGATTGAGAGACCGTATCGCCTGCGGGAAGAAGCTCCTCCTCAGTCTCTCTGTGTTGGTCTTCAGGGAGCGGAATCGCTTTCCTGACCTCAGCAGAGAGAACAGTCTGTTGTTGGGATGGCTGAGGTCCTTCACGATCTTCCTGGCCTTGGTCCAGCACCGCCTGCTGTAGATTGAGTGCAGGTCAGGGAGCTCGGAGCGGATGGTGCGCTCAGCTGACCGCACAACCCTCTGTAGAGCTCGTCTGTCCTGCATGGTGCTGTTCCCGAACCAGGTTAAGATGTTTCCCGTCAGGATGCTCTCTATGGTGCAGGAGTAAAAGTTCCTGAGCACCTTGGAGGGCAGTTGGAAGTCTCTCAAGCGTCTGAGGTGGTAGAGACGCTGTCGGGCCTTTTTCACCACGGTGTTGATGTGACAGGACCATGACAGGTCCTGCGTGATGTGAACTCCGAGGTATTTGAAGCTGTCCACTCTCTCCACTGGGCACTCGTTGATGACGGGGGTCTGGTAGTTCCTCTCCTGCTTAGTGCTGAAGTCCACTATCAGCTCCTTTGTCTTACTGACGTTTAGAAGGAGGTTGTTCCTCTGGCACCAGTTCTCCAGATTCCTAATCTCCTTCAGGTAGGCCGTCTCGTTGTTATCAGAGATCAGGCCCACCACGACGGTGTCGTCAGCAAACTTGATGATGGTGGTGGAGCTGGTAGTGGCCACACAGTCATATGTGTACAGAGAGTACAGCAGGGGGCTCAGAACACACCCCTGGGGGGCTCCAGTGCTGAGAGTGGTGGAGGCTGAGACATGTCCGCCCATCCTTACTGCCTGTGGTCTGCCAGTTAGGAAGTTGGAGATCCACTGACACATAGATGAGCTGAGTCCCAGATGCTCCAGCTTGGTGGTGAGTGTGGAGGGAATTATGGTATTAAATGCAGAGCTGTAGTCTATGAAGAGCATTTTAACATAATTCCCCCTTCTAGTGTCCAAGTGAGTGAGTGATGTGTGGAGGAGATGAGAGATGGCATCGTCTGTGGAACGATTTGGACGGTAAGCGAACTGTAGTGGGTCCAGTGTGTCTGGTAGTGAAGAAATGATGAAGTCTCTGACCAGGCGTTCAAAGCACTTCATCACTACTGAGGTGAGGGCTACAGGGCGATAGTCATTGAGAGAAGCAGACCATTAAGACATTTAAAAACCAATAAAAGAACTTTAAAATCGATCCTGAAATACACGGGGAGCCAATGCAGCGATTCTAAAACCGGTGTACTGTGGGCCCACCCTCTGGTCTTCGTCAGCACACGAGCTGCAGTTTTGTAAAAGTTGTAAGGGTGATATATTCTTTTTGGGGAGACCAGAGAGCAGGGCGTTACAGCAATCAATGCGACTGGTAATAAAAGCATGCATCAACATATATAGCTGAATTTTTTAAATATTTTGTACACAATAACAGAATAATTTCAGAAAAACACAAAATGACTGGTGTCAATATTATTTGCCCCACAAAAAAGGTCGAATATAAAACAATATTGCAAATATTGCACAGTTAAAAAAAAAAAGCACTACAGCTCAGTTGTTCCCGCCATCCTTTGTCCTCCTGTTTCCCCTCCCTCTCCCCTCCAACGACGAGTTTGATGGTGTTACGGATTCAAATATTGGGGATGGATACAAGAGGAAAAACCACAATAACAACACTGGTCCGACCGGGTTGAGTCAAACGATGATTTTAATGATCACACGCGTGGGAGATGGACACCGTACGCAGACAGCATCAGATCTCAAAATGGTGGAGCATTGATCAAACTCTTATAGCCTCTAGTGGCCCCCACCTTATCATAAAAGCCTAAACATTCACATGCTTTCTCTCACACGGCGCCTAAGCTACGACCTTGGCTCCCTGTTTATCTGCTCCTGCTGAGATGGGGCAGAAAACTCCAGCATGTTCTGTTCTCTTCTAATCAGACAAATAAGGCGATGACTTTCTGCGAACAGTATTTCTTATAACTCAGCAGTATAATGCATCTTGAAACAATATCATTCATTCACAATAAATCAGCAGTCTAATGTAATGCAAATCAGTTTAACTAATGCAATAGTTATCACCTTCTTCTAATTCAGGAGAATAATGCAAACTAAAACTACATAATAATTCACAATCTTCAATTAGGGGTCTAACGTGGCATAAAATAATATTATAATACCACATTGGCAAACTTCTCCCAATGTTTCCACTGAAGGGGTTGAAAGTTAAAAAGCGCCGAAGGTTAAGTTAGGTTTGGAGTAAATCATGGATGTGCGCACGTGTTTGTGTGCAGCTTGTAGTGCAAACGTGCGTGCAGAATTCATGCAGACATGTGTAACTGGTCGTTTTGAGGTAGAAAAGAGTGATGCGCGGTCAAGCTGGTAGTTGAAAGTGTCAGTCAGAGTAGAAGAGCATTGTGTAAAAATGCAAGTAATAACAAAAAAGTGCAAGTCATTAATCGCATCACCCTGAAAAACCTGAGTAAGGAGTGCAGCTCCTGATGAAAGGAGGAGCACTGAAAACCAGGAAATGATGTTTCTGGAACAGTCTGATGACTGAAGCTGGATGTTTGAAGTCTCAGTGAACTGCTTGTCTTTTCCCCACAGCTCCTCCCTCAGCGATGTATATGGCTATATGTTATGAACAATGTGCTGATGTCCGTATCAGGTAACAAACAGCGTGACACAAACGGAGAACATTGTGTCCACTCGATAATATGCTGCTCTAAAAAGGCTCCATCCTGCAGGCAAGTCGTCCCAGCTTTACTCGCACAGCCTGCCAGCTCTGTTTGAACAGAAATCATCATCAGAAACTTTATTGTCATTGTCATGAGAACAACGAAATTAAGAATGGTCCCCGATCATTGCATCAGAAAGGACATCTGCACAAGAAACACAGCAGCCTGTCGCTCAGCACCAACCGCCTCACTGAGCGGATCAGTCTCAGGTACGACACGCCATCACAGATGCAGGGAAACAGGAGCTGTAGGTGCAGCAGTGTTAATAATGTCATGTATGATGCTACCACTTGATTTTGAGGAAGGAGGATACTGTAAACCCAATTTTGTCTGCTTGTTCTGACCTGGATATTCTCTGTTGGCCACAGAAAGTTTACCATATCTGTAAAGATTCCTGACACTAAAGGTTGTAGGAGGTGCAGTGTAGGTAAGCAATGCCGAGTTACTCTGGTCAGTCTGTTTGTTCACGGAGAACAACTGCAGACACTTAGTCCTGCTCTCTCTGTTTCAGCAAGAAACCCATACACAGATAGTACATATCTGTGCGGGGCTGTCCCATCTGGCCTGGTTTTACTCTTGTGGTATGAGCCTCTTCAAAAGTTCATGCATCTAAAGGTTTGTACAGATATGTCGAACTTGCCACCTGAATAAATGTCTTCCTTTCTAACTCTAACCCTATTTCCACAATGCAAACCAGTCATTAGACCTGAATTACATAAAAGTAGACAGACAGCATATCAAAATCTGAAGCTGAAGAATGTAATTGATTTTTTTTAATAACATATGCATACAACAAGATTTTAGAGACTAAATAAAAGAAACGTTGTATAAACGCCGTCCAAAAACACCAACAGCACTTTCTCTGGGTCCAAGCTCGTGTAACTGAATGGTTACCATGTGTTTTCTGTGCTACAGGAACAGTGTTATCAGCACACAGTTCAACGCCAGCATGCACCATTAGATCACATAGCACAGATAATTGACAGTTTTTTTGTGAATGTCTCGCACATTTCATAACGATAATGTATGTACTGTGAGAACAGAGCTCTGTGTTAAGCCTGTCTGCAGTCCTAACACAGTGCTGCTTGGAGAAACACGCCTGTGTCACAACATTATGGAAAAGTGGCATCAGTCCAAAGACGTGCAGTTAGGGGATGGATGGATGGATGGATGGATGGATGGATGGATGGATGGATGGATGGATGGACGGAAGGATGGATCGACGGGTGGATGGATGGATGGATGGATGGACGGGTGGATGGATGGATGGACGGCTGGATGGATGGATGGATGGATGGATGGATGGATGGATGGATGGATGGATGGATGGGTGGGTGGATGGATGGATGGACGGATGGGTGGACGGGTGGATGGATGGATGGACGGGTGGATGGATGGATGGATGGATGGATGGATGGACGGATGGATGGATGGATGGATGGATGGGTGGGTGGGTGGATGTTTGGACGAACAGATGGACGGGTGGATGGATGGATGGATGGATGGATGGATGGATGGATGGATGGATGGACGGCTGGACGGATGGACGGGTGGATGGATGGATGGATGGATGGATGGATGGATGGATGGACGGGTGGATGGACGGATGGATGGATGGACGGATGGATGGATGGATGGATGGATGGATGGATGGGTGGGTGGATGTTTGGACGAACAGATGGACGGGTGGATGGATGGATGGATGGATGGATGGATGGATGGATGGATGGGTGGGTGGATGGATGGATGGATGGATGGGTGGATGGCATCGGTTTATCTTTAATCTCAAGATTTAATAATCATACAAGAATTCTGTTGTGCTGTTTTTGACGGTTGTATGAACAGGTTCAGCTCAGGTTTAACAAGCATCACTTAACCATCCATGAGAATTTATTTAGTTTTTTTTGTTTTCCTTGGTGACTGTTTCACAGCAACTCGCCATCAGACTCCCAGATTCTCTTCTCAGCTGTGTGTTGGAGTGAGAGACTGCAGTAATGATAAACCACCAACCGGCCAACAGCTCAGGTTTGATATTATAGAGCTGAACGGCGCTCCTGTTCCAGTGCCAGGTAGGACCGTTTCTGCGTGTCTCTGCTGACTTCCTGAAGCTTCAAGCTTCAACTTGTTGCAACAAGCTTCCTTCTTTCCGTGCATCAGGAGATAGTGGAGCACTCAGAGTCGTGCAGGTAACCCAGCTGGACCGAGACACTGTTCTCATCACCTTGGAAAGTAAGTCCCCTCGCATATTGTGAATCCTTCAAATGTCTTTCATGCTCATTCTCAATCTGTGTACTGTTTGGACAGGAACTGTAAAGATCGTGAACCTGCAAGGACTTCCATCCAGACAGCTGCCTGCAGAAATAGTCTTTGACTTCCCCATTGAAACACTAGGTAGAAATGATGATGTGACAAACAAAGTGAATGAGAGCTGATGTGTGTCCTGAAAGCTGAGTGACACCTCCTGTTCTGTCAGTCTGCTTGCAGGATAGTGTGCTGGCATTCTGGAAGCATGGCCTCAAAGGGAGGAGTTTCCATTCAGATGAGGTGATGAACTAGTAAATTCATCCAACGTTGGCTGAGCTCGTATCATGTGCTTATCATATTAGTTCTAAGTCATTACACATGTGAATTTTCACTTTATGTGCAGGTAACACAAGAAATTACAGATGAGAGTCGTGTGTTCAGAGTTCTGGGAACAAACAGGTATGTTAACTGTATGCTGACAAGAGCTATCAATCACTGTGAGAAACTAGTAATCCTAGTACATCAGAAGTAATCAGGATAGTATTTTTCTTGATACTATTGTTAATAGACCTGGAAGTGATTTTCAGAGTAGCATGTGGAAGTAGCATGAATACTGCTAGCATTAATGGTAGCATTAAAGCAGGAGTCACACTAGAGTGTTTGTTCTGTTGGTTACTCAGATCCAAGGATTTAGGAAATGCAGCCTATGTGTTTGCATGCAGCCCTCCAAAGAAAAACAGCCATTAAAGTTACCAACTACCGTCTACCTGACACTTTGTACAGAAAACTACTTTCCTTAGTGCTAATTTTCTTTATTCTAGTGCCAAATCACAACAATAGTCACTTCAAGACACTGTATATTTTAAGATAAAGGCCCTGCAATTATGGTGCACAAAGGTGAAAAACTCCCTTTTAGCAGGTGAAAACCTGAACCAGGCTGGGGGAGGGGCGGGCATCTGCTGCGATTGGTTGGGGGGGTGAGAGGAGGAAGACGGGACAAAGACAATCTGGGGAAGAGAGCCAGAGAATATTCTCAACTAATGATTGAATGCAGAGAGGTGTTTAAACAGATAGTGAGTGAAAAGGGCGACTGAAGAAGAAACACTTGGTGCATCACGGGAACCCGCCAGCAGCCTAGACTTAGGCTAACTAAGGGAGGATTCAGGGAAGAAAGGAAAGTTTGAAGCCTAATGTTAAAAGTAGAGAGGGTGTCTGTCTCCCAAACCCAAACTGGAAGCTGGTTCCACAGAAGTGGTGGCTGTAGTTCAGGTGGGGGAGCAGGTCACCTACTCCCCGTCTACATGCCAGATATCCTGCATGAAAGTTGCTCTTCGGTGCATCCGTCAGAGTATGAATGGGTGTGAACGGGTGAATGAGGCAAGCTTTGAGTGCTCAGAGTAGAAAACCACTATATAAGAACCAGTCCATTTACCATTTACCAAGAGGGGCCTGGAAACCGAAGGGTCTGGCTCCCATTTTACTTTTAAATACTTGGAACGAAGTGCTCTAATGGGGTGATATGGTACTATAAGGTCATTAAGATAAGACAGGGGCTGATTATTCAAAACCTTTTATGTGAGGATTTTGAATCTTTTATTCTGGATAAAACAGGGAGCCAATAAATGTTCTGTTTCTAGTCCCTGTCAGGACTCTCGCTGCAGCATGTTGCTCAGAGCAGTCTGGAATTGATTTTTGACTAAATAATTAAAACTAATAATAATATATTACTATATTATATTACTAACAAATCCAGGACACCCCTGTTGATCCAGCAGCTCTTAATGAAGTTTGTAATAAGAATCGTGGTGAGTTCATTAGAAATATTTCACTTTTCTTTTTTAAATCAGTCATTACAGGAATCATCTGAAGTGCAAAAACAGTGGGATTATATATGAGAAGGACGGACTCAAAGACTGTCGTGTATCACATATATATTACATAGATGTCCAAAATCAATGCATCATTAATGAAACTGAAACAAAAGTACTGAATTTCATGTGGAAGACCAAACCTCAGCATTCAGGAAAGTCTTATACAGGAGCAAAGATAATG
Organism: Rhamphochromis longiceps; assembly: GCF_057381845.1. Classification (NCBI taxonomy): domain Eukaryota; kingdom Metazoa; phylum Chordata; class Actinopteri; order Cichliformes; family Cichlidae; genus Rhamphochromis; species Rhamphochromis longiceps. Next base: position 68,843,344 of record NC_140559.1, on the reverse strand, counting down.
GACGTTACCCGGAGTTTTCCACTGTGAAACCAGGAATAACAGCTTAAAAATGTTTCTGTGATCTAAATCATTGTCAGCCTGGCAGGCAAATAGCGTGGACACCAAAGTTTGTGAACGTGATAACCTGAGAACAAAGACATGTAGGATTTTAAATCGGTACCATAGGTGTGTCTACTGGGAGGCTGAGGCTTAGCGCTGGTGGCTGCCAGTACTAAGTATTATTATACAGTGGATTAGTGGATCTTATCTTCTTTCCTTGTGTTTCAGTTAGTTTTTACTTCAAAACATACGTAGAAAACAGGAAATACTTTGTATCAATAGGTAACTTCACATCTGAGCAGACAAGTATCACATGTGGAGTTCCCCAAGGTTCCATCTTGGGACCCCTTCTGTTTAACATCTACATGCTCCCACTGGCACAGATTATAAACAACAACAAAATAAACTATCACAGCTATGCAGATGACACACAAATATATATCACAATGTCACCAGGAGACCGAGGCCCTGTACAGGCTCTTGGTAAATGCATTGAGGAAATCAATGACTGGTTGTGCCACAATTTTCTCCAGCTAAACAAAAACAAAACTGAGGTAATAGTCTTTGGCGCCAAAGAAAAACGATTACAGGTCACCAGAGAACTTCAATCTATACATCTAAAAACCACAAACCAGGCGAGAAATTTGGGTGTAGTGATGGATGCAGACCTAAACTTAGAAAAACACATTAAGACAATAACAAAGTCAGCTTACTATCACCTCAAGAATATATCAAGGATAAAAGATCTGATGTCTCAACAGGACCTGGAAAAACTAGTCCATGCATTCATCTTTAGTAGGCTTGATTACTGTAACAGCATCTTTACAGGTCTACCTAAAAAAAATCAGTCAGACAACTACAGCTCATTCAGAACTCTGCTGCTCGAGTCCTCACTAAGACCAAAAAAGTGGACCACATCAGTCCAGCTCTGAGGTCCTTACACTGGCTGCCTGTCCGTCAGAGGATAGACTTTAAAGTTCTGATGCTGGCCTATAAAGCTCTGAATGGTTTAGGACCAAAATACATCAATGACCTCCTGACCCAGTATGAACCATCCAGATCCCTCAGGTCATCTGGATCCGGTCTTTTATCAGTTCCCAGAGTCAGAACCAGACACGGAGAAGCTGCATTCAGCTTTTATGCTCCTTATATCTGGAACAAACTCCCAGAAAGCCTCAGATCAGCTGAAACACTCAGTTTATTTAAATCCAGGTTGAAGACTCACCTGTTCTCAGCTGCATTTGAATAAAGCACCAAATCCACACTTTAAGCTTAAATTTCAAAACTTACATTTAACTACTGATTTTATCTACTGTTCTGATTTTATCTGTTTTGATTTTATATACTGTTGTTTGTTTGTTTGTTTGTTAATTAGTTAGTTAGTTTATTTGCTTGTTTTAATCAATTTTAAATCATGCTTTTTATTTGTTCTTGTTTCTAATGTCTCTGTAAAGCACTTTGAATCACCTTGTTGTTGAATTGTGCTATACAAATAAACTTGCCTTGCCTTGCCTTGCCTTGCCTTGCCTTGCCTTACTCAAACTGGGTGTAGAAGGAATCCCTGCAAAGGTTTCTTTTTCTTCTGTGTTATGTTTTATGTATTTCTCAGCTCTTTGCTTCCTTTTTTCTACTTTAAACTTATTTGTATGCTGGTGTGTAAATGTTCACACTTATCATAAAGTTTAAAAAAGTAGTAGGCGTGGTGATGAGCAGGAACAGGAGTAAAACTCCAGTAAGTGTACCAGTACTGTACCAGTGTGTAGCATTAAAGTCAAACTACAGTGGTTGTAGTATCAGTAGAGTAGTGTTAGTACTAGAGGTGGGAGGAGTAGAAGCAGGTGGAGGCACTGGCTTTAGGTTAGTACTGCCTTTCTCTGGCTCTCCTTTACAACTCATCTCCTTCTCATTTGCTGACAATGTGCAGAGACATCCTCCTTCAGAGCACACCGACTGATGACCCGTCAGCACTGAGCAGCCTGTACATCCTGACAGGACACGAAAGCAGCTACTGAGAGAGGACACGGGGCTCATTCGACGGTGTTACCAAAGAAAAGCACAGCCTGTCTGTAACTGTGGGGTGGAAACGATGCTCTGTTTCACTGAGGCTGTGCCAGGAAACGGTTCAATGCTGGGAATGACAAATGTTAGGAAGGTATCCTGCTGACTGTCCAGCCTTCACCTGTACACAAGACACCTGTCAAGGTCCTCGCTGGGGTTATAGTTGATAAAGCTTTCTAGCTTTTCTTGTCTATTCAGCTTACCTGCTTAAATCAGACCTTTCTGTTAAAGCTAATGCAGACTCCACTGATCCGCCCGCTCAGTGTGGACGGGAGAATAACCTGAACATGGCCTCTGGGACATCATCATACTGATGTTATGAAGCGCTCAGTCAGGTTTTCTTCTTGATCAGACTGAGGGGCAGACTGAGTGTGTTTTGGTGCCTCAACATTCAGTCATATTCTGTAAAGCCATTTTCTGTCTGCATGCTGCACATAAACTCTTTGGACCAGAGTGCTGTGACACCTACACCTTACACCTGCAGGAGCTGCTCGGCCATAGAAAGCTGCTCTGTGAAGTGCACGGCTTTTTTGCCAGTGTTGATTTTATGGGTTTAATGTAATAACTAATTTTTCACATCATCGTCTGAGTCGTAATCCCAACGAGGAAACCTGGAATGTAAAACTTGATGGACGCTCCAGCTGAAGAGTGAAGTGTCAGACTTTTAATGGATCTTTCAAGCATTAGCGTACTTACAATGGCAGAAACAGTGCCACGTCTAAAGCATAGGAGCCATCTTCATCTCATTCTTCCCATTTCATGCAAGTTTCTTCTCATCCTCAGATGGACAGAATTTGGTTTGCTGACTTCATTCAGTCACACCATACTAGAGCATAAAAAGTGGAAATAAACTGGTCAGTAAGAAAGTGTGATGCTTGAAAGTATAGCGTAAGGACAGCAGCAGCACTGCATTTACAGCTGATATGATGACTTCAGCATCTTTAAAGAACTGTGAAGGAATTATCAGTGCTAACACAACCTTAAGCACGTGATGTGACCGTATACACTGCTTACACTTTCAGTATCCTTACTTAAAGAGAACATCTCAGAAAAAAGTACAGTTAGCAAGAAGCTTTGAGAACAAGGCAGTGTTATTGTATGCTAACCACCGTGGTGGTGTAGCTTGTCCTGATAAAAAGTGAATGTGGTCACATTATACTTGTTAACTAAAATGAAAAAAATAAAATAATTCCACTACATGGGTAAAGATATTTATGATATTTATGGAAAGGATACTATAAAAGTAACACTGGCCTTTCCATGAGAGAAACTTGAAGTACAGTATGCATGTTGAGATTAATGTTTGTTTAATATGTTTTTGCTACTATGTGAAGATGTGATGTTATTAACAACACAGAATAGACAGAAATAAAGATTTTCATACTCTTGGAGTTTTATGAAGAGTTTGTTGGGTTGTTCTTCTTTGAATGTGTGGATCGATGCTTCTGCGATTTATATCTTAATCCTTCAATTTGTAAAAAACATTTTGAATTCCGTTTGAGAAGATAAATGAAGGTTCTTGCGTTCAAGTGGAGGCTCTAGCAGACTGAGAAAGTAACTGCATAACTGGTCAAAGGAGCTTGTAAAGAAAAGCGTCTGGACTTCTTTAAGTTACTTGAAGACGTTTCACCTCTCATCCGAGAAGCTTCTTCAGTTCTAAGGTCAAATGGTGGAGAGTCCCAGATAACTGCATAACTATGTTATTCCTGCACACATAGCAGCAAGTAAGTGAAGGCAGTGATGAGCGCTGATGAGTTCTCAGATCACTCAGTCAGTCTCTGAGCGTCACCTTTATTGTGATCGCGCACTTTAAGCTTTCATGCCTGTATTTTTGCACAATTGTGATAATACTGTATTGAAAGAAATCTGTGCACAGACGAACATGGGGTGGCTTTGCTCAGGTAGTAGAGGAAGGTGCTTCAATCCCCGTCTGCATGCCAAATATCCCTGGGCAAGATACCAACCCAGAGTTGCTCTCCGAATGTGTGTGAACATTACACAGAAAGTGCTTACAGAGAAAAGTGCTTGCGTACACCTGAATGAGGCAAGTTCTTTAAAGTGCTTTGAGTACTATATAAGAACCAGTCCATTTACATCGCCAAAGCACTCAATACTCTCTTTACGAAGTTCTCTGTAGTTTGTTTCTCCAGCACCATATTTGACCGCGGTCAAGTGAGCCCTCACTTACGACGACACAGTCAAGCCAGCCGCACCTAAAATGTTGTTGCACTATTCTTATGCATATTACGGTACGGGTGCCGACTGGCTTAGAAATGCAGTCTTTTGTGTCCTGACCAGAGATGGGCGGTAACGCGTTACTTGTAATCCGATTACTTTTTTCAAGCAGCGTTTAAAGCGTGGAAGTACTGACCTTACTTTGAGTTTGATTCCATAAAAAGTGACAAAAACATTAGTGTCCGTTGTGCGTGGGAAGAAAACTTCTTTTTACGGTGAAAAACCCCTAAACTTCCAAGCAAGCACCGAGTGCGCTACCACGTAATGGGAAAGTCACAGAGAAACTCGCGGATTCTTCAACTGACCGCGGCACACCTGCACCAGGGTAAACCTCCGCCTACCCTACTCCTGCTTTACAGGTGAAAATAGAGCCAAAGGACCGCTAGTCTTTGATTTTATTTATTTTCTGCTGTGTTTTACTTGCATCTATTTGAAAGAGTGAGTGTAAACACAAAAAATATTTTATTTTATGTGCTGGAATGGGCAGAAAATAAGTTTAAATATTAAACAAATTTCTTCCAGTCAGAGAATGTTGCATATAATTCAATTTTTGCTTGATGCATAAAGTTAAAAGATTAAAACTAATTAAACAAGTTTTAAAAAGAGAGACTTTTCCATTTGATTACATTTTATATGATGGATTATGCAGAAAAAGTAGAATTGGGCTGAAAGATCTATCGCTTTATCACCTATTCAGGTTGTAAATCGTGTTTTTAAAAAGTAACTAAGTAATTAATTACTTTTGAAAATAAGTAATCAGTAAAGTAACAGGATTACTTTTTGGGGGAAGTAATCAGTAATTAGTTACTGATTACTTTTTTCAAGTAACTTGACCAACTCTGGTCCTGACACTATTGTACTTCACAATCCACTCCCAGTTTTGGTTCATCTCCACTTTTCCACTTTTTCCACTCCACCCTGTGATCCACAGCCCAAATTACTGTACGATTCAGAGAAAATTAACAGTAAAATTTACCCAATTTACTGTACTGTACTCTATATTTTCTCATATTTGAGCTCAGATTACAGGAAAACTGTAAGAGGTGACACTGATATCTCACTAGATTCTGACTCTGGGTGACCCCCACACACCCAAGATTACTGTACGGTTTCTGAGATTGCTTTGTTAACCCTCTCAAGGCAGGCATTGCAGATATGCAACAGTTAAAAGCTAACAACCTGATCACCCCACATACATATTTCATGAGTTTTTTACTCAGAAGTACCACTGCAGGTATTCTTTTGTGCATTAGCAACAAAAACTTAATTTGAGCCTGAGAGGGTTAAGCATGAGTATGACAAAGGCTAAGAAAATATACTGCCTACAATAATATCAAATTTAAACAACAAATTACAAAATTGCCACACCTGCTGTTATTGCCAGGTGTTCGATAGAGCATTATTTAGTCATAAAAAATACATATCACTGAAATATCATCAGTAAAAGAAACACTCTGTCATGGTCCTGGGTCAGTGACCCAGTGCTTTTAGTTATCATTTTCTAGTTTATTATGATGATGATGATTATTATTATTGTTTGAGTTCTATGTGTGATATTCGGTCTGCCTTTGAGTCTGTGTCTCTGTCTGTCTATGGTGTCACCCCATCTGTTTGTGAAGCTGTCTGTTTAGATCTGTGTCTTGTTTGGTTCCCCGTGTCTGAGTTTCCTGTTTTATTGTGAAGGTCTCTGTCTGATGTGAGTATGTTCAGTTTACATTTCCCCTGTCCCATCAGCTCTGATTTCTCCCAGCTGTGTTGCCCTCCTGTCTCTCATCTCCTGATTACTGGTGTGTGTGTATTTAAGCCCTGTGTGTTCTCCTGCATGTTGCCGGTTCGTCTGTATTACTCAGTGTATCCACCGTGCCTTCTCCTTGCGTTTCATCGTCATTCTCCTCTGCTCGTTTTCAATCAGGATTGTGCTCTGTAGTTTAGTTGTTTCCCAGTTTAGTTTAGTTCGAGCCCCGTTTGCTGTTTGTCCACATTCTTTTTGTGTTCAATAAATCACCTTCACTTCTCCACGACTGCCTGTGATTGGATCCTCATTTATTCCGCTCGGCTCGCCTCGGCAGCCGTGACACACTCACTATGTAAGACATGTTAGCAAATTCAGTTAATAAATAATGTATCAAATCTATACAGATGTTTGAAGGTATATTGCAAAGCATGTTTGTTTCTTATGGCTTACAAATGTGTTTGCCTTTAACATAATTTACATTTTATTTATACAGTTTCACAGACGAAACAACAAAATAGGTTTCCTGAACTGTTCTTCGTGGCCTAATTTTGAATCCTTCTGAGGGGGATGCATTATCCATGAAGGTGGGCAATTTGTTCGTCGATCTCTGACCCTCGCTGACTCTGACGCCTCCTAATTCTGCTTCCAGCCTCGCTGATTAATTTGTTGTCACTGATGCTGTCACCAGTTGTACACAACATCTGTTTGTCCACCAGTCTAATCTGTAATTCAGGTGAACCCAGAATTACCTGCATCTTTGTAATGTTTCAGAAAATATACACTATATGTTGATGGGCTTTGTCCCACTTTTCTTTCCTTTATAAGTAAGAATCTCTGTGGTTTTAATGACAATTCATATACAGATTGTGGAGGACATTTTATTCAACACTCAAAAAAGTTCCTCACCAGCAGACTGTAGTACAATTTCAGCCCACAGTTAATAAACCCATCCAATGCAGCGTTATCAGAGAAATTATGCAAGTGTTATGTTTGTATGTACTGGTAATCTATTTATCATTTATCATGATTCCTGCTCTGATGATTACTTTCTTCTCCTTCTGTAATTTTAACAGATAAAGGATGTTGAACATTAAGCTCCAAACAGGATGAATGAGGAAGACCACAGAGGAGAATCGTGGATGTAGTGAAAGAATATATGCAGATGGTTTTTTTCATGGTGGAGGAGCAACTTCTGATACCATCTTAAAGAAAAAACACATAAAATTGAAGAGTAAAAATAATGACAACAATATGTCTAAATTTTTTATTAATTCTTTAGAGCAAATGCAGTCTTGTCATGGTCAGAGTTGCCCACTCATATTTAACTAATTCAAATACAATTACTGCATTTAAATGCTTATGTTCTAATAAAAGGCATCGTTTAATACTTCTGCCATGACAACCCAAATAAATCAATGAGAGGGAAACGGGAAGATTAGTCATCAGGCAAGGTTTACTGTTCATTTACCATGCCTTGATAACAGTAAGCTTAACAAAAGACAAATGTTGGGGACGAGAAAAGGTGTTCTGTCAAAACATCCTACCGTAGCGTAAATTTATAGTCTTGTCTATCAATCCGTGCTAACTTATCAGAATATGCTACCTTACGTGGTTAATGGCTCCGTTGTATAGGTAGCGTGTTCAGATGGCCCAATCACACTATTAAAACATGCTTCCTGCTGGGATTTATATAGGTAGCATGTTCAGATGACCCAATCACACTATTAAAACATGCTTCCTGCTGGGATTTATATAGGTAGCATGTTCAGATGACCCAATCACACTATTAAAACATGCTTCCTGCTGGGATTTATATAGGTAGCGTGTTCAGATGACCCAATCACACTATTAAATCATGCTTCCTGCTGGGATTTATATAGGTAGCGCGTTCAGATGGCCAAATCACACTATTAAAACATGCTTCCTGCTGGGATTTATATAGGTAGCGTGTTCAGATGGCCAAATCACACTATTAAAACATGCTTCCTGCTTGGATTTATATAGGTAGCGTGTTCAGATGGCCAAATCACACTATTAAAACATGCTTCCTGCTGGGATTTATATAGGTAGCGTGTTCAGATGACCCAATCACACTATTAAAACATGCTTCCTGCTTGGATTTATATAGGTAGCGTGTTCAGATGACCCAATCACACTATTAAAACATGCTTCCTGCTGGGATTTATATAGGTAGCGTGTTCAGATGGCCAAATCACACTATTAAAACATGCTTCCTGCTGGGATTTATATAGGTAGCATGTTCAGATGACCCAATCACACTATTAAAACATGCTTCCTGCTGGGATTTATATAGGTAGCGTGTTCAGATGACCCAATCACACTATTAAAACATGCTTCCTGCTGGGATTTATATAGGTAGCGTGTTCAGATGACCCAATCACACTATTAAAACATGCTTCCTGCTGGGATTTATATAGGTAGCGTGTTCAGATGGCCCAATCACACTATTAAAACATGCTTCCTGCTGGGATTTATATAGGTAGCGTGTTCAGATGGCCAAATCACACTATTAAAACATGCTTCCTGCTGGGATTTATATAGGTAGCGTGTTCAGATGACCCAATCACACTATTAAAACATGCTTCCTGCTGGGATTTATATAGGTAGCGTGTTCAGATGACCCAATCACACTATTAAAACATGCTTCCTGCTGGGATTTATATAGGTAGCGTGTTCAGATGACCCAATCACACTATTAAAACATGCTTCCTGCTGGGATTTATATAGGTAGCGTGTTCAGATGACCCAATCACACTATTAAAACATGCTTCCTGCTTGGATTTATATAGGTAGCGTGTTCAGATGACCCAATCACACTATTAAAACATGCTTCCTGCTGGGATTTATATAGGTAGCATGTTCAGATGGCCAAATCACACTATTAAAACATGCTTCCTGCTGGGATTTATATAGGTAGCGTGTTCAGATGACCCAATCACACTATTAAAACATGCTTCCTGCTTGGATTTATATAGGTAGCGTGTTCAGATGACCCAATCACACTATTAAAACATGCTTCCTGCTGGGATTTATATAGGTAGCATGTTCAGATGGCCAAATCACACTATTAAAACATGCTTCCTGCTGGGATTTATATAGGTAGCGTGTTCAGATGACCCAATCACACTATTAAAACATGCTTCCTGCTGGGATTTATATAGGTAGCGTGTTCAGATGACCCAATCACACTATTAAAACATGCTTCCTGCTGGGATTTATATAGGTAGCGTGTTCAGATGACCCAATCACACTATTAAAATATGCTTCCTGCTGGGATTTATATAGGTAGCATGTTCAGATGGCCAAATCACACTATTAAAACATGCTTCCTGCTTGGATTTATATAGGTAGGGTGTTCAGATGGCCAAATCACACTATTAAAACATGCTTCCTGCTTGGATTTATATAGGTAGCGTGTTCAGATGACCCAATCACACTATTAAAATATGCTTCCTGCTGGGATTTATATAGGTAGCATGTTCAGATGACCCAATCACACTATTAAAACATGCTTCCTGCTGGGATTTATATAGGTAGCATGTTCAGATGGCCAAATCACACTATACATAACATAAGTGGTGGCTCGTCCGGGATCTTTGGACATTTTAGTGGAGACTGAATGTCAGTTTGTTTTGCTTTTAAGTGGGTGAGTGATGGTGTTCAGTGTAATTGAGCAAACTCCCTTTAGTGTGTTTCAGCTGGGTGACTGTGCTGCCCTTCCATCGAAGCACTTGTTTGTTGTTTTGCTTTATTGTTTTAGTTTGTGTTTGGTGGCTATCCTGGGTGGGGGTACGCTTCAGAGTTTGGTAGGAGACTATATCTCTGGTCTGCTGCCTGCTCTCGAGTTCGCGTTTAAAGTTGCCTCGAGCCTGGTACACCACTGAAGACTAGGGTAGGGAAAGTAAGGGATTTGTTGTTTTTAGTGTACTTTTGGTTTTGTGTTGTAGCAGGTCAGGTAATCATTTTGGGTTTGACTGTTGTGCTCTTTTGTGTTGGTCACATGTTACTTTTTGTGTGTTCAGTGTGGCAACTTCAGATCCTCATGTAGGGGCATCCATGCTTAAAGATGCCAACTTGCTTCAGAGGAACTTTTAATTTGTTTAGGGGTCCTAGAGGAACCCTTTTAAGGGAGGAGGTGTTACGTCCCTCTGCAGCTTCTAATCGTCTCAGTGTTTTCAGCTGGTGCTAATTGGCCACACCTAGTCAGGTGTGGATAAAAGCATACCTGAGGCAAGCTTCCCGGCAGTGCACTAGTCTTTGCCTTGGTGGCACCAGCCATTTTAGCCAACCTGGTTTTCCATTTTAGGATGAAACCTCTTCTCACCCACACTCTGCTATTCATCTCTGTTTTTATGTTGCGGCTTTTGAGCCGGGTCGTAACACTGAAGATTACAAAGATCAACATTAAGACCAGTCTGTGCATTCAAAGCAGTGACAGAAAAGAGTGTGGGGCATTAACCCCCACTCACTGAAATGGCATCCAAGATGCCTTCATAACTTTAAGAAAAGGAAAGAAAAAAGGCAATAAAATGCAACAGCCTTTAAATTTGGTTTTATTTGTAGAGTAAATGTAATAGCGTACATGTTAAATAAACATTTAATTCCCACGAAACATACTAATGATATGGCAGACATCGAAACAGGTAAAAGAAACAATCATATTTATTCATTTTCATTAATTTAAAATACCCTTTACAAAGTATATATATATAGAAACATAATCCAACATATGTGGAAAAAAAACAAAAAAACCTGACACCCTGCTTTAAACGCACATATATAAAAGTTACTCTTTTAATAATTTCTACTTTGTTGTCCTGATGACGCAGTCGTTCACCTGCATGTGGTGCAATCCAATTAGGCTGTCAGTAGTACTTCAGGTCTCCCAGCCCTTTGCCAGACAGGAGGAGACACCAACCCCCAGGTAACTCAAACAAAGATGTATTAATATAACATAAAACAGAGCTTTGACCTTGCAAGGTTAATATGTGTGCACGCCATATAAACATTGGAAGGTGTGATGGAAAAATGAATACATTTAATAAAGAAACGATATTGAACAATAAATGGAATATTTTAAAGTAGTGACTGTAAATTAAACTAAAGTGAATCAACGGGTGGTGAGGTGTGGAGCTTACCATGTGTGGCATGCCATCACACATGGCAACTGTCATGACCAACTCAGCGTGGAAACCTGAGATGAACCTAAAAAGTAGAAAACTCAGGGTTTTTTTTTTTTAATAATTTCTACTTTTTGTTGGCAGTCGCTGTCCTGATGACGCAGTCGTTCACCTGTGGGGGAGAAAACAAAACAAAATTGTCAAAAATGTTAAAGTTACAGTGAAACTTCAAATCCTTGTACAATTCAGTGGTATTTATACTGTAAACTTAATCCCTATGCTGTAAACTGACATGTAACTCTAGGAATCACTCATTTCAGCCACCTTTGCCACCATTTTCCACATTAATTAGAAGAAGAAATGAAATAAATGAATCGATTAGCTCAAAGAAATTCCACTGCAGACGAGTGTTTTGGTGGTTAAACTGCAAAGCAAGCCACGCACATGGTGCAGGCCACTTCTGTGGGCTCTATCAGGGATTTATGTGACTAGTCGACTAATTGTCACTAGTCTGTATCAGACTTACCAGTCGTTCAATCTAATTGTTAACATTTTAATTGATGCCCAATGCTGGTACATTGTGTTCTAAATGTTAGGCAGCGATCTACCACCAGATGGTGCACTGTTGTTGAGAAACACCATAAATCTATTAATCTACCCTGATCTTCTTGTTAACACTGAGATCGCAGATACACGCAGAGGAAATTAGTTTCCTGAGAGGTGGAAAACCTCTCCTTTAGGAGAGCAGTTAAGTCAATGGGGGAGGGGCTCAGAGTAGAGTCACTACTCCTTCACATCAAAAGGTGACAGCCACCTTGGCCAGGAGGCTGTTCCAGCTGGGCACGTCCTACCAGTAGGAGGCCCCAGCATCCTTGGTCATGCTAGCCAGTTTACATCTATCAGCTGTGGTCAGGAGTAGTCCTTCCTGCTGCCCCCACAACCTGACTAGAAAACGGCTGTATAATGTATTACCTGAATCATTCTCGCCACACTTAGACGTACTTTTAGATTCTCAAATGATTGTCATATTTTAATAGAACATCTTTTGTAGTAACGCATTTTCATTTGTATTTAACAGAATGTGATAAATGGTTTAAGATACCTCTGCGTCTAGTTTGACAGTTTCTATTAATCAGTTCTGAAAATCAACTCAATATCTGAATGTTCCTTAGTTTTACATTAGTTGGTTAGTCTAATTATTTCCCCCTCGATTAGTCGACTAGTAAATAAGACGCCAGGAACATCCCTACTCTTCAGACAAAATGTGAGTATGAATTACACACCAAGGTATTAAAATGGATATGGAGTATGGCTTTGGTTTACCATAAACAGCTGATGTAAGGACATCATTAATGTACTCTGTCCAATGAACACTGGAAACAAGACTGCACTGACCTTGCTGGCAAACCTCAATGAGTTCAGAGTTTCCCCAAAGCTGTCGGGCTCCGGAGCAATGTTAACAAACATCAAGCTGCAAATAAAGACATCCAAAATTAGTGCCAAAGAATAAACAGTCACAATCTGAAGTGATGAGATCAAACGCTGTTAAATATTTTTTGGGGATAAATTCCTTCAGTTTTATGTGTCGTCATTATAAAGATTTGTGATGTCAACAAACTCACGTTTTGCCGTTTCCCCCCCAAACATCCCTGAAGGAGGTACGTGAGCTTCGAGTTCCTGTAAGCTACGCAAGTCTCCTGGAACACTAAGGCCAAAAAAATCATTAATACTGTAAATGTAAAGAAAGCAGGTGTGACATCTAAGACTACAGAAACTGCAGCTGCAGACCTTTTTGGCCGGAGCGGCGATAACGACGCCCAGGTTGGACAGTGAGCTGTTGATGGCGGTCATCTCTTTGAAACGGTCACCCTGAGACTGGCTCTTCACCATTCGCTCACTGCCAGCCAAGTCCACCAGGCACAGAGTGGCTACACACACAGAGAAAACCAACTCTTATAGGAAGCAGTGATCCGTTTTTCCTTCCATTAAAGGTAGTTTTAATACTTTACAAAACACTTCTTTTAGCGCTCAGGGGCTCAAACATTAACGTTGAGTCATCAGAGCAGATTTTGCACTGGTTACAGTAACAATAACTAACCAGACTAAATATTATAGATCCAAAAAGAAGAAACCACATTCCTGATGCTGGTACTTCCAGTGTGATTATACTCATGTTACGACCCGGCTCAAAAGCCGCAACATAAAAACAGAGATGAATAGCAGAGTGTGGGTGAGAAGAGGTTTCATCCTAAAATGGAAAACCAGGTTGGCTAAAATGGCTGGTGCCACCAAGGCAAAGACTAGTGCACTGCCGGGAAGCTTGCCTCAGGTATGCTTTTATCCACACCTGACTAGGTGTGGCCAATTAGCACCAGCTGAAAACACTGAGACGATTAGAAGCTGCAGAGGGACGTAACATTCAGTATTGATATTTGTAAATGTAAACTATGAGGATTTATTTATTTTTAATTCTTTTCTTTTTTTTCTTTTTTTCCCTCTTTTTTTCTTTTTCCAAATAAATGTCCCGATTGAGTAATGAAACTAACCCAAAGGAGAATTCTAACAATATTAGACAGGCCATTCAATATGCTTTATCGTGGACAACTCGTGGCTAAAAACCCCCCCCCCCCCCACACACACACACACACACAAACCTCTAATCAAACATGAAAACGGATAATCCAGCTGAAGCTTCAGACAGCCGTCAGACAGTGAAACACTGCCATCTGCTGGACTCGAATAACAAAGACGCTGCTTTGACGGGTGAGGGAGTTTCAACAAGTCTGCAACGACTCAAGCATCAAACTACAGAACTATTCTAGCGGACATGGTGCTCTAATGACTGCTTCATTAACGCAGGTCAGAAAGGATCAAACATATCAATAAATCATAAAACACAAAACGTCTCTTATTGCCCAGGGCTCAGGAAGTGAGTGTGTTCCTTATAGCCTATTAAACCTTAGCAGGTTATTTTGATGTGTTACAGATGAAACAGCTATCCAGTAACATTCAGCTACAAAAACGCTTTTTTATAATTACTTTTTTACAGCTTCGCACTTTTACACAAGTTTTATCATCAGTGTCACAATGGCTGCTGCTAAAATTGAGTACAAGATATTTGTTGGCCTGATTAAAAGGTCTTGATGCGTGCTCAATCATCAGGGAAGTAAATCTCCAAAAGTTGATTCTGTTCTTCTGGACGTAGCGTTTTCAGTCAGAGAAACCAGCCGACTGAAGGAACAATGGGCTGGGAGGTCAGTTCCTTAATCATGATTATGCAAATTCTCATGACCATTGATCAACAACCACTGATCAATGGTCCTGAGTACCATTCACAGAGAGTTGGAGAACGGCTGCAATCACAGCATTGTAAGATGGTGACAGATGTACCCTTAGGCCCCCTCCTTGATTCAGAGAGGGTCTTTCCCTTTTCACGTAAATGGCCTCCTCGACTCCGCCCTCAAACCAGCGTTCATTGCAGTTATTGTTGACAATCACATTGTGTCGTGTAACCATCCAGCTCACATATTCAATGTAAATGATTTGTTGAACTGAAGACATGATGAATGTTCCTGCATTAAAACACATCCAGCCTAGTGTTCTCACTCTCCCTAAATGGATCTGTTACATTAGTGATATATGGGAGTTGTGTTTCAGTCTTTTCCACATGAGGACATTTACATTTAGTTTTTGCTTTACTGATGAGTGGCTGGTTAACCTGCAGTGGTTGAAGTATGTGTCGGTCGTCTGGAAGAGTAGGTGTAGAAGACGTCTTTAATGAATGTAATGCTCTGAAGGTGTCAGTGATTACTGTGAATTCATTATAAAAGTGGATTTCAGTGAATAAAGTGAATAAAGACAGGCCCTCATGGTGACGCTCAGGTGTCCATAAAGTGTAACAGGAGAGCTTTGTCATACTTTCAGAGATTTTACATGAGCCAGTCTTTCAAAAATTACATAAATAAATAATTCATTCATTCATCCACAGGAAACACAATGCTCATATCTGAAAGTAAACTCTGATATATATCCCCGACTAGAGTTACTACTAAATAAAGGATCGCCCCAAAATGACTAAATATATAAAGACACTCTCCAGAAGAAGTTAAAGGGATTTTATTTATTGTACAAGGAATATCTTCATAAGAATTACAAATTCTGCAGACATATTACCTTCTTACTGAACCTGAACAACTCACACACAGACGTGTCTGCTGCTTATCTTTGTTCAAACATGATGTTTTATCTTCTCTTCAAAACACATTACTCATCTTTCTGGCATCGTGTTACATGAAAACACCTGCATTCTACCTGTGTCATTGTACCACAAAGACAATGATTGCAACACTGTGCTTGCAAAATAGAAGAAATAAGACGACCAGCAAATACATAAAAGATGGTAAAAGTGATTCCATCTTTGTGTCTCCTCCCATTGTTTCCCCAGTCTGTCTAGTTCCCATATTCCCAGGACACCGCTGGACAACAAGTGGGTATTCCAAGACTGAGAGACAGCCAGAGTTGGCAAAAGATCAGACATTCTCCACTTAAGTAGAAGTAAAAATACTATTGTTCCAGTGAAAGTTAAAGTACTGATTCAACTTCATTACTCAGCTAAAGCAAAAAAGTACAGGCTCGAAGCGCTTACAGAGAAAAGCAGACAACAGAATACAACAGAATGCTGATGGCGGCAGTAACACACACTTGGAGGAGAGGCTCCAGCCGTCCATTCCAGCCCTATCCCTAACATTAACTCTAACCATAACTTTAACCTTAACCCTATCAGGTCTTGTTTTACAAAGCGATTCATGATTAGAACAAAAAACACATTTACACATACCGATGATTTGTCACATAGCATCGTTACCTGTTGGGATGAGAACGTGTTGTTTCCAGAGCACCACAAATTGGGGTGTCTGTAGCTCAGGTAGAGCAGGAAACCTACTAATCAGAAAGTTGCTGGTTCAATCCCCGCCTGCTCCAGCCTGCATGCCAAATATCCTTGGGCAAGACGCTAACCCCAAGTTGCTCTCCGATGCATCCATCGGGAGGATGAATGCGTATTAATGTTAGATAGAAAGCACTTACAGAGAAAAAGCATAGAAAAAAGTGAGTGCATGAATGAGGCAAGTTGTAGAGAGTAGAAAGGTTTTATACAAGAACCAGTTCATTTACCGTTATATTTTAGTTTCATTTTCAGTTCTGTACTTTTTACATGTAATATTGATTCATTAGATTGACTATATGCATTAGACCTAACTTGCTGACAGCAAATTTAAACAACCGTAATAATTTATTTTCAGCGTCTGAAATATTTATTTAGTTTGTTTTTTGTTTTCTTTTTGGCTCCTGATATTAGTCAACTACTATTTGTCAATGTTGAACTAATAATGAATCTAAGAAAAGCTATTTGTCACGGTTGGCCAGCATCAACCGTGGGGATGTGAGGAAGGAGGAGCCAGGCACGGAGCTCTGAATGCAAGCAGTGCGTTTATTTACAGTGAATGGAAAATAACAATAAATCCGCAGTGCATTCCCGACTCCCGTGAAATGTCCTCTTCCCAGTGCTAGTGTTCCTTGTCTCCGCTCCTCAGTGTCTGAGCACCCCGTGCTCGCTGCCCTCTCATCTCCACGCTTCTCCTGGGGAGATAACAAACAGGCAGCTGTAAGACACATACAATGCGGCAGACTATCCGTACTGACTGGCCGAGAGACTAACGTGAAGTCACGCAATGATCCAGCGTCAGAGAGAGCGCCACCGCATTCTCAAGTAGCTCCTCCGACAAGGCTTGATCAGCTGTGTGATGGTCTTCAAGTGTGGCCAACCACCTGGCAGGGCCACAACCACCTGGCAGGGCCACACCCACCAGGCCTGAAGGTGCCTGTAAACAGGTGCTCTCAGAAACTCCGGCATCCACACACACACACAGATATACCTGCAAGCAGGGAGAACGAGGGACAGCACACCAAAAACACACATGTCCATAACTGCTGGGTCGTTTAGACTCCTGAGCTGTGCACGAGGGGTCGAACACCCACTGGAAGGCCGGGCACTGGTTTTCAACCGTAATATACCTGATGTGCTCAGGTAACCTGTAGCGCCATGAAACCACTGTCACACCAGGGCGCATAAAAATGATGCTTTAAGAGACTGATGGGATCGGGCAGCAGGGAAAACATCCACAAAATGCTACTTTCAGTTTGACTCCCTAAGACTACCTAAACTAAGTAGAGTCATTACATGCTTGTTAAAAGCAAACTCTCATATAGTTTTTAATGTGCTTCTTTCATTACAATGACTAGATAAAGAATGTGGCCCTGTCTCTATTTAACACTGGCTACCCCAAAATGTTTCCAAACCTACAACCGTAACTTTCACTGAGAGATTTTTAGATACGGTTATTGAAGCTGTGGGGTTAATTTTTTAAGTAACATGAGAGAGAGGCAGCAGCATACTGTTAGATTATAATATTATTTTATGCCATGTTATACCCCTAACTAAAGATTGTGAATTATTATGTAGTTTTAGTTTGCATTATTCTCCTGAATTAGAAGAAGCTGATAACTATTGCATTAGTTAAACTGATTTGCATTACATTAGACTGCTGATTTATTGTGGATGAATGATATTGTTTTATGATGCATAATACTGCTGCAGAAAGCCATCGCCTTATTTGTCTGATTAGAAGAGAACAGAACATGCTGGAGTTTTCTGCCCCAACTCAGCAGGAGCAGATAAACGGGGAGCCAAGGTCGTAGCTTAGGCGCCGTGTGAGAGAAAAGCATGTGAATGTTTAGGCTTTTATGATAAGGTGGGAGAACCAGAGGCTATAAGAGTTTGATCAATGCTCCACCATTTTGAGATCTGAGGCTGTCTGCATACGGTGTCCATCTCCCACGCGTGTGATCATTAAAATCATCGTTTGACTTAACCCGGCCGGACCAGTGTTGTTATTGTGGTTTCTCTTGTCTCTTGTCTCTTGTCTCCATCCCCATATTTTGAACCATAACAATACACACAGAGCATCAGTGATAGAAAGCTAGGCTAACATAGGGTAGCTACCTGTTCAAGGAGAAACATGTATAGGCCCATCTCAAGTGCCAGTGAACATCTAAATGATTCAGGGAAGACTTTGGAGAAAGTGCTGTGGGGAGATGAAACCAAATTCCAATTATGTGGCTTTAACTGACCTTTTGAAATAGGAGTGTGATGCAAAAAATAGCATCCCCGCAGTCAAGCAGAGAGATGGAAACATTATGATGTGGGCTACAGGACGACTTAGTCGGGGTTCCAAGCAGTCAGGAAATGTGACATCGTCAGACTGCAGGCCACGGATTGGCTCGTCAGTCGCGGCACTCAATGAGTCATGAGACGGTGTCTTTCACTAAAATCAAAACTGCAGTTTTTTAAAAACCCTGCAACAAGGCAAATAGCTGCACAACACCGTGGTTTCCAAGTGTGACAAAAAGCCACAGATACATCATTCACACATTCACACACTGGTGATGGCAGCTACATTGTAGCCACAGCTGCCCTGGGGCGCACTGACAGAACATTGCAGAACCTTCAGCACCTCGTATGAAAAATATTTGACTGTGTGCATGCTTTTAGCACTGTTTGGATTTGAGAAAATCTAAAATAAATCGAAATTTGCTTTTAGAAGTTGTTTTATAAAGTTCAGTGGTATATTATGCATACAATAGGACATCTATTTAGATTTACATCTTCCACAGAAAAAACTGCACATTACTGAAACTTAGTATACTGGACTTTGTTGTTGTCCCACACAGGTTCAATTTCGAGTGGTAGATGGCTCAGTGCTCAGTCAACCAAGATTTTATGATAGTGGGCACAATGAGATAGATAAGCTGCTTGTAAACAGTACTTTTATGCTCTCTTTTTCCATTTGGATAAGAAAGAAAGAACCAGGAAACAAAGGCAAACAAATAATCTGTGCCTTTATCCCAGATTCACATTATAGGAACAGCTGCTCAATGACCACTGTAGTCTTTGCTTACAGCACTTTTATCTAGATCTATGCAAAGTGATCCACTACACCTACTTTTACAGTTAAATCATTTTATGAGCACTGATGCCATTTTAATCTGAGTTTCTACTCAAATACAATCAGTAAAGAAAAACACAGTCTGTGACGTTTGTTTTGAAGGAAAAGGTATTCCCTGCAAATGTTTATCTGTGTGAGACTATTCAGAAAACAGTCATTTTGTTTTATAGGTGAGACACTTGGCCTCTTTTTTCCTTGTTCTACGTTTGTCTTTTGTCCGATTACTCTGGAACACAAGATGGAAAACTGATATTCTCATGTTAAAAATATAGAAAAAGGATTTTATCACCCATAAATGTTAACTTCTCATGCCTCTAAGCAAAAGCAGAAGTGCCCTCTGCAGTTTGTGTGTGGAAGTGCAAAAGCTTACAGCACCTGGTTTTCCCAGGCGGTCTCCCATCCAAGTACTGACCAGGCCCGACCCTGCTTAGGTCACAATATCGGGCAAGCAGAGCTGAAGAGGAGGATGCAGGAGGCCTGTGTGTGTTCAGCAGCCTGCTGCATTGGAGTTTGCCTGGTAACAGATGACTCAAACAGCCCACACACCCGCTGGACGTGACCGCAAACATGCCCCCCTACACCTTTTACATAGCCCGGCTGCTTGAGTCCTTTTGCTGGTTTTTCCCGCGACCCCCCACCTTCTTCAAATCCAACAAAAGTGGTATCAAACGTTTATGCTACGTTTGTGCTGTAAAAATTTTTGTTTGTGCTGCTATCATTTTAAAGATATTCAAGAAAATTTCTAGAGGTCCCCAGAGGTCAACCAGCCCCCCCACATTAATTAAATCAAACAAAACTGGTGTCAATCAACTGTGCTACGCTTGTGCTGGTTTGTGCTGCTAAAATTCTCGTTTCTGCTGCTTCTGTTTTAAAGATATTAACGAAAATGTAAAGGTCAAAAGGTCTCTTCAGTATCCTTCCTGATGGCAGCAAACTGAAGACGCTGTTGAAGAGATGAGTGGAGTCACCTGTAATGAAGAGGACCTTTCGAATGAGGCAGGCACAGTAGATCTCCTGGGGAGGGAGGCAAGAGAGGACCCTGCAATCCTCTCCACTGCTCTCACTACCCGTTGTCATATTTTTCCTGCAGGACCCAGTGCAGGAGTCATACCACACAGTGATGCAGTTGGTGAGGATACTTTCAATGGTGCTCTTTAGAAGGTGCTCATAGTGGGGGTTGAATCTCTTGTCAGCAGAGTGAAGAGAATTGTTATGTGCATTATTATTCAGCCCCCTTTGGTCTGAGTGCAGTCAGTTGCCCATAGACATTGCCTGATGAGTGCTAATGACTAAATAGAGTGCACCTGTGTGTAATGTAATGTCAGTACAAATACAGCTGCTCTGTGACGGCCTCAGAGGTTGTCTCAGAGAATACTGGGAGCAGCAACACCATGAAGTCCAAAGAAACACTCTGATGGACGTGTGGACAGCAATGCTGCCTTGAACAGTACCGATGTTTCAGGGCTGGGTGACGTTGTTGGGTGGGACATCTACATCCTGACATATCAAGGTTACTTTACTTTTAGGTCAATTTGCTTTACAGAAAAATAATAGCATTTGTCATCAAGATATTTATATGACTGCACTTGCTCAGGTTTGTCCGGATTTCAAACTGTTCTAAAAGTCTTTTGATTCAAATCTGGGGCTGTGTTATTGAAAGAAGCAGAGAAATCGATGAACTGAAGTCCTTTACTCTCTACATGTTTGACAATCAGGTGAAGTAGAATCAAAAGCACGTCCTCCACTCCTCTATTGGGCTTATGTGCAATCTGCATTGAATCAAGCTGAAGTTCAGTGTCTTCCATAATCACATTTCTGATGATTTTTTCAAAGACTGAGGTGAGGGCAGCAGGCCTGAAGTCGTTTAGAACTTTTGGACGACTAGATTTAGGACCAGGAACCACAACAGCTTCTTTCCAAAGAGAGGGCATGAACGATTTATTCAGAATAACCTAAAATATGGGACTGAGTTGTCTGTGACGGTTCTCAGTCATCCAGGTCATTGTAGACTAAGGAGCTTGCAAAGAAAAGCGTCTGGACTTCTTTGAGTTGCTTGAAGACGTTTCACCTCTCATCTGAGAAGCTTCTTCAGTTCTAAGGGTCAGTTGGTGGGGAGTCCCAGATTTAAACCCAGTGGGAGTTTCCCCCCAAAGAGGGACAAAGGACCCCCTGATGATCCTCTACGTAATCACATGAGCCAAGGTGTGAAAGCGGGTGGGGGTCCTAATCAGCCAGGGTTTCGGGTGAGCTCATTGTGAAACCTGGCCCCACCCTATCATGTGATTTCCTGAGGTCAGATGGCCCAGGATGTGAGTGGGTGTTAAGGTGTCTGGGGAGGGAACTCAAAACTGGATTATAGATTATTTATATTATATATTGATATTATTTATCTGAATATTTATTTATCATAACTCTGTTTCTACACTCACTTTATATGAGTGCTTGTTGTTTCTTGTATATTTGCTGCTATGACAACTCAGTTTCCCTCCTGGATTAATAAAGTTTCTCTGATTCTGAAATACAGTGAGCCATTATATTTGTAGTTTCTAACTAACAATATAAAGGCTCAGCAACCGATAGTGCCACAGCACGTCCCACTGGCAGCTGAAGGAGCTAACCAGAGAACACAGAGTATAGTGGTGTTCTTCTGTTGTAGAGAAAGATTAAAAATATAAGACACTGGCTCAGCTATGATATTTGCAGCCAAGTGCAAGAAGGAAGGAGAACGATTGTGAGGACGAGTTTCTGGTGTTGGGGCTATTCAAAGCCTTACAAACCTCTTCTACTGTGACAGGTGTGAAGGAAAAGGTATCAGTAAGCAGGAACTACGAGCAGAGTTGTGTGCAAGAGGTTTACCATCAGATACTGTGCTGAACAAAGAGCAAGAAGCAACAAAGTGTTTGTTAAAGCAACATTTCAGTTTTGTCTGACACAGGAGTGGAGTCGATATTTAAGTGAGGAGGAAGCTCTGAGGAGTCACAGCTGGCAGAGACACTTTATAGTTTGCCAAAACCTCCTACGGTCGTTTGGACTGTCAGTCGTTAAAGTAAAAAATAGTTACATCTTGATGATGGAGGCAGTAATCCGATTACACAGCTAATGAAAACGTAGCCAATCAGCATCAGAGCCAGACTTCCTGCCCAGGCCTGGTTTCTCTCATGTAGGAGATCGGCCGGTACTGAACCAAACCAGGCCTGTCCCGACCTTTCACCCTGACCTGGCAAAAAGGGGCGTGTCTGTCCACAAAGTAGACACAACTCTCCTGTAAATGTTCCCAAACTGACATTGTCAGCCTGTTTAATACGACCTCAGTTCAAACTGATGCGGGCTCGGAGCGTGAGATTTTAGTGTTTCTCACAGCACCAACTATGCAGTGATCACTCAGGTCGTTGGCAAAAACTGCAGATGTGGAAAACTTACGCAGCATATTAGTTAAAAAAGGTCAATAAGAGCAGATTTATCTGGGTGTTTAGGATCAAGGCGTGTGAGGCTTTAAATAATTTGAGTCAGTTTTAAAAACAAGCAGCGTGCCTTAAAATCATCAGACACAGAAGAAAGCCAGTCCCAATGAAAATCATCCATCTGAAAGACGTCATTAAAATGCAGCTCAGATAAAAGTTGAACCAGAGACGGTGATGTGCTGGGGGAAGCAGGTGGAGGCTGATAGCAGCCAACAACAGTCTGATTTCCAAACAGATCAATAGTTAAGGCCAAGATTTCAAATGGCTGAGGTGCAGATGGAGAGAACAAGACTTGAGCAGCAAGACAGAGCTTCACATAAACTTCCAGACCTCCGCCTTTTCTGGGACAGTCTGAGAGCTAAATGTTAAATCCATCAGTTGCTACGTTTTTATCCAGTAAAGATTTGGAAAGTCTCAGAAACAACAATGATACCAGCACCGCTTGAACAGGCCCAGATTCCAATCATATCCATGTCAGGAAGCACACGACGTGATGCACGTGTAACCCAGACAGTTTTTAACATCTGCTGGTGTTTCACATTCAGCCAGAGGTCCAGGGTTAGGTTGGATACCAGACAATAATAAAAGCATCGTTATTAGACTCTAGAGCTCGTTTATAGCTGACACCACATGTAGAGTTTAAGTTCACACAGAGACGATGACATTTTTCTACAACCAGCAAACAATAAACAAGAAATGTAACAAGAGTTTCAGAAGAAGCTGTTTTACAGAGAAATGATTCCCTGAAGACAAAATTATTATTATCATCTTTATTTCTCCAGGTGAAAATTTAATTGAGATTAAAAATGTTGTTTTCAAGAGAGACCTGGCATCATGGCAGAAAGAGTCAGAAATACATCATAATTCAAACAAATACAAAATAGGAAAAACATCCTACATAAACTTCATAAAGTTTCATTAACAGACTTTGAACAATGGACTTCAAACTTCCCCCCAAAACAACAGAAACACATTTGAAGATAATGAATGACATTTATCCCTCTAAAGAAGGACTTAGACTACGATTTAATATGAATGAGAACATGTTCATAAATGGATGCAACCAAAGATTTCATCAATCCCTGATTTAGAGACAACAGAACATTTGGTTTGATTTCACAAGATAAGAATGACGACTGAGTTGGAAGATTGTTTTATGTTTAGTCAAATCTTTCATACATAAAGTTGGATTACAAAATCATCCCCTAAGTTTGTTGTTTTATTCAAGGAATTGAAATTATAGACAAAATCTGTGAAATGACTTAAAGAAAACAAACCACAAAAACTCTATGATGCTCTAAACCCCCTGGTTTAGGTCGGCAACCTTTCTGATGATGAGTGCATCTAACATTTCCTCAGAAGTCAATGTGCCATATGATTGCATTAGCAATAAATTACACACTATATAGAACCACTTCATAGGATTATATTTGTGCACAGATGTTTGCAGCTATCAACGAATATTTATCAGCTACTTTGAAACAAAAAAAGACTTTTTATCCATAACAGCAAATGAACTGTACAACAGAAAATACAAATGCTATTTATGGTCTCCTCACAACAATGATAAGAAAAATAAACTGGGCTAATATGGCATGTTTGTTACTACAGAGACACACATGTTAATGTGATCTCTGGTCTCCTCTGAGTGGGAGTTATTATAACTGACTGTAAAAAGTCAGCACAAGGAAAATAAACTCCACCTAAACTTGGTTTATATCTGACCCAGACAGACTGCAGGTCATAACTTCTTACCTGAAGTTCAGTTCACCTGACACTCGGACCGGCGGCCGCCTCGGGTCTCTGCTCCTCCTGCCTCCCCTTTCCCTCATCCACCTGCTGCCTCTGTGGAAGCTCCGCCATAGCCACCACCAAACAACTGACTTATTTCTACACATCGACCAGCATCCGGCCAATCCGCCATCTTTCATTGTTTATACCGTTACAAAAAAATAAAAAAAACATCATCGGCCCATTAAAAACGAAAAATCACCATCGGTATGCCCGATGGCCAGTCCAGCTATGGTCGTGCCATCAGTTAACCCTTCACGTGGCAGCTGTGACACGCGTGCCCAGGGTTGCCGACCCCTGCTCTAAAGCATCTGATTTGGATTCCTGAGATCAAATATATTTTCCTTTGTGTTTGTTTTCTTCCCATTTGTGGCTTTAATGTAGTGTTACATCCTGTTTGTTTGCTTCCCTCTGTATACATGTCCAGATTCACTGTTATGTTTCTATTCTTACATTGCTGTGTGATCACTGTTCCCTCTGCTGACTGATGTGACCTTTTGTATCTCACACTGATACTTGTCATATTTGTATCTGCGCCTAAAAGATAAAAAGTTTTCCATGCTAAAACACAGCTCCACCTCCTGCAGTTCTCCCTCTGAACCACTAGATGTCTCTGTTATCTAAATGAAGACGTGCAGCACAGCAACCACAGCAGCGCTCAGATCACACGTGTCCTGTTATTATGTATAAAAGCATGAAAGAGGTGAGACAGGTGGGATCAATATTAATGTTGTGGAAATATATGAAAAAGCAACAGAAGAGTGAAAACATTTCGTGTTTCTAGAAAGATCTTTCAGCTCACAGCTGCTCACAGACTGTATTTACAAGTGACATACTGCAACTCTACAGTACATCTACAGTATATATCAAATATATTCTGTATTCAAATCTATTGAGTGATTTTTGAAAGTCTTTCCAGGTGAGTTTGATCCAGGAGGGTCTGAAGCCAGAGTCAGACAGAGACTGTGCAGAGACTGTAGAAGGACAGAGCAGCAGCAGAGCAGTCCAGATACACTGATGATCCTCTGTCAGATCCAGAGGGACACACAGGGATGATGCTGGACTCTACATTGTGTCTGACAGTGGAGCTGTTCTCAGAGCAGTTCACTCTGCAGCACTGACAGTTATCTGCACTTCTTCTCATTCCTCTGTCAGTCACTGCTGGATGAAGCTCTCCTCTCCACCTCCCAGTAACATGGCCCAGTCAGAGCGTCTCTACACACAAGCTGCTGCTGCTTCAACCTCTCTGGATCATCAGGACACAGCTCCTCCTCTCTCAGCACACACACCGTCCTGTTTACCATCATCAGCTCCACCTGCAGAGAGAAGAAGGAAGAGCAGAGGAGATAAACGAGTGTTTCCAGAGACTCTTCATCAGCTGTCAGTCAGTGATGCAGCACATCCAGTATAAAGAGCAGCAGGGACTTCAGTGCTGGGACTGTACTAGGACTCATTGTTGCTTCACTTTTTCTAATCTTTGGATTTTTATTGAAGTTGATGAAAATGTTTTTCCCTCCTAGTTTGAGTTTGGACTTTCATTCATTAGAAGAACCTTGGTGTGTCCACTCTGAGCTCTGTAGGAACCCCAACAACAAGCCCAACAATCCAGATGGACGGTTCCAGCTGTTAACTGGAGGAATTCCATCCAAACATCTGCTCTCACTAAATTCTTCCTCACCTACAGACTGTGTTCTTCACTGCTTTAAACTTGGAAACGAATGCAGTCATTGGTCTGCGTGCTGCTTTGTTCAGAGAGCTGATTGGCTGTTGACAGTGTTTGATCAGAGCGTGTCAGCCGTTACCATGGTGACCATAAAGGTCAGAAACAGGAAGTGTTTGTGTCCAATCCTGAAGCCTGTCACCATTCTCCTCTCACAGCTTCACTGAGAAGCTGCAGCTTTACAGGAAACACTGGATCTTTGTTTCATACTGACTGTGTTTAGTACAATACTGCTGACAGCACCACCCACTCACTCCATCACTCTACTGACCACAGAGTCTCCAGTCTGTAGTCTGGACTCTGCTGAAGATCAGACAGCTGCTTCACTCCTGGATCCTGCAGCTCGTTCCAGCTCAGGTCCAGCTCTTTCAGATGGGAGGGGTTGGACTTCAGTGCTGCTGCCAGATAATCACAGCTGATCTTTGACAAACCACAGCTCATCAATCTGTATAAAGAATGAAAGATGTAAGTTTATTAGACAAAGTGTGAGCTTGAAATCATTCAGTGTTTCATCATCTGTTCAGAGCTGAAGAAGGTTCAGAATGTAGAAGTTTAGAAAATGGAAACTCCAAACAGCTGAAGCCAACAGGAAGCAGCTTCAAACAGGAAACTGTGCAGAGTTTCAGACTATATGTCCTGATGCAGCCAGTTGGATTTTGGAGATTTGAATCTCTGTTCTGTGACTAAGTCCTTGAATCATTTCTTCCAGTTGGTCCAACAAGACAGACTAAGTGTTGGACATGTGTTGTGGCTCCATTAGGGGAGCTTCTAAATGTGATGTGATGGCCCCTCTGGGTCTGTCAGGTCACAGCACTGAAGAGAGCTCAAACTGGGCACACAGTTGTTCCAGTCTGGACCAAAGACTATATACTGGGACTGAGGGACTGCTTTGACTGCACCCACTGGGACTTTTTAAAGGCTCATGTTCTCACTTAGATCATCGATTTCTACTTACATTTCTTTCTGGGAAAAATGGGGATTACTTTGGAAACAGGAAGTATTTTCCCCAATAAGCAGCCCTGGATTAGTAAATCACTCCAACATGTTCTCAGGCAGAAGAAGCTGTCTTGTTATGAGGGAGAGAAGAAAAAGATGGAGGCACAGAAACTTGTTGAAAGAGAGATAAAGCAGCTAAAATCAGGTGTAAAAGTAAAGCAGAGGATGAGCTGAATAAAGGACACTCAAGGCTGGCTTGGAAAGGAATGAAGTCCATGGTGGGGATGCAGAACAAGGAGCAAAGATGAATGTGATGCTGAATCAGCAGAAGACTTGGACTCATTTGATTCCAGCTTTGATATCATTGATTTCAATGAAGAGCTTTGTGATTGTAGCAAAGGGCTGGTAGCTCTGAGAGTCCCACTGATGAGGTGTTTGTGTGGAAATCTCTTAGTGGGACCAAAGAGAGAAAAAGCCCTGGTCCTGATGCTGTGGGAGGGAAATGATTGAAGTGTGCTGTGAGGAACTGACTGGGAGATCTTCACACATTTTCCAGTCCTCCTTGGAACAACAGGAAGTTCCCAGCATATGGAAACAAAGGTTAAGTGTCCTATGGCACTCAGTGATGATGGTGCTGTGGCCCCACCACCTCCACCTCTTTGTAAAGGAACTAACTGTAATCTGAAGCTTCAAATGGAACTAAGACTTCCTCCACTAGGTGGCAGTGTCTGATGAGAAAGTGTTAGTGGAGCTGGCCTGGAGTCAGAAACAGGAAGATGCAGGATTTGGGCTGAAATGGGGAAAAGTGGTTGGCACTAGTGCCTTAAAGCAAGAAGGTTGTAGGTTGAAGCTTGTTGGCCTTTCTGTGGAGGTTGGATGTTCTCCCACAGTCCAATGAAATGCTGCTTAGGTTCATTGGTGCTTCTAAATTGGCTGTAGGTGTGGATGTGAGAGAGTGCTTCTCTGTCTCTCTCTGTTGGCCCTGTGATGGACTGCTCACCTGTGCAGGTGGACCACGCCTCTTGCCCTATGACAGCTAGGGCACAGGCTGCAGCCCTGTGAGCCTAAGCTGAATAAACAGTTAGCAAAAATGATCCATAGATGGCCTGAAATCCCCCAGTTAGCAGTTTGGTAGATAGCTATGACATGCTAATCCCATCCAGCAGCTGTATTCTACCTGTAAGCTGATCCCTGCTGAGCCAAAGCACTTTTTCATATACAAATTACAACCTTTAATAGAAACCTATTGGTCAGCATCTTATTAGCCTGCTGTTAGCTTCATTCCACAGAAAACTGAGAGAAACTAACAGAGTTGATAAAGAATAAAGAGAAATGTGCTGATTTAAAGCCTTTGAAGTGCTTCAGATGATCTCTGTCCACTTCTGTCCACTCATTCATTCATGTAAGCTTTCTAATGCAGCTTTGATCTTCACAGTCTGCTTCATGAAACTCATTCTAACCCTGAATGTCAGAGTGTTCCTCCTTCTCTTTCCCATCATTCATGCTGGCAGTGGAGGAGATTTGGATGTTGGACTGTGTTTTGGATGATGTGTGTATGTTTGTGTTGGACTGCTGTCTGTAAAGCAAACGCACATTTTGCTTTGGATTTCAGTGTCAGACAGACTTTAAGGTGGAATGAAGAGTTGGAGAGTTTCACAGTGAATTATCCAGTGGAGGATTTTTCTTCTTCTTTGAAGGTTTGAAATGTGAACATTGTTCTGCTGCAGTCAATGGACTAAACCAGAGAAGAAGAAAACAGACTTTACCATGAAGATCCTCAGTGTGGATCAGTATAATATCAGCCTGATGTCTGCAGTTTAGTGTCAGCACAAC
The DNA here is from genome assembly GCF_057381845.1 of Rhamphochromis longiceps. NCBI lineage: Eukaryota > Metazoa > Chordata > Actinopteri > Cichliformes > Cichlidae > Rhamphochromis > Rhamphochromis longiceps. Next base: position 68,814,332 of record NC_140559.1, on the reverse strand, counting down.
TTTCACATCATATTCATCTCAGCACAACTAAAACATGCTGACTGACCTCAGAGTTTCAAGTCCACATCCTGGACTCTCCAGGAAACCACACAGATGCTTCACTCCTGAATCCTGCAGCTTGTTGTTGGAGCTCAGCTCCAGCTCTCTCAGATGGGAGGGGTTGGACTTCAGTGCTGCTGCCAGATAATCACAGCTGATCTTTGACAAACCACAGTCCCTCAATCTGTATAAAGAATGAAAGATGTAAGTTTATTAGACAAAGTGTGAGCTTGAAATCATTCAGTGTTTCATCATCTGTTCAGAGCTGAAGAAGGTTCAGAATGTAGAAGTTTAGAAAATGGAAACTCCAAACAGCTGACAGAGTTCATACGCCTTTGTCAGGGTCAAATTCAAGCAAGACCATGTGAAAATTAAAACACATCATCCTAGGTGAACTTAAACACCTTTGTTCCCCTTTTGTTAAGACATAGAAAAGTACACCACACAAAAATACTGCAAAAGGAAACGGTCGCCTTATATACATAGTGTATAAACTCAAAATGCACATTTCACTTCAAATTAAGATTAAGGCTTTGAACAGATCACATAGTTCAGTTCAACATATAAGACTTTAAGAATGCACAAGCATCTACTTAAAATCTATTTAATTTATCATCCATGATATTATTTTGTACAATTCCAATGTATTTTGTTCATCTCCCTTAAATAAACAGGCAGTCTTAAAGTATGAAATATTCATATACAAACACATATAAATGTGTGTACTGTCTCAGTGGCTGATAGTACCCCACAGGCCTCAGTGTGAGCTTGAAGACATTTATAATGTTTAAGTAGTTTAATGTGCAGGTGCTGACGATAAACACATTTTGAATGAAAGCCGGGGAACTTTGGTAGCACAGAAACAAGTGGCTATTCTTTGTGACTATATGGATCACTCACAATACCATTATTTCACACAAAGGCACCAAATTAATACTCAAAAAAGCTGCAGCAATACACACAAATATAAACAGTACTTGGTGACAACTTTGCTTTTAGCCTTTAACCCTTCTTGACTACTTTTGATGTGGCCTCTATATTTTACCTTTAAAAACAGTTCATCTTGCCAATCTGTTATTTTCTCATTTTGACCAACTGTATCAGCACAATTTATCTAAATTCAGACAAAATTTAAAATACAAGTAGAAAGTGATATTTTGACTGTAAAAACCACACACATGTTTAACGAATCATCTTCATAACTTGAAATGCAAATAGAGATTGTACACTTTTAAAAATACGCACACGTTTTGCAAACAACAAAGTTATATGGTACTATTTACCAAAAAATGCAGCCAAGGCTCAGACGTTTTTCATATAATCATTTCAAACTATTTACAGAACAATCAGGTGTCAAACAATAGTTTGTGTCACTCTAACACATATGAGAACAGCACAGGGATAAACCTGCAGGTCTGACAGCAGGTGTGTCACTCAGCGTTTACACTGCAATCTGCCTTTGTTGGCTTTAAGGCAGCAACTGTGACGATCACTAGTAGAACTGACACACAAAACAAAACAACAGCTACACACTAAATACACAAGACAACAAACTAACTTGAGACCAAACACGGTAAACGTCACAAATCTCTCACGTATCAAAACTCTCTCTCTCTTTCGCTCACTCGCTCTCTCTTGCCGGTCACTCCTAAAACTTCCCCCTTTTGCTAAACAACCAAATGTCATGTTTCCATATCATTTTTGATTGGTCGACATGGTACATTTTCCCACCTATAGGGCTTTGGAGCATGATGTCACGGGAGATGGGCCACGCCCCCTTTCGCCATGACAGCTGGCCGCCAAAGGATACCATTTCAGCTATGGATCGTACGTGTTGTGTTGTCGGTTGCAACGTTAGATCACACGATCGTGAAGGCAAGAAGCTGGATAACGGGCTCTCTTTTCATCGTTTTCCATCCTGGAGGCAACGTGAGGGATCCCATGTATCCGATATTACTAAACAAAGACGTCAGGCTTGGATTGCAGCGGTGAGACGAGCGGATATCGAGTTCTCTGCAATCCCCAGCTTTTTGTTGGTTTGCTCACGGCATTTTCTTTCCGGTGAGTTCTAAATTAATTCATATCACTCTTGAAAGGCTTTTAGTGTTATTTTCAATGTGCTGAGGTCATAGATAATGAGATAAAACATGCTAATGTGTGATGCTGCAGAACCACATCATGTCGACTGAGTAGCTTATGATTTGGCATTATTGCAGGCAAACCAGCACATGAAATGGATGTAACAAATCCAGACTGGGCACCAACACTGCACATGGGGCATGACGACATACCTGTATCAGACTCGGACCGGCACTCAAGGCGTACGCAACGGAAGCGAAAAAGAGCACCCATCGGAGGTAAACAACCCCCCCCCCCCCCCCCCCTCTAAAAACATACTAAATTGCTATCACTGTACACTAATCCGCACATAACTTCCAGATGAATCACACACCTGTCATTGGAATATTGGTGTACATTTACCTTATGTCTAATTTTATCTTACAGGCTTTCGTTATGCAGCTGCAGAGTCTGAAGGTGTGCCCCGTGCAGAAGTGATTGATGAAGATCTGACAGAAGACCAACAGCAAAATCACAATGTCATGGAGGCAGTGGACAGCAGTTGTGTTGGACAAGTGGAGGTTGAGGTACCAGCTGCAAATGTGGATATACTGAAGAAATGTAAACCTTTTAAAATGATGACAGATTACAAACTCTCAGCTGTGTCTGTAATCAAACCTCTGTAACTTTGCTTCACTTCAGCAGCATCAGCTCATGTTCACATGTTGATTCATGGTTTGCTTCAGTTTTTGATGGACTGCAGAATATTTTGAAGGTTATCTGCTATAAAAAGCCAGAACAGGAAAATCTGCTTCATGTGTTTCTGTTTGATCCTCAGTGACTTTGACACAAAGGCCTCTGCTGTGATGATCACACCTCTGATCAAGTCTCACAGTGTCAGCTTTGTTTTTATACATATGGATATGTGCTGATAAATGATCAGAGTTATAATATTTCCCACTGTCTGCTGTGTGCCGTGACCTTTGACCTGCTAAAGACAGTCAGCTGTGGATTATTCATTGTTGTGTCTGATACTTAGAACTGTGAGGAAGAACACTACACAGTTAATCAGGGTCCCCTCTCTCTGAATCAGGGAAGGTGGGCAGGCCGCGTGTGGGCCGCGGGCCATACGTTGAGTCTCACTGTTTGAAATGTGAACATTGTTCTGCTGCAGTCAATGGACTAAACCAGAGAAGAAGAAAACAGACTTTACCATGAAGATCCTCAGTGTGGATCAGTATAATATCAGCCTGATGTCTGCAGTTTAGTGTCAGCACAACTTTCACATCATATTCATCTCAGCACAACTAAAACATGCTGACTGACCCCAGAGTTTCAAGTCCACATCCTGGACTCTCCAGGAAACCACACAGATGCTTCACTCCTGAATCCTGCAAGTTGTTGTCGTAGAGGTCCAGCTGTCTCAGATGGGAGGGGTTGGACTTCAGTGCTGCTGCCAGATAATCACAGCTGATCTCTGACAAACCACAGCCCCACAATCTGTATAAAGAATGAAAGATGTAAGTTTATTAGACAAAGTGTGAGCTTGAAATCATTCAGTGTTTCATCATCTGTTCAGAGCTGAAGAAGGTTCAGAATGTAGAAGTTTAGAAAATGGAAACTCCAAACAGCTGAAGCCAACAGGAAGCAGCTTCAAACAAACACAACAAGAGAAAAAACTCTGAATGTTTCACATTAAAGTCGTACATTTCTCATAAAAACAGGACAAAGACTTGAAAAAGTCGTGTTTTTCCTTCCAGGAACCACAAGGCTTCACTTTTAAAGGTGAAGTGTGAAAGAAATGGACATATTTGAAGTCCAACACCTTTTTCCAGTCACATTATTAAAGCAGACAAACTACAAGCTCATTTTCATTCCAACAAGTCATCTTCTGACCTGGACTAACAACACTGGTCTCTATGTGCAGCTGGCTGTGAGACCAGTGCTCAGGGAGCGTCTACAAAGTGCAACACTGAAAGAACATCACACACTCATTTGCTTCCATCATCCAACCTGAAGAGGAAACAGGTTCAAAGTAAAAGCTGCTCCTTTTGGACACAGTATCAAAGAAAGTCTACAGTATAACATAGAAAAGACAGAACAAAGTTTTGGTTGTTTTTAAATTGTGCAGAAATGAAACTACACTAAGCTCAATTATGTGACAGACATTTCATCCCATGTCAGTTTGGCCTCATCCTGGGCCGGATTATCCAGCACACACTCTGACCACAGGTCCATGTTGAGCAGGATGAGCTTCTGGCTAATCTGGAGGCTGTAGCAGCAGCTCACAGTCACAGTGGATTTCCACTCATGAAAAAGCTCTGGCTGCTTCATTTCTCATCTCATATCAGAGACTTTAATGCTTCACTGAAGCTGTACTGTGATGCTTCCATATCCCAGTGAGGCCTCCATAATGATTTCAGCTGTTCTGTACACACACTGTGTGCCCTGTATGGCTCAAAGTCTCTGCAGCCTGTTTTTATCTGCTATCATCAGATCTTCATCATCCTCATTCACATCCCTCACACACTCTACAGCCTCATCAGCACTGACTTCATCTTCACTGACTGATGGAGCACAACATGAACCTGTGGAGGCTGAAACACTGTCCTGTCAAACATCTCCCCGTCACCACTCCACTTCTGTCAGCCTTTAAATGAACCCTGCTCAAGTCTGTCACTTCTGTTTGGAGCCAAAAGAGGTTAAAGATTACGCCACTACATTCTTGTCTAGAAAATATTAAAGTGTATTTGGTGACACACAAAAAAGGGTAAAAGTATAGTTTGGGTCCACACATGTCCAAACCCTGGTGTGTAGGCCTACTTAGTATTGAGAAAAGCCCACTAAAAGAACGCCCACCAGACCAAAGCAATGGTGTTGACTTGATCAGCATTAACCCCGCCCCCTGACTTTGATGGGTGAAGCTGACAAATAAAATGTATTTATGAACAGCGATGCAGGGCCAGGAGTAGCAACGTGAATTAAATAAATACATCATTAAATAATTCATTAAATGTGTCAGTAAAATAATTAAAATAGAAAACAAACCAACAAAATATGTAATTAACTAATTTGAATTGTACATAAATACTTAATGAATTATTTTAAATGAAATTAACCGATAATTCATTGTGATTTTGTTTTGTGTTTTGATGAGCTAATAATCAGCTCTCTTTTTCTCATTGTTGTTCTAAGCCGCTTATCCAAAGGTAAGGCACTACCTGTTGAATTATTTCCAAAGTGTGCCAAATTGGACATTACAAATTAAAGTCTACTCACTGAAATTACTGGGGAATGTCTGCTTTGATTTTGATGAGAATCTCATGACAGTACTGAGGATTTAATGCAGTTGGACTGCTAAAAATGATTGAATGCGGTTGGACCGCTAAAGGATTTAATACGGTTGGACCGTGGAAAGCAGTTGGACTGCTGAGTGATTTTAGTATATTAGGGAATTTGGTTATTGTTTGGGGTGGAGCCCGTATTGGTTATAAGGTTGGACCTGCTTCAGTCTTACACTTTTTTGGCTGTTTTACTGTTGTTCCAAAGTATTATAAATTATTCAAGAACGTCAGTTGGACTGATAGGAAGCACAGTGCTCAGAGGTAACGCTTGCCAATGCCAAGGACGCTTAGGCATTGTCCTCGAAGAGGGATAGTCAGTTGGTCACTGTGGAGCTTGGGGCACTCCAGAATAACTAGGAGTTAGAGTCTCCTTACCGTTTGGAACGGTAGTCTGCGCTTTTTTGGCCAGCAGAAGTTGGACTTCGGGCGTGTAACTTTAACTTAAAACTTCGGGGTAAGCCTTGGCTGTGAAATGCCAAAAATAGAGCTTCAGGCAAAGTTTGGGTTGGTTGACGCTTTTAAATTGAGTTAGGGATTTTAGAGATGAGGCCAGAAACTGTTGGACAGATACTGGTTAATTGATCACAAAAAAGTTGGACTTTATCGGTTGGACCGTTAACTTAAATTTGTCGAAATTGTTTAGGCGCTAAAGCTGACAGATGTGACAGTGGTTGTAAATATAAGAGGTCTTTGTAATATAAAATAAGAGATCTCTGTGATCTCTGTGTGTGTGAGTGTGAAAATGCAAATTAGTCAGCAGTGAACTGTTTAAACCACAGTTGGTTTTACAAATACTGCTGCAAACATTGTTGAGTGTGTGTTTAAGACGCCATTTATGTTCATTAGAGGGCTATAAATAAAGTTTTGAGTTGCCGTAGTGGATGTATAGTAATTGACTGAGTTTTGATATATAAATATAGTGAGTGCACTGTATATATTTAAGACTAACATATTACTTTTAGGAGTAACCTCTCATCAGCAATAAATGCTGGTGTGTTTTATTTTTTCTATTCTATGTGTGTGCTGTGAGAATTAATAGAGGTTTCAATTGTTTTCTTTGACTTGCTCTTTCTGATTATGAAAGGCATGTCTGAAATACTCTTAGGAAAGCGTGTTGTGAGTATATTCCTCAACTCTTGTCACAGTTTAAGTGTGTGAATGCTGTGAGTAGCAGGTTTTGAGTGATTGGGTGTGATTTGTACAAAATAATAAATAATAATAACACTATGAAAGTTGATAGTAGAGTGAGTGCAGAAGTGGAAGTGTGAGAGAAAAGGCGGTGTGTGTGTGAGACGATCTGACAAACGCAAAGAATTTAGTATATTTAGAAGTGTGTGCGTGAAATAAGGGTGAATTGTTTTAGATCAAGACTTAGTAAAACAAGAGTTTTATTAGCCTGTAAAAAAAACAAAACAGGAGAGATAGAAACAGAAAATATGGTTCTGAGCAGCTGCAAGGTTGACAGGAAATGGTGTGTGTGACAGGAACTTTGCATGCCCATAAAAGGAACTGACTGTGACAAGTGAGCACACAGAGAGAGAAACATACGAGTTAAACTCCAGGCAGATGAAGCAAATGGAGGTTTTAAGAAAAGAAATGAAAAGGATATTAATTGTATGCTTTAGTGTGTCAATACAGGTGGACTTCTTTCAACCTAGAATCTTGAGTACAAAACCATTGATTAACAGAATTGGGAGGAAAACAGGCCAGATTTTGGCTTAAAATTTTACAGCTTGACCTCCCACTTGTCCCGATCCTGAGAAGAAGCTCATAGGACAGTTAATCTCCTGATGAAGACCGACAGAACATCGTGGACTTCAAGAATTAACAGCAGGCAAAAGACAGTGCAACTGAAACTACACTGACGATACCAGCAGCAGCATGGAAGAAAAGCACGTGATGGAAAATGCACGGTGAACTGCAGGCTGGTAAGAACAGTGTGACATAACTGTTTAAAGACACTGAATGGGATATTTTGCCAGGCTGGGATTTAATCTAAAAGGAAAATACTGAAAAGAGCAACGGAGAAGAAACAGAGAAGAAACAGACTGTGTTTGCTGGGGATCACAAGACAACAAAGGACACTAAGAGAAGGGCACAGGGGCCAGTGGGAAGGTGAAGCCCAGACGAGTTCGACTGCGAGAATAGAGGGTACAATTGGGTTGAAATTGAAGCCGGAACTCAGGATGGTTTAGGGATGTCCACGTCACAAACAAAGAGGTAAACAAAAAGAAGGTAAAATAAAGAGAGAAAATAACTGACAATTACATTAATGAATAGAAGACACACATACAGATATTACATAGATTTATTTTTAGGATAAAGGGGAGAGCTTATACGTAGAAATGACTTTTTATACATATTGCATTTTGTGCCTTTAAGGGAGTTGTGGCTCAATTCGTCTCTTGTGGGTCACGAGCCTTTGGCTAGCGCTATGATTAGCCAATCTACTGTGAGGATGATATGAGTTATTGAAGGATTGCACACGCTTACAGACACAGAGTCCATAAACACACATGACAGTATTGATTCCAGGCAAAAGGCCTCAAATTAATTTAGCGTTTAACTGAACTTGAGCTGGCCCTGTAACAAGTGACAGAAAAGAGGAACTGAATAGGAGTTTCTTGCTTTAGAGAAGGACCAAAGGAAGGAAAGCATATATTTTGGTTAAGTCTGATAAACTAGAATGAGAAGGTATTGTTACATCAAAGGAGCAAGATGAAATAAAAAGGCTGTACCAAAAACAGGTTATAACATAGGAAATGTGAGTTTTAAAATGAAGTTAGTGTTAACACACAGGAGTTGTTTCAAGGCAGCGTTTAGCTATGATAAAATGTATGCAGGAGTAATTGCTTATATGTTTAAACTTAATTGATTAAAGTGGTTGTTTTTTGGATCTTTTAGTAGAATAGGCGCTTATAATGATTTTCTTGTGAAAGGAGATTCTAGGTCAGAGTGGAGGCCTTGCAGCAGCGAGACTTCTGTGTACAGGATGTTGATGATTAGATAAGGCAAGCGACAGGAAACGCATGCAGGGACGTGAAAGCAGCGTTTTAAGAGTTTTAAAATGATGAGTAACGTTGAAGAATATATATAAATACAAGTCAATAAGTCAAGAAGATAATTAGGATCAGGCTTTTGATTAAAGAGTCCCAAAGATGATAAGTTAGGGAGGTGCAGGAAAAGGTGTTTGGTTTGCTTTACAGAAGATCTTGGCGACCACAGGGGGGTGAGGATCCTGGAGGCCCGAGGCATGATGGACCACAAGAGAGGGACGCAGAAAAAACCTAATCTTACGCATGGAGTGTTCTCGAGGGGGAGCTGGTGTTTATTACTGGACCACTTAGATGACATGAGGTTGTCTGATTTGCTGAGCCAGAGGATGGCTAGAGAGGGTCAGAGCGGGAGTGGTGACCCCGATGTCCACGATGCCATGGATGGACATGGAAGCAGCTGAGTGGGCCGAGGAGTGACCCAACACAATGTATTGTGACCTCTGGTGTTCCAGAGGTCGAGAGAGGGAGTATTGAGATTGGAGAGATATTTTGCTGCTATTGTTAAAGGCTCATGTTCTCACTTAGATCATCGATTTCTACTTGCATTTCTTTCTGGGAAAAATGGGGATTACTTTGGAAACAGGAAGCATTTTCCCCAATAAGCAGCCCTGGATTAGTAAATCACTCCAACATGTTCTCAGGCAGAAGAAGCTGTCTTGTTATGAGGGAGAGAAGAAAAAGATTGAGGCACAGAAACTTGTTGAAAGAGAGATAAAGCAGCTAAAATCAGGTGTAAAAGTAAAGCAGAGGATGAGCTGAATAAAGGACACTCAAGGCTGGCTTGGAAAGGAATGAAGTCCATGGTGGGGATGCAGAACAAGGAGCAAAGATGAATGTGATGCTGAATCAGCAGAAGACTTGGACTCATTTGATTCCAGCTTTGATATCATTGATTTCAATGAAGAGCTTTGTGATTGTAGCAAAGGGCTCAGGGCTCGCAAAATCGCTAGCCCGACGTCCCGGGGCTAGCGATTTTTCCAGTCGGGCTACCAAAATCTATCTCTGCCCTGCCCGTCGGGCTATTGTAGGAAGGAAAAATATATGTCAATGCTTTTGCATTCTTTCAGAAATGTAGCTGGGTAATTATGTCATTGGCATCGGTGAGCCACTGTCAATATGTGACATATTGAAATCGCGTTTGAATTTGCGCTTGTTTTTTGCTTTCACTTTGCAATCGCGGAACTGTGTATAGAGAGCGACAGCACTGATTGGTGAGTGATGATAATTTGCGCACCAATTCCTCTGACATCATCTTATCAATCGTTAGCTTACTATGCAAACATGACAAGTGAAATCTCCCGCAGCAAGCTTAAACATGTGAGAGGTTGATTGAGCAGAGAATCGCTGACCGTTATGTGTGTGTATGTAAAAGCAGCAGGATATATATTTTAGTTCTGCTGAGCCAAATAAGAGAGGTCAGGGTGAAGAAGTGACAGCCAAAGAAAAGCTTACCACAAAACGGAAAAGTTATGACGAATCAGACTATAAGGCAAAAAGAAAGTGCAGCTTTATGGTTTCATGGACAAAATAATTTCTGTGGCTGCAATATGACGAGCTAAATAACCAGGGCTGCACATAAGTGGTCCGCAGGTGCGCATTCGCTGTCAAAATAAAAAACGCGCACAAGATATGAAGTTGCAACGCGTGTTTGCATACATAAGATTTTCTGGAGGAGGACAGACATTTGTTTAGAACTCTTAAAGATGTCGAAGAAGCTCCTTTAAGCAATTACTTTGGTGTTCCTCCACCTCCAAAGAAATGTCAGAAGGAGTCCGAACCACAAAAGAAGCGCGTATTCTCAGAAAAGTGGTTGCAGGAGGTGAGCTGGCTTCAAACAAATGATGAACGCACAGAGATGTGGTGCGGAATGTGCCGTGAAAATCCCACTCTAGCGGACAAAAACAGTGCTTTTTATATGGATGCAAACGCGCGTTGCAACTTCTTATCTGGTGCGTGTCTTTTATTTTGACAGCGAATGCGCACATGCGGACCACTTATGTGCACCCGTGTAAATAACATAATGTTCTGCCGGGTGTGTTGTTGGTTTTCTCTCGATTTCTGAGTCGACAAGCGCCTTTGTTACTGGGACCAGTCATTTTAAGAAAGGCCCCCATTAGAACCCATGAGAAATGCAAGAAATGCATTATTGCTCAGTCTGCAATATCTTTCCCAGAACAAACACCAATTGCAAATAACATACTAAAAATAAACCTGAAAAATCTGTTTAGAACAGCGTACTATGTTGCAAAGAGTGAACTACCACTGGCAAAATTTAGCAGTCTTTGCAAACTTCAAAAAGCAAATGGCCTCGATCTTGGTTCCACTTGTCTCTTACCCGTGACTTCAGCGGAAATTTCAAAGTCAGGATCTGACACAGACTGATTCATGTCCTACACAGTTCTTACAAGTTCATAGAAATTTCTGTTCAATTAGAACCAAGTATTTGAGTTGATGATTGTAATTTTTATACAATGTTGTAATTTGTTTTTCAACATTTTTTTGATTAATGTTTTGTTTCCTTTACAATATTATACTTTAATGTATAATATTGTAAAGGAAACAAAACAGGAAACAAAACATCAATCAAAAAATTGCTCTCTTTTTTTATTCGGGCTACTTACATTTATTTTGGGCTACCAAAAACTGAAGAGTCCCTGCCCGAAGGGCTACCAGGGATTTTGAAATTTTGAGAGCCCTGGGGCTGGTAGCTCTGAGAGTCCCACTGATGAGGTGTTTGTGTGGAAATCTCTTAGTGGGACCAAAGAGAGAAAAAGCCCTGGTCCTGATGCTGTGGGAGGGAAATGATTGAAGTGTGCTGTGAGGAACTGACTGGGAGGTTTTCACACATTTTCCAGTCCTCCTTGGAACAACAGGAAGTTCCCAGCATATGGAAACAAAGGTTAAGTGTCCTATGGCACTCAGTGATGATGCTGCTGTGGCCCCACCACCTCCACCTCTTTGTAAAGGAACTAACTGTAATCTGAAGCTTCAAATGGGACTAAGACTTCCTCCACTAGGTGGCAGTGTCTGATGAGAAAGTGTTAGTGGAGCTGGCCTGGAGTCAGAAACAGGAAGATGCAGGATTTGGGCTGAAATGGGGAAAAGTGGTTGGCACTAGTGCCTTAAAGCAAGAAGGTTGTAGGTTGAAGCTTGTTGGCCTTTCTGTGGAGGTTGGATGTTCTCCCACAGTCCAATGAAATGCTGCTTAGGTTCATTGGTGCTTCTAAATTGGCTGTAGGTGTGGATGTGAGAGAGTGCTTCTCTGTCTCTCTCTGTTGGCCCTGTGATGGACTGCTCACCTGTGCAGGTGGACCACGCCTCTTGCCCTATGACAGCTAGGGCACAGGCTGCAGCCCTGTGAGCCTAAGCTGAATAAACAGTTAGCAAAAATGATCCATAGATGCCCTGAAATCCCCCAGTTAGCAGTTTGGTAGATAGCTATGACATGCTAATCCCATCCAGCAGCTGTATTCTACCTGTAAGCTGATCCCTGCTGAGCCAAAGCACTTTTTCATATACAAATTACAACCTTTAATAGAAACCTATTGGTCAGCATCTTATTAGCCTGCTGTTAGCTTCATTCCACAGAAAACTGAGAGAAACTAACAGAGTTGATAAAGAATAAAGAGAAATGTGCTGATTTAAAGCCTTTGAAGTGCTTCAGATGATCTCTGTCCACTTCTGTCCACTCATTCATTCATGTAAGCTTTCTAATGCAGCTTTGATCTTCACAGTCTGCTTCATGAAACTCATTCTAACCCTGAATGTCAGAGTGTTCCTCCTTCTCTTTCCCATCATTCATGCTGGCAGTGGAGGAGATTTGGATGTTGGACTGTGTTTTGGATGATGTGTGTATGCTGTCTGTAAAGCAAACGCACATTTTGCTTTGGATTTCAGTGTCAGACAGACTTTAAGGTGGAATGAAGAGTTGGAGAGTTTCACAGTGAATTATCCAGTGGAGGATTTTTCTTCTTCTTTGAAGGTTTGAAATGTGAACATTGTTCTGCTGCAGTCAATGGACTAAACCAGAGAAGAAGAAAACAGACTTTACCATGAAGATCCTCAGTGTGGATCAGTATAATATCAGCCTGATGTCTGCAGTTTAGTGTCAGCACAACTTTCACATCATATTCATCTCAGCACAACTAAAACATGCTGACTGACCTCAGAGTTTCAAGTCCACATCCTGGACTCTCCAGGAAACCACACAGATGCTTCACTCCTGAATCCTGCAGCTTGTTGTTGGAGCTCAGCTCCAGCTGTCTCAGATGGGAGGGGTTGGACTTCAGTGCTGCTGCCAGATAATCACAGCTGATCTCTGACAAACCACAGTCCCTCAATCTGTATAAAGAATGAAAGATGTAAGTTTATTAGACAAAGTGTGAGCTTGAAATCATTCAGTGTTTCATCATCTGTTCAGAGCTGAAGAAGGTTCAGAATGTAGAAGTTTAGAAAATGGAAACTCCAAACAGCTGAAGCCAACAGGAAGCAGCTTCAAACAAACACAACAAGAGAAAAAACTCTGAATGTTTCACATTAAAGTCGTACATTTCTCATAAAAACAGGACAAAGACTTGAAAAAGTCGTGTTTTTCCTTCCAGGAACCACAAGGCTTCACTTTTAAAGGTGAAGTGTGAAAGAAATGGACATATTTGAAGTCCAACACCTTTTTCCAGTCACATTATTAAAGCAGACAAACTACAAGCTCATTTTCATTCCAACAAGTCATCTTCTGACCTGGACTAACAACACTGGTCTCTATGTGCAGCTGGCTGTGAGACCAGTGCTCAGGGAGCGTCTACAAAGTGCAACACTGAAAGAACATCGCACACTAGCTTTGTCCCAAAACGTCGGCTGCATCCTTCGGAGGACCCGGTATTCGCGGTCTACGTGGGCCGGGTCCTTCAAAGACCGAAAAGGCTGGAAGTGCGAGGCTGTGAAATGGGACGGTCTAGCCTTCAGATTTGCGTCACCGCTGTGTTGGTGGAGTTTAATAAACTCGGCCGTCTGCTCCTTGCTATCTAAAATATAACAGGACACTGGCGTAAACTCTCGACCGTCTCACACTTCTGTTTAATCAGTTTCCTGTTTAACGTTTATTCAGCTGTGTGAAAATCCCGGAGGAACTTTGATCTCAGCCAAACCGATTTACTCCGGAACAAATAAAACACAGAAAAAAGGCAAACAATTACATTTTTAAGTTATCCGGGTGACTTATATATCGTGTTTCACCTGAGTAGCCAAAGAGCGGGGTCTGAAAACAATGAAGCCGGGCGTCTGCTGCTCTCGCCGGCTGGAGTGACCATTGAACCCCCCGGCTTGCTAGCGAGCGGGTGGGTAACAGACGTCTCCGAAAACGTCGGCACACTTTTGCAAATATGCGATGTCTTGATAAACCAAGCAGATATTTGAAGTTTACACAGCTACTTTCTCGCCTGAAAATATGTTAAAAGTTTATTTTGTGACCCAGAAAGATTAATAAGAGTAATTTGAAAACTTAGTAGCTGCCGCCATTGTTGGCAGCTGAAATTTGGCTGGGATATGAATTCTGGGATATGGTGGGCCACGAAGGACACACCCGACGAATCCTTCAAATTCGGGGAAATGAAGGACGCATTTGTCGGGCACATTTGAAGGAGTCGACAAATACGGACAGCCTTCATCGCCTGGCTGTGATGTAATCGGCCTTCAAATGCAGCCTCTGGAGGATGCAGCCGACGTTTTGGGACACAGCTACTAATTTGCTTCCATCATCCAACCTGAAGAGGAAACAGAGACGGCTCCCCTTCAAAGTAAAAGCTGCTCCTTTTGGACACAGTATCAAAGAAAGTCTACAGTATAACATAGAAAAGACAGAACAAAGTTTTGGTTGTTTTTAAATTGTGCAGAAATGAAACTACACTAAGCTCAATTATGTGACAGACATTTCATCCCATGTCAGTTTGGCCTCATCCTGGGCCGGATTATCCAGCACACACTCTGACCACAGGCCCAGGGGCCACGCACAGCTGGGCTCCATCCAAGAGACAGCAAACAAACCAACACAATAATAAAAAGCACCATGTGATCTTCTTACATCTTCAAGACAAACATAGTAAAAACATGAGCATATTTGTTTCCTGATAAAATGATGTGACAGGTAGAACAGAGTAAAGTGGTGGTGTTACAGCCTTTCTCCCCTCTGCTGCCGAGGCTGTTAGTCTCTCCCAAACTCAGCTACAGGACTTCCAAATGAATGAAAGCAGCAGAAGTGGCTTTACAAATGAAAGAGGAAGAGGAGAAGAAGAGGAGAGGGAGGCCACCCTGACCATCACTCCAGCTGAAAACATCACACTTCCATTAAAGTTGGTGAGAAAATGTTGAGCAGGATGAGCTGCTGGCTAATCTGGAGGCTGTAGCAGCAGCTCACAGTCACAGTGGGTTTCCACTCATGAAAAAGCTCTGGCTGCTTCATTTCTCATCTCATATCAGAGACTTTAATGCTTCACTGAAGCTGTACTGTGATGCTTCCATATCCCAGTGAGGCCTCCATAATGGTTTCAGCTGTTCTGTACACACACTGTGTGCCCTGTATGGCTCAAAGTCTCTGCAGCCTGTTTTTATCTGCTATCATCAGATCTTCATCATCCTCATTCACATCCCTCACACACTCTACAGCCTCATCAGCACCGACTTCATCTTCACTGACTGATGGAGCACAACATGAACCTGTGGAGGCTAGGGCTGAACGATTATGGAAAATAATCTAATTGCGATTTTTTTGCCCCAATATTGCGATTGCGATGCGATATGCGATTATTTTTTAAGGTCTTTGTCTTCTGTATTATTAAACAAAGACAAGCAATACATCATATAGTATGGCCAATACTATATTACATTAATTTTAAACTGTTCTTTCCTGGAAGACAGACCTCTGTTATGATGACATGAGGTGATGCATGAATTGATGACTGACATTTTTATTTAACTTCTTCAATCACAACAGTATATTTGAACATACACAATAGTTTATTTTTAGCTTACAAACATCTGAGCATAAAGTGCTGACAAGGAACCCTGGTGTAAACATTAAAATGAAAGTCAGTACAATGTGCAGATTGCAGAAATATACATAAACAAAATCAGTGGCTTTACCACACTCAGTTTTTCGACATCTGTGAACTACTAGACAGTCATTCAATTAAAAAATAATATTAAATAAATAAAACTAATAAATAAAAAATACACACATCTTACTGATCTCTGCAGTCAGTAACATTACACATAAAGTGCAAACATAATAGCAATTGTATAAACACACACACAAACACGCCTTTAAAATTTAAAGGCGTGAAATTGGACGGTTCTGATTAGCGTCACCGCTGTCTCGGTGGAGTTTAATAAACTCGGCCGTCTGCTTCTTGCTATCTAAAATATAACCAGACACTGGTGTAAATTCTCGACTGTCTCATACTTCTGTTTAATAATTTTTCTGTTTGACGTTTAGTCAGCTGTGTGAAAACCAAGGAGGAACCCACCCGGGGGATTAATAAAGTTTTATTTTATCTAATCTAATAACTTTAATCTCAGCCAAACCGATTTACTCACGAACAAACAAAACACTGAAAAAAGCCCAACAATAACATTTTTAGGTTGTCTAAGTGACTTATATATTACGTTTAACCCGAGCAGCAAAACTCCGCGGTGATCTGAAAATGATGTGCCGGGAGTTGTGCCGTTCTCGGCCGCATCAGTAACCCTCGAGCTCCCGGCTAGCTGTCGAGCTGGTGGGTAGCAGACGCCTCTGAAAACGTCGAAGCACTTTTGCAAATATGGGATATCTTGATAAACCGAGCAGATATTTGATGTTTACACAACTACTTTCTCGCCTGAAAATATGTTAAAAGTTTATTTTGTGACCCAGAAAGATTAGTATGAGTAATTTTAAAACTTAGTAGCGGCCGCCATTGCTGGAAACTAGAGTTTGTAGTGATGGGTCGTTCGCGAACGAAATGGCTCTTAGAGCCGGCTCTTTGACGTGAACGACGCGAGCCGGCTCCTTATCGCGAGCCGTCATGTGGGGGTTTTTTTTCTTTCTCTCACCCTCTCTCGCACTTTTTTTCCGCTTCACTTCGCACCTGAGCCTTGTGCTTTACGCTGGGCAGAGGGGGGAGGGGCGGTAGTTACACTCAGTAGCACAGGAACAGAGCCAGAGGGAGAGAGAGAGAAAGAGAAAGAGAGCCAGGGACAACAACATCACATTAGAAAGGTATAGTAATCATCCACAACTATTTTCGGTTGCAGATAATAAAGGATTCAGAAAATTTATTCATGCAGGTCCATATGACAGAGAATATGCATCTTCTTTTTGTTTTCATATTATAATTTATATTTAATTGTGTTGTGGTTTGCAGTGTTTTGTGTTGTTTTCACTTCAAATTTGTAAAAGGAAAAAGCTGAAAATTTAAATAGTTAAAAGTTGAAATGTGAATAGTTGATTTTTGTATTATATGATTTATTTATTACATTTCATGTGGAGTGAAAAAATAAAAGTATATTTACAGTGGCCCCTACAGACAAAGCACATACAAACTCCAAAACACATAAAAACACGTACAAACTCCAAAACACGTAAAAACTCCAAAACACGTACAAAAGACAACAGAAGTGCTCCAGGATGCTGGGCGCAGTGTTGAGCTTTTGTTACCTAGTGGCTACACAAGCCAGCAAGTACCAACGACCGGATTTGGTGTGTGGTAGTAACAGATAAATGAACTTTTTTTTTAAATTATTTGAATATATATGAGTGCCTGTGTATAAATACACAAACAATACACACATGCTTTCAATTGTGTAATTTAAGTGATCTAGTAGCTCTGCTTTGGAAGTTCAGTTCATGCTAGAAATGTGTTTTGGAGTTTGTACGTGTTTTGTCTCTAGGGGCCACCGCATATATTTATATATAAACATATACAAATAAAACCACTTTTTTTTACGTTAGTAATTCCTTTTGTGCATAATTTTATATTATTGTTAATAATAAATTAATTAAAGCAACAAAACAACCTGAAGAGCCGGTTCGGAGCCGAAAGAGCCGGCTCTTTTTAGTGAGCCGAACCGAAAGAGCCGGCTCTCTAAAAAGAGCCGGAAATCCCATCACTAAGAGTTTGGCTGGGCCGCGCTATGAATTCTGGGATATGGTAGTAATTTGGACAGCCTTCGGCGCGTCGCTGTGACGTAATCGGTCTACAAATGCGGCCTCAGGAGGATGCAGCCCATGAATTTGGACATGTCCAGAGTATAATCGCAGCCTTTGCGGTTAGAAAATTGCACTTGATCATGTCGCGATATTATCGCAAATGCGATATATCGTTCAGCCCTAGTGGAGGCTGAAACACTGTCCTGTCAAACATCTCCCCGTCACCACTCCACTTCTGTCAGCCTTTAAATGAACCCTGCTCAAGTCTGTCACTTCTGTTTGGAGCCAAAAGGAAAAACTGTTGTTCAGTCGTTTGGAAAGACAACATTTCTGAAAGCACTCAAACTTCTTCACATTTGTCTTCAGACACATCCTGAACATTTAGGAACTGAAGAAAGTTTCAAACATCCATCAAAGACCTGAAATATAGAAAAACAACTACAACAGCCGCAGTCAGTGAACTCACCTCAGAGTCTCCAGTCGACAGTTTGGACTCTCCAGTCCAGCACACAGAAGCTTCACACCTGAATCCTGGAGGCCATCATTTCCACTCATGTCCAGCTCTGTCAGATGGGAGGGGTTGGACTTCAGAGCTGAGGCCACAACTTCACAGTGAGACTCTGAGAGTCCACACCGAGTCAGTCTGTGATGATAGAAAATATAAAATGTGTTATTATAAAAGCAGAAAATCTGCATTATAAACACAGACTGAATGTATATGAAGACAAAACAGAGTGAGGTCATAATCTGATGAATCTGCTCTTCACATCTGTGCTTCAGCTCCTCTTACTGTGTTTGACATGACACAACGATTGAGTCTCTCTCAGACCTGCAGACTTTTAATGAGAATCTTTGTTTGGCTTTAATCTGCTTTTGGCTTTTTCATGGATTTCATGGATGATTTGAGTGATTTCCAGCAGGACACTTAAACATGTCAGTGGACGTCCTAAAGAACATATTCACTGATATGAAACGTGTCATTGAACAGGATTAATATCAGTGGAAACATGGTGGAAACAGCTGTGACTGCATGGATGTGACACACTTCAAATCTGTTCTCCACTCTTGGATTTGGGATCCATGGAGCTGCTGCTGAGTCTGTACAATAAAGGAATGGTGTGGAAGGTTGCAGCGTACGGACACAAACACTTTGTGGTTACAATCTGATTTTATTTTCAACATTAAACTACTAACCTACACTGATCAATGATGTTAATGATCACATCTGGACTCACCCAGCCTTTCTGCAGTTCCTCACAGCTGGAATCAGTCTCTGTCGTCCCCGCTTTGATGTGTTGTACTTCAGCAGGTCAAACTCATCCAGAACCTCCTCTGACATCTGCAGCATGAAGGCCAGAGCTGAGCACTGGATCTCAGAGAGTTCCTTCTCTGATCTGTTCTCTGACTTCAGGAACTCTTGGATCTCCTGAAATAATGAGAGGTGGTTCATCTCCATCAGACAGTGGAAGATGTTGATGCTTCTGTCAGGAGAGATTTCATCACTGTTCATCTCTTTCAGGTTGTTGATGACTCTCTGGATGGTTCCTGGACGGATCTCTGTCTGACCCAGCAGACCTACTAAGAGTCTCTGGTTGGACTCCAGACAGAGGCCATGAAGGAAGCGAACAAACAGGTCCAGGTGGCCATTTTTACTCTGGAGGGATTTATACATGCCTTTAGTCAAAAAGACATCCATTGATGGGAAGCTATAAGACTTGAACATGTTCTTAAAAAAAGATCTGTTTTTGTATCCTTCTCGGAAATTCCCTAGAAAACCTTCTACCACCTCTGTCTTCCTGTTGGTGTGACAGTGGAACATGTAGACAGCAGCCAGAAACTCCTGAATGCTCAGATGAACAAAGCAGTAGACTGGTTTCTGGAAGATCACACACTCTCTTTTGAAGATCTCTGTACAAACTCCTGAGTACACCGAGGCCTCTGTTACATCCAGACCACACTGCTCCAGGTCTTCTTGGTAGAACATGATGTTTCCTTTCTCCAGATGTTCAAACGCCAGCCTCCCCAGCTTCAGAAGAACTTCCCTGTCAGCCTCCGTCAGCTCCTGTGGACTCGTCTCACGTCCCTCATGGTACTTGTTCTTCTTCCTCTTTGTCTGAACCAGCAGGAAGTGTGAGTACATGTCAGTCAGGGTCTTGGGCAGCTCTCCTCTCTGCTCTGTAGTCAACATGTGCTCCAGAACTGTAGCAGTGATCCAGCAGAAGACTGGGATACTACACATGATGTGGAGGCTCCTGGATGTCTTCATGTGGGAGATGATTCTGCTGGACAGCTCTTCATCACTGAATCTCCTCCTGAAGTACTCCTCCTTCTGGGCGTCAGTGAAGCCTCGTACTTCTGTTAGCCTGTCAACACATGTAGGAGGGATCTGATTGGCTGCTGCGGGTCGGGAAGTTATCCAGACGAGAGCCGAGGGAAGCAGATTCCCCTGGATGAGGTTTGTCAGCAGCTGGCTGACTGATGACTTCTGTGTGACATCAGACAGCAGCTTCCTGTTGGTGAAATCCAATGAAAGTCTGCTTTCATCCAGGCCGTCAAAGATGAACAAAAGCTGAGAGACAGCCAGCTTCTCTGCTGTGACCTTCTGTAATGTTGGATGGAAAACATGGAGCAGCTCCAGAAGACTGTACTGCTCATCTCTGATCAGGTTCAGCTCCCTGAATGAAAGCAGAACCACCACACCGACATGTTGGTTCTCCAAGCCCTCTGCCCAGTCCAGAGTGAACTTCTGCACTGAGAAGGTTTTTCCAACACCAGCCACGCCGTTGGTCAGAACCACTCTGATGGGTCTCTGTTGGTCAGGTAAGGCTTTAAAGATGTCCTGGCACCTGATTGGAGCGTCATGGAGGGCGTCCATCTTGGAAGCTGTCTCCAGCTGCCTCACCTCATGTTGGGTATGAACCTCTTCACTCTGTCCCTCTGTGATGTAGAGCTCAGTGTAGATCCTGTTGAGGAGGGTTCTACTTCCTGTTTCATCACTTCCTTCAGTCACACGTTCACATCTCCTCCTCAGACTGATCTTATGTTCATCTAAAACCTCCTGCAGACCAACATCTGCTGAAAGAAAAAAAAACAATGAGACTAAAGAGAAAGAAAACTCTTCAATGTCTGAACAACACAAGAAGTCCAGTTTTCAGAAATGAGTCCATCAGCAGACAGATGTTCAGTCTTACTTTGTACACAGCTGCTCTGACTGGCTGTCTGCAGTCCAGCTCTGCTTCTGGATCTTTCTCCACACTGTGCAGAAGCTCTGATGGTGACACAGAAAAGTCAAAGTGGAGATACTTCTGTCCACCTTTGATTAGACTCATTATAAAAAGGAAAACAAAGTTTAACACAGTCATGTTTCCAGTTCACTGACTTACATTTATTCCATGGACACTCACTCTAACCTGAACCACAGCTACAACCCAACATTGTTGAGGCCTCATCTCCTCCTTTCCTGACTGTAGAGGTTAAATATGCAACAACCAACAAATAAAAGAATTTGGTTCATTTCAAAGAAATTCACACGGTGACCAAGTAAAGTAACCGTAGTAAAGGAGACAACATCCCGTTGATGGTGGGATTATTTGAAAGATTTGCTTTAGTCACGTCACCAAATGCAGTTGAACCACCCGTGGATCCATGTTTGACCATTCTACCACTCTGAGCTCTGCTTTTTAATCATTTTATTATTATCATCATTCATTTATTCATTCTTTGGAGGGGGGCTATTTCCTAATGCCGCCCTAATAAGCTGATGTTCAAGGGGAAATATAACAGAAACTCTTTCAGTGTTATTCATTAATAAATTAACAGATAAACTGTGAAGAAGAAAAAACTGAGATTTAAAGGAGAGAGTGAGAAACTTGATCATCCATCCTCATAATACATGTTTATCAGTATCTGCTGTGACCATACTGCAGTAATAACTACAAGTCTACATTTCTGTGACTGTTGATCAATCACAGCAGGAATCTGAGCTCATCTCTGCACACAGAGCAGCTTCAGCTCTGGGATAAACTGCTCGCTTCACGTCCTTCTCAGCTCACAGACACTCATCCTGATATTTTCCTTTAACATTTGATGGTATAATTCATCTGAGTTTACACTTTATCTGCATAAATACAGAAAAACAGACCCAAACACCATAAACCATCAGTTTCACCATGTAGAATATATTGTTGTTTCCTTGCTTTTAATTCAGAGAAAAACTCTGATTTGGATTTTCTCTGTTCTCTTTGCCACAGCCCATCCCAGCAGCAGCTGAAGCAGCTGACTGTCACAACACTGAATAACACTTTAGGAGGAATTTCAGAGGTCAGTAAAGCTGCAGTTTCAACATCAGTTAATTAATCATAGTTCATCATAAATGTTAACCTGGCTGGCACACATGTTAATGTTATCCATTTAAATATTAGCAGTTAGCTGAGGCCACAAGAAGAAGAGGCCCTAGAAGAACAATGGATGATAAGATTAGATTTTCAAGACTGGGCAGAGACGTGTTTTCCTTTACTGTCTCTTACAGAGGAGGGAGCAGATACCAGACGAGGTCACGGAGGTACGGGGAGGATTCGCAGCAGACAGCAAGACTGCCACGTCCATGCGAGAGAGCGATGGCTACGATAATCGATTTTCCTCTCTCAGCTCTCAGCGAAGGCGGTCGCACTTTTCTCCTCTCCTCCTCACCCTTATCTTCCCTGCTTCGCCTCTATGTCCTTGTCTTGTCTTGTGTGAATTTACTTTTCCCTGGAACAGTCTCTCACTGTCGTTCTCTAAACCTAAAAGAGAATTATGGATTTGATCAACTGGTCCCTGAGTGCTATTGACACCCTTTTCTCAACGAGAAGTCGGGGCTCGGGAGAGCCTGAGTGCCCTGGAGGGACTTTCCCTGCCGGTTACACGATGGACGGGTGGCAGAACTGGAGGACCGTGTGCCTGGCGGGACTGTCGATCGAGGACGCTGAAGATATCTACCTATTCGGAACCATGATAACAGGGTTCATGCTGATCGGCGTTGGCCTAGCCCCACTTTATCGGAGAAATAAGAGAGCGGAACCGGCTGTTCAAACCCCCACATGGCTGCCCGCTGGATTCGAAGCGCTGGGACGAGGTGCGACCTCTCACAACGAACGTAATATGGTCAACACCTTGGAGACGCTTACAGCTGCTGTGAAGGCTCAAAACAACACCATTGAGCGTATGAGGGGAAACATCAGAGAGAGGCCTGCTCAAAATGACACCCTTGAGCGACAGTTGGAAAACATCGCGGAACGGATCACTGCAGTTGTGAAGTCTCAGAATCAAAAGACTGACAACACCTTGGAACTGAAGTTTGCTACCATCATGGGGAGGCTCGCAGCTCTCCAACGGGAGGTTGAGGGACCTGTCTCAGAGTGCTAAAATTCGAGCTGCTCACAACAGAAATCAACAATATTCAACATTCGGACACCACGGCGCCAGCTGCAGGCCCAAGGCTGGAGCCCACCAAAACAACTCCCTGATAACGACTGTGTGATGACTATTCTTCCCGTCCCATGAAGGCCACCTGGGTTGGCTGGAGGACTGTTTACTTAGCCTGATAGGCCGAAGGACACTCTCCGCTGAACTCTGGACACGCACACACATACACTTACACTGATAAGCACACACTCATCCCCCCTCCCTTCCAAACGCCTTCGATGCTTGTTTCCTGAAGGGGCAGCACGGCGGGTCTGTGTGCCGCGCTGGAACGGTAGCGCTGTGCAGGGTGGCTGCTGTGTTCGCTTCGGATTACTCCTCAACCCCCACCCACCCCTGTGGCTTGTCATGTCTTCACAATGTTGTGCTGTGGACATTTATGTGCTTCTTGTGCAGAGGAGTTTTTTTGTTTCCTGTTCTCATGCTGTCCTACCATGGAAGCATAGCATGAGTAGGGGTCTCTTTTTTTCCTCTTGTACTTTCCCCAGTGTAGTGTACATTTCAATGTTTTTCTCTGATTCTACCAATCTCCGACCTGTATCCCCATGTAATGTTTGTGCTATATGTGTAAGGTCGGGGGGGGGGGGGGGGGGGGGGGGGGGTCCTATTTCACTGCAGGGCAACCTGCATGTGACGAATAAAGCTTTGATTGATTGATTGATTGATAATCTCTGTTTTTGTCTCCCTATATAATGTTGTACAGCCCATGTGAGGGTTATCCTCTCTGTGAACCAGATGATTGATTTCACACAGAGGTCCACCAACTGAATTTGATCAGTTATGGAACGATTTACCTCGACAGGCTCCTTCACTCGCTGCTTTTAAACCTCCTTTAAAACACACTTTTACTCCCTGACCTTTGATCCAGTGTGACATGTTGACTCACTACCTCAGACAGCTTAAAAATAGTCTTTTTGTTTTTTGGTGCTGCCTAAAAGAACCGTAAAATATCGATACGGAATAAAGACCAAAAAGGACAAGATACATACTGCTGGATTTATTGGACTGTGAACTTAATTCATGCATACCAGTGACATCGCGTCACCCCCGTTAACGACCACCTCAGTGGCTTCAAGCGTAGGCTTAGCCTCTACAGATATGATTACCTGACAAAAGGAATGTCATATACATGTCTATTCAGTAAAAGAAATGAATTGTGTTTAAAGCAAACAGATAAAGGGATCAGTAATGGCAATTATCTGTCATTGTCTTACTTGTCTTAGCCCAGTTAGGTAAACATTAACAATTGTGGTGGCAGATTTCTTTTGTCAAGTATTAACTGAGAGCCTATATACAGTTATGTTCATATATTTTTGTGCTACATCAGGAAACTCAAAAACATAGTTTGTAATATTTTAATCCTTATTTTTAAAACTGTTTTTGTCATTTTTCTTCTCCCATTGCATCAAAAATCATTATTTACACTGAATAAATGAGTCAGCAGCTCTCTTACATTGTTGCTGCAGGTTCATTAGTGAACACTGGAGGTTTTCCTTTGGACCGGTCACTCCTCACAGACACACAGCTGGATGCTGCAGATCCTGCTCCATCCTCTTCCTCCATCTTCTTGATGTCAGGGTGGAGTTAGTCTGAGAGGCAAACACACACACTCAGAGGTGCTGTTGTACTGGAAGCATCACACTGACGGGTTTCTAAAGTTCTCATTGATCATTTCATGGAGTTTCTGTGGTAAACACTGTCCTGTGACGTATGTGTTATGGTGAGGGTCATGAGGGCTAACCAGCCCCACTCCTTCCTCCTCATATTTCAGCCTGAAGCACAATAACAGCCTAAACCTAACCAGGAGGCTGTAACCTCAAAGGGACTTCATGGTTAGAAATAAAGGTTCAATGAAATGAAGCAGATCATAAAAACATGAGTTCCAACTTTAAAAGAAGCATCCACACGATGACGGCACAGCAGAGGAGCACTTTCTCTAACACACTGATTCAGTTCCACTGACACAAGGACACACACAGGAAGGCACACACACACAAGCCTTTATAAGAAACAACACAATCATCTGTGCTTGACTTGTCAATCCAAGTCCTTAGCCCATGAGCCCGCGGTATCAGACCACAGATATTCCCTTACTTTGAAAAAATAAAGACAGTTTTCAGAACAGACCTGATGTTTATGCTACAGCCTGTTTGCCAATATAATCAATATCAGATATCAGAGCAACAGAAACCTCGGTGATCAGGACGCTGGGACTGAGAACAGGAAGTGGCTCAAACGTCACAGTTTCATAACGTCACCCTGAACTCCACTCACGGAGTTTCTGTCGCCATTGTAGTTTTTAAAGTCCCGTGATAAAGGCGGGTCTTTCTGTGAATCCGCACGCTCATTGGCTAATAGCTCGAGATTGACACATCGTTATCCAATGAGCGTGCGGGAACTTCCGACATAAAGTTGTTTCCTTTGAAAAACCAAAGTCTGATTATTTTTGCCTCCACTGACGGAGCCTGTTGTTCCCGCCACAGAGACACAGTAATGTCAGAGCGGTGTTAACACTCACCCTGCCTCAGCACAGCTCTCACTCTCCTCCTGCTCTCTCACACTAAACGGAGGCTCAGCTAAACTCACTTCCTCTCTACTTACAGGAAACCAGCGCTCAGAGGAGCCGACCGGCCTCACATTTCACCCACAGACACGAACAGCGTGGAATTATTTTATGTCATAAGAAGAAACATTCATGTTAACACTCACCTGCCTCAGCTCCACCTTCCTCCTCCTGCTTTCACTTTCACTGCTGCTCCCTAAACACAGAGGATGCTGGGACTTGTAGTTGTTTCCTTCCGGTGCGGTCTTCCTCTTTGTTTGTTTGTGTTTGTGTTCAAGATATTTCGATCATGTAAACATAGGGTTGCCAACTCCATGAAAAATAAATAAGGGACACCTCGTGGCCAGGGCCGGGCGACCCAGTTGTCTTCACCCTTCCCAGTGTGGTGAATTTTTTAGCTCTTTTTTTGTGTGTGAAATTATTTTTTAACCATTTGACTTGAATTTGATTTAAGCAGATGCATATTCTTTGTGACATGAACACATGAAAATCATTTAGCCATTTATTTTTAGCTCAAAATGACAACATTAACACAGTAAAATAGGTCTCTTTCTTAAGCAGAAGCCTGTCATGCTTAACTTTTGAGAATATAAGTAAATCTTTCTTTAAAAGAACTCTGTCCTGCTTAACTTAAAATTATATAAATTAATAGAAAACAATAGAAAGAAAAATATTCTTGTAACAGTGCACATTTAGTGCATTTAGTACAATTGGCTTCAGTAGAGGCATTATTTCAGCTTTTGCTCCTGTTTGTAAACCCGCTTGAGTACGCATCATAACTCATCATCATTATTCATGTATTACTTTTATGTATTAGTCATCTATTTGTTGTAATCATCTATCCTTGCAGTTGTTTATTACACAAAATAAATTTATATTATCACACTTCTGGCCACATAGCGCTGATATTCACTGCACATGCCCATATTAACCTTAACCAGAGGGTTTAAAAAAAGAGACAGTGTTTACATACCATATCTGCTTCTGCCGTGGCCTGGTGGACAAAAAATTGGTTTAGGGTTCCCCGAGCTTTCACGTCCCTCATGTTCTTCATGTGCCCACCACTAGAAGCTGCCTATGGAAAAAGTGCACCGGCACACAGTGCAGTGTGCTTTATAGGTGTTATCGTGCACTTTTCCAGCCAGGTGTTTTCCTTTTCCCATTCCTCCCTGTACTTTTTCAGCCTTTTTTTTCTTTCTCTGAGGGGAACAAACATTGCTCGCTCGTGAGCGTGTCGCCACAGCCGCTCACACTGCTCACACGCAAACACGTAAACGTCGGTGAAAAAGACGGTGCAGCACGGTAGTGCAGCGTGTGATCTGGACACAAGCGATGGAGGCACAACTTGTAGAACTTTGGAAAGCTCATCCGAGCCTTTTCGATGTGGCATCACAAAATTATCACGACCACAACAACCGTGAACATAGTTGGATTTACATTGCTGCTCAATCACAGCTGCCTGATCAATGTTTTTCATTAGCAATTTAGCAAAGTTGATGGTGGTGGTGTGTCTGTGTGAGAGAAAGACAGAGAGAGAGAGAGCGACAGATTTTCTGTTATAACCTTCATTATATGGAGGCACAGTGTGCGCACTCAGGTCGCATCAGAGCATCGGGCGGTATAGTGTGAGACCTGCATCGTGACCTACCAACTGCGAGCCAATCGTGCAGTTTGAAAATTGCAGTGTTTGCCCAGCTTTAGGTGTACTGTCGTCCAAGACTTGCAGCACAGTGTCGGCGTTTGTTTCCCTGTTGGCCAGGACTGGCCTGGGACAGAAAATCGGGCATTTTGACTAGAGACCGGCCCCCCAGGTATTAAAGCCATAAAGCCTTTGAATGAAAACAAACACTGTTGTGACAGTGATGTACAGTCTTGTTGGTATATGTATGATTTCTATACATTTTACATCAGATAAAAACTTTGGTTGTAAGATTCAGATAATTATTTAATAACAGTGAGACATTTTAAATGAGAATAAGAAAGAAAAATGGTAAAATGGTCTGTATTTGTAAAGCGCTTTACTTGGTCCTAAGGACCCCAAAGCGCTTTACACTATACACAATCATCCACCCATTCACACACACATTCATACACTAGAAAAGTATTTCTTTGTGCCCCCCTTTCCCTGTTAATGCCCTACCTGGCCCCCTGGCAACACTTTGCTAGACCCGCCTGTTGTGGAAGTTTTCCATTTAAATAAAGCCTGCAGACGAGCGGTGAGCGGTAGCTAACATTCTTTAATCAAAACACACAAAGAACAGACAACCAAGCTTGATGGAGAGCCTACATGACCACGGGGCAGGGTCAGCAGAGTCTCCCTGAGCCTAGCATGGCTCTCAGTTAAATACCTTCTCCAGGAACAAAAGGCAGTACACAGCTGTTTCACACCTTAACACTAGAATTACTGAGCCTTTTTTTTCCCTGGTGCGAGTCCCTACTACTAGATTTACTAGCCCTGCGCAAATTTGCGTAAATTCCACTGGCACTGCGTTGTCTTTACAGTCCCTGGCACAGCAGCTGCAGCAGCTTCAGCAGCCTGCGTCTGTGCTAATATTTCCTTGTGCTACATGAATCGGCAACGAAGTTCCTGAGCTAGAAGACTCAGAAACAATCTTCTTTTGCCTGTCCACCCTGTACATGCCTTGTACAAAATGTAGGCATTCACCGCTAACAGGTCCAGCATATTGTAGAAAACCGCTACTGACCACCTGCATGTTGCTGCTCTTATGGAATACATCCGCACAAATTGAGTAAGTTCACGCCAGACTTTATTCACCGTGCCCCATAACGGCGTTTTGCGCTGCAGCAGTCTGTGCGACAGTGACAGTGAAGTAAAGAAATTGTCTGTTGTGACGTTTCTCCCATCATCCAAAAACGGCTCCATCAGTTTCATGACCACGTTCTTGATCCCAAATTTGTCTGGCTTGGCTGCGATACACTGTGTGAATGGACAACGAACCTTGGTAGGGAACAGCTGTTCATCTATGGTCATGTGTTCTCCTGGAGTGAAACTCTTAGCACAGTTCTTGTTGAAGCGTGTCCAGATGTCGGAGATCGCCGCAAATTTATCTGTTTTCACCCGTTCTGCCCGCGTGTCCCTGTCATCAAATCGAAGGTGTTGCATAATTGAAATGAATCTATCTCGGGGCATTGTCTCTTTGATTACTGGCACCAGAAATCTTTCTGACCAGCAATCCACAATGGCACCAACAGGACACATGATTGCTCTTACAAACAGGATTGAAATGAATGCCATCAGTTCATGAACTGACAAATTCCAGTCCGGCTCTATTCTGTGGGCTTGATGGACCGTACACTCCCTGATGGTCTGCAGCATTCCCACGTCTAACAGGCAAAGGAAGCTTTGGAGCACACTTGTAATCTTGCGCTGTCGGAAGATAAACAAATAGAGAATGGTAAATTTACATGAACCTCACTCTAAATGGGTTTATATAAATATCATATCTACTATGGCAGTGACAAACCTTAGCAGACTCTGTGGGTCCAGCTTGCGCAGTGAAGCACGAACGATTTGCTACTGCACTGGGCATTGCAATGTCCTCCTCTACAGTGCCGTCTTTTGCCGTGTGGCTCTGGCTGGGCTTCCCAGTACCACGGGGCCTCTTCTGTGGAGGCATGTTGGGTTCTTGTTCCGTCTCCTTTTCAGATTCTTCTGAGGAGGTATCAGTGGCCTGCTGGACAAATGAAACCTCTCCTCCATCAGAATCTGCTTCGTCCATTTTCTGAAGCAAAGCCAAAGCCTGTTGCGCGGAGAGGTTCTTCCTGCGTGGCAGTGATACGGAGGCCATCCTGATGTGCGTTCTCAGAAATGCGAACAAGAAATGATTCTCCCGTCTGGGTCGGTCTGCTTTTATGCACAGCACTGTGCTGTAGTCAAGCAATGCCACTCCCTCACATACACAGTCACAGTGGAACAATGGAAGATCTGTGCTGAGACTCAAGGAAGGTGTGAATGTGTGTCTTTTATATTTGCAGGTCAGTCAATGTGTGGGATATTTTGTATAGATACGGCAGGCATTTCTGAAAGTCGTAACACAGAGGTTTGGCCTGACTTGGATCTGAGCAACTCTGAGTGTGCAAATGCAAATGTGCCAGGCCTCAAGGATAATGGGTGGTTTGCACAACAAAAGCTGGAGGAGAAATGAGCTGACGACCTGTGAAAATCTCAGCAGGGGTGATTAACACCTCGGGACTTGCACCAGAAAATAAAAAAGCCAGTAATTCTAGGGGGTGTTGGGTTTAGGGAAGTTACGCAAATTTGTGCAGGTTTAGTAAATCTAGTGATAAATACGTGGTAGAAATCCCAAAAGGGTGATTCTGTTCACCTGGACGTAGCATTTTCAATGGGAGAAACGCCTCCTGAACTGAATTGTCTCAGTTGATGGCCATGCGGTTGGCCTCCTGAACTGTTTCTTTGGACTGTTTTTCCTCCTCTTCTGAGTTTTCCTTCCTGGAGCTCCAGCACCCACCCAGGTTTGGTGGAAATGTTCTAATTTTAAGAGTTTGATTGCAAAAGAATAAACTGCTGATGTCCGCAGAAGTTTTTAACTTTGGTTGAAAGGACAAACTTTGAAAAATAATAGACCTTTGAGGATTTGAGCATATGGCAAACATTATGCAAAGTTCCTCTTAATTGTAAAACACAAATCTGAGGATGTTGGAAGACATGTGTGGTTCTCATCAGCTTTGTGGCATGTAGATGCTCCTTTTATTAATATTCCTAAGTCTGGAAGAATACTCATAAACACTGAGGTCCTGCTATGTGCCAATGTGTATCTGGGCCATTACTAAACAAAGATGTGAAGCAATGTTAATAATTGTTGGTAACTTTTTTTTCATTTCCAGGTTTCAGTTACTGCTGTTGATATGTTAAGAGTAAGAATAAGTTCAGATTCTCTTAAAGATAACAACACTAATATGTTAACAATTGTTGGACTTGTGGAGGTATTTTGAGAACCCTTATAAACATCTGAAGGAAAAATATTCTTTAATCATAGATGCAGACTCATGGAAAAAATATTGATTAATCATTTTATTTGATTTTGTAGAGTTGGAACAAACAGATTGGATTCTCAAAATCAGTCAGTTTCTTGGGGTCTGAAGCAACAACAGAACAGGGCTCTGAATTTTTGGCAGAAGCCCTTTTTTTTCTTCTTTTTCTCCTTTTTCTCCTTGATTTTAATGTTGTCAGACTTCTCTGAATTATTAGTAAAAGAGACAACTGGCTCAGACATGGATAGACATACAGAAGGGAGTTCCTCACTAGGAAGATCATCAGACGTTGCCAGACTTTCAGAAGCAGGCTCTTTAGTAGGAAGAACATCAGCCTTTGATGAACTTTCAATGAGAGGTTCTTTAGTAGGATGAACATCTGGAACATCTGACTTTGGCAGACTTCCACGAGCGGGTTCTCCAGTGGGAAGAATATCAGCCATTGTTGAACTTTCAAAAAGAGGTTCGGAAGTAGGAAGAACATCTGACTTCAGAACACTTTCCCAAGCAGGTTCTTGAGGTTCTTTAGGAGGAACAACATCTGGCTTCAGCAGATTTTTACAAGCAGGCTCTTTAGTCGGAAGAACATCAGCCTTTGTTGAACTTTCAAAAGGAGGTTCGGAAGTAAGAAGAACATCTGACTTTAGAACACGTTCAGGAGCAGGTTCGTGTGGTTCTTTAGTAGGAAGAACACCTGACTTCAGAACACTTTCACAAGCAGGTTTTTGTGGTTCTTTAGTAGGGAGAATATCTGACTTCAGAACACGTTCACGATCAGGTCCTTTTGGTTCTTTAGTAGGAACAACATCTGACTTCAGCAGATTTTCATGAGCAGGTTCTTTAGCTGGAAGAACATTGGCCTTTGTGGAACTTTCAAAAAGAGGTTCGGAAGTAGGAAGAACATCTGACTTCAGAACACGTTCACGATCAGGTCCTTTTGGTTCTTTAGTAGGAACAACATCTGACTTCAGCAGATTTTCATGAGCAGATTCTTTAGCTGGAAGAACATCAGCCTTTGTTGAACTTTTGGAAGGAGGTTCGTGAGTGGAAAAAATATCAGCAATTCGTGAACTTTCAACTGGAGGTTGGGAAGTGGGAAGAACATCTGACTTCAGCAGACCTTCAGGATGAGGTTCTTTAGTTGGAAGAACATCAGACACTACTGGACTTTCACAAGGGGGCTGGAAGATCTGGCATATGCTCGTCTTTGCTACATCAGAAATTGCCCTGAGTAGTCCTGGTGCAAAGTTTGCAATGTGGCTCAGCAGAATCTTTTCTGAATATTTCTCTCTGACTTCAGACAGGATACTTTGCACCATGTCATCTCTGATGGACCTTGAGAAGATGGCCTGGTTTTCCGTTGTTAGGAGAGATTTGGACACTCGATCCAAAGTGGCCTTTGTCACACTGGTGGAGAGGATGCTCAATTTTTGGGAGGACATGTTCAGTAGGGGGTAAGAAGGAAGCTTCCAGAAGCCATGCAGGACACGGGGAACCACCTCTATCACCACGTCTGTTGCAGTGAACAGTTTGGAGGTTTGTGCGTCCTGCTGCCTCTCTTTAAGGAGGTCAATGTACTTCCTGACATTGCTGAGGAGCTTAGGTGTTCTGCAGAATAAAGTTATAAGAATGATCTTTTACACCTATTTAAAAAAATAACAGAAATTTTGAAATACTGTAGCTGGACTGTTAATGATTTTATGTCAGAGGTGACTCACTGAAATTTAGGAGGTATGGCCTCTGGAAATTCCAGCAGCATCCGGGCTTGAAACTCGATGTCCCTCATTTTATTTATTGTGTTCACTGCCCACACCTGAAACAGAAAGCATGTTTACATTGCAGTTTTGTTGAGAGGTTATGTGATTGTAGTAAAAAAAAAAAAAAGATCTCCAAATGACTAAAACTCTTGTGAGTTTTCTAGTCTTACCAGTTTCAGAAGAGGTTTGGCTTCTGTTTCTTCCAAACCCTCCAATTCAAACTCCCAAAGTCTTCAAAAGAAAACAAAAGAGAGGTTTTCTCTCAGCATTTACACTTCAGCACAAACAGTTTCAGGTGTGAGGTGGATGGTCTGTAGGTGTCACAGTAACTCACTGCTCTCTGACTGTCTCTTTGCTCCTCTCCACCAAAAGATCTCCCATATCTTCTGCAGTGAGGCTTGATGGTATTTGGTTTTCCTTCTGAAGTCTGAGGAATTCCGTCATCATTGCAATCTAAAAATAAAAGGAGACATTTAATCAGCATCACTCCCAGGTCTTCAGAAATCACTTGACATTTTATCTCAGTTTTGGTTTGGATGGATCTGGGTCTTACCTGAGCCCTGTAACCTGGTAGATACCAGCAGATCTCCACAGCTGTGTTATATATGGGTGTGTTGAACAGCACCTGTCAAAGAAATAAGAAATTACTCATTGTAACTTAAATTGATTCTCAGTTTGTCAGCTTATTAAAACTACATCAAATTCTTCAAAAATGCAGTAAAAACAAAAAGTGTCACATACCCTGATGGGTTTGTAGATCCCTTTACTGGCTTCCATTAAAACGCTGCTGTTCTATCACAGTTGGGGAAGAGAAACTTTCCAAAACTCTTCAAAACTTGTGTAAGATCAAATGTAGATATGAAAATACTCCTGACTTGATGGTTTTTCTTGCACAGATGAGCTCTTTTTCAAGTCTGATGCAGATTTAAAAATACACAATTCTAAAACAGTCACCATGGAAACATTTGATCCCTGCTTTATGTCATTAAATTAAAAGAAAACACTCTATTTTACACTACATTACACTATATGTTGTTCATTATATAAGTAAATAAGGGTAGGCTACAGCCGTCCTTAGGTCACTCCTGTGAAAAGATGCATACAAACTGGTGAATCAGAAAAGAAAGAAAGCCAACCTGCAGCATTATGTCCTTTTATGTTATTTCAATTCACTTCAGTTTTATTGATACAGCACCAAATCACAACAACAGTCGGCTCAAGGTGCTTTACTTTGTAAGGTAGACTCTAAAATAATATACACAAGGAGAAAAACCCAACAATCATATGACCCCCTATGAGCAAGCACATTGGCGACAGTGGAAAAAAACTCCCTTTTAACAGGGAGGAAGCGCCGGCAGTAACAGGCTCAGTGAGGGGCGGCCATCTGCCAGGAGTGGTTGGGGTGAGAGAACGAAGATGGGACAAGAGGCATGCTGTGGAAGAGAGACAGAGATTAATAACAAGTGTGATTCAATGCAGAGAGGTCTATTAACACATAGTGAGGGAGAAAGGTGACTGAAGAAGAAATACTCAATGCATCATGGGAATCCCCAGCAGCCTACACCCATTGCAGCATAACTAAGGGAGGATTCAGGGTCACCTGGTCCAGCCCTAACTATATGCTTTAGCAAAAATTAAAGTTTGAACCCTTATCTTAAAAGTAGAGATAGTGTATGTAAATATCTGGTTTCAACTGTGAATATACTGCTGTGTGTTGAAGTTCCTCTTGTTTTGCATAGAAATATACTGAACAACATCCAAGGCATAATATATAAAATAACATCTACCAGAGTTTTTTCTTTGAAAGAAGCTCCTTATGTCCATTCTTGTATATCAGTGCATTACTGAAACCGATTTATTTAGCCGTGGAGGGAAACAACTGAAATATGAAATAAACACACATGTAAGCTAAGACTCTCTAAAGAAACAGCATTGTTGTTGTTCGGCTTTTCATTTCGCCATTTGTTGATTCACTCTAAGAAAGAGGAACGTAATATGGGCCAAGTGATCAGTTTGATATCAATCTTTTGTGATAAACCGTCGTATTTACATTATTTGTACAGTACCAATGATTTGCTTTGGTACCTCCAGTTCTCCTCTGTCTGCCTGGCTGCGCTTCTCCAACAGCGCACTCGCCGGTACCAGCTGCCCCGCCCCCTCGCTCAGTCGCTTAGTGCCTGAGCTCGGATCATACCAATATTAGGGGGGATTTACGCACAGTCGTAAATTCCCACAGTGTGCACTATGTGCTTCGAATATTGTGTGTAGTTTTTGTTTTATAAAGTTGTCAGCCAGGCATCTAACTATGAAAAAATTACACTCCAAAAGACCCCGGGCTTCTGACAAAACAACCCGGGCTTAAGCCCAGTAAGTCACCCCCCCGCTCCGCCACTGATCTACACACAGGGTAGACTCTTGATGGAGTGATGAAGATCGGATATCTGCAGACATACCTAGGGGGTCAGAGGTAGTGATGTGCGATACCACTGATTTTCTTTCCGATCCGATACCAAGTAATATTCAGGGTGGTATCGACGATACTGATCTGATACCAATACTTTGTACAAAAACTTATTTTATTTATTGTATCTCAAATTATAGCGTCATAATGATTACAGGACATCAGATTTCTTGTTCTTATCACTTAATAATGCAGAGTTCATCATATAGAAATAAAAAAACTGAAGTTGTGCGCTGTTTGAACACCTTGCCTGCCTGCAGCACTAAAGGACTCCGTGAGAGACGTCTGTCTCGCCCTAGCAGCGTCGTCCCTGTCCCTGTCCTCCTCTTCAGTTCGCCTCAACATACGCTCGTTATATTCTGTGATATGATTTACTCTGAGGTGTTTGCAAGGTTAGTGATGTTGCCACAACCATACATGCCAACCCTCCCGATTTTTCCGGGAGAATCCCAAATTCCAGTGCCCCTCCCGAAAATCTCCCGGAGCCACCATTCTCCCGAATTTCTCCCACCCAGACAACAAAATTGAAAAACCATATCGCAGAATTTATAGCGTGGCCCAGCCAATTCCAGTTTCCAACAATGGCGGCAGTTTTAATATTACTCATATTTCTCTTTCTGGGTCGCAAAAAACTTTTAGCATGTTTTCAGGTGAGAATGTAGCTGTGTAAACGTCAAATATCTGAGCCGACCGACACATCATTTTCAAACCCCCGCGGTCTTTCGCTACTCGGGTTAAACATCATATATAAGTCACCTTGATAACTTAAAAATGTTATTGTTTGGCTTTTTCAGTGTTTTATTTGTTCGTGAGTAAATCGGTTTGGCTGAGATTAAAGTTATTAGATTAGATTAAATTAAATTTTATTAATCCCTCGGGACGGTTCCTCCGGGGTTTTCACACAGCTGAATAAACGTCAAACAGAAAACTGATTAACTCATTCACTGCCAGCCATTTTCAAATCAGGTAACTCCCCACTGCCGGGGTTTTTGAGCATTTTTACTCATTTTTGAAGAGCCACAGAAAACTGTGTGTTATGATCGCTGAACGCTGAACCTACCAAAATGAAGAACAGACTCTCTTCTTTCATCCAAAAAAAAAAGCTTGTTTCTACCATTTTCCATTCTTTAGTAATCAGCTGTAGAAGAGAGGTGGGTTCCACCAAAAATGCCTGTTTTGACCAAAAAAAAGGGAGAAAACGAGCTTTTTGTCAAAAATACATTTCAAGCAGAAATGTATTTTTGACACTAATATTTCTTGCTTTGTGACACCTCTAACATATAAAATAGTTTTTCACTTCTATAAAACAGAAATAACACTGAGAAAGGTTATGTTTTATCAAAACAATTTATTTACAAATATATGAAAAAATAAAATTCACTGACAAGCTGCCCGAGGTTGTATTCTGGCCCCTCCCATTGAAAAACGTAATTGACGTCTATAGACGTCAATGGCAGTGAATGAGTTAAACAGAAGAGTTTCAGTCAGCGCCCGGTTATATTTTAGATAGCAAGGAGCAGACGGCAGTTTCACTCCACCGAGGGAGCTCGTGATGTACTACCCGGCTTTCTTTAGACCGCGAAGGCCGGTCCTCAGGTGGAAGCAGCCTCTGAATTTGGACACCCCCGCTGTTTCCGGCCAGCCAATAATAACGGTGACATTTAATGTATTTTACCCGATAAATAAACCCTGTAAAATGTATTTATCACCCCCCCCCCCCCCCCCCCCCCCCCAAACAGCCCTTTTGAATGTCTCCCTTATTCTGAAGTTTCAAGGTTGGCAAGTATGGCCACAACACCTCACTTTTTTGCCACATGTATTGCTGCACAGTAGTTCTTTGCATCCAGCGCTTCATAGACGTCTTTGAGAACTTTTATCGAAGCAGTTCCAGTACTGTGCAGTTTCCTAAAACCAGACTGGAAGGGAGATAAAATCCTATTTTCATCCAGATAACTTTGAAGTTGATTATTTACCAGCCTTTGAAGAACCTTAGATAAGACACAGAGTTTGGAAATTGGCCTGTAATTACTAACTGTTGAAGAATCACCAGCTTTCAGTGGGGGAGTACAGAGGCACACTTCCACATCTGTGGTAAAGCCTTCTGTTGTAGAGAAAGATTAAAAATATAAGACACTGGCTCAGCTATGATATTTGCAGCCAAGTGCAAGAAGGAAGGAGAACGATTGTGAGGACGAGTTTCTGGTGTTGGGGCTATTCAAAGCCTTACAAACCTCTTCTACTGTGACAGGTGTGAAGGAAAAGGTATCAGTAAGCAGGAACTACGAGCAGAGTTGTGTGCAAGAGGTTTACCATCAGATACTGTGCTGAACAAAGAGCAAGAAGCAACAAAGTGTTTGTTAAAGCAACATTTCAGTTTTGTCTGACACAGGAGTGGAGTCGATATTTAAGTGAGGAGGAAGCTCTGAGGAGTCACAGCTGGCAGAGACACTTTATAGTTTGCCAAAACCTCCTACGGTCGTTTGGACTGTCAGTCGTTAAAGTAAAAAATAGTTACATCTTGATGATGGAGGCAGTAATCCGATTACACAGCTAATGAAAACGTAGCCAATCAGCATCAGAGCCAGACTTCCTGCCCAGGCCTGGTTTCTCTCATGTAGGAGATCGGCCGGTACTGAACCAAACCAGGCCTGTCCCGACCTTTCACCCTGACCTGGCAAAAAGGGGCGTGTCTGTCCACAAAGTAGACACAACTCTCCTGTAAATGTTCCCAAACTGACATTGTCAGCCTGTTTAATACGACCCCAGTTCAAACTGATGCGGGCTCGGAGCGTGAGATTTTAGTGTTTCTCACAGCACCAACTATGCAGTGATCACTCAGGTCGTTGGCAAAAACTGCAGATGTGGAAAACTTACGCAGCATATTAGTTAAAAAAGGTCAATAAGAGCAGATTTATCTGGGTGTTTAGGATCAAGGCGTGTGAGGCTTTAAATAATTTGAGTCAGTTTTAAAAACAAGCAGCGTGCCTTAAAATCATCAGACACAGAAGAAAGCCAGTCCCAATGAAAATCATCCATCTGAAAGACGTCATTAAAATGCAGCTCAGATAAAAGTTGAACCAGAGACGGTGATGTGCTGGGGGAAGCAGGTGGAGGCTGATAGCAGCCAACAACAGTCTGATTTCCAAACAGATCAATAGTTAAGGCCAAGATTTCAAATGGCTGAGGTGCAGATGGAGAGAACAAGACTTGAGCAGCAAGACAGAGCTTCACATAAACTTCCAGACCTCCGCCTTTTCTGGGACAGTCTGAGAGCTAAATGTTAAATCCATCAGTTGCTACGTTTTTATCCAGTAAAGATTTGGAAAGTCTCAGAAACAACAATGATACCAGCACCGCTTGAACAGGCCCAGATTCCAATCATATCCATGTTAGGAAGCACACGACGTGATGCACGTGTAACCCAGACAGTTTTTAACATCTGCTGGTGTTTCACATTCAGCCAGAGGCCCAGGGTTAGGTTGGATACCAGACAATAATAAAAGCATCGTTATTAGACTC
This sequence comes from Rhamphochromis longiceps, assembly GCF_057381845.1. Taxonomy (NCBI): domain Eukaryota; kingdom Metazoa; phylum Chordata; class Actinopteri; order Cichliformes; family Cichlidae; genus Rhamphochromis; species Rhamphochromis longiceps. The sequence continues at coordinate 68,775,884 of NC_140559.1, read as the reverse complement.
TAGAGCTCGTTTATAGCTGACACCACATGTAGAGTTTAAGTTCACACAGAGACGATGACATTTTTCTAAAACCAGCAAACAATAAACAAGAAATGTAACAAGAGTTTCAGAAGAAGCTGTTTTACAGAGAAATGATTCCCTGAAGACAAAATTATTATTATCATCTTTATTTCTCCAGGTGAAAATTTAATTGAGATTAAAAATGTTGTTTTCAAGAGAGACCTGGCATCATGGCAGAAAGAGTCAGAAATACATCATAATTCAAACAAATACAAAATAGGAAAAACATCCTACATAAACTTCATAAAGTTTCATTAACAGACTTTGAACAATGTGGCTTTAATGTAGTGTTACATCCTGTTTGTTTGCTTCCATCTGTATACATGTCCAGATTCACTGTTATGTTTCTATTCTTACATTGCTGTGTGATCACTGTTCCCTCTGCTGACTGATGTGACCTTTTGTATCTCACACTGATACTTGTCATATTTGTATCTGCGCCTAAAAGATAAAAAGTTTTCCACGCTAAAACACAGCTCCACCTCCTGCAGTTCTCCCTCTGAACCACTAGATGTCTCTGTTATCTAAATGAAGACGTGCAGCACAGCAACCACAGCAGCGCTCAGATCACACGTGTCCTGTTATTATGTATAAAAGCATGAAACAGGTGAGACAGGTGGGATCAATATTAATGTTGTGGAAATATATGAAAAAGCAACAGAAGAGTGAAAACATTTCGTGTTTCTAGAAAGATCTTTCAGCTCACAGCTGCTCACAGACTGTATTTACAAGTGACAAACTGCAACTCTACAGTACATCTACAGTATATATCAAATATATTCTGCATTCAAATCTATTGAGTGATGTTTGAAAGTCTTTCCAGGTGAGTTTGATCCAGGAGGGTCTGAAGCCAGAGTCAGACAGAGACTGTGCAGAGACTGTAGAAGGACAGAGCAGCAGCAGAGCAGTCCAGATACACTGATGATCCTCTGTCAGATCCAGAGGGACACACAGGGATGATGCTGGACTCTACATTGTGTCTGACAGTGGAGCTGTTCTCAGAGCAGTTCACTCTGCAGCACTGACAGTCATCTGCACTTCTTCTCATTCCTCTGTCAGTCACTGCTGGATGAAGCTCTCCTCTCCACCTCCCAGTAACATGGCCCAGTCAGAGCGTCTCTACACACAAGCTGCTGCTGCTTCAACCTCTCTGGATCATCAGGACACAGCTCCTCCTCTCTCAGCACACACACCGTCCTGTTTACCATCATCAGCTCCACCTGCAGAGAGAAGAAGGAAGAGCAGAGGAGATAAACGAGTGTTTCCAGAGACTCTTCATCAGCTGTCAGTCAGTGATGCAGCACATCCAGTATAAAGAGCAGCAGGGACTTCAGTGCTGGGACTGTACTAGGACTCATTGTTGCTTCACTTTTTCTAATCTTTGGATTTTTATTGAAGTTGATGAAAATGTTTTTCCCTCCTAGTTTGAGTTTGGACTTTCATTCATTAGAAGAACCTTGGTGTGTCCACTCTGAGCTCTGTAGGAACCCCAACAACAAGCCCAACAATCCAGATGGACGGTTCCAGCTGTTAACTGGAGGAATTCCATCCAAACATCTGCTCTCACTAAATTCTTCCTCACCTACAGACTGTGTTCTTCACTGCTTTAAACTTGGAAACGAATGCAGTCATTGGTCTGCGTGCTGCTTTGTTCAGAGAGCTGATTGGCTGTTGACAGTGTTTGATCAGAGCGTGTCAGCCGTTACTATGGTGACCATAAAGGTCAGAAACAGGAAGTGTTTGTGTCCAATCCTGAAGCCTGTCACCGTTCTCCTCTCACAGCTTCACTGAGAAGCTGCAGCTTTACAGGAAACACTGGATCTTTGTTTCATACTGACTGTGTTTAGTACAATACTGCTGACAGCACCACCCACTCACTCCATCACTCTACTTACTCCAGAGTCTCCAGTCTGTAGTCTGGACTCTGCTGAAGATCAGACAGCTGCTTCACATCTGGATCCTTCAGTTTGTTCTCACTCAGGTTCAGCTCTCTCAGATGGGAGGGGTTGGACTTCAGTGCTGCTGCCAGATAATCACAGCTGATCTTTGACAAACCACAGTACCTCAATCTGTATAAAGAATGAAAGATGTAAGTTTATTAGACAAAGTGTGAGCTTGAAATCATTCAGTGTTTCATCATCTGTTCAGAGCTGAAGAAGGTTCAGAATGTAGAAGTTTAGAAAATGGAAACTCCAAACAGCTGAAGCCAACAGGAAGCAGCTTCAAACAGGAAACTGTGCAGAGTTTCAGACTATATGTCCTGATGCAGCCAGTTGGATTTTGGAGATTTGAATCTCTGTTCTGTGACTAAGTCCTTGAATCATTTCTTCCAGTTGGTCCAACAAGACAGACTAAGTGTTGGACATGTGTTGTGGCTCCATTAGGGGAGCTTCTAAATGTGATGTGATGGCCCCTCTGGGTCTGTCAGGTCACAGCACTGAAGAGAGCTCAAACTGGGCACACAGTTGTTCCAGTCTGGACCAAAGACTATATACTGGGACTGAGGGACTGCTTTGACTGCACCCACTGGGACTTTTTAAAGGCTCATGTTCTCACTTAGATCATCGATTTCTACTTACATTTCTTTCTGGGAAAAATGGGGATTACTTTGGAAACAGGAAGTATTTTCCCCAATAAGCAGCCCTGGATTAGTAAATCACTCCAACATGTTCTCAGGCAGAAGAAGCTGTCTTGTTATGAGGGAGAGAAGAAAAAGATTGAGGCACAGAAACTTGTTGAAAGAGAGATAAAGCAGCTAAAATCAGGTGTAAAAGTAAAGCAGAGGATGAGCTGAATAAAGGACACTCAAGGCTGGCTTGGAAAGGAATGAAGTCCATGGTGGGGATGCAGGACAAGGAGCAAAGATGAATGTGATGCTGAATCAGCAGAAGACTTGGACTCATTTGATTCCAGCTTTGATATCATTGATTTCAATGAAGAGCTTTGTGATTGTAGCAAAGGGCTGGTAGCTCTGAGAGTCCCACTGATGAGGTGTTTGTGTGGAAATCTCTTAGTGGGACCAAAGAGAGAAAAAGCCCTGGTCCTGATGCTGTGGGAGGGGAATGATTGAAGTGTGCTGTGAGGAACTGACTGGGAGATTTTCACACATTTTCCAGTCCTCCTTGGAACAACAGGAAGTTCCCAGCATATGGAAACAAAGGTTAAGTGTCCTATGGCACTCAGTGATGATGGTGCTGTGGCCCCACCACCTCCACCTCTTTGTAAAGGAACTAACTGTAATCTGAAGCTTCAAATGGGACTAAGACTTCCTCCACTAGGTGGCAGTGTCTGATGAGAAAGTGTTAGTGGAGCTGGCCTGGAGTCAGAAACAGGAAGATGCAGGATTTGGGCTGAAATGGGGAAAAGTGGTTCGCACTAGTGCCTTAAAGCAAGAAGGTTGTAGGTTGAAGCTTGTTGGCCTTTCTGTGGAGGTTGGATGTTCTCCCACAGTCCAATGAAATGCTGCTTAGGTTCATTGGTGCTTCTAAATTGGCTGTAGGTGTGGATGTGAGAGAGTGCTTCTCTGTCTCTCTCTGTTGGCCCTGTGATGGACTGCTCACCTGTGCAGGTGGACCACGCCTCTTGCCCTATGACAGCTAGGGCACAGGCTGCAGCCCTGTGAGCCTAAGCTGAATAAACAGTTAGCAAAAATGATCCATAGATGGCCTGAAATCCCCCAGTTAGCAGTTTGGTAGATAGCTATGACATGCTAATCCCATCCAGCAGCTGTATTCTACCTGTAAGCTGATCCCTGCTGAGCCAAAGCACTTTTTCATATACAAATTACAACCTTTAATAGAAACCTATTGGTCAGCATCTTATTAGCCTGCTGTTAGCTTCATTCCACATAAAACTGAGAGAAACTAACAAAGTTGATAAAGAATAAAGAGAAATGTGCTGATTTAAAGCCTTTGAAGTGCTTCAGATGATCTCTGTCCACTTCTGTCCACTCATTCATTCATGTAAGCTTTCTAATGCAGCTTTGATCTTCACAGTCTGCTTCATGAAACTCATTCTAACCCTGAATGTCAGAGTGTTCCTCCTTCTCTTTCCCATCATTCATGCTGGCAGTGGAGGAGATTTGGATGTTGGACTGTGTTTTGGATGATGTGTGTATATTTGTGTTGGACTGCTGTCTGTAAAGCAAACGCACATTTTGCTTTGGATTTCAGTGTCAGACAGACTTTAAGGTGGAATGAAGAGTTGGAGAGTTTCACAGTGAATTATCCAGTGGAGGATTTTTCTTCTTCTTTGAAGGTTTGAAATGTGAACATTGTTCTGCTGCAGTCAATGGACTAAACCAGAGAAGAAGAAAACAGACTTTACCATGAAGATCCTCAGTGTGGATCAGTATAATATCAGCCTGATGTCTGCAGTTTAGTGTCAGCACAACTTTCACATCATATTCATCTCAGCACAACTAAAACATGCTGACTGACCTCAGAGTTTCAAGTCCACATCCTGGACTCTCCAGGAAACCACACAGATGCTTCACTCCTGAATCCTGCAGCTTGTTGTTGGAGCTCAGCTCCAGCTGTCTCAGATGGGAGGGGTTGGACTTCAGTGCTGCTGCCAGATAATCACAGCTGATCTCTGACAAACCACAGCCCCACAATCTGTATAAAGAATGAAAGATGTAAGTCTATTAGACAAAGTGTGAGCTTGAAATCATTCAGTGTTTCATCATCTGTTCAGAGCTGAAGAAGGTTCAGAATGTAGAAGTTTAGAAAATGGAAACTCCAAACAGCTGAAGCCAACAGGAAGCAGCTTCAAACAAACACAACAAGAGAAAAAACTCTGAATGTTTCACATTAAAGTCGTACATTTATCATAAAAACAGGACAAAGACTTGAAAAAGTCGTGTTTTTCCTTCCAGGAACCACAAGGCTTCACTTTTAAAGGTGAAGTGTGAAAGAAATGGACATATTTGAAGTCCAACACCTTTTTCCAGTCACATTATTAAAGCAGACAAACTACAAGCTCATTTTCATTCCAACAAGTCATCTTCTGACCTGGACTAACAACACTGGTCTCTATGTGCAGCTGGCTGTGAGACCAGTGCTCAGGGAGCGTCTACAAAGTGCAACACTGAAAGAACATCGCACACTAGCTGTGTCCCAAAACGTCGGCTGCATCCTTCGGAGGACCCGGTATTCGCGGTCTACGTGGGCCGGGTCCTTCAAAGACCGAAAAGGCTGGAAGTGCGAGGCTGTGAAATGGGACGGTCTAGCCTTCAGATTTGCGTCACCGCTGTCTTTGTGGAGTTTAATAAACTCGGCCGTCTGCTCCTTGCTATCTAAAATATAACAGGACACTGGCGTAAATTCTCGACCGTCTCACACTTCTGTTTAATCAGTTTCCTGTTTAACGTTTATTCAGCTGTGTGAAAATCCCGGAGGAACTTTGATCTCAGCCAAACCGATTTACTCCGGAACAAATAAAACACAGAAAAAAGGCAAACAATTACATTTTTAAGTTATCCGGGTGACTTATATATCATGTTTAACCTGAGTAGCGAAAGAGCAGGGTCTGAAAACGATGAAGCCGGGCGTCCGCTGCTCTCGCCGGCTGGAGTGACCATTGAACCCCCCGGCTTGCTAGCGAGCGGGTGGGTAACAGACGTCTCCGAAAACGTCGGCACACTTTTGCAAATATGCGATGTCTTGATAAACCGAGCAGATATTTGAAGTTTACACAGCTACTTTCTCGCCTGAAAATATGTTAAAAGTTTATTTTGTGACCCAGAAAGATTAATAAGAGTAATTTGAAAACTTAGTAGCTGCCGCCATTGTTGGCAGCTGAAATTTGGCTGGGCCGCACTATGAATTCTGGGATATGGTGGGCCACGAAGGACACACCCGACGAATCCTTCAAATTCGGGGAAATGAAGGACGCATTTGTGCATTTGCATGCGCAAAAGAAGACTTCACACACAACGCGCTCTGTTTAGACCCAGAGCAAAGAATATTGTTTGACAGATGGCCCTTAATATAAAGACTTCGGACTTTACGTTTCCCAATTTTTGCTTTAAGTTATTTTGTTATTTACATAATAATGTAGATAACCTAATAATGATCCTTATTGCTGTTTTAGAGGAGCGGTGCTTCAAAGGATAGCTGCAGATTTCTCTCAGAATCTGCAGATTATACAGTACAAATAAAATGTTCACGTTTCTCCAACGTTGTCTTCCCAACAGTTTCACTGACATCTACACGGGATGGCCAGGAAGCGTTCGCGATGTCTTATCGGGCGCTGATAATTGGCGTCTGTCTTGTGTTGGTGACGTAAAAGACGGATTTAATGCGACATGACCGTTCAAACAGCAGTCGCTTTCTAAAACATCGGATATGTATCGGATTCAGTACCACATACGAAAGTGACCCAGATCGGATTTGAAAATATCGGATTCGCGACGTTCACACTGTCATAGCATGATCGGATATGGGTCGCATAGGGTCAAAAAAGTCAGATTTATAAAGGTCAGAAAAATTGGATTTGATGCGCTTTCGCCTGCAGTGTGAACGTAGCCTTACTCTCAAATCCTCCCTAATAACAATAACATAATTACACTTTAGCCACAAGAGGGCAGCAGCATTAATACAAGTCACATGTATATAAAGGTACAGTGATTATATTACAGTGATTTTGACAAAAACAAAACAGAGGTTCATGGCAGTGTGTTTTCCATAACATACCAACCAAATTAAATAATAAAAACTTTATAACTTACAGAGCTTTTTTAGAGGCTTTGACCACTGGCAGCAGCCTCAGAAGAGCCTCCTCTGAAGCAGAGTATTTATTCAGGTCAAACACATCCAGATCTTTTTCTGATGACAGTAAGATGAAGACCAGAGCTGACCACTGAGCAGGAGACAGTTTATCTGTGGAGAGACGTCCTGATCTCAGGGACTGTTGGATCTCCTCCACTAGAGAACGATCATTCAGTTCATTCAGACAGTGAAACAGATTGATGCTTTTCTCTGCAGACAGATTCTCACTGAGCTTCTTCTTGATGTACTGAACTGCTTCTTGATTGCTCTTTGAGCTACTTCCTGTTTGTGTCATCAGGCCTTGCAAACGAGTTTGATTAGTCTTCAGACCCAAGAGAAAACGAAGGAACAAGTCCAGGTGTCCATTGGGGCTCTGTAAGGCCTTGTCCACAGCACACTGGTAGAAGTATTTCTTTGAAGATTTTCTTGTTTGAAACACCTTCCAAGTTGTTTCTTGCTCTTCCAGCAGATTGAGTCCAGAGTTGATGAAGGTCAGGTGGACATGAAGAGCAGCCAGAAACTCCTGAACACTGAGATGAACAAAGCAGAACACCTTGTTCTGGTACAGTTGTTTCTCCTCTTTAAAGATCTGTGTGAACACTCCTGAGTACACTGAGGCTGCTCTGATATCGATGCCACACTCTGTCAGGTCTGGTTCATAGAAGATCAGGTTTCCTTTCTGCAGCTGATCAAAAGCCAGTTTTCCCAGTGACTCAATCATCTTCCTGCTCTCTGGACTCCAGTGTGGATCTGTCTCAGCTCCTCCATCATATTTGATCCTCTTCACTTTGGCCTGAACCACCAGGAAGTGGATGTACATCTCAGTCAGGGTGTTGGGCAGCTCTCCTCCCTCTCTGGTTTCCAGCACATCCTCCAGAACTGTAGCAGTGATCCAGCAGAAGACTGGGATGTGACACATGATGTGGAGGCTTCGAGCTTTCTTGATGTGGGAGATGATCCTGCTGGCCTGCTCCTCATCTCTGAATCTCTTCCTGAAGTACTCCTCCTTCTGTGGGTCAGTGAACCCTCTGACCTCTGTCACCATGTCGACACACTGAGGAGGGATCTGATTGGCTGCTGCAGGTCGTGTTGTTATCCAAAGGCGAGCAGAAGGGAGCAGGTTCCCTCTGATGAGGTTTGTCAGCAGCTCATCCAATGAGGTGGACTTTCTTGTTTCTGTCAGGATTTTAGTTTTGTTGAAGTCCAAATTAAGTCGACACTCATCCAGACCATCAAGTATGAACACAACCTGGAAGTCTTCAAGCCTGCAGATTCCTGATTCGTTAGTTTGATTAAAGAAGTGATGAACAAGTTCCACCAAGCTGAACTTTTCCTCTTTCAGCACATTCAGCTCTCTGAAAGTGAATGGAAATATGAACTGGATGTCCTGGTTGGCTTTGTCTTCAGCCCAGTCCAGGCTGTATTTCTGTGTTAAGACTGTTTTCCCAATGCCAGCCACTCCCTTTGTCAGCACTGTTCTGATTGGTTCGTCTCTTCCTGGTGAGGCTTTAAAGATGTTTTCTTGTCTGATTGTTGTTTCTGGTCTGTCTGGTTTCCTGGATGCTGTTTCAATCTGTCTGACCTCATGTTCATCATTGACCTCTGCAGTCCCTCCCTCTGTGATGTAGAGCTCTGTGTAGATCTGATTCAGGAGGGTTGGGCTTCCTGCTTTAGCGATGCCCTCAAACACACACTGGAACTTCTTCTTCAGTTGGGCTTTAAGTTCTCGTTTACGGAGTGGAGCAAATATTTCTGAAGGTAAGAAATTCAGAAACAAATATTATATAATAAATATCATAGCCTTTCAGTACCCTGAAAGGATGATTGTCTATTGGTCCATTTCTTGAGCTATTAGGAAAGATCAATATTCAGTCTTTAGAGAAATTCTCTTACTGCTCTGCAGATGGTCAGCCATCTCATGCTGCTTAAGTCTCCTCAAGAAGTGGAGTGTGATCTTCAGAAATGCTTCTCTGCAGCTCTTTCTTTCATTTTCATCCTCTCCTTCAAACATCTCCTCATCCTCCATCTGGCTCTTTAAAGTTTCTGGGTGATCTGGACTCAGAAGCTTCTGGATCTTCTTCAGCTCGTTCTTCACAAACATGGTGATGTTGTCCTCCAGCCGCTGGAAAAGAAGACTATATGAATTACCCAGTGGTAAATGGACTGGTTCATATATAGCTCTCTTTGATACTCTGTGCACACAAAGCATTTATACAACATGCCTCATTCAACCAAGCACATTGTTCTATGCTTAAATACTTTCTTTCACACTCTGATGGATGCATCAGAGGGCAGCTTGGGTTTAGTACGTTACCCAGTACATTTGCCAGCCAGGGTTTGATTCACAAACCTAACTAGTAGCTGACCTGCTCCCCTCCTGAGCTACAGTCACCCCAATCTGACTGAAATCATGGAGCCCAAACTCTGATTTATGTTGGACACACTGACAATCCTCTGGTCCACAAAGTGCAGCATAGAGGTGACTGAAAAGAACAAATGTAGACGTAGTACTACAAACCATAACCACAGAGTCCAGGTGTGTTTGATGCTGCTGTGCAGACTGACCAGTGGAAACCTCTGCTCTCTGCTGGTCCACTCTGTGGAGGAGTAATGTATAATTAGCTCATGTTATGTCTGTCCACACACAGACACAAGCTAAAGGTCCATGAAGTGATGTTTGGATGGGTTCAGTCAATCAGATGACTGTCATGGTGAAGCTTTGCTAGTCCTGCTGATCCCACTGAGAATTAACAACTCAGTTTCCAGATGTCTGTAGTTTTCTGCTCAGTTTCTTTAGTCCCAACAGCTCTTACCATCTCCTGCATAAAGCTTTCCCTCCATGCTCAGATGCCCTGGAACAAGGTGCTCTCTTTATATCAGTGACTGGTTTAAAGATGAAGACTTTATTAAATATTTTAAAAAAGAGTGGACTTCATATTTGAACTATAATGACACTCCCGAAACATCAGCTTCTGTTCTATGGGAAGCAGGGAAAGCTGTGATGAGAGGTAAAATAATTTCTTTCTCATCACATAAAAAGAAAAAAGAAAACAAAAATATTCAGGAATTAGAAAAAAACATCAAATCACTAGAAGAAGCCTACGCGTCCCACCAAGATCAGGAAACATTGAACAAAATACGCAAAACAAAACTAGAATTAAATGAGATAATTGATAAAAAAACAAAATTCTTAGTACAAAGACTACGCCTACAAAATTATGAACATGGTAATAAATCCGGTCAATTTCTAGCAAACCAGCTAAAAATAAATAAAGAAAAAACAACTATATGTGCTGTTCAAGATTCATCTGGGAACACATTATATGAACCGATACAAATAAACAACATTTTCAGGGATTTCTATAAAACGTTGTGTTCACCACAAATAAACCCATCTAAAAAAGAAATTGATCAGTTTTTGGACAACATAACTCTTCCAAAATTATTGGACACTCAAGCAATGGCACTGGATTCACCACTGACACCAGGTGAACTCCAGGAAGCCCTGATAAGTATGCACAATAATAAGGCTCCAGGTCCAGATGGCTTTCCTGCAGAATTCTACAAAGAATTCTGGTCGATTCTAGCACCAGTTTTCTACAGAACGTTGTTGGAAATTAAAGAAAAGGGCAGACTTCCATCAAATATGAATTCTGCAAACATTAATCTCCTGCTAAAACCAGGCAAAGACCCTGTATATCCCTCAAGCTATCGTCCAATATCCCTTATAAATGTAGACCTTAAAATAATCTGCAAAGCTCTCTCAAAGAGACTGGAGAAAATAACCCCCCTCTTAATTCATCCTGACCAAACTGGTTTCATAAAAGGTAGGCACTCATCAACAAATACACGTAGATTACTTAATTTGATAGACTACTCATACAGTAAAAACCTAGAAACTACAATATTCTCTTTAGACGCAGAAAAAGCATTTGACAGAGTTAACTGGAAATTTTTATTTGCAACTTTACACAAATTTGGTTTTGGATCCTCTTTCATAAACTGGTTAAAAATATTATATAATTCCCCAACAGCTTGTGTTAGAACAAATGACCAGACATCCTCCAGCTTCTGTCTCTTGCGGGGCACCAGGCAGGGATGCCCACTCTCCCCTTCACTATTTGCAATTTTTATTGAACCACTAGCAGCAGCAATTAGACAGAATTCAGTAATTAAGGGCATAAAATGCAAGAACGTGGAACATAAAATCAGCCTTTATGCGGATGATGTGTTACTCTTTCTCCAAAATTCACAAACCAATATCTCTGGGGTGATTGAATTGATAAACTCTTTTGCGAGAATATCAGATTACTCAATTAACTGGTCAAAATCTACAGTCCTACCGATTAATTGCTCCTTCCATAATTCCTCTTCTACACCACTGCAATCGGGAAATATAAAATATTTAGGTATTAATGTTTCTCCCAAGCTTGCAGATCTAACTAAATTAAACCATATCCCACTTTTAAAGAAGGTAGAAGATGATCTGGCTAGATGGAAATGTCTACCCATATCACTCATGGGAAGGGTTGCCGCTATAAAAATGATGGTCTTACCAAAAATAAATTATTTATTCTCAATGATCCCAACTAAACCGCCACAAGATTGGTTCAGATCTCTAGATTCATGTATGTCCAAATTCCTTTGGAAAAATAAACCCCCACGTATAAGCTTAAAAACACTACAAAAGACCAAGGATAAAGGAGGACTAGAACTGCCTAACTTTCAGCACTACTTCTTAGCCAACAGGCTTCAGTTTATCTCAGGATGGCTAAAACACACCCTCTTAGATGAACCTTGGCTAGATGTAGAACAAGCACTCTGCAATAATCTAGAGATCTCAGACCTACCATTTATCAGCTCAAACATCCAACGACATGAATGCTTTAAAAGCATCAACATCAGCTCTTCTCTGACAGCATGGTGGGAGTTTCTAAAATTGACGGCGTCTTCATTAATCCCATGCAAACGTACACCTATCTGGAACAACCCTGACATATTACAAAACAATAATATGATAAACTTTTCAGATTGGAGTGATAAAGGAATCAAATATTTAGAACATATACTAGAAGGAACAGAATTTATTTCATTTGACGGACTAGTTACACAATATGGGATCAACAAGAAAAGATTTTTAGAATATCAACAAATTAAATCCATAGTAAAAAAGAAATTTAAACCGGGTCAAGTTGAACTACAAACACCACCAAGTGTGGTTCAATTTCTTACTCTTAAACCCCCCAAATTACTATCCAAAATATACAGAATGCTTTCTAAAACAGATGAATCAATATCACTTCCTATTGCAAAATGGGAAGCGGATTTATCAGTTAACTTAGACCTAAACTTCTGGTCTCAGATTTGCTTAAAAACCTTTCATCTAATTAGAAATCCCAGTCTTCAATTAATTCAATACAAAATATTACATAGAGTGCACTATACAGGTCATCGGATGTTCAAGATGGGCTTTACGTCTACCAACAACTGCTCACACTGCCAAACCAATTCACCGGACAATTACATCCACGCTCTTTGGTTCTGTCCACCAGTTCAGAAGTTTTGGCGCGAGATATGTGAAGACTTATCGAAGTGTCTGAAATGTAACATTCCAACTTCCCCCTTAGTGTGTTTGTTGGGCAGCTTAGATAATGTCACTTCAGAAAAGAATATCGCCCATATGGTTTTCACTGCCCTATGCATAGCCAAGAAAACAGTCCTCATGAACTGGAAAAATAAAAATAATCTTAATTCTAACCAATATAGAAATTATCTATTAGATTACATTAGTCTTGACACAGCCTCTGCCACCACATCAGATCAATTGCTCTGGGCTCCTTTGATCAGCTCCATCACCTAGTGGGGGTGGGGGGTCATAGTTTGGTCCCGCCTTCACTGTTGTGATTGGTGTGGGGGTAGGGACAGGCTTAGGGCGTCGGGGGGTTCCCCGGAGGCATCTTCCTTGGGGGCTCAACCCGGGGTAGCGGTCATGTCCGGTTAGGGGCTCTGTTGGCTCTCCGGTGACTGTTTCCTCGCGGCTGCGTGCAGCGGGGCTAGGGGAGGGTCTGTGCTGACGGACGTGGGTTACTGACCTGGTAGCCTGGCTGCCCCTGGGTGGGTCCGGGATGGGCGTGAGGTTCTGGGGGCGCTCCGTCTCTGGGCTGGGACCCGGACCGGGCCTCGGGGGCTTGGGTCCTGGTTGGTGTGTTGCCGGGGTTGTGGGCGGGTGGGTGCATGGGGGCCCAGCCCTGGAGCAGGGTGCCGCCGGTGCGTCGAGCCACCTGGGGGGCTCTTCAACTGGTGGGGGAGATTGTCACATCTTGCAGGAGCTTTCCTCTCCTCAGGAGCTGCCTCTGCAGGAGGGGGAGATACAGGAGAGGTGGAGGAAGATCTCAGCCTGGGTGTTTATTGTCTTATGTAGTCTGGAAGATGAGTGGATGGTGGGGTGGGTGTAGTTTTCTCTGTGGTGGGGTTGGGTGGACTGTCCCGGGCTCTGTGGGGCCGGGCGGCGCTGCTGCACTGGGCCCGGTCTGGATGGGCCTGGGCCCCCTTTCCCTGGCGGGTCGCGGAGTATGGGGGTGCCTACTGGGGTCAGCGGGGGAGCTGGCCCCAGGGAGGGGTCACTTGCCCCTCCCTTCCTTCCCTCCCCATCTCCAGCTGCCTCCCTCTTCCCGCTCCACCACAACCACCCACACATGCAGGGCCTTGGAGTAGGGGTATGTCACCAGGGTGCAGAGGAGGCTACCCCCCCCCCCCCCCCCCCCTGTCCCCTTCTGGCTGCCTCTGCCTCAATTTTATCCCACAACTTAGACATTCACATTACTCACACTCTCATTACACATACATATAGGATCTTGGGGGTGGGCACGATACACGGAGTCCAAAGTACCATCAGGGTGTACACTCCACCCCTGGCATCGTTGCCCACCTCTCAATTTTAAATACACGTAGACATTGAGGGCTAGCAGGAGGGACCATGCGCTTACCTGCTGCTCTCTGGCAGGTAGCTCCAAGCCCTCCTGGGTTTTAAATGCACCTTAGAACACACATGCATCAACATTACAATGAACGGGTGGAGGGAGGTTCGGAGTCTTCTCTCACCCCCGTTCTCTGCGACCTGCTGGAGCAGGGGGGCTAGGACTAGGAGGAGGAGTTGGCCGTCCGACTGCGGTCTGGAGTGTGGAGCCTTCCTGCTGCTGCGGAGTCGGGGCGGTCTGCCTCCCCCCACCGCAGGGAAAAGGGAAACACTACCTGGGTCTGGGTGCAGTTCCCCCCTCCAGGGGCGGGGGCACCTAGACCCGGTTTGTAGAGTACGCTTGGGGAGTGTGATCGTGTGTACAACGTCTCTTTATGTCTGTCTCCACGTTGGTTGAGTGTGGAGTAAGTGCATATGAGAGCATGAGGGTGGGAATGGATGTTTGTGTCTGTGTGTGCCTGTATGTCTGTGTCTATATGTCAGGTTGGGTGTCAGGCGCCACCTCTCTGGGGACATCTCAGGCCCTCCAAGGTTTGGAGGCCTATCTCCCCCTACCACCACTTCCCCTGCCAGTGGCGGACCCCCTCAGACATCGGTGCGTTGGTGGTTCTTTGTGTCCGGGGATGGGCGTCCAGGTACACACCGGCTCACTCCTTGGCGGCCGCTTATCGGGGCCTGGAGCCTGGGGCTCGCTCGGGCCACTTCGGAGGTGGGGTGCCCCCGGCCTCTCGGCCTGGGGCTCGGTCACTCAGGCGCAGCTGGCTGCCGGCGGAGCTCACGGGCGCGTCACTGCAACTCCCCCTGGCTTCTGCTCTGCGGCTGCTGAGTGAGCCCTCATCTGGGACTCCTCAGCTCTTTCCGGGACAGTGGCGCAGCTGCCCCTCTGTTGGTCTTCCTTGGTCTCTTGCGTTCTGGGGGCCTCTGGATGTCTGGAGTTTTGATCTCCTCCACACCTGCTTCACGCCCTGGAGGACGGGGCTGTGGCCCCCCCACACCCTCTAGCAGATTATTACATGAAGGAACCTTTTAAAAAAACAAAAAACAAGCACGTCCATGCTCACAGGTGTACACACGGGTGATCACACCCACAAACTACACCCTTTTTGGCTCCTACCTCAAAGCACACTGTGTTCTGTTGATCTTATGTGCTGCACAATAATGTTTAAAATTTAGTATTTACTGTCATATTCCCATATATCATTGTGATGTTGTTTATTCTATTACTCTTGTTCTCTTCTGCTTGCTTTCTTTTTTCTTTCTCAGCAGGTGATCCAGGTGATTGATATATGCATTTTTTTTCTCTGCCCGTTCTGTTGGTTTTTGTTTTTTGCCCTTCTCCCCCGTCCCTCTTCTCAGCTGTTTCTCTTTCCCTCTTTCTTTCTCCCCTTCTTTCCCCCAGTCAAGTCTGTCCCGTATTCAGTAAGTGAAAATAAAATAAACAATAAAAGGTGAATCAAATGGACCATTACGGCAAGGCTGGGATGGTCAGTTTGGTAAAGTAAATCCGTTGGGCATCTTTCTTTGCCTTTAGACAACAATTCTGATGGCAAAAGAGCCAAACGGGACAGGCCAAAAAAAAAAAAAAAAAAAAGTAGTTCTAATGTTTCTTACATTTATTACATTTTTTTACATTTTTACACACACAAATCAATGAACGCAAAAACATGAACTTTCCAGATATTTTGTTTCACAATGTTACAAAACTCAGTTCAAAACTACACAGTCTGATTTACAAGTACAAAATATTTATGACCACAGTTTGAGCCGATGTATGTCCCGAGTCTGTGGACTCAGTAGTTTTGTTTTGATTGTTATTGTCTTTTGTTACAATTTCATTCTGATTAAGATTTTCTAGTTCTGAGGTTTTGGTTTCTGTGTTCCCTCTGTACTGTGTTAGTATTGTGTCTCTGTGTTCACTTCCTGTTTTATTTTGACAGTGCCATGTCCTACGTTAGTGTGTCTACTTTTGCTTCCCCTTGTCTGGTTATGTCCAATGAATCCTGCTGTGTCTCCCTTTTCTCATTCCCTGATGGCTCTTTTGTGTATATGAGCCCTTTGTTTTCTCCTGCTTGTTGCTGGTTCGTCTGTGTTGTCTCCCCGTGTCTCCGTTTAAGGTTTCAGGTTAGTTTTGTAGTTTTTTCAGTAGAGGTTATCTTAGCTTCTGCACAGGCCATCTCCACTGCACTTCACCGTTTCAATAACGCTCACTCACTTCACAGCAGTGTCTGCATCTTGGGTCCTTTATTAAATTCAACATGGCTCGCCCCGCTAGCCGTGACATAAGATGTGAAAACAATATCCAAAAAACACGAGAGACAAACAGGAAATAGTTTTAAGGTGCAGGGCCAACAAACTGAGTCTAGCCATGAACTCAGAGTTGATTGAATTAGCATTTTGAATTGGCTGATCTGAGCAATCAAGTCTATGTTCACTTTGAGTTAAGATTATACGTGATTAATGTAAAAGAAAAAAGCCGTCATCAGCAACTGATTCTGATTTAGCAGGTTTTCAAATCTAAACGGTACCCATCCCTAGCTGGCTGTAGTTAAACCTTTACTTAAAAAGCATCCCTAGACCCAGCTGTCTTAGCTAATTATAGGCCAATCTCCAACCTGACAATCCTTGAAAGAGTAGTTGGGGGGAGACAATCAGAGGGGCAGTGTGATGATCTTAGGTTACGAACTACCGCAGTCAAGTCATTAAGGGAGACGGGATCAAACTGCTCTAAGACAGCTGAGCACACAGGAGAAAGACTCGGATCTGAGGCAGCAGTCGGCGAGACAAGAGCCCTAATAGATAGAAGCTTGTTGTTAAAAAATGCTAAAAAGAGTGACGCTGAAAAACTAGTTCATGCATTTATTACTTCCAGGCTGGACGACTGTAATTCATTATTATCAGGAAGTCCTAAAAACTCCCTGAAAAGCCTTCAGTTAGTCCAAAATGCTGCAGCAAGAGTCCTGACAGGGACTAGAAAGAGAGCAGATTTCTCCTGTTTTGGCTTCCCTTCATTGGCTGCTCCTCACATACAAGGTCTTAAATAATCAGGCCCCATCTTATCTTAATGCTGCACCACAACACCTGATCTCTGGTTTCCTCACCTCTTCAATCCCACTTTAATACTTGACTAAACTCATTTTCCTGTTTAGGTGTTGAGGCAAAGCCGTCCATCTACAATGCAGGCAACAGCAAACGGAGCTATTTTTGATTCCCTTTGGGTTTTTTCTACTTTTGTGCTACAAAATGTTCAAGCTGATTAAATTCATTAGAATAAAAGTTCAGATAATTTTCTCATATTAATGTTGGAGGTAGAAATTCAGGGAACTTTGCACAAAAACTGGCAGAAATTTCCTTCAAAGATGGCGTTTTTACTTTAATACTGTGAGTACATTTCAGAGCCTGGACTCTTTTACCTTTACTTGAGTAAAGAAGTTGAATCAGTATTTCAGCTTTAAGAGGGTATTTTAACACAAACATCAGTCCTTCTACTTAAGTATGTTTGACACTTTGTTTAATCATCATTTTTAATGATCAAATATAATTATGTTTGTTATTTGTGGATTTTAAATGTCCTTGACAGAGACAGATGATGATCATTATCCTGCACTGTGGTCTCAGGTTTGGTCGAGCTAGCACAAAGAATGGCTATGTTGAACTTCCTCCTGGGATCTACACTAAGAAGTGAGTCCAACATTAGCAGGGTCTCTTTCCTTTATCTGGATTCACTTTAGCATTCACAGTCACGTGAAGCTTGTTATTAACTCGATAAGTCAACCCAGGGTTTCAGCTGAGCGCTCACATGAAACACATGGTGTTGGCAGCATCTGATCAATCATATTCATGGAGACGTGTATCAGCAACAGAGCAGCTGAGTTTGCAGAAGGACGTCAAACTAAACCACAGGAACAATATGAGGAGATTACACACATAATAAAATACTAGCAGTAACACAGCTGCTGCAGACAAATCAGTCGTGTGATCGTGTGTGAGAGGAGAAGGACTGTAAAGGAGTTTGGTGTTAAAAGCTCTGTATGAATGTGGGAGACTTTGAAGGGCTTTAAAAAGGCCAATATAAAATAAAAGGCAGCAAAATTGCTGAGTGTGAAAGTCACCAGACTTATCAGAGCTCTGTGATTAAGACCTGTAAGAACACCTGTTTGTACTTGTTGGCATTATATCAAACACACACGTATATTAAGCCTTTGTTTGAACTCTGGTTGAATTTGTTACTTTCAGACTGTGAAACATCACAGAGGCTGCAGCTGCAGATCTTTTATTCACCTGGAAATTTACTTTAAATGTTAGATGGAAAATGTGTTGCTCAGTTTAACCAAAGTAAGAACAAGAATCCATAAACCTTCATAAAGACAAACATCTCCCAGAACATTGAGCTGCTGAAGTGTCACTGAAGGGAAAAACTATTTGTCCTCCTCCATCCAGCAACACCTGAAAGACCTGAGTGGAAGCTCCTCCCTACACTGTGTTTGAAGCAAAGCACAAAGGAGACACCTGCTGGAGCAGCTGGAGTCCTACAGACACTCAGCCTCCTACAGACACTCAGCCTCTTCACTACACAAACACCTCCTATAACATCCACTCTTTCCACTCTGACTGCTGTGTTTGTGGAAACACTCCAACACACACCGCTTCACATACCAACATAGAAATGTGTGAAAAAGAGCTGAGCTGATATTAAACATGAGGATTTATTCAAAAATACAGAGTCAGGAACAACATCTAGACACACATTACCTCTCAGCAGCAGAAGAACAGCCTTTAAAGTAAACACCAACATCCTTCGACTCGTTGCTCTTTAAGGAAACACAGCTGGGTTCAGGTCCAGGAGATTCTGGCCTCTTATTGATCCTAAGAGAAAAACAATAAATGTAACAGCTTCATGAGACAGGAAGGAAAAACTGGAAATATTAAATTAAAGACATGATGAACAATCTCATAAAAATAATGTACTTACTCTTTGTCACATAACAGTCTTTTGTTAAAGTTTACAATAACACCCTTGCTTAGTCTTTGCTCTGTACTGCAGGGCCCTGTTTCAGGAAGCCGGTTTAGTGGAAAAACTGAGTAAGTATACCCTGAGTTAACGAAAACTCTGGGTTTTCGGTTTCACAAAGCGAGTTCAGCTGCAGCCTGAGTGAGTCACTATGACGACACACTCCGTGAAGCTAACCTGCCCCCTAGCAGGTTTACTACAACTAACCCTGACTGTCTCCGCCCCTTTGTCGGAAACCTGACAGTAGGAAGTGTCGGACATGGCGTGCCACTTCCTTGAAGAGCCAGTAGATCGTGAAGCCCAAATTCTCCGCAGAGCTCTCCGCCGGGAGAGAGTGATCAGAGCGCGTTTGGACATTTTATCATTTCCTGATGATTTTCTGTGTGAACGTCACCGTTTCTCAGCACAATCTATAATTCATTTGAATAACATCCTCAGGCCATATATTACGCATGTGACATCGTGGACATCCTCTCAGTTCTGTACATATTATTTGTATTGCACTTCGTTTTTTTGCAAACGGGAGCTTTCTGTATAATATTGGTGACGCTGAGCACGTTTCCAAGGCTACCGTCTGTCGGGCAGTCAGGAATGTTACAGTTGCACTGAAACGTCTCCTGTACTCGTTTGTGGTGTTCCCCGGTCATAGACCCACAAGATTCATCAAAGAGGGATGCCACAAAATTGCAGGTATCAGGATGAACAAAATTTAATTCATGATGTGGTGATACTTGAACTACTACTTAAATTGTACATTTATTTTCAGGGTTCCCAGGCGTGATTGGCTGTACAGATGGCACTCACATTCCAATCATTGCTCCTTCAGTAAATGAAGGAGACTATGTGAACAGGAAGTCTTTCCACAGCATTAATGTACAGGTACATAGTTCCCTGTAGCATTTCAAACTAACAAATTATTTCATTATAGTAATGGATGCTAATTTGTGTTCTCTGCACTGTGAAGATCATATGTGATGCTGCCAACATTATCACAAATGTGGAAGCCAAGTGGCCAGGCTCTGTCCATGACTCACAAATATTCCGTGAATGTACACTGAGCACAAAATGTGGACATGGTGAGTTGAGAATACTTTAAAATATATAAAGACCAATTGCTTCAGGGACATTTGAACTGAAGTGTACCCTTCTGTCTTAGGAGAGTTCACTGGCTACTTGCTTGGTGATAGGGGGTATCCATGTTTACCCTATTTGCTTACCCCTTACCCTGACCCTGAACCGGGCCCACAGCAGCGATATAATCTGGCTAATTGCAGGACAAGAGCCAGAATTGAAATGACTATCGGAATGCTTAAGGCCCGGTTCCAGTGCCTGCAAAGACTCAGGGTCACCCCAGAAAGGGCATGTGACATTATTGTGGCATGTGTGATTCTTCACAACATTGCCACAATTAGAGGAGAACACTGTCCTTTTGAACCAAACATCAGCAGTGATCCAAACCATGAACATCCTGACCCTCCCACGGACATACAAGATGGAAGCGCAGTCAGAGACACCATATGTCACAATCATTTCTTTTGACCCATCACCTCAACATGTTGAAAGAAGAATAAACAGATTTTTTGTTCAACTGGCTTTATTGGTCGCCTGTATTTCCTGTACACAAAGTATTAAAAGATGTAAACCTCATAAAGTGTCTCTGTTGCTTCCTCCTCTGTAACAGCTGTCAATGTTTCTTCATTATTTTCCTGTAGTAAAGAAATAGACAACATTGCTGTTCTACTGTAAACTCATATAATCTGTGGAGTATTACTCACAACTGCATGTTGGTCTGGCTCAACAGGAGGCTGCACCAGATGCAGTACACCATCACCATCAACTGATAGAATATGAGGTTTATACAGGTCACTTATAACTTACAAGGGACCAAATGGCAATTAACAAACATACCAAGCACCTTACACTTCATTGTCATTATGCTCTCAAAGACAACCAAGGCTGAGGGTAGGCAAAATCAGTCGGAAAATAACTTCACTACAAAATAATTCATTATGGTAGAGAGTTTATCAAATGAATGTGTCGCACTGCAAAGGTGACTGTGAAGAAAGGATGTATGCACATCATGTATTATTTTGAATTTACCCCTTATGTAGGCACTTGTGTCTTGCGGGGTTATTGACTCAGAGGATGTCCCCGCAGAGATGCCTTCGGCCACAGGGCGCCCACTGTTTTGGCTGAGGGCCAACTGCTCAGCCTCTGTGAGTGGTGGTGGTGGAGGACCCCCACCTGTTTTTCGGGCCTCCGCTTTTTTTCTGTTGGCTATAACGGGCCACATTTGAGCATACAGAGTAAGCAAATATGTACTTGTAATGTGCTCAGATAATTTCAATAAGTGCTTACAGAAAGAAAATTAATGTAGCCTCTAACTGCAATTGATTTACATGGGACAAACAGACCAAGCACTGTGGCTCATAATACAATTACACCTTACCTGTTTGGACTATATTTTTATATTTCATTTTTACTTGCTGCCAGGAACGTTTGGGGCCTGTTGGGTTGCACCTGCGCTCACATCACATCACAAAATAAAATGTATAAAATAACAAATAAAATAACATATGATAAAATAACGTGTTAAATGGGTGGAAATCCCTCGATCAATGTTTATATTAACACTCACGCATTGACTCTGTCGGCTATGTTTTGCCATGCATGCTTTTGCAGCTGTGGCTGTGTTACTTTTTTCCGCGGAATTTGCATGTTATCGGCATATGCTGCCATCAGAATTTCGGCCTCAAGCGCTGTGAAATACATTGACCGCGCCTTCTTTCCCTCCGTCTCCATGGTGACTCGCTTAATCTGTGCTCCGCTTATCAGGGCTTTATGTATCCTCGTCCGCGCGCTTCACTTGGGGTTAAAGCAACTCCGCGTTGACTGAACTAATTGTTATCAGCCTTTCTGAAACCGAATATTCCGAGTTGGACAGTTCGGGGTTACTCAACCGTGAGTGTCGTTTTTCACTCTGAGTTTTCCAAACCGGCTTCCTGAAACAGGGCCCAGTACTTGCACTGGTTTCACTGGACAAGTCTGCATGTGAATCTACAACTGATCTGACATTGTGGCACAAACACAGTAAACAAACACTACGAGCACCTTGTTTCATGTGCAGTGGCTTTCTTCTCATTCTGTTACTGAACACTGTATGAAAAGCCTCTCACTGCCAGCATCCTTCCAGCCCCACGACAACAAGACCAACTCACATCTTCACAACACCAAGAATTTTTCCCCTTTTCTTTGGAGAAACTGAGAAGCCAATAGGATTGTAGCTCAGACTTGCCCACAGTCCTGCTTCATCACTGCTCACTCCTACCTGTGTTGGTGCTGAGTGGACAGTCATAGCCTGCTGCTAGCATGAATGCTAAACGTACTGCTGTGGATGATCAGCAGAAAAACATGTGGTCAGTTTGACTGTTTGCTGTATTTAAAGTGTTTTTCTCAGTTCGTCTGTATTCAAAGTGCATTCGGGGCTTTAGCTGACAGCTCTTTGTGCTAACAAACTAAACTCTCTTAGTTTAAGCCAACAGACCAAACACAAAGCCTGCTGCTGCCTCCATGGGTTAGCTTGTGTGACTGGTGTTTGCACCAATGAAATCTAAATCACACTACAGGGAGTGCAGAATTATTAGGCAAATGAGTATTTTGTCCACATCATCCTCTTCATGCATGTTGTCTTACTCCAAGCTGTATAGGCTCGAAAGCCTACTACCAATTAAGCATATTAGGCGATGTGCATCTCTGTAATGAGAAGGGGTGTGGTCTAATGACATCAACACCCTATATCAGGTGTGCATAATTATTAGGCAACGTCCTTTCCTTTGGCAAAATGGGTCAAAAGAAGGACTTGACAGGCTCAGAAAAGTCAAAAATAGTGAGATATCTTGCAGAGGGATGCAGCAGTCTCAAAATTGCAAAGCTTCTGAAGCGTGATCATCGAACAATCAAGCGTTTCATTCAAAATAGTCAACAGGGTCGCAAGAAGCGTGTGGAAAAACCAAGGTGCAAAATAACTGCCCATGAACAGAGAAAAGTCAAGCGTGCAGCTGCCAAGATGCCACTTGCCACCAGTTTGGCCATATTTCAGAGCTGCAACATCACTGGAGTGCCCAAAAGCACAAGGTGTGCAATACTCAGAGACATGGCCAAGGTAAGAAAGGCTGAAAGACGACCACCACTGAACAAGACACACAAGCTGAAACGTCAAGACTGGGCCAAGAAATATCTCAAGACTGGTTTTTCTAAGGTTTTATGGACTGATGAAATGAGAGTGAGTCTTGATGGGCCAGATGGATGGGCCCGTGGCTGGATTGGTAAAGGGCAGAGAGCTCCAGTCCGACTCAGACGCCAGCAAGGTGGAGGTGGAGTACTGGTTTGGGCTGGTATCATCAAAGATGAGCTTGTGGGGCCTTTTCGGGTTGAGGATGGAGTCAAGCTCAACTCCCAGTCCTACTGCCAGTTTCTGGAAGACACCTTCTTCAAGCAGTGGTACAGGAAGAAGTCTGCATCCTTCAAGAAAAACATGATTTTCATGCAGGACAATGCTCCATCACACGCGTCCAAGTACTCCACAGCGTGGCTGGCAAGAAAGGGTATAAAAGAAGAAAAACTAATGACATGGCCTCCTTGTTCACCTGATCTGAACCCCATTGAGAACCTGTGGTCCATCATCAAATGTGAGATTTACAAGGAGGGAAAACAGTACACCTCTCTGAACAGTGTCTGGGAGGCTGTGGTTGCTGCTGCACGCAATGTTGATGGTGAACAGATCAAAACACTGACAGAATCCATGGATGGCAGGCTTTTGAGTGTCCTTGCAAAGAAAGGTGGCTATATTGGTCGCTGATTTGTTTTTGTTTTGTTTTTGAATGTCAGAAATGTATATTTGTGAATGTGGAGATGTTATATTGGTTTCACTGGTAAAAATAAATAATTGAAATGGGTATATATTTGTTTTTTGTTAAGTTGCCTAATAATTATGCACAGTAATAGTCACCTGCACACACAGATATCCCCCTAAAATAGCTCAAACTAAAAACAAACTAAAAACTACTTCCAAAAACATTCAGCTTTGATATTAATGAGTTTTTTGGGTTCATTGAGAACATGGTTGTTGTTCAATAATAACATTATTCCTCAAAAATACAACTTGCCTAATAATTCTGCACTCCCTGTAATGTGTCCTCCAAGGTGTTTGGTGGGAGCACTGAGTGAAACATAAGAGCTCTGGTAAAATTACAAACAGGGCTGTGAGAGCAACTGAAGTGATAAAAATACTGTTTAAAGATAAAAAACACTTTGATGTTCTCTCGTCACCTAACAAAGTCCAAACCCTGTGAACTATTTTAGCTTTAATAACTGTGGATTCAGGTATCCTGAACCCATCTTTGGACATTTGTAATTAAATATTTTAAAACTCCATCAGAGACTCCTGATGTGGCTGTTTGGAAAAGGAAAAGAGGGACAAAGTGCAGCGTCGAGCTGAGGCTTCATTCACTGCAAACCTACAGTTATGTTTTCTTATTTCTGCTGTTTGCATGTTCACAGCTGAAATAAAGCTGCCTCTTTGACTTCATCCTGTTGTGTTTGGGGCCAATCCTGCCTGCCACACAGCGCTACAGGACAAAGTCTAATATTTTTATCTTTTTAATGAATCTTCGGTCATATTTATCCAGGAAAACACAAACATGTAAAGGAGTCATCACAGTTCTCTGACCTCGTTGGTCCAGGTTCAGCACTGAAGTTTGGAGGGTTTCTTTGTTTGGACCAGTCACTCCTCACAGACGGACAGCTGGATCCTGCAGACTGTGACCTCTGACCTCTGCAGACACAAACATGTTTTATTCAATGATCAATTCTCTGATGAAGTGATTGAAGCAGCTGTGATCACACAGACTGCAGATAATGCAGCTGTTTCCTGTCAGTAACAGTCCTCTTAGATTAGAGTTCAGCTTTCTACAGGAAAACAAATGTCCCTGAATGCAACAGTGAGACACAGTCTGCCTGTGTGGCTGTGATAGCTGCCGTTAGGAGCGCTCATGTGTTTGCAGTTAGACGAGGAGATGTTACCATCATGGACACGTTAACAAATCCTGCAGCATCACGTGGCACAAACACTTTGTGTTCCTGTCATCTGCAAGCAACAGGAAGTTCATTAATAAAGGCGGGATGGAGACGCGACTGTGATGGTTCTCCTTCATCCAGCTGTTACACACATCTGGGCTCACACGACGAGCCTTTGTCTAATACAGCAGCTGCTCTCTGAACACTTTTCTGAAGAGGAGCTGCACAAACCTTTGTTTGCTTTCTAGAGCAGCGTATCAAAGTCAAACTACCCACTGCTAGCAGCTGTTTCTATCATAGTTTAGGATCCAGATGTGTGAGGTCTAGATTTACACCTCTGATTAAAATACATAGTTAAAAACAGCCAATTGAGTCCAAATGTGTCTTAAACCAGATAAACTGACAGTTACAGCTGAGCCTGTGTGTCCTTGGAGACACTGCTTTGCTACAGAGATGCATTTTAGAAACCAGGAAACATCAAAATCATTTAAATCAGAGAGTTCTTGTTACTAACAGCTCACCTCGCTGCAGCAGAGACAGGCTGGGATTTAAAATCAATGCCTCGATGATTGGACCGGTCACTCTTTAAGGACACAGAGCTGGATGGTTTCTGATTGACGCTAAAAGTAAGTGAACATGAAACATGTGTCACATCCAATGTGTCCAATACATTACATAAAAAGTATAAACAAACTATGTAAATAGTTTATTATTTAAATCGTTAAATAGTAAAAAGCTGATTAAAATTTCAAACATTTTAACACTGACATGAACTTACTTTTTGTCAGATGACTTTTTTTGCCCTAAATTATGAAAGAAATGCTTCACCCGTTTGCTCTTAGAGGACACAGAGCTGGGTGGAGGTCCAGGCTGTTTCCTGTGAATAATGATGGAGCAGTGATGTGAGTGCTGAGCTGTGACATGGAGAAGAGTCATGGACAGTTAGAGATGGTCATCTCACCTCTGAGCTTTGGTCTGGCTCTCATGTTCCCCACACAGAGTGCTTTTAGAGGGAGGGACTCCCTCCTCTCTGTCCTCACACTGATCCATGCTGCTCAATTCACATCAGCTCACACACACTTTCTACCTTCACCTGCAGAGGAAACACAAATCATTCATGTGCACATCAACTGAGAGCTGCAGAGGTCGTGTCTGATGTGTTGGACTAACATCCATCTGAGACGCAGCTTTCATCAGTTCACTACAAAAAGTGTCACAGAGCCCATTTCAGCCTCCAAATCCTCCATTGCTGTAGTCCTACAAAGCAGCCGGTCAAACATGGCTGCAGAGAGCAGCTTTATGTCAGTAACCATGTCCAGGACCGAGCTGACTGCTTACAGAGTTCATACTCTAACTGCTAGCTGCTCTGCTAGCTAAGCTAACTCAGTAACAGTGACTCTGACAGCAGTTACTGTGGAACAGCGGCCGAGCTCAGGACATATTCAGTGTGTTTAGTCTGAGTCCTGGACTCTGATTCAATGGATTCAATCCAGCTCAGAGTTTCATGTGTTCATCAGAATAAAATACATGTACTAATATAACAGAAGTAATGCTCTGAATGCAGGACTGTAATGGAGGATAAACAAGGTTTTTACAGCCTGAAAGAAACATTCAGTTCATATATTTGTAGACAGTGAAGCAGTTTTTAATACTGCAGCTGTTTCCTTCACCTGTGTGTGTGTGAGCCACACCTTCATGTGCTGCTTTAGAAATATGTGGTCTGACTGCTCAGACTGAGTCTAGGAGGAAAGTTCACACGCTGGAGAAAGTTTTGTTCCTAACTTTGTCAGAGTTCGGCTCCAAAGACAAAGAAGACGGAGCTCACAGTCTGTAGATGGTCCTCAGTGTGTGTGTGAAGCCAAGAAAGCACACAGGAGTGTGTTTATGTCAGCAAATCAGTGTGTGTGAAGAGTCTGAGGGAGTGTGTGAATGAGACTAAACACTGAAACCAACAGTCCAAGAAAAGCGTCTGGACTTCTTTAAGTTTAACTTAAAGAAGTCCAGACGCTTTTCTTTTTGTCTCCATAATGTCTCCATAATGCTGCAATGTTATCTGCCCCAGAAACACTGTGCAGAAGCTCTGATGGTGACACAGAAAAGTCACAGTGGAGATACTTCTGTCCACCTTTGATTAGACTCATTATAAAAAGGAAACAAAGTTTGAACACAGTCATGTTTCCAGTTCACTGACTTACATTTATTCCATGGACACTCACTCTAACCTGAAGCACAGCTACAACCCAACATTGTTGAGGCCTCATCTCCTCCTTTCCTGACTGTAGAGGTTAAATATGCAACAACCAACAAATAAAAGAATTTGGTTCATTTCAAAGAAATTCACACGGCGACCAAGTAAAGTAACCGTAGTAAAGGAGACAACATCCCGTTGATGGTGGGATTATTTGAAAGATTTGCTTTAGTCACGTCACCAAATGCAGTTGAACCACCCGTGGATCCATGTTTGACCATTCTACCACTCTGAGCTCTGCTTTTGAATCATTTTATTATTATCATCATTCATTTATTCATTCTTTGGAGGGGGGCTATTTCCTAATGCCGCCCTAATAAGCTGATGTTCAAGGGGAAATATAACAGAAACTCTTTCAGTGTTATTCATTAATAAATTAACAGATAAACTGTGAAGAAGAAAAAACTGAGATTTAAAGGAGAGAGTGAGAAACTTGATCATCCATCCTCATAATACATGTTCATCAGTATCTGCTGTGACCATACTGCAGTAATAACTACAAGTCTACATTTCTGTGACTGTTGATCAATCACAGCAGGAATCTGAGCTCATCTCTGCACACAGAGCAGCTTCAGCTCTGGGATAAACTGCTCGCTTCACGTCCTTCTCAGCTCACAGACACTCATCCTGATATTTTCCTTTAACATTTGATGGTATAATTCATCTGAGTTTACACTTTATCTGCATAAATACAGAAAAACAGACCCAAACACCAGAAACCATCAGTTTCACGTTCAACGGGAAGTGGCTCAAACGTCACAGTTTCATAACGTCACCCTGAACTCCACTCACGGAGTTTCTGTCGCCATTGTAGTTTTTAAAGTCCCGTGATAAAGGCGGGTCTTTCTGTGAATCCGCACGCTCATTGGCTAATAGCTCGAGATTGACACATCGTTATCCAATGAGCGTGCGGGAACTTCCGACATAAAGTTGTTTCCTTTGAAAAACCAAAGTCTGATTATTTTTGCCTCCACTGACGGAGCCTGTTGTTCCCGCCACAGAGACACAGTAATGTCAGAGCAGTGTTAACACTCACCCTGCCTCAGCACAGCTCTCACTCTCCTCCTGCTCTCTCACACTAAACGGAGGCTCAGCTAAACTCACTTCCTCTCTACTTACAGGAAACCAGGGCCCTGTTTCAGGAAGCCGGTTTAGTGGAAAAACTGAGTAAGTATACCCTGAGTTAACGAAAACTCTGGGTTTTCGGTTTCACAAAGCGAGTTCAGCTGAAGCCTGAGTGAGTCACTATGACGACACACGCCGTGAAGCTAACCTGCCCCCTAGCAGGTTTACTACAACTAACCCTGACTGTCTCCGCCCCTTTGTCGGAAACCTGACAGTAGGAAGTGTCGGACATGGCGTGTCCCTTCCTTGAAGAGCCAGTAGATCGTGAAGCCCAAATTATCCGCAGAGCTCTCTGCCGGGAGAGAGTGATCAGAGCGCGTTTGGACATTTTATCATTTCCTGATGATTTTCTGTGCGAACGTTACCGTTTCTCAGCACAATCTATAATTTATTTGGATAACATCCTCAGGCCATATATTACGCATGTGACACATCGCGGACATCCTCTCAGTTCATTGCATATTATTTGTATTGCACTTCGGTTTCTTGCAAACGGGAGCTTTCTGTATAATATTGGTGACGCTGAGCACGTTTCCAAGGCTACCGTCTGTCGGGCAGTCAGGAATGTTACAGTTGCACTGAAACGTCTCCTGTACTCGTCTGTGGTGTTCCCCGGTCATAGACCCACAAGATTTATCAAAGAGGGATGCCACAAAATTGCAGGTATCAGGATGAACAAAACTTAATTCATGATGTGGTGATACTTGGACTACTACTTAAATTTTACATTTATTCTCACGGTTCCCAGGCGTGATTGGCTGTATAGATGGCACTCACATTCCAATCATTGCTCCTTCAGTAAATGAAGGAGACTATGTGAACAGGAAGTCTTTCCACAGCATTAATGTACAGGTACATAGTTCCCTGTAGCATTTCAAACTAACAAATTATTTCATCATAGTAATGGATGCTAATTTGTGTTCTCTGCACTGTGAAGATCATATGTGATGCTGCCAACATTATCACAAATGTGGAAGCCAAGTGGCCAGGCTCTGTCCATGACTCACAAATATTCCGTGAATGTACACTGAGCACAAAATTTGGACATGGTGAGTTGAGAATACTTTAAAATATATAAAGACCAATTGCTTCAGGGACATTTGAACTGGAGTGTATCCTTCTGTCTTAGGAGAGTTCACTGGCTACTTGCTTGGTGATAGGGGGTATCCATGTTTACCCTATTTGCTTACCCCTTACCCTGACCCTGAACCGGGCCCACAGCAGCGATATAATCTGGCTAATTGCAGGACAAGAGCCAGAATTGAAATGACTATCGGAATGCTTAAGGCCCGGTTCCAGTGCCTGCAAAGACTCAGGGTCACCCCAGAAAGGGCATGTGACATTATTGTGGCATGTGTGATTCTTCACAACATTGCCACAATTAGAGGAGAACACTGTCCTTCTGAACCAAACATCAGCAGTGATCCAAACCATGAACATCCTGACCCTCCCACGGACATACAAGATGGAAGAGCAGTCAGAGACACCATATGTCACAATCATTTCTTTTGACCCATCACCTCAACATGTTGAAAGAAGAATAAACAGATTTTTTGTTCAACTGGCTTTATTGGTCACCTGTGTTTCCTGTACACAAAGTATTAAAAGATGTAAACCTCATAAAGTGTCTCTGTTGCTTCCTCCTCTGTAACAGCTGTCAATGTTTCTTCATTATTTTCCTGTAGTAAAGAAATAAACAACATTGCTGTTCTACTGTAAACTCATATAATCTGTGGAGTATTACTCACAACTGCATGTTGGTCTGGCTCAACAGGAGGCTGCACCAGATGCAGTACACCACCACCATCAACTGATAGAATATGAGGTTTATACAGGTCACTTATAACTTACAAGGGACCAAATGGCAATTAACAAACATACCAAGCACCTTACACTTCATTGTCATTATGCTCTCAAAGACAACCAAGACTGAGGGAAGGCAAAATCAGTAGGAAAATAACTTCACTACAAAATAATCCATTATGGTAAAGACTTTATCAAATGAATGAGTAGCACTGCAAAGGTGACTGTGAAGAAAGGATGTATGCACATCATGTATTATTTTGGATTTACCCCCTATGTAGGCACTTGTGTCTTGCGGGGTTATTGACTCAGAGGATGTCCCCGCAGAGATGCCTTCGGCCACAGGGCGCCCACCGTTTTGGCTGAGGGCCAACTGCTCAGCCTCTGTGAGTGGTGGTGGTGGAGGACCCCCACCTGTTTTTCGGGCCTCCGCTTTTTTTCTGTTGGCTATAACGGGCCACATTTGAGCATACAGAGTAAGCAAATATGTACTTGTAATGTGCTCAGATAATTTCAATAAGTGCTTACAGAAAGGAAATTAATGTAGCCTCTAACTGCAATTGATTTACATCGGACAAACAGACCAAGCACTATGGCTCATAATACAATTACACCTCACCTGTTTGGACTATATTTTTATATTTCATTTTTACTTGCTGCCAGGAACGTTTGGGGCCTGTTGGGTTGCACCTGCGCTCACATCACATCACAAAATAAAATGTATAAAATAACAAATAAAATAACATATGATAAAATAACGTGTTAAATGGGTGGAAATCCCTGGATCAATGTTTATATTAACACTCACGCATTGACTCTGTCGGCTATGTTTTGCCATGCATGCTCCCTGTCTTTCGCAGCTGTGGCTGTGTTACTTTTTTCCGCGGAATTTGCGTGTTATCGGCATATGCTGCCATCAGAATTTCGGCCTCAAGCGCTGTAAAATACATTGACCACGCCTTCTTTCCCTCCGTCTCCATGGTGACTCGCTTAATCTGTGCTCCGTTTATCAGGGCTTTATGTATCCTCGTGCGCGCGCTTCACTTGGGGTTGAAGCAACTCCGCGTTGACTGAACTAATTGTTATCAGCCTTTCTGAAACCGAATATTCCGAGTTGGACAGTTCGGGGTTACTCAACCGTGAGTGTCGTTTTTCACTCTGAGTTTTCCAAACCGGCTTCCTGAAACAGGGCCCAGCGCTCAGAGGAGCCGACCGGCCTCACATTTCACCCACAGACACGAACAGCGTGGAATTATTTTATGTCATAAGAAGAAACATATTCATGTTAACACTCACCTGCCTCACCTCCACCTTCCTCCTCCTGCTTTCACTTTCACTGCTGCTCCCTAAACACAGAGGATGCTGGGACTTGTAGTTGTTTCCTTCCGGTGCGGTCTTCCTCTTTGTTTGTTTGTGTTTGTGTTCAAGTTATTTCGATCATGTAAACATCAACAGAACACGTGAAGCCACACAGAGTTTGTATGTCGAGGTGGGTAGGAGGGTTTGAGGGTTTGGGGAGGGGTCAGAGGGAAGAGGTCTCTCAGTCTTGACAATCCACATTGATGGCATTGCATCTTTCAGCGTGTTTGTGGGTCGATTTGGATGCTCCAGGTGTGAGAGCAGCCACTCAGCCTCTGCTGCAGATGTGTGTCACAAGTTCATCTAGTAGTGAGACGGTGGCGCAAGATGGCGAGTTGAGCAGTCGCACGAATTAGGAGCTCGTTGAACTTGTCCCAGAATTTACTTTGTGTTCGTTATTGTTTCCACTCGAAAGTAGTAAAATGACTGCCCCAAGTATAGTTAAACCTGCTAAATTCAAACTCGACCTCAAAAAACAAGAAACAACATCGCCATGTGATGGAAAGGAAGACAGCAGAGAAGGAACGGATCATGACTACGTAGAAAAAACCTTGAAAAAAGAGTGGACGAGCAGCTAGCTGACCTGAGTGTGCAATGCAAGCAAGCTAGTACGATGCTAGCCAGCCTAGCCAAAGCGGTTCAGTTCAACTCGGAGGTGAAAGAATGTAAACAAAAGGTTAAAGAGTTGGAGAGACGAAACGAGCAGTTGACCAAAGATAACTACGATCTCAAGGAGAGAGTGTGACAGCAAGAAAGGTACAAAATGAGGTGGTGCCTCCGGATTAAAGGATTAGAAGAGAAAAGAGATGAAGGTGTCAGATCGCTGGTTATTGTAATTCTTGGCAAGATCGCACCTGATATGATATCAAAGCTTGAAGAATCTGTGGATGTGGTGCATAGAGTTGGGAAGAAGATTGAGAACAAGGTCCGACATATCATCATTCTGTTTGCTCTGAGACACGTGAAAGAGGAGATTTGGCGTCGCACCAAAGATTCGGCTGTCTGTAAGAACGGGGGTTTCCACTTCGCTGAGGTACTGCCGCGGGAGGACTGGGAAGAGAGGAGGCGGCTGTGGCCGCAAATTGAACAAGCCAGACGGGCTGGGAAACGGGCCTTTTTCCGGGGTCCTCATGGATACATCGAAGGACGGAGGATCATCGACGTTGAATGAAAGACTTGATGTAAGACTGTATACAGTGGAATATTATTAATGGGACAAAAGAGTTCTACTTAAAGTTAAAGGTTATTAGTCACTGAGTTGGTGACAAGTGTTACAATTTAAACTCATGTTTATATATTTTTCTTTTCTTTTTTAAAAAAAAAGTTATTTTCTTAGCATACTCTTATTATGGTTCACTCAAAAATTTCTTTTGGTTCATTAAACGTTCGGGGTTTGAAGGAAATTGTTAAGAGAAAGGCACTTTTTTTATTTTGCAAGGGGCAAAAATGTCACTGTCTGTTTTTACAAGAGACTCACTCTGTGGATGCCGATGTTACCTTTTGGGCTAATCAGTGGGGAGACAAGATTCTTTTCAGTCGTGGATCTAACAGATCTGGAGGTGTGGCGATTTGTTTTAATAAGTTCCCAGGGGAGATTATAACATATAAAGCTGATAGTGAGGGTCATTGGTCAACTGCAGCTTGAAGAGCGAAGGTATATTTCTAATTGTTACAAATCTTTATGGACATAATAACGAAGGTCAAAATAAACGTCTATTGGAAAATCTAACAAATGTTATTTCAGAGTTTAAAGTTATGTACCCCACAGATTACATCCTAGTAGGAGGAGACTGGAACATGACCTCAGATGAATGGATGGACAGATGGCCTCCTCGCTTAGGAAGGAGGCAACAGAATAACATTATTGAGAACTTTTCTAGTGATAATAATTTTACAGACATTTGGAGAAGTTTGAATCCTGGAGTTAAGAATTATTCATGGTTTAAACCTAATGGAGAAAGCAGGTCAAGAATTGATTATTGGTTAGTGAGCGATGACATTTTGAGGTGTACTTCACCATCTAAAATCTCCAAAGCACCCCTATCTGATCACTGTTTCATTGATCTTGTCTTAGAACCAACAAGGATGAAACGTAGTAGCAGGGGATATTGGAAATTTAATGCCAGCCTTTTAAATAAGGACAAGTATTGTGATAAAATTAGACATAAAATTACAGATATAAAAAATGATGACTCAGTAGTGGGTAATATACAGAAATGGGAACTTATTAAATTCAAAATCAGAGAATTCACTATAAAATTCTGCAAAGAACTGAACAGGGAAAAACGGGAATATGAAAGTAATTTACTTCGTGAAATAACTCAGTGCTGTAGTAAAGAAAAACTAAACGTGCAAGAAAAGAATAAATTGATGGAGTTACAAACTAAATTAGACGATCTTTACCTAGAGAAAGCCCAGGGTGCCTTTATAAGATCGAGAGCCAAGTGGATTGAGGCAGGTGAAAAGAACTCATCATATTTTAGTAAGCTGGAAAAGTGCAGACAGCAGAGAAATCTAATCTCAAGCTTGTTGATAAATGGGACTGAATGTAAAGATTTCAGAAAGATTGGAAAAGAAGTCTTCACTTTTTATTCCAAATTGTACTCCTCAGAATATTCAGCAGCTGATTCTGATAGTTTCTTTGATAAGATTCATAATCTCATCCCATGTATTGACAAGCCGTTCAAAGATCTGTGTGATTCAGAGCTTAAAATTGAGGAACTGGATTTGGTGGTCATGAAAATGGCATTAAACAAGTCCCCAGGGACAGATGGACTCACTACTAATTTTTATCAATTCTTCTGGAAGGACCTAAGAACTTTATTGTTTGATGCATTAAAGGAATCGATAGAGAAAAAAGAAGTGATGCCGAGCACGAAACAAGGGCTGATAACCCTGATCCCTAAATCGGGTAAGGATAAAAGAATTTTAGACAATTTAAGACCCATCACCTTACTAAACACTGACTATAAGATCCTGTCTGGAGCTGTAGCTGAGAGGCTAAAGAAAGGCATCTCAAACATTATCAGTGAAACACAATCAGGTTTTTTGAAAGGAAGACTAATTCATAACAATATTAGGCTGGTTTTGGATCTCCTTGAATACAGTGAATTAATCCAAGAGAGAGGGTACATCCTGTTCTTGGATTTTTACAAAGCATTTGACTCAGTTGAACATACGTTCATATTAAAAACTCTGCAGTCTTTTGGTTTTGGAGAGGAATTTATCAATGTTATAGAGATGCTATATAATGACATTAACAGCTCTGTTTTGCTAGAACATGGTACATGTTCAAGGTTTGAGGTTAATAGAGGGATAAGGCAGGGATGTAGCAGCTCACCACTTCTGTTCATCATGGTTGCTGAGCTGTTGTCTATTTTCATCATCATCATCATCAACTTTATTTATAAAGCACTTTAAAACAACCACAGCTGACACAAAGTGCTGTACATTGGAACTGTAAAATAAAATTACATGAGATATAAATAAAAAACAAATAAAAGAAGAGTGAAATCATTAATTAAATAACTACTGCATTAAAAAAGAAACTAAGTCTCACTGAGGTTAAAAGCCAAGGAATAAAAGTGGGTTTTAAGACGTGATTTAAAAGTGGACAGTGAAGGGGCCTCTCTAACATGCATGGGCAAATTATTCCATAATTTTGGAGCCACAATAGAGAAGGCCCTGTCCCCTCTGAGCTTCCTCCTGGATCTCGGTACCTCCAGGAGCAGCTGGTCAGCTGACCCGAGAGACCGACAGGGTATGTGGGGATGAAGAAGCTCAGAGAGGTAAGGCGGGGCAAGACTGTGTAGACATTTAAAAACAAACATAAGAATTTTAAAATTAACTCTAAAAGACACAGGCAGCCAGTGCAGAGAGGCCAGCACGGGGGTTATATGCTCTCTTTTTCGAGTTCCTGTTAGGAGTCGTGCAGCCGCATTTTGAACCAGCTGCAGACGTGAGAGCAATGACTGACTGACCCCCACATAAAGTGAGTTACAGTAGTCCAGGCGGGAAGAAATAAAAGCATGGATCACTGTTTCAAGGTGCTGCCTCGAAAGAAAAGATTTTAGTCTTGCCAGTCGCCTTAAATGATAAAAACTGGACTTCACCACTGCTCTGATTTGGTTGTCCAATTTAAAATCACTGTCCAACTTAAAACCAAGGTCAGTAACAACAGATTTAAAATAGACTTCCAGGGATCCTAAAACAACAGAGGAGGACTCACAGGGACCACTGGGTCCAAACACCAACACTTCTGTTTTCTTTTTATTAAAATTTAAAAAGTTTCGAGCCAACCAAGCTTTAATGTCATCTAGACATGTCAAGAGAGGTTTTATGGAGATGGCATCCTTGCGTTTTAGTGTCAAATAAATTTGGCAGTCATCGGCATAACAGTGAAATGAGATCCCATGCCTTCTAAGGATAGAACCCAGAGGCAGTAGATACAGAGAAAAGAGCAGTGGCCCTAAAATTGAGCCCTGTGGGACACCACATGACAGAGGAGCAGAAGACGATTCGTAACCGAGAAGGCTGACAGAGAAAGTTCTATCTGACAAATAAGACCTAAACCAATTGAGTGCAGTGCCACCAATACCCACTACATCATGTAATCGAGAAATTAAAATATTGTGGTCTACTGTGTCAAAGGCAGCAGTTAGGTCAAGCAAGACAAGAACAACATGGTTACCAGAATCACATGCCAGAAGGATGTCATTAAAAACCCTTAGTAATGCAGATTCTGTGCTGTGAAGGGTTTTAAAACCTGACCGAAAAACCTCAAAGATTCCATTTT
The DNA here is from genome assembly GCF_057381845.1 of Rhamphochromis longiceps. Taxonomy (NCBI): domain Eukaryota; kingdom Metazoa; phylum Chordata; class Actinopteri; order Cichliformes; family Cichlidae; genus Rhamphochromis; species Rhamphochromis longiceps. Next base: position 68,739,665 of record NC_140559.1, on the reverse strand, counting down.
CATCTAGAAAATCTTTCAGTTGACTAAAAACAATTTTCTCTAAAACCTTGGAGACTAAAGGCAGCTTGGAAATAGGCCTATAGTTCGCTAAAACTGTGTGATCAAGGCCAGGTTTCTTAAGCAGTGGCTGTACTACTGCATGTTTGAAATTTGCAGGAACCACACCAGAAGACAGACTGCTGTTAATAATGTCAAGGACATACTGTTGTATACTAGGAAAAATTTCTTTAAAGAATTGTGGAGGGACAGGATCCCGTGGGGAACCTGTGGGCTTAATATGGCGAACCACATCCTCTAAAGAGGAGAGCGTCACAAGCTCAAACTGAGTGAAAACAGCAGCGCAAGGGACAGAGACAGAGGGGTCAGAGTCAGGAGCTGTGATAAGAGCCCTGATGGTGACAACCTTTTCAATAAAAAAGTTCAGAAAATCATTGCAAATCTCAGGAGAAACTTCCAAACAGACATTCAAAGGAGTATTAAGAACAGTGTCAATGGTCCTAAATAACACACGTGGGTTATGACAGTTGGAAGAAATAATATTTGCAAAATATTCCCTTTTTGCCTCTTTAACAGTGTTCTGGTAGCGATGCCAGCAGTCTTTGAGAATTTGAAATGATACATGCAGTTTATCCTTTTTCCACCTCCGTTCTGCTCGACGACATTCCCTCTTAACAGCACGACTGCTCTCATTAAACCAAGGCTCAGGTTTAGCCTTAAGCTGCCTGGTTTTTAAAGGAGCCACAGAGTCCATGATTTTTTGACAGCAAGAATTAAACCAGGAATGTAGGTCTTCTGTGTCAGAGGAATTATTTTGATTAAAAACAGTCACATTAAGGGGTTAACTGTGATGGGTGAACAGATAATAATCAGTCAGCTGGCAGATGATACCACCCTGTTTCTAAAAAATGAGGACCAGATTCCTTTAGCCTTGCAGGCGATCAACCATTTCTCCAAAGCTTCTGGCCTACAGCTGAATATTAATAAATGCAAAATTCTAGCTCTGCATGAGTGTCCCCTGCAAGCAATAAATAATATGCAGATCAAAAAAGAGGTGAAGTATCTGGGCATTGTAATTTGCAAGGATAAGACATCAACAGAAAATAAGAATATCTGTACCAATATAGAAAAGTGTAAGTCAATTTTAAACATGTGGCTGCAAAGGGACATAACTCTGTTTGGGAGAATCTTGCTAACCAACATGGACAGTCTGTCCAGACTCATCTATCCAGCCTTTTCTCTGCCCATACCTCCAAAACTAATTAAATCTATAAATACTCTTAATTTTAGGTTCATATGGAGGAACAAATGTCATTATATAAAGAAAAATGATGTGATTAAGAATTATGAAGAGGGTGGGGCTAATGCCACTGACTTTGATGTTATGAATGGTGTACTAAAATTGAAATGGTTAAGATCTTTCATTAGGAACAAAAATTCCTTTTGGAACATTATTCCCAATGTGATTTTTGGCAAAATGGGTGGAATAGACTTTTTGTTACGTTGTGACTTTGATTGCAGTTCGTTACCTGTTAAACTCTCAGCTTTCCATCAGCAGGTCCGTCTCTACTGGAAATTAATCTATAAACATAGCTTTACTCCTCACAACACCCCTATATGGAACAACAGGTATATCCGTTTGTGTAGGAAATCTGTGTACGTGGATGAATGGAGATCTAAAGGGATTTGGGCTGTAGCTCATTTTATGGATGATAATGGGGTCTTACTAAAACATGAGACGTTTTGTGAGAAATTTGATGTAAGATGTACTGCTAAGAGATATAAATCCCCAGTGAAAGCCATCCCAGTCCCTTTGAGATCAATGATAAAAGAAGATATTGTGCACTCTAAAATTTCTCCTGGACTGAGGCAGCTCTGCATAGCTGGAGTTGAATTTGGTGACAGCAGGTTTACAAACAAAGTGATCAGGAATATTTTGATAAATGAAATTTGCCCTAATCCGGTTAAAAGAAATTATATCCTGAAAGAATTTGAGACCATGGAGGTTAAGGCGATAAGACAAAAGTCTACAGGGAGAGCAGAATTATTAGGCAAATGAGTATTTTGTCCACATCATCCTCTTCATGCATGTTGTCTTACTCCAAGCTGTATAGGCTCGAAAGCCTACTACCAATTAAGCATATTAGGTGATGTGCATCTCTGTAATGAGAAGGGGTGTGGTCTAATGACATCAACACCCTATATCAGGTGTGCATAATTATTAGGCAACGTCCTTTCCTTTGGCAAAATGGGTCAAAAGAAGGACTTGACAGGCTCAGAAAAGTCAAAAATAGTGAGATATCTTGCAGAGGGATGCAGCAGTCTCAAAATTGCAAAGCTTCTGAAGCGTGATCATCGAACAATCAAGCGTTTCATTCAAAATAGTCAACAGGGTCGCAAGAAGCGTGTGGAAAAACCAAGGCGCAAAATAACTGCCCATGAACTGAGAAAAGTCAAGCGTGCAGCTGCCAGGATGCCAGCATAGGAAAATTGGGTTGAACAGTGAGACTGCATTTGTGGGGTTTAGAAACATCCAGAGCATCGCAACAGAAAGGTAAATAAAAAAAGTAAGAGAGAGAGAGAGATAAAGAAATAAATAAACTAATAATACATAAATGAATAGAAAAATAGAAAACACACATGTAGAAATTGTCACATGTGAAATTGTTTTTGGAGAGAATCAGAAGTGAGACAGTTTGAATCCACAGTTCAGCGCAAAGATGCAGGAATTAAATCTGATTATAAAAACACATCGAGGCAACGAAGACCAGCTTACACTCAATATTAATATGAACACACAACATACACGCAATGAAGACATGCTTACACTCATGAATGTGAATACATGACATAAATGCTGAATGGTGTAGATTTAACACACTTAAAGGCTGAAGCTGAGGAATAACTCAGGAAGTTGCAGGACAATAGAGCGACTTTTGTGACAAGGAAAAAGAGACTGGGAGGACCAACCAGTGATTAGAAGCTTAAAGCAGGTTTAAAATAGTGAATTAGAAGTGGTTTCCAGCTGATTGAGCAAAAGAAGTGACGACTGTAGAAATAAAAATAAAAGAATAATAATTGAATTATGCAGCAATGTTTTGAATATGCATTTCTGTTGTCAGGGCAACTTCTCGAGATGTGACTCAATATGCAAATTAGTTGAATGAGTGGGGACAGAAAAAAAAGAAAAACTCAAGTTTCCTGTCTGAGACATGAGTGAAGTTTGCATTGAGAGAAATATATCTGTGACTGTGTGAGAAGAACTGTTTGGTAAAATATATGATAGCAGCCGCAGGACAATTAAATAAAGTCTGTGACTAAGTGCAGTCGTGCAGATCTGGAGAAGAAGTTTATAATTTAGTGATGACACATTGTTATAAAGTGTTTAGAAAGGGCTTAATGGGAATATTACTGTTGGGCAAACTGTGCGGCTTTAACAAGATTTTCTGTGTATTTAGCAGGTGAAACTCTGTCAGCTGACTTCAGACTGTCAGGAAGCTGAAGAACCTGAGGCCAACCACTGAAACATGATGTGGGCAAAATGAACAGAGGGAGGGATTTTAAAGGTGAACATTTAGGACTTACTGCAAATGTTACTATGTCAAAGTTACTGTGACTCAAACAGAGGAAATTCTGATTTTTTTATTTCCACACCCAGCATGTTTTGGGTGTTATATGCTATTAAATACTTTTAAATAAATTAAAAAGTATTTAATAGCATATAACACCCAAAATATGCTTCGGTTCACATTTAACTCCAGAAAATCATCAATCAAAACATGGATATTACCTGACCACAGATTCGTGGTGACGTCACTGCTCTTTTAACTGTTTGGTGTCTTTGTTTGTTTGCTGGTTGTAGAAATGGTTTATATGAGCTTTGAGCTGAGAGTCAGAGGTTTCTGTGGACACTGCTCATGTCGGCACTTATATTTCTGACCTTTTCTTATAACCGATTAAACATGATCTCCTCCCTTTTGCCCCCATTTTTGGTGGTGTAGGTACAAATGATCAGGCATGACATTCTCATAATAAATAAGATACTGCAAATAATTATTTCTGCATTTGTGCGATTGAAGTGAATTGAAAATGTGTATGAAATGACACTGTTTTAAAGATTTGGCCTAAATAATTTTGGAGTGAATGAGTCTAAACATGATGACCTAACTAGTGATATCCTGACACACACACACACACACACACACACACACACACACACACACACACACACACACACACAGCATGTTATGCCAGTTTCAGCTGAAACTATGTTTCAAACCATGTTCCGGGTTTTTAGTTCACCATTTATGAGGCTTCAAGAAGAAAATAAAAGACAGATCTGAATGTTTGAAAATGTTTTGGAAAGATTCTGTAAAGATGAGATGAAAAATACTCAAAGGATAAATTTAATTGGTTTATTATTTAGATAAGTTGAAAAAAGTTAAACAAGTAAATGAAGAAACAAGGCAGAGGAGAGAAACCCCAACAATCCCCTCTGAGCAAGCACTTGGCGACAGTGGGGAGGAAAAACTGCCTTTAAACGGGCAGGAACCTCCGGCAGAACCAGGCTCAGGAGGGGACAGTCAACGGCCGGGACTGGTTGGGGGGGTTAACAGAGGTGGAGCAAGACGAGGCTACATCAGGTGAGGAAGCAGTAGCGTCTCTCCTCCGGAACAAGTGGAACCATTTTCTCTTTTTTTTCATGCACTTTTCCACGAGCGCTTTTTTCTCCAGGATGAGATTTCTCAGCTCATCGATGGTTTCTGCGTTTTGTTCTTCAAGTTTCTCACATCTTTGTTCCACCTCTTCCAATGTTGCTTGTTGTTCTTCAAGCTTGTCTTTGAGTTGTTTGGATGTTGCCTCCTGTATCAGCTTGTCCTTGTGCATGTCTGCATTTCTCTGTTGGACCTCTTTGTGCTTGTCTTCTAACTGCTCGTTTCTTTTCTGGATTTCTTGGAGCGTGAGCTGCAGGTCTTCATGTATTTTGTCTTCTTGTTGTTTTTGCGCCTGCATTTGAGTGTGTTCACGCTTCAAGTTATTGAATTCCACCAAAATCCCCTTAACGAGCTCGGAGTTGTTTCTCGCTATCTGATCGATCCTTCTCTGCATCTGTGAGCAGCGTTTCTCCAGTTTGTCTTTTTCTTCTTCCACTTTAGTTGCTTTGTCCTCCAGCTGATTACAAAACTCTTGCAGTTTTAGATTTTTAGACTCAAAGTCCTGGACGACACGTTTTCCTTCTTTCAGTCTTTCCTGCTGTTGCTCTTTCTGTTGAAGAAGGTCTTTATTTTGGCGCAGTGTTTCATCCAGGCTTTCTTTCAGCATGCGGTATTTTTCCTGCATGCTCTTCAGTTCGTGCTGCATGTCTCGTTGCTTTTTGTCCTGCTCTTCCTTCTGTTGGAGGAATTCTTTCTTTTCTTCCACAGCTTCATGGAGCTGTCTTTGGAGGAGCCGATTTTTTCGGTCCATGTATTGGAGATCCCGTTGTATCTTATCAGTCATCGTTTTCTTGTCTTGGAGCTGGTTGGTCATTTCTTTTAGTTCTGCACTCTTTTGCCTGTTTTCTTTAATGAGGTGCACAATCTGCTCTCGGCTCTGAGCAAACTTGATTCCCCAGCCCTCATTAATAATTTTTATGTCCGGCTGGCACTGTTGTCTTTCTTCCAGCTCTTTATTTTGGGCTTCCATTCGTCTACACTTGTCCTCCAGTTGAAGTTTCTCTTCTTCAATTTGTTGCATTTTTTTCTGGAGAAGGTAGTTTTCCTTCCTACTCTCCTCTAACGCCCTTTGGAAGGATGAGGAGCCATTTGGGGAAATTGGCTGGCCACGCCAGGAAGGAGAGGCGGCGTAATCTTTTTGAATTGGTTGTTTTTTTCTTGGAAACATGTTGGAGTTTCTATACGATGACTTTGAAGAGCTTGTGGTGAACGTTTTGTAGGCTGCAAACACAGATGCTGCTGAAACGAACTAAAACTTGCTGTTTCTCACCCCTACTTAAGGAAAAACATCAAAGGACTTAAGATTCTTAAGATCTATGACATCATCACTCCCTAAGCCAATGAGATTGTCACAAGACATTTTGGAATGGGGTTTTTTTTTTTAAACTGTTTTCAAACTTAACTTAAAATTTCAGTGTTTCCTGGTTGTGGACTATTGGTTAGTCCAGCCGATTAAGAAATTAATTGTCACAAACATCCCTAATATTATATAACAGACGACAGAAAACAAGACAGTTTTTTTTCTACGCAATAGAGGTATAATAAAAGTTTTTTTAATTATCCTACTTTTTATAAAAGAGAACATTTATTAAAGATTATGTATTTAATTAAAAAACTCTGTTCATCTAAAGCAGGGGTCAGCAACCTTTAAGACCCAAAGAGCCAAAGAGCCATAATTGGCCTATCTGGGGTTGAAAGGCTCGATAAATGCACGGCGTTTCGCCGGGTACACCGGCTTCCGCGAGTGTGACGCTTATTTTGAGCGATGAAAAAATAACAAAATATAATTTTATTTGTATATTGCAAAATCACAATAATCTTCCAATTTAGAACTACAAGTTAAAAAAAAAGAACTAACATAAATAAAATACACTTCAGCTAATTTATTTTCCCAAACCACGCGGAGCCGCACTATAAGGACTAAAGAGCCGCAGGTTGCCGACCCCTGATCTAAAGGGTTTAACAAAAAGGGGGAGCTTCCTGCTGGAAATTGAAATGTCCCCATGTCCCCACTGGGCGATCGTGGCTCAAGAGTTAGGAGTTCGCCTTGTAATCGAGCCCCGGCTTGGACAGTCTCGGTCGTTGTGTCCTTGGGCAAGACACTTCACCCGGCAAGACACTTCACCCGGCAAGACACTTCACCCGTTGCCTACTGGTGGTGGTCAGAGGGCCTGGTGGCGCCCCAGGGTGGCTGTAGCTACATCACCAGTGCGTGAATGGGTGGATGACTGAACGTGGGTGCTTAACTAGTTAAAAGAAACAAACAAACATCGGTCTCTTATTTTTTATGTCACACAGGAAAGAAGCTTCAATGTCTGATGAGAAGACATTAATTTGTTGGTGTTTGTGGTGTTTGGTGCAGTTTTCTTGTTCTCTGGCTTGTTGTTTATTTACAGTGGAGATGAAGATCTCTAACAAGTTGATTTGTTCACATTTGCACATCTTAATTTTTAAGAGGAATGTGTTTTTTTGAGTTTGTACACTATATGCATGTAAGGCAACCATTTCCTTTTTCTGTATTTTTGTGTGCTGCTCTTTTAACAAAAGGGGAACAAAAGACATTTAAATCGACCTCAGATGATTTGTTTAAATTTTTACAAGGTCTTACTGAGGTGATGCAAAGTGAAACATGCTTCTTTTTTGGTAATGTGCTGGAAAAGCTTGAAAATTGACCTTGAATGTGCTTAAAAAGTGCTTGAATTTGACCCTAAAAATGTGTATGAACCCTGCATATATTGGAGTATTTACAGTTTATAGTAGGAATTTCATGGCAACAGCAAATCTTTATTTTGTTTACTGGGAAATGAAATGCTGCCAATTCACAAAGCTGTGCTTCAGCTGCACTTCCTGTTGTAGACTTGTGATGCACACAGGCTCTGTTCCAGCACTCAGCATGTTCTTCCTTATTTGCTCCACCAGGGGGAGCTCCTAAACTATGACATCCTGATAGGAGTGAACCAGGGAGAGGGGCTGAAGTTTGTGGACGACAGTGAGGACAACGACGGCATCTCAGCTGCGGCGTTCGACTACACCATCTCCAGCTTTGTTGACAACCTCTACGGCTACCCAGAGGGTGAGGACGCCACCTCTGTACACTGCCACTTTTTCAGTTATTCCATTTTACAGCCTCCTCTCACTTAACTGCATTTTGCAGCATCATCAGGTTTTGTCTCATTAGGAGCCGCGTTTGTTGATTTGTTCGTTTTTTTCTGTTTGCTGTATTCATTAAAATAAACAGATAATCGTCAAAATGACAAATGTGGACAATTATCAAAGCTTACATTACAATTCTGACAGCTTGAGTTCACATGAATTTTCAAAAGAATATAAAAAGCTGTGAAAGTGCTTTAAGCGTTTAAAACATGCGAGTAAAGAATGGAATCAGTAACATGTGAGCCCAGTGAAGTGCATCAAACAAGACAAGCGTGCTAAAGAGAGCCACTCATCCACATCACGGCGTGTCTGCGCCTTAACCTTTGAGGCTCTGTGGGCAGTAATGCTATCATCCCCCAGGTAGTCGGCTCCCAATCTCAGTGTCGGTGTTTCTGACAGATCGGCCTGCGAACCCCTCACAGCCGGACCACAGTCACAGTACAGACATGTTTGGATAATGCAGTCATGCTTCCTCTCTGCTGCCTGTCACTCCTTCTGTTATCTGAAAGACTTTTTTTTCCTCTCTAGATTTCTCACTCACTTCCTGTTTACGGACCACCAGTGGGTGGCACCAGCTGTGGCCACTGCCAAACTCCATGCTGAGTTTCAGTCGCCAGTTTACTTTTACACGTTCTACCACCACTGCCAGACCGAGACGCGGCCCGAGTGCCGACGCCGCGCACGGAGACGAGATACCTTACGTGTTCGGCGTACCGATGATCGGTGCCACGGACCTGTTCCCGTGCAACTTCTCCAAGAACGATGTGATGCTGAGCGCTGTGGTCATGACTTACTGGACTAACTTCGCAAAGACTGGGTAGGCCTCATGTCACAGTAGTGTAAACTGTACACGTTACTGTATGTTCACTGATAGCCTTCTAGTCATCTTGAATACTTGAATCTAGGTTGCTAGTTTAATTCCCGTGTGGCTTTGAAGAATTGAACATACTGGTTCACCAAAAGCATCCAGATCCCAGAGCAGCCGGTTGGTCTTAGATAGTTTAAAGGTTGCACAGAGAATGGGCCTCCTGTCTGTATTCAGTGTATTGATGCCACATGTTACTTATAATGGAGACTGAATATAACTTTGAACTGAAACGTTTAACCTTTATGCTCCACCAGGGACCCCAACCTGCCCGTCCCTCAGGACACCAAGTTCATTCATACCAAGCCCAACCGCTTCGAGGAGGTCATCTGGACCAAGTTCAACTGGAAGGACAAGCAGTACCTTCACATCGGTTTGAAACCTCGTGTCAGACACAACTACAGAGCTAACAAAGTGGCCTTTTGGCTGGAATTAGTCCCTCATCTTCACAGCCTGCACGACGTGCTCTTTCCCACCACTACGCGCTCCCCCGCAGGCCGTGACCCCGGCACCATGAGGCCCAGAAACAACGTTCCTCGAACCACTCGTCATCCTTACCCTACCTTCCCATCAGATCCTGAGCCTGAGGGCTCAGAGCGCCCGCCCCAGGACCTCTTTCCCGGAGACACCCGCGACTACTCCACCGAACTGAGCGTGACAGTTGCAGTTGGAGCGTCGCTCTTCTTCCTCAACATCCTGGCCTTCGCCGCCCTTTACTACAAGCGTGACAAGCGGCACGAGATGCGCCGGCACCGGCTGTCCCCTCAGCGGGGCGGCCCCGCCAACGACCTGGCTCACAGCCAGGAGGAGGAGATCATGTCCCTGCAGATGAAGGACTGGGAGCACGACGCTCACCACGACATGGAGCCCCTGCGACCCCACGACATCCTGCGGCCCGCCTGCCCTCCCGACTACACCCTGGCGCTGCGCCGCGCCCCCGACAACGTGCCGCTGATGACGCCATACACCATCACCGTGATCCCCAGCACCATCACCAGCATGCAGCCTCTTCACGCCTTCAACACATTCCCCTCCACCGGCCACAACAACACCCTGCCCCACCCCCACTCCACCACCAGGGTATAGTAGGGACAGGCCCGACACAGCGCCACCTAGGGACCAGGAACACTGGCTCTGCTACCGCTCTGGAAGGGAGGCCTCTAGACGTGGGCCTTCGTTCTGTCCTCTTATTCGCTTCTTTCTCCAAAAGCAACTACACCTGCTGCGTCATGTGCTGTGAAACTTGGCAGCTCCCTCCACTGGTGGCATGTGGAGGTGCAACTGAAGTGTCCAGCAGCAGATGAGCAGTTTGGGGTGGGTGACTCAGATCTTTCAAAGATACTGTTTTCAAAGACGGTCTGCTGTTTCCAGGCTCAAGACCTCCAACATTTGTCAAAGGGACGAATGCTCTCTCGCTCCTCGCTGTTTTCTCTTTTTTACGTTGGCGTCATCTCTTTTTCCATCTCCTGTGTGTTATGTGCACATTATGCTTCTCTTTTCTACATCCGTGTTTTATTACTGCTCTCTTCCTCTCATTTGACACGCCTCCCTCCTGCTCTTCTCTAAAAATTCCCGATCTGCTGAGCAGTCTGGAGGCGGGAGGCGTACACTAAACATATAACTATGAAAACACTGATATCTTTCATTCGACCAGCATTTTTAGGTGCCAAGTAAGTACTGCTGTGTTTCATTTCTCATCGAGGGAGAAGAAAAACCAAAGAAAAATAGAGTATCGCTATTTACCGTCAACTAACAGAGTTCTGTCATGTTCTCATGACAAAGTGCCAAACTGGCCTCAGTCGTGATTTTCTTTCTTCCATCTTCTCTCTTTTTGTTGTTTTGTTTGAAGCATTTGTTTAATTGTTGTTTTTTATTGTGTGGAAAGAATTTTTCTGAAAATATAGATATAGAGAAATGATATTATATATAGTTCTATATAAAATGTGTACAAAGGAGAAAGTATATAAAAGGGTTTTCTCAGTGGGGGATCTATGCATGAATTATTTTTAAAGACGCGGGGAAAAGGACACTGTACCTGTCGATGCACGTTTCCCAAAATCTAAACGAGTCATATCGCTCCATGTTTGCTACTTTTGGTTTTTGGTTTTCTCCCGCAGAGTAAGAGCATCGCAGGAGCATCGCAGGAGCATCGCAGGAGCATCGCAGGAGCATTGCAGGAGCTCCTGAAGTCAAACGACGCCTCCCAGCACTCATTTATTAAAACGGAGTCGATGCCAAAAGTCTTAAACGTTAGAATCAAAGCAACAGCTGTGAACTCAGTCATGGTGTCATGTGCAGCCTCCGTCTTACTGTCACTACTTTTTCATTTTAGGGTACGTGAGGTAAAGCGTCCGTCGATGTAGCTTGATTGTACAAAACTATTTTTCTACGTTATTAACAAAACAGAGCAGAGACTGATGCTGCTCCTGTCTGACCCCCTTATGTCTGCCACATGTGTATTCTGACTTCATATCATCACTGCTCCCTCCCTCCTCCTCTCTCCATCCTACACCGCCTTTGTTATTTAACACCGACCCCCCCAAACTGATAATCAGACAAATTCCCAAACAGCTGACTTCACTGTGTCGACACCGTTCCTGACTATTTCTGACCTCAGCTCAGCTCTGCTATTATCCTCACATTAAGGGTTCGTTCACCTGCCTGCAGATGATCTGTGAGCTCGTCGGTTGTAAATTAAACTCTAAGCACACTGAGGGTAACCGGGAGGCGTTCAGGGCCTGCAGTGCAGAGCTGCAACATGAAAAAAAGGGATGGGGGCTCAGATCTCCTGAACAGGGTGGAAACAACACGGTGGGTTTGTGCTGTTTGTGATTCCTGCTCCGTCACTCTGGTGGAGACGACTGCAGCTCAGCAGCGCTCCCTGCTGATCCTCTGATGAAGATGTCAACAGTATGTAAACTGAGCTGATGTGCTGCTGTTTGAGCCCACGTGGTAGCGTACGTCCAGTATGGGAGAACTTAGTCACCGGTGCTGTCTTTGCTTGTGCTCTAGCTTTAGCCTGTTTGATTGTTTGTTTTCTATTTTATTACTGCCTAAAAGGGGAGGTGGGGGAAACACATGCCTGACTTCTCCTGTCAGAGGTTTTGTAAGCTCACTGGAAGGGAAACGTGCACAATGTAAATCATAAAACAACTGAGTGGGGCTGTGCTGCAGGTGGATCAGTGCTGTGGACAGTAGCTGTGGAAAAGAGACTGGACAAAGACTCTCAGCCTTAAATACAGGACAGAGGATGATCCGATCATCTTTCAGCTAACAGTGTCGAGCAGAAGGACGGCCGGCTGATGCGTCCGTACGAACCCTTTTGTACTCACTCCTGTGTATAAGGAGGTGGCGAGGGGTTGTGTAGTTAACCTCAGTGATAGGTTTGTAGCATAAACCTATTCGTTGGAACGTTAAGGACAATTTAATTACATAGCAAAGCAAGACACGAGTAGGCAAAGTTCTTCATGTTTCCCGTGCACGGGAGAGAACCGGACAAACGCCGTTCCTTCGCTTCACCCCAGTTGCTCTCGTCCGCTCCTCCGTAACACTGCTCTTTTATTGAGGTTACATGAATATACATATGACGTTCATTAACATATGACGTCTACATACAAACAAAGAGTACGTTGCCTGTGTGTGTGTGTGTGTGTGTGTGCGCGTGTGCGTGTGCGTGTGTGTGTGTGTGTGCGTGTGTGCGTGTGTGTGTGTGCGTGCGTGCGTGCATGTGTGTGTTTGTGTGTGTGTGTGTGTGTGGTGGGGGGGGTCAGAGTGTGACCCCATAAAGACTTCCCTAAACCTGCTGGTCTGGAAGTCCAGCAGTTCATCTAAACAAAAGGCACTTAGCCTAAATCAGATATAGATACATTTATCCTAAATGAACAGAGGGAGTGACTTTAAGTCTGATTTCAGACTATGTCAGTATTAGTTAAGCCAAGAGTCGGGCAAAAGCTTTATGACCCGGAAAGTTCTAATTCCCACAACATATTGTTGGATTAGTAAGCAAAACTTTTCTGTGATGAAGATTTTTGGGGTCGTTGTTTTAGTGATGGGTTCATTCTGTCAGTTAGCTTTGGCTTGTTTTCTTATTTCAATAGAGGGAGTTTTACTAAACATGGACATGTCGAGGAGCGGCTCATTATTTCTGTAACAGTGCACTTAGAGAAAACTGTCAGGTGTCGCCCCCTTTGGTGATGATGTTTTGTGCTCTGATGAGCTAATAATCAGCTCTCTTTTCCTCCTTCTTTGTTCTAAGCAGGCCTGCAAGATTGAATTAACAGCGCTGTAAAACATTGTTGTGAGAGCAAATATAAGGTGAGCTTTTCCAGATTACAATGGGCTGAGGAAAAGGTCACCTGTGGGAACCTGCCAGTTCCTGTCTAAAGGATTGCAGCGAGTCAATCCAGTCCAAGATCATAAAGAACTCTTTTTCTAAAAACAAAAGAAAGAACAAATAAATGAGCTCATATTGATGAGGGTGGAGACTCTGATGCTTTGCGCGTGAGGCTCCACTTGTCTGCTGTGCAGCCGTGACAAAGACTGGACCAGCGTTAGGATGAGTAGATGTTGACCAACAGTTCACGACGCCGGTAAGAAAAAGGTGGATGCTTTGCTTTGCTTTTGGCAGGAGCACAAGAGAGAGAGAGGGAGACCGAAAGGTTCACATGAGAGTGGAACTGCAGACTCCACCCTTGGGCGGCTGATTTTGGGTTGCTGATGTTTGCTTTAAGAAAATGTTGTTTTATTGACTCGGTTTAGATGATGGTGTCACATTATATTGTTGGGAAAATGCCAAATGCTGAAGGGGAGAAAATGTTTGATATTACTGATGTTACCATTAACCAAAGCAGGCCACTGTAGAAGTCAATGACATTTTATAGAAGGAAAACAGAACCAAAGCCAAATGTAGGAGTTATATAGGGGATTGGTGGACTTGTCACATTCCAAATCCAGTTATGGAATAACAAACACTGGTCCAAGGGAAAGGGCAGGTGATACGAGGTGGTGCTGGAGGGAAACGAGCAAAGTAAAGACAGCAAACCTATTTTGGTTCGATTTGATAAAGTCAAATTAAAAGAAGTACCATGACACTCAGAGGATCAACGTGAAACTAAAACATACGCACATTTTGTATGAAGCACATGACTGATAACTGTTGTGTTTTAAGTTTAGTTTCTTATAGCACAGAGTGGATCACAGTGAGGGAAGGACAGGGGGGGAACTGAGTTTAAATGTGAAGTTGATGCTAATATACAGGTTTTGTTTCTAGGTCGTTCTGGGGATGCAGGCTCTGGGTGGAGCCAGGAGCTGAAAAGATCGAACATGATAATTAAACTGATTTTATTATTTAAACACAGGTTTGCAGGCCCGGAGCAAATATACTCGAGAGGAGAATCGCTGAGGTTTTCTGAGAAATGATCTGATGAACCTTTTTCTTTGAATTTTCTAGTTGTGGTTTTGTTTGACACATGAAGATGTGTCAAAAGGGGGAGTTTTAGGTCTAATTTGAAACAATGGATTATATGATCGATGATGCAATTCTACACTGCAATCATCGAGTCCATCCTCACCTCCTCCATCACCGTGTGGTACGCTGGAGCCACTATCAGGGACAAACAGAGACTGCAGCATGTTGTGCGCTCTGCTGAGAAGGTGATTGGCTGCAGACTCCCATCTCTGCAGGACCTGTACGCCTCCAGGACACTGGGGCGTGCAGCTCAGTCACAGCTGACCCTTCTCACCCTGGACACAGTCTGTTTGACCTGCTCCCCTCAGGCAGGAGGCTCCGGTCCATTCGCACCAGAACCTCTCACCATAAGAACAGTTTCTTCCCCTCTGCTGTTGGACACATGAACAATAACCGTATGACTGTTCCCACCACTACCACGTGACCCTACGCTGTGTTCACTGCATCATTCCATGTTTGGCCCTGATCACCACCTGCACTCATGTATATATCTATCTACTTAGCACTTTTAATCCTTATTTTTATTTTTATTTAAGTGTTATATGACAGTATGTTTGCACTGAAGCACCGCAGCAATTTCCTAATGTTGTAAACCTGCTCAACATTTGGCAATAAAACCGTTTTTGATTCTGATTACTGTCAGCATTTTAATCGCTAGTTTAAAGGCTGCAGCTGTTGCTCTAACATAAATGTAACAGGCCTCAGTGCTGGTTCTAATAGTCTGAGCTGCTTCCAGCTTTATTTGTGAAGAGCACAGCAGCTTACAAAACACGTAGCTAGCTCGTACAGCTGCGACGTTAAACTTTCATGAGCTAAGATGACCTTAAAATAACGGGGCTACGTGTGGTGATGCTAGCGTTAGCCACGTTAGCGCGTTAACTTCACAGGTGGTCAGACTGAGTAAACAGGCACTAAGTCAGAGGTTGGGCTCTCCGTTTCGCTGCAGGATCCCTTCATTCATGCAATTTATGCAGTTTATTAAAGTGCAATTGGAAAAAGGATTTTGAAATGCAGTTTTTAAAAGCATTTCAAAAATCAGTTTATTAAATGGGAATTCAAAAATGAATTTACAAATGCAGAATTTATTCTATAATTCATTACTTAAGCACAGAATTCTTTATTTCGATGCGCGTGGCTCTTGTGGTCCTCCATACAGGAGTGAGAACGTGTTGGCATTTGGGTCCTCCTTCCCCTCATCATAGTCTGCCACGCAGGCCGTGACAGAAAAGCCCACTAAAAGAACGCCCACCAGACCAAAGCAATGGTTTTGACTTGATCAGCATTAACCCCGCCCCCTGACTTTGATGGGTGAAGCTGACAAGGCAAGGCAAGGCAAGTTTATTTGTATAGCACAATTCAACAACAAGGTGATTCAAAGTGCTTTACAGAGACATTAGAAACAAGAACAAATAAAAAGCATGATTTAAAATTGATTAAAACAAGCAAATAAACTAACTAACTAATTAACAAACAAACAAACAAAACAGTATATAAAATCAAAACAGATAAAATCAGAACAGTAGATAAAATCAGTAGTTAAATGTAAGTTTTGAAATTTAAGCTTAAAGTGTGGATTTGGTGCTTTATTCAAATGCAGCTGAGAACAGGTGAGTCTTCAACCTGGATTTAAATAAACTGAGTGTTTCAGCTGATCTGAGGCTTTCTGGGAGTTTGTTCCAGATATAAGGAGCATAAAAGCTGAATGCAGCTTCTCCGTGTCTGGTTCTGACTCTTGGAACTGATAAAAGACCAGATCCAGATGACCTGAGGGATCTGGAAGGTTCATACTGGGTCAGGAGGTCATTGATGTATTTTGGTCCTAAACCATTCAGAGCTTTATAGGCCAGCATCAGAACTTTAAAGTCTATCCTCTGACGGACAGGCAGCCAGTGTAAGGACCTCAGAGCTGGACTGATGTGGTCCACTTTTTTGGTCTTAGTGAGGACTCGAGCAGCAGAGTTCTGAATGAGCTGTAGTTGTCTGACTGATTTTTTAGGTAGACCTGTAAAGATGCTGTTACAGTAATCAAGCCTACTAAAGATGAATGCATGGACTAGTTTTTCCAGGTCCTGTTGAGACATCAGATCTTTTATCCTTGATATATTCTTGAGGTGATAGTAAGCTGACTTTGTTATTGTCTTAATGTGTTTTTCTAAGTTTAGGTCTGCATCCATCACTACACCCAAATTTCTCGCCTGGTTTGTGGTTTTTAGATGTATAGATTGAAGTTCTCTGGTGACCTGTAATCGTTTTTCTTTGGCGCCAAAGACTATTACCTCAGTTTTGTTTTTGTTTAGCTGGAGAAAATTGTGGCACAACCAGTCATTGATTTCCTCAATGCATTTACCAAGAGCCTGTACAGGGCCTCCGACAAATAAAATGTATTTATGAACAGCGATGCAGGGCCAGGAGTAGCAACGTGAATTAAATAAATACATCATTAAATAATTCATTAAATGTGTCAGTAAAATAATTAAAATAGAAAACAAACCAATAATTGATTAAATATGTAATTAACTAATTTGAATTGTATATAAACAAATATTGAAAAATTTTAAATGAAATTAATGGATAATTCATTATTAATATATATCTTTAATTGATTATGTAGATTTTTTAAATTAATTACTGAAATAGTTCATTCATTAGTGATGCATTTATTTAATGCAACCATAAAATTATTGCTAGTTTAAGTAAAATCAATTTAAGACATCAATATTAAAGGTTAACTTATGATAATGAATACATGCAACTATAACTGATGACATAAAAATGAGGATTTTTTAAGCTGAAGCCAAAGTGCTGACTCATTTGTCATGTTACTCTCAAATGTTTTCCCTAATAACAAGAACATAATTACACTTTAGCCACAAGAGGGCAGCAGCATTAATATAAGTCACATGTATATAAAGGTACAGTGATTATATTACAGTGATTTTGACAAAAACAAAACAGTTGATGGCAGTGTGTTTTTCCATGACAGAATAATTACGCACACCCCACTTTGCAGTTATTTATTTGTAAAAAATGTTTGGAATCATGTATGATTTCCGTTCCACTTTGTGTTGGTCTTTCACGTGGAATTCCAATAAAACTGATTCATGTTTGTGCTGTAATGTGACAAAATGTGGGAAAGTTCAAGGGGGCCAACACTCGGACCGGCGGCCGCCTCGGGTCTCTGCTCCTCCCGCCTCCCCTTTCCCTCATCCACCTGCTGCCTCTGTGGAAGCTCCGCCATAGCCACCACCAAACAACTGAGTTATTTCTACACATCGACCAGCATCCGGCCAATCCACCACCTTCCATCGTTTATACCGTTACAAAAAAAAAAAAAATCATAAAAAAACATCATTGGCCCAGAAAAACGAAAAATCATCATCGGTATGCCCGATGGCCAGTCCAGCTATGGTGGTGCCATCAGTTAACCCTTCGCTTGCCAGCTGTGACACGCGTGCCCAGGGTTGCCGACCCCTGCTCTAAAGCATCTGATTTGGATTCCTGAGATCAAATATATTTTCCTTTGTGTTTGTTTTCTTCCCATTTGTGGCTTTAATGTAGTGTTACATCCTGTTTGTTTGCTTCCATCTGTATACATGTCCAGATTCACTGTTATGTTTCTATTCTTACATTGCTGTGTGATCACTGTTCCCTCTGCTGACTGATGTGACCTTTTGTATCTCACACTGATACTTGTCATATTTGTATCTGCGCCTAAAAGATAAAAAGTTTTCCATGCTAAAACACAGCTCCACCTCCTGCAGTTCTCCCTCTGAACCACTAGATGTCTCTGTTATCTAAATGAAGACGTGCAGCACAGCAACCACAGCACCGCTCAGATCACACGTGTCCTGTTATTATGTATAAAAGCATGAAACAGGTGAGACAGGTGGGATCAATATTAATGTTGTGGAAATATATGAAAAAGCAACAGAAGAGTGAAAACATTTCGTGTTTCTAGAAAGATCTTTCAGCTCACAGCTGCTCACAGACTGTATTTACAAGTGACAAACTGCAACTCTACAGTACATCTACAGTATATATCAAATATATTCTGTATTCAAATCTATTGAGTGATGTTTGAAAGTCTTTCCAGGTGAGTTTGATCCAGGAGGGTCTGAAGCCAGAGTCAGACAGAGACTGTGCAGAGACTGTAGAAGGACAGAGCAGCAGCAGAGCAGTCCAGATACACTGATGATCCTCTGTCAGATCCAGAGGGACACACAGGGATGATGCTGGACTCTACATTGTGTCTGACAGTGGAGCTGTTCTCAGAGCAGTTCACTCTGCAGCACTGACAGTCATCTGCACTTCTTCTCATTCCTCTGTCAGTCACTGCTGGATGAAGCTCTCCTCTCCACCTCCCAGTAACATGGCCCAGTCAGAGCGTCTCTACACACAAGCTGCTGCTGCTTCAACCTCTCTGGATCATCAGGACACAGCTGCTCCTCTCTCAGCACACACACCGTCCTGTTTACCATCATCACCTCCACCTGCAGAGAGAAGAAGGAAGAGCAGAGGAGATAAACGAGTGTTTCCAGAGACTCTTCATCAGCTGTCAGTCAGTGATGCAGCACATCCAGTATAAAGAGCAGCAGGGACTTCAGTGCTGGGACTGTACTAGGACTCATTGTTGCTTCACTTTTTCTAATCTTTGGATTTTTATTGAAGTTGATGAAAATGTTTTTCCCTCCTAGTTTGAGTTTGGACTTTCATTCATTAGAAGAACCTTGGTGTGTCCACTCTGAGCTCTGTAGGAACCCCAACAACAAGCCCAACAATCCAGATGGACGGTTCCAGCTGTTAACTGGAGGAATTCCATCCAAACATCTGCTCTCACTAAATTCTTCCTCACCTACAGACTGTGTTCTTCACTGCTTTAAACTTGGAAACGAATGCAGTCATTGGTCTGCGTGCTGCTTTGTTCAGAGAGCTGATTGGCTGTTGACAGCGTTTGATCAGAGCGTGTCAGCCGTTACCATGGTGACCATAAAGGTCAGAAACAGGAAGTGTTTGTGTCCAATCCTGAAGCCTGTCACCATTCTCCTCTCACAGCTTCACTGAGAAGCTGCAGCTTTACAGGAAACACTGGATCTTTGCTTCATACTGACTGTGTTTAGTACAATACTGCTGACAGCACCACCCACTCACTCCATCACTCTACTTACTCCAGAGTCTCCAGTCTGTAGTCTGGACTCTGCTGAAGATCAGACAGCTGCTTCACATCTGGATCCTTCAGGTTGTTTCCTCTCAGGTCCAGCACTCTCAGATGGGAGGGGTTGGACTTCAGTGCTGCTGCCAGATAATCACAGCTGATCTTTGACAAACCACAGCTCCTCAATCTGTATAAAGAATGAAAGATGTAAGTTTATTAGACAAAGTGTGAGCTTGAAATCATTCAGTGTTTCATCATCTGTTCAGAGCTGAAGAAGGTTCAGAATGTAGAAGTTTAGAAAATGGAAACTCCAAACAGCTGAAGCCAACAGGAAGCAGCTTCAAACAGGAAACTGTGCAGAGTTTCAGACTATATGTCCTGATGCAGCCAGTTGGATTTTGGAGATTTGAATCTCTGTTCTGTGACTAAGTCCTTGAATCATTTCTTCCAGTTGGTCCAACAAGACAGACTAAGTATTGGACATGTGTTGTGGCTCCATTAGGGGAGCTTCTAAATGTGATGTGATGGCCCCTCTGGGTCTGTCAGATCACAGCACTGAAGAGAGCTCAAACTGGGCACACAGTTGTTCCAGTCTGGACCAAAGACTATATACTGGGACTGAGGGACTGCTTTGACTGCACCCACTGGGACTTTTTAAAGGCTCATGTTCTCACTTAGATCATCGATTTCTACTTACATTTCTTTCTGGGAAAAATGGGGATTACTTTGGAAACAGGAAGTATTTTCCCCAATAAGCAGCCCTGGATTAGTAAATCACTCCAACATGTTCTCAGGCAGAAGAAGCTGTCTTGTTATGAGGGAGAGAAGAAAAAGATTGAGGCACAGAAACTTGTTGAAAGAGAGATAAAGCAGCTAAAATCAGGTGTAAAAGTAAAGCAGAGGATGAGCTGAATAAAGGACACTCAAGGCTGGCTTGGAAAGGAATGAAGTCCATGGTGGGGATGCAGAACAAGGAGCAAAGATGAATGTGATGCTGAATCAGCAGAAGACTTGGACTCATTTGATTCCAGCTTTGATATCATTGATTTCAATGAAGAGCTTTGTGATTGTAGCAAAGGGCTGGTAGCTCTGAGAGTCCCACTGATGAGGTGTTTGTGTGGAAATCTCTTAGTGGGACCAAAGAGAGAAAAAGCCCTGGTCCTGATGCTGTGGGAGGGAAATGATTGAAGTGTGCTGTGAGGAACTGACTGGGAGATTTTCACACATTTTCCAGTCCTCCTTGGAACAACAGGAAGTTCCCAGCATATGGAAACAAAGGTTAAGTGTCCTATGGCACTCAGTGATGATGGTGCTGTGGCCCCACCACCTCCATCTCTTTGTAAAGGAACTAACTGTCATCTGAAGCTTCAAATGGGACTAAGACTTCCTCCACTAGGTGGCAGTGTCTGATGAGAAAGTGTTAGTGGAGCTGGCCTGGAGTCAGAAACAGGAAGATGCAGGATTTGGGCTGAAATGGGGAAAAGTGGTTCGCACTAGTGCCTTAAAGCAAGAAGGTTGTAGGTTGAAGCTTGTTGGCCTTTCTGTGGAGGTTGGATGTTCTCCCACAGTCCAATGAAATGCTGCTTAGGTTCATTGGTGCTTCTAAATTGGCTGTAGGTGTGGATGTGAGAGAGTGCTTCTCTGTCTCTCTCTGTTGGCCCTGTGATGGACTGCTCACCTGTGCAGGTGGACCACGCCTCTTGCCCTATGACAGCTAGGGCACAGGCTGCAGCCCTGTGAGCCTAAGCTGAATAAACAGTTAGCAAAAATGATCCATAGATGGCCTGAAATCCCCCAGTTAGCAGTTTGGTAGATAGCTATGACATGCTAATCCCATCCAGCAGCTGTATTCTACCTGTAAGCTGATCCCTGCTGAGCCAAAGCACTTTTTCATATACAAATTACAACCTTTAATAGAAACCTATTGGTCAGCATCTTATTAGCCTGCTGTTAGCTTCATTCCACAGAAAACTGAGAGAAACTAACAAAGTTGATAAAGAATAAAGAGAAATGTGCTGATTTAAAGCCTTTGAAGTGCTTCAGATGATCTCTGTCCACTTCTGTCCACTCATTCATTCATGTAAGCTTTCTAATGCAGCTTTGATCTTCACAGTCTGCTTCATGAAACTCATTCTAACCCTGAATGTCAGAGTGTTCCTCCTTCTCTTTCCCATCATTCATGCTGGCAGTGGAGGAGATTTGGATGTTGGACTGTGTTTTGGATGATGTGTGTATGTTTGTGTTGGACTGCTGTCTGTAAAGCAAACGCACATTTTGCTTTGGATTTCAGTGTCAGACAGACTTTAAGGTGGAATGAAGAGTTGGAGAGTTTCACAGTGAATTATCCAGTGGAGGATTTTTCTTCTTCTTTGAAGGTTTGAAATGTGAACATTGTTCTGCTGCAGTCAATGGACTAAACCAGAGAAGAAGAAAACAGACTTTACCATGAAGATCCTCAGTGTGGATCAGTATAATATCAGCCTGATGTCTGCAGTTTAGTGTCAGCACAACTTTCACATCATATTCATCTCAGCACAACTAAAACATGCTGACTGACCCCAGAGTTTCAAGTCCACATCCTGGACTCTCCAGGAAACCACACAGATGCTTCACTCCTGAATCCTGCAGCTTGTTGTTGGAGCTCAGGTCCAGCTGTCTCAGATGGGAGGGGTTGGACTTCAGTGCTGCTGCCAGATAATCACAGCTGATCTCTGACAAACCACAGCCCATCAATCTGTATAAAGAATGAAAGATGTAAGTTTATTAGACAAAGTGTGAGCTTGAAATCATTCAGTGTTTCATCATCTGTTCAGAGCTGAAGAAGGTTCAGAATGTAGAAGTTTAGAAAATGGAAACTCCAAACAGCTGACAGAGTTCATACGCCTTTGTCAGGGTCAAATTCAAGCAAGACCATGTGAAAATTAAAACACATCATCCTAGGTGAACTTAAACACCTTTGTTCCCCTTTTGTTAAGACATAGAAAAGTACACCACACAAAAATACTGCAAAAGGAAACGGTCGCCTTATATACATAGTGTATAAACTCAAAATGCACATTTCACTTCAAATTAAGATTAAGGCTTTGAACAGATCACATAGTTCAGTTCAACATATAAGACTTTAAGAATGCACAAGCATCTACTTAAAATCTATTTAATTTATCATCCATGATATTATTTTGTACAATTCCAATGTATTTTGTTCATCTCCCTTAAATAAACAGGCAGTCTTAAAGTATGAAATATTCATATACAAACACATATAAATGTGTGTACTGTCTCAGTGGCTGATAGTACCCCACAGGCCTCAGTGTGAGCTTGAAGACATTTATAATGTTTAAGTAGTTTAATGTGCAGGTGCTGACGATAAACACATTTTGAATGAAAGCCGGGGAACTTTGGTAGCACAGAAACAAGTGGCTATTCTTTGTGACTATATGGATCACTCACAATACCATTATTTCACACAAAGGCACCAAATTAATACTCAAAAAAGCTGCAGCAATACACACAAATATAAACAGTACTTGGTGACAACTTTGCTTTTAGCCTTTAACCCTTTTTGACTACTTTTGATGTGGCCTCTATATTTTACCTTTAAAAACAGTTTATCTTGCCAATCTGTTATTTTCTCATTTTGACCAACTGTATCAGCACAATTTATCTAAATTCAGACAAAATTTAAAATACAAGTAGAAAGTGATATTTTGACTGTAAAAACCACACACATGTTTAACGAATCATCTTCATAACTTGAAATGCAAATAGAGATTGTACATTTTTAAAAATACGCACACGTTTTGCAAACAACAAAGTTATATGGTACTATTTACCAAAAAATGCAGCCAAGGCTCAGACGTTTTTCATATAATCATTTCAAACTATTTACAGAACAATCAGGTGTCAAACAATAGTTTGTGTCACTCTAACACATATGAGAACAGCACAGGGATAAACCTGCAGGTCTGACAGCAGGTGTGTCACTCAGCGTTTACACTGCAATCTGCCTTTGTTGGCTTTAAGGCAGCAACTGTGACGATCACTAGTAGAACTGACACACAAAACAAAACAACAGCTACACACTAAATACACAAGACAACAAACTAACTTGAGACCAAACACGGTAAACGTCACAAATCTCTCACGTATCAAAACTCTCTCTCTCTTTCGCTCACTCGCTCTCTCTTGCCGGTCACTCCTAAAACTTCCCCCTTTTGCTAAACAACCAAATGTCATGTTTCCATATCATTTTTGATTGGTCGACATGGTACATTTTCCCACCTATAGGGCTTTGGAGCGTGATGTCACGGGAGATGGGCCATGCCCCCTTCCGCCATGACAGTAGGCCAGCCAAAGGATACCATTTCAGCTATGGATCGTACGTGTTGTGTTGTCGGTTGCAACGTTAGATCACACGATCGTGAAGGCAAGAAGCTGGATAACGGGCTCTCTTTTCATCGTTTTCCATCCTGGAGGCAACGTGAGGGATCCCATGTATCCGATATTACTAAACAAAGACGTCAGGCTTGGATTGCAGCGGTGAGACGAGCGGATATCGAGTTCTCTGCAATCCCCAGCTTTTTGTTGGTTTGCTCACGGCATTTTCTTTCCGGTGAGTTCTAAATTAATTCATATCACTCTTGAAAGGCTTTTAGTGTGATTTTCAATGTGCTGAGGTCATAGATAATGAGATAAAACATGCTAATGTGTGATGCTGCAGAACCACATCATGTCGACTGAGTAGCTTATGATTTGGCATTATTGCAGGCAAACCAGCATATGAAATGGATGTAACAAATCCAGACTGGGCACCAACACTGCACATGGGGCATGACGACATACCTGTATCAGACTCGGACCGGCACTCAAGGCGTACGCAACGGAAGCAAAAAAGAGCACCCATCGGAGGTAAACAACCCCCCCCCCCCCCCCCTCTAAAAACATACTAAATTGCTATCACTGTACACTAATCCGCACATAACTTCCAGATGAATCACACACCTGTCATTGGAATATTGGTGTACATTTACCTTATGTCTAATTTTATCTTACAGGCTTTCGTTATGCAGCTGCAGAGTCTGAAGGTGTGCCCCGTGCAGAAGTGATTGATGAAGATCTGACAGAAGACCAACAGCAAAATCACAATGTCATGGAGGCAGTGGACAGCAGTTGTGTTGGACAAGTGGAGGTTGAGGTACCAGCTGCAAATGTGGATATACTGAAGAAATGTAAACCTTTTAAAATGATGACAGATTACAAACTCTCAGCTGTGTCTGTAATCAAACCTCTGTAACTTTGCTTCCCTTCAGCAGCATCAGCTCATGTTCACATGTTGATTCATGGTTTGCTTCAGTTTTTGATGGACTGCAGAATATTTTGAAGGTTATCTGCTATAAAAAGCCAGAACAGGAAAATCTGCTTCATGTGTTTCTGTTTGATCCTCAGTGACTTTGACACAAAGGCCTCTGCTGTGATGATCACACCTCTGATCAAGTCTCACAGTGTCAGCTTTGTTTTTATACATATGGATATGTGCTGATAAATGATCAGAGTTATAATATTTCCCACTGTCTGCTGTGTGCCGTGACCTTTGACCTGCTAAAGACAGTCAGCTGTGGATTATTCATTGTTGTGTCTGATACTTAGAACTGTGAGGAAGAACACTACACAGTTAATCAGGGTCCCCTCTCTCTGAATCAGGAAAGGTGGGCAGGCCGCGTGTGGGCCGCGGGCCATACGTTGAGTCTCACTGTTTGAAATGTGAACATTGTTCTGCTGCAGTCAATGGACTAAACCAGAGAAGAAGAAAACAGACTTTACCATGAAGATCCTCAGTGTGGATCAGTATAATATCAGCCTGATGTCTGCAGTTTAGTGTCAGCACAACTTTCACATCATATTCATCTCAGCACAACTAAAACATGCTGACTGACCCCAGAGTTTCAAGTCCACATCCTGGACTCTCCAGGAAACCACACAGATGCTTCACTCCTGAATCCTGCAGCTTGTTGTTGGAGCTCAGGTCCAGCTGTCTCAGATGGGAGGGGTTGGACTTCAGTGCTGCTGCCAGATAATCACAGCTGATCTCTGACAAACCACAGTCCCTCAATCTGTATAAAGAATGAAAGATGTAAGTTTATTAGACAAAGTGTGAGCTTGAAATCATTCAGTGTTTCATCATCTGTTCAGAGCTGAAGAAGGTTCAGAATGTAGAAGTTTAGAAAATGGAAACTCCAAACAGCTGAAGCCAACAGGAAGCAGCTTCAAACAAACACAACAAGAGAAAAAACTCTGAATGTTTCACATTAAAGTCGTACATTTATCATAAAAACAGGACAAAGACTTGAAAAAGTCGTGTTTTTCCTTCCAGGAACCACAAGGCTTCACTTTTAAAGGTGAAGTGTGAAAGAAATGGACATATTTGAAGTCCAACACCTTTTTCCAGTCACATTATTAAAGCAGACAAACTACAAGCTCATTTTCATTCCAACAAGTCATCTTCTGACCTGGACTAACAACACTGGTCTCTATGTGCAGCTGGCTGTGAGACCAGTGCTCAGGGAGCGTCTACAAAGTGCAACACTGAAAGAACATCACACACTAGCTGTGTCCCAAAACGTCGGCTGCATCCTTCGGAGGACCCAGTATTCGCGGTCTACGTGGGCCGGGTCCTTCAAAGACCGAAAAGGCTGGAAGTGCGAGGCTGTGAAATGGGACGGTCTAGCCTTCAGATTTGCGTCACCGCTGTCTTTGTGGAGTTTAATAAACTCGGCCGTCTGCTCCTTGCTATCTAAAATATAACAGGACACTGGCGTAAATTCTCGACCGTCTCACACTTCTGTTTAATCAGTTTCCTGTTTAACGTTTATTCAGCTGTGTGAAAATCCCGGAGGAACTTTGATCTCAGCCAAACCGATTTACTCCGGAACAAATAAAACACAGAAAAAAGGCAAACAATTACATTTTTAAGTTATCCGAGTGACTTATATATCGTGTTTCACCTGAGTAGCGAAAGAGCAGGGGTCTGAAAACGATGAAGCCGGGCGTCCGCTGCTCTCGCCGGCTGGAGTGACCATTGAACCCCCCCGGCTTGCTAGCGAGCGGGTGGGTAACAGACGTCTCCGAAAACGTCGGCACACTTTTGCAAATATGTGATGTCTTGATAAACCAAGCAGATATTTGAAGTTTACACAGCTACTTTCTCGCCTGAAAATATGTTAAAAGTTTATTTTGTGACCCAGAAAGATTAATAAGAGTAATTTGAAAACTTAGTAGCTGCCGCCATTGTTGGCAGCTGAAATTTGGCTGGGCCGCGCTATGAATTCTGGGATATGGTGGGCCACGAAGGACACACCCGACGAATCCTTCAAATTCGGGGAAATGAAGGACGCATTTGTCGGGCACATTTGAAGGAGTCGACAAATACGGACAGCCTTCATCGCCTGGCTGTGACGTAATCGGCCTTCAAATGCAGCCTCTGGAGGATGCAGCCGACGTTTTGGGACACAGCTACTAATTTGCTTCCATCATCCAACCTGAAGAGGAAACAGAGACGGCTCCCCTTCAAAGTAAAAGCTGCTCCTTTTGGACACAGTATCAAAGAAAGTCTACAGTATAACATAGAAAAGACAGAACAAAGTTTTGGTTGTTTTTAAATTGTGCAGAAATGAAACTACACTAAGCTCAATTATGTGACAGACATTTCATCCCATGTCAGTTTGGCCTCATCCTGGGCCGGATTATCCAGCACACACTCTGACCACAGGTCCATGTTGAGCAGGATGAGCTGCTGGCTAATCTGGAGGCTGTAGCAGCAGCTCACAGTCACAGTGGATTTCCACTCATGAAAAAGCTCTGGCTGCTTCATTTCTCATCTCATATCAGAGATTTTAAAGCTTCACTGAAGCTGTACTGTGATGCTTCCATATTCCAGTGAGGCCTCCATAATGATTTCAGCTGTTCTGTACACACACTGTGTGCCCTTGTATGGCTCAAAGTCTCTGCAGCCTGTTTTTATCTGCTATCATCAGATCTTCATCATCCTCATTCACATCCCTCACACACTCTACAGCCTCATCAGCACTGACTTCATCTTCACTGACTGATGGAGCACAACATGAACCTGTGGAGGCTGAAACACTGTCCTGTCAAACATCTCCCCATCACCACTCCACTTCTGTCAGCCTTTAAATGAACCCTGCTCAAGTCTGTCACTTCTGTTTGGAGCCAAAAGAGCTTAAAGATTACGCCACTACATTCTTGTCTAGAAAATATTAAAGTGTATTTGGTGACACACAAAAAAGGGTAAAAGTATAGTTTGGGTCCACACATGTCCAAACCCTGGTGTGTAGGCCTACTTAGTATTGAGAAAAGCCCACTAAAAGAACGCCCACCAGACCAAAGCAATGGTGTTGACTTGATCAGCATTAACCCCGCCCCCTGACTTTGATGGGTGAAGCTGACAAATAAAATGTATTTATGAACAGCGATGCAGGGCCAGGAGTAGCAACGTGAATTAAATAAATACATCATTAAATAATTCATTAAATGTGTCAGTAAAATAATTAAAATAGAAAACAAACCAACAAAATATGTAATTAACTAATTTGAATTGTACATAAATACTTAATGAATTATTTTAAATGAAATTAACCGATAATTCATTGTGATTTTGTTTTGTGTTTTGATGAGCTAATAATCAGCTCTCTTTTTCTCATTGTTGTTCTAAGCTGCTTATCCAAAGGTAAGGCACTACCTGTTGAATTATTTCCAAAGTGTGCCAAATTGGACATTACAAATTAAAGTCTACTCACTGAAATTACTGGGGAATGTCTGCTTTGATTTTGATGAGAATCTCATGACAGTACTGAGGATTTAATGCAGTTGGACTGCTAAAAATGATTGAATGCGGTTGGACCGCTAAAGGATTTAATACGGTTGGACCGTGGAAAGCAGTTGGACTGCTGAGTGATTTTAGTATATTAGGGAATTTGGTTATTGTTTGGGGTGGAGCCCGTATTGGTTATAAGGTTGGACCTGCTTCAGTCTTACACTTTTTTGGCTGTTTTACTGTTGTTCCAAAGTATTATAAATTATTCAAGAACGTCAGTTGGACTGATAGGAAGCGCAGTGCTCAGAGGTAACGCTTGCCAATGCCAAGGACGCTTAGGCATTGTCCTCGAAGAGGGATAGTCAGTTGGTCACTGTGGAGCTTGGGGCACTCCAGAATAACTAGGAGTTAGAGTCTCCTTACCGTTTGGAACGGTAGTCTGCGCTTTTTTGGCCAGCAGAAGTTGGACTTCGGGCGTGTAACTTTAACTTAAAACTTCGGGGTAAGCCTTGGCTGTGAAATGCCAAAAATAGAGCTTCAGGCAAAGTTTGGGTTGGTTGACGCTTTTAAATTGAGTTAGGGATTTTAGAGATGAGGCCAGAAACTGTTGGACAGATACTGGTTAATTGATCACAAAAAAGTTGGACTTTATCGGTTGGACCGTTAACTTAAATTTGTCGAAATTGTTTAGGCGCTAAAGCTGACAGATGTGACAGTGGTTGTAAATATAAGACGTCTTTGTAATATAAAATAAGAGATCTCTGTGTGAAAGGAGTCTGAGGCAGTGCTGGAGCTATTTTTAGACTGTGTGTGTGTGAGTGTGAAAATGCAAATTAGTCAGCAGTGAACTGTTTAAACCACAGTTGGTTTTACAAATACTGCTGCAAACATTGTTGAGTGTGTGTTTAAGACGCCATTTATGTTCATTAGAGGGCTATAAATAAAGTTTTGAGTTGCCGTAGTGGATGTATAGTAATTGACTGAGTTTTGATATATAAATATAGTGAGTGCACTGTATATATTTAAGACTAACATATTACTTTTAGGAGTAACCTCTCATCAGCAATAAATGCTGGTGTGTTTTATTTTTTCTATTCTATGTGTGTGCTGTGAGAATTAATAGAGGTTTCAATTGTTTTCTTTGACTTGCTCTTTCTGATTATGAAAGGCATGTCTGAAATACTCTTAGGAAAGCGTGTTGTGAGTATATTCCTCAACTCTTGTCACAGTTTAAGTGTGTGAATGCTGTGAGTAGCAGGTTTTGAGTGATTGGGTGTGATTTGTACAAAATAATAAATAATAATAACACTATGAAAGTTGATAGTAGAGTGAGTGCAGAAGTGGAAGTGTGAGAGAAAAGGCGGTGTGTGTGTGAGACGATCTGACAAACGCAAAGAATTTAGTATATTTAGAAGTGTGTGCGTGAAATAAGGGTGAATTGTTTTAGATCAAGACTTAGTAAAACAAGAGTTTTATTAGCCTGTAAAAAAAACAAAACAGGAGAGATAGAAACAGAAAATATGGTTCTGAGCAGCTGCAAGGTTGACAGGAAATGGTGTGTGTGACAGGAACTTTGCATGCCCATAAAAGGAACTGACTGTGACAAGTGAGCACACAGAGAGAGAAACATACGAGTTAAACTCCAGGCAGATGAAGCAAATGGAGGTTTTAAGAAAAGAAATGAAAAGGATATTAATTGTATGCTTTAGTGTGTCAATACAGGTGGACTTCTTTCAACCTAGAATCTTGAGTACAAAACCATTGATTAACAGAATTGGGAGGAAAACAGGCCAGATTTTGGCTTAAAATTTTACAGCTTGACCTCCCACTTGTCCCGATCCTGAGAAGAAGCTCATAGGACAGTTAATCTCCTGATGAAGACCGACAGAACATCGTGGACTTCAAGAATTAACAGCAGGCAAAAGACAGTGCAACTGAAACTACACTGACGATACCAGCAGCAGCATGGAAGAAAAGCACGTGATGGAAAATGCACGGTGAACTGCAGGCTGGTAAGAACAGTGTGACATAACTGTTTAAAGACACTGAATGGGATATTTTGCCAGGCTGGGATTTAATCTAAAAGGAAAATACTGAAAAGAGCAACGGAGAAGAAACAGAGAAGAAACAGACTGTGTTTGCTGGGGATCACAAGACAACAAAGGACACTAAGAGAAGGGCACAGGGGCCAGTGGGAAGGTGAAGCCCAGACGAGTTCGACTGCG
This sequence comes from Rhamphochromis longiceps, assembly GCF_057381845.1. Classification (NCBI taxonomy): domain Eukaryota; kingdom Metazoa; phylum Chordata; class Actinopteri; order Cichliformes; family Cichlidae; genus Rhamphochromis; species Rhamphochromis longiceps. The sequence goes on along the minus strand of NC_140559.1, from coordinate 68,709,261 downwards.
AGAATAGAGGGTACAATTGGGTTGAAATTGAAGCCGGAACTCAGGATGGTTTAGGGATGTCCACGTCACAAACAAAGAGGTAAACAAAAAGAAGGTAAAATAAAGAGAGAAAATAACTGACAATTACATTAATGAATAGAAGACACACATACAGATATTACATAGATTTATTTTTAGGATAAAGGGGAGAGCTTATACGTAGAAATGACTTTTTATACATATTGCATTTTGTGCCTTTAAGGGAGTTGCGGCTCAGTTCGTCTCTTGTGGGTCACGAGCCTTTGGCTAGCGCTATGATTAGCCAATCTACTGTGAGGATGATATGAGTTATTGAAGGATTGCACACGCTTACAGACACAGAGTCCATAAACACACATGACAGTATTGATTCCAGGCAAAAGGCCTCAAATTAATTTAGCGTTTAACTGAACTTGAGCTGGCCCTGTAACAAGTGACAGAAAAGAGGAACTGAATAGGAGTTTCTTGCTTTAGAGAAGGACCAAAGGAAGGAAAGCATATATTTTGGTTAAGTCTGATAAACTAGAATGAGAAGGTATTGTTACATCAAAGGAGCAAGATGAAATAAAAAGGCTATACCAAAAACAGGCTATAACATAGGAAATGTGAGTTTTAAAATGAAGTTAGTGTTAACACACAGGAGTTGTTTCAAGGCAGCGTTTAGCTGTGATAAAATGTATGCAGGAGTAATTGCTTATATGTTTAAACTTAATTGATTAAAGTGGTTGTTTTTTTTTGGATCTTTTAGTAGAATAGGCGCTTATAATGATTTTCTTGTGAAAGGAGATTCTAGGTCAGAGTGGAGGCCTTGCAGCAGCGAGACTTCTGTGTACAGGATGTTGATGATTAGATAAGGCAAGCGACAGGAAACGCATGCAGGGACGTGAAAGCAGCGTTTTAAGAGTTTTAAAATGATGAGTAACGTTGAAGAATATATATAAATACAAGTCAATAAGTCAAGAAGATAATTAGGATCAGGCTTTTGATTAAAGAGTCCCAAAGATGATAAGTTAGGGAGGTGCAGGAAAAGGTGTTTGGTTTGCTTTGCAGAAGATCTCGGCGACCACAGGGGGGTGAGGATCCTGGAGGCCCGAGGCATGATGGACCACAAGAGAGGGACGCAGAAAAAACCTAATCTTATGCATGGAGTGTTCTCGAGGGGGAGCTGGTGTTTATTACTGGGCCACTTAGAGGACATGAGGTTGTCTGATTTGCTGAGCCAGAGGACGGCTAGAGAGGGTCAGAGCGGGAGTGGTGACCCCGATGTCCATGATGCCATGGATGGACATGGAAGCAGCTGAGTGGGCCGAGGAGTGACCCAACACAATGTATTGCGACCTCTGGTGTTCCAGAGGTCGAGAGAGGGAGTATTGAGATTGGAGAGATATTTTGCTGCTATTGTTAATAATCATCATCATTACCATTGCATTAATAATATAATCTACAGAATTGATATTGCATTCAGATGTTTAACCCTCCTGCCTTCTTGGGACCTTTTTGTGCCACTGCTATGTGTTAAATGGCTGCCATTTCCACTGTGTTCAGTGGAATATAACCAAACTTGCCACAGGATAGTTTTTACCTGTCAATGTTAATATTCCAGTGTGAATTCCTTAAATCAGCCTAAAATGGCTGAGCAGCAGAAATCCCCACACCCATCACCCTGGGGACCATTTTCTGCCCATTGACTTCCATTATAAACGCTATTTTTCAACCCCAAATTATCATCGTATGATTTTATTTTTTCTTCTTTTCTTGGATGTCAATGAAGACTCAGGGCCTTGAAGTTTTAATTTTTAAATTGCAAAAAAAATGCAAAAAAAATAATGGCAGGTCAAAATGTATGTTGGTGCCAATCTTTGGTCCATCTAAAGGCCTACTTATAATGACAATCACATATTACTTCAACTGGTTTTTTGTGGAAATATTTAGTTTCGTTTTTTGGTTTTTGGGGCTTATAACACAGGGCGCTCATGTAATAACACTGGGATTTGAAGGGTTAAAACAACGAAAATATAATTAAAACTTTACATGAATATTTCAGGGAGAAGTAGTTTTACAAGGTTGGCTAATTTAAAGTGGAATAAAATATGGATATATGGTCTTTTTATGGCGTGGCTGAGAATGGTCCCTAGGGTGATGGGTGTGAGTTTTTTAAAGGATGGCAGGAGGGTTAAACAGTGTGTGTCTTTCAGAAAGACTAAGTTGCAGGCTGACAGGAAGTTGCAGGTTTGAAGAGTGTGCCTTTTGCAGAACTGAAACCGAAAGCAGAGTCTAAGTGCAGGTTATTTCGAGGAGCCTTTAAGGACGAGGCACACACTTAGTTAAAGAGAATCATTTATAGGTGGAAGTTTAATCATGTTTTGCTCGGGGTTGCAAAAGAGCAGTTTGTCGCAGAACTGCTGCTGATGTGTCAAGATGATAAGCGAGCATCCGGCAGTGACAGGAAGTACCTGCCATGAAGATAGGAGATAATGTTCTTTTAAACTGTGTTAAAAGTCATTGTGGTTTTGATTTGACGTATGCATATATTCTGTTTGTGACGTATGAGGGGGCGTCATTAAATTCAAGCCCTGATGGTATAAAATATCTGTTTATGCTTTGATTAAGTCGGAGATCAGCCCGGTCTGCGAACGGAGCTGGTCTTCCCACGCGTGTATTTCATTAAAATCGTTTGACCAAGTTCTGGACCATGGTTGTTTGTACTCTCCTTCCCCAATATTTGAACCTTAACATTAGTTTACTCAAAATAAATTTAAGACATCAATATTAAAGGTTAAGTTATGATAATGAATACATGCAACTATAACTGATGACATAAGAATTTGGATTTTTTAAGCTAAAGCGAAGGTGCTGACTCACTTGGCATGTTACTCTCAAATCCTCCCTAATAACAATAACATAATTACACTTTAGCCACAAGAGGGCAGCAGCATTAATACAAGTCACGTGTATATAAAGGTACAGTGATTATATTACAGTGATTTTGACAAAAACAAAACAGAGGTTCATGGCAGTGTGTTTTTCATAACATACCAACCAAATTAAATAATAAAAACTTTATAACTTACAGAGCTTTTTTAGAGACTTTGACCACTGGCAGCAGCCTCAGAAGAGCCTCCTCTGAAGCAAAGTATTTCTGCAGGTTAAACACATCCAGATCTTTTTCTGATGACAGTAAGATGAAGACCAGAGCTGACCACTGAGCAGGAGACAGTTTATCTGTGGAGAGACGTCCTGAACTCAGGGACTGTTGGATCTCCTCCACTAGAGAACGATCATTCAGTTCATTCAGACAGTGAAACAGATTGATGCTTTTCTCTGCAGACAGATTCTCACTGAGCTTCTCCTTGATGTACTGAACTGCTTCCTGATTGGTCTGTGAGCTACTTCCTGTTTGTGTCATGAGGCCTTGCAAACGAGTTTGATTAGTCTTCAGACCCAAGAGAAAACGAAGGAACAAGTCCAGGTGGCCATTGGGACTCTGTAAGGCCTTGTCCACAGCACACTGGTGGAGAGATTGGAGTTTTGGTTTATCAAATAGTTTAGACCACATGGACGTTGTTTGTTGTTCTTCCAGCAGATTGAGTCCAGAGTTGATGAAGGTCAGGTGGACATGAAGAGCAGCCAGAAACTCCTGAACACTGAGATGAACAAAGCAGAACACCTTGTTCTGGTACAGTTGTTTCTCCTCTTTAAAGATCTGTGTGAACACTCCTGAGTACACTGAGGCTGCTCTGATATCGATGCCACACTCTGTCAGGTCTGGTTCATAGAAGATCAGGTTTCCTTTCTGCAGCTGATCAAAAGCCAGTTTTCCCAGTGACTCAATCATCTTCCTGCTCTCTGGACTCCAGTGTGGATCTGTCTCAGCTCCTCCATCATATTTGATCCTCTTGACTTTGGCCTGAACCACCAGGAAGTGGATGTACATCTCAGTCAGGGTGTTGGGCAGCTCTGCTCCCTCTCTGGTTTCCAGCACATCCTCCAGAACTGTAGCAGTGATCCAGCAGAAGACTGGGATGTGACACATGATGTGGAGGCTTCGAGCTTTCTTGATGTGGGAGATGATCCTGCTGGCCTGCTCCTCATCTCTGAATCTCTTCCTGAAGTACTCCTCCTTCTGTGGGTCAGTGAACCCTCTGACCTCTGTCACCATGTCGACACACTGAGGAGGGATCTGATTGGCTGCTGCAGGTCGTGTTGTTATCCAAAGGCGAGCAGAAGGGAGCAGGTTCCCTCTGATGAGGTTTGTCAGCAGCTCATCCAATGAGGTGGACTTTCTTGTTTCAGTCAGGATTTTAGTTTTGTTGAAGTCCAAATTAAGTCGACACTCATCCAGACCATCAAGTATGAACACAACCTGGAAGTCTTCAAGCCTGCAGATTCCTGATTCGTTAGTTTGATTAAAGAAGTGATGAACAAGCTCCACCAAGCTGAACTTTTCCTCTTTCAGCACATTCAGCTCTCTGAAAGTGAATGGAAATATGAACTGGATGTCCTGGTTGGCTTTGTCTTCAGCCCAGTCCAGGCTGTATTTCTGTGTTAAGACTGTTTTCCCAATGCCAGCCACTCCCTTTGTCAGCACTGTTCTGATTGGTTCGTCTCTTCCTGGTGAGGCTTTAAAGATGTCTTCTTGTCTGATTGTTGTTTCTGGTCTGTCTGGTTTCCTGGATGCTGTTTCAATCTGTCTGACCTCATGTTCCTCATTGATCTCTGCAGTCCCTCCCTCTGTGATGTAGAGCTCTGTGTAGATCTGATTCAGGAGGGTTGGGCTTCCTGCTTTAGCGATGCCCTCAAACACACACTGGAACTTCTTCTTCAGTTGGGCTTTAAGTTCTCGTTTACAGAGTGGAGCAAATATTTCTGAAGGTAAGAAATTCAGAAAAAAATATTATATAATAAATATCATAGCCTTTCAGTACCCTGAAAGGATGAATGTCTATTGGTCCATTTCTTGAGCTATTAGGAAAGATCAATATTCAGTCTTTAGAGAAATTCTCTTACTGCTCTGCAGATGGTCAGCCATCTCATGCTGCTTAAGTCTCCTCAAAAAGTGGAGTGTGATCTTCAGAAATGCTTCTCTGCAGCTCTTTCTTTCATCTTCATCCTCTCCTTCAAACATCTCCTCATCCTCCATCTGGCTCTTTAAAGTTTCTGGGTGATCTGGACTCAGAAGCTTCTGGATCTTCTTCAGCTCGTTCTTCACAAACATGGTGATGTTGTCCTCCAGCCGCTGGAAAAGAAGACTATATGAATTACCCAGTGGTAAATGGACTGGTTCTTATATAGCTCTCTTTGATACTCTGTGCACACAAAGCATTTTATACAACATGCCTCATTCAACCAAGCACATTGTTCTATGCTTAAATACTTTCTTTCACACTCTGATGGATGCATCAGAGGGCAGCTTGGGTTTAGTACGTTACCCAGTACATTTGCCAGCCAGGGTTTGATTCACAAACCTTCTGACTAGTAGCTGACCTGCTCCCCTCCTGAGCTACAGTCACCCCAATCTGACTGAAATCATGGAGCCCAAACTCTGATTTATGTTGGACACACTGACAATCCTCTGGTCCACAAAGTGCAGCATAGAGGTGACTGAAAAGAACAAATGTAAACGTAGTACTACAAACCATAACCACAGAGTCCAGGTGTGTTTGATGTTGCTGTGCAGACTGACCAGTGGAAACCTCTGCTCTCTGCTGGTCCACTCTGTGGAGGAGTAATGTATAATTAGCTCATGTTATGTCTGTCCACACACAGACACAAGCTAAAGGTCCATGAAGTGATGTTTGGATGGGTTCAGTCAATCAGATGACTGTCATGGTGGAGCTTTGCTAGTCCTGCTGATCCCACTGAGAATTAACAACTCAGTTTCCAGATGTCTGTAGTTTTCTGCTCAGTTTCTTTAGTCCCAACAGCTCTTACCATCTCCTGCATAAAGCTTTCCCTCCATGCTCAGATGCCCTGGAACAAGGTGCTCTCTTTATATCAGTGACTGGTTTAAAGGGACAACTTGCAGTGCTCACCAAACTTTGTGTCAGCAAAAGTAGTTCTAATGTTTCTTACATTTATTACATTTTTACATTTTTACACACACAAATCAATGAACGCAAAAACATGAACTTTCCAGATATTTTGTTTTACAATGTTACAAAACTCAGTTCACAACTACACAGTCTGATTTACAAGTACAAAATATTTATGACCACAGTTTGAGCCGATGTATGTCCCGAGTCTGTGGACTCAGTGGTTTTGTTTTGATTGTTATTGTCTTTTGTTACAATTTCATTCTGATTAAGATTTTCTAGTTCTGAGGTTTTGGTTTCTGTGTTCCCTCTGTACTGTGTTAGTATTGTGTCTCTGTGTTCACTTCCTGTTTTATTTTGACAGTGCCATGTCCTACGTTAGTGTGTCTACTTTTGCTTCCCCTTGTCTGGTTATGTCCAATGAATCCTGCTGTGTCTCCCTTTTCTCATTCCCTGATGGCTCTTTTGTGTATATGAGCCCTTTGTTTTCTCCTGCTTGTTGCTGGTTCGTCTGTGTTGTCTCCCCGTGTCTCCGTTTAAGGTTTCAGGTTAGTTTTTTAGTTTTTCAGTAGAGGTTATCTTAGCTTCTGCACAGGCCATCTCCACTGCACTTCACCGTTTCAATACAGCTCACTCACTTCACAGCAGTGTCTGCATCTTGGGTCCTTTATTAAATTCAACATGGCTCGCCCCGCTAGCCGTGACATAAGATGTGAAAACAATATCCAAAAAACACGAGAGACAAACAGGAAATAGTTTTATGGTGCAGGGCCAACAAACTGAGTCCAGCCATGAACTCAGAGTTGATTGAATTAGCATTTTGAATTGGCTGATCTGAGTTACTTCAATCAAGTCTATGTTCACTTTGAGTTAAGATTATACGTGATTGATGGAAAAGAAAAAAGCCGTCATCAGCAACTGATTCTGATTTAGCAGGTTTTCAAATCTAAACGGTACCCATCCCTAGCTGGCTGTAGTTAAACCTTTACTTAAAAAGCATCCCTAGACCCAGCTGTCTTAGCTAATTATAGGCCAATCTCCAACCTGACAATCCTTGAAAGAGTAGTTGGGGGGGCGACAATCAGAGGGGCAGTGTGATGATCTTAGGTTACGAACTACCGCAGTCAAGTCATTAAGGGAGACGGGATCAAACTGCTCTAAGACAGCTGAGCACACAGGAGAAAGACTCGGATCTGAGGCAGCAGTCGGCGAGACAAGAGCCCTAATAGACAGAACCTTGTTGTTAAAAAATGCTAAAAAGAGTGACGCTGAAAAACTAGTTCATGCATTTATTACTTCCAGGCTGGACGACTGTAATTCATTATTATCTGGAAGTCCTAAAAACTCCCTGAAAAGCCTTCAGCTGATCCAAAATGCTGCAGCAAGAGTCCTGACAGGGACTAGAAAGAGAGAGCAGATTTCTCCTGTTTTGGCTTCCCTTCATTGGCTGCTCCTCACATACAAGGTCTTAAATAATCAGGCCCCATCTTATCTTAATGCACAACACCTGATCTCTGGTTTCCTCACCTCTTCAATCCCACTTTAATACTTGACTAAACTCATTTTCCTGTTTAGGTGTTGAGGCAAAGCCGCCCATCTACAATGCAGGCAACAGCAAACGGAGCTATTTTTGATTCCCTTTGGGTTTTTTCTACTTTTGTGCTACAAAATGTTCAAGCTGATTAAATTCATTAGAATAAAAGTTCAGATAATTTTCTCATATTAATGTTGGAGGTAGAAATTCAGGTAACTTTGCACAAAAACTGGCAGAAATTTCCTTCAAAGATGGCGTTTTTACTTTAATACTATGAGTACACACTGTTAAAAAAATCCGTAAATTTAGGGGTCCCTTTACCGTGGATTTGCTACGGATTCGCTCCGTTTTGCGAAATACGGAAAGTTTGCTGTTGCGCAAGGCAGAATTTTCTCCCCCACCCAGAATATTCCGACGCCATTACTTTCAGTGCGGTCAGTGCCTACCTAAATTTCTGCAAGTCACAAGGAAAGTTGGAAACAGGTTGGTTGTGTGGAATGAGAATGAGAATTGAGTGCCACCTTGTACATTAAATTGGTCTCGATAGGCAGTTGGTAGTGGTGTGTATGTGAGTGGACGTTTGCTGCTAGCTGCGTTAGCATTAGCCAGCCGCCTGCGCTTCGTAAGTACGTCAAAAACCATTTTTTCCCTCCCTCTTACATGAAATTTGGTCTCGATAGTCAGTTGGTAGCCGTGTGTGTTTCATGGTAACATTTGAATGTGTGGGTTTTGCGTTATTTTGAAGCGTGGTTTGCCCAACTAAAGTTAACGTTAGCCCATAAGTTGGATGCGCGCGCTTGTGTGTGTGTGTGTGTGTGTGTAAATTAGCCACATGTGTGTATTGTTATAGCTCGCTGTGTTACGTTAGCATGCAACTGAACATGGTAATAATTAAAAGGGGTGATAGTTAAGTAGAATCAGATTTCATTGCAGAAAACATTGCAGCCCAAAGAGAGTGGCCCATGCAGCCCAACGCAGATTACTTATTTGAAGGTACCTGAAAAGTGAATGTGCTTCACTGTGCTGATATAAATTTATTGTTTTCATATTGATTCTGTTCTGATTCTGGCTATCCTTCAATTGGCAAATTCAATCTCTTAAAAATGTTGACTTGTAACATTTGTGGCTTTAACGCTCGGTCTTCGACTGATTACTTGAAACACTGCCGAACACACAGAAATAATAATAATGTATCTTTTTTATGTGGCCATAGGGATTGCAGAAGGAAGTTTAACACATACAGTAGCCTTGCTGTGCATATGTCACGAGCTCATGTAGACAGAAGGAGCACACAAACATGGAACCGTAATGTGTCTGTACAGTTAAGGTGCTTGTTTAATTTTTGCAGCAGTGAATATGATGATCTTAAAACTTTAAAGTGTCATTTGAGTGGTCACATAGATGAGGGTTTGACTGTAACATGTCCCTTTGATGGATGTTCTAAGACATTCAATGTAAAGTCATCATTTTTAACGCATATTTCCAGATACCATAAAGGGTGGGATGTTACCAAGATAGCCCCAGTTCATATATGTGAACTAACAGAACGGTCTTTCCAAGGTGAAGGATCACCTGAAGAACCTGAAAGTTTTAAAATTGATGCAGAACAAAGTGATAATTTCTGCAGTGATCAAGTGAAAGACAACTTCACAGAGAGTCTTGCTCAGTTTTACTTGGGTTTACAGGCAAAATATTTGGTTCCAGCCTCCACAATAACAGAAATAGCAAATGAAATGAGAACTATAAGTGATATTCAACAGGAATATACTGTGGATGCACTAGCCTGTGAACTGGGGCAGTATGGTGTTCCAAAGGAGACTGTAACATCTCTTGGGAATAGTATATACGAGCAGAGCCCTATGCACAAGGCATTACATGAAAAGGGTCATTTAACTACGCAACACAAGAGGCTGAAATATTACAAGTCACACTATGACTATGTTGAACCTGTTGAAGTCTTTCTTGGACGCAATCGCAGTGGCCAGAAGAGGCACTATCATTACATCCCAATACTGGAAACCCTCAAAGTAATTCTGAAACAGCAAGGTTTAGATCAGCACAGTCCTAGTTCAAATTCTGAAGATGATGTACTGTGTGATGTCACTGATGGGTGGGCCATCAAATCCAATGCCATGTTTTCCTCAGACCCAGACAGTTTAAAGGTAATGCTCTTTCAGGATGCTTTTGAGGTGGCTAATCCACTCAGATCTGCCAAGACAAAGCATAAAGTATTGGCTGTCTACTTCACACTTGGAAATTTTCATCCACACCAACGATCAACTGTTGATCAGATACAGTTGGCATTACTCTGTGTAGAGAAAGATTGCAAATACTTTGGAATGGATAAGATTTTCAATAAGCTAGTGTCAGACTTGTGTGAGCTGGAGGAAAGGGGCATATCTTTCAATGGAAAAATATATAAAGGCACTGTTGCGTGCATAATGGGCGATAATCTGGGCTCCCACATGATTGGTGGCTTTACAGAAAATTTCAGCACAGCTCAATATTTCTGCAGATACTGTTTGGCAACAAAAAGTGAATTTCAGTCGAACCCTCTCACAGTTTTCACTCATAGAAATCCAGCTGATCATAATGAGACTGTGCGGTTTCTGGAAAGTAACAATGAAGTACACACTCATCACGGTGTTAAATGTGACAGTGTTTTCAACAAACTGTCCAACTTTCATGTGTGTCAGCCAGGCTTACCAGCTTGTTTAGCTCATGATCTGTTTGAGGGGGTAGTAGATTATGATTTGGCATTGTTTTTGCAGTTCTTAATCAGAACACAAAAGTGGTTCAGTTATGAGGTTCTTAATGAAAGAATCAAATCATTTCCTGGTGAAAGCAGCGACAAGCTAAACACTATTCCCACTACAGGAGCCAGGCTTGGAGGACATGCAGCCCAAAACAGGTGGCTTTTGAAATTCTTGCCTGTTTTGGTGCATGACACAATTGAAGATGCTGATAATGAAGTATGGGGACTTGTACTACTTCTGAGGGAGCTTGTTGAATTTGTCTGTGCACCTCGGCTCTCAGAGTTGCAGATTGCTTTCATGAAGGGACTGATTGAACTGTATGTGGAATTGAGGCAAGAGCTGTTTCCAAGAGTTCAACTTAGACCAAAACACCACTATCTGCTTCACTATGCACACTTGACTTTACAATTTGGCCCACTCATATATACTTGGACAATGCGCTTTGAATCAAAACATTCTTATTTTAAAAGGTGCATTAGAGCAAGTAAGAACTTCATAAATGTAACCAAGTCTCTGGCTGAACGGCACCAGTTGCTTCAGGCTTATCAGTCTTGTGGTACCTTGTTTCGTTCCCAGGTTCATGTCTCAGACTCAACACGGTTCTATCCAGAGCTCTATGACCAGAACATAAAGACAGTGGTTGGAGAATTTGATTTGAACTCAAGTAACTCAGTTGTCACAGAGAGTGTGCAGGTTAAAGGCACTACATATGCAAATGGTATGCTGGTCTTACTGAGCTACACAAAAGGACTACTGCAGTTAGGACAAATAGCAAGCATTTTTGTAAAAAATGAAACTACTGTCCTACTTTTGCTTCGAGGGAAAACTGCCAGCTGGATACCTGAGCTTGGACTCTATGAACTTGATGAAAATGCTTCTGACCTGTTCAGTTGCCATGATTTGAACAAACTTGCTGATTATCATCCACTTTATTCTTACCAGAGAGGTACTCGGTGGCTCATTCCTCTTAAACACACACCAACATGGAACTTGTGAAAAACTATGTCAAGAAAGCAATGCCATCGCTCAGTAGCGATCAGATGGATACACTCATGGCTAAACTGGAGGAATTAGGAGTTCTCTCTGTAGATGACCTGAGCCTTGTGGACCCGGAGGACATTAAAGACACTCTGCCATTCATTCAGTGCAAAAGATTCGTCAGAGCTGTCAAAGCATTGGAAGCAGGTGAGTTTTTGCCCCTCTGTTTTAATGCAAGTTTTCTGAAACTACAAAGGTTTATTCCAAAAATGCAAAAAAAAAGTTGCCATCAGCTGTACATGGCAATAATTACTCTATAATTGGTTTTCATAATTAGGTCCATTTGTATTCCTGGTTGACCCAAACTGGACATTGAGGACCAATGTATTAATTGATTTGCAACAATTGTGATGTGTTTAATTTATGGAGATGTTTGTCATGTCATCCATAGATTCACAAACTCCACCGCAGTTCACCCGGCCTGGCCCCTCATCAACACCTGAACCACAGAGGTTTCAGCTGCCCTCAACACCACCTGAGACAGCCGACTCCCCATCCCAAGACGCATATTCTGTACCATGGCACAAATTTCCCTCAAAAGTCATGGATGAGTTGCGTGAAAAAAAGTACATAATGGGGAAAGACAGACGAGAGATGGTTCGGATCGTCGCTGAAGATTACCTCCATAAACACCCAGGAAGACCTGGTAGACAAAAGCTGAGGGAACTCGCCAGTATGATTGTAGGACAATATCCTGCCTCCTTCAAGCTGACAGAGCCGTTTGGAAACAAACCTTTTGCAAAAGATGGTTCTGAAACTCTCTTTCGTCAGCTGGAACACAGAATTGAAAATATGAAGAGGCCACAAAGCTCACTGAAGAGGCAAGCAGGGGGTGAAAATTCAACAAAGAAAAGGCCCAGGAATTCAGATCTGTATGGATGTGTGGCGTGGGATCCAATCATTGAGGGGGCCGTGTGTAGAGAAGACCTGCTGTCTAAACGAGATGAGTTGAAACGTGCCTTTCAAACCCAGGATCTTCAGGTGGGTCTGCAATCATCCATTACAGATACAGAAAGCTTTATTAATCCTCGAAGGGCAATTCGGTTCCTACAGTCCACCATCTAGACATACAACCATTCACACAGCAACAGTATATAGCAGGAGTAATGCGATAAGGTCTGGGTCCAAGTACAATTTAGGACACATTGTGAAATTGTAGATCGTCTGTAGATCACTATGCCCATAGTCAATTGAAATTGATACCCTGTTTTATTATTTTAATTGGTTAGTTTGACTAACTGTTCGACTGTTTGTCTAACTGCCTCATATCTTTAGGAGTCATCTGTTCGAAAATTGATGACTGAAACATATCCCATTCAGCGTGAAATCCTCAACGATGATGATACCACTATTGCCGTTGTAAAGGACGAGTGGCCGTTCCTGTTTGAAGTTCCTCACCTGTTTGATCATGCATCTAAACTCCTTGGCTTCTCTGTACAAAACAAGCTGGCACAGGTGTGTTGTTATTGTTATTATTATGATTGTGCTGTGCTGCTCCATATGGAGAGAATTTTGTCTTTATTAATCAATCAGAAAAAGATTTGCAACCAAAAAGAGAGTTGAGACCAAAAAAGATAAACTGGCAACCAATCAAATAGAATAACTTGGATGAACAATCAAATGGAATAGATTTGAGACCAAAAATCAGGAAGTGACAACCAAAAAAGCAGGACATTTGAGATCAAAACAGAACAGGTTGCAAATGAAAATGAAATAATTCATTTTTATTTTTATTTTTTTCAAAATTCTCTCCATAGCTCCAAACGAAAATGAGTGTTAGTCTTATGTACTTGTACAAAATTAACACCTTGAACCTTGAACAGGAACTTTCCAAAAAAGAAAAGGGGATCAATGACTTCCTTGACTCCAAAGGGATGAAGATGGGCGAAGGTCCAATACAGCTCATCTGTGGCATTTCAAAATACTTCAAGGAAGACTCTTATAAACTCTTCCACAAAAAAGAGGTAGATGTTGTAGATTTTAAACTGTGTGCAAGATAATTATTTGCATCCAGTGGTGAACCAAGTAACCAACCACAGTAGGAAGTATAGATTCCCCTAATTGTGCTGCTGATATTCTCTATAAACTCTCTATCTATAAACTATTTACATTAATGTTTTTGCATAATGGCTACCTCTGTCTGATGAAGACACTAGCAGATAGTCAATTTGCCAGCAGGTTTGTGTGTACTGGAAACATTAATTCATGTATCATGTCTGTCACCAAAACAGATCTCTGCAGATCCTGAAGTCGAACTCCCAGTGACCCCATGCATCCTAATCAGAGGTTTGTAGTTAAATCTTTTTTTGTATCCCAGCAAGCTGTTGTTAGCTGTTGTTATAAGCTGTTGTTGTGTCATATTTATTAAAGAAATTTTTGCTTGCCTTAAAATATAGGATTTTTTTTTTTTTTTGTAAATGGTACATGGTTTTTATCTGTGTTTAAGGTGACCAGCAATTCAAGATTGCTGTTGATGGGTTACTTGTCAATGACCACATCACCTCTCCCATTGTGGCCTTGAGCTACGTCTTCTCCATGTTTTATGTCTGCAACGTCCAATACCCACCGGAGATGGCTTTTACTCTCGAATTCATGCAAAGGTAAGCACTCATTGTTTGGAAATACTTTGTAAATGTGACTTTGCCGTGCCTTTCTGCACCTGACCTGCTTTTTGTCAATCTACACTAAACCCGTTTGTCTGAGATGTACAAGCTCAAAATGTGTCGTCACATGCTGTGAGCTTTTAGATCAGCTGTTATTGGCTTATGATCCCCCTGAATATGGATTTGTTCAGAGATTTTGTAGCTCCCTGTTGAAGACTATTGTTGGAATAAATGTGTCATATCTTTTTAAAGGGCAGGTAACATGCTTTTTGCTTTAAATAGTGTCCTAAGTCAATCAATAACAAAACAAACATAACATGATTCCAGTTGGGAAATGGAGCAAAAACATATTTTTCTCAGAATGGTTTGTTGACACAAAATTCGTTTGAGCTATCTCTTTAAAACCATTAGCACCTGAGACCAGGTTATGTCAGTGGTGGTCAAACCTTTTCATGTCAAAGACACACAAACTGAAATTTATTTGGCTGCAGACCCCAAACTCAAAATATGTTGTTCCAGGGACCCCCCCCCCGAAGGAAAGACTAAACATATTAATTTAAAAAATACTACATAGTGGATTCATGCCCAAATGTTAATACTTGTACTGATGTGTAACGTGCACTGAATGTCACAGTTTCTCCACTCCATGTTTGAATAACCCCCAGGACAGTCCGTGTTCAAATGTGCTGTTACACCTTTTGATAGGACAATGTCAACTGTGTTTTCTATCCCCTTCTGTGTTCTGTGCATTTATAATATCCCTGCATACACATTGAGGATGCATGCTGTCATGTGTTAGTGATAAGCAGACTTCTCACCCTTGCAAACATTTCTGTATATGCACAGTGTGAATGCATGTGTCTTGAAAAGACAAAGGAAGAGAGCTTAGCCACTGGCACCAGCACCACAACAACATTGGGTTCTAGACAGATGGTCAACTAGAATGATAGAGAGGTTCACACATAGGGGCATATTGAAGAAAACAAATGTAGGATTTTATTGAACTGCTCCACTCCTGTCAAGCCACACTACATGTGCAAACTTTGTCTGCATATCACTATTGTTTTTTTTTTTTCCCTCAGAGTTTTCTTTGGGGTCAATCCTGAGCGAGGCTCCAAGGCAGAGAAGAAGGGGAAGAAACGGCACTTCATTCCTCCACAGGTGTGCAAGCTGGTTTCTCAGCTGAAGGAATTTGAATGCAAGCAGAAGGAATCTGAATGGGCCATTTGAGCTGTTCTCAGAGCTCAGAAAATACCTTTTTGGACTGAATGTACACACACACACACACACACACACACACACACACACACACACACACACACACACAAAGGCAAATCCAAAAACATGGGGCTTGGGAGTAGAAATACAGATTTTTACAGTATTAGGTGAGTTCAGATGTTTTAACTAGATGCCCACAACACACATGCTGCAGTTTCAAATCCCCCATGTTAAGGGGGAGGGAAGGTGGGCGATATTTGTCATTCCAGTTAAGCTTTTCCTGTCATTGTGGAGTTGGAGGTGTAAGTTTTAATTTTTTTTTAGTTTTAAGTTGTTTTAAGAGTTTTAAAAATCTCTTTATGGCATGTTGCACAGTCATCCTTCTAAGGTCATGGTTGTTATTGCTGCACTGATGTTTTATAGAAAAGTTGTATAATGTAATACTTCTAATGTTCTATTTGTTTTTTGTAGAAAGGTCAGCCACTGGTTGCAGAGCTCTGCCTGTCGGTGTGATATGTGGAGTTGGAGGTGTAGGTTTCTGCATCCTCCTGGAGGGGGCTCCTCATTTTGCACTGACAGGTGAGACAGCAACAGCAATGCTGGCAGTTTTATTGTCTTATTTTGTCATTGTCTTTAACAAATCAATTTGTTATTAATGCCTGTCAGCCTGTGGATGCTAAAAAGTTGCTAGATTTGGCATCTCCCTGTTAAAGGACATGGCTGTACTTCTTTGAGAAAACAGCTGGTTTATGTATGTAAAATTTCTCTGAATGTGAAGGTGATGTTCTGAATGTTTTAATGGTTGTAGTGTAAATATTGCAAATCATTCACCACAAAAAGTGAAATCACTTTAAAGCACTGGCAGCTGTTAAAGGAAATAAATAATTGCTGTGATTCTACATTTGTGCTTTATTGATGGTAAACGGTATAGAGAATGGTACAGAATTAAACATTTTAGGATGACTGAAGTGTCCGTAAATGGTATGGATTGAGTACTTAAATAATACGGAATATTCCATTTTAGGTTTGATGGAACTGTCCGTAAATGGTAAAGAAAAAGTCAGGTAAATCTACGGAAATATCTGTTATAGGGTTTACGGAATTGTCTGTGCAATAACGCCGAAATTTATGGAAAATACGGAATTTTCCATTTTAGGTTTGACGGAAATGTCCGTCAATGGTACAGAAAAACTCGGGTAAATCTACAGAAATATCCGTTTTAAGGTTTACGGAAGTGCCCGTACAATAACGGAAAAAGTGCTGGTAATTAATTACCAGCACTTTTTCCGTTTTATAACGGAATTTTTTTTAATAGTGCATTTCAGAGCCTGTACTCTTTTACCTTTACTTGAGTAAAGAAGCTGAATCAGTATTTCAGCTTTAAGAGGGTATTTTAACACAAACATCAGTCCTTCTACTTAAGTATGTTTGACACTTTGTTTAATCATCATTTTTAATGATCAAATATAATTATGTTTGTTATTTGTGGATTTTAAATGTCCTTGACAGAGACAGATGATGATCATTATCCTGCACTGTGCTCTCAGGTTTGGTCGAGCTAGCACAAAGAATGGCTATGTTGAACTTCCTCCTGGGATCTACACTAAGAAGTGAGTCCAACATTAGCAGGGTCTCTTTCCTTTATCTGATTCACTTTAGCATTCACAGTCACGTGAAGCTTGTTATTAACTCGATAAGTCAACCCAGGGTTTCAGCTGAGCGCTCACATGAAACACATGGTGTTGGCAGCATCTGATCAATCATATTCATGGAGACGTGTATCAGCAACAGAGCAGCTGAGTTTGCAGAAGGAAGTCAAACTAAACCACAGGAACAATATGAGGAGATTACACACATAATAAAATACTAGCAGTAACACAGCTGCTGCAGACAAATCAGTCGTGTGATCGTGTGTGAGAGGAGAAGGACTGTAAAGGAGTTTGGTGTTAAAAGCTCTGTATGAATGTGGGAGACTTTGAAGGGCTTTAAAAAGGCCAATATAAAATAAAAGGCAGCAAAATTGCTGAGTGTGAAAGTCACCAGACTTATCAGAGCTCTGTGATTAAGACCTGTAAGAACACCTGTTTGTACTTGTTGGCATTATATCAAACACACACGTATATTAAGCCTTTGTTTGAACTCTGGTTGAATTTGTTACTTTCAGACTGTGAAACATCACAGAGGCTGCAGCTGCAGATCTTTTATTCACCTGGAAATTTACTTTAAATGTTAGATGGAAAATGTATTGCTCAGTTTAACCAAAGTAAGAACAAGAATCCATAAACCTTCATAAAGACAAACATCTCCCAGAACATTGAGCTGCTGAAGTGTCACTGAAGGGAAAAACTATTTGTCCTCCTCCATCCAGCAACACCTGAAACACCTGAGTGGAAGCTCCTCCCTACACTGTGTTTGAAGCAAAGCACAAAGGAGACACCTGCTGGAGCAGCTGGAGTCCTACAGACACTCAGCCTCTTCACTACACAAACACCTCCTACAACATCCACTCTTTCCACTCTGACTGCTGTGTTTGTGGAAACACTCCAACACACACCGCTTCACATACCAACATAGAAATGTGTGAAAAAGAGCTGAGCTGATATTAAACATGAGGATTTATTCAAAAATACAGAGTCAGGAACAACATCTAGACACACATTACCTCTCAGCAGCAGAAGAACATCCTTTAAAGTCTATATCAAAATCCTTCGACTTGTTGCTCTTTAAGGAAACACAGCTGGGTTCAGGTCCAGGAGATTCTGGCCTCTTATTGATCCTAAAAGAAAAACAATAAATGTCACAGCTTCATGAGACAGGAAGGAAAAACTGGAAATATTAAATTAAAGACATGATGAACAATGTGAAACTCATAAAAATAATGTACTTACTCTTTGTCACATAACAGTCTTTTGTTAAAGTTTTCAATAATATCCTTCGAGTCGTTGCTCTTTAAGGAAACACAGCTGGGTTCAGGTCCAGGCTCTGGATTAGTTTTAGGGTTATGTCCAGCTGAGCCTGGTACGCCCCACAGCTCTGGGCTTTAAAACAACACACACAGAGGTATGAGTGTGAATAATGATGGAGCAGTGATGTGAGTGCTGAGCTGTGACATGGAGAAGAGTCATGGACAGTTAGAGATGGTCATCTCACCTCTGAGCTTTGGTCTGGCTCTCATGTTCCCCACACAGAGTGCTTTTAGAGGGAGGGACTCCCTCCTCTCTGTCCTCACACTGATCCATGCTGCTCAATTCACATCAGCTCACACACACTTTCTACCTTCACCTGCAGAGGAAACACAAATCATTCATGTGCACATAAACCAAAATCCTCCTTTCCATCATGTGTGCTGTCCAAATATCAGCTGAATGCAGTCAGACAGCAGTGTGAGGCACAGGAAGCTGCCATCAGCTGCTCTACTTCTACTATCAGTCCACTAGATGGAGCCATGAAGCACACATGATGCATTCACTGACACACACTGATTCACTGTGACTGGAAGTTTAAGTACATTAAGCCTCCACTCATCTACATTGTGCTTACAACCCACTGCCCCCCATCTCCCACCCCCATCAACCTCCTGGGGCCAGGAATGACTGGAACTGAATTGGAAACGGGCGTAATCAAACATAAATCTGTTATTCTTATCCATAGGTGTTAAACTCTGGCCCGCGGGCCAAATTTGGCCCGCAGCCTAATTACATTTGGCCCGCGAAGCCAATACTAAATTATTATTAGAGCTGGCCTACTGGTATTATACAGCTAATATATATATTGTTTAGTATTAAGCTTTGCTTGTTCCATATTCGGTTTTTCAGCAAAACTTGTTTGAGTCCATAAGAAAAGATTCATTCTTAAATCTGGAGGAAGATTTTTTTTTTCAGTAAATATTAACGTTAGCCCGCGACCTTGTTCCAGTTTTGAATTTTGGCCCACTGTGTATTTGAGTTTGACACCCCTGTTCTTATCCAACCTGTCTGCCTGGACACAGTTTGCTGACCGATCATGGAGCCTATGATTCGCTTGGACAACAACTTCATGAATGTGGAAATGAAACTGAGTGTCAGCTGAGTGTCGAGCAGAAGAGGAATCAGAGAAAAGTGACAGAGCTGCTGACTTTACAAAGAAAACTAAAACCATGTTGAAGAGATTAAACAGATAATACAAGCTAACAACAACACAGCTGCTGCTGCAGACAAAACACATGTATGAGTGTGTGACAGGAAAAGCACTGAACAGAAGTTTACTATTAAAAATGCAGCATGTTGTAAAAAGTTTGGTCAGTGAGACTGAAAAATGGCTGCATGAGTTACTATTGTGAACAAACCCCTATAAGAACCCTGATATTACCTGAATAAGATCAAATCCTGATACGTAGTGCAGACCTTGGTAAGAGATACGGTCCAACTGGAATATAAACCTTTGGTGTGTTTAATCCAGTCAGTCTCTGAGTAACTCCACTCCTCTGCTTTCTGTTGGAAGAGACAAAAGTTTGTAGCACGATCCTTTTCCTCAGATGCCTGTGTTGGATTTATATTACATCTAAGATAAAAAATAATTCACAAAGTCTGCTCTGTCCTCCTGTCCTCCCTGCAGTCTCTGTGAGCTCCGCAGAGTGATTATAAAGACCCGGAGCTCAGAGTTTCTCCAACACCGTGGTCAAGTGTGAGCCACGCCTGCCACCCGTTATCTGCCAAACTTGAGCTTCAACGCTAAGTTTTACGGTAGTGCTGCTTCTTATCCCTTTTTGCTGATCACACACATAACAACACACATGGTTTTCAGGAAGTTAACAGAAATTAAGCCACAGTGTCATTTGTTTTTCACTCAAGTTGTCTTTTCTTCTTAATTTTTCTGGTAACGCTTCTTCATTCATGATTCATTCAAATCTAAAATAACTTCAAAAAATGTAAAATATTTCTGAAAATCATCTCTTATAGTTGAAATTCAGTTGTCATTTGGCTCAGCTGCTCTTTCATGCATCCATAGTTTCACCTCAAACTGCTGCTTGAGACACGAGAAATTAAAGAACAACTCTGTTCAAACGGAGAAACTTTGAAGGAACTCAATAATGTCATTTAAATGGTTTCAGGTAGGTGTATGAAGGTTCTGTATTCAATCATATATGATAGTTGACATGAAATTCTGAATTCATCTTCTTGGACACCCACACTGCATAATTCTGTAGAAATGAAATTAGTCGTTTCTAATCAATTTCAACATCAAATATCATAACATTGCATCAAAATGCGTAAAAATGATTCTTGATAGCTGACCTTAAAGTCTCTGTGCATTCTTCCTCTGGGTTACCTTCTCTATATATTTGCAGTTTAACCACCAAAAGCTGCAAGGTTTCAGAGAAATAAAAGGAGCGTTCTACTCAAATTTAATAAGATTCATTTAATAAACAATAGAAAAAAAACTTTGACAGTTGTCATAAAATTCTTAACAAACTCCTCTTCTGTCTGTAGCTCAGGAGTTAGAGCAGGGGCCCGTTCTTCGTACGTCACTTACTACATCCAAGACCAAACCATCGCGCTAACCGTGAGCTCGCTAATCCGGTTCTCCGAACACACCTGCTGTTGACGATTAGTACAGCTGGATGAAGTAATGTGAGATCACTGGGTGGCTTAACAGGGGCTACGCATCGATAGTAGAAACATTGATCGGCAACCCTTTGATTGGTCGGCGAAAATGTCGAAGGAGCGCGCTCGGTATTTTTCGGCAGCAGAGCAAGAACTCCTGAGTGAGGGATTTCAGGAGTTTCAGAGTTTAATCAGAACGCAAGGGAACACTGCAAAGGCTGCAAAAGCAAGGAGAGAGGGCTGGCAGAAAGTTGCTGACAAATTAAACTCGTAAGTAATTTCATATCACACTATATTATCCAATATTATATTACATTATATTATATTATAATATGTTATATTATATCCCCTTTCACATTAGAGCCACAACAGGACCCACTAGAACATGGGAACAAGTAAAAGTGAAATATAAGAATATTCTACAGAATGGTAATATTTATCACTTATATTGCTTTTAGTCTCTTGGAAAGAGAACCTGAAATACTCTGTTTGTTTGTTTATAACAGCAACCAAGAAAAGGGCAGAGCAAAAAAAAGACAGGTGGTGGTCCTGCACCCCCTCGTCAACAAGTTGGTTAAGTGAATAATACCCTCACGGGAAAATCGATATCTCTCTATGAGCACACTGTCGCGCTGAGCTAAAGGATCCTGTCTGTCCCGCAATATACGCTGAATTCTGAGGACTCTCCTTATCAATCTTGCACCTTCCGCAATGGGTGGCTCGCGTATACGGACAGGACATGGCTGCGACAGACTTCCCAAATCCACCTTCGCTTTTATAGCCGTGGTCTCCCATCTTGATTACACGAAGTAATTTACAATTACTACTCTGAAATATGAATTACATCTGTAATAATCACATACATGTAATAGAATGTTAATAGTACATTTCCCTTTTTTAGGAAATGACCTGTATGTATCTGTGTGACATCAATAAAAGGATCAAGTGCTGCATTATCTTTAGTTACATTGATGTTATTTATTTATGGTGAAACAGTGGTGAAATATCGCTGTTGCTTTCGTATAAATGAAGCGGACATACCTGCGTGGCCGCGATCTAATCCTGTTTACATAAAGTAAACCTGCTCCCGAGCAGGTTTACGCTTACGGCTCTGTTGCTACGACAGCAAGTCCCGGATGAGCTTCGGGGAACCGAACGATCCAAGATCACGCAAAATCGTCAACAATCAAATCCAGCTAACTTACTTAGCGAGGTACGAAGAACAGGCCCCTGGTCACGAAGTAACTGGAAGGTTGGTTGTTTGATACGAGATACTAACCCCAAGATAGAAAACTCTTCTGCACAGGAAAAGTCCTTGAATGAGTCATTTGTATGAAGCACTTTGAATGCTCAGAGTAGAAAAGCACCATATCAGAACCAGCCTCACCCACTTGTGATGGGTGGGTGGCTGTGGCTCAGGTGGTAGAGCAGATCAGCTGCTGATTGGAAGGTTGGTGGCTCGATCCTTGGCTTCCCCAGCCTGCATGCCAAATATCCTTGGGCAAGATTCTAACCCCAAGTTGCCCTCTGATGATTAGTTTGCACTTGTGTTTAGAAGTGCTTGTGTGAATGAGGCCTGTTGTATAGAGCACTTTGAGAACTCCAGGAGAGTAGAAAAGCACTATATAAGAATCAGTCCATTTACTACATGTCCGCAAAGTTTCATCTCCAACCACTGCAATATTATTTGTTAGGATCGCTGTTCTCTCCGGGTACTCCGGCTTCCTCCCACCGTCCAAAGACATGCAGCTTGTGGGGATATTTAGTTGGATAATCCAAATTGCCACTAGGTGTGAATGTGCGAGTGAATGTGAGTGCGAATCGTTGTCTATCCCTGTGTGTTGGCCCTGCGACAGACTGGCGACCTGTCCAGGGTGTACCCCGCCTCTCGCCCTATGACAGCTGGGATAGGCTCCAGCGCCCCCGTGACCCTGAAAAGGAGAAGCGGAAGCTGATGGAGGATCGCTGTTTTTTTCCTCAGGGTTTTGTGATGCCTTTTTGTTTTCGAGAGTCTTTTGTGTTTTAGTTTGGATCTTTGTATATAAGGATGGTTAATAGTTTGCTTTAGGATTTACTATATCCCATGTACCCTGTTTTCATATTGTAGTTTGTCTTCTTGGTTTTGTAACACTAAATATCTGCTTTTGTGATCCCTTTCTGTACTTCAGTTATGTCCCTTTGTCTGTCTTGTCTCTCTGTTTGTCTGTCATTGTCTGATTTCCCCATCTGTCATGTTTCCCATTCACTTATATTTTCCTTTCTGTTTTCTACATGTCTGCGTATGTCTCTGTGTATCATTTCCTCTTTTTTATCGTCTCGTGTCTTGTGAACTTAGCTTTGAGTTTTACTTCCCCCATTTGGTTAATGATTTGTTCCCATCAGTGTCTCAGTCTCGTCTGCATTTATCTAGCTCATGTTCCCCTGTCCAGTCTGTTCTCCTCTATGTAATTTAAGCCTTGTTCTCCATGTTTTCCTGTTTTATTGTTTTAACTGTTGCTTCCTGTGACTATTGTAGTTTTCTCCTGCATCATGTCTCTCACCCGTTGCCTCTCGTCTCATTATCCAGTGTGTATTTATTGTCCCCGTCTTCTTGTGTACATTGTGCTTTCCTTGCTCTGTGTTCCCATGGTTTTGGGGGCGGTGGTGTGGGATTGATTAAGGAAATGGTTGGGTTAATAGGAATGACCAAAATGAGAAAAATAAATCGATCTTCAATAAGAGAAAGGATTATTCTAAGAAGGAATATTTTTGATGGATCAGAATTATATAATGAAATATGAACAAAATCTTTTGTTAATCATTGTTTATTAACTGAACCTTGTTGAATTTGAGTAGAACTGTTTTTTAATTTGGCAGAAACACGGCAGCAGTTTGAAATGAAACTATCCAGGCTGTAGAGTAGACGAGCAAAATCAAGAATCCACTGAGATTTTCATGACAACAACTAAGAAGGATTTCTTAAATGAATTGTTGATACGCTGTTATGATAATCCACTGAGCTTATTGAATTTGGGGAGAAATGTCCTTTAATGTGCAATCACACAGTGGGCTGAGATGAAACTGCACACAGTGTGGGTGTCCCAGAAGAGGAATCAGTTAGAAATTTAGTGTCAGCTAGTAAGCAAGAATTTAAAAAATATTTTTAAAGATATTAAATTTGTTCTGTTATATAAAACTCTAATTTATACTAGTCAGGTGGATCATCAACAATCATCAATCAGTGCAGTACCAGCAAAATTCAGACAGACACACAAACACACACATGCACAATTTTACTGTCTTAACACAGTATCATAAATCTAATTAGAATATGCTATAGTCCTTTAAATACCAATTTAAATATATTTCAAAAATATATTACAGCTTTTTTCAGTCTGTTGAACAAAAATCCCCAAAGAAGAAGAAGCACTACCATAAAACTTTGTGTAAAAGTGCAAGAAAGTTTAAGAGGCTTACAAATGACGGCTCACATAACTGCGGTGTTACAAGTCAACCTCCTTCATATCTGTCATCATGAACAATGCTATGGTGTGTGCTGGAGCGAAGCTGCACACAGCTGATATTATCAGAAAAAAATACATACTGATTCGATTACCTTCACACGCAGATTCACACAAAGACGACCAGCTGCATCAGCGAAGTTTAGAAGACAGACAGTGAAACTTAAAAAAGGAAACAGACAGATTTGTGGGAATGCTGGGGCTGGGGAACATTAGTAATTAGAAACACAAAATGTTTCTAAGCATTTGTAAATGTTTGTTGGAGGGTTTAGAGGAGCTGAATCATTTTGTGTGAAAGTTAAAGTCAAACACACTCTTAGTAGAGAGAGACTGTGTCTGCAGATCAAACAGGTCTCACTGTGATGTCCCTTTAGTCAGACTCTGTCTCTGCTACATTAATGACTGAAAGTTGTCACGTTCTTATTTAGTTAATACTCCTTAAACCAGGTGTACACTTTTAGTTTAATACATTATAGATTCTCTGATGAAGAAATACGGTATATATATGTAACCTGATGAAGCGGTATCTAAAATGTTTTTATGTTTGACATACCAAGACTGTTCCACACTGCAGGAGTTGCAGATGATAAAACAAAGACTGTAAAGCGAAGCAGCTTGTTTGCTGTTTATCACTGCCTGTCCATTAGTCAAATTAATATTACTTTTATCAAAAATAATTTCCCGTCTGTATTTGGTCTTCCTCCATAGTCGCCATAGTCACATCATTGTGTTTTGTTGATGTTTCCCCTCCTTGTGATTCATTCAGTGTCCCCATGTCGGTCCATGTGTGTCGAGCCGTGTCTCTTAGTTTGTATCCTGTTTTATTTGGAAAGTCTCGTGTCCTGTGTTCAGTGTGTTCAGTTTTGCTTTCTCCTGTCTCATCACATCTAATTTGTCCCTGCTGTGTCCTCATGTGTTTCCACTTCCCTTATCATCCCTCTGTGTATATATTGTGTGACTTTCCTTTTGTTCATTGTCCCTACATTGTTTAGTTTCACTTTAGCCATGGCATCATTATGTTCATTTCAGTCAGCTGTTCCCCCATGTGTTTCCACTTCCCCTGATCACCTCCTGTCTGTATTTAAGTCCTCTGTCTTTCTTTATTCAGTGTCAGGTCGTCTGCGTTGCCTCCCTTCAGGTCTTATCACAGTTGATTCAAAGTTATCACAGTTTTGTCACAGTCAGTTAGTTTTCCTAGTTTGGTTTCAGTTTAGTTTTTGCCACTGCTCATGATGCTTTCATTTTGTATTCACGTTTATAGCCTAAATAAACAGCTTGCCTTTTTATTTTTCAAAACTTAGTTCTGCCTCCTTCCCTGTCTGCACTTGGGTCCACTTCATCATAACACTGGTGTACCCCACCATGACAGTTATGTCCAAGTTTTCCATGTTCCCAGTGTTTAGTTTCCCCACTTTAGTCTTGGTTAGTTTTCCTTTAGTTTGCTCCTGCCTTTTGTTTTGTTTTGCTCACCAACCTTGAATAAACGGTTCGCTTTTGGTTAAACTTTTGTTTCCACGCGTCTGCTTCTGGGTCCACACTTCAACCTCCACATAGTCCACAGCCCACACTGTGGTTGGGGTCAGGTCACAGAGTTTTGGACTTTAACTGGCATTTTATGCAAGGTTTCATTTTTTTCCTGGAATTTACTTCCCATGTTTTGCTGGCTGTGTGTTATGACTCTGGAAATTATTCTAAAAAATATTAATTTGTGATTGTTTCATGACCAGATCCTACAGACTCTTTACAGTCATTATGGGATGGTTTTACAGGTGGGGGACACTGATATTTTTCCTCCTCATACCAGTGTCACTACTGGTATGAGAAGAGACCAGTAACCTGTACTTGTATCTGACAAAACAATCAGAAACAGATTTTATAAGGGTGGCCTGAGGGCCTGATGTCCTCTAGCAGGCCCTGTACTCACTGACTGGAACCATGCATGATTGACATTTGCCATAGAATACCAGAATTATCAGGCCACCACTGGCAGATGTGTTTTTCACCCTGAACACATATGACAGATATGAAAGGGTCCAGAGAAGTTGTAACATCGTTCTGCGTGGCCAGTTTGATAGTGGGCCAGTAATGACCCAAGAGGCATATCAGTGGAGGGAGGCACAGACATCTATGGGCTGGCAGCATCACCCTGACTGCAATTAGGCATCAGGATGAAGTTTCTGGACCT
Organism: Rhamphochromis longiceps; assembly: GCF_057381845.1. Taxonomy (NCBI): domain Eukaryota; kingdom Metazoa; phylum Chordata; class Actinopteri; order Cichliformes; family Cichlidae; genus Rhamphochromis; species Rhamphochromis longiceps. Next base: position 68,682,795 of record NC_140559.1, on the reverse strand, counting down.
CTGGACTGATTACCAAACTCTACGCTGGTGCAGTGGTTGCTCCTCCTGCTGCAAGACAATGACACCAAACACACCTCCAGGCTGTGTGAGGGCTGTTTGACCAAGAAGGAGCGTGATGGAGTGCTGACCAGATGGTCTGGCCTCCACAGTCACCTGACCTAAACCCAGTGGAGATGGTTTGGGATGAGATGGAGCGCAGAGTGAAGGCAAAGGACCAACAAGTGCTCAGCATCTCTGGGAACTCCTTCAAGACTGTTGGAAACCATTTCAGGTGATGACCTCATGAAGCTCATGGAGAGAACGCCAAGAGTGAGCAAAGCAGGAATCAAAGCAAACATTAAATTTTAGTAAGCTCTTTGGGATCCACTAAGGTTTTTGAAATTCCGTCATATTTTGTTTGAGATATCTTTTTTCTCTGCTGATCAAACTGGAGAGTCTCACTGTAATGTGCCGGCGAGTCACACTCAATTTTACTTTTAGTTTGGAAACTGAACAGACTTTCAGTAAAAATAATGATTCAGCAATGTACAATGTTGGGAACTAATACATTTATAACTATTTTCTAAAGGATCATTTAATGCCACTACAGGCAAGCTAAAGTCTAGCTATCATTTCATAATTCCCACAGCAAAAGTAAGGTGACAGGTGACCACAATGTGGCAACAAGACTGAATTAAGACTGGAAACCTGCACCATCATCTCATCCATCCTCTCAGTTTGGAAAGTAGACCTACACCATTGTCTCAAAGGTATACTCTTCTGTTGGATAATTTGTTGGTTTGTTAAAAACCGACAGAGGAAGCTGTACAAACACATCACATGTCAGTTTTCAGCAGAAGTGTAGGAGAGGACAAAATGTAAGCGCTGAGAACTTCAGAATCTGAGATTTGTCCAGATTTATAGAGGAACAGATCAGATTTATTTTGTTTATATCATGTTCAGTCTTTCAAAATTAGAAAAGGCAGAATTTGTGCTGTTCAAACACACTGATTCCACAAAAAGACAAAAATGTGAAATTGCCTAGCTAACAGTTACAGAGTGTTACGAGTTCAAAATTGGGGATGGAGACAAGAGAAAAAACCACAATAACAACACTGGTCCGGCCGGGTTAAGTCAAACGATGATTTTAATGATCACACGCGTGGGAGATGGACACTGTATGCAGACAGCCTCAGATCTCAAACTGGTGGAGCATTGATCAAACTTTTATAGCCTCTAGTGGCCCCCACCTTATCATAAAAGCCTAAACATTCACATGCTTTCTCTCACACAGCGCCTAAGCTACGACCTTGGCTCCCTGTTTATCTGCTCCTGCTGAGTTGGGGCAGAAAACTCCAGCATGTTCTCTTCTAATCAGACAAATAAGGCGATGACTTTCTGCGAACAGTATTTCTTATAACATCATAAAACAATATCATTCATCCACAATAAATCAGCAGTCTAATGTAATGCAAATCAGTTTAACTAATGCAATAGTTATCAGCTTCTTCTAATTCAGGAAAATAATGCCAACTAAAACTACCTAATAATTCACAATCTTTACTTAGGGGTCTAACATGGCATAAAATAATATTATAATCTAACACTATGCATTGTATAATAGCCAGTGAGGGGACAGACATGGCAAATGGTGCAACATGTCAGACTGTGGGATTATACATTTGTTAGTTTTTCTAATGGCCTCTTCAAAAGGTAAGTTTTATTCCATATTGTCATTTTTGGTTTTTTAAGTTATTTATTGTGACAGGAAAACAAAACAAAACAAGAAGCTCCTAAAAAGGTCATAAATGTGAGAACTTTTCCAAAGAAATCTCAGTCAGTTATGCCTGAGATAGAGAGATGATTATAACAGAGTAAAGATAGCATTAAAATGTTGGTGACAGAAGTAATGCTAAAATCTCAACAAGCCAAAGTTACATACATGCTAAAGAGAAAGATCAAACAGTACTGAAATGAAGAAGTGGGCATTACGGGGCTTCCCCAGTGAAATAACTGAACTTGGAGCACAAAATAATAAATAACATACCAGTAATGCGCGGAGGGAAGGCTTCTGAGAAAATGTATAAGTTCACAGGGAATTTCTACAATAGCACGAGTTAGAGGTGGGCAGATTGATGCAGTTATCAATAGTATTGATACCAATGCTGGTATTGTTACTGGAGATATACTACTGCAATAGGATTGGTACTTTGTTTCTGTCCTGTAAGTTCAGTATGTACCTCAGTGAATTCTGTTATGTAGTTGTTGTTTTTTTTTTTTTTAAATGAAACATAAAACACGGACTATGAAAGCCTCTTATTTTGTTTGTGCAGCTCTAACAACAGTGATACAAGCACAGCAGACTGTGCTGGCTGCAGTGGGAGAAGATGCTGAATTCAGCTGTCAGCTCTCGGAGACTAAATACATCCTTCAGGTCACATGACAGAAAATCTTACAAGATGTGGAGACAAATGTTGACACCTACAGCTTTACTGAATTTTCAAAATGCAGAAAAAAATGATTGAGTTTGCTGATTAAAACACTGATGAAACTCTGCACTGGGAAGTTTTTGTACTTTACTTGGTACAGTTGATCATTCTAACATGCCTTGGAATGTCCCAGAAGGAAGGGAGATTCTTCCTTCCTTCGGGGACATTTGAGTTTTCAATAATTTGGCTATTGTACGACGTTGTTTCAATACGTGGTACAATAGCCAGTGGGGACACAGAGACGTGCACCATGTCAGACTGTGGGATTCTGTGTTTGTTTTTTCTTTTTATGGCCTTTTCAAAAGGTAAGTTTTATTCCGTATTGTTGTTTTTGTTTTTTAAAGTTATTTATTGTGACAAGAGAAAAAAAAAAGAAAACAAGAACCTTCACTCGTAATAATTAAAAATTGATCCTAAAATGTGAGAACTTTTCTCTGAAGTGACAAAGAGATTGTCTTTAGACAGAATCAGAGGGAGATACAATTACTGAAGAGTTTAGATTTTGTTTGAATGAGTGACAAAACGTTTCTCCCACTGAACACTCAGCCTAATAAAAAAGAACAAAATCAACTTTCTGTGTCATGAGTTGTTCATCATTCAGATTAATGAGACTGTTTTGAGAGCTGTGTGAAAACAGCTTTAGACTGTTTTGTTAAAGGTTGCCCCATGCCTATTCATATTACGATGAAAGCAATAGATAAACCACATGTTTGTGTGTTATGTATGTATGGTTGGTAAATTAACAAAAATTGGGTTGTATGTGGCCTACAATGTAAAAGACGTTTCACAACCCCAATGTAGTTAAAAACAAGAAGGCACTCATTTCCATTAGACAGAGATGGAGTTCAGGTCATAAGTAGTTTACTGACAATTATTTAACATTTGAAATGAAAAGATCCGTCAGTCCATTCACATATATACTGTTCAGAGAAGGAATGTAGTTTAGAGCAAAGTGTAGTAGTGTGCAGTGGCTAAACACACTCACCAATTGTTCTAAAATAAACAATTTATCAAAACATTAACAGTCTTTCACACATACATACGGTTTATACACTATTTTAAAAAGAAGGGGTTGAAGACCTGATTGATTACAAAAAGTCTATTAAAATGTTCTGGGTAACCACAGAAATCTTAGTCAGTTATGTCTGAGAGAGAATGTTTATGACAGAAGTAATGCCAAAATCTCAACAAACCAAAGTTACATACATGCTAAAGAGAAAGATCAAACTGTGCTGAAATTAGGAAGTGGGCAATATAGGGCTTCCCCAGTGAAATAACTGATCTGAAATAACTGAGGCACAAATTAATAAATGACATACTAGTAATCCACAGAAGGGGAGGCCTCTGGGAAAATGTAGAAAATCAATGGGAATTTCTACAGTAGCACGAGTTACCAGTCAATACCAGTCCTGGTATTGGTTATGTTGAAGTGATGGGTTTTATAATTCATTTTTGGTCCACTGAAGGGATTGTTTTGTAGCCCCAATATTGATATTTTGTAAATAAAAAATATGACCTCAATTAAACCTTTAAATCCCCTGCACTTGTCATAGATATCTACATGATGTCCAAAAAATATACATCAAGTCCAAGGTTCTAATGTTGAACGCCATATTGATGTCCAGCTTAAATCATGGTTGGACCTCCAAATTGTTGAAAAAGTTCAAATGCAGTACAGACCTCCAGAATTGGTCATGGACCAACAGAACCAATATAGACTCGATCTGTACATCTATCTGACTTTCTTTGTTTAGTTGGTAGCTAACTGAATTGTCTTACTTTTTTTTATAGATGAAAGAAAATGTCCCTGAAACATACAGTATGAAACAATGAGTGTCAGGTTTATATTTATAGTCTACATCACATTTAAGTGGTACCCATATGTCAATTTGTTTGAGCCTAAAACACAGACTACTCCATGACCCGAATTATTGTTTAATCCTTCCCATCAATACCTCTCAGTTCCACATCTCTAACTCATGTTATTCTCCATGCAGCTCTAACAGCAGTGGTCCAAACACAGCAGACTGTGCTGGCAGCAGTGGGAGAAGATGCTGAATTCAGCTGTCAGCTCTTGGACACTGAAGACGTCCTTCAGGTCACATGGCAGAAAATCTCACGTGATGTGGAGACAAATGTTGCCACCTACAGCAAGTACTATGGTCAGAGAGTGAATGATGGCTTTAACGATAAACTCAAGTTTAAATACACTGGACTACAGAACTGCTCCATAGTCATCAGGAATGTGACGGAGCAGGATGAAGGATGCTATCACTGTCTGTTTAACACTTATCCTGAAGGCTCCTTCACTGGTAGAACCTGCTTCCAAGTCTATGGTAAGAACTTTTGCATTAATGTGTTTAAATGTGCTAGAAACTGATTTCCTTTCAACAACATATTCCTTGCAATATCTCCTGATCCTTCACAGAGCTGCATGAACCTGCCGTTGATGTCAGAGAGTCAAACTCTGCTGAAGAGTGGGTTGTTTCCTGTTCAGCCACTGGTCGACCTGCTCCCACTGTAACACTCTCACAACAACACCTCAGCTTCTCACAGTACAACACTGTCAGTGTGTCCAACACCAACGCTACATTCACTGTCACCACTACAGCTGTGCTCTCAGGTTCACGTAAACACAGCACACAGGTGGGATGTGCAGCACGAGTGCTCTCTGCTCCTCACAGAGAGGTGATGGAGACGATTCCTGAGGTCCAAAAAACATCTGTTGGTGGTGAGAAACTCTTTCTGTATACCACAGACTAGACTAGAGACGGATGATACTTGGGTAAATTTGACTGGGATCTAATAACAATGACTTCAGTACTTCATGAGTGATGTATTATTGTTGGTCAGCGTCATGTTTTTCTGTTTTTTTCACAGATTTTCCCTCAATCACTGTAATAGCTGCAGCAGTGCTGGTGTTGGGTTTGTCTTTTTCTGTTGCTCCACTATGCTGCTTGAAGAAAAGTTACCTTTTCACTTTCTAGTATGTCGTTTTGTAATGTGTCTTATCTTATTAACATGATAGTGATTTATTGATTCTAACCCTAAATCTATCCAGTAATGTCTGCACATATTTTCAGTACTGATTTTAAAGTGTTTTAATCCTTCTGTCACTCAGGGAACCCAATAAGGATTCAAATACTTCAAAAGTCAACCAATGACATTGATGTGTAAGACTATTTAATAATTATTTATTTTTTATATTTCATTTATTCATTCATTCTTTGCACTGTGATTTAACCCATCTTTGTGTAAAGCAGGGGTGTCAAACTCCAGGCCTTGAGAGCCAGCGTCCTGAAGCTTTTAAATGTATCTCTGCTGCAACACACCTGAATAAAATTATTAGGTCATTAGCATGACTCTACCCTACTCAAGTAAATTTAAATAAATGTAAGTACTAGGGGTGCAACGATACACAAAATTCACGGTTCGGTTCGGTTCGATACTTTGGTGTCACGGTTCGATATTTTTTCGATACAAAATAAAATGTTCATGCCTTTTTAATTTGTCATTTATTAAAATTATAAATATATATTTTAACTCAAAAGTACAGTTTTTAAATTTAACCCTAACCCTTGTGCGTGTTTTTTATTTTGACAGCGAATGCGCACCTGCGGACCACTTATGTGCACCCCTGGTTATATAGCTCATCATATTGCAGCCACAGAAATTCTTTTGTCCATGAAACCATAAAGCTGCACTTTCTTTTTGCCTCATAGTCTGATTTGTCATAACTTTTCCGTTTTGTGCTAAGCTTTTCTTTGGCTGTCACTTCTTCACCCTGACCTGTCTTATTTGGCTCAGCAGAACTGAAATATAAATCCTGCTGCTTTTACACGCGCACTCACATAAGCTCAGCGATTCTCTGCGCGATCAACCTCTCACATGTTTAAGCTGCGGGAGATTTTACTTGTCATATTTGCATAGTAAGCTAACGATTGATAAGACAATGTCAGAGGAATTGGTGCACAAATTATCATCACTCACCAATCAGTGCTGTCGCTCTCTATACACAGTTCACGCGATTGCAAAATGAAAGCAAAAAAACAAGCGCAAATTCAAATGCGATTTCAATATGTCACATATTGACAGTGGCTCACCGATGCCAATGACATAATTACCCAGCTACATTTCCGAAAGAATGCAAAAGCATTGACATATATTTTTCCTACAATAGCCCGACGGGCAGGGCAGAGATAGATTTTGGTAGCCCGACTGGAAAAATCGCTAGCGTCCTAGCCCCAGGACGTCGGGCTAGCGATGATGTCGGCGTAAATGTGCAGTCATATTCGTTGTGTTCCCACTAGTGCTTTCAGGTTAACCTCGTTAAAATGACCTTAACGCCACAACACGGCAAATCTCCGTTAACGAGCTATCCCTGATCGCCCCGTGCATGGGGCTGGACGGCCAACACGTTAACGAGCTAACTGCGCTAACACACTAGCTCCCACCCATGTAATTGAGCATTGCGTGGCACATCCAACATACTGTTTTACTTTAGTCATGACTCGCTTACCTTCAGGGTCATACGTCACATGAAAACCAAAATAATTCCAAACGCCAGATCTGAATGAGGGTGGGGGAGGTCCATCTTGCAAGGAGAGCTTAACTTCTGTCTCGCTAGCTTGCCCTGCGCTCTTCCTTCTGACTATGCTGTCTGTGTGGAGCGCTCAGTGGATCTGCGCTCAACAGTGCAGCCTAGGCGGAGTAGTCGAACGCAGATTCACTGAGCGCTCCACACAGACAGCACCGTCAGAAGGAAAGTTGATAAAATAAATTACAAATGTTGTATTGTTCGATACATATGCGTACCGAACCGAAAGCACTGTATCGAACGGTTCAATATCGATACGAATATCGTTGCACCCCTAGTAAGTACATACCACCAGGTAGCTCCACTCGTACCCAGTGTAACGGGAAGTGAGAGGGTTAGGTTTTGGCGCTTTGAATGTTCAGTTGTGTGATGCAGCGATTAACGTTTGAGTAAAATATTGGGCTCCCTCGTGTCTTCCCTACATTCCTCCACAATGTACGTTTTTGCAAAAATGTACTTCTAGAAGTACTTTTATTGCACGATGTTCATTCACTCATGAGCTGCTGCAACATGAATCAAATGGCTGAACTGCCACCTTGGCGTGCAGTCAAGTTCTACAGTCTGCTAATGATCTAATAATAAGTATTAATATTCCTCACTCACCTTACTAAATGTTTGTGAACACAGCCAGAAACATTTGCATCACAAACACAGACTAGTGTTTATTAGCAGAAGCTTTTGGGTGGTTGCTCTCAAACCTGTGTACAAGTTTAAGCATTAATGGTCCCTTCACTGATTTCCAGGTATCCAATGTCAGGGCTAACAGATGGATTCAGACACAGGCAGCGTTCTGGCAAGCAAAGGGTTGACAATTTATTAACACAGAAGGGAAACCACAGTGATGTGTATATACAGTGAATGGGGCAGGGCTTCAGGGCTTCAGGGCTCCAGGGGAAAGAATCCACACTCGCTCCCCACTCGGCCCAAACTCCGCCACTCCTCTTCTTACGCACACTCGCTTCTCCACAGCCACTCTCGCTCCAATTTCCACTTATGTTGACACACACAGGGATCACAGGTCAGGGTCCGCCACCAGTTCTGGGGAGATCTAAACACAAAGAGTCCAATTAGATCAATACGCCACACAACACTGAGAGAGTTTGTCTTAGGAGAGCTGAGAGCACGAACATGGGAGGTTCAACGTTCCAGTGCCGAATACTCCGTGCCGCAGCGTTAAATAGGCAAGGGGGACGCCGCCTGATCAGCAACAGGTGTAGAAATCACCGCAGATACGTGGGCCAAGGGTGAGAGCCCACAATGAGCTCCACCCAGGGAAGCAGGAGAGAAAACAAAACAAACCTGTGGCCAACATGAGCGAGCCGGAGAGGCACAGGGACCATGACAGCCAATACCAAGTGCACAAGTTCACCCCAGATGGTTCCTCTTCTCTGTAACTTGGAGGATGTGGAGTAGGCTGTATTTTAATCAAAGACATATCAATCAATCAATCAATCAATCAATAACCATGTCTAAAAACAACACAGGTTGACCAAAGTGCTGTACACAGTAAAAGAAAAAGTAAAAAGTAGAAACAAATACACACAATGAACAAAACAAAAAATAATCCCAAATTTCGTTTTTTTTCCTGAAGGGGTCAAACACTTTTATGCAAGAATGACAGCGAGGTGAAAAACCTTCACCCGCAAGAAAACTCGAGCTGTGACTCATAGTACGAACACACACCTCACAGTAACACACTTTGTTTAATGTGAACTTTTTGCCAAGCTAGCTAATCCTGACCAACACACCAGACACAGAAGATAAAGGAACGATGTTTTACTGTTAGAGACAGAAAGGTTAAAACATTTTGGCAGAGGGCTAAAAGGGGCTAAAATTACCCAAAAAGAAATTCCATTTGACCAAAAACACTTAATTTTTAAAAAATTAAGTATATAGTTATGAATAATGAACAAATAATTAACAAACTGGGGTTTATAAATCGTGTAACACATCCTTATGGTAAGAAATTTTACCTTAATGCGTTACATGTGTTAGAAGTCAATGTATCTTTAACAATATACTCCTTATTTTATATCTCCTGATCCTTCACAGAGCTGCATGAACCTGTTGTTGGTGTCAGAGAGTCAAACTCTGCTGAAGAGTGGGTTGTTTCCTGTTCAGCCACTGGTCGACCTGCTCCCACTGTAACACTCTCACAACAAGACCTCAGCTTCTCACAGTACAACACTGTCAGTGTGTCCAACACCAACGCTACATTCACTGTCACCACTACAGCTGTGCTCTCAGGTTCACGTAAACACAGCACACAGGTGGGATGTGCAGCACGAGTGCTCTCTGCTCCTCACAGAGAGGTGATGGAGACGATTCCTGAGGTCCAGCAGACGTCAGATTATCAGTGATGGTGAGAAACTGAGATGCAATAACAATGCATTGTGCTAGTATGCATTTTCTCTTTGATCAATAATTGATGTATTCATTTTGATCAGTGTCACATTTTTCCTGCTTTTTCAAGTTTCCTCCTGGATCATTGTATTAGCTGCAGTATTGGTGATGATGGTGTTTGTCAGTGTTGCTGCTCTGCAGTAGGCTACTCTTTAAAGAAAAAGACCAGATAACTTTCATTTTTCATTTCTTGTCATTTTTTTCTACACCAAAATCTATCCAATAATATCTGCATAACATTTTCTACTTGTGATTTAGTTATTAATTCTTTGCTTCATGATTCAATCGGTCTTTGTCTAGTATTAAATTTTATGTTTCCCATTTAATCCCACTGGCTTTAAAGTGTTTCACCAGATTTTTACGAAGTATTTCCAGTCTTTTGTTGTCTCTGTCCCAAATGTTCTGAAATGTGTTGCATGTATTAAAAGAAGTTGGACCAAAAAATGTACTATGTACTTACAAACTTACATTTATGAAAGCTGAACAAACATTGATGTACTTGACTTTTGTAACAGTGAAAAGGCGATCTGTTTTTATTGATAAATATATATGTTTGCATTACTGTTATTTAGATTGCCATGTTAGAACGTAGCAAACAACATTGTTTGTTCCTCTATGGTTTCTTTATTTTTACAAATCTAAATGTTTTTTGTCAAAAGATTAATAATTTCATATTGAGGTCAGATGGTCAGCAGTTTTGATGTTTTTGCAGAGATTTTATTTTTTGCAAAATAGCACAAGTAAACATTAAAAGTAGTTCCTAAATCAAGGCATTTATTATTAAGGCGGCCATTATTATGGCCCTGAGTGGAAAAAGTGATTGCCCCCTAAACCTAATAACTGGTTGGGCCACCCTGAGTAGAAACATCTGCAATAAAGCGTTTGGGATAACTGGCAATGAGTCCTTTACGAGGTGCTGGAAGAATTTCTGCCCACTCATCTTTGCAAAATTGTTGTAATTCAGCCACACTGGAGGGGTTTTGAGTATGAACCACCTTTCCAAGGTCTCAGCTCCTCAATCAGATTCACGTATGAACTTTGGCTAAGCCATTCCAAAGTCTTTATTTTGTTTTACTTAAGCTGCTTAGAGGTGGACTTGTTGGTGTGCTTTGGATCAAGTGCACTTCAGCTTGTGGTCGTGAACAGATGGCCAGACATTCTCCTTCAGGATCCCAGAAACTGGATTCTGTTCATCTTGACGTTGCATCTCCAGACTGAGAGATCTCAATTACTTTGTTTCTTATTTGCTTCTGAATTTCCTTGGATTGCGCCATGATGTGTAGTTTTTGAGGATCTTTTGGTCTACTCTACTTTGTCAGACAGGTCCTGTTTAAGTGATTGATTCAGCACAGGTTTGGCAGTAATCGGGCCTGGCTATGACTATGGAAAAATTGTATATTTTCTATTGATAAATGCAAATATTTTATGTCTGTTATGTGCATTGCCGTGTGGAGAATATAAGGAAAACAATTGTGTGGTTTACCTTGTTTCTTCCTCTTAGATTTCTTGATTTTTTTTTAAAATTGCAATAACTTTATGTTAATTTCAGTGCACTTTCACATTTCTTTAAATTCAAACTACAGTCCTGTGAATAACTAGAAACACTTCTAGCAGCACAAATGTGAGCTAATTGTTTTCTGCTTGACTTTATCAGTCTCTCATATTGTTGTGGAGGAATGTTGGCCCACTCTTCATTACAACGTTGCTTCAGTTCTTTGAGCTTTGTGGGCATTTATTTAAGCACAGCTCTCTGAATGTCCCAGGTTGAGGTCTGGACTTTGCTTTTCAGCTATTCTGCTGTAGATTTGCTGCTGTGTTTGGGATCATTGTTCGACTGCAAGACCTAAACTTTACCTATTAAACAGTTAACTCTGTATTTTACACTTTATGTGAATATTGTTGCAGATTTCAATTATTAATGTTTTTATAACTTTGTTCTTTCTTATATTTAATATTATACAATATTTATACTTCATGTCTCTGTCTTCTTTTGAACACTCCAGCACAGCATCACTATAACTTTGTCCTCACTGACAATAAAGCTGTTTTATATATTTCATTGCAAATGTTTCAAGCAATTTGTAGCTGTATCTTAAGATATTTTGTTAATAATATAGTATTTTATATTGTTTTTTTCCCCATATTTGAGAAATATTTAACATGTAAAAGTCTGTTTATGTACAATTTGGTGATATTAGCCCTGATTATTGGAGGAACTTGTACATGAAGCAGATTTCTGAGACTTCAGATTTGAAGGTTGTTGTCATATAATCTAAATGATGGCAGATTAACGTTCCCTACCTCTGTCCTACAACCACAGGACTCCTTTGCATTCGACTGATAGAAATTTCAAGCTCAGTGTTAATGAAGATTTCAAAGGCCTTAGTGCAGGGGTAGGGCACGTCTAAAACCTGCAGGGACACCGGCCCTCGAGGCCTGGAGTTCCCTACCGCTGCCTTAGTGTGAAAGGAATGAAGCTGTAGCGCCTCCCAGTGGTTGAAAACCTCAGGATGCAGGTTATTATTACTCTTTCCTGCTGGCACACCTGTCACACCTGAGAGTCAGCTAGAAACTCACAGTGACGTGGACATCATGCAAAGACTGCCAGACTCTGTAATACTGCAAATGATCAGTGACTCAGGTTATCACTAAACTTTAAACGGCACCTCTGTGTCTCTGTGTGCTGAACATCTAGGATTGAGTCAGGCTGCATTGACTGTGGGACTTTAATGTGTTAAAAGCAGGTTGAAGACGGCTCAGAAACATTTGAAGATTAAAATTTAGCATTATGGCTGCTGGTGGTTTGTAAAGCCTCTACTCAGCTGTATTTTTGTTACTAATTTATGTTTGTTGTTGTTTAACACAGATTTCAGAAGAGCAAATATGCTTAATAGTTTAACTAGATTTCATTTGTCAGTGTGGGACTGCTGAGTCACCTGAAGAACTCATCTCATTCATTCTCCACATGATGTTCATTTACAGAAATGTTTCACAGGAACTGATTTCTCCCAAAGGGTGAACTAGTGTGTTTCCATAGATTACCTCTGTATGAATGTACTTCTTAAATGAAGGCAAGTGTTTGTCCTTTTTTGTTCCTCAGGTACAGTACGTGATATCAAGGGCAGGCGGTCATCACTGGGGGTAGACAAGAAGCAGACGTACTTCCAAGAGGGAGCTGCAGTGAGGTCAGAGGTCAGAATCTGAAACAGCTCAGGTTTATATTTTAGAGGTTATAAAAAATCAAAATGTATTATTTAAAGAAACCTTTAAATAATAGTCATAATTATGATTATTATAAGAAATATCAAACATTTAAGTGGATTTTCTGTTACACATATCGTGTTAGCCCTGCAATAAACTGGCAGCCTGTCTTTGTCCTGTATCAGCTGGGATAGGCTTCATCCTCCTGCAACCCTGAATTGGATACATTGTATTCCAATTATGTAATCTGATCATTTACAAACTCAAGGTATCTAATCAAAATGTAAGTGATGCCGCCCTTGACAGACAGGGAGATTTTATTCCTCAAAGACCATCATCCAGTCGAAGTACTAGTTGCCACGTGGTCAGTGTTCTCACAACCATTGATTTTATCTCACAACTTGTTTTCACCAAAGAATTTCAGTAAGTAAATATTCTTCAATCTCTTTTTCCCCCCAGTGTCTGCAGATCAGCATCAGTGTCCACGTGAAGAACCTAGTTATGTTGCCAGTGTCAACCCAACAAAAGGTACTTTACCTTCTTGTATATATTGTGATTCCTTTACTTTTATATTTGTTGTTATAGTTGAGTTAGGCAGGGCTTTTGTGCAGTCCTAAGAAACATACTGCCTAGAGTGTTTTTCACTTTGTGGAAGAGTTTCTTTATTTTTTTTCTGTTAGTGTGTGGAACTGAGGTGCTTCGTCAGGAGCTCCTTCAGTTGTTGGAGGATGGAGAAGAGGACGCAGCCATGACTTGTGAGACGTTGTCTGAGTCAGCTGCTACTCACTGGGCGATCAGAAACATGGTGTCCTTGCTAAAGTGGAAAGAGGCCAGGCCTTGTCTTATAGACAATATGTTAGCTACTCTGGATCCACAGTCACACCGTGTGTGTCAGTGTGGCAAACAAGTAGTTGTGAGGTGTCTGGACTGCCTGCCTCTTCCATTCCTTTGTGCTGACTGTGATATTGCAGTTCACACACGCTTTGTCCTGCACAGCAGAGAGGCAGTAACAGGAGGGTTTTTGCAGCCTTCATCAGAGTTTCACAATCCAATATGTACGGTTTTTAAGTCTTATGCATTTATTGCTATGTACTATGAGTGTGTGCTGTTATTGTATATTTATTGTGTATCATTTAATTTCCAATTCTTTTTATATATATTGTGTGTTTTTAATGTTAGTTCGGCTGTTGCCTGTGCAAAGACCAGACTGTGTGTGACTGCCCAGCAGGTAACGTTGAGGTTTCACCCGGTGCAATTGTGGCTCTTGTAACCATAAATGGTAAGTTGCTCTTTTGTCACACAGTACATACACAATAGATGTGTTTGCAGGTTTTAGTGCAAATTGTACATTGCTACATTGTTTTGAATTACCCTCGGCCCGCAGTATATGTGGGCACCTGTCAAAGGTCATTTGGATTTACCAGACCGCTTTGAAAACAACATGGGAAAAAATGAATGTCTTTGTTGAGCCATGACTGGATTTCTCCTTATCCTTCCTAAAGGCCGTTATAACCTTGCACTGCCAGTGGTCAGCTGCACCAGCTGTGGCCTAATGTGGTCCCCCTCAGTTAAGGACTTCCAGGGTGGTGGATATTGGCCTGGCACCTTAAATTTCTGCACCCTGTTTTCAATGGATGTCTTTCAGTCTTTCTATGACATTAAGAAGCTGCAGCAGGGATGTCACTTAAGGCCTTTGTCAAAGTGCTGGATGAACGAACAGCCCATTTTGGAAGGGTGAGTTTCTAAATTTGTCAAGTTTAAGGAAATTGTGCAAATCAATGTTTATGATGACTGTCCGTGAATATTCTGTTGTTTGTCCTCTACTTAAAAGACTGGCCGAATATCAGCTGATGCCTTCAGTAAAAGTTTCTTGGAGTGGAGTGCTGTAAAGTGTGAGGTGGACAGGATGTGCAAGGAGCCATGCTTTAGCTGCCCTGCCTGCACTCCAGACATGCTCGCCGTCTCAGTTGATGGAAACCGCAAGCTTTATCGCTTTCAATCAAATGCAAGGTACGTTATGCATTGTGTACATAAATCAAATATGGATTTGTACAAAAATTGTATTTTGATGTTTCTTTTCAAACAACTGTCACCGTGTTCGTTCAGCACTTCAGAGCAGGGGAACTTTGAAGGTGTCTTCATTGAGAAAGATGAGGAAGTTGCTGAGTTTGTGAAATACATCCAGAGACACACAAATGATGTAAGATACACATATATATCAGTGCTGTCAGCGTTAATCTTGTTAAAATGACGTTAACGCCATAACCATATACTCATACGTGTGTGTGTGTGGATACATATTTGGATGGGTGGATATTTATTTTGTTTTTCTCTTGGTGTTGTCGTAATACTATTTACTTGACTTTATCTTAATGTGTACTTCATTTTGAGTAGCTCACACTTGGATGTGCGAGGTATACTGCAGCTTGTAGTCTTGGATACGTTTAAGACATTTTGTTATAAGGTTGAATGAATTCAGCAGTCATGTATTGTGACCTCCTTTCTATAGATCAAATGGGGAGGTGCGTTTCAGGATGGGGACGGTTCTACAGTTGGAGAAGAGGTGGAACAAGTAAACAGTTTCCTGTCTAGGGCGGCCATCACAACGAAGTACATGTCTAAAGCAGGTGTGTGTCTGTGTGTGAGATTCCACTCAGTCTCCTGCTCATTCATTCTTATTTGTATACTAACTGAAATGCAGGGCGAACAGACATGCTGAGCCTCCTGGCTTTGGGCTGGAACAAAAGGAAAGTGGAACAACTGGGCCGCACTTTGAGCCAGAGATATCTAAAGGTCATTTTTTCAACACCCATTTTAATGTGTGTGGTAATGGGGGGGAAACACCAGTACTCTAAAAATGTCCATATGAATGACATTTATTAATGTATTCTTAGATCATAAGGATCCTTAGAGAACAAGTGGAGAGCCTGAATGCGAGCAGAAATGAGCTGGGTGTGGATGACGACACACTGCAGCAATGGGCTGAAGGTGAGTCTCAATATAATGCACTCGTGTATAACAACAGGACCCACCATGGCCTCATTAAAGAACTTAGAGTTAAGATCTTTCTGACAGTGTCAACAAACAATGAAAAATAAGCTTGTAAAAGCAGAATTGATGGCAGAGTTGTTGCGTTTGATCAAATTGGATTGGACCTGGGTTGAAGTGATGTCGTACTAGTTGGTTTTATAAAGCTGAACACCAACATACTTGTTATCTCATGATAATGCAGCACATGAAGGCTCCAGATGTCTTATAATGAATATCATCAAGTCAGTGATTACAGAGTCCACTGTAGTTTGGTGACTGTTACTCATCCTGTGTTCTGATTAATATTCCTCTCACTTAGAAACGGATCAAACTGATGGCAGCCTTGGAGCGTTGCAGGCACGAGTAGAGGAGCTTGTCGTCATCATCAGAGTGCGAACACAAAGTCTTTACAGACAAAATGGTGTCACAGTTTCTTTGAAACGGACCGTTTGATGCTCAGTTTGTACAGCTCATACAGCTACTTTGTAAACAGAATAAAATCAGATCCAGGTTTGTTTAAGCTGGATGTGATTTGTTCTAGCAAACGAATTGATGAGTGTAGATTAAAATGTAAATATATGCATTATGTGAAGGTGTTCCTTTTTATGATTATTTACAGATAGCAACAAGAGGCGACACAGAATTCGCAAGGTCATCTTAGATGAGAAGAAACGCTTGGCGGCTGCTGTTGACGACTACAACAAGGAAACAAGCAACAAAGCAAATCGTATCCAGTGATGCCCTCATGCAGAGCGACGTTTGGCCCTGGCAGAGCACAAGTGAACGTAAGCTCTTGATTTCTAAATATCCTTTTTAAACAAACTCCCAGTATCTGAGCAGCAGTTGAATGTTTTGTTCTTGAATCATAATATGCTGCTATGTTTTCCCATCTGATGTTGTTAAACTGCAGCTGCTGCTGACCTCCGGACAAAGAGAAAGGTCTTTGAGAAGGTGATGGCTGTGAGGCGCCTGAGAGAGGAGGAGATGATCCTTTGCAGGGAGATGCAGCATCACTGGACAGTGTTGCGAATGCGATCTGTGGTGTTGGGGACAATCTCCTCAGACTGTAAGCACATCTTTTATTTATTTATACATTTGGTGATGAATTGATTGAAAATAATAGCAGATGCTAAAGTCTTACTGGATCTTTTACCTATATTTGGGTTGCTAGCTAACACTGCCTTCTCCCTTAAAAAAAGTTTAATCACATGATCCTAACTCCTTGTGTTTATGAGGTGAGTTTTTTTGTCTGTTTGTTTGTTTTACTTATATTTAATAGTTTTGTTGTTTTTACAGCCTCCCTTGTTGGCATGTCGGAGGATGCACAGAAAGGACTCCATAGCCTGGTTTAAAAACAAAGTGAACTGAAAGCTGAAACGCTCAAAGTAAAGGACGTGTACAAGAGAATCCTCAGCCACCAACCACTCCTGGAAATGGACTCGGAGGAGGAGGAGGAGGACGTTTCAGACGATGAGAGTGATTTGAGCACTTCTGATGAAGACTGATTGTGTCATCATTGATGTTATGTTTGCTAGAATAAAAAGTTAATCACATCTGTTTAATGTGACTTTTATAATGTCTGTTTCAGAAATTGCTTATCAACAGACATTTTACATGTTGAGAAGAAAAATGTAATTCCCTTGGTGCAGTTGTTTACCCTGAATCATTCTTTCCCATCTAATTTAATGACTCGTGTACATGTTCAGATACAATAACATAATTGAATTCATGGGATGCTTTCTGGGCTGCTCAAATTACCACAAAATGTAAAAGCACCAGGCAGCACACTCACAAGGACATGTTTTGTTCAGTGTTTTGTTGAAGAAATCAACAAGTACAACTGAGATGTTTGCTGTAGTGGTGTGTTTGTTAAGAAGCATGCCAGCACACTGGTGAACTGACAGTCCCAGAATGCACCCGAGCCAGTGACTCGCCCCAGAACAAATGACATTAATTATCTAGAAAGACAACCGTGATCAAAGACTAAGTAAAAGAGTAGGAAACAAAAGATAAGGAAAGGTACTGTGGGGTAGGAAAGAAAGGCCAGAGCTGTGCAAAATGACCTCCAGCAGGCCACAAATATGCACGTCTGCTCAAACGGTCAGATACTGACTCCATGAGGGTGGTATGAGGGCTCGACGTCCACAGGTGGGGGTTGTGCTTACAGCCCAACACCGTGCAGGATGTTTGGCATTTGCCAGAGAACACCAAGCTTGGCAACTTTGCCACTGGCGCCCTGTGCTCTTCACAGATGAAAGCAAGTTCACACTAAGTACTTGTGACAGAGTCTGGAGACATATTGGAGAACCTTCTGCTGCCTGAAACATCCACCAGCATGATGGTTGGGCAGTGGGTCACTAATGGTGTGGGTGGCATTTCTTTGGGGGACCGCACAGCCCCCCGTGTGCTCGGCAGAGGTAGCCTGACTGCCATTAGGTGCTGAAATTAGATCCTCAGACCCCTTGTGAGACTAAATGCTGGTGCGGGTGGCCCCGGGTTCCTCCTAATGCAAGACAGCGCTAGACCTCATGTGGCTGGAGTGTGTCAGCAGTTCCTGCAAGACGAAGGCATTGATGCTGTGGACTGGCCCGCCCATTCCCCAGATCTGAATCCATTTGAGGACATCTGGGACATCACGTCTCACTCCATCCACCAACTGCACCACAGACTGTCCAGGAGTTGGCAGATGCTTTAGTCCTGGAGTCTGGGAGGAGATCCATCAGGAGACCATCTGCCACTTCATCAGGAGCATACCCAGGTGTTGTAGTGAGGTCATACAGGCATGTGGAGGCCACACAGACTACAGAGCCTCATTTTGACGTGTTTGAAGGACATTACATCAAACCAGATGAATGATTCTGTATTGCACTGATCAAGGAACCAACCCAATAGGAGCTAAAGGCATCCTCTTCACATTACTTAACATAGTGAGTTTATACTATGTTTAATGTGCATTTTCTTCATCAGTCTAGAACATAACATGTTAGCGCTCCCTGGTTCTTTTTGGAGACAGATCCTGAGACAGCAGGCAGCTTTGGAGAACTCATGCCAGCTGTGGTCATTAAGGAAAACTTTGATTTAATATTGATTTCATGACAACTATCCTCAGGCACATATTCCTGGATATATACAATGACATGAGTAGACACTAACCCCCAGCAGTCTGGTGCTATGACAGCATAACTAAGGGCTGACCTGAACCAGCCCCAACTATAAGCTCTATAAAGAAGTAAAGTCTTATGCCAACTCTTAAAAGTCTTGACCATGTCCACCTCCAAAACTCATAATGGACTTTGGAGGTGGACAGCTATCAAGCTCCTCACAGAGGAGCAGCTTGACAGCTAAAAGCTCCCAATTTACTTTAGTCCAAATACATGAATTCAAATTGAGGTGATAACTATTTATCAACAGTATGAATGTCTGTTCCCGTCCAACAAAGTTGTTACTACATACCATGTTGAGCAGGGCTTCCACTTGACTTTAACTTCTTCTTTTTCCTGAAAAACATGATATAAACAAACAATTAATTCAGAAAGACATGCAGGTTGCATACAAAAAGGAGCCTACAAACATTTGTGTACTGTTGAATGGCTCAATATATTATACAGTTAGTTTACAAAAATATAAGAACCACTACAATGCTTGTACTGCCAGCATCGAGTGCATGTCAGCAAAGCAACACTGCTTACATTGTGGCTCACAAGCTCCACTCCTTTTCATCAAAACCAAAATTTTATCTACATTCTGTTTTTTACACTTTAAATCCCAGTTAGGTTAAATATTACCAGTAGCTTTTCAGATAAAACAGTAATAAAGTCCTAATGGTTTCATAAATCTTCATATTTTTTTTTCATATAAGCATCGGGGACAAGGCTGTCTTGCAACTGTTGAGGTCACTAGTGTGCGCCCTATTTCTTCCAGGATCACTCTTCATTTGTAGGTTTTAGTGGACTCCTACTACTGTGAAGTGGTTTTCATGGGACAGGGGCTTGTATTCCAAGATCTGGGAGATTGTAGAAATGAGCTGTGATGCCCTTCTTGCCATCTTTCCAGAAATATCAGTGATCTGGAAGCTGTTAGGCTGACTTACAGCAGCAGCACTTTCTGCACCTGCAGAAACTCCAGGACACATTTACTAACAGTGTTTGTTGCTGTGTGTGCTGCAGCTGCAGCTTTGAATTTTTTTTGAGAGCTAATATTTTGGCTTTGGTGTCTTGTTATGAAATGTACAAGAGTAAGAGTGTTAGCATGTGTGTCAAAGCTACGTTTGACTGGGAAACTCAAAGCTCAATAACCTGTATCAACAACAATTCACTGCAGCCTGTGTAATATTTGATGCATCATAATTTATTCCAGTCTATCTTGCAAATACATGTTTGCGTTGCAATGTCATGCACAACACACACAACTATTAGAGCCTTAAGATCAAACCTGCGTCATTCTTTTGGTCCACTGCAGTGTAGCAGTCAAACAAGGAGAAGTGAAGTGGCCCCAAATGGCCAGGATAGAGATCAGAGGGTTAATGCGTAAAATGCATAAAAATATTATTGATTACAGGATAATACATTAATGTTAATATCAACAATAAGCTTTTTACTCTGAAGTTACAAGTATAAACAATGCTGTTGCATTTACACTTACATTTTTTACTATAAGTATGGAAACAAGTGAACAGCATTTTATAATAAGTTTAACTGGAATTCTGTACACTGAAAAACAAACAACAGATAAAAAACACAAACAAACAGCCAGTGCCTTCATCTGTCCATTAAATGTCAAACATCGCTTTGACCTGTAGTCTCTGCTCGTCAGCACATGCTTTTAAAAAGAGCTCCATGTCCTCTGCAAACTGAAAAACAAAGAGGAAGAAGTCCCTCTACACAAAAACACTGTGGATGACAGGCCAGGCAAACATCTATTGACCTGTTTGAATGCCTCCTCATCATGTGAGCCTTGAAGTTTTTTTGTAAGAAGACTAAGACCACAGTGAGGACGTTTCATTTTCATGGACTTTCCACAAGCCCCAGTTTCATTTAGCACAGAGGGTGGAGCACATGAATGTTCTACCCAAGATTCAGGAAATGGTTTAGATGCTGGAGACGAGACATGGAGAGGGAGACGAGGCTCCACGGAGAGTTCAGTGGGGAGCAGTCCTGAATGCTGACATGACAATAATTGCCTTGCCATATCCCCACGCTGTATGACTGTCATGTTACAGAAGGGCAGTGAAAGTGCACCGGCACATCATTTTGTCTGTAAGAGAGAAAAAAAGAAAAAACATGTAATTTAAATGTAGTTGTATAGAATGCAGTCAGTTTATCTAACAATCAGATTGTACATATTAACAAAAATATCCAAGCCGTCCTCAATAATGAAAGCAAAATGGTGTGGATCACAAGAGCTGTCAGGAAATGTGGTGAACAGGAAAAATATTTAATGAAAACACTTTTTTCTCTCGCTGATGAATGAACTGAACTGTACAATGTGAAAAATAACTTTTAAGTCAACAAAGACCTGCAGAGGTGCTGAAAAGAAGTGCATATTTATGACTTTAACTATGAGGTATATTTAATACCAACATACCTTTGAAAGGCAAAGCACTTTGAATGTGTCCATTTATATGCTGCTCAATCTTTGCCCTGACAGCAGGGCTGAAAGTGGGGCACAGAGGGCAGTGAAACAGCCAACACGTGGTGCATTCCTGCAACTCTGGCCTGGAGGCAGAACTCCAATTTGATATTTGCATCTAAAACAGTCTGTCTATTCTCTCCATCTGTCAGCTGCTGCTGGCTCTTCCTCCTCCTCTTCCTCACACACTGCTGAGTTTGTCCTGGTGGATCATCAGGGCTGCAAAGCCTCACAGATGATGTGCAGCAGTGGGTCCCTCAGTCTGTCCTCACTCTGGACACTTGCAGTCGTCACACATGGAAATCAAATGTGTGATAAGCTGCAGGATTCAAACACAAGTGTGACTTATAAACACATGTTCATACTTTTATTCCACAATCAGAGAGAAAGAAACAGAGAGAGAGTGCAGGACCATAGCTGGACTCGCCATCGGGCATACCGGGCAAATGCCCGGTATGCCCGATGGCGATTTTTTGCTTTTATGGGCCGATCGATTTTTTTTTTCTTTTGGAAGGGTATAAATAATGAAAGGTGTTGGATTGGCCAATTGGTCATGATCGACTCTGGGCTGGACCAATTACAGCCGAGGAGGTCGGATGCACCCTCCCCCTTGTTTAGCAATCTTATAAATGAACTAAAGAAAATGGAGAACAAAAAAAGGAAAGAAGGTGCAGAAAAAATTAGGGCCAAAAAGAAACAAGCCCTTCAGGCAGACGCTGCCAAATGTGTAAAAATAACTGAATTGTTTGGCGGTAGCTGTGGCATAGCTTCCACAGATTTAGCAACATCAGCAAGTGGTGGAGGCCAGCAGGTGGATAAGGGAAAGGGGAGGCAAGAGGAGGAGAGACCCGAGGCCGCCACCGGTCATAGTGGCAGAGGAACTGAACTTCAGGTAAGAAGTTATGACCTGCTGTCTATCTGTGTCAGATATAAACCAAGTTTAGTTGTAGTTTGTTTTCGTTGTGCTGACTTTTTACAGTCGCTTAGAATAACTGGTACTAGCTAGCATGACGGAGTTTATATACTGCTGGGCGGGTGCTATGAAGTTACTGATAGTAAATTTTATTTTATGCTTAAGGTTAGTTTCTCAAACTCCTCAAAATCTTAACAAATTGTGCCAATCCTTACATGTTGCACCAGGCTGATTTATCATCAAAAGTGGAGAAGTCTGTGACAGAGGAGACAGAAGAGCAGCAGAGAGAGATGGAGCAAGAGAGAGAAATAAAAGAGCAGGAGATGGAGATGGAGAGATGACTTTATGTCATCCATGAGGGATGCATTTGACATATGTTTCACATATTATAGCCCAACAAGTTACTTATAGCAATTTAAATACGAGCAATCACTTTTTGGCAGACAATCACTTTTTGGCACAACACCGGCTATTTTTTGTGTTTCTTTTTATCGCTCTGTAGCTGAGTTCAATTGAAAGCCTGCATGCGCTAGTACCTCTTGCCACAAGTTCCCAGAATCCTTTGCGGTTTTTACCCCTGAATGACGTCACATTTTTGGTGGGCCGGTCTCTAGTCAAAATGCCCGGGCCGATTTTTTGTCCCAGTTCAGCCCTGTGCAGGACAGACAGACAGGTGACAGTCTCAGGTGTACACACTGCTACACAACAGCACCAGAGAAGGAGGATTTAGTGTTTGTGTTATTACGAGTGCAAACAAGAAGAGTTCCAGATGGTGCAGTGGACACATGTGTGACTGCTGTGATTAAAGCATCTTTCTTTCAGCTTAACGAGTGAACCGTCAGCTCGTTCAAACACACGTTAAAGTCCGTTTGGCTCGACACCACCGAACAGAGGCAGCAATATAACATAGCTAACATTAACGGTGCAGTGAATCCTGCTTGTGCCGTGATATTCAGGACTGCAAACCGAGCAGCATCACTGACTTTCAGCTTGTTGTGTTTGTGGATATATGACTGACTTTAATTATCCACAAAATCATCACATTCTCTGTAGGATTAAGGTCGACTATTGAACAGCGTATATTTTAAAGTAAAGGCTTTAAAACCAAGTAAACGCTGAAAGTACAAACATCACTAATGTCACATAACTTTGCCAACATGTGGCCAACAGGAATGTTTTAATGTTCTTCATTATTAAACATCTGCACATAAATAAGTGACATAATATTCAGTACTTACTTCTGAAAGTTTACTCTTCAGCCGCCCCTCTTCCGCCGTTTTCTTTCGGCAACATTATCCACACCCACCGCCGCGCCGTTCTCTCAGAACTGAAGAAACTTCTTGGATAAAACGTCTTCAAGAAATTTAAAGCAGTTCAGACGCTTTTCTTTCCCAGCTCCTCAGACTGTCCACCCTGTTAGCTTCGTTAAGCAGCCATGAAGAGTAGAAGGCCAAGTATGAGTTTCAAACAATAAACACATTTATTTTTAAACCCTGCAAATAAACAACATTAACATCAAAAGTTTTACATTTCCTAAATGTATCCCACAATCTGAATATAACACCCACTTCCCCACGTTTGATCCGCTGTGTTAAATATGATTAAGAACAGAATGCAATCATTTGCAAATCCTATAAACCAGTATTTTAAACAAAGTGAGAAAATGAAACATTTAAAGAAAAATATTAGCCCATTTTGAATTTGATGGCAGCATCCTCTCTCCAAAAACTAAAGGCTTTACGATGTTTAGTGCTGAACCATGTTGGTTAATGTGTAAACTCAACAGTTTCCATTTTGATTAACCTGACCAACATCTAACATAGAACACCTTTGAAGTGGACCTCGCACCCTGTGGATAACTTCAAACACGTCGAGGTCTTCAGAGGCTGAACTTTGACCCAGCATCACAAGGAGCGCCATAAACACTTGTTACAGTTATTAGAAGGAACCCAGCCTTTAGACATCCCCACAACGACATCGTGACCAAGGGTCTGTTGCATGATTTTTAACATGGCTACAATGTGTCGTCTGCTGAGTCATCGTTTAATACAACAACGTACTGAAAGAGAGCATTCAGCATCTGACTGAGCTGGACTAACCTTCCCTTTCAAAAGTGAAAACTGCAACATAAAACTGGAATACAACCAACTTCTAATGAAATGTAACATTTTATAACATGAACACAGATTCCAGGTGAGCTGTGTCCTCCAGGACTGGATTTACCAGAACAGGTATGAGGATGGTGCCTGACGGACATGTACGAGCTGGAGTGGATCCCAGCTAACACAGGGTGAGGAGACAGACGACCGTTCACGCTCACACTTATTCACCAGTTAACCTAACCCCACTACCTGAATGTCTGTGAACTGTGGGAGGAAGCCAGAGTCCCCTGAGAGGACCCACACAAACACGGGGAGAACATCCAACCTCCACAGAGACTCTCTCTGCACTAAAAGCACAAAATAAAAATCACACCGTCATGTAATTCAAGAAACTGGTCTTAAAAACATTTAATCTAATATGTCCACATGGAGCCCGTGTTAAGGTCCGTACTGGGCTTCAGAACATCAAGTGAACAACGTCAGATGGGACCTGAGTGCGTTGTCTCCTGATAGAAAGTGCTGAGGATCAGAAGGACTCAGGGACAACACGATATCTGTCCAGCAGAGGGCGGCATTATTCCAAACGGCTCCATCCTAGAAACATGATGTGGAACAGCTGACCTGTAGATCTGCTCAAGAACAATCGTCACAGTCTGATCACAGTCAGTCCCACGTCTGCCATGTTCTCAGCTTCCTTTAGTACAGGTAGCTTTAATGATCATTTCAAGTGTGGTTGTTTCATGGAAACAGAGAGCAGACTGCAACATCTGTGACAGCCTCCTCTAACACTCTGATGGACGTGTGGACAGCAATGCTGCCTGGAACAGTACCGATGTTTCAGGGCTGATGACGTTTTTGGGTGGGACATCTACATCCTGACATATCAAGGTTACTTTACTTTTAGGTAAATTTGCTTTACAGAAAAATAATAGCATTTGTCATCAAGATATTTATATGACTGCACTTGCTCAGGTTTGTCCGGATTTCAAACTGTTCTAAAAGTCTTTTGATTCAAATCTGGGGCTGTGTTATTGAAAGCAGCAGAGAAATCGATGAACTGAAGTCCTTTACTCTCTACATGTTGTCAAACATGTAGAGAGTAAAGGACTTCACCTGATTGTCAAATCAGGTGAAGTAGAATCAAAAGCGCGTCCTCCACTCCTCTGTTGGGCTCATGTGCAATCTGCATTGAATCAAGCTGAAGTTCAGTGTCTTCCATAATCACATTTCTGATGATTTGTTCAAAGACTGAGGTGAGGGCAGCAGGCCTGAAGTCGTTTAGAACTTTTGGACGACTAGATTTAGGACCAGGAACCACAACAGCTTCTTTCCCAAGAGAGGGCATGAACGATTTATTCAGAATAACCTAAAATATAGGACTGAGTTCTTGAGCACAAGTGTAGGAGCCATATGAGTTGTTCCTTTTTGTTTTGGATTAAGAGGGTTGGTTTAAATGCACACCTTGTATTGGTGCACGGGTGTGAGGCGTGACTCGTGGGCGTGTTAGGTGATAAATGTGGTTGCACTCACCTGATGAGCAGAAAGGTCGGGTGAGCATGAGGGGAAACCTGTTGACCCCAGCTTGAGTCATTGTGATGCATTTTTGGCTGTAACTTGATGTATGTTTTATGCACTAATTGATGCCATAGGCCGATGTTGTAGTTTGGTGTAGTAATTGGTGTAATTCTTTGTGAGTTGCAGTCATTGTGTTTGTGCAGTCTGTGCATTTGTTTAATAGTTCGATGTGCTGATTTGTATAGTGGACAGTAACATGTGGAATTAAAGGAGCAAATAGTGCAGAAGTGCATCTCATGTGTTTGTTGTTGTCGTCATCAGCGTCCTCATGTTTAGCCTGCTGCGGCCATTTGCTGGAGGAGCCACAACAACTTGTCAACAGAAGAGTTTGTAGGTTTTATTGGATTATTTATATATAGTTTGATTGGTGAGAGTTTAAGGTTCGCTGTTGCCTTTTAGAGTAAGCCTGTGGCTTCACACAGCTGTTTCAATCAGGAGTCTTGTTCCCCTGTTAGGTTTCAGCAGTTTCACCTGCATTAGGCGTTGTACTGATTTGCTTTCTATTGTGCATCAGGCGGCTGAAGCCATTGGCTTGGGAGTACCGCCGCAGTTTGTGTTTAAGACAGTTTGTCTTCCTCACAGCTGACGGTATGGAGGTACATAAATACCCATCGCCAGTATGTACGGAAGACTAGGCTGGGTTAGCTAGGTTTAACAGGCAGATTAGTGGGGATGTTACTCCTGTTAATTGTGTGTGTCCAAGGTTTATTGAAAGGAACGTCATTAATTTGATGTGTTGGAATGAAGCTCTGTGGCATAGGTGCAGTTCAGCGTTTGGATTTTGTAATGTTTGAGTTATGAGTTATGTGAGTTATGCAAACAACAAAGTTTTTTGCAGCTGTTCACCTAAAAATGCAGCCAAGGCGTTTTTAAAATAAACATTTCAAACTATTTACAGAACAATCAGCTGTTCGGCATCAAATCTGATGCCACACAAATTATTTGTGCCACTGCAAAAAATAATTTCTGTCCACTATGAGATAAAGGAGAACAACAGCCTGATACCTGCAGGCCTGACAACAGCAGATGTATCACTCCGCATCAGCCACGCCGCTTTGCTAGCTAAAACACATAAGGACGCTGTCATAGCCTGTCAACCATGTTGATTAGCTGCGTATATACACGAATGTGAATCGCATCATTGGCTGGACTATGGGAGAAGGTGGCATCATTCTAATCGCATACAGGAGCAGCCGGACACTTACTGACTATTAACTACTCGATTTAAATCAAGACGCAACCTCTCGCGCTCTCTCTCTCTCTCTCTCACTCACTCACTCACTCACTCACTCACACACACACACACACACACACACACACACACACACACACACACACACACACACACACACACACACACACACACACACACACACACACACTTTCTAACAGCCATCTTCAAGATAAAACAAATCAAGCTCCAATAACTAGTGAAAAATGTAAAAACTCTCCAAGACATCTGGATTAACGTTAAATCCTAATAACTGTGAACTCTTTGCCATAAATGATAAACTGTAAGATTCCTGTTAAATCAGAAATAAGATATTTGGAAATTCATCTCACAAAGGACCAAAAAGTAAATCGGTCGTTGAACGTGGAGAAGAAACTAAAAGAATTCAAGACCAAACTGAACTCTGGGCTTTTGTCACGGTTCTGGGTCATTTTGACCCAGCATTTTCAGTTCTTATATTACTTTGTATTATGGTTTGTATCCCGATGCTTTTGTTTATTGGTATTCCATGTTTCTGTTATTCTTAGTGAGGGATTAGTTCTTAGGTTGTGTCTCGTGTTTAGTATAGGTTCAGTGTCAAGTCTGCGTCTGTTTCTTGTTTCCTGTTTTATTGTGAAGGGTTGTCTCATGTCAGTGGCTGTATCCCAATTCAGGGTCTGCAGCCTTAAAGTACGCATTTCAAGGCCGATTACGTCACAGCGGCGCGCCGAAGGCTGTCCCAATTCAAAGGCTGCTCCAAATGCGGCCGTGAAATGCGTCCTTCATTTCCCTGAATTTTAAGGCTGTGGCAGTGTAGACTTCGTGGCCCAACATATCCCAGAATGCATAGCGCGGCAGTGGGTGTGGATAATTTAGCCGAAAAATGGCATTAAAACGGATCTCCAATGTGCACTGGACGACAGGAGGGGGAAATCCTTGTGAAAGTGGCCAAAAGACACGAAAAAGGTTACGGCAAAAACAACTAATCATCCGTGTGGATACTAACTCACTCGCCTGGCTAGTGCGCTGCAGAGAGGACGTGAGTAACATCAGTTCTTTTAAGTGAAGGATGTTTTTGAAAATACTGAGAAAATGTCAGGAGGCGTTGGACAAATGGACATTTTTGATAATGGCAAAGAGGATTGAACAACATATGTGGTGAGAGATGAACAATATTGTCTGGCTAACAAAATAGAGGATGAGAGGAAAGTTGCTGTGTTCCTGAGTGTCATGGGAGGAAAAACATACAACTTGTTGCGCAGCATCAAACAAAAACTAAATGTGCAAAAGAGACCGAAAGCTGCATGAAGTAACTGAGAAAGACTCAAATGATTCTCAGGAGGATTTGGCATGCCTGGAGCTGTACACAATGCAAGAGAAAGACAATGATGCAATATGGCTCACACCAAAAATACAAGAGGTTGAGTTACAGATGGAACTGGACACTGGGTCTGCCCTCTCACTGATCTTATATGAAGATTACAGAGACAAATTCCCCAATCTGAAACTGAAACACACCTCGGTGAAACTGAAAACATACACAGGTGAAAGAATAACTCCTCTGGGAAAAGTGAAAGTGGAATATGAGAAAAAGAAACGCAACCTGGAACTTTATGTCAATGAGACTGGAATGAGGCCTGAGTGCACATTCTGTGGATGAAAGACTGAAACAGAAACTTAATAACCGTGCCCAGGTGATCAAAGATGGAATCAGCACCCTGAAAATATTAAAGCACAGATCATACTGGAGGACAATGCAAAACCAAGATTTCACAAGGCACGTCCTGTACCTTATGCTTTATGCCCCAAAGTCGAAGCAGAGCTCCAGCGCTTGGAAGAGCAAGGAATACTCACCAAGGTGGAATGGTCAGATTGGGCTACACCAATAGTGTCAGTAAGCAAGAAAGCAAGTGACAGAGTGCAGATCTGTGGTGATTTTAAGGTTTCAGTGAACCCAGTTCTCCACATAGATCAGTACCCACTTCCGCGGATAGAAGACATATTCACAGCAGTCGCAGGTGGCAAACACTTTTCAAAAACTGACCTTGCCCAGGCTTATCTCCAGTTGGAAGTAGAAGAGACATCCAGGAAATATGTGGTGATAAACACTCACAAAGGCCTATATCAGTACAACAGGCTGGTATTTGGTATCGCCAGTGTCCCAGCAGTATGGCAACGTGCCATGGATCAGGTCCTACAAGGCATTCCAGGAACAGTGTTTTCTGGATGACATAATAGTCACTGGTGTTGATGAGGAGACTCATCTGGCTAACCTAACAGCAGTCCTGGCCAGGCTAGAAAAATATGGATTGAGAGCAAACAAAAACAAATGTGAGTTCTTCAAGGATGCCATTGAGTATTGTGGACACAAGATCGACAGACATGGGCTCCACAAAACCGAGGACAAAGTTGAAGCAGTCCTGAAGGCACCAGACACTAAAAATGTGAGTCAGCTACGTTCATTCTTGGGCTTAATTAATTATTACCACAAGTTTCTACCAAACCTTTCAACAGTCCTGCACCCGCTGAACTCTCTGCTGCAACAAAATGTCAAATGGAAATGGACAAAAAACTATGAAGAGGCATTTAATTTAGTTAAGTTAAGCAGCTCATTACATCAGAGGAGGTTCTGACACACTTTGACCCCAAGCTACCACTTCGCCTCGCCTGTGATGCCTCACCATATGGCATTGGTGCCGTGCTATCTCACAAAATGCCTGATCGATCCGAACGACTACTTGCCTTTGCCTCAAGGTCCCTAAATGCAGCCGAGCACAACTATACGCAGATAGACAGAGAAACACTCAGTCTAGTGTGGGGAGTGAAGAAGTTTAATCAGTATTTATATGGACGACACTTCACCCTGATCACAGACCACCGACCGCTGGTGTCCATCTTTAACCCTCAGAAAGGTATTCCAACCATGGCTGCGGCACGCTTGCTTGGGCTTTGTTCCTGGGTGCACACACCTACACCATTGAGTTCAAAGGGACAAAGCTACATGGAAATGCAGATGGACTTTCACGTCTTCCACACATGCAACCCACCGAAGAAATGACTGATCCAGCTACTGTGTTTCATGTTACACAAATGGAA
Organism: Rhamphochromis longiceps; assembly: GCF_057381845.1. Classification (NCBI taxonomy): domain Eukaryota; kingdom Metazoa; phylum Chordata; class Actinopteri; order Cichliformes; family Cichlidae; genus Rhamphochromis; species Rhamphochromis longiceps. The sequence continues at coordinate 68,652,572 of NC_140559.1, read as the reverse complement.
CCCCTACCTGTCACAAGTGCTCAGGTGAAAAGAGAAACGAGCCAAAACACAATCTTGTCAAATGATCTTACTGTGAATGGTTGGCCGTCCTGTAGTGACACTCAGTTCTCTGCGTACTCCACCCACAAAGACCAACTATCCGTTTGCCAAGGATGTGTCATGTGGGGAACTCGTGTCATCTGCCACCCAAACTACGTACAAAGGTACTGGACTCACTGCACGATGGACATTTGGGTGTTAAGATGAAAGGTCTTGCTAGAAGCTATGTTTGGTGGCCAGGCACTGATTGTGAAATGGAGAATATGGCTAAATCCTGCATTGTTTGCCAGCAGACGCTGCGCCAGCCTCAAACAGCACCTGTACACGCGTGGGAGTGGCCATCCGCTCCATGGCAACGCATTCATATAGACTATGCTGGCCCATTTATGGACTAAATGTTCCAGGTTGTGGTTGATGCCCACTCAAAGTGGCCAGAAATCTTCCCCGTAAAGCAAGCAACAGCTGCCAGCACGATCAATAGTCTTTGGTCACCGTTTGCACGCACAGGTCCGCCACAACAGCTCGTAAGTGACAATGGTCATCAGTTTACTGGAGAGGAGTTCCAGTGTTTCCTTGGGAGTAACGGCATACGACATATCACTTCAGCTCCCCATCATCCTGCAACAAAGCTGAACCAGCCAGTCGCACAGAGGGGAAACCGCTACAACAGAAAATTGACAATTTTTTTTACTGTCTTACCACTCATTACTGAGACGCATGGTACCTAAGTAAATCCAAATTACTCTGCACTTCCAATCCCACAGATGAAGTTCCCAGTTGAAGACGTGGCTGTGCCCTGTGAACTTTGGTACACACTGGATTCTTGTGGTATGTGTTCATTTTGTTATTAATTTGCATAATTTGTTGTGAAGCAGTTTCTTGCACAAAGTGTTATTTTTAAATAAGTTTTCAGTGGCACAAACAATTGTAATTTTTAATTTAACTTTTTCTTTAGATTGTCAACATTTCTGCACAGAAAATACTGCTCATAGACCCCATGGGAATGAAGGTGTTTATGACAGGAAAATTCTGCACAACTGGAGGTATGTATGATACTGAGGTGTTATTCTTAGATTAAAAAAAAAAAAAAATCTTGTTTCATTACAAACACTTTTGTTCAACTAGGAATTTTCTGAGGATGAGAGGGCATGAAGACACCATGGAGTGGCAGTTACAGACTATGCAACACAACAAGCGACAGGATTCCAGCAGTTGTGGAGTTTTACTGTTAAAGGTAACCCTTATTCAAATGATTCAGTTTCTTGTTAGCTAGAATTAAGACTTTAAGTGAATTTAAGTGAAGTGAAAGTTATTTCGGTCAACAACAACAAAGATGATCATTTTACATAGAAGTACTTAATCATACAGTAACTGAAAAAGGAATAGGCTGAAGCCTTGTGGCTTATAATTATCCTATCCTTTACCTAATTAAGACTTTACATTCTAATTATGATCAATCTCACAGTTTGCAGAACACTACCTTGATTTTGGAGAGGTCAGTGAGGTGTCAACCACTACAGAGCCAGTTGTGCTGGAGCGAATGCAGATAGCTTGCACCCTACTTGAAAATCGAGGTAAGTCCAGTAAAGTCCTTATCACGTTAGTGCGTACTTCCAATTTAAATAGTGCTTTTCAAACAGCACAGTACAAATAGTGCTCTTCAAACACTTTCAGATAAGACCCTTCTCAAAGTCTAATTTAGACTAATTTTCCAGGAAGTATATTTGGAAAAAATGTACTATTATTTTTTAATTATTCAATAAATAATGTTTGATTAAAACCTAACTATGATTGTGTTTCAGGGAACGCTGAGGACTACTGCATTGTTTGCTCCATGTTAGATGCTAACGCTGACCGCAGCATGATTGAAATGGTAAAACAAAACAAAAGAAACACATAAGTCTTAGTATCATTACTTGCCAATCATAATTAAAATGTTGAGTAATAGTATTCACCAAACAGAATATGAGCCATTTATTTTTCCTTTCCAGGTGCAGTGTGAATCTTGCCAAAGATGGGCACATTTTGCATGTGAAAAATATAAAGAGAGCAACCAAGAATATAAATGCCAAAAATGTAGCCAGAGTCAGACAGAGACTGTGCAGAGACTGTAGAAGGACAGAGCAGCAGCAGAGCAGTCCAGATACACTGATGATCCTCTGTCAGATCCAGAGGGACACACAGGGATGATGCTGGACTCTACATTGTGTCTGACAGTGGAGCTGTTCTCAGAGCAGTTCACTCTGCAGCACTGACAGTCATCTGCACTTCTTCTCATTCCTCTGTCAGTCACTGCTGGATGAAGCTCTCCTCTCCACCTCCCAGTAACATGGCCCAGTCAGAGCGTCTCTACACACAAGCTGCTGCTGCTTCAACCTCTCTGGATCATCAGGACACAGCTCCTCCTCTCTCAGCACACACACCGTCCTGTTTACCATCATCACCTCCACCTGCAGAGAGAAGAAGGAAGAGCAGAGGAGATAAACGAGTGTTTCCAGAGACTCTTCATCAGCTGTCAGTCAGTGATGCAGCACATCCAGTATAAAGAGCAGCAGGGACTTCAGTGCTGGGACTGTACTAGGACTCATTGTTGCTTCACTTTTTCTAATCTTTGGATTTTTATTGAAGTTGATGAAAATGTTTTTCCCTCCTAGTTTGAGTTTGGACTTTCATTCATTAGAAGAACCTTGGTGTGTCCACTCTGAGCTCTGTAGGAACCCCAACAACAAGCCCAACAATCCAGATGGACGGTTCCAGCTGTTAACTGGAGGAATTCCATCCAAACATCTGCTCTCACTAAATTCTTCCTCACCTACAGACTGTGTTCTTCACTGCTTTAAACTTGGAAATGAATGCAGTCATTGGTCTGCGTGCTGCTTTGTTCAGAGAGCTGATTGGCTGTTGACAGTGTTTGATCAGAGCGTGTCAGCCGTTACTATGGTGACCATAAAGGTCAGAAACAGGAAGTGTTTGTGTCCAATCCTGAAGCCTGTCACCATTCTCCTCTCACAGCTTCACTGAGAAGCTGCAGCTTTACAGGAAACACTGGATCTTTGCTTCATACTGACTGTGTTTAGTACAATACTGCTGACAGCACCACCCACTCACTCCATCACTCTACTGACCACAGAGTCTCCAGTCTGTAGTCTGGACTCTGCTGAAGATCAGACAGCTGCTTCACATCTGGATCCTTCAGGTTGTTTCCCCACAGGTGCAGCTCTCTCAGATGGGAGGGGTTGGACTTCAGTGCTGCTGCCAGATAATCACAGCTGATCTTTGACAAACCACAGCCCCACAATCTGTATAAAGAATGAAAGATGTAAGTTTATTAGACAAAGTGTGAGCTTGAAATCATTCAGTGTTTCATCATCTGTTCAGAGCTGAAGAAGGTTCAGAATGTAGAAGTTTAGAAAATGGAAACTCCAAACAGCTGAAGCCAACAGGAAGCAGCTTCAAACAGGAAACTGTGCAGAGTTTCAGACTATATGTCCTGATGCAGCCAGTTGGATTTTGGAGATTTGAATCTCTGTTCTGTGACTAAGTCCTTGAATCATTTCTTCCAGTTGGTCCAACAAGACAGACTAAGTGTTGGACATGTGTTGTGGCTCCATTAGGGGAGCTTCTAAATGTGATGTGATGGCCCCTCTGGGTCTGTCAGGTCACAGCACTGAAGAGAGCTCAAACTGGGCACACACTTGTTCCAGTCTGGACCAAAGACTCTATACTGGGACTGAGGGACTGCTTTGACTGCACCCACTGGGACTTTTTAAAGGCTCATGTTCTCACTTAGATCATCGATTTCTACTTACATTTCTTTCTGGGAAAAATGGGGATTACTTTGGAAACAGGAAGTATTTTCCCCAATAAGCAGCCCTGGATTAGTAAATCACTCCAACATGTTCTCAGGCAGAAGAAGCTGTCTTGTTATGAGGGAGAGAAGAAAAAGATTGAGGCACAGAAACTTGTTGAAAGAGAGATAAAGCAGCTAAAATCAGGTGTAAAAGTAAAGCAGAGGATGAGCTGAATAAAGGACACTCAAGGCTGGCTTGGAAAGGAATGAAGTCCATGGTGGGGATGCAGAACAAGGAGCAAAGATGAATGTGATGCTGAATCAGCAGAAGACTTGGACTCATTTGATTCCAGCTTTGATATCATTGATTTCAATGAAGAGCTTTGTGATTGTAGCAAAGGGCTGGTAGCTCTGAGAGTCCCACTGATGAGGTGTTTGTGTGGAAATCTCTTAGTGGGAGCAAAGAGAGAAAAAGCCCTGGTCCTGATGCTGTGGGAGGGAAATGATTGAAGTGTGCTGTGAGGAACTGACTGGGAGAGTTTCACACATTTTCCAGTCCTCCTTGGAACAACAGGAAGTTCCCAGCACATGGAAACAAAGGTTAAGTGTCCTATGGCACTCAGTGATGATGGTGCTGTGGCCCCACCACCTCCACCTCTTTGTAAAGGAACTAACTGTAATCTGAATCTTCAAATGGAACTAAGACTTCCTCCACTAGGTGGCAGTGTCTGATGAGAAAGTGTTAGTGGAGCTGGCCTGGAGTCAGAAACAGGAAGATGCAGGATTTGGACTGAAATGGGGAAAAGTGGTTCGCACTAGTGCCTTAAAGCAAGAAGGTTGTAGGTTGAAGCTTGTTGGCCTTTCTGTGGAGGTTGGATGTTCTCCCACAGTCCAATGAAATGCTGCTTAGGTTCATTGGTGCTTCTAAATTGGCTGTAGGTGTGGATGTGAGAGAGTGCTTCTCTGTCTCTCTCTGTTGGCCCTGTGATGGACTGCTCACCTGTGCAGGTGGACCACGCCTCTTGCCCTATGACAGCTAGGGCACAGGCTGCAGCCCTGTGAGCCTAAGCTGAATAAACAGTTAGCAAAAATGATCCATAGATGGCCTGAAATCCCCCAGTTAGCAGTTTGGTAGATAGCTATGACATGCTAATCCCATCCAGCAGCTGTATTCTACCTGTAAGCTGATCCCTGCTGAGCCAAAGCACTTTTTCACATACAAATTACAACCTTTAATAGAAACCTATTGGTCAGCATCTTATTAGCCTGCTGTTAGCTTCATTCCACAGAAAACTGAGAGAAACTAACAGAGTTGATAAAGAATAAAGAGAAATGTGCTGATTTAAAGCCTTTGAAGTGCTTCAGATGATCTCTGTCCACTTCTGTCCACTCATTCATTCATGTAAGCTTTCTAATGCAGCTTTGATCTTCACAGTCTGCTTCATGAAACTCATTCTAACCCTGAATGTCAGAGTGTTCCTCCTTCTCTTTCCCATCATTCATGCTGGCAGTGGAGGAGATTTGGATGTTGGACTGTGTTTTGGATGATGTGTGTATGTTTGTGTTGGACTGCTGTCTGTAAAGCAAACGCACATTTTGCTTTGGATTTCAGTGTCAGACAGACTTTAAGGTGGAATGAAGAGTTGGAGAGTTTCACAGTGAATTATCCAGTGGAGGATTTTTCTTCTTCTTTGAAGGTTTGAAATGTGAACATTGTTCTGCTGCAGTCAATGGACTAAACCAGAGAAGAAGAAAACAGACTTTACCATGAAGATCCTCAGTGTGGATCAGTATAATATCAGCCTGATGTCTGCAGTTTAGTGTCAGCACAACTTTCACATCATATTCATCTCAGCACAACTAAAACATGCTGACTGACCTCAGAGTTTCAAGTCCACATCCTGGACTCTCCAGGAAACCACACAGATGCTTCACTCCTGAATCCTGCAGCTTGTAGTTGTCACTCAGGTCCAGCTGTCTCAGATGGGAGGGGTTGGACTTCAGTGCTGCTGCCAGATAATCACAGCTGATCTCTGACAAACCACAGTCCCCCAATCTGTATAAAGAATGAAAGATGTAAGTTTATTAGACAAAGTGTGAGCTTGAAATCATTCAGTGTTTCATCATCTGTTCAGAGCTGAAGAAGGTTCAGAATGTAGAAGTTTAGAAAATGGAAACTCCAAACAGCTGACAGAGTTCATACGCCTTTGTCAGGGTCAAATTCAAGCAAGACCATGTGAAAATTAAAACACATCATCCTAGGTGAACTTAAACACCTTTGTTCCCCTTTTGTTAAGACATAGAAAAGTACACCACACAAAAATACTGCAAAAGGAAACGGTCGCCTTATATACATAGTGTATAAACTCAAAATGCACATTTCACTTCAAATTAAGATTAAGGCTTTGAACAGATCACATAGTTCAGTTCAACATATAAGACTTTAAGAATGCACAAGCATCTACTTAAAATCTATTTAATTTATCATCCATGATATTATTTTGTACAATTCCAATGTATTTTGTTCATCTCCCTTAAATAAACAGGCAGTCTTAAAGTATGAAATATTCATATACAAACACATATAAATGTGTGTACTGTCTCAGTGGCTGATAGTACCCCACAGGCCTCAGTGTGAGCTTGAAGACATTTATAATGTTTAAGTAGTTTAATGTGCAGGTGCTGACGATAAACACATTTTGAATGAAAGCCGGGGAACTTTGGTAGCACAGAAACAAGTGGCTATTCTTTGTGACTATATGGATCACTCACAATACCATTATTTCACACAAAGGCACCAAATTAATACTCAAAAAAGCTGCAGCAATACACACAAATATAAACAGTACTTGGTGACAACTTTGCTTTTAGCCTTTAACCCTTCTTGACTACTTTTGATGTGGCCTCTATATTTTACCTTTAAAAACAGTTTATCTGTTATTTTCTCATTTTGACCAACTGTATCAGCACAATTTATCTAAATTCAGACAAAATTTAAAATACAAGTAGAAAGTGATATTTTGACTGTAAAAACCACACACATGTTTAACGAATCATCTTCATAACTTGAAATGCAAATAGAGATTGTACATTTTTAAAAATACGCACACGTTTTGCAAACAACAAAGTTATATGGTACTATTTACCAAAAAATGCAGCCAAGGCTCAGACGTTTTTCATATAATCATTTCAAACTATTTACAGAACAATCAGGTGTCAAACAATAGTTTGTGTCACTCTAACACATATGAGAACAGCACAGGGATAAACCTGCAGGTCTGACAGCAGGTGTGTCACTCAGCGTTTACACTGCAATCTGCCTTTGTTGGCTTTAAGGCAGCAACTGTGACGATCACTAGTAGAACTGACACACAAAACAAAACAACAGCTACACACTAAATACACAAGACAACAAACTAACTTGAGACCAAACACGGTAAACGTCACAAATCTCTCACGTATCAAAACTCTCTCTCTCTTTCGCTCACTCGCTCTCTCTTGCCGGTCACTCCTAAAACTTCCCCCTTTTGCTAAACAACCAAATGTCATGTTTCCATATCATTTTTGATTGGTCGACATGGTACATTTTCCCACCTATAGGGCTTTGGAGCGTGATGTCACGGGAGATGGGCCATGCCCCCTTCCGCCATGACAGTAGGCCAGCCAAAGGATACCATTTCAGCTATGGATCGTACGTGTTGTGTTGTCGGTTGCAACGTTAGATCACACGATCGTGAAGGCAAGAAGCTGGATAACGGGCTCTCTTTTCATCGTTTTCCGTCCTGGAGGCAACGTGAGGGATCCCATGTATCCGATATTACTAAACAAAGACGTCAGGCTTGGATTGCAGCGGTGAGACGAGCGGATATCGAGTTCTCTGCAATCCCCAGCTTTTTGTTGGTTTGCTCACAGCATTTTCTTTCCGGTGAGTTCTAAATTAATTCATATCACTCTTGAAAGGCTTTTAGTGTTATTTTCAATGTGCTGAGGTCATAGATAATGAGATAAAACATGCTAATGTGTGATGCTGCAGAACCACATCATGTCGACTGAGTAGCTTATGATTTGGCATTATTGCAGGCAAACCAGCATATGAAATGGATGTAACAAATCCAGACTGGGCACCAACACTGCACATGGGGCATGACGACATACCTGTATCAGACTCGGACCGGCACTCAAGGCGTACGCAACAAAAGCGAAAAAGAGCACCCATCGGAGGTAAACAACCCCCCCCCCTCTAAAAACATACTAAATTGCTATCACTGTACACTAATCCGCACATAACTTCCAGATGAATCACACACCTGTCATTGGAATATTGGTGTACATTTACCTTATGTCTAATTTTATCTTACTGGCTTTCGTTATGCAGCTGCAGAGTCTGAAGGTGTGCCCCGTGCAGAAGTGATTGATGAAGATCTGACAGAAGACCAACAGCAAAATCACAATGTCATGGAGGCAGTGGACAGCAGTTGTGTTGGACAAGTGGAGGTTGAGGTACCAGCTGCAAATGTGGATATACTGAAGAAATGTAAACCTTTTAAAATGATGACAGATTACAAACTCTCAGCTGTGTCTGTAATCAAACCTCTGTAACTTTGCTTCACTTCAGCAGCATCAGCTCATGTTCACATGTTGATTCATGGTTTGCTTCAGTTTTTGATGGACTGCAGAATATTTTGAAGGTTATCTGCTATAAAAAGCCAGAACAGGAAAATCTGCTTCATGTGTTTCTGTTTGATCCTCAGTGACTTTGACACAAAGGCCTCTGCTGTGATGATCACACCTCTGATCAAGTCTCACAGTGTCAGCTTTGTTTTTATACATATGGATATGTGCTGATAAATGATCAGAATTATAATATTTCCCACTGTCTGCTGTGTGCCGTGACCTTTGACCTGCTAAAGACAGTCAGCTGTGGATTATTCATTGTTGTGTCTGATACTTAGAACTGTGAGGAAGAACACTACACAGTTAATCAGGGTCCCCTCTCTCTGAATCAGGGAAGGTGGGCAGGCCGCGTGTGGGCCGCGGGCCATACGTTGAGTCTCACTGTTTGAAATGTGAACATTGTTCTGCTGCAGTCAATGGACTAAACCAGAGAAGAAGAAAACAGACTTTACCATGAAGATCCTCAGTGTGGATCAGTATAATATCAGCCTGATGTCTGCAGTTTAGTGTCAGCACAACTTTCACATCATATTCATCTCAGCACAACTAAAACATGCTGACTGACCTCAGAGTTTCAAGTCCACATCCTGGACTCTCCAGGAAACCACACAGATGCTTCACTCCTGAATCCTGCAGCTTGTTGTTCCTGCTCAGGTGCAGCTCTCTCAGATGGGAGGGGTTGGACTTCAGTGCTGCTGCCAGATAATCACAGCTGATCTTTGACAAATCACAGCCCATCAATCTGTATAAAGAATGAAAGATGTAAGTTTATTAGACAAAGTGTGAGCTTGAAATCATTCAGTGTTTCATCATCTGTTCAGAGCTGAAGAAGGTTCAGAATGTAGAAGTTTAGAAAATGGAAACTCCAAACAGCTGACAGAGTTCATACGCCTTTGTCAGGGTCAAATTCAAGCAAGACCATGTGAAAATTAAAACACATCATCCTAGGTGAACTTAAACACCTTTGTTCCCCTTTTGTTAAGACATAGAAAAGTACACCACACAAAAATACTGCAAAAGGAAACGGTCGCCTTATATACATAGTGTATAAACTCAAAATGCACATTTCACTTCAAATTAAGATTAAGGCTTTGAACAGATCACATAGTTCAGTTCAACATATAAGACTTTAAGAATGCACAAGCATCTACTTAAAATCTATTTAATTTATCATCCATGATATTATTTTGTACAATTCCAATGTATTTTGTTCATCTCCCTTAAATAAACAGGCAGTCTTAAAGTATGAAATATTCATATACAAACACATATAAATGTGTGTACTGTCTCAGTGGCTGATAGTACCCCACAGGCCTCAGTGTGAGCTTGAAGACATTTATAATGTTTAAGTAGTTTAATGTGCAGGTGCTGACGATAAACACATTTTGAATGAAAGCCGGGGAACTTTGGTAGCACAGAAACAAGTGGCTATTCTTTGTGACTATATGGATCACTCACAATACCATTATTTCACACAAAGGCACCAAATTAATACTCAAAAAAGCTGCAGCAATACACACAAATATAAACAGTACTTGGTGACAACTTTGCTTTTAGCCTTTAACCCTTCTTGACTACTTTTGATGTGGCCTCTATATTTTACCTTTAAAAACAGTTTATCTTGCCGATCTGTTATTTTCTCATTTTGACCAACTGTATCAGCACAATTTATCTAAATTCAGACAAAATTTAAAATACAAGTAGAAAGTGATATTTTGACTGTAAAAACCACACACATGTTTAACGAATCATCTTCATAACTTGAAATGCAAATAGAGATTGTACATTTTTAAAAATACGCACACGTTTTGCAAACAACAAAGTTATATGGTACTATTTACCAAAAAATGCAGCCAAGGCTCAGACGTTTTTCATATAATCATTTCAAACTATTTACAGAACAATCAGGTGTCAAACAATAGTTTGTGTCACTCTAACACATATGAGAACAGCACAGGGATAAACCTGCAGGTCTGACAGCAGGTGTGTCACTCAGCGTTTACACTGCAATCTGCCTTTGTTGGCTTTAAGGCAGCAACTGTGACGATCACTAGTAGAACTGACACACAAAACAAAACAACAGCTACACACTAAATACACAAGACAACAAACTAACTTGAGACCAAACACGGTAAACGTCACAAATCTCTCACGTATCAAAACTCTCTCTCTCTTTCGCTCACTCGCTCTCTCTTGCCGGTCACTCCTAAAACTTCCCCCTTTTGCTAAACAACCAAATGTCATGTTTCCATATCATTTTTGATTGGTCGACATGGTACATTTTCCCACCTATAGGGCTTTGGAGCGTGATGTCACGGGAGATGGGTCATGCCCCCTTCCGCCATGACAGTAGGCCAGCCAAAGGATACCATTTCAGCTATGGATCGTACGTGTTGTGTTGTCGGTTGCAACGTTAGATCACACGATCGTGAAGGCAAGAAGCTGGATAACGGGCTCTCTTTTCATCGTTTTCCGTCCTGGAGGCAACGTGAGGGATCCCATGTATCCGATATTACTAAACAAAGACGTCAGGCTTGGATTGCAGCGGTGAGACGAGGGGATATCGAGTTCTCTGCAATCCCCAGCTTTTTGTTGGTTTGCTCACGGCATTTTCTTTCCGGTGAGTTCTAAATTAATTCATATCACTCTTGAAAGGCTTTTAGTGTGATTTTCAATGTGCTGCGGTCATAGATAATGAGATAAAACATGCTAATGTGTGATGCTGCAGAACCACATCATGTCGACTGAGTAGCTTATGATTTGGCATTATTGCAGGCAAACCAGCATATGAAATGGATGTAACAAATCCAGACTGGGCACCAACACTGCACATGGGGCATGACGACATACCTGTATCAGACTCGGACCGGCACTCAAGGCGTACGCAACGGAAGCGAAAAAGAGCACCCATCGGAGGTAAACAACCCCCCCCCCCCTCTAAAAACATACTAAATTGCTATCACTGTACACTAATCCGCACATAACTTCCAGATGAATCACACACCTGTCATTGGAATATTGGTGTACATTTACCTTATGTCTAATTTTATCTTACTGGCTTTCGTTATGCAGCTGCAGAGTCTGAAGGTGTGCCCCGTGCAGAAGTGATTGATGAAGATCTGACAGAAGACCAACAGCAAAATCACAATGTCATGGAGGCAGTGGACAGCAGTTGTGTTGGACAAGTGGAGGTTGAGGTACCAGCTGCAAATGTGGATATACTGAAGAAATGTAAACCTTTTAAAATGATGACAGATTACAAACTCTCAGCTGTGTCTGTAATCAAACCTCTGTAACTTTGCTTCACTTCAGCAGCATCAGCTCATGTTCACATGTTGATTCATGGTTTGCTTCAGTTTTTGATGGACTGCAGAATATTTTGAAGGTTATCTGCTATAAAAAGCCAGAACAGGAAAATCTGCTTCATGTGTTTCTGTTTGATCCTCAGTGACTTTGACACAAAGGCCTCTGCTGTGATGATCACACCTCTGATCAAGTCTCACAGTGTCAGCTTTGTTTTTATACATATGGATATGTGCTGATAAATGATCAGAGTTATAATATTTCCCACTGTCTGCTGTGTGCCGTGACCTTTGACCTGCTAAAGACAGTCAGCTGTGGATTATTCATTGTTGTGTCTGATACTTAGAACTGTGAGGAAGAACACTACACAGTTAATCAGGGTCCCCTCTCTCTGAATCAGGGAAGGTGGGCAGGCCGCGTGTGGGCCGCGGGCCATACGTTGAGTCTCACTGTTTGAAATGTGAACATTGTTCTGCTGCAGTCAATGGACTAAACCAGAGAAGAAGAAAACAGACTTTACCATGAAGATCCTCAGTGTGGATCAGTATAATATCAGCCTGATGTCTGCAGTTTAGTGTCAGCACAACTTTCACATCATATTCATCTCAGCACAACTAAAACATGCTGACTGACCCCAGAGTTTCAAGTCCACATCCTGGACTCTCCAGGAAACCACACAGATGCTTCACTCCTGAATCCTGCAGCTTGTTGTTCAGGCTCAGGTTCAGCTCTCTCAGATGGGAGGGGTTGGACTTCAGTGCTGCTGCCAGATAATCACAGCTGATCTCTGACAAACCACAGACGCTCAATCTGTATAAAGAATGAAAGATGTAAGTTTATTAGACAAAGTGTGAGCTTGAAATCATTCAGTGTTTCATCATCTGTTCAGAGCTGAAGAAGGTTCAGAATGTAGAAGTTTAGAAAATGGAAACTCCAAACAGCTGAAGCCAACAGGAAGCAGCTTCAAACAAACACAACAAGAGAAAAAACTCTGAATGTTTCACATTAAAGTCGTACATTTATCACAAAGCTCAATTATGTGACAGACATTTCATCCCATGTCAGTTTGGCCTCATCCTGGGCCGGATTATCCAGCACACACTCTGACCACAGGCCCAGGGGCCACGCACAGCTGGGCTCCATCCAAGAGACAGCAAACAAACCAACACAATAATAAAAAGCACCATGTGATCTTCTTACATCTTCAAGACAAACATAGTAAAAACATGAGCATATTTGTTTCCTGATAAAATGATGTGACAGGTAGAACAGAGTAAAGTGGTGGTGTTACTGTTAAGTCTAATTGTTGAATGTTGCCATTGTGTTTCTTAAATTTGTACAGTCTTAGTTCAAGCAGTAGGATCAAAGCCATTCCTTTGATCCTGGCCACCTCTCCAACCACTCTGTGCTGGGGGAGGTTTTATTGTAGATACATCCTATCTGGAAGATCTGTTTCTTTTGATGTAAACTTCCTGGGTTTACGACCCTTTGGTCAGCAGGAGGTAACACACACACACACACACACACACACACACACACACACACACACACACACACACACACACACACACACACACACTGTTAGTCTCTCCCAAACTCAGCTACAGGAAAGGAAAGAGGAAGAGGAGAAGAGGAGGAGAGGGAGGCCACCCTGACCATCACTCCAGCTGAAAACATCACACTTCTATTAAAGTTGGTGAGGAAATGTTGAGCAGGATGAGCTGCTGGCTAATCTGGAGGCTGTAGCAGCAGCTCACAGTCACAGTGGATTTCCACTCATGAAAAAGCTCTGGCTGCTTCATTTCTCATCTCATATCAGAGACTTTAAAGCTTCACTGAAGCTGTACTGTGATGCTTCCATATCCCAGTGAGGCCTCCATAATGATTTCAGCTGTTCTGTACACACACTGTGTGCCCTGTATGGCTCAAAGTCTCTGCAGCCTGTTTTTATCTGCTATCATCAGATCTTCATCATCCTCATTCACATCCCTCACACACTCTACAGCCTCATCAGCACCGACTTCATCTTCACTGACTGATGGAGCACAACATGAACCTGTGGAGGCTGAAACACTGTCCTGTCAAACATCTCCCCGTCACCACTCCACTTCTGTCAGCCTTCGGAACCATGATAACAGGGTTCTTGCTGATCGGAGCTGGCTTGGCCCTGACTTATCGGAGAAATAAGAGAGCGGAACCAGCTGTTCAAACCCCCCCTAAGCTGACCGCTGGAATTGAAGCGATGGGACGAGGCGCGGCCTCCCACACCGAACGCAGCATGGTTAACACCTTGGAGACGCTTACAGCTGCCGTGAAGACTCAAACTAACACCATTGAGCGTATGATGGGATACATCAGAGAGGGGCCTGCTCACAATAACACCCTTGAGCGAAAGTTGGATAACATCGCAGAACGGCTCACTGTAGCTGTGGGGTCTCAGAACCAAAAGAATGACAACACCACGGAACAGAAGCTTGATACCATCATGGGGAGGCTCGCAGCGCTCCAACGGGAAATCGAGGCCCCAGTGTCAGAGTGCTAAATTCGCTGCTCGCATAAAGGAGAAATCAACAATATTCTACATTTGGACACCACGGCGCCAGCTGCTAGGCCCAAGGCTGGAGCCCACCAAAACAACTCCCTGATAACGACTGTGTGATGACTATTCTTCCCATCCCATGAAGGACACCTGGATCGGCTGGAGGACTGTTTACTTAGCCTGATAGAGCGAAGGACACTGTCTCAGCTGAACTATGGACACGCACACACACACACTTACACTGATAAGCACGCACTCATCCCCCTCCCTTCCAAACGCCTTCGATGCTTGTTCCTGTGGGGGAAGGCAGCAGGTCTGCGTGCCGCGCTGAAATGATAGCATGGTGCAGGACGACTGCTGTGTTCCTTCGAATCACCCCCCACCCCCCTATCCATCCCCTGTGGCTTGTCATGTGCTCTGATGTTGTGATGTGGACATTAATGTGCTCTCTGTGCAGAGGAGTTTTTTTGTTTCCTGTTCTCATGCTGTCCTCCCATAGGTTGCCCAGGTTTCCCTCTTGTACTTTTCCCAATGTTGTGTAATTTTTTCAGTGTTATTCTCCCAACGCTGCCGATCTCCGACTGTATTCCCTTGTGTTGTCTTGTTGTTGTGTGTGTAAGTCGGGGGGGGTCCTATTCCTCTGTGGGGCAACCTGCATATGGCCAATAAAGCATTCATTCATTCATTCATTCATTCATTAAATGAACCCTGCTCAAGTCTGTCACTTCTGTTTGGAGCCAAAAGGAAAAACTGTTGTTCAGTCGTTTGGAAAGACAACATTTCTGAAAGCACTCAAACTTCTTCACATTTGTCTTCAGACACATCCTGAACATTTAGGAACTAAAGAAAGTTTCAAACATCAAAGACATGAAATATAGAAAAACAACAACAGCCGCAGTCAGTGAACTCACCTCAGAGTCTCCAGTCGACAGTTTGGACTCTCCAGTCCAGCACACAGAAGCTTCACTGCTGAATCCTGCAGCTTGTAGTTTCTACTCATGTCCAGCTGTGTCAGATGGGAGGGGTTGGACTTCAGAGCTGAGGCCACAACTTCACAGTGAGACTCTGAGAGTCGACACCGAGTCAGTCTGTGATGATAGAAAATATAAAATGTGTTATTATAAAAGCAGAAAATCTGCATTATAAACAGAGACTGAATGTATATGAAGACAAAACAGAGTGAGGTCATAATCTGATGAATCTGCTCTTCACATCTGTGCTTCAGCTCCTCTTACTGTGTTTGACATGACACAACGATTGAGTCTCTCTCAGACCTGCAGACTTTTAATGAGAATCTTTGTTTGGCTTTAATCTGCAGATGAAGGAGGAAGATGGTGTCACATTTAGGCTTCCATAATGTCCACAGTCTGTCACTGAGATCTGATCCAGAGTCAGAGTGAAGACACACATTTGGACTGTTTCCTGTTTTGACTCCAGAACATTTTGAATGAGTTCAGCTCAGTGAAGAGTTCCAGCTGGAAAGATGATCTCTGTTTGCTACCTGCTGTCAGGTACGACTGTTCACGTCCACACGCAGGAAAAACCTGCTGACTGTTACCAAACGGAGCAGAAATCTCATCACTGGACAATAATGATGAATGAACTCAGAGCTGCTGATATCAGATCTGATTTCAGGGGAACTAAACACAGAAATGATTGGCTCATTTTAGCTTTCTGAGCCATTATCTGCTGGTGTGTCGCTAGTTGGCAGAAAATGATTTGTATTCCTGTTCAGGGCTTCAGTGTTTATGAGTCCAGATCCAGGTGACAGCAAGTCAAAATGATGTTACCTGTCTGTGTCCAGCAGCAGCCTGTATTCACTTTGAATATTGTTATAACCTGACATGGATCAGTTTGTCTTTGATTGGTTTGTAAATGTCACTGTTTCCATTGGACCTGAGTGACGTACAAAGACAGAGAGGGAGAGAAAGGAGAGAGAGGATGGAGACAGCAAAGAGAGAGCAAACACAAACAGGTGAGAGTGGACAGGTGACCAAGGTCAGCAACCAATCAGAGAGCTTCTGTTTGACCCACAGTCACTGATGATGACTGCACATAACCAAGCAGTGTGTTACTCTGATATCAAATATGGATCCTGCTCTTATAATAATGATCATCAGATGATATTATTGTGTTATTTTGTAGCTGAATACGATGTTTGTGTGATTATCAGTGAAAGAAGCAGTGAGGAGGATGGAGAGAGAGAGAGAGGACAGAGGGTGAAGTTAGAAACACTAAAAGGATTTTTCATGGATTTCATGGATGATTTGATGATTTCCAGCAGGACACTTAAACATGTCAGTGGACGTCCTAAAGAACATATTCACTGATATGAAACGTGTCATTGAACAGGATTAATATCAGTGGAAACATGGTGGACACAGCTGTGACTGCATGGATGTGACACACTTCAAATCTGTTCTCCACTCTTGGATTTGGGATCCATGGAGCTGCTGCTGAGTCTGTACAATAAAGGAATGGTGTGGAAGGTTGCAGCGTACGGACACAAACACTTTGTGCTTACAATCTGATTTTATTTTCAACATTAAACTACTAACCTACACTGATCAATGATGTTAATGATCACATCTGGACTCACCCAGCCTTTCTGCAGTTCCTCACAGCTGGAATCAGTCTCTGTCGTCCCCGCTCTGATGTGTTGTACTTCTGCAGGTCCAACTCATCCAGAACCTCCTCTGACATCTGCAGCATGAAGGCCAGAGCTGAGCACTGGATCTCAGAGAGTTCCTTCTCTGATCTGTTCTCTGACTTCAGGAACTCTTGGATCTCCTGATGTACTGAGAGGTGGTTCATCTCCATCAGACAGTGGAAGATGTTGATGCTTCTGTCAGGAGAGATTTCATCACTGTTCATCTTCTTCAGGTTGTTGATGACTCTCTGGATGGTTCCTGGACTGATCTCTGTCTGACCCAGCAGACCTACTAAGAGTCTCTGGTTGGACTCCAGACAGAGGCCATGAAGGAAGCGAACAAACAGGTCCAGGTGGCCATTTTCACTCTGGAGGGATTTATACATGGCTCTGCTCAGGAAATCATCCAGAGAGGACTTGTTGTATTTTTTTCCCAAAAAGTTCTTCAGCACCTTTGTCTTCCTGTTGGTGTGACAGTGGAACTTGTAGACAGCAGCCAGAAACTCCTGAATGCTCAGATGAACAAAGCAGTAGACTGGTTTCTGGAAGATCACACACTCTCTTTTGAAGATCTCTGTACAAACTCCTGAGTACACCGAGGCCTCTGTCACATCCAGACCACACTGCTCCAGGTCTTCTTGGTAGAACATGATGTTTCCTTTCTCCAGATGTTCAAACGCCAGCCTCCCCAGCTTCAGAAGAACTTTCCTATCAGCCTTCGTCAGCTCCTGTGGACTCGTCTCACGTCCCTCGTGGTACTTGTTCTTCTTCCTCTTTGTCTGAACCAGCAGGAAGTGTGAGTACATGTCAGTCAGGGTCTTGGGCAGCTCTCCTCTCTGCTCTGTAGTCAACATGTGCTCCAGAACTGTAGCAGTGATCCAGCAGAAGACTGGGATACTACACATGATGTGGAGGCTCCTGGATGTCTTCATGTGGGAGATGATTCTGCTGGACAGCTCTTCATCACTGAATCTCCTCCTGAAGTACTCCTCCTTCTGGGCGTCAGTGAAGCCTCGTACTTCTGTTAGCCTGTCAACACATGTAGGAGGGATCTGATTGGCTGCTGCGGGTCGGGAAGTTATCCAGACGAGAGCCGAGGGAAGCAGATTCCCCTGGATGAGGTTTGTCAGCAGCTGGCTGACTGATGACTTCTGTGTGACATCAGACAGCAGCTTCCTGTTGGTGAAATCCAATGAAAGTCTGCTTTCATCCAGGCCGTCAAAGATGAACAAAAGCTGAGAGACAGCCAGCTTCTCTGCTGTGACCTTCTGTAATGTTGGATGGAAAACATGGAGCAGCTCCAGAAGACTGTACTGCTCATCTCTGATCAGGTTCAGCTCCCTGAATGAAAGCAGAACCACCACACTGACATGTTGGTTCTCCAAGCCCTCTGCCCAGTCCAGAGTGAACTTCTGCACTGAGAAGGTTTTTCCAACACCAGCCACGCCGTTGGTCAGAACCACTCTGATGGGTCTCTGTTGGTCAGGTAAGGCTTTAAAGATGTCCTGGCACCTGATTGGAGTGTCATGGAGGGCGTCCATCTTGGAAGCTGTCTCCAGCTGCCTCACCTCATGTTGGGTATGAACCTCTTCACTCTGTCCCTCTGTGATGTAGAGCTCAGTGTAGATCCTGTTGAGGAGGGTTCTACTTCCTGTTTCATCACTTCCTTCAGTCACACGTTCACATCTCCTCCTCAGACTGATCTTATGTTCATCTAAAACCTCCTGCAGACCAACATCTGCTGAAAGAAAGAAAAACAATGAGACTAAAGAGAAAGAAAACTCTTCAATGTCTGAACAACACAAGAAGTCCAGTTTTCAGAAATGAGTCCATCAGCAGACAGATGTTCAGTCTTACTTTGTACACAGCTGCTCTGACTGGCTGTCTGCAGTCCAGCTCTGCTTCTGGATCTTTCTCCACACTGTGCAGAAGCTCTGATGGTGACACAGAAAAGTCACAGTGGAGATACTTCTGTCCACCTTTGATTAGACTCATTATAAAAAGGAAAACAAAGTTTGAACACAGTCATGTTTCCAGTTCACTGACTTACATTTATTCCATGGACACTCACTCTAACCTGAACCACAGCTACAACCCAACATTGTTGAGGCCTCATCTCCTCCTTTCCTGACTGTAGAGGTTAAATATGCAACAACCAACAAATAAAAGAATTTGGTTCATTTCAAAGAAATTCACACGGTGACCAAGTAAAGTAACTGTAGTAAAGGAGACAACATCCCGTTGATGGTGGGATTATTTGAAAGATTTGCTTTAGTCACGTCACCAAATGCAGTTGAACCACCCGTGGATCCATGTTTGACCATTCTACCACTCTGAGCTCTGCTTTTTAATCATTTTATTATTATCATCATTCATTTATTCATTCTTTGGAGGGGGGCTATTTCCTAATGCCGCCCTAATAAGCTGATGTTCAAGGGGAAATATAACAGAAACTCTTTCAGTGTTATTCATTAATAAATTAACAGATAAACTGTGAAGAAGAAAAAACTGAGATTTAAAGGAGAGAGTGAGAAACTTGATCATCCATCCTCATAATACATGTTTATCAGTATCTGCTGTGACCATACTGCAGTAATAACTACAAGTCTACTGATAGGTTTGTAGCTCGAACCTATTCGCTGGAACGTTAAGGACAATCTGCTACGCAGCAAAAAGCAAGACACAAGGCACCAAAGTTCTCTGGTTTACTCATGCATGAGGGAGACCTGCCTAGAGCCAAGTGTCGTTCCACCACTTGACCTCCGTCAGACTCTCAGCCAGGCTCCCCATAGCACTCGTTTTATTGTGGTTACATGAATATGCATAGGGTCATTAACATATAGCATCTTACATAGGTATACATGTGAACAAAGAATACTGTGTGTGTGTGTGTGTGTGTGTGTGTGTGTGTGTGTGTGTGTGTGTGTGTGTGTGTGTGTGTGTTACAGCTGATCAAAGGGTCAAACATCCTTGGTCAGGAAGAGGGTAGCCTCCCCCTCACCCTAGATGGTTCACCCTAGATAACACAGTGAGGAAGTCCTGCAGTTCATCTAAACAAAGAGCACTTAGACTAAAACAAACGTAGCTACGTTAATCCTACCATAAAACAATAAGAGAAGGTACGACCTCTCTCGTGCTCCCAGGATGTGGGTGTGCATTCTAGTGTGGAATACACACCAAGCCTTTGCAGCCTGTTAAAGATCACACATCCTATCACTACACAATTGATTATACACCTCTAAGCATATATGGTTAAATATTTCCTAATACAAATGACAATAATAAAATCTAAACCCATCATCTACATTTCTGTGACTGTTGATCAATCACAGCAGGAATCTGAGCTCATCTCTGCACACAGAGCAGCTTCAGCTCTGGGATAAACTGCTCGCTTCACGTCCTTCTCAGCTCACAGACACTCATCCTGATATTTTCCTTTAACATTTGATGGTATAATTCATCTGAGTTTACACTTTATCTGCATGAATACAGAAAAACAGACCCAAACACCAGAAACACTCAGTTTCACCATGTAGAATATATTGTTGTTTCCTTTTAATTCAGAGAAAAACTCTGATTTGGATTTTCTCTGTTCTCTTTGCCACAGCCCATCCCAGCAGCAGCTGAAGCAGCTGACTGTCACAACACTGAATAACACTTTAGGAGGAATTTCAGAGGTCAGTAAAGCTCCAGGTTCAACATCAGTTAATTAATCATAGTTCATCATAAATGTTAACCTGGCTGGCACACATGTTAATGTTAGCCATTTAAATATTAGCAGTTAGCTGAGGCCACAAGAAGAAGAGGCCCTAGAAGAACAATGGATGATAAGATTAGATTTTCAAGACTAGGCAGAGACGTGTTTTCCTTTACTGTCTCTTACAGAGGAGGGAGCAGATACCAGACGAGGTCACGGAGGTACGGGGAGGATTCGCAGCAGACAGCAAGACTGCCACGTCCATGCGAGAGAGCGATGGCTACGATAATCTCTGTTTTTGTCTCCCTATATAATGTTGTACAGCCCATGTGAGGGTTATCCTCTCTGTGAACCAGATGCTTGATTTCACACAGAGGTCCACCAACTGAATTTGATCAGTTATGGAACGATTTACCTCGACAGGCTCCTTCACTCGCTGCTTTTAAACCTCCTTTAAAACACACTTTTACTCCCTGACCTTTGACCCAGTGTGACATGTTGACTCACTACCTCAGACAGCTTAAAAATAGTCTTTTTGTTTTTTGGTGCTGCCTAAAAGAACCGTAAATATCTGTCCTATATACAGTTATGTTCATATATTTTTGTACTACATCAGGAAACTCAAAAACATAGTTTGTAATATTTTAATCCTTATTTTTAAAACTGTTTTTGTCATTTTTCTTCTCCCATTGCATCAAAAATCATTATTTACACTGAATAAATGAGTCAGCAGCTCTCTTACATTGTTGCTGCAGGTTCATTACTGAAGTCTGGAGGGTTATCATTGGACCGGTCACTCCTCACAGACACACAGCTGGATGCTGCAGATCCTGCTCCATCCTCTTCCTCCATCTTCTTGATGTCAGGGTGGAGTTAGTCTGAGAGGCAAACACACACACTCAGAGGTGCTGTTGTACTGGAAGCATCACACTGACGGGTTTCTAAAGTTCTCATTGATCATTTCATGGAGTTTCTGTGGTAAACACTGTCCTGTGACGTATGTGTTATGGTGAGGGTCATGAGGGCTAACCAGCCCCACTCCTTACTCCTCATATTTCAGCCTGAAGCACAATAACAGCCTAAACCTAACCAGGAGGCTGTAACCTCAAAGGGACTTCATGGTTAGAAATAAAGGTTCAATGAAATGAAGCAGATCATAAAAACATGAGTTCCAACTTTAAAAGAAGCATCCACACGATGACGGCACAGCAGAGGAGCACTTTCTCTAACACACTGATTCAGTTCCACTGACACAAGGACACACACAGGAAGGCACACACACACAAGCCTTTATAAGAAACAACACAATCATCTGCGCTTGACTTGTCAATCCAAGTCCTTAGCCCATGAGCCCGCGGTATCAGACCACAGATATTCCCTTACTTTGAAAAAATAAAGACAGTTTTCAGAACAGACCTGGGCCCTGTTTCAGGAAGCCGGTTTAGAAAACTCAGAGTGAAAAACGATACTCAGGGTTGAGTAACCCCGAACTGTCCAACTCGGAATATTCGGTTTCAGAAAGGCTGATAACAATTAGTTCAATCAACACGGAGTTGCTTTAACCCCAAGTGAAGCCCGCGGACGAGGATACATAAAGCCCTGATAAGCGGAGCACAGATTAAGCGAGTCACCATGGAGACGGAGGGAAAGAAGGCGCGGTCAATGTATTTCACAGCGCTTGAGGCCGAAATTCTGATGGCAGCATATGCCGATAACATGCAAATTCCGCGGAAAAAAGTAACACAGCCACAGCTGCAAAAGAAAGTGAGCATGCATGGCAAAACATAGCCGACAGAGTCAATGCGTGAGTGTTAATATAAACATTGATCTAGGGATTTCCACCCATTTAACACGTTATTTTATCATATGTCATTCTATTTA
The DNA here is from genome assembly GCF_057381845.1 of Rhamphochromis longiceps. NCBI lineage: Eukaryota > Metazoa > Chordata > Actinopteri > Cichliformes > Cichlidae > Rhamphochromis > Rhamphochromis longiceps. The sequence goes on along the minus strand of NC_140559.1, from coordinate 68,629,999 downwards.
TTATTTTATACATTTTATTTTGTGATGTGATGTGAGCGCAGGTGCAACCCAACAGGCCCCAAACGTTCCTGGCAGCAAGTAAAAATGAAATATAAAAATATAGTCCAAACAGGTAAGGTGTAATTGTATTATGAGCCATAGTGCTTGGTCTGTTTGTCCCATGTAAATCAATTGCAGTTAGAGGCTACATTAATTTTCTTTCTGTAAGCACTTATTGAAATTATCTGAGCACATTACAAGTACATATTTGCTTACTCTGTATGCTCAAATGTGGCCCGTTATAGCCAACAGAAAAAAAGCGGAGGCCCGAAAAACAGGTGGGGGTCCTCCACCACTCACAGAGGCTGAGCAGTTGGCCCTCAGCCAAAACAGTGGGCGCCCTGTGGCTGAAGGCATCTCTGCGGGGACATCCTCTGAGTCAATAACCCCGCAAGACACAAGTGCCTACATAGGGGGTAAATTCAAAATAATACATGATGTGCATACATCCTTTCTTCACAGTCACCTTTGCAGTGCGACTCATTCATTTGATAAACTCTTCACCATAATGAATTTGTTTGTAGTGAAGTTATTTTCCTACTGATTTTGCCTTCCCTCAGTCTTGGCTGTGTTTGAGAGCATAATGACAATGAAGTGTAAGGTGCTTGGTATGTTTGTTAATTGCCATTTGGTCCCTTGTAAGTTATAAGTAACCTGTATAAACCTCATATTCTATCAGTTGATGGTGGTGGTGTACTGCATCTGGTGCAGCCTCCTGTTGAGCCAGACCAACATGCAGTTGTGAGTAATACTCCACAGATTATATGAGTTTACAGTAGAACAGCAATGTTGTTTATTTCTTTACTACAGGAAAATAATGAAGAAACATTGACAGCTGTTACAGAGGAGGAAGCAACAGAGACACTTTATGAGGTTTACATCTTTTAATACTTTGTGTACAGGAAATACAGGCGACCAATAAAGCCAGTTGAACAAAAAATCTGTTTATTCCTCTTTCAACATGTTGAGGTGATGGGTCAAAGGAAATGATTGTGACATATGGTGTCTCTGACTGCGCTTCCATCTTGTATGTCCGTGGGAGGGTCAGGATGTTCATGGTTTGGATCACTGCTGATGTTTGGTTCAGAAGGACAGTGTTCTCCTCTAATTGTGGCAATGTTGTGAAGAATCACACATGCCACAATAATGTCACATGCCCTTTCTGGGGTGACCCTGAGTCTTTGCAGGCACTGAAACCGGGCCTTAAGCATTCCGATAGTCATTTCAATTCTGGCTCTTGTCCTGCAATTAGCCAGATTATATCGCTGCTGTGGGCCCGGTTCAGGGTAAGGGTAAGGGGTAAGCAAATAGGGTAAACATGGATACCCCCTATCACCAAGCAAGTAGCCAGTGAACTCTCCTAAGACAGAAGGATACACTTCAGTTCAAATGTCCCTGAAGCAATTGGTCTTTATATATTTTAAAGTATTTTCAACTCACCATGTCCAAATTTTGTGCTCAGTGTACATTCACGGAATATTTGTGAGTCATGGACAGAGCCTGGCCACTCGGTTTCCACATTTGTGATAATGTTGGCAGCATCATATATGATCTTCACAGTGCAGAGAACACAAATTAGCATCCATTACTATAATGAAATAATTTGTTAGTTTGAAATGCTACAGGGAACTATGTACCTGTACATTAATGCTGTGGAAAGACTTCCTGTTCACATAGTCTCCTTCATTTACTGAAGGAGCAATGATTGGAATGTGAGTGCCATCTGTACAGCCAATCACGCCTGGGAACCGTGAAAATAAATGTAAAATGTAAGTAGTAGTTCAAGTATCACCACATCATGAATTAAGTTTTGGTCATCCTGATACCTGCAATTATGTGGCATCCCTCTTTGATAAATCTTGTGGGTCTATGACCGGGGAACACCACAGACGAGTACAGGAGACGTTTCAGTGCAACTGTAACATTCCTGACTGCCCGACAGACGGTAGCCTTGGAAACGTGCTCAGCGTCACCAATATTATACAGAAAGCTCCCGTTTGCAAAAAAACGAAGTGCAATACAAATAATATGTACAGAACTGAGAGAATGTCCGCGATGTGTCACATGCGTAATATATGGCCTGAGGATGTTATTCAAATAACTTATAGATTGTGCTGAGAAACGGTAACGTTCACACAGGAAATCATCAGGAAATGATCAAATGTCCAAACGCGATCTGATCACTCTCTCCCGGCGGAGAGCTCTGCGGAGAATTTGGGCTTCACGATCTACTGGCTCTTCAAGGACGGGGCACGCCATGTCTGACACTTCCTACTGTCAGGTTTCCGACAAAGGGGCGGAGACAGTCAGGGTTAGTTGTAGTAAACCTGCTAGGGGGCAGGTTAGCTTCACGGAGTGTGTCGTCATAGTGACTCACTGAGGCTTCATCTGAACTCGCTTTGTGAAACCGAAAACCCAGAGTTTTCGTTAACTCAGGGTATACTTACTCAGTTTTTCCACTAAACCGGCTTCCTGAAACAGGGCCCTGATGTTTATGCTACAGCCTGTTTACCAATATAATCAATATCAGATATCAGAGCAACAGAAACCTCGGTGATCAGGACGCTGGGACTGAGAACAGGAAGTGGCTCAAACGTCACAGTTTCATAACGTCACCCTGAACTCCACTCACGGAGTTTCTGTCGCCATTGTAGTTTTTAAAGTCCCGTGATAAAGGCGGGTCTTTCTGTGAATCCGCACGCTCATTGGCTAATAGCTCGAGATTGACACATCGTTATCCAATGAGCGTGCGGGAACTTCCGACATAAAGTTGTTTCCTTTGAAAAACCAAAGTCTGATTATTTTTGCCTCCACTGACGGAGCCTGTTGTTCCCGCCACAGAGACACAGTAATGTCAGAGCGGTGTTAACACTCACCCTGCCTCAGCACAGCTCTCACTCTCCTCCTGCTCTCTCACACTAAACGGAGGCTCAGCTAAACTCACTTCCTCTCTACTTACAGGAAACCAGCGCTCAGAGGAGCCGACCGGCCTCACATTTCACCCACAGACACGAACAGCGTGGAATTATTTTATGTCATAAGAAGAAACATATTCATGTAAACACTCACCTGCCTCAGCTCCACCTTCCTCCTCCTGCTGCTCTGAACGGAGGCTCAATACTTTCACTTTCACTGCTGCTCCCTAAACACAGAGGATTGTGGGACTTGTAGTTGTTTCCTTCCGGTGCGGTCTTCCTCTTTGTTTGTGTTTGTGTTCAAGTTATTTCGATCATGTAAACATCAACAGAACACGTGAAGCCACACAGAGTTTATATGTCGAGGTGGGTAGGAGGGTTTGAGGGTTTGGGGAGGGGTCAGAGGGAAGAGGTCTCTCAGTCTGGACAATCCACATTGATGGCATTGCATCTTTCAGCGTGTTTGTTGGTCGATTTGGATGCTCCAGGTGTAAGAGCAGCCACTCAGCCTCTGCTGCAGATGTGTGTCACAAGTTCATCTAGTAGTAGGCTATGGCACTTGGCCACAGGTGGCAGCAGTGGACTGGCCTCCATTTGAGACTGCTCCACCTGCTATGTGATAGTCCAGCTGCAAACTGAAGATCATATGCAAGTTTTGGAAATTAAACTGTACAATATAAAGCGCCTTGAGGCGACTGTTGTTGTGATTTGGCTTAGCTTTAAAACCAACCCAATCTAACTCTCCTCCACACTCAAAAACAAAGACAAACTGACACATCTGAGTCCCTCACTTTCTTCAATCCACTCACTCTCACAAGCTCCACTTAGTCACACTGGCTCTGTTTATTACTAATTACTATTGTCTCCCCAGAAACACTTCCGTTTTCTTTTTTCCTATTTCAGTTGTGTTTTTTGTGCTTTTGCAGCGTTTTTGTTATTGCTGGTGTTTTCTTAAGTTGCAGTCTGTTTGGCCTCTCAGGGCCACCGTAGATAAAGGCCAAAAATAAATACATAACATCATTTCAAATCAGTTTAAAGGTTTATTTGCAAGACACAAAAACAGAAAAAATAAAAAGTTACAAATGTATTGTGCATGAAACAGGAATTCAAACGTGGCTCAGATGTGTGTCACAAGTTCATCTGGCTGTAGGCTATGGCACTTGACCACAGGTGGCGCTAACTGGCTTGACTCCATTTGAGTGCACACAAAGTAAACTGCACACTTTAGTTGTGAAGCGAAAACGCTGAAATCGCAGTAATAACACGTACGAGGGGAACGATAACGAAGACCAGATGCTCCTGATCGTTACTCTTGCTGTCCTGTGAACAGCATCGGCGTGGTGTTAATTGTTTGCTTTTGTTTTGGCGAGCGCCCCGTGAATGAGAATATGACCAGGTAAACCCGCGACATTTTTAAATAGTTTGTCGTTCAACAACAACAAGACTGACGGAGTGTGTTTGAGGAAACCTCACAAATGTCACAGATGAAATATTTGGTGTTTATTTGCTGGTTTGTCGGTAGCAGCTCCTTCAAAGTAAGTCTACCACACATCTGTTTGACCAACACCAGTTGATTTGGATCACCGGTCCAAACAATTTGAACGATTGTTATGTTACCTTTGTGTTGAGTTTGACTGATATTTGCTGGATAGCAAATGTTTTAAAGCTATGCAACCTTTATCTGCACATAGCAGTTAAACTGTTTAGATCAATCTTTATTGATAATATACATTATTTATTTATGAATTACTGTGTACACAAGAATAAGTTAATGTATTAAGCTAAACTGGTTGAATTTTTTGTATTATTCTTGTGATTTTTTTTATTGGCCCTGTTAATTTACAGGCCAGGTGACCCTTTAGGGGTTTAAAATGCCGAGCCAATGAACGGCTGGGAGCAGGAATCTTTCTTCACTGAAGCTTCCACTTCCACGGGTCTGGTAGGAAGTTGTCCAAGCCAACAAAACAAACAGACAAAAAATCCATCTATCAATCACCTGGATCACCTGTTGAGAAAGAAAAAAGAGAAAACAAGCAAACAAAAGAGAGCAATATAATAAACAACATCACCGCGATGATCTATGTGAATATAACTGTAAATACTAAATATTGAATATTATTGTGCAGCACGTAAGATCGACAGCGCACAGTGTGCTTTGAGGTAGCAGCCAAAATGCAAGGCAAGTTTATTTATATCGCACAATTCAACAACAAGGTGATCCCAACTTCTTTACAGAACATTAAAAAACAAAAACAGATAAAAAGCATGATTTAAACGTGACGTGCCCGTGAGCTCCGCCGGCAGCCAGCTGTGCCAGAGTGACCGAGCCCCAGGCTGAGAGGCCAAAGGCACCCCACCCCCGAAGGAGCCCGAGCAAGCCCCAGGCTCCAGGCCCCGACAAGCAGTACCTGGATGCCCATCCCCGGACACAAAGAACCACCAATGCACCAATGTCTGAGGGCGTCTGCCACTGGCAGGGGGCGTGGTGGGGGGAGATAGGCCTCCATACCTTGGAGGGCCTGAGATGTCCCCAGAGAGGTGGCGTCTGATACCCGACCTGACATATGGACACAGACAAACAGGCACACACAGATACAAACATCCATTCCCACCCTCATGCTCTCATATGCAATTACTCAGCAGCAGGTAAGCGCATAGCCCCTCCTGGTACCCCTCAATGTCTACGTGTATTTAAAATTGAGAGGTGGGCAACGGCGCCAGGGGTGAGGTTGTACACCCTGATGTGATTCTGATCTTGGAAACATTAAAGACATTCATAGCCAGACTGCTGACTTTGTGTTTTTATTCAGTCGCCTAACAGAAGTGCAGTGAGAAACGATTTACCCCATCCTGATTTCTTAGCTATTTGCATATTTGCCACACTTACGTGTTTCAGATCGTGAAGCAAATTTTTATGATAGATAAAGATGACGAGTCAGTGTAAAATAAAGCTTTTACATGTATTGCTGGGAGGTCGGCAGCTCCCTCCACTGCTTGGCCCTCTGTGAAAAACAACTGGGATCCAGCTTCCCTGTGATGCTGAATTATATAAGCGGAAGAAAATAAATAGAAGGATGGATGATTGTATTTTGTGTACAATCGTTGAAGTGTAAAAAGGGTTGGCCCTCCGTGGTGCCCTAAGCAAAGTTTGATTTTTGGGGCCCTTTAATAGTGCCAATAATAGTGATTAATGATCACCTACTATAAATGTATTTCATTTTCTAATGTTGATGTTGTTGTAATCCACAGTGAAAAATGTCATAAAAACAGATAACAAATTTGCAACTTTCATGAAAAATGTTTTCATTAATATTTAAAAAAAAAAAAAAAAACACCTCCCCCTGCTGGCCACACAGAGAAACAATAGATAAAACCTGAGAGCTGCACAGTTGCAGCAGTGTGGTTTACGTCATTCTGTTGTCAGCCTGTTTTACACATCGGTGGTTTCTTATTGACGTGTAAAAAGATCTGAAATCGTAGTAAATTCAGCTGCTATTGTGGGCTGCGGATGATTTACACTTAACATTTTAATAACTGGGTATTGAATGTCATAGGCCCAATGTTCCCTCTAATTTTTCAGGTGTCTGAGCGAACACACAAACTCCCTGAGCGGTTCCTTGGACCACTGTGAGCGACAGCAGACGTGTGCACTGTGGTCACACCGGCATCGAATCCATCCAAGTTTCATGGTTTATTAAAATAATCAAATTACAGCGTTTACATTTATGTTAGACTACTTTTAATGAACTGCTTCAGCCCATTTACAATGAAAATGTAAAAGAAATCTTGTTCATGACCTGTGTAGTATGTTAACACTATTGGAAGTACAAATAACTTGAACTCCAATTTAGAAAACACAACTTTTTTTTTTTTTATAAAGCTCTGACTTGTATTATGAGTCCGTGGTCTGGGAGAGAGTCTGTAACTCTCTGTCTCCAAAATACTGTATATAATGACCAAAGCTGGGAAATTAATCAATCAATCAATCTTTATTTATAAAGCACTTTTCATACAAAAAAAGTAGCACAAAGTGCTTTACATGGTTAAAAGCACCCCACCCCGCCCTCCAACTAACCCCCCACACTCTCATTAACATAAACAATCATGAATGCACCCATATCCCCCCCCCCCCCCCACAGCCAGGCTGAGAGGACCCCCAGAGCCCCAGCAGCCACGGTCGATCACAGCCCCGGTGCAGAGAGCCCCCTCCGAGGAAACACTGGAGATATGTCACAATAGGATATATACAGGGTAAAAAGATAAAGTAAATAAGAACGGGATACAATAGAAATAGTAAGAAGATAAAAAATGAGTAAGAATAAAATCAATAAATATTAGGTAAAACCTAAATTAATAAATAGAATAACAGGATAGAATAAATAAGCATAAAATAAATAAACGTTAGGTGAAAGATAAATTAAAAAGGTGGTCTTGAGCCTGTTCTTAAAAACATGTACGTTCTCTGCGGCCCTGAGCTCCTCCGGCAGGCTGTTCCACAGACGAGGACCATACCACTGAAAAGCTGCCTCTCCGTGAGTATGTGTGCTGTCTTTGGGAACAGTCAAAAGGCCAGTACCAGAGGACCTCAAGGTCCGCGAGGGTTCGTATGGTAAAAGCAGATCTGAGAGATAAGACGGCCCAAATCAAATTCAAATTCAAATTTTATTTTTCACGCACACAGTCATACACAGTACGATATGCAGTGAAATGCTTGGACAACTGCTCGTGACCTAAAGAAAAAAAAAAGGAAATAAATAGGAAATAAATAGGAAATAAATAGGAAAAATTAAAAAGGGTAAATTTAACTAGGAGGGAATAAGATATAAATTAAGGTTAAAAATGAAATAACTGTACAACACAAATTAGAATGAAGGGTAAATTTAACTGGGAGAATAAGATAAAATATATAAATTAAAGTTGAAAATAAAATAACTGTACAACAAAATACACAATATAGAACTATATAAGAATGTATGAAGAAATATAAATAAATAAATATATACACAATAACAGCAGCTGTACAAGTATTAACTGGAAATGAAGAATATAGTGACCAGTGTTGTGCAATCCACATTATGTCTTGTGCAGTGCAAATATGCTTAAAGTGATTTAAGTGATGAAGTGAAAACAATGTCCAGAAAGTCCAGTGTGTGTGTAAGAACCATATGTGTGGGTCAGTACTGTGTGGTGGTGTGATTGAGAGACCGTATCGCCTGCGGGAAGAAGCTCCTCCTCAGTCTCTCTGTGTTGGTCTTCAGGGAGCGGAATCGCTTTCCTGACCTCAACAGAGAGAACAGTCTGTTGTTGGGATGGCTGAGGTCCTTCACGATCTTCCTGGCCTTGGTCCAGCACCGCCTGCTGTAGATTGAGTGCAGGTCAGGGAGCTCGGAGCGGATGGTGCGCTCAGCTGACCGCACAACCCTCTGTAGAGCTCGTCTGTCCTGCATGGTGCTGTTCCCGAACCAGGTTAAGATGTTTCCCGTCAGGATGCTCTCTATGGTGCAGGAGTAAAAGTTCCTGAGCACCTTGGAGGGCAGTTGGAAGTCTCTCAAGCGTCTGAGGTGGTAGAGACGCTGTCGGGCCTTTTTCACCACGGTGTTGATGTGACAGGACCATGACAGGTCCTGCGTGATGTGAACTCCGAGGTATTTGAAGCTGTCCACTCTCTCCACTGGGCACTCGTTGATGACAGGGGTCTGGTAGTTCCTCTCCTGCTTAGTGCTGAAGTCCACTATCAGCTCCTTTGTCTTACTGACGTTTAGAAGGAGGTTGTTCCTCTGGCACCAGTTCTCCAGATTCCTAATCTCCTTCAGGTAGGCCGTCTCGTTGTTATCAGAGATCAGGCCCACCACGACGGTGTCGTCAGCAAACTTGATGATGGTGGTGGAGCTGGTAGTGGCCACACAGTCATATGTGTACAGAGAGTACAGCAGGGGGCTCAGAACACACCCCTGGGGGGCTCCAGTGCTGAGAGTGGTGGAGGCTGAGACATGTCCGCCCATCCTTACTGCCTGTGGTCTGCCAGTTAGGAAGTTGGAGATCCACTGACACATAGATGAGCTGAGTCCCAGATGCTCCAGCTTGGTGGTGAGTGTGGAGGGAATTATGGTATTAAATGCAGAGCTGTAGTCTATGAAGAGCATTTTAACATAATTCCCCCTTCTAGTGTCCAAGTGAGTGAGTGATGTGTGGAGGAGATGAGAGATGGCATCGTCTGTGGAACGATTTGGACGGTAAGCGAACTGTAGTGGGTCCAGTGTGTCTGGTAGTGAAGAAATGATGAAGTCTCTGACCAGGCGTTCAAAGCACTTCATCACTACTGAGGTGAGGGCTACAGGGCGATAGTCATTGAGAGAAGCAGACCATTAAGACATTTAAAAACCAATAAAAGAACTTTAAAATCGATCCTGAAATACACGGGGAGCCAATGCAGCGATTCTAAAACCGGTGTACTGTGGGCCCACCCTCTGGTCTTTGTCAGCACACGAGCTGCAGTTTTGTAAAAGTTGTAAGGGTGATATATTCTTTTTGGGGAGACCAGAGAGCAGGGCGTTACAGCAATCAATGCGACTGGTAATAAAAGCATGCATCAACATATATAGCTGAATTTTTTTAATATTTTGTACACAATAACAGAATAATTTCAGAAAAACACAAAATGACTGGTGTCAATATTATTTGCCCCACAAAAAAGGTCGAATATAAAACAATATTGCAAATATTGCACAGTTGAAAAAAAAAAAGCACTACAGCTCAGTTGTTCCCGCCATCCTTTGTCCTCCTGTTTCCCCTCCCTCTCCCCTCCAACGACGAGTTTGATGGTGTTACGGATTCAAATATTGGGGATGGATACAAGAGGAAAAACCACAATAACAACACTGGTCCGACCGGGTTGAGTCAAACGATGATTTTAATGATCACACGCGTGGGAGATGGACACCGTACGCAGACAGCATCAGATCTCAAAATGGTGGAGCATTGATCAAACTCTTATAGCCTCTAGTGGCCCCCACCTTATCATAAAAGCCTAAACATTCACATGCTTTGTCTCACACGGCGCCTAAGCTACGACCTTGGCTCCCTGTTTATCTGCTCCTGCTGAGATGGGGCAGAAAACTCCAGTATGTTCTGTTCTCTTCTAATCAGACAAATAAGGCGATGACTTTCTGCGAACAGTATTTCTTATAACTCAGCAGTATAATGCATCATGAAACAATATCATTCATTCACAATAAATCAGCAGTCTAATGTAATGCAAATCAGTTTAACAAATGCAATAGTTATCACCTTCTTCTAATTCAGGAGAATAATGCAAACTAAAACTACATAATAATTCACAATCTTCAATTAGGGGTCTAACGTGGCATAAAATAATATTATAATACCACACTGGCAAACTTCTCCCAATGTTTCCACTAAAGGGGTTGAAAGTTATAAAGCGCCGAAGGTTAAGTTAGGTTTGGAGTAAATCATGGATGTGCGCACGTGTTTGTGTGCAGCTTGTAGTGCAAACGTGCGTGCAGAATTCATGCAGACATGTGTAACTGGTCGTTTTGAGGTAGAAAAGAGTGATGCGCGGTCAAGCTGGTAGTTGAAAGTGTCAGTCAGAGTAGAAGAGCATTGTGTAAAAATGCAAGTAATAACAAAAAAGTGCAAGTCATTAATCGCATCACCCTGAAAAACCTGAGTAAGGAGTGCAGCTCCTGATGAAAGGAGGAGCACTGAAAACCAGGAAATGATGTTTCTGGAACAGTCTGATGACTGAAGCTGGATGTTTGAAGTCTCAGTGAACTGCTTGTCTTTTCCCCACAGCTCCTCCCTCAGCGATGTATATGGCTATATGTTATGAACAATGTGCTGATGTCCGTATCAGGTAACAAACAGCGTGACACAAATGGAGAACATTGTGTCCACTCGATAATATGCTGCTCTAAAAAGGCTCCATCCTGCAGGCAAGTCGTCCCAGCTTTACTCGCACAGCCTGCCAACTCTGTTTGAACAGAAAGGACATCTGCACAAGAAACACAGCAGCCTGTCGCTCAGCACCAACCGCCTCACTGAGCGGATCAGTCTCAGGTACGATACGCCATCACAGATGCAGGGAAACAGGAGCTGTAGGTGCAGCAGTGTTAATAATGTCATGTATGATGCTACCACTTGATTTTGAGGAAGGAGGATACTGTAAACCCAATTTTGTCTGCTTGTTCTGACCTGGATATTCTCTGTTGGCCACAGAAAGTTTACCATATCTGTAAAGATTCCTGACACTAAAGGTTGTAGGAGGTGCAGTGTAGGTAAGCAATGCCGAGTTACTCTGGTCAGTCTGTTTGTTCACGGAGAACAACTGCAGACACTTAGTCCTGCTCTCTCTGTTTCAGCAAGAAACCCATACACAGATAGTACATATCTGTGCGGGGCTGTCCCATCTGGCCTGGTTTTACTCTTGTGGTATGAGCCTCTTCAAAAGTTCATGCATCTAAAGGTTTGTACAGATATGTCGAACTTGCCACCTGTTCAGATGACCCAATCACACTATTAAAACATGCTTCCTGCTGGGATTTATATAGGTAGCGTGTTCAGATGACCCAATCACACTATTAAAACATGCTTCCTGCTGGGATTTATATAGGTAGCGTGTTCAGATGACCCAATCACACTATTAAAACATGCTTCCTGCTGGGATTTATATAGGTAGCATGTTCAGATGGCCAAATCACACTATTAAAACATGCTTCCTGCTGGGATTTATATAGGTAGCGTGTTCAGATGACCCAATCACACTATTAAAACATGCTTCCTGCTGGGATTTATATAGGTAGCGTGTTCAGATGACCCAATCACACTATTAAAACATGCTTCCTGCTGGGATTTATATAGGTAGCGTGTTCAGATGACCCAATCACACTATTAAAACATGCTTCCTGCTGGGATTTATATAGGTAGCGTGTTCAGATGGCCAAATCACACTATTAAAACATGCTTCCTGCTGGGATTTATATAGGTAGCGTGTTCAGATGACCCAATCACACTATTAAAACATGCTTCCTGCTTGGATTTATATAGGTAGCATGTTCAGATGGCCAAATCACACTATTAAAACATGCTTCCTGCTTGGATTTATATAGGTAGGGTGTTCAGATGACCCAATCACACTATTAAAACATGCTTCCTGCTGGGATTTATATAGGTAGCATGTTCAGATGGCCAAATCACACTATTAAAACATGCTTCCTGCTGGGATTTATATAGGTAGGGTGTTCAGATGACCCAATCACACTATTAAAACATGCTTCCTGCTGGGATTTATATAGGTAGCGTGTTCAGATGACCCAATCACACTATTAAAACATGCTTCCTGCTGGGATTTATATAGGTAGCGTGTTCAGATGACCCAATCACACTATTAAAACATGCTTCCTGCTGGGATTTATATAGGTAGCATGTTCAGATGGCCAAATCACACTATACATAACATAAGTGGTGGCTCGTCCGGGATCTTTGGACATTTTAGTGGAGACTGAATGTCAGTTTGTTTTGCTTTTAAGTGGGTGAGTGATGGTGTTCAGTGTAATTGAGCAAACTCCCTTTAGTGTGTTTCAGCTGGGTGACTGTGCTGCCCTTCCATCGAAGCACTTGTTTGTTGTTTTGCTTTATTGTTTTAGTTTGTGTTTGGTGGCTATCCTGGGTGGGGGTACGCTTCAGAGTTTGGTAGGAGACTATATCTCTGGTCTGCTGCCTGCTCTCGAGTTCGCGTTTAAAGTTGCCTCGAGCCTGGTACACCACTGAAGACTAGGGTAGGGAAAGTAAGGGATTTGTTGTTTTTAGTGTACTTTTGGTTTTGTGTTGTAGCAGGTCAGGTAATCATTTTGGGTTTGACTGTTGTGCTCTTTTGTGTTGGTCACATGTTACTTTTTGTGTGTTCAGTGTGGCAACTTCAGATCCTCATGTAGGGGCATCCATGCTTAAAGATGCCAACTTGCTTCAGAGGAACTTTTAATTTGTTTAGGGGTCCTAGAGGAACCCTTTTAAGGGAGGAGGTGTTACGTCCCTCTGCAGCTTCTAATCGTCTCAGTGTTTTCAGCTGGTGCTAATTGGCCACACCTAGTCAGGTGTGGATAAAAGCATACCTGAGGCAAGCTTCCCGGCAGTGCACTAGTCTTTGCCTTGGTGGCACCAGCCATTTTAGCCGACCTGGTTTTCCATTTTAGGATGAAACCTCTTCTCACCCACACTCTGCTATTCATCTCTGTTTTTATGTTGCGGCTTTTGAGCCGGGTCGTAACACTGAAGATTACAAAGATCAACATTAAGACCAGTCTGTGCATTCAAAGCAGTGACAGAAAAGAGTGTGGGGCATTAACCCCCACTCACTGAAATGGCATCCAAGATGCCTTCATAACTTTAAGAAAAGGAAAGAAAAAAGGCAATAAAATGCAACAGCCTTTAAATTTGGTTTTATTTGTAGAGTAAATGTAATAGCGTACATGTTAAATAAACATTTAATTCCCACGAAACATACTAATGATATGGCAGACATCGAAACAGGTAAAAGAAACAATCATATTTATTCATTTTCATTAATTTAAAATACCCTTTACAAAGTATATATACAGAAACATAATCCAACATATGTGGAAAAAAACAAAAAAAACTGACACCCTGCTTTAAACGCACATATATAAAAGTTACTCTTTTAATAATTTCTACTTTGTTGTCCTGATGACGCAGTCGTTCACCTGCATGTGGTGCAATCCAATTAGGCTGTCAGTAGTACTTCAGGTCTCCCAGCCCTTTGCCAGACAGGAGGAGACACCAACCCCCAGGTAACTCAAAGATGTATTAATATAACATAAAACAGAGCTTTGACCTTGCAAGGTTAATATGTGTGCACACCATATAAACATTGGAAGGTGTGATGGAAAAATTAATACATTTAATAAAGAAACGATATTGAACAATAAATGGAATATTTTAAAGTAGTGACTGTAAATTAAACTAAAGTGAATCAACGGGTGGTGAGGTGTGGAGCTTACCATGTGTGGCATGCCATCACACATGGCAACTGTCATGACCAACTCAGCGTGGAAACCTGAGATGAACCTAAAAAGTAGAAAACTCAGGGTTTTTTTTTTTTAATAATTTCTACTTTTTGTTGGCAGTCGCTGTCCTGATGACACAGTCGTTCACCTGTGGGGGAGAAAACAAAACAAAATTGTCAAAAATGTTAAAGTTACAGTGAAACTTCAAATCCTTGTACAATTCAGTGGTATTTATACTGTAAACTTAATCCCTATGCTGTAAACTGACATGTAACTCTAGGAATCACTCATTTCAGCCACCTTTGCCACCATTTTCCACATTAATTAGAAGAAGAAATGAAATAAATGAATCGATTAGCTCAAAGAAATTCCACTGCAGACGAGTGTTTTGGTGGTTAAACTGCAAAGCAAGCCACGCACATGGTGCAGGCCACTTCTGTGGGCTCTATCAGGGATTTATGTGACTAGTCGACTAATTGTCACTAGTCTGTATCAGACTTACCAGTCGTTCAATCTAATTGTTAACATTTTAATTGATGCCCAATGCTGGTACATCATTGTGTTCTAAATGTTAGGCAGCGATCTACCACCAGATGGTGCACTGTTGTTGAGAAACGCCATAAATCTATTAATCTACCCTGATCTTCTTGTTAACACTGAGATCGCAGATACACGCAGAGGAAATTAGTTTCCTGAGAGGTGGAAAACCTCTCCTTTAGGAGAGCAGTTAAGTCAATGGGGGAGGGGCTCAGAGTAGAGTCACTACTCCTTCACATCAAAAGGTGACAGCCACCTTGGCCAGGAGGCTGTTCCAGCTGGGCACGTCCTACCAGTAGGAGGCCCCAGCATCCTTGGTCATGCTAGCCAGTTTACATCTATCAGCTGTGGTCAGGAGTAGTCCTTCCTGCTGCCCCCACAACCTGACTAGAAAACGGCTGTATAATGTATTACCTGAATCATTCTCGCCACACTTAGACGTACTTTTAGATTCTCAAATGATTGTCATATTTTAATAGAACATCTTTTGTAGTAATGCATTTTCATTTGTATTTAACAGAATGTGATAAATGGTTTAAGATACCTCTGCGTCTAGTTTGACAGTTTCTATTAATCAGTTCTGAAAATCAACTCAATATCTGAATGTTCCTTAGTTTTACATTAGTTGGTTAGTCTAATTATTTCCCCCTCGATTAGTCGACTAGTAAATAAGACGCCAGGAACATCCCTACTCTTCAGACAAAATGTGAGTATGAATTACACACCAAGGTATTAAAATGGATATGGAGTATGGCTTTGGTTTACCATAAACAGCTGATGTAAGGACATCATTAAATTATCTTTTTTTCTTAAAGAAATCTACTTCATCATGTGTAATATTTTATATCATGTGTAAGTTCCATCACAACCTGCTGTGGTTTTATTTTGAAATGTTTTTATTGTTGCATGCTGCACCCAGTGTGAATGTAGAGATTTGTGAATTTCATCAGTAATAAATGTTTTTGGACCCTTTAAGGCTGAAAGCGTTTGTCACACTCATATCACAGACGTCTAACGTCATCTTGTTGGCCACACTAACTAAAGAACAAACAAACAAACAGCCCACCTGTAGCATTTCTACACATTGACCTCCACAGAAAAGTGTCAGTGTTAAAGGACCTACATGACATAAAGCAGATCATTGTAATGTTGTTGCACACTGTTGCAGTAATGAATGTCCTAATGTGTATATTGTCAATTAGGGCTGCCACAAACGATTATTTTGATAGTCGACTAGTCACCGATTATTTATGCGATTAGTCGACTAATCAGATCATCATCCACTGGACGTAAAACTACAGCTTATTGCACCAGCAGCATCTGCTCTTATATAACTATCATTAGCTTACAGCTTTAAGCTTTTAAGGTGCTAACTAAAAATAAAGACAAGATGATAGTTTATTCAATTTTAATGAAATTTGCAGATTGTTTCGGTAAAGTTTAATAAACTCCTTGCTATCTAAAATATAACAGGACACCGGAGTATATTCTCCAGCATCTCACACTTCTGATAATCAGCTGTCTGCTTGACGTTTATTCAGCTGTGTAAAAACTATAACTTTAATCTCAGCCAAACCGATTTACTCAGGAACAAATAAAATACAAAAAAAAAAAAAAAAAAAAGCCAAACAACAACATTTTTAATTTATCTAAGTGACTCATATATATTTAACCTGAGTCGCGAAAGACGGCGGTGGGTTTGAAAACAATTTGCCGGGAGTCCGGTGTTCTCACGGTGCTAGTGACCTAGCCCCCGGCTAGCTATCGAGCTAGTGACTAACAGACGTCTCCGAAAACGCCGGAGCGCTTTTGAAAATATGTGGTGTCCTGATAAACTGAGCCGATATTTGAGGTTTACACAGTTACATTCTCGCCTGAAAATATGTTAAACGTTTATTTTGTGACCCAGAAAGAATAATAAGAGTAATATTAAAACTAACTAGCTACCGCCATTGTTGGAAACTAAGCTGGGCCGCGCTATGAATTCTGGGACACAGCTGCTTCTTCTTCTTCGGGGTTTAACGGCAGCTGGCATCCTTGTACATGCTGTGCTGCCATCTTCTGTTTCAGTCCGTTATTACACTCTTAAATCCTGCTATTATTCCTGCGTCTTTTGCGATCTTACAAAGCTTCAAACGACACGTCGACTATTAAATCAGTCGTCGACGATTTTGATAGTCGACGTAATCGTGACTAGTCGACAAATCGTGGCAGCCCTATTGTCAATAATAATGTGGATACTCAAATTGCAACTCAGTCTGAAGAATCTAAAAACGGTGAGTCGAGATTTTTTACCTATTTTTTTGGAGAAATCATGGGTGACAATAAACAGGCAGTTGCTATGCTTCTACGTTTAATGATGATTACTTAACCTGACCTGCATCATTTTACACTCAGTGGTCACATCACATCTCACTGCTGTCAAAGAGTTCATTAAGTTGGCACAGGTCAGCAGTCCTCCTCCACCGCTCTCTGTCCCTTCAGCAGGTCGATGCCAGCACTTCAAGCTCTTTCAGTCAGAAACCTTTGCTGACCAGCCAGTCCTTCAGCTCATATCGAAGTGACCTTTGACCTTCACGGTCATGGTGATCACATTGACCTGTGTAAGCAGCTCTTTCCCCATCACCTCCTTCAGGTACTGCCTCACGTCCTTCTCTAGAGCCCGAATGTCACCCTCCCTTTTCCATATCAGCGTTAATTTCTGGTTGCTATTGGTTACATCAGTGTAAATCAGGATGTCGTGTCGGGAGCTGCAGATCATGTAGGGCAGAGACGAATTCGGGCAGATCCCGCAGTAGGCATCCAGCCTGATGGGGTAGGACCAGTGTGTTTAGGCAGAGTGGGGATCCGTGATGGTGGGATGAGCCGCTCAACAGCTGAACTCTTCACTCTTGGTAAGATGTTGAAACTGTTTTGGGTTCTAATCGTAGGAATAGACAGTTTTTAGGTTATATAAAAAACTTTAAATTGGTCTGAATTGATCATAATGGGAACAAGTTGTTGAAAAATCCTTCCTGAATATGCATCTGAACAGACCCAACAGAGCACCTCAGTAAAGGACTTTAAATTCTTATCACTACAAAATTTAATAACTGGGCAAAGGACAGACGCAACAATACTGATGATTACAACCTCACAAAGAAAACAGAATGTATGTTGTATCACTCAACACTAGAGGATATATTAGCTGTGTCAGTTGTTAGACTTGAAACAACAGCTTTATTGTCCACATTTTGACTTTAGTCTGTACAGTTTGTTCACTGACCTTCTGTCCCTCACTGACTCAAGTGCCTCCAGATTTGAACAGTGTTGGTCAAGTTACTTGAAAAAAGTAATCAGTAACTAATTACTGATTACTTCCCCAAAAAAGTAATCCCGTTACTTTACTGATTACTTATTTTCAAAAGTAATTAATTACTTAGTTACTTAGTTACTTTTTAAAAGCACGATTTACAACCTGAAGCGGTGATAAAGTGATAGATCTTTCAGCCCAATTCTACTTTTTCTGCATAATCCATCATACAAAATGTAATCAAATGGAAAGGTCTCTTTTTAAAACTTGTTTTATTAGTTTTAATCTTTTAACTTTATGCATCAAGCAAAAATTTAATTATATGCAACATTCTCTGACTTGAATAAATTAGTTTAACATTTAAACCTATTTTCTGCACATTCCAGCACATAAAATAAAATATTTTTTGTGTTTACACTCACTCTTTCAAATAGATGCAAGTAAAACACAGAGTCAAAGCATGACATCTCTCATGATCAGGGCTGGACTGGGACAAAAAAATCAGCCCGGGCATTTTGACTAGAGACCGGCCCACCAGGTATTATAGGAAAAACCATAAAGCCTTTGAATGAAAACAAACGTCGTTGTGACAGTGATGTACACTGTCTTGTTGGTACATATGTATCAATCTAATAAACTTAAACCTACACCATCCTCCCTATTCTGGTATTCTAAACAGTACTTCCTACAAAACTGCTCAAAGAAGTCCTGCCATTAATTAATTCTTCGATCTTAAATATGACCAACCTATCTCTAATGATCGGCTATGTACCACAGGCCTTCAAGCTAGCTGTAGTTAAACCTTTACTCAAAAAGCCATCTCTAGACCCAGCAGTCTTAGCTAATTATAGGCCAATCTCCAACCTTCCTTTCATATCAAAAATCCTTGAAAGAGTAGTTGTCAAACAGCTAACAGATCATCTGCAGAGGAATGGTTTATTTGAAGAGTTTCAGTCAGGTTTCAGAGCTCATCACAGCACAGAAACAGCTTTAGTGAAGGTTACAAATGATCTTCTTATGGCCTCTGACAGTGGACTCATCTCTGTGCTTGTCCTGCTAGACCTTAGCGCAGCATTCGATACTGTTGACCATAATATCCTATTAGAGTGATTAGAACATGCTGTAGGTATTACAGGTACTGCACTGCAGTGGTTTGTATCATATCTATCTAATAGACTCCAATTTGTTCATGTAAATGGAGAGTCCTCTTCACACACTGAGGTTAATTATGGAGTTCCACAGGGTTCAGTGCTAGGACCAATTCTGTTTACATTATACATGCTTCCCTTAGGCAGCATCATTAGAAGTGTCACGGTTTGCGGGGCAAGCCGTGTGGATTTGTAGTAGGACCAAAAGGACGGCAGTTCTGGTGCAGGTGGGTGTTTATTTATGATAGTGGGTCAATACAAACAGCAAGGGTGGCAAAACATGAAACTAGAAACCTAAACTGGGTAAACTAATAAGACAAACCAGAAACGAAGATGCAGGGAGGTCCGGGGAAATGCATACGGGGAGACGCAGGGAGACCGAGGGGAAACAACACAGACGAACCAGCGATTACTAAGACAGAAAATACAACTTAAATACACTCAGAACACAGGGAGATTACACACAGGTGGGAGACACAGTTGGGAGTGATTAACATGACGAGACCAGGGAGGCAAACTGAAAACACTCACATAAGACGCAGACCTTCACAATAAAACAGGAACACACGGGGGGGGGGGGAACAGGATAAACACCAATTAGAGAACAGAACCAAAATCGCGAAGAGAAAACACAAAACGCTGGGTCAAAAGGACCCAGGATCATGACAAGAAGACATAGCATACATTTTCACTGCTATGCAGATGACACCCAGCTCTATCTGTCCATGAAGCCAGATAACACACACCAATTAGTTAAACTGCAGGAATGTCTTAAAGACATAAAGACCTGGATGGCCGCTAACTTTCTGCTTCTTAATTCAGATAAAACTGAGGTTATTGTACTCGGCCCTGAAAATCTTAGAAATATGGTATCTAACCAGATTCTTACTCTGGATGGCATTACCTTGGCCTCCAGTAACACTGTGAGGAACCTTGGAGTCATTTTTGACCAGGACATGTCCTTCAATGCACATATTAAACAAATATGTAAGACTGCGTTCTTCCATTTGCGCAACATCTCTAAAATTAGAAATATCCTGTCTCAGAGTGACGCTGAAAAACTAGTTCATGCATTTATTACTTCCAGGCTGGACGACTGTAATTCATTATTATCAGGATGTTCAAAAAGCCTTCAGCTAATCCAAAATGCTGCAGCAAGAGTACTGACAGGGACTAGAAAGAGAGAGCATATTTCTCCTGTTTTGGCTTCCCTTCATTGGCTTCCTGTTAAATCCAGAATTGAATTCAAAATCCTGCTCCTCACATACAAGGTCTTAAATAATCAAGCCCCATCTTATCTTAATGACCTTGTAGTACCATATCACCCTATTAGAGCACTTCGCTCTCGCTCTGCAGGCCTACTTGTTGTTCCTAGAGTATTTAAAAGTAGAATGGGAGGGAGAGCCTTCAGTTTTCAGGCCCCTCTTCTGTGGAACCAGCTTCCAGTTTGGATTCAGGGACAGACACTATCTCTACTTTCAAGATTAGGCTTAAAACTTTCCTTTTTGCTAAAGCATATAGTTAGGGCTGGACCAGGTGACCCTGAATCCTCCCTTAGTTATGCTGCAATAGATGTAGGCTGCCGGGGGATTCCCATGATGCATTGAGTTTTTCCTTTCCAGTCACCTTTCTCGCTCACTATGTATTAACAGACCTCTCTGCATTGAATCATATCTGTTATTAACCTCTGTCTCTCTTCCACAGCATGTCTTTATCCTGTCTTCCTTCTCTCACCCCAACCGGTCGCAGCAAATGGCCGCCCCTCCCTGAGCCTGGTTCTGCCGGAGGTTTCTTCCTGTTAAAAGGGAGTTTTTCCTTCCCACTGTTGCCAAAGTGCTTGCTCATAGGGGGTCATATGATTGTTGGGTTTTTCTCTGTATCTATGAAGCGCCTTGAGGCGACTTATGTTGTGATTTGGCGCTATATAAATAAAATTGAATTGAATTGAATTGAATTACTTAGCCGAAACCCAAAGACCGCTTGGTTGAGTTAACTTCCTGAACTATCTACACCAAAAGAACAAATCCTTTAAAAATATGATCCTGGTTCCAAAAATATGGGGTAAAGATAAGAAGGGAGGAGGGAAAGAAGAGGAACTAGGAAAAAGATGAAAGAGTATAAAAAGTAGACCAAGCCTGGACTTAACCTCTGCTAACTCCTAATGAGCTCAGTAAAACTGCTGAGGTGGTTCAGGGAGGATTTCACAGCAGGCTGTTTGCACATCCCTGGATTTCAGACATCCACTCTTCCACTATTTATGGGCCTCTGCTGCGCTTCAGCTGCTGAACTGCGCAGTTTGATTGCAATTCTCTGTGAGGTTGTGTGACGAGAAAGAGCCCGTTCTTCTTAAATATTCCACGTGGCCAGTTTTTAATCGTAAATTAGGATCATGTGCTGTGGCTTTAACAGCTTCACGTGTGGAATTTTAAAGACACTCTGAGACAATATCTGTAGATCATGTTGTTGTGTTACAAGTCAATATAGAATCAGAGCAATGTTTTAACTTCTTTTGCTGAAATAATCTACCAGTGTTAAAAAGTGACATGCCAGTTGCTCTGATGTCCGCTGATCAAACAGTGTATAAAAAGTATAAAAAGTAGACGTGTGTTTTGACAGGTTAGAACGTTAAAGCTTACCAACACTAATTGTGCCTGTCCAGTAAATAATAGAACTATTTCTGAATGAAATAAGCCTGTTGTTGGGCAGCATCTTTCATTCTTTCACTATTAAGAGTTTAAAACTAAAGACGACTTGAATAATTTTGACTCACATAATGAAAAGAGAGGTTTGTTTTACTTACCCTGAAGGCTCTGAGGACTGCTAATGGGTCATCAGTTGTGAGTCTCTGCAGGAGTGCTGGCCAGCAGCGACGAGCCATAGGCAGCAGTTCATTTTCCCTCTCACTCAGCACCTGAACGCACAACTCCAGCACGTCTAGTACCTAAAGACAAAGACGCACAACACACCTAACAATTATCTCTGTTTTGATCCTGATTATATGTGAGCTGAAACTAATTACTGAGGTCTTCATTGAGAGCCCAAACTCCTGAGCAGGCACGACTTCAGCACAGACTTATTTCTGTTTCACTCCTGGACCAGACTGAATGTTTTTCCTTGATGAGCATTACACCACTGAACAGTCATCCACACAGTTCTGACAGGATGAATTGTACCAACGCTGGCGGTCCTACCTTCACAAGAATGATTATTTTTGTTATTAGTCCAACAGTTGACTCTACGTAAAACTACTGATACAGTACCTTGAGTCGGAGCCTGAGGCTGGGATCAGACAGCAGATGAATGCAGCGCTCCATAACATCCTTAGTGATGCTGAGGTGGGAGGGAAGCTCTGCTTTCACATCAGGACTACCAGTATCTTCAACATCCTCACACTCAGTGGGAGGGACTTCTGCAATGGAGCACATGTACAGTTAGACTGCCAGTTTAGCAGTGAGGTTCGGATTTCTATGACTCTTAATTACAATGATCCATCTCCTCTACACTCTGAATCTAAAATAATCACCACTACAACCTATAGCTTATATTCCACTGGCCCTTAGACAGACCTATTACCTTGGTCTTCAGTGTTATAATCATCCTCTATTCCAATGCCCTCTGCCAGTTCTTTCTGTTTGCGGTAATTCAGCAGGAATTGGCGAATGCTGAGGTCTTCCTGGTCACTGGAGCTCTACCTGGAGCTGACAGACATACTGGTCCTGCAACAATTGGAAGGAAACCACCTCGCTAAAGGAAAAAAAAGACAACAATATCAAAATAGGTTTGATTACAATAAAATAAGTCAGTTAATCAAAATCAGTGTGACAGAGATGCTGATGTTTTTGAAAAGAGCCCATTAGTGACATTTAATTCCATATTTTTACCGTGACGGCTTGTAAAACTGCAAAAACTGCAAACACCTATAGTGCCGCTATCTAAATATTATTATGAATATGAATTCTATAACAGAAAACGACTGAGCATTTAAACCATCACGATGTATTAAATGTTTCCAAAGATACTGATAATTTGATAACAAGAAAAGTTAGTTCTCCTCAAAATGCACCTGACTAAAAGTGGGATCAACCAGTACATATAATATTCATCCTGCTACATTTAGAAAGTGGCAACAACAGTAAACATGAGTAACTCCACCGTGTGTCTATCCGGTCTTTAAGTGATGACGTGATCAATCCTACTTCTGGGCCCAAACTACTCTGCATTTAATAAGGCTGTTGTGTTTTTAACATGTTTTAATGCTTTGTAACTTGTTCTATTTAATCTCAACAAGCCCCTTACAAAAAGTAAGCGATCACTGTCGGCCTCTCTCAGTTTTTATTACAACTATTCATTTTAAAGCTCAGTTTTTAAAACCTTACCATGTAACTACAGCCCAGGCAATGCAGCAGCACATTAATGACTAACCTGTATGTGGATGGATTATCTCAGTTGTTCTCTTGACTGAAGTTTGGTCCGTTTACAGCATCCTGCCATGCCACTGCATTTGTCCCTAACCATCGGGAACCCTCACCTTAACTCTTATCCAGTGGAAAAAAGTTCCCCTTCATCACTGTGTTAATGTTATGCTAACATAGCTGTTTCGCTAGTCACATAGCACATCACTATATACCAGCTAGCCAAACTTCAGTAACCCTACAAACATCACTGCTGCTTACTTTCCTGTCTTCATGTATTTTAGAAGTGATAGCAGAGCTGTGCCTTTTAATTTGTTTTAGAAATCCCTCAGTCAAAACCTGGTATATTATATTTAGACGGAAACTAGTGAGCTAACTCTCTGCTAACTTCTAACTTCAGACAGATTTTTAACTCTCAGTGATCATTTGACTTTGGGACCTGCAGTGTAGTTTGGGTCCAGACACGCTAATGACCAGACTTAAAGACCAAATTTCGGGTCACTTTTGCTGGTCCCAAGCCCCAATAAAGAAGCTAGCTTGAAGCTTGACATAAAAAACAATAATTGCTAAGAAAAGTGTAATTTGTAGTTCTAAATATATTCTAAATGCATTTAGATCGTTTTTACTCACTTTATGTCTCTTCCACGATGTTACGTCTCTCTCCTATGTTGGTTACAATTACATAAGCACTTAGCAGGACAGTGGAAAAACCCAGGGCCACAGTGATACTGAGAATTCCAGGTGTTCACTGTCTTCAGCAACCTTACGAGGGCCGGTTGAACGGCTACAGTCTTATCATACACGTGCAGTGTTCCTACAAGCCATAAGGTTACCTTGAGTGAGGAAGATGATGATTGAATGTCCGTCTGAGTCCATAGGTTGAGGTGCAAGCACATTTCTCCCATTCTCCACAGAGGGCAGTGGCGCATAGGTGTGACGTCACTAACACTTTAAAAGATAGAGTTTGCACAGATGTACAATCAAATCTTCTTCTATTTAAACACAAGAGACAGCAGGTCTATTTGCAGTGAGATGTAATACTCCGATGAATTTTAAACACGCTATAACATTTCACACATCGTTATGAGAGGAGCGTTTCTGAGGCAACGACAAAAGGCTGGTTTTCAAGGGGATATTTCTGAATTTTCTTTTTCGCTTTCCATCTTCTCTGCATCACAGCACAACAATTGGATTAATAAACCTGCAGCTGAATAGCAGCAAAGGGATTTCAAATATTGCTTCATCGCTAATAATTTCTGGTGTTTGTATCTAGTCATTTCTAGACAGTGCAGCCACTCCACCACTAAATATTCAATTTATGTCTGCAGCAAAATTCCAGCTTTTTTTATTCATTTTTTCCCCCCCAAGCATGACTGAGTGCAGACAAATCTACATTGTGGTCATAACTGTGTTTACTGTTGTTTACTGATTTAATCCCCTTGAATACAGATGAGCCAGGATCACAGTTTTAATGAGTGCCAGGTGGGTGCAAAAATATGTTAATTCAAGGTCATGTCAAGGGGTTAAGACTCACTGTGTTTCAGGTCAGCGGAGCCACAGCTCTGACTACTGCCACCTGTGACCCACTATGTTATTACTTTAGAAGGAAGAGGTGAGGTGATAGCAATGATTAAACATCCACTTTGTTAAAAAGAGCTGAAAGTCAAATACTGGAAAGCCACGTGTACTATTGGATTTTACTTTGCTCCAAGCAGATCTAATCTATATTTCAGAGGGAAAGATCTTTGTCCCAGGCCAGCACTGCAAAATCATCTGAAGCAGTCATTTAACAGAGAACAAGCAGCAGTTAGCCACACTTTGGACAACCTCTCCACTAAGAAGCTGACCTACATTCTTAAAGCAGCCAACTTTGAATGCTAAATCCTGCTGGGTTAGAGTTGAGAGACACACAAAGAGAATTCTTCTTTATACATATTCTACTATGACTGCAGCGACAACTAATACTGTTGTCTAATGCTATCTGGACACTTGACTCTCAGGGCAGATGTTCATAATGATGATGACAAAAATGTGGCCAATGTTTTAACACAACCTGCACTAATGATTGTGAGGAATATTGAAGCTCTAACACCACATGTGTCTCATTCTTACATAATGCATCACAAGTATTACTAGGATCAATGAAAAATAAAGCATAGCTGTGCTTTTTAACCATCTGTATTGAACATCTGGATCTCTGCACTGTGACATAAAATAGAAATCTTATGTAGTACATAAAATTTTTCCCTTTCTCCATCACAGATTATAGACATTCGAAAAACGTCAAACACTTAAAAACTGAAGACAATCTGTTTCGTCTCGTATTTTAAAAATGGCGTCAGGTGGTTGCTGTCAGTGCCTCTGTCAGTGCGCCCCAGGGTGGCTGTGGCTACAATGTAGCTTGCCATCACCAGTGTGTGAATGTGTGGATGACTGGATATGTAAAGCGCTTTGGGGTCCTTAAGGACTAGTAAAGCGCTATATAAATACAGGCCATTTACCATGCTGTGCACGTGATGAAATTGTATGTTTAATGATTTTTTTCCCTGCCATTATTCAGATTGAAGACTCGTGGAACACAAGTAATAACATGATTAAGTACTCACTCTAATGCGATTACTGAGTTCAGCAAAAGTAATGAGTTACCGTTAAAATACTGCATTAAAGACAAAGTAGTAATGCTTTAATGGCTAAAAATTATGATGCATGAACGCTTCCCGGCCAATGCAGCCTTGCAGTCTGCTGTATCATTTCTGTCAGACAACCTTCAAGTAACCCGTCTTAAATCTGACAGCCACCTTCTGCTTTTCCGACTTCATGCCGTTTCCTGCAGCACCACATGGCTTTTTGCTTTGACTCCTCAATCACTTTCAAATGAAAACAAACTGTCCCACAGAGGGAAGGACAAACTTTTAAAAAGTCCAAAATAATCCTTTCAGGGAAAACAAAACAGGAACTACTACTCATTCTAAATCTGAGTGGGACTAGCAGCGTATAAAACCAACTGTGGAGTCGACGCTGTTGTTTTAACATAAAGCACCGAGGCAATACTGTTCCTAAAATTCAGTGGGACAATTTTTCAAAAAAAAAAGGAAAATACTGTGTGGACTGAATTCCAAGCAGAAAGCTACACGACAAGAGTAAGAAATGCTTTTACCAGAAAGTACAGCACAGGAGGACTTACAACAGCCATTAAAATGCACCCACATTTGGGTTGAGCGACCTCTGCATCAAACAGAGAGCATTACTGTGGAGAGCACAGATACAGGACTTTCCACTGCAGCATTCAATTACAGCAGTGTGGTTCAGAATGCAAAAACAGCTGGTGATAGTACAAAAGAGCCGTGTAATGCAAAAAAATTGATGAGAACATACCTGTCTCTCCCCACAGTGTGTCATGACTATCAATTTGCACAGCGTGCTCATTATTCAACGCCAGCAAGCCTCTCACAACCTGCCAAAAAAGAAACTTAGATTAATGACATGCTGTTTCAGCAGAAAAAAAAAAAATCAAATAAACCTTTGAGAGGTTACAGTATACAAAATGCTAATCTTAAAAAACATTAACAAAAACGCGCATTCAAATAGTTGAACTTTAAAAGGGTCTTTTCTGCATGCAGGTTGACTTCACTTGGCCCAGTTATGTTATTCTAATCCAGGCCTTGGGAGCCAATTCCAGCTAACGAGGGAGCCAAACTAAACCTTGAGTCTACGTCTCACCGGGGCAGCTGAAGGCGCTGCACTGTTATCGATTGTGAATCTACATGCAATTCTGAACAGTACTTCTGGCTTTGAGTCATATTCACAGAGAACGCTGTGTGCTCATTTTTATTTTATATATCTATAGTTCCTTCTGATCTTTAAAAAAAAATAAATCAGAAATTCTTTGTGAAGGCTGTTGTGAAACCATGCAAGAAAGAAAAGGTCTTGTCTCACTATTAAAACTGGAAAAACCAGGATCCTGTGTGGCTTAAAGTATGTTTTTTGTACATCCATGTTTTCTTTCTTTTGTAGCGAGAAACAGTACAAAAAAAAGGGCATTTATGTCTATGGATCTGGTAAAATACATGCATGTGTGTCAGTCAGACCTGTGTGTGCCCCATGCTCGAGGCTGCAATCAAAGCCTGCTGCAGAGCTTTGCTCTTCAGAGAGCAGTCCTGCTGCTGCCCCTCAGCACTCCATTCTAGCTCCAGCAGGTACTGGATAATCTCAAGGTGTCCTCGTAGGGCAGCATGGACCAGAGCACACTGGCCACTCTTATCTACATGATCAACCTGGCAAAAAGAAGATTCTTGGTTTTAATAAACAGAAACAGCAAAAACCTGTGAGGTAAATGTACCGTATGCATGGTTCAGACGCATTTTTCAAATTTAAGTAATTTTTACGCACTTTCAAAGTCCATTATCAAGCTTTTCCAGTACATTACCAAAAAAAGAATGAATGTTTCAATTTGCATTACCTCAATAAGACCATGTAAAAATTGAAACAAATCATCTTAGGTCGACTTAAAAGTCCTTTGTTCTCCTTTTGTTAAAACAGAGAAAAATGCACCACACGAAAACACTGAAAAAGGAAATGGTTGATTTATATGCATATAGTGTACAAACTCAAAACACATATTTCTCTTAAAACAGAAAGATGTGCAAATGTGAACAAATCAACTTAAAGATATTCATCTCCACTTGACAAAAAACAACAACCACACAAAACAAGAAAACTGCACAAATTAATAAGTCTTTAATCATTAATAATAATTAATAATTTTTGTGACACAAAAATAGGAGACAGATGTTTGTTATTTTAACTAGTTAAGCACACATGCCCAGAGAAATGGGGGCAAAAGGGAGGAGACCACGTTTAATCGATTATAACACGAGGTCAGAAATATAAGTGCTGACATGAATAGTGTCCACAGAAACCTCTGAATCTCAGCTAAAAACTCATGTAAACCATGTCTACAAACACCAAACAAAGCAAAGACACCAGACAGTTAAAAGAGCAGTTACTGCACCATGAATCTGTGGACAGGTAATATCCATATTTTGATTTATAGGTAATTTAATAGGTAACTTCACATCTGAGCAGACAAGTATCACATGTGGAGTTCCCCAAGGTTCCATCTTGGGACCCCTTCTGTTTAACATCTACATGCTCCCACTGGCACAGATTATAAAGAACAACAAAATAAACTATCACAGCTATGCAGATGACACACAAATATATATCACAATGTCACCAGGAGACCGAGGCCTTGTACAGGCTCTTGGTAAATGCATTGAGGAAATCAATGACTGGTTGTGCCACAATTTTCTCCAGCTAAACAAAAACAAAACTGAGGTAATAGTCTTTGGCGCCAAAGAAAAACAATTACAGGTCACCAGAGAACTTCAATCTATACATCTAAAAACCACAAACCAGGCGAGAAATTTGGGTGTAGTGATGGATGCAGACCTAAACTTAGAAAAACACATTAAGACAATAACAAAGTCAGCTTACTATCACCTCAAGAATATTTCAAGGATAAAAGATCTGATGTCTCAACAGGACCTGGAAAAACTAGTCCATGCATTCATTTTTAGTAGGCTTGATTACTGTAACAGCATCTTTACAGGTCTACCTAAAAAATCAGTCAGACAACTACAGCTCATTCAGAACTCTGCTGCTCGAGTCCTCACTAAGACCAAAAAAGTGGACCACATCAGTCCAGCTCTGAGGTCCTTACACTGGCTGCCTGTCCGTCAGAGGATAGACTTTAAAGTTCTGATGCTGGCCTATAAAGCTCTGAATGGTTTAGGACCAAAATACATCAATGACCTCCTGACCCAGTATGAACCTTCCAGATCCCTCAGGTCATCTGGATCCGGTCTTTTATCAGTTCCCAGAGTCAGAACCAGACACGGAGAAGCTGCATTCAGCTTTTATGCTCCTTATATCTGGAACAAACTCCCAGAAAGCCTCAGATCAGCTGAAACACTCAGTTTATTTAAATCCAGGTTGAAGACTCACCTGTTCTCAGCTGCATTTGAATAAAGCACCAAATCCACACTTTAAGCTTAAATTTCAAAACTTACATTTAACTACTGATTTTATCTACTGTTCTGATTTTATCTGTTTTGATTTTATATACTGTTTTGTTTGTTTGTTTGTTTGTTTGTTAATTAGTTAGTTAGTTTATTTGCTTGTTTTAATCAATTTTAAATCATGCTTTTTATTTGTTCTTGTTTCTAATGTCTCTGTAAAGCACTTTGAATAACCTTGTTGTTGAATTGTGCTATACAAATAAACTTGCCTTGCCTTATGATTTTCTGGAGTTAAATGTGAACTGAAGCATATTTTCAAACGTGTTATATGCTATAAAATACTTTTAAAAATTAGGTGAGGGAAATAAAAAATCATTTTTTCTATGTTTGAGTCACAGTAACTTTGACATAGTAACATCTGCAGTAATATTTACAGCTCTGATGACATCTCACCAGTGTTAGCTTTATTTTGACACCAAGACTGTTTACACAGAGTTTGTAATTGCAGAGAAATACATTTATTTTGGTCATTTCCTTTTCAAGCAGGAAGCTCACCCTTCTTGGTATACCCTTTAGATGAATACAGAGTTTTTAATTAAATACATATTCTTTAAATAATGTTCCCTTTTAGAAAAAGTAGGATAATTAAAAAAACAAAACATTTATTATAGCTCTGTCACGTAGAAAAAAACCTGTCTTTTTTCTGTGGTCTGTTATATAACATTAGGGGTGTTCGTGGCAATTAACTTTTTAATCGACTAAGCGGGTCAAGTAAGAAACACTTAAATATTAAGTTACATTTGAAAACTGTTTAAAAAAAAACATATCCCCATTCCACATTCCAAAATGTCATGTGACAATCTGATTGGCTTAGGAGTGATGATGTCACAAGGATGTCACAAGGATGTCACAAGGATGTCACAAGGATCCTTTGAAGTTTTTCTATAAATAGGGGTGAGAAACAGCAATTTTCAGTTCGTTTCTTCGCAGCCTTTGTGTTTGCAGCCTTCAAACGTTGACTACAGAAAAATTTGGAAACCTCTCAGAGTCATCGGATACAAACGCCAACATGTATCCAAGATTACGGCAACCGAGACAAAAAGATTTCGCCGCCTCTCCTTCCACGCGTGGCCGGCCAATTTCTCCAAATGGCCTCTTATCCATCCAAAGGGCATTACAGGAGAGTAGGAATGAAAACAACCACCTCCAGAACAAAATTCGACAAATTGAAGAAGAAAAACGTCACCTGGAGAAGAAGTGCTTACAGATGGAAGCACAAAACAAACACCTGGAAGAAACACTACAGCGCCAGCCCGACATCAACATTATTAATGAGGGCTGGGGGATCAAATTTGCTCAAGCCAGAGAGCAGATTGTATCCCTCATCAAAGAAAACAAGAAAAAGAGCGCTGAAGTGAAAGAAATGTCCGAGCAGCTTCAAGGCAGGAAAGCGACGATTGATAAAATGGAGTGGGATCTGCAATACATGGACCAAATGAATCACCTGCTCCAAAGAAAGCTTGATGAAGCTGAAGAAAAAAATAAAGAAGTCCTCCAACAGAAGGAACAACAGGACACAAAGCAAAAAGACCTGCAGCGCGAGCTCCAAGGCATGCAGGAAAAGTACAGAATGGTGAAGGCAGAGTTGGAACAAACATTGGTCCAAAATAAAGACCTCCTTCAAGAGAAAGAGCAACAGAAAGAAAGACTGCCAGAAGAAAAGTGCATTATCAAGGACTTTGAGAGTAAAAATCTAAAGTTGCAAGGATTCTGTGATGAACTGAAGGTCAAAACAAGTGAGCTGGAGGGAGAAAAGGAAACACTAGAAAAACGATGCTCACACATGCAGAAAAAGATTGATCACATGGCCAAAAACAACTCAGAGCTCATTAAGGGGATATTGTTGGAATTCAACAACTTGAAGCGGGAAAACACAGAAATGCAGGCCCAAAAGCAAAAACAAGACAAAACGCATGAGGACCTGCAGTGTACGCTCCGCGATATCCAGAAAAGAAATGAGCAGCTAGAAGGCCTGCACAAAGAAGATCAAGTGAGAAATGCAGACCTGCAGAAGGCAAAGCTGACACAGGAGGCAACATCCAAAGACCTCAAAGAAAAGCTTGAAGAAACACAAGCAACATTAGAACAGGTGGAACAAACATGCAAGAAACTAGAGAGGCAAAACACAGAAACCATCGATGAGTTGAGAACCCTCATCCTGGACAAAAAGGCGCTCGTGGAAAAGTCCATGAAAAAGAAGAAAAGATTCTTCAGCTTTTTCCGGTAGAGGGACAATACTGCTTCTTCAACTGATGTAGCCTCGTCTTGCTCCACCTCTGTTCACCCCCCCAACCAGTCCCGGCAGTTGACTGCCCCCTCCTGAGCCTGGTTCTGCCGGAGGTTTCTGCCCGTTTAAAGGCAGTTTTTCCTCCCCAATGTCGCCTAGTGCTTGCTCAGAGGGGATTGTTGGGGTTTTCTCTCCTCTACCTTGTTTCGTTATTTACTTGTTAACTTTTTGCTCTTACTTCATTTAACCTTGTTTCGTTATTTACTTGTTAACTTTTTGCTCTTACCTCATTTAACCTTGTTTCTTTATTTACTTGTTAACTTTTTGCTCTTACCTCATTTAACCTTGTTTCTTTATTTACTTGTTAACTTTTTGCTCTTACCTCATTTAACCTTGTTTCTTTATTTACTTGTTAACTTTTTGCTCTTACCTCATTTAACCTTGTTTCTTTATTTACTTGTTAACTTTTTGCTCTTACCTCATTTAACCTTGTTTCGTTATTTACTTGTTAACTTTTTGCTCTTACTTCATTTAACCTTGTTTCGTTATTTACTTGTTAACTTTTTGCTCTTACCTCATTTAACCTTGTTTCGTTATTTACTTGTTAACTTTTTGCTCTTACTTCATTTAACCTTGTTTCGTTATTTACTTGTTAACTTTTTGCTCTTACCTCATTTAACCTTGTTTCTTTATTTACTTGTTAACTTTTTGCTCTTACCTCATTTAACCTTGTTTCTTTATTTACTTGTTAACTTTTTGCTCTTACCTCATTTAACCTTGTTTCTTTATTTACTTGTTAACTTTTTGCTCTTACCTCATTTAACCTTGTTTCTTTATTTACTTGTTAACTTTTTGCTCTTACCTCATTTAACCTTGTTTCGTTATTTACTTGTTAACTTTTTGCTCTTACCTCATTTAACCTTGTTTCGTTATTTACTTGTTAACTTTTTGCTCTTACCTCATTTAACCTTGTTTCTTTATTTACTTGTTAACTTTTTGCTCTTACTTCATTTAACCTTGTTTCTTTATTTACTTGCTTGTTTAACTTTTTTTTCAACTTATCTAACAAAATAAAACAGTTGAATTTATCCTTTGAGTATTGTTCATCTAATCTTTACAGAGTTTTTCCAAAACACTTTCAAACATTCAGATCTGTCTTTCATTTTCTTCTTGAAACCTCATGAACGGTGAACTAAAAACTCTGGAACATGGTTTGAAACACTGAAATTGTTTCAGCTGAAACTGGCAAAGTCATACGTGCGTGTGTGAGTGTCACAGGTGATATGGTGTCATTAGTCCGGTCATCATGTTTAGGCTCATTCACTCCAGAATTATTTAGGCCAAATCTTTAAAACAGTGTCACTGCACACACATTTCAATCACACAAACGCAGGATTAATTCTTTGCAGTATTTTATCTGATTTATTATGAGAATGTCATGCCTGATCATTTGCACCCACAACATCAAAAATGGGGGCAAAAGGGAGGAGATCACGTTTAATCGATTATAACACGAGGTCAGAAATATAAGTGCTGACATGAGTAGTGTCCACAGAAACCTCTGAATCTCAGCTAAAAACTCATGTAAACCATGTCTACAAACACCAAACAAAGCAAAGACACCAGACAGTTAAAAGAGCAGTTACTGCACCATGAATCTGTGGACAGGTAATATCCCTATTTTGATTTATGATTTTCTGGAGTTAAATGTGAACCAAAGCATATTTTCAAACGTGTTATATGCTATAAAATACTTTTAAAAATTAGGTGAGGGAAATAAAAAATCATTTTTTCTATGTTTGAGTCACAGTAACTTTGACATAGTAACATCTGCAGTAATATTTACAGCTCTGATGACATCTCACCAGTGTTAGCTTTATTTTGACACCAAGACTGTTTACACAGAGTTTGTAATTGCAGAGAAATACATTTATTTTGGTCATTTCCTTTTCAAGCAGGAAGCTCACCCTTCTTGGTATACCCTTTAGATGAATACAGAGTTTTTAATTAAATACATATTCTTTAAATAATGTTCCCTTTTAGAAAAAGTAGGATAATTAAAAAAACAAAACATTTATTATAGCTCTGTCACGTAGAAAAAAACCTGTCTTTTTTCTGTGGTCTGTTATATAACATTAGGGGTGTTCGTGGCAATTAACTTTTTAATCGACTAAGCGGGTCAAGTAAGAAACACTTAAATATTAAGTTACATTTGAAAACTGTTTAAAAAAAAACATATCCCCATTCCACATTCCAAAATGTCATGTGACAATCTGATTGGCTTAGGAGTGATGATGTCACAAGGATGTCACAAGGATGTCACAAGGATGTCACAAGGATGTCACAAGGATCCTTTGAAGTTTTTCTATAAATAGGGGTGAGAAACAGCAATTTTCAGTTCGTTTACTTCGCAGCCTTTGTGTTTGCAGCCTTCAAACGTTGACTACAGAAAAATTTGGAAACCTCTCAGAGTCATCGGATACAAACGCCAACATGTATCCAAGATTACGGCAACCGAGACAAAAAGATTTCGCCGCCTCTCCTTCCACGCGTGGCCGGCCAATTTCTCCAAATGGCCTCTTATCCATCCAAAGGGCATTACAGGAGAGTAGGAATGAAAACAACCATCTCCAGAACAAAATTCGACAAATTGAAGAAGAAAAACGTCACCTGGAGAAGAAGTGCTTACAGATGGAAGCACAAAACAAACACCTGGAAGAAACACTACAGCGCCAGCCCGACATCAACATTATTAATGAGGGCTGGGGGATCAAGTTTGCTCAAGCCAGAGAGCAGATTGTATCCCTCATCAAAGAAAACAAGAAAAAGAGCGCTGAAGTTAAAGAAATGTCCGAGCAGCTTCAAGGCAGGAAAGCGACGATTGATAAAATGGAGTGGGATCTGCAATACATGGACCAAATGAATCACCTGCTCCAAAGAAAGCTTGATGAAGCTGAAGAAAAAAATAAAGAAGTCCTCCAACAGAAGGAACAACAGGACACAAAGCAAAAAGACCTGCAGCGCGAGCTCCAAGGCATGCAGGAAAAGTACAGAATGGTGAAGGCAGAGTTGGAACAAACATTGGTCCAAAATAAAGACCTCCTTCAAGAGAAAGAGCAACAGAAAGAAAGACTGCCAGAAGAAAAGTGCATTATCAAGGACTTTGAGAGTAAAAATCTAAAGTTGCAAGGATTCTGTGATGAACTGAAGGTCAAAACAAGTGAGCTGGAGGGAGAAAAGGAAACACTAGAAAAACGATGCTCACACATGCAGAAAAAGATTGATCACATGGCCAAAAACAACTCAGAGCTCATTAAGGGGATATTGTTGGAATTCAACAACTTGAAGCGGGAAAACACAGAAATGCAGGCCCAAAAGCAAAAACAAGACAAAACGCATGAGGACCTGCAGTGTACGCTCCGCGATATCCAGAAAAGAAATGAGCAGCTAGAAGGCCTGCACAAAGAAGATCAAGTGAGAAATGCAGACCTGCAGAAGGCAAAGCTGACACAGGAGGCAACATCCAAAGACCTCAAAGAAAAGCTTGAAGAAACACAAGCAACATTAGAACAGGTGGAACAAACATGCAAGAAACTAGAGAGGCAAAACACAGAAACCATCGATGAGTTGAGAACCCTCATCCTGGACAAAAAGGCGCTCGTGGAAAAGTCCATGAAAAAGAAGAAAAGATTCTTCAGCTTTTTCCGGTAGAGGGACAATACTGCTTCTTCAACTGATGTAGCCTCGTCTTGCTCCACCTCTGTTCACCCCCCCAACCAGTCCCGGCAGTTGACTGCCCCCTCCTGAGCCTGGTTCTGCCGGAGGTTTCTGCCCGTTTAAAGGCAGTTTTTCCTCCCCACTGTCGCCTAGTGCTTGCTCAGAGGGGATTGTTGGGGTTTTCTCTCCTCTACCTTGTTTCGTTATTTACTTGTTAACTTTTTGCTCTTACCTCATTTAACCTTGTTTCTTTATTTACTTGTTAACTTTTTGCTCTTACTTCATTTAACCTTGTTTCGTTATTTACTTGTTAACTTTTTGTTCTTACCTCATTTAACCTTGTTTCGTTATTTACTTGCTTGTTTAACTTTTTTTTCAACTTATCTAACAAAATAAAACAGTTGAATTTATCCTTTGAGTATTGTTCATCTAATCTTTACAGAGTTTTTCCAAAACACTTTCAAACATTCAGATCTGTCTTTCATTTTCTTCTTGAAACCTCATGAACGGTGAACTAAAAACTCTGGAACATGGTTTGAAACACTGAAATTGTTTCAGCTGAAACTGGCAAAGTCATACGTGCGTGTGTGAGTGTCACAGGTGATATGGTGTCATTAGTCCGGTCATCATGTTTAGGCTCATTCACTCCAGAATTATTTAGGCCAAATCTTTAAAACAGTGTCACTGCACACACATTTCAATCACACAAATGCAGGATTAATTCTTTGCAGTATTTTATCTGATTTATTATGGGAATGTCACGCCTGATCATTTGCACCCACAACATCAAAAATGGGGGCAAAAGAGAGGAGACCACGTTGAATCGATTATAACACGAGGTCAGAAATATAAGTGCTGACATGAGTAGTGTCCACAGAAACCTCTGAATCTCAGCTAAAAACTCATGTAAACCATGTCTACAAACACCAAACAAAGCAAAGACACCAGACAGTTAAAAGAGCAGTTACTGCACCATGAATCTGTGGACAGGTAATATCCCTATTTTGATTTATGATTTTCTGGAGTTAAATGTGAACCAAAGCATATTTTCAAACGTGTTATATGCTATAAAATACTTTTAAAAATTAGGTGAGGGAAATAAAAAATCATTTTTTCTATGTTTGAGTCACAGTAACTTTGACATAGTAACATCTGCAGTAATATTTACAGCTCTGATGACATCTCACCAGTGTTAGCTTTATTTTGACACCAAGACTGTTTACACAGAGTTTGTAATTGCAGAGAAATACATTTATTTTGGTCATTTCCTTTTCAAGCAGGAAGCTCACCCTTCTTGGTATACCCTTTAGATGAATACAGAGTTTTTAATTAAATACATATTCTTTAAATAATGTTCCCTTTTAGAAAAAGTAGGATAATTTAAAAAACAAAACATTTATTATAGCTCTGTCACGTAGAAAAAAACCTGTCTTTTTTCTGTGGTCTGTTATATAACATTAGGGGTGTTCGTGGCAATTAACTTTTTAATCGACTAAGCGGGTCAAGTAAGAAACACTTAAATATTAAGTTACATTTGAAAACTGTTTAAAAAAAAACATATCCCCATTCCACATTCCAAAATGTCATGTGACAATCTGATTGGCTTAGGAGTGATGATGTCACAAGGATGTCACAAGGATCCTTTGAAGTTTTTCTATAAATAGGGGTGAGAAACAGCAATTTTCAGTTCGTTTCTTCGCAGCCTTTGTGTTTGCAGCCTTCAAACGTTGACTACAGAAAAATTTGGAAACCTCTCAGAGTCATCGGATACAAACGCCAACATGTATCCAAGATTACGGCAACCGAGACAAAAAGATTTCGCCGCCTCTCCTTCCACGCGTGGCCGGCCAATTTCTCCAAATGGCCTCTTATCCATCCAAAGGGCATTACAGGAGAGTAGGAATGAAAACAACCACCTCCAGAACAAAATTCGACAAATTGAAGAAGAAAAACGTCACCTGGAGAAGAAGTGCTTACAGATGGAAGCACAAAACAAACACCTGGAAGAAACACTACAGCGCCAGCCCGACATCAACATTATTAATGAGGGCTGGGGGATCAAATTTGCTCAAGCCAGAGAGCAGATTGTATCCCTCATCAAAGAAAACAAGAAAAAGAGCGCTGAAGTGAAAGAAATGTCCGAGCAGCTTCAAGGCAGGAAAGCGACGATTGATAAAATGGAGTGGGATCTGCAATACATGGACCAAATGAATCACCTGCTCCAAAGAAAGCTTGATGAAGCTGAAGAAAAAAATAAAGAAGTCCTCCAACAGAAGGAACAACAGGACACAAAGCAAAAAGACCTGCAGCGCGAGCTCCAAGGCATGCAGGAAAAGTACAGAATGGTGAAGGCAGAGTTGGAACAAACATTGGTCCAAAATAAAGACCTCCTTCAAGAGAAAGAGCAACAGAAAGAAAGACTGCCAGAAGAAAAGTGCATTATCAAGGACTTTGAGAGTAAAAATCTAAAGTTGCAAGGATTCTGTGATGAACTGAAGGTCAAAACAAGTGAGCTGGAGGGAGAAAAGGAAACACTAGAAAAACGATGCTCACACATGCAGAAAAAGATTGATCACATGGCCAAAAACAACTCAGAGCTCATTAAGGGGATATTGTTGGAATTCAACAACTTGAAGCGGGAAAACACAGAAATGCAGGCCCAAAAGCAAAAACAAGACAAAACGCATGAGGACCTGCAGTGTACGCTCCGCGATATCCAGAAAAGAAATGAGCAGCTAGAAGGCCTGCACAAAGAAGATCAAGTGAGAAATGCAGACCTGCAGAAGGCAAAGCTGACACAGGAGGCAACATCCAAAGACCTCAAAGAAAAGCTTGAAGAAACACAAGCAACATTAGAACAGGTGGAACAAACATGCAAGAAACTAGAGAGGCAAAACACAGAAACCATCGATGAGTTGAGAACCCTCATCCTGGACAAAAAGGCGCTCGTGGAAAAGTCCATGAAAAAGAAGAAAAGATTCTTCAGCTTTTTCCGGTAGAGGGACAATACTGCTTCTTCAACTGATGTAGCCTCGTCTTGCTCCACCTCTGTTCACCCCCCCAACCAGTCCCGGCAGTTGACTGCCCCCTCCTGAGCCTGGTTCTGCCGGAGGTTTCTGCCCGTTTAAAGGCAGTTTTTCCTCCCCACTGTCGCCTAGTGCTTGCTCAGAGGGGATTGTTGGGGTTTTCTCTCCTCTACCTTGTTTCGTTATTTACTTGTTAACTTTTTGCTCTTACTTCATTTAACCTTGTTTCGTTATTTACTTGTTAACTTTTTGCTCTTACCTCATTTAACCTTGTTTCTTTATTTACTTGTTAACTTTTTGCTCTTACCTCATTTAACCTTGTTTCTTTATTTACTTGTTAACTTTTTGCTCTTACCTCATTTAACCTTGTTTCGTTATTTACTTGTTAACTTTTTGCTCTTACTTCATTTAACCTTGTTTCGTTATTTACTTGTTAACTTTTTGCTCTTACTTCATTTAACCTTGTTTCGTTATTTACTTGTTAACTTTTTGCTCTTACCTCATTTAACCTTGTTTCTTTATTTACTTGTTAACTTTTTGCTCTTACCTCATTTAACCTTGTTTCTTTATTTACTTGTTAACTTTTTGCTCTTACCTCATTTAACCTTGTTTCTTTATTTACTTGTTAACTTTTTGCTCTTACCTCATTTAACCTTGTTTCGTTATTTACTTGTTAACTTTTTGCTCTTACCTCATTTAACCTTGTTTCGTTATTTACTTGTTAACTTTTTGCTCTTACCTCATTTAACCTTGTTTCGTTATTTACTTGTTAACTTTTTGCTCTTACCTCATTTAACCTTGTTTCGTTATTTACTTGTTAACTTTTTGCTCTTACCTCATTTAACCTTGTTTCGTTATTTACTTGTTAACTTTTTGCTCTTACTTCATTTAACCTTGTTTCTTTATTTACTTGCTTGTTTAACTTTTTTTTCAACTTATCTAACAAAATAAAACAGTTGAATTTATCCTTTGAGTATTGTTCATCTAATCTTTACAGAGTTTTTCCAAAACACTTTCAAACATTCAGATCTGTCTTTCATTTTCTTCTTGAAACCTCATGAACGGTGAACTAAAAACTCTGGAACATGGTTTGAAACACTGAAATTGTTTCAGCTGAAACTGGCAAAGTCATACGTGCGTGTGTGAGTGTCACAGGTGATATGGTGTCATTAGTCCGGTCATCATGTTTAGGCTCATTCACTCCAGAATTATTTAGGCCAAATCTTTAAAACAGTGTCACTGCACACACATTTCAATCACACAAATGCAGGATTAATTCTTTGCAGTATTTTATCTGATTTATTATGAGAATGTCACGCCTGATCATTTGCACCCACAACATCAAAAATGGGGGCAAAAGGGAGGAGATCACGTTTAATCGATTATAACACGAGGTCAGAAATATAAGTGCTGACATGAGTAGTGTCCACAGAAACCTCTGAATCTCAGCTAAAAACTCATGTAAACCATGTCTACAAACACCAAACAAAGCAAAGACACCAGACAGTTAAAAGAGCAGTTACTGCACCATGAATCTGTGGACAGGTAATATCCCTATTTTGATTTATGATTTTCTGGAGTTAAATGTGAACCAAAGCATATTTTCAAACGTGTTATATGCTATAAAATACTTTTAAAAATTAGGTGAGGGAAATAAAAAATCATTTTTTCTATGTTTGAGTCACAGTAACTTTGACATAGTAACATCTGCAGTAATATTTACAGCTCTGATGACATCTCACCAGTGTTAGCTTTATTTTGACACCAAGACTGTTTACACAGAGTTTGTAATTGCAGAGAAATACATTTATTTTGGTCATTTCCTTTTCAAGCAGGAAGCTCACCCTTCTTGGTATACCCTTTAGATGAATACAGAGTTTTTAATTAAATACATATTCTTTAAATAATGTTCCCTTTTAGAAAAAGTAGGATAATTTAAAAAACAAAACATTTATTATAGCTCTGTCACGTAGAAAAAAACCTCTTTTTTCTGTGGTCTGTTATATAACATTAGGGGTGTTCGTGGCAATTAACTTTTTAATCGACTAAGCGGGTCAAGTAAGAAACACTTAAATATTAAGTTACATTTGAAAACTGTTTAAAAAAAAACATATCCCCATTCCACATTCCAAAATGTCATGTGACAATCTGATTGGCTTAGGAGTGATGATGTCACAAGGATGTCACAAGGATGTCACAAGGATGTCACAAGGATGTCACAAGGATCCTTTGAAGTTTTTCTATAAATAGGGGTGAGAAACAGCAATTTTCAGTTCGTTTCTTCGCAGCCTTTGTGTTTGCAGCCTTCAAACGTTGACTACAGAAAAATTTGGAAACCTCTCAGAGTCATCGGATACAAACGCCAACATGTATCCAAGATTACGGCAACCGAGACAAAAAGATTTCGCCGCCTCTCCTTCCACGCGTGGCCGGCCAATTTCTCCAAATGGCCTCTTATCCATCCAAAGGGCATTACAGGAGAGTAGGAATGAAAACAACCATCTCCAGAACAAAATTCGACAAATTGAAGAAGAAAAACGTCACCTGGAGAAGAAGTGCTTACAGATGGAAGCACAAAACAAACACCTGGAAGAAACACTACAGCGCCAGCCCGACATCAACATTATTAATGAGGGCTGGGGGATCAAGTTTGCTCAAGCCAGAGAGCAGATTGTATCCCTCATCAAAGAAAACAAGAAAAAGAGCGCTGAAGTGAAAGAAATGTCCGAGCAGCTTCAAGGCAGGAAAGCGACGATTGATAAAATGGAGTGGGATCTGCAATACATGGACCAAATGAATCACCTGCTCCAAAGAAAGCTTGATGAAGCTGAAGAAAAAAATAAAGAAGTCCTCCAACAGAAGGAACAACAGGACACAAAGCAAAAAGACCTGCAGCGCGAGCTCCAAGGCATGCAGGAAAAGTACAGAATGGTGAAGGCAGAGTTGGAACAAACATTGGTCCAAAATAAAGACCTCCTTCAAGAGAAAGAGCAACAGAAAGAAAGACTGCCAGAAGAAAAGTGCATTATCAAGGACTTTGAGAGTAAAAATCTAAAGTTGCAAGGATTCTGTGATGAACTGAAGGTCAAAACAAGTGAGCTGGAGGGAGAAAAGGAAACACTAGAAAAACGATGCTCACACATGCAGAAAAAGATTGATCACATGGCCAAAAACAACTCAGAGCTCATTAAGGGGATATTGTTGGAATTCAACAACTTGAAGCGGGAAAACACAGAAATGCAGGCCCAAAAGCAAAAACAAGACAAAACGCATGAGGACCTGCAGTGTACGCTCCGCGATATCCAGAAAAGAAATGAGCAGCTAGAAGGCCTGCACAAAGAAGATCAAGTGAGAAATGCAGACCTGCAGAAGGCAAAGCTGACACAGGAGGCAACATCCAAAGACCTCAAAGAAAAGCTTGAAGAAACACAAGCAACATTAGAACAGGTGGAACAAACATGCAAGAAACTAGAGAGGCAAAACACAGAAACCATCGATGAGTTGAGAACCCTCATCCTGGACAAAAAGGCGCTCGTGGAAAAGTCCATGAAAAAGAAGAAAAGATTCTTCAGCTTTTTCCGGTAGAGGGACAATACTGCTTCTTCAACTGATGTAGCCTCGTCTTGCTCCACCTCTGTTCACCCCCCCAACCAGTCCCGGCAGTTGACTGCCCCCTCCTGAGCCTGGTTCTGCCGGAGGTTTCTGCCCGTTTAAAGGCAGTTTTT
Organism: Rhamphochromis longiceps; assembly: GCF_057381845.1. Taxonomy (NCBI): domain Eukaryota; kingdom Metazoa; phylum Chordata; class Actinopteri; order Cichliformes; family Cichlidae; genus Rhamphochromis; species Rhamphochromis longiceps. Next base: position 68,587,842 of record NC_140559.1, on the reverse strand, counting down.
CCTCCCCACTGTCGCCTAGTGCTTGCTCAGAGGGGATTGTTGGGGTTTTCTCTCCTCTACCTTGTTTCGTTATTTACTTGTTAACTTTTTGCTCTTACTTCATTTAACCTTGTTTCGTTATTTACTTGTTAACTTTTTGCTCTTACCTCATTTAACCTTGTTTCTTTATTTACTTGTTAACTTTTTGCTCTTACCTCATTTAACCTTGTTTCTTTATTTACTTGTTAACTTTTTGCTCTTACCTCATTTAACCTTGTTTCGTTATTTACTTGTTAACTTTTTGCTCTTACTTCATTTAACCTTGTTTCGTTATTTACTTGTTAACTTTTTGCTCTTACCTCATTTAACCTTGTTTCGTTATTTACTTGTTAACTTTTTGCTCTTACTTCATTTAGCCTTGTTTCGTTATTTACTTGTTAACTTTTTGCTCTTACCTCATTTAACCTTGTTTCTTTATTTACTTGTTAACTTTTTGCTCTTACCTCATTTAACCTTGTTTCTTTATTTACTTGTTAACTTTTTGCTCTTACCTCATTTAACCTTGTTTCTTTATTTACTTGTTAACTTTTTGCTCTTACCTCATTTAACCTTGTTTCTTTATTTACTTGTTAACTTTTTGCTCTTACCTCATTTAACCTTGTTTCGTTATTTACTTGTTAACTTTTTGCTCTTACCTCATTTAACCTTGTTTCGTTATTTACTTGTTAACTTTTTGCTCTTACCTCATTTAACCTTGTTTCTTTATTTACTTGTTAACTTTTTGCTCTTACTTCATTTAACCTTGTTTCTTTATTTACTTGTTAACTTTTTGCTCTTACCTCATTTAACCTTGTTTCTTTATTTACTTGTTAACTTTTTGCTCTTACCTCATTTAACCTTGTTTCGTTATTTACTTGTTAACTTTTTGCTCTTACCTCATTTAACCTTGTTTCTTTATTTACTTGTTAACTTTTTGCTCTTACTTCATTTAACCTTGTTTCTTTATTTACTTGTTAACTTTTTGCTCTTACCTCATTTAACCTTGTTTCTTTATTTACTTGTTAACTTTTTGCTCTTACTTCATTTAACCTTGTTTCGTTATTTACTTGTTAACTTTTTGCTCTTACTTCATTTAACCTTGTTTCTTTATTTACTTGCTTGTTTAACTTTTTTTTCAACTTATCTAACAAAATAAAACAGTTGAATTTATCCTTTGAGTATTGTTCATCTAATCTTTACAGAGTTTTTCCAAAACACTTTCAAACATTCAGATCTGTCTTTCATTTTCTTCTTGAAACCTCATGAACGGTGAACTAAAAACTCTGGAACATGGTTTGAAACACTGAAATTGTTTCAGCTGAAACTGGCAAAGTCATACGTGCGTGTGTGAGTGTCACAGGTGATATGGTGTCATTAGTCCGGTCATCATGTTTAGGCTCATTCACTCCAGAATTATTTAGGCCAAATCTTTAAAACAGTGTCACTGCACACACATTTCAATCACACAAACGCAGGATTAATTCTTTGCAGTATTTTATCTGATTTATTATGAGAATGTCACGCCTGATCATTTGCACCCACAACATCAAAAATGGGGGCAAAAGGGAGGAGATCACGTTTAATCGATTATAACACGAGGTCAGAAATATAAGTGCTGACATGAGTAGTGTCCACAGAAACCTCTGAATCTCAGCTAAAAACTCATGTAAACCATGTCTACAAACACCAAACAAAGCAAAGACACCAGACAGTTAAAAGAGCAGTTACTGCACCATGAATCTGTGGACAGGTAATATCCCTATTTTGATTTATGATTTTCTGGAGTTAAATGTGAACCAAAGCATATTTTCAAACGTGTTATATGCTATAAAATACTTTTAAAAATTAGGTGAGGGAAATAAAAAATCATTTTTTCTATGTTTGAGTCACAGTAACTTTGACATAGTAACATCTGCAGTAATATTTACAGCTCTGATGACATCTCACCAGTGTTAGCTTTATTTTGACACCAAGACTGTTTACACAGAGTTTGTAATTGCAGAGAAATACATTTATTTTGGTCATTTCCTTTTCAAGCAGGAAGCTCACCCTTCTTGGTATACCCTTTAGATGAATACAGAGTTTTTAATTAAATACATATTCTTTAAATAATGTTCCCTTTTAGAAAAAGTAGGATAATTTAAAAAACAAAACATTTATTATAGCTCTGTCACGTAGAAAAAAACCTGTCTTTTTTCTGTGGTCTGTTATATAACATTAGGGGTGTTCGTGGCAATTAACTTTTTAATCGACTAAGCGGGTCAAGTAAGAAACACTTAAATATTAAGTTACATTTGAAAACTGTTTAAAAAAAAACATATCCCCATTCCACATTCCAAAATGTCATGTGACAATCTGATTGGCTTAGGAGTGATGATGTCACAAGGATGTCACAAGGATGTCACAAGGATGTCACAAGGATCCTTTGAAGTTTTTCTATAAATAGGGGTGAGAAACAGCAATTTTCAGTTCGTTTACTTCGCAGCCTTTGTGTTTGCAGCCTTCAAACGTTGACTACAGAAAAATTTGGAAACCTCTCAGAGTCATCGGATACAAACGCCAACATGTATCCAAGATTACGGCAACCGAGACAAAAAGATTTCGCCGCCTCTCCTTCCACGCGTGGCCGGCCAATTTCTCCAAATGGCCTCTTATCCATCCAAAGGGCATTACAGGAGAGTAGGAATGAAAACAACCATCTCCAGAACAAAATTCGACAAATTGAAGAAGAAAAACGTCACCTGGAGAAGAAGTGCTTACAGATGGAAGCACAAAACAAACACCTGGAAGAAACACTACAGCGCCAGCCCGACATCAACATTATTAATGAGGGCTGGGGGATCAAGTTTGCTCAAGCCAGAGAGCAGATTGTATCCCTCATCAAAGAAAACAAGAAAAAGAGCGCTGAAGTTAAAGAAATGTCCGAGCAGCTTCAAGGCAGGAAAGCGACGATTGATAAAATGGAGTGGGATCTGCAATACATGGACCAAATGAATCACCTGCTCCAAAGAAAGCTTGATGAAGCTGAAGAAAAAAATAAAGAAGTCCTCCAACAGAAGGAACAACAGGACACAAAGCAAAAAGACCTGCAGCGCGAGCTCCAAGGCATGCAGGAAAAGTACAGAATGGTGAAGGCAGAGTTGGAACAAACATTGGTCCAAAATAAAGACCTCCTTCAAGAGAAAGAGCAACAGAAAGAAAGACTGCCAGAAGAAAAGTGCATTATCAAGGACTTTGAGAGTAAAAATCAAAAGTTGCAAGGATTCTGTGATGAACTGAAGGTCAAAACAAGTGAGCTGGAGGGAGAAAAGGAAACACTAGAAAAACGATGCTCACACATGCAGAAAAAGATTGATCACATGGCCAAAAACAACTCAGAGCTCATTAAGGGGATATTGTTGGAATTCAACAACTTGAAGCGGGAAAACACAGAAATGCAGGCCCAAAAGCAAAAACAAGACAAAACGCATGAGGACCTGCAGTGTACGCTCCGCGATATCCAGAAAAGAAATGAGCAGCTAGAAGGCCTGCACAAAGAAGATCAAGTGAGAAATGCAGACCTGCAGAAGGCAAAGCTGACACAGGAGGCAACATCCAAAGACCTCAAAGAAAAGCTTGAAGAAACACAAGCAACATTAGAACAGGTGGAACAAACATGCAAGAAACTAGAGAGGCAAAACACAGAAACCATCGATGAGTTGAGAACCCTCATCCTGGACAAAAAGGCGCTCGTGGAAAAGTCCATGAAAAAGAAGAAAAGATTCTTCAGCTTTTTCCGGTAGAGGGACAATACTGCTTCTTCAACTGATGTAGCCTCGTCTTGCTCCACCTCTGTTCACCCCCCCAACCAGTCCCGGCAGTTGACTGCCCCCTCCTGAGCCTGGTTCTGCCGGAGGTTTCTGCCCGTTTAAAGGCAGTTTTTCCTCCCCACTGTCGCCTAGTGCTTGCTCAGAGGGGATTGTTGGGGTTTTCTCTCCTCTACCTTGTTTCGTTATTTACTTGTTAACTTTTTGCTCTTACCTCATTTAACCTTGTTTCGTTATTTACTTGTTAGCTTTTTGCTCTTACTTCATTTAACCTTGTTTTGTTATTTACTTGCTTGTTTAACTTTTTTTTCAACTTATCTAACAAAATAAAACAGTTGAATTTATCCTTTGAGTATTGTTCATCTAATCTTTACAGAGTTTTTCCAAAACACTTTCAAACATTCAGATCTGTCTTTCATTTTCTTCTTGAAACCTCATGAACGGTGAACTAAAAACTCTGGAACATGGTTTGAAACACTGAAATTGTTTCAGCTGAAACTGGCAAAGTCATACGTGCGTGTGTGAGTGTCACAGGTGATATGGTGTCATTAGTCCGGTCATCATGTTTAGGCTCATTCACTCCAGAATTATTTAGGCCAAATCTTTAAAACAGTGTCACTGCACACACATTTCAATCACACAAATGCAGGATTAATTCTTTGCAGTATTTTATCTGATTTATTATGAGAATGTCACGCCTGATCATTTGCACCCACAACATCAAAAATGGGGGCAAAAGAGAGGAGACCACGTTGAATCGATTATAACACGAGGTCAGAAATATAAGTGCTGACATGAGTAGTGTCCACAGAAACCTCTGAATCTCAGCTAAAAACTCATGTAAACCATGTCTACAAACACCAAACAAAGCAAAGACACCAGACAGTTAAAAGAGCAGTTACTGCACCATGAATCTGTGGACAGGTAATATCCCTATTTTGATTTATGATTTTCTGGAGTTAAATGTGAACCAAAGCATATTTTCAAACGTGTTATATGCTATAAAATACTTTTAAAAATTAGGTGAGGGAAATAAAAAATCATTTTTTCTATGTTTGAGTCACAGTAACTTTGACATAGTAACATCTGCAGTAATATTTACAGCTCTGATGACATCTCACCAGTGTTAGCTTTATTTTGACACCAAGACTGTTTACACAGAGTTTGTAATTGCAGAGAAATACATTTATTTTGGTCATTTCCTTTTCAAGCAGGAAGCTCACCCTTCTTGGTATACCCTTTAGATGAATACAGAGTTTTTAATTAAATACATATTCTTTAAATAATGTTCCCTTTTAGAAAAAGTAGGATAATTAAAAAAACAAAACATTTATTATAGCTCTGTCACGTAGAAAAAAACCTGTCTTTTTTCTGTGGTCTGTTATATAACATTAGGGGTGTTCGTGGCAATTAACTTTTTAATCGACTAAGCGGGTCAAGTAAGAAACACTTAAATATTAAGTTACATTTGAAAACTGTTTAAAAAAAAACATATCCCCATTCCACATTCCAGAATGTCATGTGACAATCTGATTGGCTTAGGAGTGATGATGTCACAAGGATGTCACAAGGATCCTTTGAAGTTTTTCTATAAATAGGGGTGAGAAACAGCAATTTTCAGTTCGTTTCTTCGCAGCCTTTGTGTTTGCAGCCTTCAAACGTTGACTACAGAAAAATTTGGAAACCTCTCAGAGTCATCGGATACAAACGCCAACATGTATCCAAGATTACGGCAACCGAGACAAAAAGATTTCGCCGCCTCTCCTTCCACGTGTGGCCGGCCAATTTCTCCAAATGGCCTCTTATCCATCCAAAGGGCATTACAGGAGAGTAGGAATGAAAACAACCATCTCCAGAACAAAATTCGACAAATTGAAGAAGAAAAACGTCACCTGGAGAAGAAGTGCTTACAGATGGAAGCACAAAACAAACACCTGGAAGAAACACTACAGCGCCAGCCCGACATCAACATTATTAATGAGGGCTGGGGGATCAAGTTTGCTCAAGCCAGAGAGCAGATTGTATTCCTCATCAAAGAAAACAAGCAAAAGAGCGCTGAAGTGAAAGAAATGTCCGAGCAGCTTCAAGGCAGGAAAGCGACGATTGATAAAATGGAGTGGGATCTGCAATACATGGACCAAATGAATCACCTGCTCCAAAGAAAGCTTGATGAAGCTGAAGAAAAAAATAAAGAAGTCCTCCAACAGAAGGAACAACAGGACACAAAGCAAAAAGACCTGCAGCGCGAGCTCCAAGGCATGCAGGAAAAGTACAGAATGGTGAAGGCAGAGTTGGAACAAACATTGGTCCAAAATAAAGACCTCCTTCAAGAGAAAGAGCAACAGAAAGAAAGACTGCCAGAAGAAAAGTGCATTATCAAGGACTTTGAGAGTAAAAATCAAAAGTTGCAAGGATTCTGTGATGAACTGAAGGTCAAAACAAGTGAGCTGGAGGGAGAAAAGGAAACACTAGAAAAACGATGCTCACACATGCAGAAAAAGATTGATCACATGGCCAAAAACAACTCAGAGCTCATTAAGGGGATATTGTTGGAATTCAACAACTTGAAGCGGGAAAACACAGAAATGCAGGCCCAAAAGCAAAAACAAGACAAAACGCATGAGGACCTGCAGTGTACGCTCCGCGATATCCAGAAAAGAAATGAGCAGCTAGAAGGCCTGCACAAAGAAGATCAAGTGAGAAATGCAGACCTGCAGAAGGCAAAGCTGACACAGGAGGCAACATCCAAAGACCTCAAAGAAAAGCTTGAAGAAACACAAGCAACATTAGAACAGGTGGAACAAACATGCAAGAAACTAGAGAGGCAAAACACAGAAACCATCGATGAGTTGAGAACCCTCATCCTGGACAAAAAGGCGCTCGTGGAAAAGTCCATGAAAAAGAAGAAAAGATTCTTCAGCTTTTTCCGGTAGAGGGACAATACTGCTTCTTCAACTGATGTAGCCTCGTCTTGCTCCACCTCTGTTCACCCCCCCAACCAGTCCCGGCAGTTGACTGCCCCCTCCTGAGCCTGGTTCTGCCGGAGGTTTCTGCCCGTTTAAAGGCAGTTTTTCCTCCCCACTGTCGCCTAGTGCTTGCTCAGAGGGGATTGTTGGGGTTTTCTCTCCTCTACCTTGTTTCGTTATTTACTTGTTAACTTTTTGCTCTTACCTCATTTAACCTTGTTTCTTTATTTACTTGTTAACTTTTTGCTCTTACCTCATTTAACCTTGTTTCGTTATTTACTTGCTTGTTTAACTTTTTGCTCTTACTTCATTTAACCTTGTTTCTTTATTTACTTGTTAACTTTTTGCTCTTACTTCATTTAACCTTGTTTCGTTATTTACTTGTTAACTTTTTGCTCTTACCTCATTTAACCTTGTTTCTTTATTTACTTGTTAACTTTTTGCTCTTACCTCATTTAACCTTGTTTCTTTATTTACTTGTTAACTTTTTGCTCTTACCTCATTTAACCTTGTTTCGTTATTTACTTGTTAACTTTTTGCTCTTACTTCATTTAACCTTGTTTCGTTATTTACTTGCTTGTTTAACTTTTTTTTCAACTTATCTAACAAAATAAAACAGTTGAATTTATCCTTTGAGTATTGTTCATCTAATCTTTACAGAGTTTTTCCAAAACACTTTCAAACATTCAGATCTGTCTTTCATTTTCTTCTTGAAACCTCATGAACGGTGAACTAAAAACTCTGGAACATGGTTTGAAACACTGAAATTGTTTCAGCTGAAACTGGCAAAGTCATACGTGCGTGTGTGTGTGTCACAGGTGATATGGTGTCATTAGTCCGGTCATCATGTTTAGGCTCATTCACTCCAGAATTATTTAGGCCAAATCTTTAAAACAGTGTCACTGCACACACATTTCAATCACACAAATGCAGGATTAATTCTTTGCAGTATTTTATCTGATTTATTATGAGAATGTCACGCCTGATCATTTGCACCCACAACATCAAAAATGGGGGCAAAAGAGAGGAGACCACGTTTAATCGATTATAACACGAGGTCAGAAATATAAGTGCTGACATGAGTAGTGTCCACAGAAACCTCTGAATCTCAGCTAAAAACTCATGTAAACCATGTCTACAAACACCAAACAAAGCAAAGACACCAGACAGTTAAAAGAGCAGTTACTGCACCATGAATCTGTGGACAGGTAATATCCCTATTTTGATTTATGATTTTCTGGAGTTAAATGTGAACCAAAGCATATTTTCAAACGTGTTATATGCTATAAAATACTTTTAAAAATTAGGTGAGGGAAATAAAAAATCATTTTTTCTATGTTTGAGTCACAGTAACTTTGACATAGTAACATCTGCAGTAATATTTACAGCTCTGATGACATCTCACCAGTGTTAGCTTTATTTTGACACCAAGACTGTTTACACAGAGTTTGTAATTGCAGAGAAATACATTTATTTTGGTCATTTCCTTTTCAAGCAGGAAGCTCACCCTTCTTGGTATACCCTTTAGATGAATACAGAGTTTTTAATTAAATACATATTCTTTAAATAATGTTCCCTTTTAGAAAAAGTAGGATAATTAAAAAAACAAAACATTTATTATAGCTCTGTCACGTAGAAAAAAACCTGTCTTTTTTCTGTGGTCTGTTATATAACATTAGGGGTGTTCGTGGCAATTAACTTTTTAATCGACTAAGCGGGTCAAGTAAGAAACACTTAAATATTAAGTTACATTTGAAAACTGTTTAAAAAAAAACATATCCCCATTCCACATTCCAAAATGTCATGTGACAATCTGATTGGCTTAGGAGTGATGATGTCACAAGGATGTCACAAGGATGTCACAAGGATCCTTTGAAGTTTTTCTATAAATAGGGGTGAGAAACAGCAATTTTCAGTTCGTTTCTTCGCAGCCTTTGTGTTTGCAGCCTTCAAACGTTGACTACAGAAAAATTTGGAAACCTCTCAGAGTCATCGGATACAAACGCCAACATGTATCCAAGATTACGGCAACCGAGACAAAAAGATTTCGCCGCCTCTCCTTCCACGCGTGGCCGGCCAATTTCTCCAAATGGCCTCTTATCCATCCAAAGGGCATTACAGGAGAGTAGGAATGAAAACAACCATCTCCAGAACAAAATTCGACAAATTGAAGAAGAAAAACGTCACCTGGAGAAGAAGTGCTTACAGATGGAAGCACAAAACAAACACCTGGAAGAAACACTACAGCGCCAGCCCGACATCAACATTATTAATGAGGGCTGGGGGATCAAGTTTGCTCAAGCCAGAGAGCAGATTGTATCCCTCATCAAAGAAAACAAGAAAAAGAGCGCTGAAGTTAAAGAAATGTCCGAGCAGCTTCAAGGCAGGAAAGCCACGATTGATAAAATGGAGTGGGATCTGCAATACATGGACCAAATGAATCACCTGCTCCAAAGAAAGCTTGATGAAGCTGAAGAAAAAAATAAAGAAGTCCTCCAACAGAAGGAACAACAGGACACAAAGCAAAAAGACCTGCAGCGCGAGCTCCAAGGCATGCAGGAAAAGTACAGAATGGTGAAGGCAGAGTTGGAACAAACATTGGTCCAAAATAAAGACCTCCTTCAAGAGAAAGAGCAACAGAAAGAAAGACTGCCAGAAGAAAAGTGCATTATCAAGGACTTTGAGAGTAAAAATCAAAAGTTGCAAGGATTCTGTGATGAACTGAAGGTCAAAACAAGTGAGCTGGAGGGAGAAAAGGAAACACTAGAAAAACGATCCTCACACATGCAGAAAAAGATTGATCACATGGCCAAAAACAACTCAGAGCTCATTAAGGGGATATTGTTGGAATTCAACAACTTGAAGCGGGAAAACACAGAAATGCAGGCCCAAAAGCAAAAACAAGACAAAACGCATGAGGACCTGCAGTGTACGCTCCGCGATATCCAGAAAAGAAATGAGCAGCTAGAAGGCCTGCACAAAGAAGATCAAGTGAGAAATGCAGACCTGCAGAAGGCAAAGCTGACACAGGAGGCAACATCCAAAGACCTCAAAGAAAAGCTTGAAGAAACACAAGCAACATTAGAACAGGTGGAACAAACATGCAAGAAACTAGAGAGGCAAAACACAGAAACCATCGATGAGTTGAGAACCCTCATCCTGGACAAAAAGGCGCTCGTGGAAAAGTCCATGAAAAAGAAGAAAAGATTCTTCAGCTTTTTCCGGTAGAGGGACAATACTGCTTCTTCAACTGATGTAGCCTCGTCTTGCTCCACCTCTGTTCACCCCCCCAACCAGTCCCGGCAGTTGACTGCCCCCTCCTGAGCCTGGTTCTGCCGGAGGTTTCTGCCCGTTTAAAGGCAGTTTTTCCTCCCCACTGTCGCCTAGTGCTTGCTCAGAGGGGATTGTTGGGGTTTTCTCTCCTCTACCTTGTTTCGTTATTTACTTGTTAACTTTTTGAACTTACCTCATTTTACCTTGTTTCTTTATTTACTTGTTAACTTTTTGCTCTTACCTCATTTAACCTTGTTTCGTTATTTACTTGTTAACTTTTTGCTCTTACCTCATTTAACCTTGTTTCGTTATTTGCTTGTTAACTTTTTGTTCTTACCTCATTTAACCTTGTTTCGTTATTTACTTGCTTGTTTAACTTTTTTTTCAACTTATCTAACAAAATAAAACAGTTGAATTTATCCTTTGAGTATTGTTCATCTAATCTTTACAGAGTTTTTCCAAAACACTTTCAAACATTCAGATCTGTCTTTCATTTTCTTCTTGAAACCTCATGAACGGTGAACTAAAAACTCTGGAACATGGTTTGAAACACTGAAATTGTTTCAGCTGAAACTGGCAAAGTCATACGTGCGTGTGTGAGTGTCACAGGTGATATGGTGTCATTAGTCCGGTCATCATGTTTAGGCTCATTCACGCCAAAATGATTTAGGCCAAATCTTTAAAACAGTGTCACTGCACACACATTTCAATCACACAAATGCAGGATTAATTCTTTGCAGTATTTTATCTGATTTATTATGAGAATGTCACGCCTGATCATTTGCACCCACAACATCAAAAATGGGGGCAAAAGGGAGGAGATCACGTTTAATCGATTATAACACGAGGTCAGAAATATAAGTGCTGACATGAGTAGTGTCCACAGAAACCTCTGAATCTCAGCTAAAAACTCATGTAAACCATGTCTACAAACACCAAACAAAGAGCAAAGACACCAGACAGTTAAAAGAGCAGTTACTGCACCATGAATCTGTGGACAGGTAATATCCCTATTTTGATTTATGATTTTCTGGAGTTAAATGTGAACCAAAGCATATTTTCAAACGTGTTATATGCTATAAAATACTTTTAAAAATTAGGTGAGGGAAATAAAAAATCATTTTTTCTATGTTTGAGTCACAGTAACTTTGACATAGTAACATCTGCAGTAATATTTACAGCTCTGATGACATCTCACCAGTGTTAGCTTTATTTTGACACCAAGACTGTTTACACAGAGTTTGTAATTGCAGAGAAATACATTTATTTTGGTCATTTCCTTTTCAAGCAGGAAGCTCACCCTTCTTGGTATACCCTTTAGATGAATACAGAGTTTTTAATTAAATACATATTCTTTAAATAATGTTCCCTTTTAGAAAAAGTAGGATAATTAAAAAAACAAAACATTTATTATAGCTCTGTCACGTAGAAAAACACCTGTCTTTTTTCTGTGGTCTGTTATATAACATTAGGGGTGTTCGTGGCAATTAACTTTTTAATCGACTAAGCGGGTCAAGTAAGAAACACTTAAATATTAAGTTACATTTGAAAACTGTTTAAAAAAAAACATATCCCCATTCCACATTCCAAAATGTCATGTGACAATCTGATTGGCTTAGGAGTGATGATGTCACAAGGATGTCACAAGGATGTCACAAGGATCCTTTGAAGTTTTTCTATAAATAGGGGTGAGAAACAGCAATTTTCAGTTCGTTTCTTCGCAGCCTTTGTGTTTGCAGCCTTCAAACGTTGACTACAGAAAAATTTGGAAACCTCTCAGAGTCATCGGATACAAACGCCAACATGTATCCAAGATTACGGCAACCGAGACAAAAAGATTTCGCCGCCTCTCCTTCCACGCGTGGCCGGCCAATTTCTCCAAATGGCCTCTTATCCATCCAAAGGGCATTACAGGAGAGTAGGAATGAAAACAACCATCTCCAGAACAAAATTCGACAAATTGAAGAAGAAAAACGTCACCTGGAGAAGAAGTGCTTACAGATGGAAGCACAAAACAAACACCTGGAAGAAACACTACAGCGCCAGCCCGACATCAACATTATTAATGAGGGCTGGGGGATCAAGTTTGCTCAAGCCAGAGAGCAGATTGTATCCCTCATCAAAGAAAACAAGAAAAAGAGCGCTGAAGTTAAAGAAATGTCCGAGCAGCTTCAAGGCAGGAAAGCGACGATTGATAAAATGGAGTGGGATCTGCAATACATGGACCAAATGAATCACCTGCTCCAAAGAAAGCTTGATGAAGCTGAAGAAAAAAATAAAGAAGTCCTCCAACAGAAGGAACAACAGGACACAAAGCAAAAAGACCTGCAGCGCGAGCTCCAAGGCATGCAGGAAAAGTACAGAATGGTGAAGGCAGAGTTGGAACAAACATTGGTCCAAAATAAAGACCTCCTTCAAGAGAAAGAGCAACAGAAAGAAAGACTGCCAGAAGAAAAGTGCATTATCAAGGACTTTGAGAGTAAAAATCAAAAGTTGCAAGGATTCTGTGATGAACTGAAGGTCAAAACAAGTGAGCTGGAGGGAGAAAAGGAAACACTAGAAAAACGATGCTCACACATGCAGAAAAAGATTGATCACATGGCCAAAAACAACTCAGAGCTCATTAAGGGGATATTGTTGGAATTCAACAACTTGAAGCGGGAAAACACAGAAATGCAGGCCCAAAAGCAAAAACAAGACAAAACGCATGAGGACCTGCAGTGTACGCTCCGCGATATCCAGAAAAGAAATGAGCAGCTAGAAGGCCTGCACAAAGAAGATCAAGTGAGAAATGCAGACCTGCAGAAGGCAAAGCTGACACAGGAGGCAACATCCAAAGAGCTCAAAGAACAGCTTGAAGAAACACAAGCAACATTAGAACAGGTGGAACAAACATGCAAGAAACTAGAGAGGCAAAACACAGAAACCATCGATGAGTTGAGAACCCTCATCCTGGACAAAAAGGCGCTCGTGGAAAAGTCCATGAAAAAGAAGAAAAGATTCTTCAGCTTTTTCCGGTAGAGGGACAATACTGCTTCTTCAACTGATGTAGCCTCGTCTTGCTCCACCTCTGTTCACCCCCCCAACCAGTCCCGGCAGTTGACTGCCCCCTCCTGAGCCTGGTTCTGCCGGAGGTTTCTGCCCGTTTAAAGGCAGTTTTTCCTCCCCACTGTCGCCTAGTGCTTGCTCAGAGGGGATTGTTGGGGTTTCTCTCCTCTGCCTTGTTTCGTTATTTACTTGTTAACTTTTTGCTCTTACCTCATTTAACCTTGTTTCTTTATTTACTTGTTAACTTTTTGCTCTTACTTCATTTAACCTTGTTTCGTTATTTACTTGTTAACTTTTTGCTCTTACCTCATTTAACCTTGTTTCGTTATTTACTTGTTAACTTTTTGCTCTTACTTCATTTAACCTTGTTTCTTTATTTACTTGTTAACTTTTTGCTCTTACTTCATTTAACCTTGTTTCTTTATTTACTTGTTAACTTTTTGCTCTTACTTCATTTAACCTTGTTTCGTTATTTACTTGTTAACTTTTTGCTCTTACCTCATTTAACCTTGTTTCTTTATTTACTTGTTAACTTTTTGCTCTTACTTCATTTAACCTTGTTTCGTTATTTACTTGTTAACTTTTTGCTCTTACCTCATTTAACCTTGTTTCGTTATTTACTTGTTAACTTTTTGCTCTTACTTCATTTAACCTTGTTTCTTTATTTACTTGTTAACTTTTTGCTCTTACCTCATTTAACCTTGTTTCTTTATTTACTTGTTAACTTTTTGCTCTTACTTCATTTAACCTTGTTTCTTTATTTACTTGTTAACTTTTTGCTCTTACCTCATTTAACCTTGTTTCTTTATTTACTTGTTAACTTTTTGCTCTTACTTCATTTAACCTTGTTTCTTTATTTACTTGTTAACTTTTTGCTCTTACTTCATTTAACCTTGTTTCGTTATTTACTTGTTAACTTTTTGCTCTTACCTCATTTAACCTTGTTTCTTTATTTACTTGTTAACTTTTTGCTCTTACCTCATTTAACCTTGTTTCTTTATTTACTTGTTAACTTTTTGCTCTTACCTCATTTAACCTTGTTTCGTTATTTACTTGCTTGTTTAACTTTTTGCTCTTACTTCATTTAACCTTGTTTCTTTATTTACTTGTTAACTTTTTGCTCTTACTTCATTTAACCTTGTTTCGTTATTTACTTGTTAACTTTTTGTTCTTACCTCAGTTAACCTTGTTTCTTTATTTACTTGTTAACTTTTTGCTCTTACCTCATTTAACCTTGTTTCTTTATTTACTTGTTAACTTTTTGCTCTTACTTCATTTAACCTTGTTTCGTTATTTACTTGTTAACTTTTTGTTCTTACCTCATTTAACCTTGTTTCGTTATTTACTTGCTTGTTTAACTTTTTTTTCAACTTATCTAACAAAATAAAACAGTTGAATTTATCCTTTGAGTATTGTTCATCTAATCTTTACAGAGTTTTTCCAAAACACTTTCAAACATTCAGATCTGTCTTTCATTTTCTTCTTGAAACCTCATGAACGGTGAACTAAAAACTCTGGAACATGGTTTGAAACACTGAAATTGTTTCAGCTGAAACTGGCAAAGTCATACGTGCGTGTGTGAGTGTCACAGGTGATATGGTGTCATTAGTCCGGTCATCATGTTTAGGCTCATTCACGCCAAAATGATTTAGGCCAAATCTTTAAAACAGTGTCACTGCACACACATTTCAATCACACAAATGCAGGATTAATTCTTTGCAGTATTTTATCTGATTTATTATGAGAATGTCACGCCTGATCATTTGCACCCACAACATCAAAAATGGGGGCAAAAGGGAGGAGATCACGTTGAATCGATTATAACACGAGGTCAGAAATATAAGTGCTGACATGAGTAGTGTCCACAGAAACCTCTGAATCTCAGCTAAAAACTCATGTAAACCATGTCTACAAACACCAAACAAAGAGCAAAGACACCAGACAGTTAAAAGAGCAGTTACTGCACCATGAATCTGTGGACAGGTAATATCCCTATTTTGATTTATGATTTTCTGGAGTTAAATGTGAACCAAAGCATATTTTCAAACGTGTTATATGCTATAAAATACTTTTAAAAATTAGGTGAGGGAAATAAAAAATCATTTTTTCTATGTTTGAGTCACAGTAACTTTGACATAGTAACATCTGCAGTAATATTTACAGCTCTGATGACATCTCACCAGTGTTAGCTTTATTTTGACACCAAGACTGTTTACACAGAGTTTGTAATTGCAGAGAAATACATTTATTTTGGTCATTTCCTTTTCAAGCAGGAAGCTCACCCTTCTTGGTATACCCTTTAGATGAATACAGAGTTTTTAATTAAATACATATTCTTTAAATAATGTTCCCTTTTAGAAAAAGTAGGATAATTAAAAAAACAAAACATTTATTATAGCTCTGTCACGTAGAAAAAAACCTGTCTTTTTTCTGTGGTCTGTTATATAACATTAGGGGTGTTCGTGGCAATTAACTTTTTAATCGACTAAGCGGGTCAAGTAAGAAACACTTAAATATTAAGTTACATTTGAAAACTGTTTAAAAAAAAACATATCCCCATTCCACATTCCAAAATGTCATGTGACAATCTGATTGGCTTAGGAGTGATGATGTCACAAGGATGTCACAAGGATGTCACAAGGATGTCACAAGGATCCTTTGAAGTTTTTCTATAAATAGGGGTGAGAAACAGCAATTTTCAGTTCGTTTCTTCGCAGCCTTTGTGTTTGCAGCCTTCAAACGTTGACTACAGAAAAATTTGGAAACCTCTCAGAGTCATCGGATACAAACGCCAACATGTATCCAAGATTACGGCAACCGAGACAAAAAGATTTCGCCGCCTCTCCTTCCACGCGTGGCCGGCCAATTTCTCCAAATGGCCTCTTATCCATCCAAAGGGCATTACAGGAGAGTAGGAATGAAAACAACCATCTCCAGAACAAAATTCGACAAATTGAAGAAGAAAAACGTCACCTGGAGAAGAAGTGCTTACAGATGGAAGCACAAAACAAACACCTGGAAGAAACACTACAGCGCCAGCCCGACATCAACATTATTAATGAGGGCTGGGGGATCAAGTTTGCTCAAGCCAGAGAGCAGATTGTATCCCTCATCAAAGAAAACAAGAAAAAGAGCGCTGAAGTTAAAGAAATGTCCGAGCAGCTTCAAGGCAGGAAAGCCACGATTGATAAAATGGAGTGGGATCTGCAATACATGGACCAAATGAATCACCTGCTCCAAAGAAAGCTTGATGAAGCTGAAGAAAAAAATAAAGAAGTCCTCCAACAGAAGGAACAACAGGACACAAAGCAAAAAGACCTGCAGCGCGAGCTCCAAGGCATGCAGGAAAAGTACAGAATGGTGAAGGCAGAGTTGGAACAAACATTGGTCCAAAATAAAGACCTCCTTCAAGAGAAAGAGCAACAGAAAGAAAGACTGCCAGAAGAAAAGTGCATTATCAAGGACTTTGAGAGTAAAAATCAAAAGTTGCAAGGATTCTGTGATGAACTGAAGGTCAAAACAAGTGAGCTGGAGGGAGAAAAGGAAACACTAGAAAAACGATGCTCACACATGCAGAAAAAGATTGATCACATGGCCAAAAACAACTCAGAGCTCATTAAGGGGATATTGTTGGAATTCAACAACTTGAAGCGGGAAAACACAGAAATGCAGGCCCAAAAGCAAAAACAAGACAAAACGCATGAGGACCTGCAGTGTACGCTCCGCGATATCCAGAAAAGAAATGAGCAGCTAGAAGGCCTGCACAAAGAAGATCAAGTGAGAAATGCAGACCTGCAGAAGGCAAAGCTGACACAGGAGGCAACATCCAAAGACCTCAAAGAAAAGCTTGAAGAAACACAAGCAACATTAGAACAGGTGGAACAAACATGCAAGAAACTAGAGAGGCAAAACACAGAAACCATCGATGAGTTGAGAACCCTCATCCTGGACAAAAAGGCGCTCGTGGAAAAGTCCATGAAAAAGAAGAAAAGATTCTTCAGCTTTTTCCGGTAGAGGGACAATACTGCTTCTTCAACTGATGTAGCCTCGTCTTGCTCCACCTCTGTTCACCCCCCCAACCAGTCCCGGCAGTTGACTGCCCCCTCCTGAGCCTGGTTCTGCCGGAGGTTTCTGCCCGTTTAAAGGCAGTTTTTCCTCCCCACTGTCGCCTAGTGCTTGCTCAGAGGGGATTGTTGGGGTTTTCTCTCCTCTACCTTGTTTCGTTATTTACTTGTTAACTTTTTGCTCTTACTTCATTTAACCTTGTTTCTTTATTTACTTGTTAACTTTTTGCTCTTACCTCATTTAACCTTGTTTCGTTATTTACTTGTTAACTTTTTGCTCTTACTTCATTTAACCTTGTTTCGTTATTTACTTGTTAACTTTTTGCTCTTACTTCATTTAACCTTGTTTCGTTATTTACTTGTTAACTTTTTGCTCTTACTTCATTTAACCTTGTTTCGTTATTTACTTGTTAACTTTTTGCTCTTACCTCATTTAACCTTGTTTCGTTATTTACTTGTTAACTTTTTGCTCTTACTTCATTTAACCTTGTTTCTTTATTTGCTTGTTAACTTTTTGCTCTTACTTCATTTAACCTTGTTTCGTTATTTACTTGTTAACTTTTTGCTCTTACCTCATTTAACCTTGTTTCTTTATTTACTTGTTAACTTTTTGCTCTTACCTCATTTAACCTTGTTTCGTTATTTACTTGTTAACTTTTTGCTCTTACCTCATTTAACCTTGTTTCGTTATTTACTTGCTTGTTTAACTTTTTTTTCAACTTATCTAACAAAATAAAACAGTTGAATTTATCCTTTGAGTATTGTTCATCTAATCTTTACAGAGTTTTTCCAAAACACTTTCAAACATTCAGATCTGTCTTTCATTTTCTTCTTGAAACCTCATGAACGGTGAACTAAAAACTCTGGAACATGGTTTGAAACACTGAAATTGTTTCAGCTGAAACTGGCAAAGTCATACGTGCGTGTGTGAGTGTCACAGGTGATATGGTGTCATTAGTCCGGTCATCATGTTTAGGCTCATTCACTCCAGAATTATTTAGGCCAAATCTTTAAAACAGTGTCACTGCACACACATTTCAATCACACAAATGCAGGATTAATTCTTTGCAGTATTTTATCTGATTTATTATGAGAATGTCACGCCTGATCATTTGCACCCACAACATCAAAAATGGGGGCAAAAGGGAGGAGATCACGTTTAATCGATTATAACACCAGGTCAGAAATATAAGTGCTGACATGAGTAGTGTCCACAGAAACCTCTGAATCTCAGCTAAAAACTCATGTAAACCATGTCTACAAACACCAAACAAAGAGCAAAGACACCAGACAGTTAAAAGAGCAGTTACTGCACCATGAATCTGTGGACAGGTAATATCCATATTTTGATTTATGATTTTCTGGAGTTAAATGGGAACCAAAGCATATTTTCAAAGGTGTTATATGCTATAAAATACTTTTAAATATTAGGTGAGGGAAATAAAAAATCTATTTTTCTATGTTTGAGTCACAGTAGCTTTTAAAGTGTTTGTGCTAATAACATCATGTACAGTAAGACAGGCATGGAGAACAGCACTGACTGGGAGAGCCTTTGAACAGATGACATTCAGTTCAATTCAACATATAAGACTTTAAGAATGAACAAGCATCTAAGTAAAATCTATTTATTTAGTCTATCATCTGTGATATTATTATGTATAATTATAATGTATTGTTCACCTCTCTTAAATAAACAGGCAGCCTTAATGTATGAAATATTCATTCATTAAAACACTAAAATTTGTCTGTTGTCTCAGTGGCTGATAGTGCCCACAGGCATCAATAGCTTGAAATAGCTTGAAGCTATTTATAATTTTTATGTTTAATGGGTGGGTGCTCACGATAAACAGATTTTGAATGAAAGCCCGGGAACTTCAGTACCACAAAAAGTGGCTATTCTCTGTGCCCATATGGATCAGTCCCTCTTATTACCATTATTCCCTTAAGCCTCAAGTTGGCTAGTTAAGTATCAGACTAACGTTTAAAGCTTTTACTTGAGTGAAGTAACTCACATTACTGCTACTGCTAAGTAATGTTAGCTATGTTTACAGCATATACCATAAATCACCATGCCATAACCAACTACTGTACTATCACACTCAGTGCATTTCTCCAGCACGTTTGATAGCTAGCAAAATAATAATAATAGTTTTAAAATTAGCATGTGTTATGTACACATACTCGAAAATTATTTACTAGGACTCACCTGTCATGTGACTCAGAGTGCAAATTCCACCATTGTCGTTTTCCATCAAACACTCATTAAAACAGCAACGTCAAGTTAGTGCACTCATCCCCAGGGGGAGGGCGGGGTCACACATTGAAACAGACTGGCACGCAGAGGTGCAAGGCAGACCAGATGGAGAAATTTTGCTTTCACACTTTGTGACTCATTCAGTTATTTGTGGTGAATGAAATATGGTTTCAACCACGTTTAAGCACCACATCTAAAATTCAAGCACTATTCAAACCTTGAAAAGACAATATTTAAATTCAAGCCTTTTTTAATGATTTCAAGCACCCATACAAACCCTGCATATGAAAAAGCCAGAAATCCAGAAAGATGGCCAAATGAAACCAAATGTCTATGATCACAAGAAAACTACATCAGTAGAGTTGTCAAGTAGTCACAATATGAAAAGTCCTCACCTTAGCCTCCTTTTTACAGAGCAGCATGACTTGTCCCAAGTGTCCTGCAGCAGCTGAGAAGCAGAGGGGGCTCATGCCGTTTTCTGAAACAACATCCACGCTGGCGCCGAACTCGAGCAGCAGTGAGACAATTTCCTGGTGACCGAGGTGACACTGGACGCAAAGCACTGGTGCGTTGTTCAGGACTTCTGTGCGGTAATTCACGTTTGCCCCTCCCAGCATCAGGAGACGGCTTACCTGATCATACAAGCAAAAAAATAAATAAAAAATGCAGAAAGCATTCACGTTTGAATATTTATTTCAAGGTCTTTGCAAAGAAGTGAATTTTTTTATCACATGTACTTAAAGGTGAAAGAAATCTGAATTAAAAATAAATGTTATTCTCTTAAGAAGAGATGACTGTTTAACTATTTTACTCTTTATTGGCTAAATTATACACTTAAAAATGTGAACTACCACCCATGTTTGAGCAGCAGAATTGTTTCCATTACTCATTTTATGGCTCATACAGAGATCAAACTTCTTATTCTCATCTTCAGATTTTTCAGACGGCAAATGAAACGGCCACATTCTAGCGAATGCAATTATCAAGTGTGGTATTCGCTTTCATTACGAGTAAATCAATAATAAAGGCCTAGTCAAACAAAACCAAAGAGTGAAATGAGTGTTTGACGACAGGAGATGAAAGTGTGTGTTATTTTCTGGATCCTCTGTAGCATAATTAACCCCCCCACCCCTCCCCCAGAGGAGAGAATAAGGTCATTTTGTAAATGTCTGTTTGACTAATACTACACATTTATACAATAACTCACAAACAGACACCAGGTGATGGAACGCCCTCTGAAACAATAACACTAACGGCAAAGAAGTACGGAGGATAATTTTTCTTCGAGCCAGAATGCATCATGCTGGCAGAACAGCCTTTCCAGGAAAGGCCAAATGATTATCGCCCTTCGAAACACGACTGAAAAGCAGTACACAGGAAGTTGGCTCGTGCGCGAAGCTTATTAACATTTACCTGTCAAATTATAATTGGACACATTAACAATATAAAAGGACAGCGGTTATTAATAAAACATTCTCTGCGTGGAGCAACATTCGGGGATTAAAAGTGTAACTAAAATCTAAAGAAAGTTGCAGTTATTTCTGAGATGCATTTGCTTTAAAATGACCTAACCAGTGTATATGATTATATTACTCCAATGTAACAAAAGGGTTATGAAAATGCTGAAAATTGGATACATATACTGTGTGTTTAATATATAGCGTTTAAAGGTTTCCTATATCCCCTCAAGAAGCTTATACTTTGCATTTCAACAAAAGCAACCTGTTGCATTTAGGCATTTCAGGTTATCAATAATGTGTTTTTTTCATCGTTAGCTAATAAGCCGCTTGTTCTGCATTCAACAGACGCGCAGGAGCAAACCTGAAGCAAAGGCTTACCTTGACATTAGGTGTGTAGAGGTTCCTCAGGGAGGCCAGGGCTGCAGAAAGGCCGTCAGTGCTGCAGTTTATCCACAGAGCCTGAAGGACACTGGATGACACGCCTGTCTTCTTGCTCAGACCCTGCACGCACGCCGATGCATAAATGCATGAGTAAATACACAAACACACATATGTAAAAACCAGCGAATCTGAGGGGCATAAGCTGTCAATGTTGCTTTCCACATCCCACGGCTTATCCTCTGGTGAACCATTGTCACAGTGCATAAATCAAGAGAAAGTGAACACCAAGAAATTCCTGCAAGGGATGGATTTCAAATAAAGATGAATGCATAGACCACGTAGGTTCCACATCTATACCTTGAAGATGTGTGCTTTGAGTATGTGGTGTCCCAGCTCCATTGTCTGCTGCCGATTCAGTTTCCCCTCTTGGCGCGATAACATGAAAGCCATGAGAGCGTGACCGGTCCTGGGTTAGAAAACAAGGGAACAGATAGGATACTCAGTCGTCAACAGTAGGAATGATTGTTCCTCTGCTTCAAACGACATGAAAGTACTGATTCATTCTGCTGATGACGAGGAGCCTGGCACTGTCATGGAGAACTATTGTATTCTGGAGCTAGTGTGAATAAGCTAAAAATGTTTGGCAATGACCCTCTGAACAACAGGGGGGAAGAGTGTCACTGAGGCACTAATTAATGCAGAACTTCATTAAAAAGGCATGCATGATTGCGAATCCCTTTGATCTGGATAAAAATCCTCTCTAGTTGTGCCCAGGCACAAACAGAGAGGCAGTGCAGGAGGCTTTTGTCTCTCTGTGCATCTCCTGCGCCAGACTACAAGCCTTTGTTTTTTTAATGATGGAGCTGGACGGCTGTGAATGACCAGAATACGAAGCTCAGCTCTCGTCCGTTTGGAGGCATCGCCGTGTGAGCAGAGGTGAGCAACAGGGAGGAAAAAAGTGACATCATTCAATTTATGAAGTGTGAATGACTGAAATCTCTCATTTGCGTGTGGCTCCAGCATTTCAATTAGGTAAGCACTGCAAGTACTGCTAAAAGAGATAAGCCTGCCTCGCATTGCAACATGCAATATCTGCAAAATGCATAGGTCAGTACCCCCCCCTCCCTCACAAAAAGCACTATTTATTAAAACAGGGCAAATCAGTGTGAGGCTGCAAGACAACAACAAAAAAAAAGCACTGATCAGGAGTCAAAAGTTGTGCGGGTGATCTACTAACAAAGCACAAATTCATGAGCACAGACGCAGCAGTTCATTTTACCGATGACCAATGCAAGCTGCCAACAGCAGCGCAAATTAGTGGGTTGCAAACAAGCAGATGAGGGAGCGAGTAATCCACTAACAACGCTGGTGCGGCTTGTTATTTGAAATTTGACAATTATAATACGGTACCAGCACATGTGAACAATTCAGACCGGGGAGAGGCAGTGGAAGGAGAATCGATGTGTTTGATATGAGGGTGAAGTCTGCAGTCAGGCATCTGAACTCGGATGAATCCTGACAGCTCCAAAAGAGCACAGGATTTATCTGCAGAGGTGCTGCTTTATTACAAACAGCTTCACTGTATCAAAGGTGCATTCTGAGATGACCTTTTGAATGTGCTGTACGTCGCAAACAGGCCTTGTGCTAATGAATTTAGTGCTGTGATGTGTCTGTAAATGCTCACATCATCACATCACTTCACACTCAATTTTTTTTCTGCATGCCGTGTGTATTTTTTCCGAGACAAAGGAAAGACTTTGGCATGCAACAAGCTGACACCAACAAACAGGACTTCAGGGAGTCTAATGTTTCTGCAAAATCTCAAATTACATTCAGTGAAGCCTGAATGTCATTGTTGCAAGATTCGAGCATTAATCTAACATGCTTCACTTCCACAGCTGTATTCTCACATTCTCACAAATGTTATGCAATGGAGTCATTATGCAAGAGAAGACGACTCGAAGAAGTGAAACAGCCTGCTTGAAATCTGATCTATGATGTTGCAGGGCTGCGTATGCAAACTGCTGACTAAAGGGGTTTATTTACAAATGGAAGCTTTGGTGCAGTCTGCAGTGTTTATTATGGACCGATTTCTGCGCAGATATGTGAAGAAAAACACTGAATTACTGCCTCTAATACATCCAGAGCCAGCTATTCTCCCCTTCTGCAGACATATCCCACGTTAAATTCTGCTCTCCTGCATTAAAATTGAGGACCGGAAATAAGCAGGACACTGCTTTAAACATTTTAGGTAAGAACTTTGTGACAACCGACAGGATGGACACCAAATTTAGGCATGATTAAAGCTGTCAGAGACCTAAAACAACTAATTCAGAAGCACTCTGAGATGCAAAACTTCATTCACATGAAGACACGTTTATCATATTATTCTGCAGCATTAGTTGTACTTTTCTTACTGTCCTACATGCCTATTTGTGCAATTCAAGAACCTTTTCTAAATGCATTACTGAAACATACGCAAACTCTAAATGCATTACAGAAGCCTGCAAACCACATTGAGAGCTGCGAAGTTATTGCATTAGCAGAAAACTGACCTGGGGTCACAAAGGAAGTCCGTACTCTCTCCATCAGCTCTCCACACCAGCCACTCTCTGAAGGAAGGGTGACAAAACATGCGCGTCTTGTCCCTCCGTTTGATGAGAAAGCACGAGAGCAGCTCCATGCGTTGCTGAAAGTCCTCCCATTGTAGCTCCCCCTGGACGAACCCCGCGTTGATGGCGTTGAACAGCTGCTCGTCAGTCAGGGGGTGCAGCGAGGCGAGCGATACGTTGAGGATCGGCAGTGAGCGCTCAAAGGCTGAATTGGTCATGAATTTCATGTTACACTGTAACTGGTACAGTTCTGCCAGTGAAACAGGCACGACTTTGTAACTGGCACTTTTGATCACGAGGTGGCCTCTTTCAAACAGATCCAGGGTGAGTTTGAGATACAGGTAGGACCCTTGGCTGCGGGAGATCAGGTGGCTACTTAGCTTGCCGACTGTGATAGGATCGGCCTTGCCGTTCAGGCTAATATTGTTCATGATGTCCTTGCTGCCGTTGATACGATACTGGATATATGCGTTGAGGTCATTGCTGATCTCTTTGTTGTCAGAAAAGTCATCCAGGGAGATTTTGGAGAAGGGCAGGAGGCTGGTGATCTCCTATTGAAGACAAGATAAAGACAGAGCGTGACATAAAAACATACATCTGAGCTTCAATGTACTATTAAAGTGTCAATGCATGAAAAAAAGTAATTTGGTGCAGTGTTTGCATTACAGACACAGCTGTATTACTCAATACCACAGCCAATAAATAAATAATTTAATTAATTAAAAGCAAAAATATTCTTTGCATCCTGAGCTGCCATTAAGAAAAACAAAATCTGCCTGTGTACGTGTATTATCAGAAGAGTTTCTTTGAGCAGTGGGGAAGCAAGCATGCTGAGCTATCAGGCCAAAGCAGACACTTGTTACTGTTCAAAATGTGGCTGTGAGGAAAACAGGAGTGGGGAAACTGAGTATTAAGAGGCAGGGGATGGATGGGATGGTAGCTAGCGGGCAAGCAGAGGTCTGAACTAGGGCTCACATTTCGATCTGTGTCCCAGGGGTTGGAGAAATCAATGCACCTTAATCCTCCAATCCTCTGCCTGTCTGAGGCTAGAGAAACATTGCCTCCGCAAGATAGCATTTTTCCTCTCCCTCATCATGAGAAGGCAGCGCAAACAGACAAACACACACAAGCACATGTATGCACACGCTCAATAAAACATACCGAACACAATCCACAAGATTGGGGGGAGGGGGTGCAAACAACACCTCAGAGATTGTCCAGATATTAGTCTAGCAGGCAAGGGCCAATATATCGAACCCTTCCTCCGAGGTGAGATGCTATTTGTCTGTTCAAAGCACAAAACAATAGCGTGACAATTTCATCTCTATGCACAACTCTGATTCTGTCTGCAAATAAGAAACATTTCATGCCTTCATATTTTCTTGTCTTAACAATGCTATCTTGATTATTCTTCCATGATTCATTTTTGCTATGCCCCGAGTTAGTCGGGCAGTAAAGCAGATAAGCTTTATTTATTCACTGAGGGGTTTTTTGCAAGAGACACCTGAGTACAAGCGACAAGTACAAATGTACACGCATAATATTACAAGTATGAAGTGATAATGCTTTAAAGTCGATCATTTAGTGCTTCCAATTTCAAGCTAAATTGCAGCTTATACAAACACTAAGCTGCAGAGTTTCTGAACTTGTAGCCGAAAGCTTAGATAGCAAAGCCATACACACACAGACGCAGGTTTACCGATGGCTTTTGCATATTAATGATGGCCAAATGGTTCAGATAACTTACAAAGCCGAATGTAACCACTGTCTGCACTGAATGGCAATGCTGCTGACTGCTGTGTCCAGAGCTTTAATGTTAGGGGAAACGGTATGAGAATACAGCATGGAGCGTACAGTTTGTGCTTTTGATCTTTTGTAGGAACTTGCTCTAAAAACTTTTGAAGGAAGTAGGAACCATCATCATTAGCTCATATTTCAGTTTCAAGAACCTTTGAGTAATGCAAGTGTATGGTCATTATAGTCTATTGCATGGAGCAGGACTGACAACCATCATGTCCAAACAACATTTTATATACATTTTCTTTATTTACTGTATTTATTTCTCTATTTATTTTATTTTGAATGCTGTGCATGGTCCAGTTATCGTAGAATATCTTCAGTTTATCATTAATTCTGTTATTAAGCATTGTGCTGTCGTTATGTGTCATGGCATGTGGTTGTACGCAGCCCTGTTTGTTCATCACGTCCCACCGGACATAGAGAATTCAATTTTGGAATTTCTTTGTGATTTTGCAACCATTTCCTGCATCTTACCCAAATATGTGGACTCGTAGCCCCCCCCCCCCCCCCCCCCCCCCCCCAAAAAAAATAAACAATAAAAAGAGAGGACATACAGGGTTTTTCTGCAAAAGACTGCCAACTCTCTTAAAAACTATTTAACTGACTTCTGTTACATTTTTGGAAAATTAGACATTTTCAGTCAGTGACTAACAGCCTTTCCATTGCACTTAAAGGGAACTTACTGAACATCATAGGAGCCTGATTTACAAAAACATTGTCAAACCGACTCCGAGGTTTTCACATGCGAAGTCGTCATATAGCTCCCATTAAAACAACAGTGCCATTTGATTCATTACTGCAGACAACTGCTAAGTGGTTACAGTGGGAATGTGAACAAAACAGAAATATAACAAGAAAAATATGATTACAAGAAAGTAAAAGACACATATGGCATGGTTAACAATGTGCTATCCTTTGCCACAGACCAGCATGTGCACAGGATTCACTAACAGAGGTTATAAAAAAAACAGCTACTGTTACATATGCCTTAAACCACACGTTTCCTTTCCAGCACAGTTGTTACTATGAAATCTACCACACGGACAACAAAAACACATCTCCGATAACCGACTGCAACCTTGTTGTTGTTGCTGTTCTTGCTTTGCCAGCCTCCAGGTGGCTAAAAACGTCACCCTAGCAAATTCACACAAACAGTAACTCCCTCTCATTAAACACTGTTTCACTTTGTCAGAAGACATTACAACACATATGTTGCAGTGTTCTGCTTATGGATGGATGGATGGATGGATGTTGCAGTGTAGTCGAAATGTATTACTTTAAGTGCAGTCACCTGGAACATCTTTCCACGTCAAAAAACCAATTCTAATGCATTAATAGAAGAGCATAAGAGGTGAATACAAAATATCAGCGCTACAATATATTGATTCACCACACTGACAGGGCCTTGCCTGAATTCTTAATAGCTAGGCTGAATTCATTATATAGTACAGCCCACACTGATGGACAACACTCGACCCTGGCTTCTGACTGAGCAATAATAACTCAAATTCCAGATGTCAATCAAAAACCACATTATTATCCAAGGCTCAGTGCTTTCTTTTTTCCCCCAGCAAGGAAAATAAGTTTTCATGTAGTTCATCAGTAGTGTCAAAGCCTCAGTTGTCAGCAGCGTGAATTTAATCCAAGTCCATAGCATTTCTGGAACTGGTCAACCTAGTGTCAGCTCAAAGTGACTGACTCATCTCTCTCCTGCCCTGCAGGTCATGTGTCTCAATTCTTTCCTGAATGTTGCTGGATATGCCTGACTCTGTAAAGAGTAGAATAACAAGCGGGAGCAGCTCAGGAAACACTTGTCAAAATGTAAAAATGTGCAGGGTCTGGTGACAGTGAGTGAGTGCCTAGAGAGGTGACGGCATGTCCAGCTAGACATTTGTTAAAATGAGAGAATTTTGATTCATTTCTTTTCTAGGGTTGCCACAGTGTTAGATTTTCCGATTTAGGATATGAAATGTTCTGGTCAACAAATCAATAAATGTGTTTTACAGTGTTTTATGGATTGGGAAACAGGGCCAGTGTGAACTGTAAGTGCAGGAGGACTGTTGGCTACAACCGGCATACTTTTTTTTCTGCACTATAAGCCGCACTTAAAATCCTTTAATTTTCTCAAAAATCGACAGCGTTGATGCTTTATCAGGTGTAACTATTAAGTTCAACATCCAAGCATCCATGAAAACAAAATTTATTAAATTTAACGGAGTTAGAAGTTAGCTCACTAGTTCCACCTAAACATGATATACATGACTAAGAGATTTCTGAAAAAATTTAAATGTACAGCTCTGCCGTCCCTTTCGACATAAATGAAGACAGAAAACTAAACAGCAGTGACATTTATAGGGTTACTGAAGCTTGGCTAGCTGGTATAAAATGATATGCTAGCGACACAGCTATGTTAGCATAACATAAACACAGTGAAGCTAGAGGATGAAGGCTAACTTTTTTTCACTCATAAAAGTTAATGTGAGGGTTCCCGAGGGTTAGGGACAAATGCAATCGCATGGCGGGATGCTGTAAACGGACCAAACTTCAATCAGGAGAACAACTGAGGTAATCCATCCACAATACAAAGGTTAGTCATTAATATGCTGCAACAACATGGGAATAGAGCAGCTGCAAGAGAATTCAGCATTTATGAATCAATGTGGATTGGAGGAAGCAAGAAAAATGAGTTGACTTATCTGACTGTTTTGTTTCGCTTAATGCGCCTTATAATCCGGTGCGCCTTATGGTCCGAAAAATACAGTATATTAAGTAAGTGAAAACTAGCACTAATAACATTAAAATATATTAAAAGGTAAGACTGTAAAAGCACTTAGTTAAAGATGCTTAGTTAAACCAGCCTGTGCAAATTTCATTCAATTTGTATAAAAAAATATAACAACAGAAGTCTTGAGTGTTCAAACTTTTTGATAAGCTTCAGCTCAGAGCGCTTGGAAAGCAGATAGTAGAGGATAAGAGCAGACACGAAACTGGTAATTAAGTTAAGAATCAAGCCCTTAACAGCTTGCCTGTATCCAGTACTTCACTCAACAGTGTAACAGCCAAACTGCACCTGTGTGAGTTCATTGTGGGAAGCGAGTCTCTGAGTGTGTGAGAGAAGCAGCTGCAGCAACAGAAGAGTGAATGCCATTAGCAGTAGTTACTTTAATCAGCCGTAAAGTGTGCGGATAAGCAGAGTAGTTACCGAGAGGGAAGAAAGAGTGATAAACTTTTTAAAACTAAAACTCATCACCAGTATAATGTGACATCTGTAATTCTGACTCGAGGTGATTATAACAGTGAATATTTTGTCATCTGAGTGAACTCAGAGCCATGCTTTATAAGTTCTTTCTTACCACCAAGTTGATTCGAACAGTGACAACCAGTTTTAGCCAGGAGGGGAACTTGGCAATGATTTTTGTGATGAAGGATGCAATGGTGTCTCCATAGTCTGGTTTGTGGAACTCCGCTTCATTCAGCCCGTCTATTAAGATTATGTAATCTTCCTCTGGAATCCTTCGCTCTGCAAAGACATTTACAAATAAACTAAATATTAAAATACTATGAAATGAGATTAGTGGTCTCATACACGATGAAAATGAAATAGTGCAATATACAACTACAGTGTTTTACCTTTCCGAAGGTTGGCCAACGGTTCCAGGACTCTTCTCCGGAAAGCAGCCATGGGGTCTTGGACACAGGAGCGCAGACTGAGCATGCTCTGGAGGTGGGGCTCTTTCAGCAACAGCTCCCGGTACGCACTCAGTTGATGAGCTCTGCACAGAAGGGCTGCGATGCTGTGCACAAATTCTGGGACCAAGCAAGTGTACGTGTTATCTGCCTGGCAATAATGATAAGCCACCACCTGGAAGACAAAAGGAACGAGAACAAACGCGAGTGAAGCCATTGCTTTTTGAGAATCAGGAAGAATTAAAAATATGATTCACTGACTGATGGGTACATTTGATAACTTTAAAGCGTTTACAAACACCAACATCTCTGGTGACTGAAAAACTACCATGACAAAGTAAGTAAGTGAGGCTTTTGATACCAACAAGCCTCCATAAAACTACATATTATCTCTACAATGTCAAAGACATGATTTTATCCTTTCATTATTTCACACAGAAGGGATGATGAAGAGATTGGGCAACGGATGAAAAGCTATAAAAAGAAGTGAGTAGATCCCAGGTGGATATCTAAAGGTAGAATCTTCTGTACCTGAGCAGGTTTCCGCAGCATTCAAAGGAGGTCTGATTTAAAAGGAAAATGTAGGGACAGAGGTGGAGAAGAAGGAAGATGACTGTACTAATTACAGTCCAACCTGGAGGAGCTGACACACTTCCAGGCCCACAGGAGGAGGAGCAGGTGATCGGTTCCTCTGACGGCTCAACCTCAGCTGTTGCTGTTTAGTTCTCCACAGAAAACCGATGACCAGCTTCTAGAAAAATGACTAAAGCCTCAAGATATGAGACTTTTTTTTTTTAACATTTAGCATCAATAAATGTTTTGGACCCAAACTTCTCCCCACAGCACAGATCTAAATGCATATTTATGGTTCTTTCTTTTTCAAATAATAACATATAACTCACATGCCAATAAAGGCACAATTAAAGCTAGCGCAAATTAGAAAAGAGGGAGGTAAGATTTTAAAAATTATAGCTGAACTCCCTGGATGTATATAACCCATCTTTAGTAAGGAAAACATGTGACATCCAGTCAGAAGATGGACCAACTGAAACAATAACACAACCACTGATTCACATCTTCTCCAGAAACTGTCAAAAATCACGACCACCAGAATTTTTCTCTGATGTTATGCTTTACCCTAAAAGCAGCAAACGTCTGAGAGAAGTCCGAACACTCCTTTCTGTCATTTTTGCGTCACGTGTTTTTTGAGCTTCATCACAAATGTGACATAACAAAGAGGGAAACTGATATATTGAATGCCTATTATTGTACAAAGTCAAGTAACCTGCTGTGTGCATGAACACAACTCTTAATAAGCCCCCTACTGCAGTGATGATTTAATTTAGCATACAAGTCACGCAGACTACCGCCTCATCAATGAGCAATACGAATCTCGACACACGATGATGCAAGGCTCTGCAGTCAAACCTCGGTAGCTCATCTGCTGGCAAAACAATAAATGCATTTTCAGAAATGTTACCTAAAGGCACGTCTCGATAATAAGAATAAAGCAGAAAGGGTAGTAGCCTCAGTGCTCCTGTTATGAGACCACTTTTAAATCAATGATTAAAAAAGCACTGGCAGAATCTGACAGAAGCTGCTCAGCGTTGCATCACACATCACAGGAACAGAGCCCCTGTGAAGGCGCCTATTGGAAACACTTTTCACCATAATTGGCTCAAGAGATACTGCTTGAGTTTCACAGACATTTACATGAAGCTCACTGCATTACCCTAGCTGTCTGGTGCATGAACTGTCCCCTTTGACAGGGTCACTAATTAGGAGGCCTCCCTGACAGGATAAGAGTATTCAATTCTAAAGGTGTTAGAAGGACAACAGGTTGTAATCAGTACCATTAAACGCAGCAGAATCAGTAGGAGACGTCACATCCACTGAGAAAGTCCTTCACAAAGCTGCCACCTATTAAATTACCTTACAACCTACCATCACAGCACTATTCAAACTCAACTGACTACAACAGTGGATCACAAATCTTCTCTGAATCCCGGTGGCCCCCAATCATCTTTATTAGACCTGCTACAAGGCAATAGCAGTGCCAAAGTCATCAAATGGTGCTTTTAGCAAGCAGTATTTCCAAAATGTAGTGAACGTGCACCTGCTATGTGACTGAACCCTCAGCAACACAAGAAGAGGTGGTGCGAGTAAAGATGCGGGAGTGAAAAATCGACAGAGAAATTTCAGTGGAAACAGAGCGAACAATTCCAAAACTAAAATAAAAGAGTCGTAGGCAAAAACCGCACACTGCTTAGTCGGCGTGCATCGAGAGAGGAACATTTTAAAGTGAAACATCGAGGACTTGTCTGTCCACTTCACAAGTCTGAAAGAGAAAGATGTGCAGAAATATGCTCAGTGTCTGGTATGCATGTTTGGGGGGGGGGGGGGTTCGGTCACAGACAAGTGGTTAACAATGTTACTGACGGTGTGGGGGAGTAACAGAACACATGTAAAGCTGTTACCGTGCAGTACTTTATATCTTGTGAAAAATGTTGACAAGCTTATACAAGAAAACACTTAATCTTCTGCTCAACAGCGCTGACACGTAAACTTCCCAGAGAGGCAGTATTTAGACTTTATTTTGCGATCCTTGTAACGCCAGAAAAATCAACAGATGGAATATTCATCTGTCAAAAAAGTAAGCACTGTCCTCAGTAGTCAGTGTTGCTCCGCTTCATGGAATTTTGAGGATCCTTATCATGTTCAAACATCCCAGTTCAACACTTGAACAGGCGGCCTTACAATATATTTAAGCACCTATTTGAAGTTGACACAGGAACGGATACCAACCAGTAATTAAGCAGTAGTAGTGCCATACATGTCGGTATAACTGATAGCCGCCTAGATAAATGGTGTTGCTATTTGAAACGTGTGTTGATGTTTGTAAATTCCTAAATGACGTCTAATATTGATGAAGCTGGCTCTGTTTGACGTTGGTGTGTGTTTACATTCTGTGCTCTCAGGTCATGGCTGACAGGGCTCGCTGTGGGTTGTTGCTCCCTGAGGAGGTTCTAATCACTGACTAGTAAACTGCAACCTACCCTTATTGTTATGTATAATTTTATGCATCATTCAACAGAATATATCACAATTATCTGTGGTCACTATTAAAGAGGAGTTTTCAGAAGTCAGACTGAAGCTGTTGTAGAAGTACTTGGTAAAACCTGAGATGCTTTTTGGTCGATTTTCCTTCTTTTTCCTTTTTTTTTTTTTTTTTTTTTTTTAAAAGAAAGGAAGAAACAACAAATCCATCCATCAAAAACAAAAAATAATCTACTCACTGTTGAAAATTGTTAAAATTACTTTTTTTGATCCAGTGCACACACCAAACATTTTTTCCCTGAGTAAACACCACCATAACTAGTGCAATCTTTTTTCAGCTTCTTTGATTCCTGCTTCTTTGTTACTGTGAGCTCTCTTAGATGTTGAAAGGCGCACCTTTGCAGCCAGGCGTTTGACAGCCTCCTCCCTGTGCCGCTGCATCTCGGGAGTTCCTGGGCAACTGCTGGTCCTCGGTGTGTTGGCAGCACTGGATGGTGGAGTGGGCTGTGGAGGCTGGCTGAGAGGAAGTTCTGTGCTTTGTCCTGGGCCAGCTGGAAGACATGCACATGGTCACCAATATATAAAGTTATTACATTAATATAAACTAACATCTCTCTATATATGTATATGCTAGCATTAATAACATTAGTTGTGTGTGAGGGCATTCTTTTGTAAGGTAAATGTAATATTAGTCAACTTGATTTTATATTGCCAACGAATATATAATTACTTCCCTCCCACACTTTGCAAGCTAATGTTGAAATGAAATTATAATAACATTAGCTAAACACGAGCAGTTAATGTAGTGCTCACATCCAAAGGCAAATACTAAAACTAATTACTTTTCGGGGAGGCGCTGGGACTGTTGGAGGCGATCTGACGCATGCGTCCTCCATGGCAGCTCAGCGCCACAAGTCGGGAGATGATGGCCGTCTTCCCATACCCCACGCTGCCCACCACCACAGCACCGTGGTTCTCTGTGGACTCGCCGGCCTTCAGGACATCTTCCAGATGCTGAAAGAGCCAATCTCGGCCCACAAACACAGAATCTGTGGTGATGCTGGGAACCTCGAACAGCAAAGGTTTGAGCATGATGTCCACGGGTTTGTAGGGAGCAAAACGCGCTGAAGGAAACGGGAAAAGAAATGAAACAGATTAAAATTGTTTACACTACTTCTATTTTTTTTCCCCATGTCTCCGGGAAGTTAACAAATGATTACTTCTTTTAAATGCTGGAAACTTTACTGTAATAAATCGTTTTCCGTTGCAGTTAACCTACAAACATGCTTTGAGCATCTCCCGCATTCTTCTTCCCAGAAGGAGCCACATACATGAAAAACCCTGAACACTGTAGAGGATACATTTTCAATTAAGTGGAATCAGAGTGAAGACCTGAAAGAGGACTCTTATCTGGTCTACTTCAGCACTAATTAGATCTCATAACACTTGTTAACTAACATCACTAAATGACTGCTACCTTTAGTGCTAATGCACCTTTCAACATTACAACTATCACTGCTGTTAGCTGCTAGTGTTTTCACCTTGCGAGTTTGCCTGTGTTCACAAAAGCCTATTGTAATTGGAGGGGCAGTTGAGAGTGTTTATATTGGCAGGTGTAGGTCTGTTTATGTTTCTAGTGCCCTACAATGAAACCAAAAAGCGAACGAGCTGGTTCTGAGACACTTGAAATCATCACCACCTTCTACTATACCAGCAAAATAAGTACAGTGTTTGAAAAACTCTAACTTGAGCAAAAGGAGTATCGACGGGAACTAGAAAAAGAGTTATCTTTTATTAACCTCTCTTTATTGGATCCCCTTAGATTTCAAATCCATCTTCTTGAATATAAAGCCCCTAATGACCATGATTTGCTTTTTCAGTATCCTAAGCCGGAATGACAAGCAGAGGCTAAAGCTGCTTCGCTCCTGTGGAACCAGCTGGCTGTTTAGGGTTGGGAGCCAAACCCAATCTCTAATTTTAAGATTAGCCTCAAAACCTTTCATAGATTTATAGTTAAAGCTCGCTCAGCTAACGTCTGAATCACCCCTTACTTATTATGCTGCGACAGGCCTTTGCTTTCAGGAGGCCTCACATGGTGCACCGACATCCTCACCTCTTCTCCATTTCATTGTTCATGCATGTCAGTTTGTGTATTCTCTCTCCCACAGTTGAAGCTTTTCTCCTTCTCATCTTTTTTTCCCCCTTTCTTTTCACTCTCCTCTCATGGCAATCAAACGAGTGCTGCTCATCCCGAGTCTAGTTCTGTCAGAGGGTTCGCCCAGTCAAAAAGGAAGTCACTAAATGTTGCTCAAATCAGAACTGTAAGGTCCTCAGCGTACTAGGTTGAGTTTCCTAAGATGGCACATGTTGGGATTTTTGCAATATATGAATACAACTGCAATGAACTGCACTGAAATGTTGACCTACTGTTGCAAAATTTAGGTAAAGGTGGTGCCATCACACCCAAATCTGAAAAACAAATACCATAAATCATATAGATAGGGCTGGATCAGCTGACCCTGAATCCTCCCTTAGGTATGCTGCAATAGGTGTAGGCTGCTGGGGGATTCCCATGATGCATTGAATATTTCTTCTTCAGTCACCTTTCTCCCTCAAGATGTGTTAATAGACCTCTCTGCACTGAATCATACTTGTTATTAATCTCTGGCTCTCTTCAACAGCATGTATGTTATCCTGTCTTCCTTCTCTCTCTCCAACCGGTTGCTACAGATGGCCGCCCCTCCCTGAGCCTGGTTCTGCCAGAGGTTTGTTCCTGATAAAAGGGAGTTTTTCCTTCCCACTATTTCCAAAGTGCTTGCTCATAGAGGGTCATATGATTGTTGGGTTTTCATCTGTATGCGTTATTGTAGGGTCTACCTTACAGTATAAAGTGCCTTGATGCGACTGTTGTTGTGATTTGGCGCTGCATAAATAATACTGAATTGAGTTGAACTGAATCTCCCATAAAATTTATAGAAAAGAATCCAATTGTTTAAGATTGTTGCGTATGTACGAATTCATGTAGAAAAAACCTGCTCAGAACCACTGACCATATGCTTATGTATCAGCTTCATGTTTGAGACTGAGTGAAAATGAAAGAGGACATTTTCAAAAGGAAGACTAAATAGTCTGAGTATATATCCAGTGATGACTTATTCAGTAATTCATGTTCCCATGAAATATTTAATCTGCAGGATCTCTCAGAGGATTCAAAACACATAACCAAGATAAAAGTTAGCTGGGAAAAAAGGCATGATTTAAAAGCCAAAAAAAGGCTTTTGAGGATAATGTTAATACCCATAAGTGCTGCATTGTTTACATTGCAGTGTTCAAGTATTTGCACAGTTTTGTTGTTGGCTCTGCACTCAGACGTGGTACTTTGGAAACTTCAGAACTACCGTTGGCTGCCTATTAACTTCAGGGTTTTTCAGAGTCATACCACATAACATTATCCTATGTACTGCGATATTTTACACGTTTATTTTACAAATATCTCCCCTGAGTGCCTACAGCAGTAGTATGAATAGCCCAGTCACCTTTAGCGTCCTGAGGGGGCCTTCCTCCTGTATTATGCCAGGGTAGGCGAATGGATGTCCGGAGGGGGGTATTGCGCTGTTCATCAAGAAAGCTCAGGTCTTCAAGCTTTGTGGAACTGGTGGCTGTAGACAAGAGAGAAGACATACACACACACACACAAAGAGTGAAGCTGACAGTCTAGTACCTCCCGAGTACATTTGTCATCACAATTATAAAGAGGAAGACAGAAACACACACTAGAGTAAAACCTTGTGGCACTTATGCCATGTCTGAGGGTGGATGAGTGAGGAAAGAACAAAGCCAGTGCGCTCTGACATTTGCAGGGGCAGTGTGAGCAGCTACCAGCATATACTGTGGCAGGAAGAATAGCAGTATTCTAAAGTCAAGAGCAATATGCACCGATTCTCTTTGATTTGAGCTGACAGCTGGACACGATATAGCAATGAGAGGTCCATCCCCACAAGCACGCCTGCTAGGCTGTACGGAGAGGGCAGATTACCTTTACCTTTCATAAAACTACAACGAGTTATAGAAATGCTTCACCGCGGGTTTGGCACTCATCACTGTCAATCTACAGGACACACAGGTGTAATCTCAGGACTTTTGTGTACTACAAACTACAATATCTGTAAGTCATTTGACGTGAAATGAAATAATAAAATTAATTAAAACCAGATCACAACTTGAGTTGTTATGGAGTTCAAATCTACTGAGATTTCATTAGGATTTAGCTTCATTTTGAAGCAGAGAGAGAACAAGTCTCAAAGCAGGCAATGATTTCTATCCCCAAACACAGGATATCTCCTGAAACTACTAGTCTACAGATTAAAACCACTTGATGAGCCAGTGATTACAACTCAGCTTTTAATTTGAAGTCTAAGACACGGTCTGTTAACATAATAAAAATGTGCATTAGTGCGGCGAGGCCTCTCCTCCAACTGCTGCTCGTTTTTCAACTATGCTATCGCCGTTGCGATCCACGCTCTCCTGGGCTTAGTGAAGAGCAGAATCAAAGCCTCTCTTCTTCTTCTTTATCAATATCAGCTGGGAAAGACTGTCACTAACGCTCACTTCACTCCCTCACTCGGTCGCTAACTTACTCTCCGGAATGTCCCGCTAATTAAAACCGGTCTGCTGGCAACGGGAACTGAGGAAGCTGCCATCAACGCAACTTTGACTGGAACAGGAGAAGGGCCTGATGTTACTTTTACTGCAGTGCATTGTGCAGACACAAACATCTACACTGGATAAAGCTTAAGGAATTGCAAACAAAGAGAAAAGAAAACAATAAAAGCAAACGCGCATGACCTGGAAGACCTTTTGCTGTAAAGCAAATGCCACTTTTCATCAGCTACAACTACTTACATCTAAGACCAAAGCAAGGAAGGATGGTGGGAATTCTCAAAGCCCTCTCTATCTCCCCAGTGACGAGATACTTGGGCAGGCATACAGTCAAGTAGGCAGGGTGTAAACTCACAGCTAAATCTCTGGAGAGTGTTCCCAGTGGACGAGGGCACAAAAGCGATTCCTCCACCCCGGTGCTCCCATGCCGGCACTCTGGCAGCCGAGCCGAGTGCTTGGCTGCTTCCTCTCTAGTGTTCAGTCAGTCACAGCACCCACAGCATTAGGCACTTGCTAAATGAACGCGCTGCCTTCCAACAGAGCATCACCCTCTCTACAATTTTAACACGTATGCGTACATCATCTCTGTCCACATGCTGCACGTACACACACACACATAAATAACTCGGTATGCAAGCAGCAGAGGGGGAAATTGAGAATATTAGAGGAAATATAAACGGAAAACCAAGAGATTCACTTCGCAGTGGTTGATTAAAGTTTGTTATCCAACGGCTGCAGTATTAATCAACAATCCAGACTGCACAGAGATGGGGTTAAAAGAGGGGAATGTGGAAAAAAATGAAGGCGAAAAAGCAGCAGACTCATAAATGAGTGCAACAAAGAGTATCACGTGGATTTTGTGGGAGGTATGGACAAGACTCAAAAGAGAATAAAGAGAAAAATCAGCTTTATGCAACAAATCGCCACTAAATCCTCATGCTGACACAGGAGGGCCGCAAGATGTCAGTCTATTTTCCCCCCTTCCTTCTTTGTTTTGCATGGAATAAAAGAAATAGCACAGTAGAGCTTTATTCAACAGACACGTAATACCGAATTTGACTTGCTAAAGGAGCTGCATAGCTGCATAGACTACTTGATTCACGTCCGTGGCAGACAGCGCACCCAGCACCATAACTACATTTCTCTTTTGTTGAGTCGTTATCAACATTTTTTCCCAAGGCCAAGATTTCCCACACGATTCCTCCTCATCCCTCAAATCCTCCCCTTCATTTCTTCTCCTCTTTTTACTCCCGAGTTCCCTCCTATTCTTCCTCACCTCTACTCATTGATAAAACATACATATGATACCTTGAAGTCTGCACTTGCAATCACTTTGAAGCTGCACAAATGTGTCAAGACTGTATTCTGATGAAAATGGGATTCTTTTTTCCTCGGGCAGATCTGCCCTTTGAAAACCCCCTGTTCTGTGTTTCCCATGACAGAACAGAGAAGAGGACTGAGCTCCTTTGCTCTAACCACCCCCACCCTCCCTCCCCAACTTGACTCCCTCTCGCCTCCTTACAAGGTGAATCTACTAAAGAGGAGAAGGGAGTCAAATACTCCCTTCACATATCTTCCTGTTTTTATAGTAGCCAGTTACACTTTACCCATTTTGTGATTTTGTATGAATAAATCAGTTCTTGGCTGTTCTCGGCTTATAGCCAATGCAAATACCCATTTTCCTTTTATTTGGTTTGATTTTGCTGGTATAAACACGCCTTAATAGCTTTTCATGACGAACGTTTGAACATTCAGACACAAATGAGAAAATCTGATCCCTCATATCGATAAACGTTGTTTTATTTGCAAAGAGGCTGATATCAGCACGCACTGATGTTTGGTCCATTTGTCTGCCTATTACTCCTAAGACCCGAACTCTTCCACGGCATGCATTTTTAATTTCTCTTTGATATTTGGTCACATTGGGGCCCGATGAATGTAAAAACAAAGAATTACCAGATTTTCTTTTTAACCTTATTTTTGTTTTTGTTTTTAAAATAAGAGCCACATATATTAGTTTAAAATTTTGAGAGAACAGTAGCAGTATAATGTCCTCATAAGTGGATATCAGGCCCTTGTAGAGCAGAATTGAGTATTTTGGTCTAAATAACCCAAAATGTGATGTGGTAAATATTAAGGGATAATTATTATTGTAATAATTGCATAGCCTTATGCTAAGATCAACAACATTTACTTTAAAAAAAACAAACCACCACTGTAACTGCTCCATAAGCTATTTCATATATATAAATGCCTCTGTGGTTAGCTAACGCTCTGTTCCTTTTAAGATTGGGCATTTGATAAGCCCTAATCTGTCAATGGAGTGCCGAGCACAATTTTAAAAGGGGCTTTCAAACGGATTGATCTGTAACAGATTTTATTTTTCTCCTGCTGTGACAGCTGGACCAAACAATTCTCTGAAAAAAGGGCACGTTAGAAGATGTCTCTGTGACCTTTTCATGCTCGAGAAAATGAATGGGCTTTCTTTCCTCTTTTTGTTTTCATTTTAAACTCTGCACTAAACAGATCAATATATACATGAAGCCAGAAGCAGAAGTGACTCCCGTGTCTACCTGGAGACATCGCACACACTGTTGGCATGTCTTTAAACATGATCACACAGCCTAAAACAATACAATAGACCACATGGTCTCAGAAACTACCGGGAAAGACAGCAAATGAGAGCAAATGAGATAAATCAGTGTGAGATTATTAAATTTAAGGGCTACGCCACTTTATGAGTTTGTAATTACTGTGTGACCTTTGCAAACATCTTTAAATCATAGGTTGTATTTATGTGGAAAAGGTTAAGATGATTTTAGTCGTTCTAATAAAACACAAAAGCATTCAGATGTTACCTCATCAGTGTTTTAGTAGACAAACAACATATCCTCGAATTTGCCTGTCAGCAGTCCACAGTCTTGGCTCCGTTATCATTCGTGAAGAGAGCCCGGCGCACGAGCTTTGCCAGAGGAATGTATGACTTTGGAGTACAAGCGAGCAATGAGTGCGCCATACCTGACTTTGTCTCAAACCACAAAGCTCTGCTGAATAGCTAAACACCACACAAGCATTGTAGCACCATTCCTCCGCCACGGTGACCCTCACTCAAATCTCCCTGTCTGAGAAACCCAACCACAAGCAGCTCAGGCTAAGATTTCAAAACCATGGAATTCCAGTGGCCAACACTAATATGGCCCTTTGACTCTGTAAGCCTTTATAGAGGAAAAAAGAAAAAAGCTCAACTCCAATTACTCAAAATTAGGATTCTTATAAACTGAGTATATCACCTCAGAGAGGAGGTGAAATTCCATCAACAACTCTAGTTTATACAGAAGATCTTACAATAGAGGCGACAGATAGATGTAAATAGTGGATTGCAAATAATAAAACAAAGAAAACACCAGAGCATAGAGTTAATTTACAAGTGCTTATTACTAATCCTGATGCTGAAATTTGACATCAAGTTTAATTTACCACAGCACTGCTTTTTGGTTTGATGGAACTATTTGGGGGAAACAGGGCAGACTGGCTTCACTTTCACAGAAACTGATATAGAGAAGTTCACAAAGCACCTGGAAGCCCGGGAAAAAGCTGTTCCCATTTATTTCAGGCTCTTAGTGCATCTTACACCCAATGCACCTGCCACGTTTGTTAGATTTAATGAACAGCTGTTGTAAACATGATTACACGTAGATTATTTCACGTATTAGATCTTTAAATGCAATATTTCGATGCCAGATGAAAATCAGTAACAATTTTAACAACCTTTTAAATCTGCCTCAGCAGCAGTTTCCTTTAGGAGGTGGACAGTAATATACAATCCCTAATATAAAGCTCTGCTAAAGACAAATCTAAATGAATTCATGTTGTTCTTGTAACATTTGTGCAATTTGTCACAGGACATGTTGGCACCAAAAAGTGGCGCTCCCACCAAAACCTAGGGACACCCACGCTACATGCAACATCAAGGCAGTGCAAACGACAGTTCTCAGCAATATGCAGACATTCCTTCTACATAATTACGGAGACTTCAAGAGGCCCAGCAATGCATCTGTTGATCGGCATCAGACAGATGGCCAAAATACACTCTGACACTAAGAAAGTGTGACCTTTGTCCAACAACGAGCCATTTTACAAACAACTGTCTGGTGAGTCTTG
The DNA here is from genome assembly GCF_057381845.1 of Rhamphochromis longiceps. Lineage (NCBI taxonomy): Eukaryota > Metazoa > Chordata > Actinopteri > Cichliformes > Cichlidae > Rhamphochromis > Rhamphochromis longiceps. Next base: position 68,546,596 of record NC_140559.1, on the reverse strand, counting down.
ATTTCTGCTGTGACACTTGAATGCTTAAGGTGAGAATTTAGCTTAAACAACATGAAAGCATTGATCCATTCTTGGTGGTGGTTCTCTGCACTTTTTAGCCTGTTAGTACCAACTGAACATGGTTTTAAATGCCACAGGCCACCTGGGTATTGTTGCTAACCATGTCGATCCCTTGTGTCCAAAGTGTACTCATCTTCTGTCTATAAAAACGAGTTTACAGTACTCACTCTACCTCCACAGTCACCAGATCTCAATCCAATAGAGCACCTTTGGGATGTAGTGAAACAGGAGATTCACATCATGGATGAGCAGCAACTATATCATGCCATAATTTCAATCACTCTGAGGAATGTTTCCAGCACCTTGTCTTTTTGGTGGAGATAATCATAAGATAAAATTAAAAACTAATAGCAATACTGTAGCATGAAGCAATTATGCCCTAAATGAACTCATGATTATTTGTTTGCTTCTGCCTTTAATCTCTGTGCTCCTATTTAATATCTATCAATAAAATAAAGAGAAATTTATAGATTAACCAGACAGCTCATTATCTCAGATGCTGTTTCACAAACACAGGACAAACAATAGTCACCAAGGTTCTGGCACAGAATGAATGCACTAATGATGAATACATATTATGTTTCGCCGTGGTAGCTTCTTTTCTCTCATTGCTTCTTTAGACTCGTTACTTTTTGGGGGTTTTTACCGAATACAATTTCCTTGAACAGAAGTGCCGCCTCTGCTATGCTGTGACCCCAAGAAAGATTTTACACTGTGTGACGAAACCCTGGGAGAGAGCATCAAGGACGTGATGAGACAACTTCATTTATGGCCTGAACCAATCTAAGGTGCGTGTTCTGCCGGTCTCAGAGGGCAACACTGCATAACTATGACATCAGCCCATAAACTCTGGGAGGACAGACAGACACAAGCACACCGGTGCTCACACGCAAACCAACACACATAAACAGCCAAACATTTTCTGGTCTGTTAAGCTTTATGAGCCACTGTGCGCCTGGACCGTCCAGGTTTATGTCACACACAATAATGATGAGATGTAAAAATGGTACGGACTCTTGGAACAATAGAATCATCAGGGAACAACACATCCAACTGTGGGCTGCAGAAAATATCAAAGCAGTGGCCACTGTGTAAAATACATGCGCAAGCTATGAGCTATGGTATGCAAGGAAATATCAGTACCGTGAGCCTACCATGTACTACTCCTTACTTCTTCTATAGCTTGTCCTCATCCCATCTTACTCCATTACTGCCTTCACAAGTTAAATTGCTTACCTGCTTCTAATTGTAAGGGCCTAGAGTGGACATTACACAGTTGCATTTCTCTGGTATGTTGAATAGGAACTGGGACTAGATTTTATCAAAGAGAGAAAACAGTCTAGAAGTAGACACACGGGAACTGTTACTATATTTCATCAAGAATAAACCCAAGGGAGGCAGGAGTCAAGTATCTGAACTTCAAAACATTGGCAGCTGCTACATACAGACTAAAGAGGTAAAGCAAAACAACATATTCAAGGAAGATTCTAGAGGAAAAAGTCTCATGAGGTCTTTTAAACTTTGAGTCGTCTCTGTCTAGGCCAGGTGTTTGACCTGAGTCACTCATGTTTTTATGCTTCTTTTCACAGCTCAGCCCAGGTTGCCCCTGCTGTGATTTTCCCTCACTGGCAGAATTGTCTGCTTTCAAAATTCAATGTAACAAACATTTCATCTGTGCTCTAACCTGTTTGTCTTTTCTTCTCTTTCTGTTTGCTCCTTTGAGTTGGACTCTAATGTAGTCTCACTCTTTTGTTTCTACAGCCTTACAGTTAACATACCACTCTGGTCCGTCAACGTTTATTCAAGTGTACATTCATTCTATCAACAAGCATGGGCAGCCCTGCTAATTATGGAGTAAAATCATTAGCATAAGCTTGCATTAACATTTGAGCCATAAAATATACTCCTGATTAGTTCAAGATTCACTTACGTGTCAAAATACAGATGCACCGAGTCTATGTCCATGCGGAACATGTACACGGCGGTGCAGGCAAATAGTCGCAATCAAACTTATAGCTACATGCTAATATGTTGCTAGTGTGAAGTATGTCAGGGAAAGCTGGGTATAATTCTTTGTGCCTCTTTGCAATAGCAGAGCACTTTATTTTCAACTAAGTGTGAGAAGATCTTGCAACTTACTGCAGCTTGAGGGAAAGTTTGATCATGTCTTTTGTAATAAAAAATAATATTTTGCATTTGAAAGGTAATTTTTTTTGGGGGGGGGGGGGTCCTGCGCATCTCTAGTCAAACCTGTCCAGGGCGTACCCCACTAGGATAAACTGCAGGCAACGCCTCCAACCCTGAATGGGATAAGGAGTAAAGAAGGGAGGTGGGTGAGTGAGTGGATGATAAAAGCTGTACATGACTCATACTGTCAGCTTAGCTACAAACTGCATTTAGGCAAAATTATATATAGGAAAATGCTAAACGTACTGCTGTTTGATTCACCAAAAATAGGCCGAGGTCAAAAGCAATAAGGTATGAGGAGACCTGGGAATAGTATGGGTGAAAAGACATAAGGGAAAAGGGGGTGAAGGGGGAAATATCAACAACTGTGACAGCTGTGTGGATATGGTAAGCTGAACCACAACAGGGAGGCTCCAGGGCAGGAATGCAGAACAGATCAGCCAGACCGGAGCGTGTGCTTAGGTTTGACATGGCGAGGCAGTGGCGAGCCACACCACACAGCAGCTGTCTAATCCCAAACTTCTGCCTTGATACTCCTGTTCTGAAAAGCACAGTCCGTTCTTTGAACTATTGACTTCTTATTTCTTCTAAACCTACTACAGATGCTCTCACTCTTCGGTGTCTATCACTCGCTTGGATTAAACTGACATGCCACATGTCAGCCTCTGGCACGCCACATGTCAGCCTCTGGCACAGGTCGTATCTCACGGTTACGATCTTGACAGGCAACACAATGCAGTCACAGATGAAAAGTATACAGAGCATTTCCTGTATACTTCTTGAGCTCCAGATGTCAAGACCTCAAAAACCAAGGAGTCTTACCTGCTACAGAGTTTGGCCTCGGCATCATGAGGGAAGCTGATGTCTGTGGCGGGTACGCAATGGGTCCCTCAGGTGAGTGACTTGGAGGGTGTGGTGGCCCTGGAGCACCCGCAGATATGTTAGGGTGCTGCTGGTCTGTCCTGGATGGGGTGTCTGCAGGTGTTGCTGTGGCACTGCTGGAGTCTTCTTCGGCCACAGGAGAGCAGGTGTCCGCCCGCACGCTCTGTGCCAGGCCATGGCGACCGCTGCCTCTTAGGCTGCCATCTTTACTCCACTCCAGGCTGGAGCCGCTGCGGTCATCATTCTCTGAAGAACTAGTGATGGTGGCTGAGAGCAGATTTAAATTTAAAAAAAAAAAAAAAAAAAAGAGAGAGAGAGAGAGAGAGAGAGAGAAGGGATTTTCAGCAAGTGAGGGAGGTGAAATGAGGGGAAGAGGCACAAGATATATCTGAGTAATGGTCTTTATGTGCGATGAACATTTATCCGTCTTAATCTCTAGTGAGACACCGAGCTGTAATGGAACTTTCAGCTTTGAGTGGCTTGGTGGTTTTGCTGATTGCCCTATCAACAGTTCTCAGAAGCTCATTTTATATTTACAGCGATCGTCTTCCTATACTCGTGAAACTCGGAAAGTAATATTGCACAGATTTATAGAACGTAATGTATTGTTATTGTTAAGAATCAGCGTTTGAATGATTTGGAATCATCCAGTGCAAACAGCAACTGCAACTGCAACAACTAGTCGGAGGGGAAAATGCAAAAGAGCAGGAATAACAATATAAAACCAAACATGGACATTTTTTTTTTACCCCTTCAGTTTAGACAGGTGTCTCTTCTAGAAGAAGAACTCCTTTAATCTCCCCTCGAGCCAACACAGCGACCTACCACAATCTTAAAAGCAAAGGAAAGGACTAACTCTCCATGATGACAGGCAGCTGGATACAGGAACATCAGCACTGTTAGTGGACTGGAGCCGGCCAGCCAGCTGGCCATGTTTGCATCACACACTACTAATCTGGATTTCATAATGGCGCAGCACGTTGCATCACCACTAATATTAATACAACAAACACATCTTGGACCCTGTGATTCCTGCGCTGGTTTCCTGGGCAAACATGAAGTCCTCTCATGGCAGCAGTCACGATAAACCCTGCTCGGACCACGGCATTAAAAGTCATCGTGATCTGACTGGCTAAACTACAGGACCTTGCTAAGAAGAATATGTAATTATTTATTCAAGCTTAGTGAAAATTTGAATTTTTATTTTATAAACAACTACATGCAGTCAAGTCCAGGCCCCTCGTGAAGGACCTTCTGAGGGAGCTGTTTTGTAAATGTTAAGACATTGCAAAGTCTCACTAATTCCATCAAGGAGCTTTTAATGCAAAACAAAGCCAAATTAATGTGCTTCTGAAATCAGAGTCAAAGTGAAACTTCAAAGAACAGAGAACATTAATCACAGGCATCAGTCTGACTTGTGGACGCACTGTGACTTTGTTCTTTCTTTTCCTTCCTGCACAATTTTATTAAGGAGTGTGGGTGGGATGTTGTAGACCAGTGGTACTTTACACCCCCTTCCCAAAAACACTCCACCCGCCCACTCAAGTACATAGCAGACTAGCATGCCATAGTCACCGATGTAACAATTTAATTTAACATCACTCTGCTGCAGATTTAAAAGCCCTCTGCTGCAGATACAGCTCAAGAATCTGCTGTTAGCAGTGAAGCAGCCAGTCAGTCACAGCTTCAAAGGATAGCTAAACACAGCTAATTAGACTCGAAAATTACATGCACATGGCATTTCATAGTTTGTAATGGGTGTACAATAAAGGGGTCGTAGAATTAGGGATCAAGAAAGGAAAACAAGCTGACCATAGTTATAGCACATGCTGCATTTCTGCAAAACTGTGTTCTGTCCGTTTCAAAGTTCAGGTGTTTGATAGTTGCTCATAACGTCTTCATTACTGACAGATTTTGATGCACAACTAGTGTTACTTTCTGCATGTCTGTGTGGGTCTGTGGGTTTGAGCAGCTAATGCACCCTCCCAGCAATCTGTCTGTGACCACAGCAAAGAGCTGAGAGAGACGGAGGCACCGATTTCCATTAAGAACTGGGTTTTATGCAGCATGACTTTACTTCATACCAGCTCGTTTCGCTAACTTTCCTGAAACCTGCTTACTGAAGTTAACAACCACACTTGCAGAGATGGCATTCTCTCACAAAACTCATTTTGAGTTAACTAAAGTAACGCAATTGCGTGCAACTGACAGCAACACATTTGGCACCAGTGCACATCTTATCCTGGGTGGTGTCAAAGCTGCAAGCTGGAAGATACTATATCGCAGCTTACATAAATTATTCAGCACGTTAGCAATGATATTGCTTTGGGGGGCAGAATGACTGAATCATGGTAATCATTTATGTCAACTCTGGAGTATTGGAAATCCAAATTGTTGTGTTGGATCTTGCTTTGGCATGCATTACTTTCTCCTGCATAACTATAATTTTCATCAGCAAGTCCGATATTCTTATTAGTTCAAGAATATCTGACAAAGATAAGGGCAAGGGAAAAGTTTAAAATCTGGCACCCTGTCCTCTAGTCTAGGAGTGCAGTCAGGGAAAAAAAAAAAAAAGGGGGGGGGGGGGGTTCAACAGTGGATAAATACAGCATCATAGAGTTACAATTTGCTATTCATTCCTCACTCAGAATGGAATCCCAGCATTTTTATAGGCACTGGAGGCTTTGTGAGTAGAAACGGCAGTTGAATTAATGCATCAATAGACTATGCCATCTTCCTGTCAGCTTGAGTAAATCCCCTGACGTCTTTTAGGGCTATTACTACAGATACAGCACAACGTCACACTGTGGCAACTGTCACCTTAACGCCGTCTCATGCCGATACAGCTCTGTCTAAACCCAATGACGTACATGGGGAAGGATGAATATAATGTGACACAGATGGTATTCGATCCCAAAAGGTTTCACACAACGAGTAGTGACTGACACTGCACAGGTGTGTTTTCTTTGTTCTAACTCATAGTGCAGATGAAGCAAGTCAGATTGCAAATTAAAATTAGAAGAGCTTCACAGGAAGTGATTAGTGATTATAAGCAATGCTGCAAAGGGGACTGGGTGTCCATGCTAAAGTGCAAACTAATAGACTACTAAGGAATCAGCAGAGCTGTTGGTATTATTAATGTTCTCATCAAACCCAGAAACCAGTGCAGGCACTGGTAAGCTACAAGTGATAAATTGGAGGCTGGTGTTACATTTTTGTCATTGCTATGAGCTGTGCTACTAGTGCATCTCGCACCAAGCTGCTCAGTCATGCAGGACACATGGTTGAAAGGGTGAGGTGGGGACTAATTTGCACAGGTCCATGCAAACTAAATGAGGAGGCAATGGTGAGGCCATATTTCTGAGCTATGCACAAAAGAAATTATTTTCACTGAAAATTTCTTTTTTAGATTTATGTAATTTGGATTAAAAGAGATGATGTGAAAAGTAACAGTTTAATCAAAGACCATTCATTTAAATGAAATTTAAGTGCCACCTACTTCCACCTCTGACCTGTGTATAGCGGCTAGATTATGAACAAAGTAAGACATTTTTAAATGCATACAGCGCAACCCTGAACTTCTGTACACATTACCCCGTAAAGAGTATTCAAATATCCTTCAAAGTCGACATTAAATGTTGTTTAATCTGTCAGATCCTTAGTACAAAGTACAAATGGACCGATCAACTGGCCAGGGATCGGAATCAGACGATATTCAACTTCTCGACATGGAGTAGTGACTGGCTGATCAGCTTCCAGTATGTCTGATTACAAGCCAGCTAGTTTCATATATGTGCACAGTGCCACAGACATATAGGCACACACACTCACAGACACACACTAACCTGTTGTTAGAGGCAAACCGCCTCACTGTGTTTCCAACATCAAACTCCACAGACCCTTAAATCACCCTCACCCAGCTGAACATTGAATATTTTAAAGAAGGTAAGGAAGAAGAAGATGTTGTTAAAGTTAAAGCTATCCAGAGCTCATAGCCAGCCCCAAGCCAGCAGCCTTGGTATGAGTAAAGATCAACACAAAAGAAAAATTCCAGAGATGAGTAAAAAAAAAAAAAGCGAGAGAGAGAGAAAGGATCAATGCCCTGTGATCTGGTGAAGTTCCTGACATTTGTTTTGGTATATGAATCTGTTGTACCTGCTTTATTTGTAAAGGTAAAATATGTCAGGCAGTGTGGATGCACAGCAACTCATTATTAGACAATTCTTTGAACTTGTTTCCAATAGACACATCATGCTCATCTGATCTGATCTTCTTTTGCTTCCTTAAAAAACCAGTCAGCTGCAGACCTTTTTGGCCAGAGCGGCGATAACGACGCCCAGGTTGGACAGTGAGCTGTTGATGGCGGTCATCTCTTTGAAACGGTCACCCTGAGACTGGCTCTTCACCATTCGCTCACTGCCAGCCAAGTCCACCAGGCACAGAGTGGCTACACACACAGAGAAAACCAACTCTTATAGGAAGCAGTGATCCGTTTTTCCTTCCATTAAAGGTAGTTTTAATACTTTACAAAACACTTCTTTTAGCGCTCAGGGGCTCAAACATTAACGTTGAGTCATCAGAGCAGATTTTGCACTGGTTACAGTAACAATAACTAACCAGACTAAATATTATAGATCCAAAAAGAAGAAACCACATTCCTGATGCTGGTACTTCCAGTGTGATACATTTGCACTTGACATCCCTGCCGGCATTAACTCCCTCAATATCCAGCTGGAAGACTGAGTGGGAGCGAGACGAGCGGTCATTCTGGGCTGTCTGGGCAGTGGAGCGATTCTGATTGGCCAAAGCAATCAGACGGAGAACCTGAGAGGACGAGGGAACGTTTTAAAACATAGAGCATCGATAAAGTTTGATGTATTTTCAAAGTTTGGTAACAATTTGTCAGCAGATTTGAAATTAATTTGTTCTGAGCTACAGATGTCTGTCTGCTGTACCTGATCCTCATTGGAGACCCGCTCATAGGTGAGATTAGTGATTGTCAATTCGTTGCTGGCTGTCTTGCGGATCTCATGCTCAGGTCTCTTGCTGGACTTGCCGGTGAACACAAGGTCCCTCAGGGTCTCATTGTAAATTTCGACGAAGCTCGCTGTGAACGTGAACTGTGAAGTGAGTGGGGGTTAATGCCCCACACTCTTTTCTGTCACTGCTTTGAATGCACAGACTGGTCTTAATGTTGATCTTTGTAATCTTCAGTGTTACGACCCGGCTCAAAAGCCGCAACATAAAAACAGAGATGAATAGCAGAGTGTGGGTGAGAAGAGGTTTCATCCTAAAATGGAAAACCAGGTTGGCTAAAATGGCTGGTGCCACCAAGGCAAAGACTAGTGCACTGCCGGGAAGCTTGCCTCAGGTATGCTTTTATCCACACCTGACTAGGTGTGGCCAATTAGCACCAGCTGAAAACACTGAGACGATTAGAAGCTGCAGAGGGACGTAACATTCAGTATTGAGATTTGTAAATGTAAACTATGAGGATTTATTTATTTTTAATTCTTTTCTTTTTTTTTCTTTTTTTTCCCTCTTTTTTTCTTTTTCCAAATAAATGTCCCGATTGAGTAATGAAACTAACCCAAAGGAGAATTCTAACAATATTAGACAGGCCATTCAATATGCTTTATCGTGGACAACTCGTGGCTAAAACCCCCCCCCCACACACACACACACACACACACACACAAACCTCTAATCAAACATGAAAACGGATAATCCAGCTGAAGCTTCAGACAGCCGTCAGACAGTGAAACACTGCCATCTGCTGGACTCGAATAACAAAGACGCTGCTTTGACGGGTGAGGGAGTTTCAACAAGTCTGCAACGACTCAAGCATCAAACTACAGAACTATTCTAGCGGACATGGTGCTCTAATGACTGCTTCATTAACGCAGGTCAGAAAGGATCAAACATATCAATAAATCATAAAACACAAAACGTCTCTTATTGCCCAGGGCTCAGGAAGTGAGTGTGTTCCTTATAGCCTATTAAACCTTAGCAGGTTATTTTGATGTGTTACAGATGAAACAGCTATCCAGTAACATTCAGCTACAAAAACGCTTTTTTATAATTACTTTTTTACAGCTTCGCACTTTTACACAAGTTTTATCATCAGTGTCACAATGGCTGCTGCTAAAATTGAGTACAAGATATTTGTTGGCCTGATTAAAAGGTCTTGATGCGTGCTCAATCATCAGGGAAGTAAATCTCCAAAAGTTGATTCTGTTCTTCTGGACGTAGCGTTTTCAGTCAGAGAAACCAGCCGACTGAAGGAACAATGGGCTGGGAGGTCAGTTCCTTAATCATGATTATGCAAATTCTCATGACCATTGATCAACAACCACTGATCAATGGTCCTGAGTACCATTCACAGAGAGTTGGAGAACGGCTGCAATCACAGCATTGTAAGATGGTGACAGATGTACCCTTAGGCCCCCTCCTTGATTCAGAGAGGGTCTTTCCCTTTTCACGTAAATGGCCTCCTTGACTCCGCCCTCAAACCAGCGTTCATTGCAGTTATTGTTGACAATCACATTGTGTCGTGTAACCATCCAGCTCACATATTCAATGTAAATGATTTGTTGAACTGAAGACATGATGAATGTTCCTGCATTAAAACACATCCAGCCTAGTGTTCTCACTCTCCCTAAATGGATCTGTTACATTAGTGATATATGGGAGTTGTGTTTCAGTCTTTTCCACATGAGGACATTTACATTTAGTTTTTGCTTTACTGATGAGTGGCTGGTTAACCTGCAGTGGTTGAAGTATGTGTCGGTCGTCTGGAAGAGTAGGTGTAGAAGACGTCTTTAATGAATGTAATGCTCTGAAGGTGTCAGTGATTACTGTGAATTCATTATAAAAGTGGATTTCAGTGAATAAAGACAGGCCCTCATGGTGACGCTCAGGTGTCCATAAAGTGTAACAGGAGAGCTTTGTCATACTTTCAGAGATTTTACATGAGCCAGTCTTTCAAAAATTACATAAATAAATAATTCATTCATTCATCCACAGGAAACACAATGCTCATATCTGAAAGTAAACTCTGATATATATCCCCGACTAGAGTTACTACTAAATAAAGGATCGCCCCAAAATGACTAAATATATAAAGACACTCTCCAGAAGAAGTTAAAGGGATTTTATTTATTGTACAAGCAATATCTTCATAAGAATTACAAATTCTGCAGACATATTACCTTCTTACTGAACCTGAACAACTCACACACAGACGTGTCTGCTGCTTATCTTTGTTCAAACATGATGTTTTATCTTCTCTTCAAAACACATTACTCATCTTTCTGGCATCGTGTTACATGAAAACACCTGCATTCTACCTGTGTCATTGTACCACAAAGACAATGATTGCAACACTGTGCTTGCAAAATAGAAGAAATAAGACGACCAGCAAATACATAAAAGATGGTAAAAGTGATTCCATCTTTGTGTCTCCTCCCATTGTTTCCCCAGTCTGTCTAGTTCCTATATTCCCAGGACACCGCTGGACAATAAGTGGGTATTCCAAGACTGAGAGACAGCCAGAGTTGGCAAAAGATCAGACATTCTCCACTTAAGTAGAAGTAAAAATACTATTGTTCCAGTGAAAGTTAAAGTACTGATTCAACTTCATTACTCAGCTAAAGCAAAAAAGTACAGGCTCGAAGCGCTTACAGAGAAAAGCAGACAACAGAATACAACAGAATGCTGATGGCGGCAGTAACACACACTTGGAGGAGAGGCTCCAGCCGTCCATTCCAGCCCTATCCCTAACATTAACTCTAACCATAACTTTAACCTTAACCCTATCAGGTCTTGTTTTACAAAGCGATTCATGATTAGAACAAAAAACACATTTACACATACCGATGATTTGTCACATAGCATCGTTACCTGTTGGGATGAGAACGTGTTGTTTCCAGAGCACCACAAATTGGGGTGTCTGTAGCTCAGGTAGAGCAGGAAACCTACTAATCAGAAAGTTGCTGGTTCAATCCCCGCCTGCTCCAGCCTGCATGCCAAATATCCTTGGGCAAGACGCTAACCCAAAGTTGCTCTCCGATGCATCCATCGGGAGGATGAATGCGTATTAATGTTAGATAGAAAGCACTTACAGAGAAAAAGCATAGAAAAAAGTGAGTGCATGAATGAGGCAAGTTGTAGAGAGTAGAAAGGTTTTATACAAGAACCAGTTCATTTACCGTTATATTTTAGTTTCATTTTCAGTTCTGTACTTTTTACATGTAATATTGATTCATTAGATTGACTACATGCATTAGACCTAACTTGCTGACAGCAAATTTAAACAACCGTAATAATTTATTTTCAGCGTCTGAAATATTTATTTAGTTTGTTTTTTGTTTTCTTTTTGGCTCCTGATATTAGTCAACTACTATTTGTCAATGTTGAACTAATAATGAATCTAAGAAAAGCTATTTGTCACGGTTGGCCAGCGTCAACCGTGGGGATGTGAGGAAGGAGGAGCCAGGCACGGAGCTCTGAATGCAAGCAGTGCGTTTATTTACAGTGAATGGAAAATAACAATAAATCCGCAGTGCGTTCCCGACTCCCGTGAAATGTCCTCTTCCCAGTGCTAGTGTTCCTTGTCTCCGCTCCTCAGTGTCTGAGCACCCCGTGCTCGCTGCCCTCTCGTCTCCACGCTTCTCCTGGGGAGATAACAAACAGGCAGCCGTAAGACACATACAATGCGGCAGACTATCCGTACTGACTGGCCGAGAGACTAACGTGAAGTCACGCAATGATCCAGCGTCAGAGAGAGCGCCACCGCATTCTTAAGTAGCTCCTCCGACAAGGCTTGATCAGCTGCGTGATGGTCTTCAAGTGTGGCCAACAGGCACGTGCAGAGGGGGGGGCTAGAGGGGCTTGAGCACCCGCCCCTTTCCTGATGTTTGCCCAAAGTGCCCTTTTGTTGAGGCAACTTTTAAAAAAAATTTTTTTATTTTTTTATGTGTGTGTGCGTGCGGAGTCCTGTCTGTGCTCCTCAACAATAATATTTAACTATTAATCACAGTTTTGCTAAATAAAAGGATCTGGCTTGCATCAGTCACATGATCACATTTAACCAATGATCGCCCTTGACGGCAGAACGCGCTGGTTACGAGCCGGGAACGAGCTCACAAAGAGCACGCGCATTTTTAGCAGTCCGGAGCTGTAGGAGAAACACAAGTTAACTCAGAGACACAGACTGATGCGACACAACCAGTAAGTAGGTGTACAGCGTACACTGTAGTGTGTAGCACACAGGAGTGTTAGCTTATTACGTACACGTTGGTAAGTTGTCTTGTTGCAACTGACGAACTGAAACAAACGAGCGTGCTGTGTGTGCAACAGCGCGACAAACATTACCTGTCCTTTTATTAACTGCACAAGTAGTGCTGGTCATAGCTGCTGGCTACCTGTGTAAGGCTGTCATGGGTCTGTAGCTCTGTCACCGTTTTAGGGAACATATTTAGTTTTAAAGTAAGTTTCCGGGCTTTTCCTGCCTTTCTGGAGGGATTATATTTCACTAAAAATGATCTAATATGCATGTCCACATAATAATTATAATATATTAAAAACATGCTGTATTTTAAAGAACATACATTAAGAAGCAGATTATATTAGATTTATATTTTAAATAAGACAAAATTTGGATTTTACAGCAGTAAAATGATTGGATCTCTACAGTTTAAAAATGTAATAAGCTTTGCCCTGCACAGAGTGGATAGTGAAACAAATGGAATCATCATAAACACATTATCCATCCATCCATCTTCATCCGCTTTATCCGAGGCCGGGTCGCGGGGGCAGCAGCCTAAGCAAAGAGGCCCAGACCTCCCTCTCCCCAGCCACCTCCTCCAGCTAAATACATTATTTCATATTTATTACTTCCCCCTCCTCATTGCTTTATTATTGTAGCTCTAGTAATAAATAATAATGTAAGGATTCTGGATCAGTGCGATGCCCATAGTATATACAGTATTCTGAAGAAGGTCTAAAATGTCACTGTGTGTGCGTGCATGTGTGTGTTTTATTTAGATGGATTTTTTAAAAATATTACTCATGATATAACATTGTGCAGACATGGCTGGTAAGGACATGAGGAGGAAACAGCAGGAGCTGTGTGAGGCTACTAAAGGCAGGGCTATAACATTTTTCTGTCATCATTTTATTATAGATTAAGTGCAGGAGTTGTTAGGTGTGGATAATTAGATTATAGTTTATTGCAATAGCAAGTTGTGCCTTGTTCTCACATAGACAGCAAGTGGAGAGTGATATATGAAATGATGGGAAGGAAGGAAGAAGAGAAGCAAAGAGTGATTCACAGGCAGAGCCTAAATTATTTCTCACAGTTTTTTGTTGCCTTATGGTTCCAAGCGCTGTCACCAATCTTTGCATTTTGTTATTATCTCATGACCCTTGTTTAATCAGCTACCATCTCTCCTATGGACTTTTTAATGTCTACAGTCCCAGATCAACACAGCCCTGCCCTTCCCATATTAGATTCTTGATGAATGTGTGTTGTTGTTATTCAGCCTGGTTCAATGTGCCCCTTTTTTAACTTTGAGCACCCGCCCCTTTAAACCTCTCTGCACGGCCCTGGTGGCCAACCACCTGGCAGGGCCACACCCACCAGGCCTGAAGGTGCCTGTAAACAGGTGCTCTCAGAAACTCCGGCATCCACACACAAACACAGATATACCTGCAAGCAGGGAGAACGAGGGACAGCACACCAAAAACACACATGTCCATAACTGCTGGGTCGTTTAGACTCCTGAGCTGTGCACGAGGGGTCGAACACCCACTGGAAGGCCGGGCACTGGTTTTCAACCGTAATATACCTGATGTGCTCAGGTAACCTGTAGCGCCATGAAACCACTGTCACACCAGGGCGCATAAGAAATGATGCTTTAAGAGACTGATGGGATCGGGCAGCAGGGAAAACATCCACAAAAATGCTACTTTCAGTTTGACTCCCTAAGACTACCTAAACTAAGTAGAGTCATTACATGCTTGTTAAAAGCAAACTCTCATATAGTTTTTAATGTGCTTCTTTCATTACAATGACTAGATAAAGAATGTGGCCCTGTCTCTATTTAACACTGGCTACCCCAAAATGTTTCCAAACCTACAACCGTAACTTTCACTGAGAGATTTTTAGATACGGTTATTGAAGCTGTGGGGTTAATTTTTTAAGTAACACGAGACGAGAGGCAGCAGCATACACACAGAGCATCAGTGATAGAAAGCTAGGCTAACATAGGGTAGCTACCTGTTCAAGGAGAAACATGTATAGGCCCATCTCAAGTGCCAGTGAACATCTAAATGATTCAGGGAAGACTTTGGAGAAAGTGCTGTGGGGAGATGAAACCAAATTCCAATTATGTGGCTTTAACTGACCTTTTGAAATACGAGTGTGATGCAAAAAGTAGCATCCCCGCAGTCAAGCAGAGAGATGGAAACATTATGATGTGGGCTACAGGACGACTTATTCGGGGTTCCAAGCAGTCAGGAATTGTGACATCGTCAGACTGCAGGCCACGGATTGGCTCGTCAGTCGCGGCACTCAATGAGTCATGAGACGGTGTCTTTCACTAAAATCAAAACTGCAGTTTTTTTAAAACCCTGCAACAAGGCAAATAGCTGCACAACACCGTGGTTTCCAAGTGTGACAAAAAGCCACAGATACATCATCGCTGCGACGTCTTCCTTTGTTGTGGCATTCGTGTTGCTCATAAATGACAACATGGACATCGGGCCGCTTTGCTGTAATGACCCCACGCACATTAGGTGGTACTTGATTGTAATGGAAAATGAGTTGAGTCACAGCAAGCTGATCTGAGTATGTACTAGTGGAGAAGTGCTATAAGATCATGGAGTGGTCTAGTCAGTCTCCAGACATCAGTACTGTAGAAAATCTGTGGAGGGAGCTGAAGTTTCAACTTTCCAAGTGGCAGTCAAGAAACTTACAGGATTTAGAGAGTTTCTGTAAGGAGCAGAGGGTTAATGTTTGCGTGTCCTCACTGTAAAGACTGCAGGTTACTGGAGCGTGTCGTGTCATGTTTCCTGTTGCTCTGAGGTGCATCCAACAAATACACAAATCATTTACCACTAATAATAACACCTCCCCCACTTAAGTGTGTTCAACAGGAAGCTAAAGACTGGTGCTGTTAAAGTGTTCAAAAAACAGCAGGAGCTCGGTGTGAGGCCACAGTGGGCCAAAAAACACAAGATGACCTCCAGCAAGGACAAAATGTATCTGGACGTCTCTGTGAGCATCTGTCTCACTGTGTAAGTGTAGCACAGTGTCTGTGTGTGCATGGCTGGGCAAGAGAGACAGCACAACTGAAAGCCAGCACTCAGACGAGGACCCGGTGCATCGTCTGTCTCATCTCAGCCAGTTTACTTACAAACTCTTTAAGTTTGAATTTTAAAGCCGACAATGTGCACAGGGCAGTGATATTTAAAATGAAGGTAAACTATTCCAATCTCTGCAGCCCCAATTGTGTCTCTCACACACACACACAGAGTCCTGAATTCATTACTGAAGTCTCATCCAGACATTCAATGTGCTCTGTAATTAAATTGAGATGTGGGGTCAAAATTCCCACCTAGATTGAGTGAGATGAAATAGAAATCGGCTCTCCTCTAACTGACTTTATAGAAATAATTGCATAAGCTGCATTTATAACTGTTATTAAATAACAGCAGCACACGAGAACTGAAGTGTAATCCCAGCACATTTCGCTTCGCTTGCACTGATTCTTTAGAGATGACGACCGTGGTGGGTAATTAAGGGCAAACAATATACAAGTGGCGTGAAAAATGGAGGCTGCATTACCTTTCCAAAGCTTCCTTTCCCGATGGCCCGCAGTATCTGGAAGTGGTTAAAGTTTACTGTGGAGAAAATGAGAAGCAGTTAGTGAGAACGTGTCAGTTTGAGCTGAGCTATAAAACAGGGAACATGACATGTACAGCACTGTGCAAAAGTCTTGAGCCATCCCTCATTTGCTTCCAGGGATCCGGACTTCCCTGTAATCTTTAAAGTGGTATTAAGGAATAGCTCTCCAGGCTTTTTAAAGTGTTTCTGATTTTTAATCCAGGGCTTGTATTTGACCACTTTTTGTCTGTTAAGACCCTTCACACTAATCTCTGAAACATTCAAACATAAACAGACACCTAAGTCATGGAAAGGACCAGAAAACTTAACAAAGAACCAATTTTAAATTGTATCTGTACACATTCACTTGCAGCCTATTGCAAAAAAACAAAAGCCCACATCATTTGTTCCCACTTCTTTAGTTGAAGAATGCAGTTAATAACACCGTTAACACAGACTGACCTGGCAAAAC
The DNA here is from genome assembly GCF_057381845.1 of Rhamphochromis longiceps. Lineage (NCBI taxonomy): Eukaryota > Metazoa > Chordata > Actinopteri > Cichliformes > Cichlidae > Rhamphochromis > Rhamphochromis longiceps. Next base: position 68,530,106 of record NC_140559.1, on the reverse strand, counting down.
ATGAAAAAATAAGGGGGTGGTTCAAGACTTTTGCTCGGTACTGTATGAGAAATGGAAATGTGCACTTCACAATGTATCGCTGCACTTCGGCAGTACTGTGAAGATTAAATGTTTTTTCCTTCCCGATGCATGTGAAAGGTTAAGACTTACATCTCCAAATGTACTGGAACTGATTTGAACCAGAGGACTCAGCCACACTGTTACTATGTACTGCATAAACACGTTTACCGATGAAGGTAAATCAGACGCTGTCCTGACTGTGTGGCTAAATTTTGTGCTGAAAGCATCAAATCAATTGAATATGATTAACTCGCTATGAGAGGTTTTTACTCCAAGTGTGACTTTTTCTGGCTTCATACACCTTTCAGGGTCAAATTCAAGCACTTTGTGAGCACGTTTAATGTCCATTTTCAACATTTTCCAGCACATTACCATAAAAAGGATGCATATTTCACTTCGCATCACCTGAATAAGACCACGTGAAAGGCCAAATTAATAATAAGTCTTCTCATCAGATATTGATACTTCTTTCTTATGTGACACAAAAAACAGGAGACAGATCTTTGCTTGTGTTGTTTTTTAAGTTCATTCATTCAAAACTAACTGTAAGATGCTTAACTACATTGCAGTCTGTGTTATTGTTGTAGACCTAATTATCACCTTTAAAGTGTTTGTGCTAATAACATCATGTAGAGTAAGACAGGCATAGAGAACAGCACTGACTGGGAGAGGCTTTGAACAGATGACATACTCAGATCAATTCAACACTTTAGACTTTAAAAATGCACAAGCGTCTTTCAAAAACCCATTTATTTAATCTATCATCATTGATATTATTATGTACAGTTATAATGTACTGTTCATCTCCCTTAAATAAACAGGCAGCCTTAAAGTGTGAAATAGTCACTTGTCTACTGTCTCAGTGGCTGATAGTGCCCCACAGGCCTCAATGTCAGCTTGAAGCCATTATGTTTCAATTGTTTCATGATAAACAGATTTTGAATGAAAGCGAGGAAACTTCGGTAGCACAAAAAAGTGCCTATTCTTTGTTCCCATATGGTTCAGTCATATTACCGTCATTTCCCCCTAAGCTGTTCCCAAAGACACCAGGTTAATACTTGAAAAGGCTGCAGCGATACACAAAAATATCATCAATATTCTGTTTACTTGGTGACAACGTCGCTTTTAGCTTTCAATCAGAAAGCCTGACGTTGGCTAGTTAAGCATCGGGCTAACGTTTAACGCTTTCACTTGAGGGAAGTAACTCGTATTACTGCTACTGCTGTGTAATCTTGGTTCAATTCACAGCATATTCTACAAGTTACCCTGCAATAACTAACTGTTAGAATAGCGCCACCGTATTGTATCGCACTGAGTGCACTTCAATCCTTTATCCCGCGAGTTTGCTAGCTAGCAAAATAATAATACCAATTTGAAACAAATAACATGTGTAACGTACACACTCGAGAAAATTATTTACTAGTACTTACGCAAACTCCCCCGTTGTGAAAACGTACAAATCCTTCTTGTATTTTTCGTTTTCCAGCAAACACTCATTAAAACGGCCTCCAGGCACATTAGCGCACTCACCCCCGACTGATCAGGGAGGGGGTGAGGGGTCACACACTGAAACAGACTAACGTGCAGAGGTACAGCCCAGGCAGAGAAATGTTGCTTTTAGACTTTGCGACTCGTTTTATTTCTCTATCTGATAAGAAAACTATTCAATCAGATAGTTATTTGTGGTGAATGAAATACGGTTACAGTTTCAAGAAGTTTTAAGCACCAAATCCGAAATCCAAGCACTGCAATATTAAAATCCAATTCAATTTCTTGTTTGCTCCGAAATCTACGACATGACTATATACAGAAAAGCTTGACATGGTATGCAAAAAAAACCCCGAAGACAATACAAATACAAATACATGAACAAAAAATGTTTTAACTGTCAGTTATGTCATTTTAAAATTTTCCAAAACTAACATTTTCTTTGATTGACTGATATTAAATTGATTAGGGTCAAGTTTAGTGTGAACAATATTACACAAACAAGCACGTGTGCGCATGCGCACATATGAGAATCCCTTCGATCACTTCTCATATGTGCGCATGCGCACATATTAGAATCCCTTCGATCGCTTCTCATATGTGCGCATGCGCACATATTAGAATCGCTTCGATCGCTTGTGACGCGGTAACTTTGCTTTGATCCTTTCTGACGTCATAACTTTGCTTTGATCCCAAAACCCATAAATAGGAGCGCTCACCTGTTACTTTATGCTTAACGGACGTTGACCTGCAGCAACTGAAACCCTTTCGAGAAGTTTTGAGAGCAATTTACGAGAGAAACCAAAACAAGTTCAGTTTTGTTTCTCACCAATCCACAGCGCAAACAGACACATTACACCATGTCAGCCAACCCATCCTTCGGCTCAGATGAGCTTGGAATATCTAAAGGGACCATTTTGGGAGATCACCACATGGTGGAGGCTTTCCTTGGAGAAGGAAGCTTTGGTGTTGTAACGAAATGTCGCGATACAAAAAACAACAAAACTGTTGCTATTAAAGTCAACAAGAGCGACCCTGAAATTCTGCTCCAGGCAAAACTGGAAATTTTCATCCTGGAGCAGCTACGACGCTTGGATCCAGACAGGTGCAACATTGTCGAATGGAACGGCTATTTCCTCGATGGAGAGCGCATTTGCTTGAATTTCGAACTCCTCGACCAAAGCCTGTCAGACTACATAGGGGACCGGAATAACCAAGGTCTCCCAATGAGAGAAATCAGGCCAATTTTGCATCAGCTCGCAAATGCTCTATTCCACCTGGGTTCTGTGGGAATAGTGCATGCTGACCTCAAACCTGTCAACATCATGGTTGTGAACCGCAGTGAGTCTCAAGTCAGAGTCAAACTTATAGACTTTGGCATCGCATGTAACACCTCTGCAGTGATTCCTGGTGACTGTGTGGGGACAATTGGTTATTGTGCACCTGAGATTATGCTTGGCACTCCATATGATGAAGCAATTGACATGTGGTCTCTGGGGCTGGTAGCTGTGGAGCTTGCTACAGGGGTGCCTCTCTATCCTGGGGAAGACGATTATGACGTTTTGAAATTCATAATTGAAACTCAGGGTCAGCTACCAGATCATCTTCTAGAGTCTGGCTTGTACACTGACAGCTATTTCATCGAGGATAACCACAACGAACAGCGCTGGACATTTAAGACCCCAGAACAATTTCAATACGAGACAGATTATCGATCCAAGGAAACTCGATCGATAAAACTTAAGTGTCTCGATGACCTCGAACAACTGCTGAAAGTTAGGCGAGGACCGGAAAATGGCCAAACATTATTTGTAAGGCTAATCAAAGAAATGTTGGCCTTGGATGCAAATCAGCGCATAACACCCTCGGAGGTTCTGAAGCATCCCTTTTTCGACCCTGGCCTCTCAAGGAGAACCCCCTGCACGGACATGAATAGTACAGGGGGAGAACTCCTTGTGCTCTCTCAGCAGCCTTCAAGCTGGAAAAGTCATGGATCGCAAAAATTCAGCTGCAGTTTCCAAAACTCAGTTGAATTTCCTCAAAAAAGAGACATCAACACCTCAGCCAACCCATCTGCCTCTGAAGATGATCTTCAAATAACGAAAGGGACCATTTTAGGAGATCACCACGTGGTAGAGGCCTTCCTTGGAGAAGGAGGCTTTGGTTTGGTAACCAGATGTCGCGATACAAAAAACAACAAAACGGTTGCTATTAAAGTCAACAAGAGCGACCCTGAAATTCTGCTCCAGGCAAAACTGGAAATTTTCATCCTGGAGCAGCTACGACGCTTGGATCCAGACAGGTGCAACATTGTCGAATGGAACGGCTATTTCCTCGACGGAGAGCGCATTTGCTTGAATTTCGAACTCCTCGACCAAAGCCTGTCAGACTACATTGGGGACCGGAATAACCGAGGTCTCCCAATGAGAGAAATCAGGCCAATTTTGCATCAGCTCGCAAATGCTCTGTTCCACCTGGGTTCTGTGGGAATAGTGCATGCTGACCTCAAACCTGGAAACATCATGGTTGTGAACCGCAGTGAGTCTCCCGTCAAAGTCAAACTCATAGACTTTGGCCTCGCATGTCCTGCTTCTGCAGTGATTCCTGGTGACCGTGTGGGGACAATTGGTTATTGTGCACCTGAGGTTATGCTTGGCATTCCATACGACAAAGCAATCGACATGTGGTCTCTGGGGCTGGTAGCTGTGGAGCTTGCTACAGGGGTGCCTCTCTATCCTGGGGAAGACGATTATGACGTTTTGAAATTCATAATTGAAACCCAGGGTCAGCTACCAGATCATCTTCTAGAGTCTGGCTTGTACACTGACAGCTATTTCATCGAGGATAACCACAACGAACAGCGCTGGACATTTAAGACCCAAGAACAATTTCAATACGAGACAGATTATCGATCCAAGGAAACTCGATATATAAAACTTAAGCGTCTCGATGACCTCGAACAACTGCTGAAGGTTAGGCGAGGACCGGAAAATGGCCAAACATTATTTGTAAGGCTAATCAAAGAAATGTTGGCCTTGGATGCAAATCAGCGCATAACACCCTCGGAGGTTCTGAAGCATCCCTTTTTCGACCCTGGCCTCTCAAGGAGAACCCCCTGCACGGACATGAATAGTACAGGGGGACAAAACCTTGTGCTCTCTCAGCAGCAATCATCGTTTGGGTGGCCAGAATTCTAGGGGAGCTAGAAATTCTTGTGGAAAAAAAGCCCAAAACAATAACATCAACAAAAACAACCAGTGAATGTGGTCTTAAACTTGGGCACAATTTGGCTTGAAATCCATCAACTAATCTCTCAATATTCAAAGCGGAACAGCAGACAACTTACCATCACATCAGTCCTTCAATCAGACCTACAACAAACGTCTTCCTTCTCTCACCCCAACCGGTCGCAGCAGATGGCCGCCCCGACCTGAGCCTGGTTCTGCCGGAGGTTTCTTCCTGTAAAAAGGGAGTTTTTCCTTCCCACTGTCGCCAAAGTGCTTGCTCATAGGGGGTCATATGATTGTTGGGTTCTCTGTATGTACTATTGTAGGGTCTACCTTACAATAATACATACAGCCTTGAAGTGAGTGGTGATGTGATTTGCTGCTGAATGAATTGGGAACTAATTGGAAATCTGGATATTAATTAAATAAACCTGCTTTGAGCATCAATTAATTGTTGTTTGAAATTCTTTATAAATATATAAATATAGTGCCACTCTTCTACTGTTTAAATTGCAACTGTTTAAAACTGACTAATTTATTCATACACTTGAGCATAAACACACGCACAGTAAATGGCCTGTATTTGTACAGCGCTTTACTTAGTCCCCAAGGACCCCAAAGAGCTTTACACTACATTCAGTCATTCACACATTCACACACTGGTGATGGCAGCTACATTGTAGCCACAGCTGCCCTGGGGCGCACTGACAGAGGCGAGGCTGCCGGACACTGGCGCCACCGGGCCCTCTGACCACCACCAGTAGGCAACGGGTGAAGTGTCTTGCCCCGGGACACAACGACCGAGACTGTCGGAGGCGGGGCTCAATCTGGCAACCTTCCAATTACAGGATGAACTGCGAACTCTTGAGCCACGATTGCTCTATATACACATATACTTTACAGTACTAGTCAGTGCTTACATACTAGTTCTTTTCCCTACTTTTTCATGCTTACTGGTACAAATGCCTGTTACTAGAGTTAAATGCTATCAATGTATTCTCACAGTTATGGAACTGTACAAATGCATACAAAATAACGCTCACGTAAACATAACTGTGCACTAGTTTGCCCTTATTGCTGCAGTTTGTTTCAAGTTGTTCTCTCACACACACACACACACACACACACACACACACACACACACACACACACACACACACACACACACACTATGTAACGTTTCAGCAAGAAAATACCGCCACTCCCCCCCACAGTGACACCACCACCACTAGTCTGCACAGCTGACATGAGGCAGCATGGATCCATCCTTTCATGCTATTTATGCCAAATTCTGACCCGACCATCTGCATGTCAGAGCAGAAATCAAGACTCATCAGACCAGGCAACATTTATCCAATCTTCTCATGTCAAATTTTGAGAACTGTAGCTTCAATTTCCTGTTCTTAGCTGACCAAAACGCTCTTCTGCATTCTTTGGTTGCAACAAATGGTTGTATGAGCTACGGTTGCCTTCCTATCAGACATTTTTCTCTGACCGTTGACATCAATAAGGCAGTTTTTCCAAGAGAACTGCCTTTCACTGGATATTTTCTCATTTTTGTCACCGAAAAGGGTGTCTGTGTTACTTCTTGTCTTATATATATTGTCTCTGTTTTCCTCTGTCCTTTGTCAGTGTCTGTTCACCTACCCCTGTGTCTCCATATTCCCAGTGTTCAAGGTTTCCGAGTGTTTTCCCAGTTTAGGTTTTCATGGTTGGTTCTGTTTGCTACTCAGCCAGAATAAACAGCTCGCTCTTTTTAAAAGTAGGCTCCAGAATGGATGATGGCATGTTCGCATGTCTTTATGCAACACTGAGTGTGCTGAACTAAAGGTAGGCCTAGTTTCATTTTCATGGTCATTATTATCATGACAATGATTACGCCTTATTCTGATTATTTCTCCCTTTTGGAGATGTAACATTTACATGAGGGGTGTAGGAACATTTCCCCCTAAATATTTTTAGATAAATTTTTGTTGAAGTCACTGTTTTTGTCGTATTGATGATGCAGCTAGAATAAGTGCTTTTAAATAAAAGAATAACCATTCAAAGTGCTCAGTGGTGAAACTGTAACTCTTTCAGAGTTTGACAGCTGGACAAGTGATGCCGTATTTAAAGAAACATGAGATGAGTGCAGCATATTATCTGAACAGAGATCATTCAATGAGCAAGAATAAACACTGAAAGAGAAACACTTCACTGTTGATTATCATATGAAGTCTAATAAAAGCTGTTAATCTGTTAATATCCTGCTAATCTGCATACAGCAAATACAGAACATGCGACTTTAAAGCATCCAGCAAAGTGATAACTGTCCTCTGCCCACTAAGTAGTGACTCTACAAAAGATTATTTTCAATATCATCTTTATATTATATTTAGTTATTCTCCAGCGCAACAATGTAAGGAGCTCTGTGATTGGTTAGGAAAGGACAGACTGGCCACCTCGATTTTTCTTCACTGCACATTGATCCATAGCTTTGCTCTGTAAAGGCTAACAAAGTGCTTTTGCTTTACAAAGACATTCAGCGTCGGTATTCACTCTTTTAAAATGCCACTGAACACTGGAGTGAAATGGAGCCCTGATCCTCAGAGTTTTATTGTTGCTAACATTTCTTATAGATAGCACAGATAGTGCCCCACTGCAGTAATCACTCATGTCTAGATATTCCTGTTAAAAATGAGTTTTTCCTCCCCACTGTAACATGGCAAACATAGCAAACGGATAATCCAGCTGAAGCTTCAGACAGCCGTCAGACAGTGAAACACTGCCATCTGCTGGACGCGAATAACAAAGACGCTGCTTTGACGGGTGAGGGAGTTTCAACAAGTCTGCAACGACTCAAGCATCAAACTACAGAACTATTCTAGCGGACATGGTGCTCTAATGACTGCTTCATTAACGCAGGTCAGAAAGGATCAAACATATCAATAAATCATAAAACACAAAACGTCTCTTATTGCCCAGGGCTCAGGAAGTGAGTGTGTTCCTTATAGCCCAACACGTTCTCACTCCCAACTCGTCAAACGTGTGACGCATGGTCAGGCTCCCTCTGCTTCACTTATGGACCATATGGACCACCAGGTAAGACCATTTAAACGGACAGCATTTATAGAATGACTATTAAAAGTCTGCGAGTGTCAGTAATGTTAATGTGGTTATGTTAGTAATACACCGAGTGCTAATATAACAGCTTTAAGATGCATTTGTAGATGTTATTACGTGTTTTACCGTCTTTATGGTGCTAGCTTAAAGTTACGGTGTAAACGTTAGCTTATATTGGAGGAAAGCTGTTACTGTTTAAACGATGTTAGCACAGAAATATTAGCTTCTGTCATGACTGATGAAGTTACTAGTTAATAAAGTTTCCAGTAAAGTGTTTAATCGCAGCCACAGACTGACAGCAAATATCTCGATTAGCTTCAGTGCATCTGTAATAAATATTAATAGCTGTAATAAATAAATAGCTGTGTGAACAAAGCCTGGCTGCTTTAATCCTGCATGACAAACCTCAGGATGCAGGTTATTATTACTCTTTCCTGCTGGCACACCTGTCACACCTGAGAGTCAGCTAGAAACTCACAGTGACGTGGACATCATGCAAAGACTGCCAGACTCTGTAATACTGCAAATGATCAGTGACTCAGGTTATCACTAAACTTTAAACGGCACCTCTGTGTCTCTGTGTGCTGAACATCTAGGATTGAGTCAGGCTGCATTGACTGTGGGACTTTAATGTGTTAAAAGCAGGTTGAAGACGGCTCAGAAACATTTGAAGATTAAAATTTAGCATTATGGCTGCTGGTGGTTTGTAAAGCCTCTACTCAGCTGTATTTTTGTTACTAATTTATGTTTGTTGTTGTTTAACACAGATTTCAGAAGAGCAAATATGCTTAATAGTTTAACTAGATTTCATTTGTCAGTGTGGGACTGCTGAGTCACCTGAAGAACTCATTTCATTCATTCTCCACATGATGTTCATTTACAGAAATGTTTCACAGGAACTGATTTCTCCCAAAGGGTGAACTAGTGTGTTTCCATAGATTACCTCTGTATGAATGTACTTCTTAAATGAAGGCAAGTGTTTGTCCTTTTTTGTTCCTCAGGTACAGTACGTGATATCAAGGGCAGGCGGTCATCACTGGGGGTAGACAAGAAGCAGACGTACTTCCAAGAGGGAGCTGCAGTGAGGTCAGAGGTCAGAATCTGAAACAGCTCAGGTTTATATTTTAGAGGTTATAAAAAATCAAAATGTATTATTTAAAGAAACCTTTAAATAATAGTCATAATTATGATTATTATAAGAAATATCAAACATTTAAGTGGATTTTCTGTTACACATATCGTGTTAGCCCTGCAATAAACTGGCAGCCTGTCTTTGTCCTGTATCAGCTGGGATAGGCTTCATCCTCCTGCAACCCTGAATTGGATACATTGTATTCCAATTATGTAATCTGATCATTTACAAACTCAAGGTATCTAATCAAAATGTAAGTGATGCCGCCCTTGACAGACAGGGAGATTTTATTCCTCAAAGACCATCATCCAGTCGAAGTACTAGTTGCCACGTGGTCAGTGTTCTCACAACCATTGATTTTATCTCACAACTTGTTTTCACCAAAGAATTTCAGTAAGTAAATATTCTTCAATCTCTTTTTCCCCCCAGTGTCTGCAGATCAGCATCAGTGTCCACGTGAAGAACCTAGTTATGTTGCCAGTGTCAACCCAACAAAAGGTACTTTACCTTCTTGTATATATTGTGATTCCTTTACTTTTATATTTGTTGTTATAGTTGAGTTAGGCAGGGCTTTTGTGCAGTCCTAAGAAACATACTGCCTAGAGTGTTTTTCACTTTGTGGAAGAGTTTCTTTATTTTTTTTCTGTTAGTGTGTGGAACTGAGGTGCTTCGTCAGGAGCTCCTTCAGTTGTTGGAGGATGGAGAAGAGGACGCAGCCATGACTTGTGAGACGTTGTCTGAGTCAGCTGCTACTCACTGGGCGATCAGAAACATGGTGTCCTTGCTAAAGTGGAAAGAGGCCAGGCCTTGTCTTATAGACAATATGTTAGCTACTCTGGATCCACAGTCACACCGTGTGTGTCAGTGTGGCAAACAAGTAGTTGTGAGGTGTCTGGACTGCCTGCCTCTTCCATTCCTTTGTGCTGACTGTGATATTGCAGTTCACACACGCTTTGTCCTGCACAGCAGAGAGGCAGTAACAGGAGGGTTTTTGCAGCCTTCATCAGAGTTTCACAATCCAATAGGTACGGTTTTTAAGTCTTATGCATTTATTGCTATGTACTATGAGTGTGTGCTGTTATTGTATATTTATTGTGTATCATTTAATTTCCAATTCTTTTTATATATATTGTGTGTTTTTAATGTTAGTTCGGCTGTTGCCTGTGCAAAGACCAGACTGTGTGTGACTGCCCAGCAGGTAACGTTGAGGTTTCACCCGGTGCAATTGTGGCTCTTGTAACCATAAATGGTAAGTTGCTCTTTTGTCACACAGTACATACACAATAGATGTGTTTGCAGGTTTTATTGCAAATTGTACATTGCTACATTGTTTTGAATTACCCTCGGCCCGCAGTATATGTGGGCACCTGTCAAAGGTCATTTGGATTTACCAGACCGCTTTGAAAACAACATGGGAAAAAATGAATGTCTTTGTTGAGCCATGACTGGATTTCTCCTTATCCTTCCTAAAGGCCGTTATAACCTTGCACTGCCAGTGGTGAGCTGCACCAGCTGTGGCCTAATGTGGTCCCCCTCAGTTAAGGACTTCCAGGGTGGTGGATATTGGCCTGGCACCTTAAATTTCTGCACCCTGTTTTCAATGGATGTCTTTCAGTCTTTCTATGACATTAAGAAGCTGCAGCAGGGATGTCACTTAAGGCCTTTGTCAAAGTGCTGGATGAACGAACAGCCCATTTTGGAAGGGTGAGTTTCTAAATTTGTCAAGTTTAAGGAAATTGTGCAAATCAATGTTTATGATGACTGTCCGTGAATATTCTGTTGTTTGTCCTCTACTTAAAAGACTGGCCGAATATCAGCTGATGCCTTCAGCAAAAGTTTCTTGGAGTGGAGTGCTGTAAAGTGTGAGGTGGACAGGATGTGCAAGGAGCCATGCTTTAGCTGCCCTGCCTGCACTCCAGACATGCTCGCCGTCTCAGTTGATGGAAACTGCAAGCTTTATCGCTTTCAATCAAATGCAAGGTACGTTATGCATTGTGGACATAAATCAAATATGGATTTGTACAAAAATTGTATTTTGATGTTTCTTTTCAAACAACTGTCACCGTGTTCGTTCAGCACTTCAGAGCAGGGGAACTTTGAAGGTGTCTTCATTGAGAAAGATGAGGAAGTTGCTGAGTTTGTGAAATACATCCAGAGACACACAAATGATGTAAGATACACATATATATCAGTGCTGTCAGCGTTAATCTTGTTAAAATGACGTTAACGCCATAACCATATACTCATACGTGTGTGTGTGTGGATACATATTTGGATGGGTGGATATTTATTTTGTTTTTCTCTTGGTGTTGTCGTAATACTATTTACTTGACTTTATCTTAATGTGTACTTCATTTTGAGTAGCTCACACTTGGATGTGCGAGGTATACTGCAGCTTGTAGGCTTGGATACGTTTAAGACATTTTGTTATAAGGTTGAATGAATTCAGCAGTCATGTATTGTGACCTCCTTTCTATAGATCAAATGGGGAGGTGCGTTTCAGGATGGGGCCGGTTCTACAGTTGGAGAAGAGGTGGAGCAAGTAAACAGTTTCCTGTCTAGGGCGGCCATCACAACGAAGTACATGTCTAAAGCAGGTGTGTGTCTGTGTGTGAGATTCCACTCAGTCTCCTGCTCATTCATTCTTATTTGTATACTAACTGAAATGCAGGGCGAACAGACATGCTGAGCCTCCTGGCTTTGGGCTGGAACAAAAGGAAAGTGGAACAACTGGGCCGCACTTTGAGCCAGAGATATCTAAAGGTCATTTTTTCAACACCCATTTTAATGTGTGTGGTAATGGGGGGGAAACACCAGTACTCTAAAAATGTCCATATGAATGACATTTATTAATGTATTCTTAGATCATAAGGATCCTTAGAGAACAAGTGGAGAGCCTGAATGCGAGCAGAAATGAGCTGGGTGTGGATGACGACACACTGCAGCAGTGGGCTGAAGGTGAGTCTCAATATAATGCACTCGTGTATAACAACAGGACCCACCATGGCCTCATTAAAGAACTTAGAGTTAAGATCTTTCTGACAGTGTCAACAAACAATGAAAAATAAGCTTGTAAAAGCAGAATTGATGGCAGAGTTGTTGCGTTTGATCAAATTGGATTGGACCTGGGTTGAAGTGATGTCGTACTAGTTGGTTTTATAAAGCTGAACACCAACATACTTGTTATCTCATGATAATGCAGCACATGAAGGCTCCAGATGTCTTATAATGAATATCATCAAGTCAGTGATTACAGAGTCCACTGTAGTTTGGTGACTGTTACTCATCCTGTGTTCTGATTAATATTCCTCTCACTTAGAAACGGATCAAACTGATGGCAGCCTTGGAGCGTTGCAGGCACGAGTAGAGGAGCTTGTCGTCATCATCAGAGTGCGAACACAAAGTCTTTACAGACAAAATGGTGTCACAGTTTCTTTGAAACGGACCGTTTGATGCTCAGTTTGTACAGCTTGTACAGCTACTTTGTAAACAGAATAAAATCAGATCCAGGTTTGTTTAAGCTGGATGTGATTTGTTCTAGCAAACGAATTGATGAGTGTAGATTAAAATGTAAATATATGCATTATGTGAAGGTGTTCCTTTTTATGATTATTTACAGATAGCAACAAGAGGCGACACAGAATTCGCAAGGTCATCTTAGATGAGAAGAAACGCTTGGCGGCTGCTGTTGACGACTACAACAAGGAAACAAGCAACAAAGCAAATCGTATCCAGTGATGCCCTCATGCAGAGCGACGTTTGGCCCTGGCAGAGCACAAGTGAACGTAAGCTCTTGATTTCTAAATATCCTTTTTAAACAAACTCCCAGTATCTGAGCAGCAGTTGAATCTTTTGTTCTTGAATCATAATATGCTGCTATGTTTTCCCATCTGATGTTGTTAAACTGCAGCTGCTGCTGACCTCCGGACAAAGAGAAAGGTCTTTGAGAAGGTGATGGCTGTGAGGCGCCTGAGAGAGGAGGAGATGATCCTTTGCAGGGAGATGCAGCATCACTGGACAGTGTTGCAAATGCGATCTGTGGTGTTGGGGACAATCTCCTCAGACTGTAAGCACATCTTTTATTTATTTATACATTTGGTGATGAATTGATTGAAAATAATAGCAGATGCTAAAGTCTTACTGGATCTTTTACCTATATTTGGGTTGCTAGCTAACACTGCCTTCTCCCTTAAAAAAAGTTTAATTACATGATCCTAACTCCTTGTGTTTATGAGGTGAGTTTTTTTGTCTGTTTGTTTGTTTTACTTATATTTAATAGTTTTGTTGTTTTTACAGCCTCCCTTGTTGGCATGTCGGAGGATGCACAGAAAGGACTCCATAGCCTGGTTTAAAAACAAAGTGAACTGAAAGCTGAAACGCTCAAAGTAAAGGACGTGTACAAGAGAATCCTCAGCCACCAACCACTCCTGGAAATGGACTCAGAGGAGGAGGAGGACGTTTCAGACGATGAGAGTGATTTGAGCACTTCTGATGAAGACTGATTGTGTCATCATTGATGTTATGTTTGCTAGAATAAAAAGTTAATCACATCTGTTTAATGTGATTTTCATAATGTCTGTTTCAGAAATTGCTTATCAACAGACATTTTACATGTTGAGAAGAAAAATGTAATTCCCTTGGTGCAGTTGTTTACCCTGAATCATTCTTTCCCATCTAATTTAATGACTCGTGCACATGTTCAGATACAATAACATCATTGAATTCATGGGATGCTTTCTGGGCTGCTCAAATTACCACAAAATGTAAAAGCACCAGGCAGCACACTCACAAGGACATGTTTTGTTCAGTGTTTTGTTGAAGAAATCAACAAGTACAACTGAGATGTTTGCTGTAGTGGTGTGTTTGTTAAGAAGCATGCCAGCACACTGGTGAACTGACAGTCCCAGAATGCACCCGAGCCAGTGACTCGCCCCAGAACAAATGACATTAATTATCTAGAAAGACAACCGTGATCAAAGACTAAGTAAAAGAGTAGGAAACAAAAGATAAGGAAAGGTACTGTGGGGTAGGAAAGAAAGGCCAGAGCTGTGCAAAATGACCTCCAGCAGGCCACAAATATGCACGTCTGCTCAACGGTCAGATACTGACTCCATGAGGGTGGTATGAGGGCTCGACGTCCACAGGTGGGGGTTGTGCTTACAGCCCAACACCGTGCAGGATGTTTGGCATTTGCCAGAGAACACCAAGATTGGCAACTTTGCCACTGGCGCCCTGTGCTCTTCACAGATGAAAGCAAGTTCACACTAAGTACTTGTGACAGAGTCTGGAGACATATTGGAGAACCTTCTGCTGCCTGAAACATCCACCAGCATGATGGATGGGCAGTGGGTGACTAATGGTGTGGGTGGCATTTCTTTGGGGGACCGCACAGCCCCCCGTGTGCTCGGCAGAGGTAGCCTGACTGCCATTAGGTGCTGAAATTAGATCCTCAGACCCCTTGTGAGACTATATGCTGGTGCGGGTGGCCCCGGGTTCCTCCTAATGCAAGACAGCGCTAGACCTCATGTGGCTGGAGTGTGTCAGCAGTTCCTGCAAGACGAAGGCATTGATGCTGTGGACTGGCCCGCCCATTCCCCAGATCTGAATCCATTTGAGGACATCTGGGACATCACGTCTCACTCCATCCACCAACTGCACCACAGACTGTCCAGGAGTTGGCAGATGCTTTAGTCCTGGAGTCTGGGAGGAGATCCATCAGGAGACCATCTGCCACTTCATCAGGAGCATGCCCAGGTGTTGTAGTGAGGTCATACAGGCATGTGGAGGCCACACAGACTACAGAGCCTCATTTTGACGTGTTTGAAGGACATTACATCAAACCAGATGAATGATTCTGTATTGCACTGATCAAGGAACCAACCCAATAGGAGCTAAAGGCATCCTCTTCACATTACTTAACATAGTGAGTTTATACTATGTTTAATGTGCATTTTCTTCATCAGTCTAGAACATAACATGTTAGCGCTCCCTGGTTCTTTTTGGAGACAGATCCTGAGACAGCAGGCAGCTTTGGAGAACTCATGCCAGCTGTGGTCATTAAGGAAAACTTTGATTTAATATTGATTTCATGACAACTATCCTCAGGCACATATTCCTGGATATATACAATGACACGAGTAGACACTAACCCCCAGCAGTCTGGTGCTATGACAGCATAACTAAGGGCTGACCTGAACCAGCCCCAACTATAAGCTCTATAAAGAAGTGAAGTCTTATGCCAACTCTTAAAAGTCTTGACCATGTCCACCTCCAAAACTCATAATGGACTTTGGAGGTGGACAGCTATCAAGCTCCTCACAGAGGAGCAGCTTGACAGCTAACAGCTCCCAATTTACTTTAGTCCAAATACATGAATTCAAATTGAGGTGATAACTATTTATCAACAGTATGAATGTCTGTTCCCGTCCAACAAAGTTGTTACTACATACCATGTTGAGCAGGGCTTCCACTTGACTTTAACTTCTTCTTTTTCCTGAAAAACATGATATAAACAAACAATTAATTCAGAAAGACATGCAGGTTGCATACAAAAAGGAGCCTACAAACATTTGTGTACTGTTGAATGGCTCAATATATTATACAGTTAGTTTACAAAAATATAAGAACCACTACAATGCTTGTACTGCCAGCATCGAGTGCATGTCAGCAAAGCAACACTGCTTACATTGTGGCTCACAAGCTCCACTCCTTTTCATCAAAACCAAAATTTTATCTACATTCTGTTTTTTACACTTTAAATCCCAGTTAGGTTAAATATTACCAGTAGCTTTTCAGATAAAACAGTAATAAAGTCCTAATGGTTTCATAAATCTTCATATTCTTTTTCATATAAGCATCGGGGACAAGGCTGTCTTGCAACTGTTGAGGTCACTAGTGTGCGCCCTATTTCTTCCAGGATCACTCTTCATTTGTAGGTTTTAGTGGACTCCTACTACTGTGAAGTGGTTTTCATGGGACAGGGGCTTGTATTCCAAGATCTGGGAGATTGTAGAAATGAGCTGTGATGCCCTTCTTGCCATCTTTCCAGAAATATCAGTGATCTGGAAGCTGTTAGGCTGACTTACAGCAGCAGCACTTTCTGCACCTGCAGAAACTCCAGGACACATTTACTAACAGTGTTTGTTGCTGTGTGTGCTGCAGCTGCAGCTTTGAATTTTTTTTGAGAGCTAATATTTTGGCTTTGGTGTCTTGTTATGAAATGTACAAGAGTAAGAGTGTTAGCATGTGTGTCAAAGCTACGTTTGACTGGGAAACTCAAAGCTCAATAACCTGTATCAACAACAATTCACTGCAGCCTGTGTAATATTTGATGCATCATAATTTATTCCAGTCTATCTTGCAAATACATGTTTGCGTTGCAATGTCATGCACAACACACACAACTATTAGAGCCTTAAGATCAAACCTGCGTCATTCTTTTGGTCCACTGCAGTGTAGCAGTCAAACAAGGAGAAGTGAAGTGGCCCCAAATGGCCAGGATAGAGATCAGAGGGTTAATGCGTAAAATGCATAAAAATATTATTGATTACAGGATAATACATTAATGTTAATATCAACAATAAGCTTTTTACTCTGAAGTTACAAGTATAAACAATGCTGTTGCATTTACACTTACATTTTTTACTATAAGTATGGAAACAAGTGAACAGCATTTTATAATAAGTTTAACTGGAATTCTGTACACTGAAAAACAAACAACAGATAAAAAACACAAACAAACAGCCAGTGCCTTCATCTGTCCATTAAATGTCAAACATCGCTTTGACCTGTAGTCTCTGCTCGTCAGCACATGCTTTTAAAAAGAGCTCCATGTCCTCTGCAAACTGAAAAACAAAGAGGAAGAAGTCCCTCTACACAAAAACACTGTGGATGACAGGCCAGGCAAACATCTATTGACCTGTTTGAATGCCTCCTCATCATGTGAGCCTTGAAGTTTTTTTGTAAGAAGACTAAGACCACAGTGAGGACGTTTCATTTTCATGGACTTTCCACAAGCCCCAGTTTCATTTAGCACAGAGGGTGGAGCACATGAATGTTCTACCCAAGATTCAGGAAATGGTTTAGATGCTGGAGACGAGACATGGAGAGGGAGACGAGGCTCCACGGAGAGTTCAGTGGGGAGCAGTCCTGAATGCTGACATGACAATAATTGCCTTGCCATATCCCCACGCTGTATGACTGTCATGTTACAGAAGGGCAGTGAAAGTGCACCGGCACATCATTTTGTCTGTAAGAGAGAAAAAAAGAAAAAACATGTAATTTAAATGTAGTTGTATAGAATGCAGTCAGTTTATCTAACAATCAGATTGTACATATTAACAAAAATATCCAAGCCGTCCTCAATAATGAAAGCAAAATGGTGTGGATCACAAGAGCTGTCAGGAAATGTGGTGAACAGGAAAAATATTTAATGAAAACACTTTTTTCTCTCGCTGATGAATGAACTGAACTGTACAATGTGAAAAATAACTTTTAAGTCAACAAAGACCTGCAGAGGTGCTGAAAAGAAGTGCATATTTATGACTTTAACTATGAGGTATATTTAATACCAACATACCTTTGAAAGGCAAAGCACTTTGAATGTGTCCATTTATATGCTGCTCAATCTTTGCCCTGACAGCAGGGCTGAGAGTGGGGCACAGAGGGCAGTGAAACAGCCAACACGTGGTGCATTCCTGCAATTCTGGCCTGGAGGCAGAACTCCAATTTGATATTTGCATCTAAAACAGAGAGAAAAACAGATAAACACCATATACACATTTAAGTTCAGGTTTTAGCAGAAATAACACGTTACAGTTAGCATGTAAGAGATTTGGGAGAAAATTCTTTACAAAAACATAATTTACAAGAAACTTTTATTTGTGACATACGTATCTATTGACATATAAAAGACAATTGAACAAAGGCTAACTAACATCTGGGCAATAAAACAGAATAAATAGAGAATATTAGTATTTATACATATATAAAACTCTCTGTGACGACCTTTACAATGTTTTTGCAGGTGGAATGAGAGATATGAATAAAGTGCAATATGCAGTAAATGGAACAATGTGCATTGATGTTACAGATCGTGAAAAGTAGTGAAGTGAATTTGTTCATAACAAGCAAAAATCAAATACGTTTGAAACTGACCACTAAATGCTAACCAGAGGTGTCAAAAGTGCACATTCTTACTAAAGTTTAGATGCCTCGGGGGTCTGACCGTTGTTGTAGTGCTAACAAAGTGCCAACGTAATCAGTGTAAGCAAACTAGATGATTCCTACAATTATATAATTATTAACGGCAAATTTAGACATGAAAGACTCTGTAACAACCTTTACGATCCACTTGCAAGGTTTCCACAGTCGATGGCTGTATCCCAATTCAGGGTCTGCAGCCTTAAAGTTCGCAGCCTCAACGGTCCATGAACTCTGAACATCTGAACTCTGAAGCATGAACTCTGTGTCAAAGATTCAAGCTGCAGTTATTTATATTTCCTATCACCTTAAATCTTCACTCAAAGACAATATCTGTGACAGTGTATATATAGATGTATCATATATAAGAGAGAAATATTGTTCTTTTAATATGTTGGCATTACTAAATTTGGCTCAGTGCTTACATATATGTGTAAAAAGCAAATGTACGAGCTGTGATAACTGTGTCTGATAGAATGAAGAGTAGACTGATAAATGAAATATTCCTTTATTGGGTGAGAAAATCAGACCATGTCATAACTGCTTTAAGTCATACAGAATAGATATCAGAGCCTTAAACAGGCTGACTTCTGCTAAATGGGTCAAACTGGGCAGAAAGTCTACAAACACATAACATCCTTATAGAAAATGATGTAACACTATAGATCAACTTAGCTCAGAATATATAAAGCATATAAACAATTACAGCAATATGATGCAACAAACACAGCAGTGCTACTGATCCAAAATACTCAAAGCTTCATAGAACTGAAACAAACATTTATTTTTAGCTCCATTCTGCTGCTGATACATACTTTAGGTTTCTGAACTGCATTTTGCAGTCTTCAACTCATATTGGATATAAAGAAACATGCAACGTGCACTGAGCTTGTGGAAGTCTGGAAATGGATCTGCCTGTCAGTAATTTTCTCTTTTGCCCACCCGCTGTACCTTTCCTATTTCTCTGCGTGTAAATGCATGCCTATTGTATTGACTTTTTCCTGTTGTGGCCCGTCGGCCTTTACCAAGCGTATCCACTAGAAATCTCATGCATGCCTAAGCTAACTTATCATATTTTTCTTTTAGTAAAGAGGCTATGGCGTGCAAAGGATACTGGGCGCTTGGAGGCAGCTGTTGGACCATACAAGTTATTGGATTCCTCTTTTCGAACACTGCAGGGGTCACGGTGGTTTCTGATGAGGTAAGAGAACTTATCATTATTGAGTCTGATTTCGAGGTTCTGCTCCTTCTGAAGCATTTGCAGTGCAGAGACCATTAATAGTTTAAAATGTGCGGGTAGGTCAGGGGGTTTATATTGCAAAACTCTAAGGTTTCACCCATTCACTTCAATAGGAAAAAATGTTATCAACCACAACACAGATGTTGTGACATCTGTGACATCATAATACCCAGTTCCAGTATATGCAGAAAGAACCTTTATCAGCAATTCGATTCCTTTAGATGTTTTTGTGTACAGCACTCAAGCAGTTACTTCAAAAATTGTTGCTGTTGTTGTATAAACTCAGATTTTTCAAAACAGGTCATTGATGCATATCTGCACCGTGTTATTGACAGACGAAAGGAAAGTAAGAAATGTCATTTACCTACTAATTTTGAAATAAAAAAAAAACCTATTTACTGTTCTATAACATTTTTGTATACTTGTGCAGAATGCTGCACACCTGCTCTGTTCAGTAGTTGCAAGCTCGTTGTTTTCTGGGCAGTTCAGATGCCTCAACTGGTATGTTGAAAGCTCAGAAGTGGTCCAAACAGTTGACTCCTTTCTGTTGCTGAGGAAAGAGTTCGGTTCCTTTAAAGAAGACTATATTTGAAAACACCCTGAGACGCATGGTACCTAAGTAAATCCAAATTACTCTGCACTTCCAATCCCACAGATGAAGTTCCCAGTTGAAGACGTGGCTGTGCCCTGTGAACTTTGGTACACACTGGATTCTTGTGGTATGTGTTCATTTTGTTATTAATTTGCATAATTTGTTGTGAAGCAGTTTCTTGCACAAAGTGTTATTTTTAAATAAGTTTTCAGTGGCACAAACTATTGTAATTTTTAATTTAACTTTTTCTTTAGATTGTCAACATTTCTGCACAGAAAATACTGCTCATAGACCCCATGGGAATGAAGGTGTTTATGACAGGAAAATTCTGCGCAACTGGAGGTATGTATGATACTGAGGTGTTATTCTTAGATTAAAAAAAAAAAAATCTTGTTTCATTACAAACACTTTTGTTCAACTAGGAATTTTCTGAGGATGAGAGGGCATGAAGACACCATGGAGTGGCAGTTACAGACTATGCAACACAACAAGCAACAGGATTCCAGCAGTTGTGGAGTTTTACTGTTAAAGGTAACCCTTATTCAAATGATTCAGTTTCTTGTTAGCTAGAATTAAGACTTTAAGTGAATTTAAGTGAAGTGAAAGTTATTTCGGTCAACAACAACAAAGATGATCATTTTACATAGAAGTACTTAATCATACAGTAACTGAAAAAGGAATAGGCTGAAGCCTTGTGGCTTATAATTATCCTATCCTTTACCTAATTAAGACTTTACATTCTAATTATGATCAATCTCACAGTTTGCAGAACACTACCTTGATTTTGGAGAGGTCAGTGAGGTGTCAACCACTACAGAGCCAGTTGTGCTGGAGCGAATGCAGATAGCTTGCACCCTACTTGAAAATCGAGGTAAGTCCAGTAAAGTCCTTATCACGTTAGTGCGTACTTCCAATTTAAATAGTGCTTTTCAAACAGCACAGTACAAATAGTGCTCTTCAAACACTTTCAGATAAGACCCTTCTCAAAGTCTAATTTAGACTAATTTTCCAGGAAGTATATTTGGAAAAAATGTACTATTATTTTTTAATTATTCAATAAATAATGTTTGATTAAAACCTAACTATGATTGTGTTTCAGGGAACGCTGAGGACTACTGCATTGTTTGCTCCATGTTAGATGCTAACGCTGACCGCAGCATGATTGAAATGGTAAAACAAAACAAAACAAAAGAAACACATAAGTCTTAGTATCATTACTTGCCAATCATAATTAAAATGTTGAGTAATAGTATTCACCAAACAGAATATGAGCCATTTATTTTTCCTTTCCAGGTGCAGTGTGAATCTTGCCAAAGATGGGCACATTTTGCATGTGAAAAATATAAAGAGAGCAACCAAGAATATAAATGCCAAAAATGTAGCCAGAGTCAGACAGAGACTGTGCAGAGACTGTAGAAGGACAGAGCAGCAGCAGAGCAGTCCAGATACACTGATGATCCTCTGTCAGATCCAGAGGGACACACAGGGATGATGCTGGACTCTACATTGTGTCTGACAGTGGAGCTGTTCTCAGAGCAGTTCACTCTGCAGCACTGACAGTCATCTGCACTTCTTCTCATTCCTCTGTCAGTCACTGCTGGATGAAGCTCTCCTCTCCACCTCCCAGTAACATGGCCCAGTCAGAGCGTCTCTACACACAAGCTGCTGCTGCTTCAACCTCTCTGGATCATCAGGACACAGCTCCTCCTCTCTCAGCACACACACCGTCCTGTTTACCATCATCATCACCTGCAGAGAGAAGAAGGAAGAGCAGAGGAGATAAACGAGTGTTTCCAGAGACTCTTCATCAGCTGTCAGTCAGTGATGCAGCACATCCAGTATAAAGAGCAGCAGGGACTTCAGTGCTGGGACTGTACTAGGACTCATTGTTGCTTCACTTTTTCTAATCTTTGGATTTTTATTGAAGTTGATGAAAATGTTTTTCCCTCCTAGTTTGAGTTTGGACTTTCATTCATTAGAAGAACCTTGGTGTGTCCACTCTGAGCTCTGTAGGAACCCCAACAACAAGCCCAACAATCCAGATGGACGGTTCCAGCTGTTAACTGGAGGAATTCCATCCAAACATCTGCTCTCACTAAATTCTTCCTCACCTACAGACTGTGTTCTTCACTGCTTTAAACTTGGAAATGAATGCAGTCATTGGTCTGCGTGCTGCTTTGTTCAGAGAGCTGATTGGCTGTTGACAGCGTTTGATCAGAGCGTGTCAGCCGTTACCATGGTGACCATAAAGGTGAGAAACAGGAAGTGTTTGTGTCCAATCCTGAAGCCTGTCACCGTTCTCCTCTCACAGCTTCACTGAGAAGCTGCAGCTTTACAGGAAACACTGGATCTTTGTTTCATACTGACTGTGTTTAGTACAATACTGCTGACAGCACCACCCACTCACTCCATCACTCTACTGACCTCAGAGTCTCCAGTCTGTAGTCTGGACTCTGCTGAAGATCAGACAGCTGCTTCACATCTGGATGCTTCAGGTTGTTTCCTTGCAGCTCCAGCTGTCTCAGATGGGAGGGGTTGGACTTCAGTGCTGCTGCCAGATAATCACAGCTGATCTTTGACAAACCACAGAAACTCAATCTGTATAAAGAATGAAAGATGTAAGTTTATTAGACAAAGTGTGAGCTTGAAATCATTCAGTGTTTCATCATCTGTTCAGAGCTGAAGAAGGTTCAGAATGTAGAAGTTTAGAAAATGGAAACTCCAAACAGCTGAAGCCAACAGGAAGCAGCTTCAAACAAACACAACAAGAGAAAAAACTCTGAACGTTTCACATTAAAGTCGTACATTTATCATAAAAACAGGACAAAGACTTGAAAAAGTCGTGTTTTTCCTTCCAGGAACCACAAGGCTTCACTTTTAAAGGTGAAGTGTGAAAGAAATGGACATATTTGAAGTCCAACACCTTTTTCTAGTCACATTATTAAAGCAGACAAACTACAAGCTCATTTTCATTCCAACAAGTCATCTTCTGACCTGGACTAACAACACTGGTCTCTATGTGCAGCTGGCTGTGAGACCAGTGCTCAGGGAGCGTCTACAAAGTGCAACACTGAAAGAACATCACACACTAGCTGTGTCCCAAAACGTCGGCTGCATCCTTCGGAGGACCCGGTATTCGCGGTCTACGTGGGCCGGGTCCTTCAAAGACTGAAAAGGCTGGAAGTGCGAGGCTGTGAAATGGGACGGTCTAGCCTTCAGATTTGCGTCACCGCTGTGTTGGTGGAGTTTAATAAACTCGGCCGTCTGCTCCTTGCTATCTAAAATATAACAGGACACTGGCGTAAACTCTCGACCGTCTCACACTTCTGTTTAATCAGTTTCCTGTTTAACGTTTATTCAGCTGTGTGAAAATCCCAGAGGAACTTTGATCTCAGCCAAACCGATTTACTCCGGAACAAATAAAACACAGAAAAAAGGCAAACAATTACATTTTTAAGTTCTCCGAGTGACTTATATATCGTGTTTCACCTGAGTAGCGAAAGAGCGGGGTCTGAAAACGATGAAGCCGGGCGTCCGCTGCTCTCGCCGGCTGGAGTGACCATTGAACCCCCCGGCTTGCTAGCGAGCGGGTGGGTAACAGACGTCTCCGAAAACGTCGGCACACTTTTGCAAATATGTGATGTCTTGATAAACCAAGCAGATATTTGAAGTTTACACAGCTACTTTCTCGCCTGAAAATATGTTAAAAGTTTATTTTGTGACCCAGAAAGATTAATAAGAGTAATTTGAAAACTTAGTAGCAGCCGCCATTGTTGGCAGCTGAAATTTGGCTGGGCCGCGCTATGAATTCTGGGATATGGTGGGCCACGAAGGACACACCCGACGAATCCTTCAAATTCGGGGAAATGAAGGACGCATTTGTCGGGCACATTTGAAGGAGTCGACAAATACGGACAGCCTTCATCGCCTGGCTGTGACGTAATCGGCCTTCAAATGCAGCCTCTGGAGGATGCAGCCGACGTTTTGGGACACAGCTACTAATTTGCTTCCATCATCCAACCTGAAGAGGAAACAGAGACGCCTCCCCTTCAAAGTAAAAGCTGCTCCTTTTGGACACAGTATCAAAGAAAGTCTACAGTATAACATAGAAAAGACAGAACAAAGTTTTGGTTGTTTTTAAATTGTGCAGAAATGAAACTACACTAAGCTCAATTATGTGACAGACATTTCATCCCATGTCAGTTTGGCCTCATCCTGGGCCGGATTATCCAGCACACACTCTGACCACAGGTCCATGTTGAGCAGGATGAGCTGCTGGCTAATCTGGAGGCTGTAGCAGCAGCTCACAGTCACAGTGGGTTTCCACTCATGAAAAAGCTCTGGCTGCTTCATTTCTCATCTCATATCAGAGACTTTAATGCTTCACTGAAGCTGTACTGTGATGCTTCCATATTCCAGTGAGGCCTCCATAATGATTTCAGCTGTTCTGTACACACACTGTGTGCCCTGTATGGCTCAAAGTCTCTGCAGCCTGTTTTTATCTGCTATCATCAGATCTTCATCATCCTCATTCACATCCCTCACACACTCTACAGCCTCATCAGCACTGACTTCATCTTCACTGACTGATGGAGCACAACATGAACCTGTGGAGGCTGAAACACTGTCCTGTCAAACATCTCCCCGTCACCACTCCACTTCTGTCAGCCTTTAAATGAACCCTGCTCAAGTCTGTCACTTCTGTTTGGAGCCAAAAGAGGTTAAAGATTAAGCCACTACATTCTTGTCTAGAAAATATTAAAGTGTATTTGGTGACACACAAAAAAGGGTAAAAGTATAGTTTGGGTCCACACATGTCCAAACCCTGGTGTGTAGGCCTACTTAGTATTGAGAAAAGCCCACTAAAAGAATGCCCACCAGACCAAAGCAATGGTGTTGACTTGATCAGCATTAACCCCGCCCCCTGACTTTGATGGGTGAAGCTGACAAATAAAATGTATTTATGAACAGCGATGCAGGGCCAGGAGTAGCAACGTGAATTAAATAAATACATCATTAAATAATTCATTAAATGTGTCAGTAAAATAATTAAAATAGAAAACAAACCAACAAAATATGTAATTAACTAATTTGAATTGTACATAAATACTTAATGAATTATTTTAAATGAAATTAACCGATAATTCATTGTGATTTTGTTTTGTGTTTTGATGAGCTAATAATCAGCTCTCTTTTTCTCATTGTTGTTCTAAGCCGCTTATCCAAAGGTAAGGCACTACCTGTTGAATTATTTCCAAAGTGTGCCAAATTGGACATTACAAATTAAAGTCTACTCACTGAAATTACTGGGGAATGTCTGCTTTGATTTTGATGAGAATCTCATGACAGTACTGAGGATTTAATGCAGTTGGACTGCTAAAAATGATTGAATGCGGTTGGACCGCTAAAGGATTTAATACGGTTGGACCGTGGAAAGCAGTTGGACTGCTGAGTGATTTTAGTATATTAGGGAATTTGGTTATTGTTTGGGGTGGAGCCCGTATTGGTTATAAGGTTGGACCTGCTTCAGTCTTACACTTTTTTGGCTGTTTTACTGTTGTTCCAAAGTATTATAAATTATTCAAGAACGTCAGTTGGACTGATAGGAAGCGCAGTGCTCAGAGGTAACGCTTGCCAATGCCAAGGACGCTTAGGCATTGTCCTCGAAGAGGGATAGTCAGTTGGTCACTGTGGAGCTTGGGGCACTCCAGAATAACTAGGAGTTAGAGTCTCCTTACCGTTTGGAACGGTAGTCTGCGCTTTTTTGGCCAGCAGAAGTTGGACTTCGGGCGTGTAACTTTAACTTAAAACTTCGGGGTAAGCCTTGGCTGTGAAATGCCAAAAATAGAGCTTCAGGCAAAGTTTGGGTTGGTTGACGCTTTTAAATTGAGTTAGGGATTTTAGAGATGAGGCCAGAAACTGTTGGACAGATACTGGTTAATTGATCACAAAAAAGTTGGACTTTATCGGTTGGACCGTTAACTTAAATTTGTCGAAATTGTTTAGGCGCTAAAGCTGACAGATGTGACAGTGGTTGTAAATATAAGACGTCTTTGTAATATAAAATAAGAGATCTCTGTGTGAAAGGAGTCTGAGGCAGTGCTGGAGCTATTTTTAGACTGTGTGTGTGTGAGTGTGAAAATGCAAATTAGTCAGCAGTGAACTGTTTAAACCACAGTTGGTTTTACAAATACTGCTGCAAACATTGTTGAGTGTGTGTTTAAGACGCCATTTATGTTCATTAGAGGGCTATAAATAAAGTTTTGAGTTGCCGTAGTGAATGTATAGTAATTGACTGAGTTTTGATATATAAATATAGTGAGTGCACTGTATATATTTAAGACTAACATATTACTTTTAGGAGTAACCTCTCATCAGCAATAAATGCTGGTGTGTTTTATTTTTTCTATTCTATGTGTGTGCTGTGAGAATTAATAGAGGTTTCAATTGTTTTCTTTGACTTGCTCTTTCTGATTATGAAAGGCATGTCTGAAATACTCTTAGGAAAGCGTGTTGTGAGTATATTCCTCAACTCTTGTCACAGTTTAAGTGTGTGAATGCTGTGAGTAGCAGGCTTTGAGTGATTGGGTGTGATTTGTACAAAATAATAAATAATAATAACACTATGAAAGTTGATAGTAGAGTGAGTGCAGAAGTGGAAGTGTGAGAGAAAAGGCGGTGTGTGTGTGAGACGATCTGACAAACGCAAAGAATTTAGTATATTTAGAAGTGTGTGCGTGAAATAAGGGTGAATTGTTTTAGATCAAGACTTAGTAAAACAAGAGTTTTATTAGCCTGTAAAAAAAACAAAACAGGAGAGATAGAAACAGAAAATATGGTTCTGAGCAGCTGCAAGGTTGACAGGAAATGGTGTGTGTGACAGGAACTTTGCATGCCCATAAAAGGAACTGACTGTGACAAGTGAGCACACAGAGAGAGAAACATACGAGTTAAACTCCAGGCAGATGAAGCAAATGGAGGTTTTAAGAAAAGAAATGAAAAGGATATTAATTGTATGCTTTAGTGTGTCAGTACAGGTGGACTTCTTTCAACCTAGAATCTTGAGTACAAAACCATTGATTAACAGAATTGGGAGGAAAACAGGCCAGATTTTGGCTTAAAATTTTACAGCTTGACCTCCCACTTGTCCCGATCCTGAGAAGAAGCTCATAGGACAGTTAATCTCCTGATGAAGACCGACAGAACATCGTGGACTTCAAGAATTAACAGCAGGCACACTCTAATAAGTAAAACATTGGTTCAAATAAAAAAAACATGTTAACGTTTTCCACTAGAATTTTTGAGTTAAGCCAACTTCTGGCAGAATAACATTAATTCAAAGCAATATTTTTGAGTATGGTGAAGTAGCTTTTTTGGCCACAATTAAAAACATTCTTAAGTAAAATTAACTTAATAATTTTCGACTAGAACACAAAAATTTAAGTTGATCCAACGTGAATTTTATGTATAGTGAAGTTACTTTTTGGCCACAAAAAAAACCACATTCTGAGTAACATGAACTTAATAATTGTCAACAAATACACAGGAATTCAAGTTGATCCAAGATTATATTTATGTACAGTGAAGTAACTTTTTGATCAAAATAAAACACATTTATAATTAAAATGAACTTAACTGTCGGCATAAATAGTATTTATGTTGGTCAAATATGATATTTTGGTTACAGTGTAGTCATTTTTTGGTCCCACAGGAGATTCTATAAGGCCATTTACCTGTTTCCCAGCAGGCTAATTCGCTCCAAAATACAACCTTGATCATTTGGCTGTGTCTTATAACCATGACTACCGCGTAGGCAGGCTCATGCATGGTGGTGCCTGCCCACAAAGAAGTCAAGGTTCTAAGACCTTAGAAACTTGTCGATCACTTTTTTTCCCAAACGAACGTCAGCCTTAACATGGGCTGTGTGTGCGCTTGTGTCATGACCTTCAGAAAAAAGAAATGGATGTTGTGTGTATTTGTTTGAATGCGGCAGATGTGATGCCAAATACCTGGACATCAGCTAAGGGACTCGTACCTGGTGCTCAGAAAGAATAGAAATTCAGACAGATGTATTCAAATGAGTTAGACCCATTTAATTACAATAACAAACATCACAATTCTTTAACGTGCGTGCGAAGTGCAAGATTTGTGGGCTTCAGTTTCCTAGAACACAAATTGCCCACTGAAACTTAAGGAACTGTGTATTAAAATTGTAATAAAACCTACTACTTGAATCCTCTTTTTTTTACTTTAACATGTGACAGTGAATCAAAACAAAAGATGACAGGCTGCTATACATTAAATGCATTAATTTAAACATAAAATGAGCAAAGCTTCTTTCATTCAACTTTGTCAGCACTCTTACAAAGTATTCTTGATTCTCTTCCATATTTGACTTTTCACCCTCAAGATTAAGGCCAGCTAAAGAGGGCATTACACAAACTTTAAAACACACCAATACCCTCAGAACACAGGTCATGGGAGAAATTAAACGCATTCCTTAAAAATGTGCAAATAACAGCATTTAAGACACGGCAAAACATTAACTCAGAAGACTTAAGAACAGCGCTTTAAAATTTAGTAAAACACAATGAAGTAGTGCCAGAAATGCAGGAATAAGGTTTTTGTGAAACTCACTCACGAATGGTCTATCAAGTCTGCTCTAGAAAATACCAAACTTAAGATTCATTACTTTAGAGCTGGCTTTTTGTCCATCAAGCTCAAGGTATAGCTTTTGAAATACCTCAAAGGTAAATTTCAGCTGCTTGGGATAGGTAAGGTTCAGAGCGTAGATTACTCCCATCATCAAAGCACAGGATCTGGCAACATCAATCCTCTCCAGGATCTTGGATCCCTCAACGATGATGGTTGGAGGCCCATCACCAATGATAGCAATCTTCATGATTTGCATTGCAAGGTCTGCGTTGAGCTCCTCCTCATCCTTGTAGGAGAAATTAAATGTTAGGATGTATAAAATACATAGCTCAAGCACTTCAGGATGACGTGCATAAGGGAATGAACTACTACAGGTAGGAAAATAAGCCAAAACAGGTTGTCTTTTGTGTTTTTCAGTGATTTTACTTTGTCATTCTGTAATTTTTAAAAGCTAAATTAAACCATAATCCAACGTTTAAAATAAAAAATGTCTTGTTTTTCACAGTTTTGTTTTTCCACTTTGAAAAGAAAATCTAATAAATCATTTTTAAGGGTTATTCCACTTCTAAGTGAAATTTTATCTATTGCCATATTGCCACAGTTAGAAAGTGAGAAACAAGCCTTTTGTAAACAGCACACTAATTCTCCTGATCCGGAAGCAATCCATTTGCTTTAGCAGAGCACAAACAATGTGTTACGTTTCGGTGTTGTCGGTGTGTTGTTTTTGGCGTGACTGTTATGTGTTTCCTGTTTACTTTGAAAGTCTGTGTTATCTTAGTGTTTTCAGTTTACGTTTCCCTGTCTCGTCAGTTCTAATTTGCCCCAGCTGTGTTTCCCTCCTGTTGTCTATTTTCCTGATTGCTCCCTCTATGTATTTAAACCCTGTGTTTCAGTGTGTCATGGTCGCGATCTCCCCCGTGTTGTAAATAGTTTGGTGTTTTGTTGTAAATAAATAGTTTGTTGTAAATAGCTGTAAATAGATTTGTCGATACTTTCGTTTTGGGATTTTGGTGGTGAGCTTTAGTGGGGTTTTTTTGTGTGTTTTTTTTCTTTATTTTTACTTTTGTTCGTGTTGCACTCCGGTTGCCTAGGCCGGGGTGTAACAAATGGAAGTGAATAGCAGGTGCTAGCATGTTGTGTGCAAAAGTGAAAAAATAAATAAAAAAATGACTAACAAAAATGAAAACAGTAATGAAAACAAATATTTCTTGGGAGCTCAGTAATCATGTTCACGGCAAATGAAAAGTGCAAAAGTAACACGGAAGATTTGCAGAAGCTGATTTAGACTTGAGACTACATTGCAGTTACGACAAACACCGCTGTAAACATCCACTGCATGGTGCATGGATATAACGCAACAGCTGGAAAAGCCTCCAGCTTCCATAAACAAACACACACAGCCACTACTATACAAGCATGGTAAGCTGCAGTAACAATGGATGGGTCTTTGATTTGTTGAAGAAATATTGCACAAATAGCATGTTGGTTTATAGACACTGGTCGGCAGTGGCTTCAACTGCTGTGTTATAACCATGTGGAGGCTTACAGCAGTGCTTTGTCGTAATGTAGTCCAAAGTCTAAATCGGCTCCTGAAAATCCTTCATGTCAATTCATACTTTTCATTTGCAGTCAGCATGATTGTTGAGCTCCCCAGGAATACTTGGTATCATTATTGAGTGATTTTAATCACTTTTGCACACAAAATGCTAGTACCTGCCATTCACATCCATTGTTTATGCTCTGCTAAAGCTGCTGCCAGATCAGGAAAATGACTGCGCTGGCTACAAAATTTTTTATCCTGTGTGTTTATGTTGCACCTTATCACGGAAACAGGTTTCTATTCAGCAAATTATGTTCAATGACAATGGCAATAAACATCTTCGGATTGTAATTCTGAAATGCTTTTTTCTCACTTATACATGGCAATAGACATATCTTCACTTAGGGTTGGAATGTCCCTTAACTCATTCAGTGCCAGCCACTCTCAGATTTCATACCCCCCTCAGTTCCAGAGATATTTAGCTTTTTCACTGATTTTGAAGGCTCACAGAATATTTTTGTTCTATGACTATGTGAATTCTGAAACCACCATGACAAAAATGAGTCTCTCTTCTTTCAGCAGCAAAAAAAAATGTTTCTACCTCTGTTATTTAGAAATCTGCAGTAGAAAAGAGAAACTTTCATGACAAAACACCTGTTTCTGGATCAAAAGCGCTTTGTGTAAATAGGTTTTTCTAGCAGATCAGTGACTTTGATGTAAATATTTCGTGTTTCAATGATTCATGCAACATCTCAACTAAGTTTTACTACTATGAAGTAAAAAAATCACCTGTAAAAATGTACTTTTGGCAGATTATTTTTTGTATAAAAATAGTTGTTTATAGACAATTTCAACATTTGAAAAATATATAAGAAAAAAGCGACTGATTTATGATTCAGAGAGTCTGTGTGTGTGTGTGTGTGTGTGTGTGTGTGTGTGTGTGTGTGTGTGTGTGTGTGTGTGTGTGTGTGTTACTCCCGCATGTGCACAAGTGAGTGCGCGACTTAGTCTGTTCACCCCCCACCCGGCCATCGGTTCGTCTATCAACAATTTCTGTGCGTTTTATGCAGCAAATCGTTCATTATTCTGGTCCCTGCTGCCTTCAGAAGTTTCTAACAGGAGATACTGGTCAGATAAATCCGGTTCATGTTCACTGGAATCGCTAGAAAAACCATGACGTCAGGCTGCAGACACCTCAAGCTCGAAATGACGAGCTGGATCAAAAATCGCGCCACAATACTCGTTCTCAGTAGAGCCGACTGTCACGCTGGTGGGATTTTATCCATGTAATCAACTCCACCACCTTCTCAATTCAATAAAAAGCTCAAGAGGCGTCTATGGCACTGAGCGTTCGGATTCATTTTGACGTCTAAAGACGTCTATGGCACTGAATGACTTAAATACTCAACCCTGAACAGAAAATCCAATGAACAAAACACAAAGACCCAACAGGGACATGCATTCAAAACTAAACAAAAAATTAAAAACCAACTCAAGTACTTGCGCTGTATTGTTTGAAAAGATCCTCCTCCTTCTCTCCAAGATAGACTATGAGGCAGCGAACAGCAATTTCTCTGCGCTTTTCAACTGTGTTGTCCTGAATGATAGAAAAAAAATAGAAGGTGTTCAAAATACTCTTTTTCAGTGAAAAATGTGCCCACATTACAGAACTGGCAACAGAAACTGAGTATTTCAGAGGTTCTCATTGTTGAGTGAGTTGAGTGTTTCCTTGATATGTGTGATTTTAGGCTACCCCATGACTTAAATGAACAAAAACAATCTAGGTAAGGACATGGCAGAGGCTGTACACTGGGGATATGGCGTAACCTATAATGTTTCATCAGCTCTTCCTTAGTGGAGGTTGCAAATTTACAGATTTTGCAAGGCCAATCCATACTTCATGATTCTGAATTACTCAATTCAAGCTTACTTGTTAAAGCTTACTTCAGAAGGTCCCTTGGTATTCGATACCAGGAGAAGATGATGGTTTGAGCCTTTGTCCTGGCAAGAAACACAGCAAAGTAACTGAATATTTCGGTGAGATTCCCACTTTCTTTAGAAGGCTGACCACGTCTTAACTGGAACCCCTAGATCTGCAACGCCAGGACAGTGTATAACACCAGAAAGTTGTGCCTGCACAAAAATACAAAAGATGGTATTTTCAACTTCACCTGTGAGTCTTCAATACAGTGAATAAGTTTCACCTGTCAAAGCTGTGTGAGCTAGAACCAAACATTCAAAACTACATAGACCTGAATACACTGGGTGCTGGAAAGCCTAACGTGGCTTTCCATAGATCAAATATACATAGAGGTGACATGGACTGGGCCAGTCTGTTGGAGCATGTATCCCCACCGACCGCGATCTTGGAGGGGTCTCCACTCGCCCCCAGTGCATGTATTTCTACTGAGGAATGTGTTAACTCAAAAAAATAAATATATATATATATATATATATATATAGTGTAAAAGCGAAGCTCTCAATTTACCGGTCGATCTACGTCCCTACCCTCACCTATGGCCACGAGCTGTGGGTAGTGACCGAAAGAACGAGATCGCGGATACAAGCGGCAGAAATGAGCTTCCTCCGAAGGGTGGCTGGCCTCTCCCTTAGAGATAGGGTGAGAAGTTCGGCCATCCGGGAGGGGCTCAGAGTAGAGCAGCTGCTGCTCCACATCGAAGGGAGCCAGCTGAGGTGGTTCGGGCATCTGACAAGGATGCCCCCTGGGCGCCTCCTGGGTGAGGTGTTCCAGGCATGTCCCACCGGGAGGAGGCCCCGGGGCAGACCCAGGACACGCTGGAGAGATTATATCTCTCGGCTGGCCTGGGAACGCCTTGGTATCCCCCCGGATAAGCTGGAGGAGGTGGCTGGGGAGAGAGAGGTCTGGGCCTCTTTGCTTAGGCTGCTGCCCCCGCGACCCGGCCCCGGATAAAGCGGATGAAGATGGATGGATATATATATATATATATATACATATATATATATATATATATATATATATATATATATATATATATATATATATATTAGTTTTTATCAACAAAAGCAAACATAAGGTGTGGCATGACAGGACAGAATCATTTCTGACAGTAAATACGAAAAAAAACCCAAACTTTTTTATACACAAGCTACAATGTCAATAATCCCACTTGATCTGTTTTCATTTCATTCTCCAAAACCAAATTGGAATCAATGCTGAGTCAGCAGCTATGGTCATTTTTGTGCACCCTAGTGTTGCAAAAACTGGCATACTACTGAAACCATATGTGGGATTATTGACCTTTCTTGCCTTATCTGTTTGGAAAAATATTTAAACATTTTCCTTATTTACCATGGGTGAATACATTCCTCAGTAGAAAAAATGCACTGGTGGCGAATGGGGACCCAACCAAGATGGCGGCCCGCTATTGATTTTTTTCTTACTTTCAACCTTTATTGAGGCATATCAATGTTACAGCCAGTGCAAATGCACGTCGCCTCTACGTCTCTACAAAACACGGAAAGTACCCAAAAATTAGGGACAGCTAACTAGCCTACCATATGCGGCACAGTGCACTTAAGTCTGGTCTTTTACCTGTGAAAATAGGCCGAGCAGCCGGTGAAGAACCGCTCTTAGCGGTCAACAGACACACCGGACTAATGGCGACCACACTTCCTGCGCAGAAGCCAATGGGGTTGAACTTCACCCCGTAACGTTACGAAAATTTAGAAGCGTTTCTTAACAATTACTAACATAAAATGCTTCCCTTCAAAAAATAAATTTCACATTTCAAAAATAAAATCACAGTGAACACAACTTAGCTTGGCTAGCTACGTTAGCATAGTAGTTTGCGCCGGGGCTAACAACGTCCGCTATCTTTTAAAAATTATAAGACAATTACAGTGGTCTGCATTAGAGTAACGTCAGTGTTAAATTTTCCAAAAAGAGTCCAACAATTTATGCTATCGCGGAATTAGCTGCTGTGTGTATATTAAAACACACAAACGCGGGGGCAAGCTAAGATGTATGTTATGTATGTTACGTCGTTGTTTTAAAGTAAACTAACAAAATCCAGAGCGACTGCAGATATGTGTAATTTCGCATAAAATTACTCACCGTTCGCGACCAACACAGCTCTTGATAAACCTTGAACACGTGCTGTTGAATATGTCCGCTTGTGTAGAAGAAGGGAACTGTGAGCTGTTTACACGTCATCAAGTTGTATTTTACATCGACAGAACTTAAAATTATATTGTTTTTTGATTAAAAGAAGATTTTAAATTCAGACAAATCACGATTATATATTGAGTAAAGAGGCATAATTTATGTGTCACCCAAACTCAATAAAATAAAAATTTTAATTAGGAAGTCTAACAGTATTTATGAACTTGATTTTTCATTTCACAACAACATATATATGTAAGTAATGACTAAAGATCCCATTAATTACTTTTTAGAGTGCAAAAGACAGTGCAACTGAAACTACACTGACGATACCAGCAGCAGCATGGAAGAAAAGCACGTGATGGAAAATGCACGGTGAACTGCAGGCTGGTAAGAACAGTGTGACATAACTGTTTAAAGACACTGAATGGGATATTTTGCCAGGCTGGGATTTAATCTAAAAGGAAAATACTGAAAAGAGCAACGGAAACAGAGAAGAAACAGACTGTGTTTGCTGGGGATCACAAGACAACAAAGGACACTAAGAGAAGGGCACAGGGGCCAGTGGGAAGGTGAAGCCCAGACGAGTTCAACTGCGAGAATAGAGGGTACAATTGGGTTGAAATTGAAGCCGGAACTCAGGATGGTTTAGGGATGTCCACGTCACAAACAAAGAGGTAAACAAAAAGAAGGTAAAATAAAGAGAGAAAATAACTGACAATTACATTAATGAATAGAAGACACACATACAGATATTACATAGATTTATTTTTAGGATAAAGGGGAGAGCTTATACGTAGAAATGACTTTTTATACATATTGCATTTTGTGCCTTTAAGGGAGTTGTGGCTCAATTCGTCTCTTGTGGGTCACGAGCCTTTGGCTAGCGCTATGATTAGCCAATCTACTGTGAGGATGATATGAGTTATTGAAGGATTGCACACGCTTACAGACATATAGAGTCCATAAACACACATGACAGTATTGATTCCAGGCAAAAGGCCTCAAATTAATTTAGCGTTTAACTGAACTTGAGCTGGCCCTGTAACAAGTGACAGAAAAGAGGAACTGAATAGGAGTTTCTTGCTTTAGAGAAGGACCAAAGGAAGGAAAGCATATATTTTGGTTAAGTCTGATAAACTAGAATGAGAAGGTATTGTTACATCAAAGGAGCAAGATGAAATAAAAAGGCTGTACCAAAAACAGGCTATAACATAGGAAATGTGAGTTTTAAAATGAAGTTAGTGTTAACACACAGGAGTTGTTTCAAGGCAGCGTTTAGCTGTGATAAAATGTATGCAGGAGTAATTGCTTATATGTTCAAACTTAATTGATTAAAGTGGTTGTTTTTTTTGGATCTTTTAGTAGAATAGGCGCTTATAATGATTTTCTTGTGAAAGGAGATTCTAGGTCAGAGTGGAGGCCTTGCAGCAGCGAGAGTTCTGAGTACAGGATGTTGATGATTAGATAAGGCAAGCGACAGGAAACGCATGCAGGGATGTGAAAGCAGCGTTTTAAGAGTTTTAAAATGATGAGTAACGTTGAAGAATATATATAAATACAAGTCAATAAGTCAAGAAGATAATTAGGATCAGGCTTTTGATTAAAGAGTCCCAAAGATGATAAGTTAGGGAGGTGCAGGAAAAGGTGTTTTGTTTGCTTTACAGAAGATCTCGGCGACCACAGGGGGGTGAGGATCCTGGAGGCCCGAGGCATGATGGACCACAAGAGAGGGACGCAGAAAAAACCTAATCTTACGCATGGAGTGTTCTCGAGGGGGAGCTGGTGTTTATTACTGGACCACTTAGATGACATGAGGTTGTCTGATTTGCTGAGCCAGAGGACGGCTAGAGAGGGTCAGAGCGGGAGTGGTGACCCCGATGTCCATGATGCCATGGATGGACATGGAAGCAGCTGAGTGGGCCGAGGAGTGACCCAACACAATGTATTGTGACCTCTGGTGTTCCAGAGGTCGAGAGAGGGAGTATTGAGATTGGAGAGATATTTTGCTGCTATTGTTAAAGGCTCATGTTCTCACTTAGATCATCGATTTCTACTTGCATTTCTTTCTGGGAAAAATGGGGATTACTTTGGAAACAGGAAGCATTTTCCCCAATAAGCAGCCCTGGATTAGTAAATCACTTCAACATGTTCTCAGGCAGAAGAAGCTGTCTTGTTATGAGGGAGAGAAGAAAAAGATTGAGGCACAGAAACTTGTTGAAAGAGAGATAAAGCAGCTAAAATCAGGTGTAAAAGTAAAGCAGAGGATGAGCTGAATAAAGGACACTCAAGGCTGGCTTGGAAAGGAATGAAGTCCATGGTGGGGATGCAGAACAAGGAGCAAAGATGAATGTGATGCTGAATCAGCAGAAGACTTGGACTCATTTGATTCCAGCTTTGATATCATTGATTTCAATGAAGAGCTTTGTGATTGTAGCAAAGGGCTGGTAGCTCTGAGAGTCCCACTGATGAGGTGTTTGTGTGGAAATCTCTTAGTGGGACCAAAGAGAGAAAAAGCCCTGGTCCTGATGCTGTGGGAGGGAAATGATTGAAGTGTGCTGTGAGGAACTGACTGGGAGATTTTCACACATTTTCCAGTCCTCCTTGGAACAACAGGAAGTTCCCAGCATATGGAAACAAAGGTTAAGTGTCCTATGGCACTCAGTGATGATGGTGCTGTGGCCCCACCACCTCCACCTCTTTGTAAAGGAACTAACTGTAATCTGAAGCTTCAAATGGAACTAAGACTTCCTCCACTAGGTGGCAGTGTCTGATGAGAAAGTGTTAGTGGAGCTGGCCTGGAGTCAGGAACAGGAAGATGCAGGATTTGGGCTGAAATGGGGAAAAGTGGTTCGCACTAGTGCCTTAAAGCAAGAAGGTTGTAGGTTGAAGCTTGTTGGCCTTTCTGTGGAGGGTGGATGTTCTCCCACAGTCCAATGAAATGCTGCTTAGGTTCATTGGTGCTTCTAAATTGGCTGTAGGTGTGGATGTGAGAGAGTGCTTCTCTGTCTCTCTCTGTTGGCCCTGTGATGGACTGCTCACCTGTGCAGGTGGACCACGCCTCTTGCCCTATGACAGCTAGGGCACAGGCTGCAGCCCTGTGAGCCTAAGCTGAATAAACAGTTAGCAAAAATGATCCATAGATGGCCTGAAATCCCCCAGTTAGCAGTTTGGTAGATAGCTATGACATGCTAATCCCATCCAGCAGCTGTATTCTACCTGTAAGCTGATCCCTGCTGAGCCAAAGCACTTTTTCATATACAAATTACAACCTTTAATAGAAACCTATTGGTCAGCATCTTATTAGCCTGCTGTTAGCTTCATTCCACAGAAAACTGAGAGAAACTAACAGAGTTGATAAAGAATAAAGAGAAATGTGCTGATTTAAAGCCTTTGAAGTGCTTCAGATGATCTCTGTCCACTTCTGTCCACTCATTCATTCATGTAAGCTTTCTAATGCAGCTTTGATCTTCACAGTCTGCTTCATGAAACTCATTCTAACCCTGAATGTCAGAGGGTTCCTCCTTCTCTTTCCCATCATTCATGCTGGCAGTGGAGGAGATTTGGATGTTGGACTGTGTTTTGGATGATGTGTGTATGTTTGTGTTGGACTGCTGTCTGTAAAGCAAACGCACATTTTGCTTTGGATTTCAGTGTCAGACAGACTTTAAGGTGGAATGAAGAGTTGGAGAGTTTCACAGTGAATTATCCAGTGGAGGATTTTTCTTCTTCTTTGAAGGTTTGAAATGTGAACATTGTTCTGCTGCAGTCAATGGACTAAACCAGAGAAGAAGAAAACAGACTTTACCATGAAGATCCTCAGTGTGGATCAGTATAATATCAGCCTGATGTCTGCAGTTTAGTGTCAGCACAACTTTCACATCATATTCATCTCAGCACAACTAAAACATGCTGACTGACCTCAGAGTTTCAAGTTCACATCCTGGACTCTCCAGGAAACCACACAGATGCTTCACTCCTGAATCCTGCAGCTTGTTGTTCCAGCTCAGGTCCAGCTCTCTCAGATGGGAGGGGTTGGACTTCAGTGCTGCTGCCAGATAATCACAGCTGATCTCTGACAAACCACAGCCCCTCAATCTGTATAAAGAATGAAAGATGTAAGTTTATTAGACAAACTGTGAGCTTGAAATCATTCAGTGTTTCATCATCTGTTCAGAGCTGAAGAAGGTTCAGAATGTAGAAGTTTAGAAAATGGAAACTCCAAACAGCTGAAGCCAACAGGAAGCAGCTTCAAACAAACACAACAAGAGAAAAAACTCTGAATGTTTCACATTAAAGTCGTACATTTCTCATAAAAACAGGACAAAGACTTGAAAAAGTCGTGTTTTTCCTTCCAGGAACCACAAGGCTTCACTTTTAAAGGTGAAGTGTGAAAGAAATGGACATATTTGAAGTCCAACACCATTTTCCAGTCACATTATTAAAGCAGACAAACTACAAGCTCATTTTCATTCCAACAAGTCATCTTCTGACCTGGACTAACAACACTGGTCTCTATGTGCAGCTGGCTGTGAGACCAGTGCTCAGGGAGCGTCTACAAAGTGCAACACTGAAAGAACATCACACACTAGCTGTGTCCCAAAACGTCGGCTGCATCCTTCGGAGGACCCGGTATTCGCGGTCTACGTGGGCCGGGTCCTTCAAAGACCGAAAAGGCTGGAAGTGCGAGGCTGTGAAATGGGACGGTCTAGCCTTCAGATTTGCGTCACCGCTGTGTCGGTGGAGTTTAATAAACTCGGCCGTCTGCTCCTTGCTATCTAAAATATAACAGGACACTGGCGTAAACTCTCGACCGTCTCACACTTCTGTTTAATCAGTTTCCTGTTTAACGTTTATTCAGCTGTGTGAAAATCCCGGAGGAACTTTGATCTCAGCCAAACCGATTTACTCCGGAACAAATAAAACACAGAAAAAAGGCAAACAATTACATTTTTAAGTTATCTGGGTGACTTATATATCATGTTTAACCTGAGTAGCGAAAGAGCGGGGTCTGAAAACGATGAAGCCGGGCGTCCGCTGCTCTTGCCGGCTGGAGTGACCATTGAACCCCCCGGCTTGCTAGCGAGCGGGTGGGTAACAGACGTCTCCGAAAACGTCGGCACACTTTTGCAAATATGCGATGTCTTGATAAACCAAGCAGATATTTGAAGTTTACACAGCTACTTTCTCGCCTGAAAATATGTTAAAAGTTTATTTTGTGACCCAGAAAGATTAATAAGAGTAATTTGAAAACTTAGTAGCTGCTGCCATTGTTGGCAGCTGAAATTTGGCTGGGATATGAATTCTGGGATATGGTGGGCCACGAAGGACACACCCGACGAATCCTTCAAATTCGGGGAAATGAAGGACGCATTTGTCGGGCACATTTGAAGGAGTCGACAAATACGGACAGCCTTCATCGCCTGGCTGTGATGTAATCGGCCTTCAAATGCAGCCTCTGGAGGATGCAGCCGACGTTTTGGGACACAGCTACTAATTTGCTTCCATCATCCAACCTGAAGAGGAAACAGAGACGCCTCCCCTTCAAAGTAAAAGCTGCTCCTTTTGGACACAGTATCAAAGAAAGTCTACAGTATAACATAGAAAAGACAGAACAAAGTTTTGGTTGTTTTTAAATTGTGCAGAAATGAAACTACACTAA
Source organism: Rhamphochromis longiceps (assembly GCF_057381845.1). Classification (NCBI taxonomy): domain Eukaryota; kingdom Metazoa; phylum Chordata; class Actinopteri; order Cichliformes; family Cichlidae; genus Rhamphochromis; species Rhamphochromis longiceps. Next base: position 68,490,063 of record NC_140559.1, on the reverse strand, counting down.
GCTCAATTATGTGACAGACATTTCATCCCATGTCAGTTTGGCCTCATCCTGGGCCGGATTATCCAGCACACACTCTGACCACAGGTCCATGTTGAGCAGGATGAGCTGCTGGCTAATCTGGAGGCTGTAGCAGCAGCTCACAGTCACAGTGGGTTTCCACTCATGAAAAAGCTCTGGCTGCTTCATTTCTCATCTCATATCAGAGACTTTAATGCTTCACTGAAGCTGTACTGTGATGCTTCCATATTCCAGTGAGGCCTCCATAATGATTTCAGCTGTTCTGTACACACACTGTGTGCCCTGTATGGCTCAAAGTCTCTGCAGCCTGTTTTTATCTGCTATCATCAGATCTTCATCATCCTCATTCACATCCCTCACACACTCTACAGCCTCATCAGCACTGACTTCATCTTCACTGACTGATGGAGCACAACATGAACCTGTGGAGGCTGAAACACTGTCCTGTCAAACATCTCCCCGTCACCACTCCACTTCTGTCAGCCTTTAAATGAACCCTGCTCAAGTCTGTCACTTCTGTTTGGAGCCAAAAGAGGTTAAAGATTATGCCACTACATTCTTGTCTAGAAAATATTAAAGTGTATTTGGTGACACACAAAAAAGGGTAAAAGTATAGTTTGGGTCCACACATGTCCAAACCCTGGTGTGTAGGCCTACTTAGTATTGAGAAAAGCCCACTAAAAGAATGCCCACCAGACCAAAGCAATGGTTTTGACTTGATCAGCATTAACCCCGCCCCCTGACTTTGATGGGTGAAGCTGACAAATAAAATGTATTTATGAACAACGATGCAGGGCCAGGAGTAGCAACGTGAATTAAATAAATACATCATTAAATAATTCATTAAATGTGTCAGTAAAATAATTAAACTAGAAAACAAACCAACAAAATATGTAATTAACTAATTTGAATTGTACATAAATACTTAATGAATTATTTTAAATGAAATTAACCGATAATTCATTGTGATTTTGTTTTGTGTTTTGATGAGCTAATAATCAGCTCTCTTTTTCTCATTGTTGTTCTAAGCCGCTTATCCAAAGGTAAGGCACTACCTGTTGAATTATTTCCAAAGTGTGCCAAATTGGACATTACAAATTAAAGTCTACTCACTGAAATTACTGGGGAATGTCTGCTTTGATTTTGATGAGAATCTCATGACAGTACTGAGGATTTAATGCAGTTGGACTGCTAAAAATGATTGAATGCGGTTGGACCGCTAAAGGATTTAATACGGTTGGACCGTGGAAAGCAGTTGGACTGCTGAGTGATTTTAGTATATTAGGGAATTTGGTTATTGTTTGGGGTGGAGCCCGTATTGGTTATAAGGTTGGACCTGCTTCAGTCTTACACTTTTTTGGCTGTTTTACTGTTGTTCCAAAGTATTATAAATTATTCAAGAACGTCAGTTGGACTGATAGGAAGCGCAGTGCTCAGAGGTAACGCTTGCCAATGCCAAGGACGCTTAGGCATTGTCCTCGAAGAGGGATAGTCAGTTGGTCACTGTGGAGCTTGGGGCACTCCAGAATAACTAGGAGTTAGAGTCTCCTTACCGTTTGGAACGGTAGTCTGCGCTTTTTTGGCCAGCAGAAGTTGGACTTCGGGCGTGTAACTTTAACTTAAAACTTCGGGGTAAGCCTTGGCTGTGAAATGCCAAAAATAGAGCTTCAGGCAAAGTTTGGGTTGGTTGACGCTTTTAAATTGAGTTAGGGATTTTAGAGATGAGGCCAGAAACTGTTGGACAGATACTGGTTAATTGATCACAAAAAAGTTGGACTTTATCGGTTGGACCGTTAACTTAAATTTGTCGAAATTGTTTAGGCGCTAAAGCTGACAGATGTGACAGTGGTTGTAAATATAAGACGTCTTTGTAATATAAAATAAGAGATCTCTGTGTGAAAGGAGTCTGAGGCAGTGCTGGAGCTATTTTTAGACTGTGTGTGTGTGAGTGTGAAAATGCAAATTAGTCAGCAGTGAACTGTTTAAACCACAGTTGGTTTTACAAATACTGCTGCAAACATTGTTGAGTGTGTGTTTAAGACGCCATTTATGTTCATTAGAGGGCTATAAATAAAGTTTTGAGTTGCCGTAGTGGATGTATAGTAATTGACTGAGTTTTGATATATAAATATAGTGAGTGCACTGTATATATTTAAGACTAACATATTACTTTTAGGAGTAACCTCTCATCAGCAATAAATGCTGGTGTGTTTTATTTTTTCTATTCTATGTGTGTGCTGTGAGAATTAATAGAGGTTTCAATTGTTTTCTTTGACTTGCTCTTTCTGATTATGAAAGGCATGTCTGAAATACTCTTAGGAAAGCGTGTTGTGAGTATATTCCTCAACTCTTGTCACAGTTTAAGTGTGTGAATGCTGTGAGTAGCAGGCTTTGAGTGATTGGGTGTGATTTGTACAAAATAATAAATAATAATAACACTATGAAAGTTGATAGTAGAGTGAGTGCAGAAGTGGAAGTGTGAGAGAAAAGGCGGTGTGTGTGTGAGACGATCTGACAAACGCAAAGAATTTAGTATATTTAGAAGTGTGTGCGTGAAATAAGGGTGAATTGTTTTAGATCAAGACTTAGTAAAACAAGAGTTTTATTAGCCTGTAAAAAAAACCAGGAGAGATAGAAACAGAAAATATGGTTCTGAGCAGCTGCAAGGTTGACAGGAAATGGTGTGTGTGACAGGAACTTTGCATGCCCATAAAAGGAACTGACTGTGACAAGTGAGCACACAGAGAGAGAAACATACGAGTTAAACTCCAGGCAGATGAAGCAAATGGAGGTTTTAAGAAAAGAAATGAAAAGGATATTAATTGTATGCTTTAGTGTGTCAATACAGGTGGACTTCTTTCAACCTAGAATCTTGAGTACAAAACCATTGATTAACAGAATTGGGAGGAAAACAGGCCAGATTTTGGCTTAAAATTTTACAGCTTGACCTCCCACTTGTCCCGATCCTGAGAAGAAGCTCATAGGACAGTTAATCTCCTGATGAAGACCGACAGAACATCGTGGACTTCAAGAATTAACAGCAGGCAAAAGACAGTGCAACTGAAACTACACTGACGATACCAGCAGCAGCATGGAAGAAAAGCACGTGATGGAAAATGCACGGTGAACTGCAGGCTGGTAAGAACAGTGTGACATAACTGTTTAAAGACACTGAATGGGATATTTTGCCAGGCTGGGATTTAATCTAAAAGGAAAATACTGAAAAGAGCAACGGAGAAGAAACAGAGAAGAAACAGACTGTGTTTGCTGGGGATCACAAGACAACAAAGGACACTAAGAGAAGGGCACAGGGGCCAGTGGGAAGGTGAAGCCCAGACGAGTTCGACTGCGAGAATAGAGGGTACAATTGGGTTGAAATTGAAGCCGGAACTCAGGATGGTTTAGGGATGTCCACGTCACAAACAAAGAGGTAAACAAAAAGAAGGTAAAATAAAGAGAGAAAATAACTGACAATTACATTAATGAATAGAAGACACACATACAGATATTACATAGATTTATTTTTAGGATAAAGGGGAGAGCTTATACGTAGAAATGACTTTTTATACATATTGCATTTTGTGCCTTTAAGGGAGTTGTGGCTCAATTCGTCTCTTGTGGGTCACGAGCCTTTGGCTAGCGCTATGATTAGCCAATCTACTGTGAGGATGATATGAGTTATTGAAGGATTGCACACGCTTACAGACACAGAGTCCATAAACACACATGACAGTATTGATTCCAGGCAAAGGGCCTCAAATTAATTTAGCGTTTAACTGAACTTGAGCTGGCCCTGTAACAAGTGACAGAAAAGAGGAACTGAATAGGAGTTTCTTGCTTTAGAGAAGGACCAAAGGAAGGAAAGCATATATTTTGGTTAAGTCTGATAAACTAGAATGAGAAGGTATTGTTACATCAAAGGAGCAAGATGAAATAAAAAGGCTGTACCAAAAACAGGCTATAACATAGGAAATGTGAGTTTTAAAATGAAGTTAGTGTTAACACACAGGAGTTGTTTCAAGGCAGCGTTTAGCTGTGATAAAATGTATGCAGGAGTAATTGCTTATATGTTTAAACTTAATTGATTAAAGTGGTTGTTTTTTTGGATCTTTTAGTAGAATAGGCGCTTATAATGATTTTCTTGTGAAAGGAGATTCTAGGTCAGAGTGGAGGCCTTGCAGCAGCGAGAGTTCTGTGTACAGGATGTTGATGATTAGATAAGGCAAGCGACAGGAAACGCATGCAGGGACGTGAAAGCAGCGTTTTAAGAGTTTTAAAATGATGAGTAACGTTGAAGAATATATATAAATACAAGTCAATAAGTCAAGAAGATAATTAGGATCAGGCTTTTGATTAAAGAGTCCCAAAGATGATAAGTTAGGGAGGTGCAGGAAAAGGTGTTTGGTTTGCTTTACACAAGATCTCGGCGACCACAGGGGGGTGAGGATCCTGGAGGCCCGAGGCATGATGGACCACAAGAGAGGGACGCAGAAAAAACCTAATCTTACGCATGGAGTGTTCTCGAGGGGGAGCTGGTGTTTATTACTGGACCACTTAGAAGACATGAGGTTGTCTGATTTGCTGAGCCAGAGGACGGCTAGAGAGGGTCAGAGCGGGAGTGGTGACCCCGATGTCCATGATGCCATGGATGGACATGGAAGCAGCTGAGTGGGCCGAGGAGTGACCCAACACAATGTATTGTGACCTCTGGTGTTCCAGAGGTCGAGAGAGGGAGTATTGAGATTGGAGAGATATTTTGCTGCTATTGTTAAAGGCTCATGTTCTCACTTAGATCATCGATTTCTACTTACATTTCTTTCTGGGAAAAATGGGGATTACTTTGGAAACAGGAAGTATTTTCCCCAATAAGCAGCCCTGGATTAGTAAATCACTCCCAACATGTTCTCAGGCAGAAGAAGCTGTCTTGTTATGAGGGAGAGAAGAAAAAGATTGAGGCACAGAAACTTGTTGAAAGAGAGATAAAGCAGCTAAAATCAGGTGTAAAAGTAAAGCAGAGGATGAGCTGAATAAAGGACACTCAAGGCTGGCTTGGAAAGGAATGAAGTCCATGGTGGGGATGCAGAACAAGGAGCAAAGATGAATGTGATGCTGAATCAGCAGAAGACTTGGACTCATTTGATTCCAGCTTTGATATCATTGATTTCAATGAAGAGCTTTGTGATTGTAGCAAAGGGCTGGTAGCTCTGAGAGTCCCACTGATGAGGTGTTTGTGTGGAAATCTCTTAGTGGGACCAAAGAGAGAAAAAGCCCTGGTCCTGATGCTGTGGGAGGGAAATGATTGAAGTGTGCTGTGAGGAACTGACTGGGAGATTTTCACACATTTTCCAGTCCTCCTTGGAACAACAGGAAGTTCCCAGCATATGGAAACAAAGGTTAAGTGTCCTATGGCACTCAGTGATGATGGTGCTGTGGCCCCACCACCTCCACCTCTTTGTAAAGGAACTAACTGTAATCTGAAGCTTCAAATGGAACTAAGACTTCCTCCACTAGGTGGCAGTGTCTGATGAGAAAGTGTTAGTGGAGCTGGCCTGGAGTCAGAAACAGGAAGATGCAGGATTTGGGCTGAAATGGGGAAAAGTGGTTCGCACTAGTGCCTTAAAGCAAGAAGGTTGTAGGTTGAAGCTTGTTGGCCTTTCTGTGGAGGTTGGATGTTCTCCCACAGTCCAATGAAATGCTGCTTAGGTTCATTGGTGCTTCTAAATTGGCTGTAGGTGTGGATGTGAGAGAGTGCTTCTCTGTCTCTCTCTGTTGGCCCTGTGATGGACTGCTCACCTGTGCAGGTGGACCACGCCTCTTGCCCTATGACAGCTAGGGCACAGGCTGCAGCCCTGTGAGCCTAAGCTGAATAAACAGTTAGCAAAAATGATCCATAGATGGCCTGAAATCCCCCAGTTAGCAGTTTGGTAGATAGCTATGACATGCTAATCCCATCCAGCAGCTGTATTCTACCTGTAAGCTGATCCCTGCTGAGCCAAAGCACTTTTTCATATACAAATTACAACCTTTAATAGAAACCTATTGGTCAGCATCTTATTAGCCTGCTGTTAGCTTCATTCCACAGAAAACTGAGAGAAACTAACAGAGTTGATAAAGAATAAAGAGAAATGTGCTGATTTAAAGCCTTTGAAGTGCTTCAGATGATCTCTGTCCACTTCTGTCCACTCATTCATTCATGTAAGCTTTCTAATGCAGCTTTGATCTTCACAGTCTGCTTCATGAAACTCATTCTAACCCTGAATGTCAGAGTGTTCCTCCTTCTCTTTCCCATCATTCATGCTGGCAGTGGAGGAGATTTGGATGTTGGACTGTGTTTTGGATGATGTGTGTATGTTTGTGTTGGACTGCTGTCTGTAAAGCAAACGCACATTTTGCTTTGGATTTCAGTGTCAGACAGACTTTAAGGTGGAATGAAAAGTTGGAGAGTTTCACAGTGAATTATCCAGTGGAGGATTTTTCTTCTTCTTTGAAGGTTTGAAATGTGAACATTGTTCTGCTGCAGTCAATGGACTAAACCAGAGAAGAAGAAAACAGACTTTACCATGAAGATCCTCAGTGTGGATCAGTATAATATCAGCCTGATGTCTGCAGTTTAGTGTCAGCACAACTTTCACATCATATTCATCTCAGCACAACTAAAACATGCTGACTGACCTCAGAGTTTCAAGTCCACATCCTGGACTCTCCAGGAAACCACACAGATGCTTCACTCCTGAATCCTGCAGCTTCTTGTTCCTGGTCAGGTCCAGCTGTCTCAGATGGGAGGGGTTGGACTTCAGTGCTGCTGCCAGATAATCACAGCTGATCTCTGACAAACCACAGCCCCTCAATCTGTATAAAGAATGAAAGATGTAAGTTTATTAGACAAAGTGTGAGCTTGAAATCATTCAGTGTTTCATCATCTGTTCAGAGCTGAAGAAGGTTCAGAATGTAGAAGTTTAGAAAATGGAAACTCCAAACAGCTGAAGCCAACAGGAAGCAGCTTCAAACAAACACAACAAGAGAAAAAACTCTGAATGTTTCACATTAAAGTCGTACATTTATCATAAAAACAGGACAAAGACTTGAAAAAGTCGTGTTTTTCCTTCCAGGAACCACAAGGCTTCACTTTTAAAGGTGAAGTGTGAAAGAAATGGACATATTTGAAGTCCAACACCTTTTTCCAGTCACATTATTAAAGCAGACAAACTACAAGCTCATTTTCATTCCAACAAGTCATCTTCTGACCTGGACTAACAACACTGGTCTCTATGTGCAGCTGGCTGTGAGACCAGTGCTCAGGGAGCGTCTACAAAGTGCAACACTGAAAGAACATCACACACTCATTTGCTTCCATCATCCAACCTGAAGAGGAAACAGAGACGCCTCCCCTTCAAAGTAAAAGCTGCTCCTTTTGGACACAGTATCAAAGAAAGTCTACAGTATAACATAGAAAAGACAGAACAAAGTTTTGGTTGTTTTTAAATTGTGCAGAAATGAAACTACACTAAGCTCAATTATGTGACAGACATTTCATCCCATGTCAGTTTGGCCTCATCCTGGGCCGGATTATCCAGCACACACTCTGACCACAGGCCCAGGGGCCACGCACAGCTGGGCTCCATCCAAGAGACAGCAAACAAACCAACACAATAATAAAAAGCACCATGTGATCTTCTTACATCTTCAAGACAAACATAGTAAAAACATGAGCATATTTGTTTCCTGATAAAATGATGTGACAGGTAGAACAGAGTAAAGAGGTGGTGTTACAGCCTTTCTCCCCTCTGCTGCCGAGGCTGTTAGTCTCTCCCAAACTCAGCTACAGGACTTCCAAATGAATGAAAGCAGCAGAAGTGGCTTTACAAATGAAAGAGGAAGAGGAGAAGAAGAGGAGAGGGAGGCCACCCTGACCATCACTCCAGCTGAAAACATCACACTTCCATTAAAGTTGGTGAGGAAATGTTGAGCAGGATGAGCTGCTGGCTAATCTGGAGGCTGTAGCAGCAGCTCACAGTCACAGTGGATTTCCACTCATGAAAAAGCTCTGGCTGCTTCATTTCTCATCTCATATCAGAGACTTTAATGCTTCACTGAAGCTGTACTGTGATGCTTCCATATTCCAGTGAGGCCTCCATAATGATTTCAGCTGTTCTGTACACACACTGTGTGCCCTGTATGGCTCAAAGTCTCTGCAGCCTGTTTTTATCTGCTATCATCAGATCTTCATCATCCTCATTCACATCCCTCACACACTCTACAGCCTCATCAGCACTGACTTCATCTTCACTGACTGATGGAGCACAACATGAACCTGTGGAGGCTGAAACACTGTCCTGTCAAACATCTCCCCGTCACCACTCCACTTCTGTCAGCCTTTAAATGAACCCTGCTCAAGTCTGTCACTTCTGTTTGGAGCCAAAAGAGCTTAAAGATTACGCCACTACATTCTTGTCTAGAAAATATTAAAGTGTATTTGGTGACACACAAAAAAGGGTAAAAGTATAGTTTGGGTCCACACATGTCCAAACCCTGGTGTGTAGGCCTACTTAGTATTGAGAAAAGCCCACTAAAAGAACGCCCACCAGACCAAAGCAATGGTGTTGACTTGATCAGCATTAACCCCGCCCCCTGACTTTGATGGGTGAAGCTGACAAATAAAATGTATTTATGAACAGCGATGCAGGGCCAGGAGTAGCAACGTGAATTAAATAAATACATCATTAAATAATTCATTAAATGTGTCAGTAAAATAATTAAAATAGAAAACAAACCAACAAAATATGTAATTAACTAATTTGAATTGTACATAAATACATAATGAATTATTTTAAATGAAATTAACTGATAATTAATTATCAATATATTTTTTTAATTAATTATATACATTTTTAATTAATCACTGAAATAAATAATTCATTAGTGATGTATTTATTTAATACAACCATAAAATTATTGCTAGTTTAATCAAAATAAATTTAAGACATCAATATTAAAGGTTAATTTATGATAATGAATACATGCAACTATAACTGATGACGTAAGAATTTGGATTTTTTAAGCTAAAGCGAAGGTGCTGACTCACTTGGCATGTTAGGCTACGTTCACTCTGCAGGTCTTAATGCTCAATTCCGATTTTTTGATCAAATCCGATTTTTTTATCTGCTCGTTCACACTACAAATAAAATGCGACAGCAAACGCGCTCTAGTGTGAACGCTCAAAGCGGCCCGCATGCGCAAAAGAAGACTTCACACACAACGTGCTCTGTTTAGACCCAGAGCAAACAATATTGTTTGACAGATGGCCCTTAATATAAAGACTTCGGACTTTACGTTTCCCAATTTTTGCTTTAAGTTATTTTGTTATTTACATAATAATGTAAATAACCTAATAATGATCCTTATTGCTGTTTTAGAGGAGCGGTGCTTCAAAGGATAGCTGCAGATTTCTGTCAGAATCTGCAGATTATACAGTACAAATAAAAAGTTCACGTTTCTCCAACGCTGTCTTCCCAACAGTTTCACTGACATCTACACGGGATGGCCAGGAAGCGTTTGCGATGTCTTATCGGGCGCTGATAATTGGCGTCTGTCTTGTGTTGGTGACGTAAAAGACGGATTTAATGCGACTTGACCATTCAAACAGCAGTCGCTTTCTAAAACATCGGATATGTATCGGATTCAGTACCACATACGAAAGTGACCCAGATCGGATTTGAAAATATCAGATTTACGCCGTTCACACTGTCATAGCATGATCGGATATGGGTCGCATAGGGTCAAAAAAATCGGATTTGATGCGCTTTCGCCTGCAGTGTGAACGTAGCCTTACTCTCAAATCCTCCCTAATAACAAGAACATAATTACACTTTAGCCACAAGAGGGCAGCAGCATTAAGTCGCATGTATATAAAGGTACAGTGATTATATTACAGTGATTTTGACAAAAACAAAACAGAAGTTCATGGCAGTGTGTTTTTCATAACATACCAACCAAATTAAATAATAAAAACTTTATAACTTACAGAGCTTTTTTAGAGGCTTTGACCACTGGCAGCAGCCTCAGAAGAGCCTTCTCTGAAGCAGAGTATTTATTCAGGTCAAACACGTCCAGATCTTTTTCTGATGACAGTAAGATGAAGACCAGAGCTGACCACTGAGCAGGAGACAGTTTATCTGTGGAGAGACGTCCTGAACTCAGGGACTGTTGGATCTCCTCCACTAGAGAACGATCATTCAGTTCATTCAGACAGTGAAACAGATTGATGCTTTTCTCTGCAGACAGATTCTCACTGAGCTTCTCCTTGATGTACTGAACTGCTTCTTGATTGGTCTTTGAGCTACTTCCTGTTTGTGTCATGAGGCCTTGCAAACGAGTTTGATTAGTCTTCAGACCCAAGAGAAAACGAAGGAACAAGTCCAGGTGTCCATTGGGGCTCTGTAAGGCCTTGTCCACAGCACACTGGTAGAAGTATTTCTCTGTCTGAGAGCTTGTTTGTTGTTTTTCCAGCAGATTGAGTCCAGAGTTGATGAAGGTCAGGTGGACATGAAGAGCAGCCAGAAACTCCTGAACACTGAGATGAACAAAGCAGAACACCTTGTCCTGGTACAGTTGTTTCTCCTCTTTAAAGATCTGTGTGAACACTCCTGAGTACACTGAGGCTGCTCTGATATCGATGCCACACTCTGTCAGGTCTGGTTCATAGAAGATCAGGTTTCCTTTCTGCAGCTGATCAAAAGCCAGTTTTCCCAGTGACTCAATCATCTTCCTGCTCTCTGGACTCCAGTGTGGATCTGTCTCAGCTCCTCCATCATATTTGATCCTCTTGACTTTGGCCTGAACCACCAGGAAGTGGATGTACATCTCAGTCAGGGTGTTGGGCAGCTCTCCTCCCTCTCTGGTTTCCAGCACATCCTCCAGAACTGTAGCAGTGATCCAGCAGAAGACTGGGATGTGACACATGATGTGGAGGCTTCGAGCTTTCTTGATGTGGGAGATGATCCTGCTGGCCTGCTTCTTATCTCTGAATCTCTTCCTGAAGTACTCCTCCTTCTGTGGGTCAGTGAACCCTCTGACCTCTGTCACCATGTCGACACACTGAGGAGGGATCTGATTGGCTGCTGCAGGTCGTGTTGTTATCCAAAGGCGAGCAGAAGGGAGCAGGTTCCCTCTGATGAGGTTTGTCAGCAGCTCATCCAATGAGGTGGACTTTCTTGTTTCAGTCAGGATTTTAGTTTTGTTGAAGTCCAAATTAAGTCGACACTCATCCAGACCATCAAGTATGAACACAACCTGGAAGTCTTCAAGCCTGCAGATTCCTGATTCGTTAGTTTGATTAAAGAAGTGATGAACAAGCTCCACCAAGCTGAACTTTTCCTCTTTCAGCACATTCAGCTCTCTGAAAGTGAATGGAAATATGAACTGGATGTCCTGGTTGGCTTTGTCTTCAGCCCAGTCCAGGCTGTATTTCTGTGTTAAGACTGTTTTCCCAATGCCAGCCACTCCCTTTGTCAGCACTGTTCTGATTGGTTCGTCTCTTCCAGGTGAGGCTTTAAAGATGTCTTCTTGTCTGATTGTTGTTTCTGGTCTGTCTGGTTTCCTGGATGCTGTTTCAATCTGTCTGACCTCATGTTCATCATTGACCTCTGCAGTCCCTCCCTCTGTGATGTAGAGCTCTGTGTAGATCTGATTCAGGAGGGTTGGGCTTCCTGCTTTAGCGATGCCCTCAAACACACACTGGAACTTCTTCTTCAGTTGGGCTTTAAGTTCACGTTTACAGAGTGGAGCAAATATTTCTGAAGGTAAGAAATTCAGAAACAAATATTATATAATAAATATCATAGCCTTTCAGTACCCTGAAAGGATGAATGTCTATTGGTCCATTTCTTGAGCTATTAGGAAAGATCAATATTCAGTCTTTAGAGAAATTCTCTTACTGCTCTGCAGATGGTCAGCCATCTCATGCTGCTTAAGTCTCCTCAAGAAGTGGAGTGTGATCTTCAGAAATGCTTCTCTGCAGCTCTTTCTTTCATCTTCATCCTCTCCTTCAAACATCTCCTCATCCTCCATCTGGCTCTTTAAAGTTTCTGGGTGATCTGGACTCAGAAGCTTCTGGATCTTCTTCAGCTCGTTCTTCACAAACATGGTGATGTTGTCCTCCAGCCGCTGGAAAAGAAGACTATATGAATTACCCAGTGGTAAATGGACTGGTTCTTATATAGCTCTCTTTGATACTCTGTGCACACAAAGCATTTATACAACATGCCTCATTCAACCAAGCACATTGTTCTATGCTTAAATACTTTCTTTCACACTCTGATGGATGCATCAGAGGGCAGCTTGGGTTTAGTACGTTACCCAGTACATTTGCCAGCCAGGGTTTGATTCACAAACCTAACTAGTAGCTGACCTGCTCCCCTCCTGAGCTACAGTCACCCCAATCTGACTGAAATCATGGAGCCCAAACTCTGACTTATGTTGGACACACTGACAATCCTCTGGTCCACAAAGTGCAGCATAGAGGTGACTGAAAAGAACAAATGTAAACGTAGTACTACAAACCATAACCACAGAGTCCAGGTGTGTTTGATGCTGCTGTGCAGACTGACCAGTGGAAACCTCTGCTCTCTGCTGGTCCACTCTGTGGAGGAGTAATGTATAATTAGCTCATGTTATGTCTGTCCACACACAGACACAAGCTAAAGGTCCATGAAGTGATGTTTGGATGGGTTCAGTCAATCAGATGACTGTCATGGTGAAGCTTTGCTAGTCCTGCTGATCCCACTGAGAATTAACAACTCAGTTTCCAGATGTCTGTAGTTTTCTGCTCAGTTTCTTTAGTCCCAACAGCTCTTACCATCTCCTGCATAAAGCTTTCCCTCCATGCTCAGATGCCCTGGAACAAGGTGCTCTCTTTATATCAGTGACTGGTTTAAAGGGACAACTTGCAGTGCTCGCCAAACTTTGTGTCAGCAAAAGTAGTTCTAATGTTTCTTACATTTATTACATTTTTACATTTTTACACACACAAATCAATGAACGCAAAAACATAAACTTTCCAGATATTTTGTTTCACAATGTTACAAAACTCAGTTCACAACTACACAGTCTGATTTACAAGTACAAAATATTTATGACCACAGTTTGAGCCGATGTATGTCCCGAGTCTGTGGACTCAGTGGTTTTGTTTTGATTGTTATTGTCTTTTGTTACAATTTCATTCTGATTAAGATTTTCTAGTTCTGAGGTTTTGGTTTCTGTGTTCCCTCTGTACTGTGTTAGTATTGTGTCTCTGTGTTCACTTCCTGTTTTATTTTGACAGTGCCATGTCCTATGTTAGTGTGTCTACTTTTGCTTCCCCTTGTCTGGTTATGTCCAATGAATCCTGCTGTGTCTCCCTTTTCTCATTCCCTGATGGCTCTTTTGTGTATATGAGCCCTTTGTTTTCTCCTGCTTGTTGCTGGTTCGTCTGTGTTGTCTCCCCGTGTCTCCGTTTAAGGTTTCAGGTTAGTTTTTTTAGTTTTTCAGTAGAGGTTATCTTAGCTTCTGCACAGGCCATCTCCACTGCACTTCACCGTTTCAATAAAGCTCACTCACTTCACAGCAGTGTTGGCATCTTGGGTCCTTTATTAAATTCAACATGGCTCGCCCCGCTAGCCGTGACATAAGATGTGAAAACAATATCCAAAAAACACAAGAGACAAACAGGGAATAGTTTTAAGGTGCAGGGCCAACAAACTGAGTCTACCATGAACTCAGAGTTGATTGAATTAGCATTTTGAATTGGCTGATCTGAGTTACTTCAATCAAGTCTATGTTCACTTTGAGTTAAGATTATACGTGATTGATGGAAAAGAAAAAAGCCGTCATCAGCAACTGATTCTGATTTAGCAGGTTTTCAAATCTAAACGGTACCCATCCCTAGCTGGCTGTAGTTAAACCTTTACTTAAAAAGCATCCCTAGACCCAGCTGTCTTAGCTAATTATAGGCCGATCTCCAACCTGACAATCCTTGAAAGAGTAGTTGGGGGGAGACAATCAGAGGGGCAGTGTGATGATCTTAGGTTACAAACTACTGCAGTCAAGTCATTAAGGGAGACGGGATCAAACTGCTCTAAGACAGCTGAGCACACAGGAGAAAGACTCGGATCTGAGGCAGCAGTCGGCGAGACAAGAGCCCTAATAGATAGAAGCTTGTTGTTAAAAAACGCTAAAAAGAGTGATGCTGAAAAACTAGTTCATGCATTTATTACTTCCAGGCTGGACGACTGTAATTCATTATTATCAGGATGTCCTAAAAACTCCCTGAAAAGCCTTCAGCTGATCCAAAATGCTGCAGCAAGAGTCCTGACAGGGACTAGAAAGAGAGAGCAGATTTCTCCTGTTTTGGCTTCCCTTCATTGACTTCCTGTTAAATCCAGAATTCAAAATCCTGCTCCTCACATACAAGCAGTGTTGGGACTAACGCGTTATTAACTCATTCACTGCCATTGACATCTATAGCCGTCAATTGCAGTGCATGAGTCAATGGGTTTAACTCATTCACTGCCAATGGCTGGCAGTGAATGAGTTAAGTAACGCGTTACAGTAACTACGTTATTATTGTGGTAACGAGCACGGTAACTAGTTATTATGCCAAAATCAGGAACGCGTTAGTCGTTACTGAGATTTAGATAGGGTCGTTACTCGTTACTTCGTGTGGTGGCTATCGCGGAGCTTCCACAGATTCAGTAACATTAGCAAGTGGTGGAGGCCAGCAGGTGGATGAAGGAAAGGGGACGCAGAAGGAAAAGAGACCCGAGGCGGCCGCCGCCGGTCCAAGTGTGAACTGAACTTCAGGTAAGAAGTTATGACCTGCAGTCTCTCTGGGTCAGATATGAACCAAGTTTAGGTGGAGTTTATTTTCGTTATTCTGACTTTTTCCGTACTGCGTGCTAGCTAGCATGACGGAGTTTCTATACAGCTGGGTGGTGCTATGAAGTTAATGATGTTGAACTTTATTTTGTTCATAAGTTATTAGAGTTGCCAACCGTCCCGTCTGGTATTCAGAGAAAATATTACGCGTTTCTTATTGAGGTGAAAAGGATCAGTTTGTCCCGTAATTCAGCTACAATGAAAAAGGCACAAAGCTGGAGTTATTCTGTGTCTTTGCTGCACAGCTGCCTCTTCTTCTCTCATTCTCCCCCCTCCCTCTCCTGTTTCTACTTCAATCATGAAAACTGATCAATGATCAGCTGATCGGCTCTCTTGTTTGTTTATCGCTCACTTTGCGCCAGAAAGAGGAAACCAGCGGATGTCGCGCTAAACAACAGCAGCACTTTTAAGCTTGATCAGCTGTTGTTAGAATTTATTTAATATTAATTTCTAGTATCAGCTGATGTTTGCTGGAGCCACAGCTGTAAAGCTGCTGGTCATGATATGGTTTGGTTATCTGGTGAGAGGGAAACATGAAGATGAAACCAGGAGACGTCCTTACTGGATCATCAGAGCTGAACAGGTGATGGAGAAACAGGTTTACCTTTTAGGTGACATGAATGAGTTGAAGGGAAGTTATGAACTGTTTCTGAGAGACAAATAACACCAGGATCCTTTTTTATGTAGCTGACAGCTGGTAACTGTGCAGGGGCGGATCTAGCAAAGTGTTGCCAGGGGGGCATGTAGGGCATTAACAGGGAGAGGTGGGCACAAGGAAATACTTTTCTTTCTTATTCTCATTTAAAATGTCTAGCTTTTAAAAAATAATTATCTGAATCTTACAACAAACGATTGATAGATTGATGCATATATACCATCAAAACAGTGTACATCACTGTCACAACAGCGTTTGTTTTCATTCAAAGGCTTTATGTTTTTCCTATAATGGTGGGCCGGTCTCTAGTCAAAATGCCCGGACCAATTTTCTGTCCCAGTCCAGCCCTGTATGCAGCTCATCTGCAGTCTGGTGTTACCTACATCTTCCTATTCAGAAGGCAGAATTTCCAAGTTCTGAGTACAATCGAAAGCACCACGACTGCAGTTTTTGTGTTGATGTAAAAGGCGCACATGACGCTGTGACGTAGGCTAGAATCATGGCAGCAGTCAACGACGGTCCAGACGTGGGATTTCTCTCGTGGAAATGTGCACATTATCTTTTCCTTTCTATTGGTAGGTGGCACAGTGCACTGTGGCAAGTAAGCAAGCTAGAAGACTGGCAAAGTTATGGAAGCAACACATTAACAAGAGAATTCTGAGTAAAACCAAAGTTACTTTCCCTAGTAACTAGTTACTTTGAAAATAACGAGTAACTTGAAGTAACTGAGTTACTTTTGAGAGAAGTAACTAGTAATGTAATTAAGTTACTATTTTAAAGTAACTTACCCAGCACTGCATACAAGGTCTTAAATAATCAGGCCCCATCTTATCTTAATGCTGCACCACAACACCTGATCTCTGGTTTCCTCACCTCTTCAATCCCACTTTAATACTTGACTAAACTCATTTTCCTGTTTAGGTGTTGAGGCAAAGCCGCCCATCTACAATGCAGGCAACAGCAAACGGAGCTATTTTTGATTCCCTTTGGGTTTTTTCTACTTTTGTGCTACAAAATGTTCAAGCTGATTAAATTCATTAGAATAAAAGTTCAGATAATTTTCTCATATTAATGTTGGAGGTAGAAATTCAGGTAACTTTGCACAAAAACTGGCAGAAATTTCCTTCAAAGATGCAGTTTTTACTTTAATACTGTGAGTACATTTCAGAGCCTGGACTCTTTTACCTTTACTTGAGTAAAGAAGCTGAATCAGTATTTCAGCTTTAAGAGGGTATTTTAACACAAACATCAGTCCTTCTACTTAAGTATGTTTGACACTGTTTAATCATCATTTTTAATGATCAAATATAATTATGTTTGTTATTTGTGGATTTTAAATGTCCTTGACAGAGACAGATGATGATCATTATCCTGCACTGTGGTCTCAGGTTTGGTCGAGCTAGCACAAAGAATGGCTATGTTGAACTTCCTCCTGGGATCTACACTAAGAAGTGAGTCCAACATTAGCAGGGTCTCTTTCCTTTATCTGGATTCACTTTAGCATTCACAGTCACGTGAAGCTTGTTATTAACTCGATAAGTCAACCCAGGGTTTCAGCTGAGCGCTCACATGAAACACATGGTGTTGGCAGCATCTGATCAATCATATTCATGGAGACGTGTATCAGCAACAGAGCAGCTGAGTTTGCAGAAGGAAGTCAAACTAAACCACAGGAACAATATTTGGAGATTACACACATAATAAAATACTAGCAGTAACACAGCTGCTGCAGACAAATCAGTCGTGTGATCGTGTGTGAGAGGAGAAGGACTGTAAAGGAGTTTGGTGTTAAAAGCTCTGTATGAATGTGGGAGACTTTGAAGGGCTTTAAAAAGGCCAATATAAAATAAAAGGCAGCAAAATTGCTGAGTGTGAAAGTCACCAGACTTATCAGAGCTCTGTGATTAAGACCTGTAAGAACACCTGTTTGTACTTGTTGGCATTATATCAAACACACACGTATATTAAGCCTTTGTTTGAACTCTGGTTGAATTTGTTACTTTCAGACTGTGAAACATCACAGAGGCTGCAGCTGCAGATCTTTTATTCACCTGGAAATTTACTTTAAATGTTAGATGGAAAATGTATTGCTCAGTTTCACCAAAGTAAGAACAAGAATCCATAAACCTTCATAAAGACAAACATCTCCCAGAACATTGAGCTGCTGAAGTGTCACTGAAGGGAAAAACTATTTGTCCTCCTCCATCCAGCAACACCTGAAACACCTGAGTGGAAGCTCCTCCCTACACTGTGTTTGAAGCAAAGCACAAAGGAGACACCTGCTGGAGCAGCTGGAGTCCTACAGACACTCAGCCTCTTCACTACACAAACACCTCCTACAACATCCACTCTTTCCACTCTGACTGCTGTGTTTGTGGAAACACTCCAACACACACCGCTTCACATACCAACATAGAAATGTGTGAAAAAGAGCTGAGCTGATATTAAACATGAGGATTTATTCAGAAATACAGAGTCAGGAACAACATCTAGACACACATTACCTCTCAGCAGCAGAAGAACAGCCTTTAAAGTTTATATAAAAATCCTTCGACATGTTGCTCTTTAAGGAAACACAGCTGGGTTCAGGTCCAGGAGATTCTGGCCTCTTATTGATCCTAAGAGAAAAACAATAAATGTCACAGCTTCATGAGACAGGAAGGAAAAACTGGAAATATTAAATTAAAGACATGATGAACAATCTCATAAAAATAATGTGCTTACTCTTTGTCACATAACAGTCTTTTGTTAAAGTTTACAATAACACCCTTGCTTAGTCTTTGCTCTGTACTGCAGTACTTGCACTGGTTTCACTGGACAAGTCTGCATGTGAATCTACAACTGATCTGACATTGTGGCACAAACACAGTAAACAAACACTACGAGCACCTTGTTTCATGTGCAGTGGCTTTCTTCTCATTCTGTTACTGAACACTGTATGAAAAGCCTCTCACTGCCAGCATCCTTCCAGCCCCACGACAACAAGACCAACTCACATCTTCACAACACCAAGAATTTTTCCCCTTTTCTTTGGAGAAACTGAGAAGCCAATAGGATTGTAGCTCAAACTTGCCCACAGTCCTGCTTCCTCCCTGCTCACTCCTACCTGTGTTGGTGCTGAGTGGACAGTCATAGCCTGCTGCTAGCATGAATGCTAAACGTACTGCTGTGGATGATCAGCAGAAAAACATGTGGTCAGTTTGACTGTTTGCTGTATTTAAAGTCTTTTTCTCAGTTCGTCTGTATTCAAAATGCATTCGGGGCTTTAGCTGACAGCTCTTTGTGCTAACAAACTAAACTCTCTTAGTTTAAGCCAACAGACCAAACACAAAGCCTGCTGCTGCCTCCATGGGTTAGCTTGTGTGACTGGTGTTTACACCAATGAAATCTAAATCACACTACAGGGAGTGCAGAATTATTAGGCAAATGAGTATTTTGTCCACATCATCCTCTTCATGCATGTTGTCTTACTCCAAGCTGTATAGGCTCGAAAGCCTACTACCAATTAAGCATATTAGGCGATGTGCATCTCTGTAATGAGAAGGGGTGTGGTCTAATGACATCAACACCCTATATCAGGTGTGCATAATTATTAGGCAACGTCCTTTCCTTTGGCAAAATGGGTCAAAAGAAGGACTTGACAGGCTCAGAAAAGTCAAAAATAGTGAGATATCTTGCAGAGGGATGCAGCAGTCTCAAAATTGCAAAGCTTCTGAAGCGTGATCATCGAACAATCAAGCGTTTCATTCAAAATAGTCAACAGGGTCGCAAGAAGCGTGTGGAAAAACCAAGACACAAAATAACTGCCCATGAACTGAGAAAAGTCAAGCGTGCAGCTGCCAAGATGCCACTTGCCACCAGTTTGGCCATATTTCAGAGCTGCAACATCACTGGAGTGCCCAAAAGCACAAGGTGTGCAATACTCAGAGACATGGCCAAGGTAAGAAAAGCTGAAAGACGACCACCACTGAACAAGACACACAAGCTGAAACGTCAAGACTGGGCCAAGAAATATCTCAAGACTGGTTTTTCTAAGGTTTTATGGACTGATGGAATGAGAGTGAGTCTTGATGGGCCAGATGGATGGGCCCGTGGCTGGATTGGTAAAGGGCAGAGAGCTCCAGTCCGACTCAGACGCCAGCAAGGTGGAGGTGGAGTACTGGTTTGGGCTGGTATCATCAAAGATGAGCTTGTGGGGCCTTTTCGGGTTGAGGATGGAGTCAAGCTCAACTCCCAGTCCTACTGCCAGTTTCTGGAAGACACCTTCTTCAAGCAGTGGTACAGGAAGAAGTCTGCATCCTTCAAGAAAAACATGATTTTCATGCAGGACAATGCTCCATCACACGCGTCCAAGTACTCCACAGCGTGGCTGGCAAGAAAGGGTATAAAAGAAGAAAAACTAATGACATGGCCTCCTTGTTCACCTGATCTGAACCCCATTGAGAACCTGTGGTCCATCATCAAATGTGAGATTTACAAGGAGGGAAAACAGTACACCTCTCTGAACAGTGTCTGGGAGGCTGTGGTTGCTGCTGCACGCAATGTTGATGGTGAACAGATCAAAACACTGACAGAATCCATGGATGGCAGGCTTTTGAGTGTCCTTGCAAAGAAAGGTGGCTATATTGGTCGCTGATTTGTTTTTGTTTTGTTTTTGAATGTCAGAAATGTATATTTGTGAATGTGGAGATGTTATATTGGTTTCACTGGTAAAAATAAATAATTGAAATGGGTATATATTTGTTTTTTGTTAAGTTGCCTAATAATTATGCACAGTAATAGTCACCTGCACACACAGATATCCCCCTAAAATAGCTAAAACTAAAAACAAACTAAAAACTACTTCCACAAACATTCAGCTTTGACATTAATGAGTTTTTTGGGTTCATTGAGAACATGGTTGTTGTTCAATAATAACATTATTCCTCAAAAATACAACTTGCCTAATAATTCTGCACTCCCTGTAATGTGTCCTCCAAGGTGTTTGGTGGGAGCACTGAGTGAAACATAAGAGCTCTGGTAAAATAACAAACAGGGCTGTGAGAGCAACTGAAGTGATAAAAATACTGTTTAAAGATAAAAAACATTTTGATGTTCTCTCGTCACCTAACAAAGTCCAAACCCTGTGAACTATTTTAGCTTTAATAACTGTGGATTCAGGTATCCTGAACCCATCTTTGGACATTTGTAATTAAATATTTTAAAACTCCATCAGAGACTCCTGATGTGGCTGTTTGGAGAAGGAAAAGAGGGACAAAGTGGAGCGTTGAGCTGAGGCTTCATTCACTGCAAACCTACAGTTATGTTTCCTTATTTCTGCTGTTTGCATGTTCACAGCTGAAATAAAGCTGCCTCTTTGACTTCATCCTGTTGTGTTTGGGTCCAATCCTGCCTGCCACACAGCGCTACAGGACAAAGTCTAAGATTTTTACCTTTTTAATGAATCTTTGGTCATATTTATCCAGGAAAACACAAACATGTAAAGGAGTCATCACAGGTCTCTGACCTCACTGGTCCAGGTTCAGCACTGAAGTTTAGAGGATGACCTTTGGACCAGTCACTCCTCACAGACGGACAGCTGGATCCTGCAGACTGTGACCTCTGACCTCTGCAGACACAAACATGTTTTATTCAATGATCAATTCTCTGATAAAGTGATTGAAGCAGCTGTGATCACACAGACTGCAGATAATGCAGCTGTTTCCTGTCAGTAACAGTCCTCTTAGATTAGAGTTCAGCTTTTTACAGGAAAACAAATGTCCCTGAATGCAACAGTGAGACACAGTCTGCCTGTGTGGCTGTGATAGCTGCCGTTAGGAGCGCTCATGTGTTTGCAGTTAGACGAGGAGATGTTACCATCATGGACACGTTAACAAATCCTGCAGCATCACGTGGCACAAACACTTTGTGTTCCTGTCATCTGCAAGCAACAGGAAGTTCATTAATAAAGGCGGGATGGAGACGCGACTGTGATGGTTCTCCTTCATCCAGCTGTTACACACATCTGGGCTCACACGACGAGCCTTTGTCTAATACAGCAGCTGCTCTCTGAACACTTTTCTGAAGAGGAGCTGCACAAACCTTTGTTTGCTTTCTAGAGCAGCGTATCAAAGTCAAACTACCCACTGCTAGCAGCTGTTTCTATCATAGTTTAGGATCCAGATGTGTGAGGTCTAGATTTACACCTCTGATTAAAATACATAGTTAAAACAGCCAATTGAGTCCAAATGTGTCTTAAACCAGATAAACTGACAGTTACAGCTGAGCCTGTGTGTCCTTGGAGACACTGCTCTGCTACAGAGATGCATTTTAGAAACCAGGAAACATCAAAATCATTTAAATCAGAGAGTTCTTGTTACTAACAGCTCACCTCTCTGCAGCAGAGACTTTGAAATTAATGATGACATCTTTAGACGCGTCACTCTTACAGGACACAGAGCTGGGTGGAGGTCCAGGCTGGTTCCTGTGAATAATGATGGAGCAGTGATGTGAGTGCTGAGCTGTGACATGGAGAAGAGTCATGGACAGTTAGAGATGGTCATCTCACCTCTGAGCTTTGGTCTGGCTCTCATGTTCCCCACACAGAGTGCTTTTAGAGGGAGGGACTCCCTCCTCTCTGTCCTCACACTGATCCATGCTGCTCAGTTCACATCAGCTCACACACACTTTCTACCTTCACCTGCAGAGGAAACACAAATCAGCCCAGCGACACACTGACTGACCCACTCAGCACCCACTGATTGATTCAGACACGTTTTAATCCCCAAAAGTTGATTCTGTTCATCTGGATGTTTTCAGTGGGAGAAACGTTTCATGACTCATCCAGGTGACTCCTTCAGTCTCAGCTGACTGCAGGTTTCCAACCTTATAAACAGGACATTTGCACAATGGCTGGGAGGTCATGACCATTGATCAACAACCACTGATCAATGGTCATGAGTCCCATTCACAGAGAGTTGGGGAATGTCTGCAATCACAGCATTACTAACCTAACCCTTACCTGGATGATTGAGCATCCAGACACTTTTTAATATTTTACTAATTTCTGAAGCTTTTTACCAACTTTGATCAAATTGGTCTGCTGTCATTTTATTGTTGACAAAAAGAGATTTTGAGTTTGAGTGTTGACGTTTTCATGTGGGACTGTTGCTGCAACACCAGGATGTTACTACAGAATACACTTTATATTGTGAGCACTTGGATGTTAGTCCAGTGGTCCTAAACTGACACACCTGCACCTGGATTCATTCTGACCAGATTTTAGCCCAACAGTGTTTCATACTTAATACATCAGACACAAACTCTGCAGCTGTCATTGTGTGCAGTGTGTGTGCAGTGTGTGTGCAGCGGGACACCGTGTCCTATGAGTGTTATACTACAATAAACAGAGCCTGACCGCGGGCATAAAGAGGGCAAAAACCCACTTATGCTCTAAAGATGAAGTTCTGTTTCTCTTCAAATGAGCCTCAGAGCATGTGGAGGGTCATTGAACGCATCACAGATTACCTCAAGAACAACAGGCTGAAGAACATAAAAACAAACGCAGAGTTTCTGTCTGACGGTTTGAACATGAAACAGGAATTATTGAACAAAAACGGCCAGTTTACTAATTTATGATCAATCATCAACGCATTCACCTACAATACACGAATGAACATCACCAGTTAAACTGAAAATAACCTGCATACAAATACGACAGCAGACTATAGCGAACGAGCAGAGAAATGCATTTTATAGATGAAGTGTTGGCAGCGACTCTTAGGACAGCCCTGTCTCACTGTCAGCAGTTAAACAACATCCACACACTGGAAGCCCGTTTGCGTCACTAAAAAAAAGAAGGATCCAGAACTCGAAATTTCGACTTATTTTATCGTAATTTCGACTTATTAACTTGGAATTTTGAAAAAACTAACTCAAAATTAAGAGTTAGTGCTGTCAATCAGTAATTTACGTGAATGACGTAGTTTCCTTGTTACCCGGAAGCTGAAGCCCTCAGCTACAAATGCTAAAGCTAAGACACCAGAATTACAGCCAGTCATAAATGCACAAGTCGCTGATTATTGTCTGTGTGGCTTCACAAATGATGAAATCCTTCTGTTATTAGCTGAATCACATGGCGTTAATATCAGCTAACGTACTCTCGAAAGCGCCGGTTTGTTGCGATGCGGGTTTGAGTGCGCATTGTAGCTAGATTACTGATTGGCAGAACTAACTCGACATTTCGAGCTACTTTTCTCAAAACTTTCGAGTTATAAGTCGAAATTTCGAGAATGGATCCTTTTTTGTGGCGGAAACGGGCTTCCGTAACAGACTGATGGAGGCAGGAGAAGCTGCCTACAGACATCAGTCAGTGGATCCACAGTAACATCGAGTTCAGCTGCTGATCATCAACTGTTTCTGTCTCGTTCCCAGACTCTGATCTCACATAAAACGAAGCAGATTTATGCTGAAACTAAGCTGCACACAGCTGATGTCAGCCAGGAAAACAGTACAGACTGCTAACGTTACCTTAACATGGAGACGATCAACTGCGCCACAACATTCACGAAAGCGAAAGTAAAAGCGACGGAAGGAAACGCCCAGAGAGGCGTTTGAGGGACGGTCAGAGTCAGGAACCTCAGAAACGCATCAGGCTGGAGTTTAATTCTGTTTTCATCTTTAGAAACATCTGGAAATAGTTATAAAAACGCTGCGTAATAAAGAAAAATAGTGTAGATTAGTTTGAGTTGTGTTTAGCTGAGCTGTGTCTTTAATCTGAAGTTCATTTTGTGGAGGAGCAGCAAGACTTTCAGTGTTACTCTCAGAGAAAGCCTCCCAAATGTCTGTTGTCTTAATAGTGGAATTATCTGGAAAATGAACCAGTTCTTATGAGCTGCTTTTCAATATGAGCAGTCACAGCATTTTATACAGCGTGCTTCATTCACACAAGCACTTCTTTTTCTAACAATGACACTATGATGGATGCATCGGAGAGCAAGTCGGGGTTCCATATCTTGCCCAAGGATACCGTGGCGTGCAGACTGGAGCAGCCAGGGATCAAACCTCCAACCTTCCAGTTAGTAATTCTACCTGCTGAGCTACAGTCTGTACTTCCTGAACAACACACCCTCCTTTTGTTTCTTTATTTCCAGTAGCAACCAGGACCATAATGAACCCTGACTCCAACAGACACTCAGGATCCACCTGCCCAGTAAGTCACCCGCTAACTGCAACTATCAGAGCCCTGACCTTCTGCAGAGACGAGTCACACTGAACACAGCAAGTGTCCCTGCTCTCAGATACAAAACCTGCCTTTAAAAGTTCAGAGTAATGAAATCAGCAGTTCTGATTCTAGAATCTGTAGTCTCACACACATGTGCAGAGCACTTTTGTTGTTTTGGTTCACATCGGTTGATATTCTGCTGCAAACAACTAATGAGGACATTTTCTAAAAGCTTTGAGTGTCCATCAGGATCCTGTAGAAACAGCTTCTGGCTGCAGCCGCTGTGGAGCTCCACAGTAACCGGAAACACGTAACTTCAGTTAAATCGACTTTGACAGCGAAACTAAATTGCGTTTTTGTTACTATTGATGCTGCTGAGAAATAAAAATGGTTTTAAGTTTTTTTTAACACTCTGGTTTTGTTCAAAAAAATTCACCATCCCCTAAATTGTTCGTGGCCAAAAGTGACACTTGCTGTTTCGCTGATTCATTTATTTTTTTTTACAGTACATCGTGTTGTGCGTTCTGATTGCTGTAGACCATTGTCAATCAATCTAGTCCAGTGTCTCCTGTACAGGAGCGGTCCCTAATAGGCCCACGGACCGGTCCGTGAGTCTTTTGGTACCGTTCCGCGAGAGTTGATCCTCCGGTGTGAAATGTATGGTTGTAGTTGTGTGTCTTGTTTTGAAAGAACTATTTACGCGTTACCATAGTGACCAGAGAGCATTAAAAAGCAGAGAGGAGGATGTCACTGTCATTGTTGTTGGCGCACAGCTCAAGTCACGTTTATTATTATATTTACAAAATACCACAGTTTCTTTTTTTTATTCTTTTGTTGTATTTATCCGCGACACCTTAAAGGTCGTTCCCTGAAAATATTGTCTGACATTAAAGTGGTCTGTGGTGCAAAAAGGTTGGGGACTCCTGCTGTACAGTACAGAATGCGTTTAGCTTGTTGAATTTACATAAATCTTCGATCGCTAGCAGTGTAACTCTGAAGTGCTGCACTGTGTGTTTGTACGTTTTCTCCCAAACAAACACAACAATGCCGACGAAACGTTTTGCACCCTCAAATGCACCTTCAGGTTTCATTCCATGATACTGGACTTATGTTTCTACGAAGGTTTGAACTCTAAGAGTGTTTAACATGATAGTGATTTATTGATTCTAACCCTAAATCTATCCAGTAATGTCTGCACATATTTTCAGTACTGATTTTAAAGTGTTTTAATCCTTCTGTCACTCAGGGAACCCAATAAGGATTCAAATACTTCAAAAGTCAACCAATGACATTGATGTGTAAGACTATTTAATAATTATTTATTGTTTATATTTCATTTATTCATTCATTCTTTGCACTGTGATTTAACCCATCTTTGTGTAAAGCAGGGGTGTCAAACTCCAGGCCTTGAGAGCCAGCGTCCTGAAGCTTTGAAATGTATCTCTGCTGCAACACACCTGAATAAAATTATTAGGTCATTAGCATGACTCTACCCTACTCAAGTAAATTTAAATAAATGTAAGTACATACCACCAGGTAGCTCCACTCGTACCCAGTGTAACGGGAAGTGAGAGGGTTAGGTTTTGGCGCTTTGAATGTTCAGTTGTGTGATGCAGCGATTAACGTTTGAGTAAAATATTGGGCTCCCTCGTGTCTTCTCTACATTCCTCCACAATGTCCGTTTTTGCAAAAATGTACTTCTAGAAGTACTTTTATTGCACGATGTTCATTCACTCATGAGCTGCTGCAACATGAATCAAATGGCTGAACTGCCACCTTGGCGTGCAGTCAAGTTCTACAGTCTGCTAATGATCTAATAATAAGTATTAATATTCCTCACTCACCTTACTAAATGTTTGTGAACACAGCCAGAAACATTTGCATCACAAACACAGACTAGTGTTTATTAGCAGAAGCTTTTGGGTGGTTGCTCTCAAACCTGTGTACAAGTTTAAGCATTAATGGTCCCTTCACTGATTTCCAGGTATCCAATGTCAGGGCTAACAGATGGATTCAGACGCAGGCAGCGTTCTGGCAAGCAAAGGGTTGACAATTTATTAACACAGAAGGGAAACCACAGTGATGTGTATATACAGTGAATGGGGCAGGGCTTCAGGGCTCCAGGGGAAGGAATCCACACTCGCTCCCCACTCGGCCCAAACTCCGCCACTCCTCTTCTTACGCACACTCGCTTCTCCACAGCCACTCTCGCTCCAATTTCCACTTATGTTGACACACACAGGGATCACAGGTCAGGGTCCGCCACCAGTTCCGGGGAGATCTAAACACAAAGAGTCCAATTAGATCAATACGCCACACAACACTGAGAGAGTTTGTCTTAGGAGAGCTGAGAGCACGAACATGGGAGGTTCAACGTTCCAGTGCCGAATACTCCGTGCTGCAGCGTTAAATAGGCAAGGGGGACGCCGCCTGATCAGCAACAGGTGTAGAAATCACCGCAGATACGTGGGCCAAGGGTGAGAGCCCACAATGAGCTCCACCCAGGGAAGCAGGAGAGAAAACAAAACAAACCTGTGGCCAACATGAGCGAGCCGGAGAGGCACAGGGACCATGGCAGCCAATACCAAGTGCACAAGTTCACCCCAGATGGTTCCTCTTCTCTGTAACTTGGAGGATGTGGAGTAGGCTGTATTTTAATCAAAGACATATCAATCAATCAATCAATCAATCAATCAATCAATCAATCAATAACCATGTCTAAAAACAACACAGGTTGACCAAAGTGCTGTACACAGTAAAAGAAAAAGTAAAAAGTAGAAACAAATACACACAATGAACAAAACCAAAAATAATCCCAAATTTCGTTTTTTTTCCTGAAGGGGTCAAACACTTTTATGCAAGAATGACAGCGAGGTGAAAAACCTTCACCCGCAAGAAAACTCGAGCTGTGACTCATAGTACGAACACACAGCTCACAGTAACACACTTTGTTTAATGTGAACTTTTTGCCAAGCTAGCTAATCCTGACCAACACACCA
This sequence comes from Rhamphochromis longiceps, assembly GCF_057381845.1. Classification (NCBI taxonomy): domain Eukaryota; kingdom Metazoa; phylum Chordata; class Actinopteri; order Cichliformes; family Cichlidae; genus Rhamphochromis; species Rhamphochromis longiceps. Next base: position 68,462,279 of record NC_140559.1, on the reverse strand, counting down.
GACACAGAAGATAAAGGAACGATGTTTTACTGTTAGAGACAGAAAGGTTAAAACATTTTGGCAGAGGGCTAAAAGGGGCTAAAATTACCCAAAAAGAAATTCCATTTGACCAAAAACACTTAATTTTTAAAAAATTAAGTATATAGTTATGAATAATGAACAAATAATTAACAAACTGGGGTTTATAAACCGTGTAACACATCCTTATGGTAAGAAATTTTACCTTAATGCGTTACATGTGTTAGAAGTCAATGTATCTTTAACAATATACTCCTTATTTTATATCTCCTGATCCTTCACAGAGCTGCATGAACCTGTTGTTGATGTCAGAGAGTCAAACTCTGCTGAAGAGTGGGTTGTTTCCTGTTCAGCCACTGGTCGACCTGCTCCCACTGTAACACTCTCACAACAACACCTCAGCTTCTCACAGTACAACACTGTCAGTGTGTCCAACACCAACGCTACATTCACTGTCACCACTACAGCTGTGCTCTCAGGTTCACGTAAACACAGCACACAGGTGGGATGTGCAGCACGAGTGCTCTCTGCTCCTCACAGAGAGGTGATGGAGACGATTCCTGAGGTCCAGCAGACGTCAGATTATCAGTGATGGTGAGAAACTGAGATGCAATAACAATGCATTGTGCTAGTATGCATTTTCTCTTTGATCAATAATTGATGTATTCATTTTGATCAGTGTCACATTTTTCCTGCTTTTTCAAGTTTCCTCCTGGATCATTGTATTAGCTGCAGTATTGGTGATGATGGTGTTTGTCAGTGTTGCTGCTCTGCAGTAGGCTACTCTTTAAAGAAAAAGACCAGATAACTTTCATTTTTCATTTCTTGTCATTTTTTTCTACACCAAAATCTATCCAATAATATCTGCTTAACATTTTCTACTTGTGATTTAGTTATTAATTCTTTGCTTCATGATTCAATCGGTCTTTGTCTAGTATTAAATTTTATGTTTCCCATTTAATCCCACTGGCTTTAAAGTGTTTCACCAGATTTTTACGAAGTACTTCCAGTCTTTTGTTGTCTCTGTCCCAAATGTTCTGAAATGTGTTGCATGTATTAAAAGAAGTTGGACCAAAAAATGTACTATGTACTTATAAACTTACATTTATGAAAGCTGAACAAACACTGATATACTTGACTTTTGTAACAGTGAAAAGGCGATCTGTTTTTATTGATAAATATATATGTTTGCATTACTGTTATTTAGATTGCCATGTTAGAACGTAGCAAACAACATTGTTTGTTCCTCTATGGTTTCTTTATTTTTACAAATCTAAATGTTTTTGGTCAAAAGATTAATAATTTCATATTGAGGTCAGATGGTCAGCAGTTTTGATGTTTTTGCAGAGATTTTATTTTTTGCAAAATAGCACAAGTAAACATTAAAAGTAGTTCCTAAATCAAGGCATTTATTATTAAGGCGGCCATTATTATGGCCCTGTGTGGAAAAAGTGATTGCCCCCTAAACCTAATAACTGGTTGGGCCACCCTGAGTAGAAACATCTGCAATAAAGCGTTTGGGATAACTGGCAATGAGTCCTTTACGAGGTGCTGGAAGAATTTCTGCCCACTCATCTTTGCAAAATTGTTGTAATTCAGCCACACTGGAGGGTTTTTGAGTATGAACCACCTTTCCAAGGTCACAGCACCTCAATCAGATTCACGTATGAACTTTGGCTAAGCCATTCCAAAGTCTTTCTTTTGTTTTACTTAAGCTGCTTAGAGGTGGACTTGTTGGTGTGCTTTGGATCAAGTGCACTTCAGCTTGTGGTCGTGAACAGATGGCCAGACATTCTCCTTCAGGATCCCAGAAACTGGATTCTGTTCATCTTGACGTTGCATCTCCAGACTGAGAGATCTCAATTACTTTGTTTCTTATTTGCTTCTGAATTTCCTTGGATTGCGCCATGATGTGTAGTTTTTGAGGATCTTTTGGTCTACTCTACTTTGTCAGACAGGTCCTGTTTAAGTGATTGATTCAGCACAGGTTTGGCAGTAATCGGGCCTGGCTATGACTATGGAAAAATTGTATATTTTCTATTGATAAATGCAAATATTTTATGTCTGTTATGTGCATTGCCGTGTGGAGAATATAAGGAAAACAATTGTGTGGTTTACATTGTTTCTTCCTCTTAGATTTCTTGATTTTTTAAAAAAAATTGCAATAACTTTATGTTAATTTCAGTGCACTTTCACATTTCTTTAAATTCAAACTACAGTCCTGTGAATAACTAGAAACACTTCTAGCAGCACAAATGTGAGCTAATTGTTTTCTGCTTGACTTTATCAGTCTCTCATATTGTTGTGGAGGAATGTTGGCCCACTCTTCATTACAACGTTGCTTCAGTTCTTTGAGCTTTGTGGGCATTTATTTAAGCACAGCTCTCTGAATGTCCCAGGTTGAGGTCTGGACTTTGCTTTTCAGCTATTCTGCTGTAGATTTGCTGCTGTGTTTGGGATCATTGTTCGACTGCAAGACCTAAACTTTACCTATTAAACAGTTAACTCTGTATTTTACACTTTATGTGAATATTGTTGCAGATTTCAATTATTAATGTTTTTATAACTTTGTTCTTTCTTATATTTAATATTATACAATATTTATACTTCATGTCTCTGTCTTCTTTTGAACACTCCAGCACAGCATCACTATAACTTTGTCCTCACTGACAATAAAGCTGTTTTATATATTTCATTGCAGATGTTTCAAGCAATTTGTAGCTGTATCTTAAGATATTTTGTTAATAATATAGTATTTTATATTGTTTTTTTCCCCATATTTGAGAAATATTTAACATGTAAAAGTCTGTTTATGTACAATTTGGTGATATTAGCCCTGATTATTGGAGGAACTTGTACATGAAGCAGATTTCTGAGACTTCAGATTTGAAGGTTGTTGTCATATAATCTAAATGATGGCAGATTAACGTTCCCTACCTCTGTCCTACAACCACAGGACTCCTTTGCATTCGACTGATAGAAATTTCAAGCTCAGTGTTAATGAAGATTTCAAAGGCCTTAGTGCAGGGGTAGGGAACGTCTAAAACCTGCAGGGACACCGGCCCTCGAGGCCTGGAGTTCCCTACCGCTGCCTTAGTGTGAAAGGAATGAAGCTGTAGCGCCTCCCAGTGGTTGAAAAGAGGTACACAAGAGGTTAGAAATAAGAGGCTGTAGAAATAACATTACAGAAAAGCAGGACATGCTCAAGCAAAACATTATAGAAAGTCTGTCACGGTTCTGGGTCAGTTTGACCCAGTATTTTGAGTTGTCATGTTTTTGCAGGTTTAGTTTAGTTCCATGTGTCATTTTCTGTCTCTCTCTCTATGTCGAGTCTGCGTCTTAGTGTGATGGTTTCTTGTTCCTGTTTTATTGTGAAGGTCTGCGTCTCATGTGAGTGTGTTCAGTTTGACCTCTGTCTCGTCTTGGTGATTATTCCCAGTTGTGTCCACCACCTGTGTGTAATTCCCCTGTGTTTCTCTGTGTATTTAAGTCGTGTCCTCTGTCATTGTAGTTGCTGGTCTGTCTGTGTATCCACCATGTCTCACCCGTGTGTTCTCCCTGCTGTCCATCGCCTCTGCTCGTTCTTGTCCAGGTTTGTGCTCTGTAGTTTAGTTGTTTCCAGTCTAGTTTAGTTCGTGCTCCATTTGCTGTTGTCCATATTTATTTTTGTGTTCAATAAACCACCTTCACTTCTCCACTACTGCCTGCGATTGGATCCTCATTTATTATTTTCACACGGCTCTCCTCACCCGCCGTGACAGTACGGACCAGCCAGATATGGATCCAGCGGCAGTCACCCCACCTAGGGAGCTTCAGGAGGCCGTTATCGACTCTGCTTCTAAATTGATTTACCAGCTGTTAGAGCATGAGGGAGAAGTGTCTCTTTACACTGTGGAAGCCAACCTACAACACCTTATTTCCAGTTACCCCTGGTTATTGGACTCACTGCGTCCGCTCGTACAGAATTTTGTTCTTCACGAGCTTCACCTACACCCCCCCGCCGCTACCGCTCGCCTGCTCATGCAGTGATATCATCAGTGACAAGTCAGGTGATAGAGGCTAATGCAAAATGGTGTTTCAGTGAGGCAGAATTTATTATGACAATACATTTTAAAAAAAATACTCAGTATGAATTAAACAGGTTAAAGGTCAATGCTCTGTTGTAATATAAAGACAAAATGATTGACAGCAGCCCAGCAATATCAGTAAAACACAAATTAGCCACATGGTGCAATGTAAGGAGCTCTGTGATTGGTTAGGAAAGGACAGACTGGCCACCTCGATTTTTCTTCACTGCACATTGATCCATAGCTTTGCTCTGTAAAGGCTAACAAAGTGCTTTTGCTTTACAAAGACATTCAGCGTCGGTATTCACTCTTTTAAAATGCCACTGAACACTGGAGTGAAATGGAGCCCTGATCCTCAGAGTTTTATTGTTGCTAACATTTCTTATAGATAGCACAGATAGTGCCCCACTGCAGTAATCACTCATGTCTAGATATTCCTGTTAAAAATGAGTTTTTCCTCCCCACTGTAACATGGCAAACATAGCAAACGGATAATCCAGCTGAAGCTTCAGACAGCCGTCAGACAGTGAAACACTGCCATCTGCTGGACGCGAATAACAAAGACGCTGCTTTGACGGGTGAGGGAGTTTCAACAAGTCTGCAACGACTCAAGCATCAAACTACAGAACTATTCTAGCGGACATGGTGCTCTAATGACTGCTTCATTAACGCAGGTCAGAAAGGATAATAGAAACTCAATAAATTATGAAATACAAAACTTACTGGTTCACTGCACACACAAAACGTCTCTTATTAGCACAACACTGCTCAGGGCTCAGAGTATATTCCTTATAACCTATTAAACCTTAGCGTGTTATTTTGAAGTGTTACAGGTGAAACAGCCAACCAGTGAAGTTACCTGTAATTTCAACATTGAGCTACAAAAATGCTTTTTTTTTTTTTTTTTTTTTTTTTAAATTTCTTTTTACAGTTTTGCAATTTTACACAAGTTTTATCATCAGTGTCACAATGACTGCTGCTAAAATTGAGTATGAGCTTGTTGTTGGTCTGATTAAAAGGTTAAATGTAAAAGCATAATTTAAACATGTGATGTGAGGTCATTAATTACAGTGCAGGTGTCCTGCTTTAGGATCATATATTAATACTTCCAAAACAGTAAAGTTGTAGAGAATCTATGTTCATTATCGTTGCTAATCATGGAAAGACAAAGACGTCAGACTCTGCTGAAAAATATTACACCCTCCTACTCTCTGCACACAGCGGTCTGAGGGACCTTCCAGGATCGGGGATTTTATTTATTTTGTTCTTTTTTGGTCTTACTGGTTAGTAGGTGGTGATTTTGTACCTGGTGATCTCACATTTGGAACAAAAATTGCTGTGGAGCAGATTAGGTTCAAAGGATAACTTGGCTCTTGAAGTTAGCCGGATAAGACAGCGTTCTGCTTCACAGTTGAGGCCTCAGAGAGTTGTTGCTAACCAAAGTCTATCTTGTACGGCCATGCAGCATCTTATGACATTTTGTAACCTGAGCAGTGAAATGATTGCTGTTTTAGTGCACATACACAGTGTGGGGATCAGTATCAGGACAATAAAGTTATGGTGCAAAAAGCTGCATCTGGTCAGAAGGAAAAGCACGCACACTTGGAAGACTTGACCATTTGCACAAAATGAACGGCTGACACTGGACAGATGAGAGAATGTGGATGGTCACACCCTTGTGCATTAAAGAGGGCTTTCAGTTCATTGAAAACACAAAACCAAACACACAAAAGACACAATGAGACAGCTGATCAGTTTGCTTCACTAAATCATCGACACAAGCCGTGTTGTAGAGGGTACTGCAGCCGTGGCAGGTTATCATCTTAATGTGGCCCTGACACTCCATCGTACGCCACAAAGCTGTGAATAAATGAAAAGCAAAGAGGCATCATCACTAACATAATAACTGTAGAAGTTATCCCGCTGCATTACATTTATCAGGATATCGTAATAAATGCTCATATGTTGCTTTGACCCATCATTGTTGTCATTAATATCGGTACGTGACACTGGACACTTCCTGTCATTCATATGTCCTGACTTTGTGATCAGTGTAGCAGCTTGAAAATAACTGCTTGGTTAACAGCAGGTGTACAGGCAGGTGCTCTGATCAAATAACATGTTTGGCTAAAGAAACAGAAAATAAAAACATGTAAATAGGAACACCCACATCTCTACTTCTTCTTCTATTTTCCATTTCACACTTACAAAAAAGTTCTCCTGCGTAGGTGTTGAGACAAATATATGTCAATTTAATACTTCAGACAGGCCCCAGAGCAGGTCTGAACAATTAGTCCACTTAAAATCAAAACTGCAATTTGAAACCATGCAATTAGCAATTTTGCAAAGAAAACTTGGCTAGGCTAAGCTAAGCTAACTGTTAGACAAAGTAGAGGAGTTGGAAGAGTAAAGGATTCTGGTTAACTCCAGTTCAACTTAACATTAAATTAAACTGACAAATATCATGTTTATATTCATATCTTAGTCTTCTGATGAGCTCTATCTTATAAATCTATTAGACTCAGACGAGGTCGGCACAGGGACAGGCCTCGGGGGTCCAGGCCCACCCGGTGAAGTCCTTCTTCCCCAACATCTTCTGATGTACTTCATTTATACATTTTGGTAATGAAGTACTTAAACTACCACCTCACTGATTAGTTATTGCAGTGTGAGCTCAGTTCAATTAATCAGGTCACAGTAGTTTAGCACTTCTACAGCAATCATGCAACCAGCATGACTGAGGAGGACACTGGGTGGACGGGCTTTGCAGGTCAGACTTTGAAACTATCTTTTATTGTCATTATGCCAAAAGCAGTGAAATTATATGCTGTCCCATTCAGTGCAAATAAAGAATCTGTGTTTACTGACAGGACAAAGCACTGAACATGATTTCATCTGTTAACCTGGACAAATTCCAAAACAATTCCTTATTATTTCTTTTTCTTAAGTAAAACCAGTAAAAGCTTCTACTTCAAAAATATGGACTTAACACTGAGATCCTGATATTTTAGACCAGTTGAATTTAGATGATCTTTTTTAGTTCGTTCAGTTTGCTGGTTCTAACGACGACGGTCTTCATCAGTTTTAATGTCACTGTGACTCATATCTCTGCATGGCTGTTTTGTTCTGAGTGCACTGTGACAATTAAGTTAAGATCCGGTGATCAGCACAGCAGCCTGGGAGTGACTGCTTGGTTAACGACAAGGTTTACAAGACCTGATCAAATGTCACACTGGAAATATTTTGCAAGTGAAACAGCAAATGAAAAAATGTAAATATGTTAACTGGACCACCTACATTGTTTCGAGAGCAGGGGTGAACTAAAGAGTGCGACCCATCACTTCAGTTTCAGCATATAATTTCTATTTAACACTCAAAAAAATCTGTTGTACAAGTATTAAAAATATATTCACAAATGAAATTGACATGCCTGAGATGAAAACATTACTCATACAAGTTGTCAGGTAAAGTCTATAGCACTGTTACATCTAAATATGGACACTGAGCTGGGACGATGTCACAGATCTGAGCCTCTGCACCTTCACTATACGTTTGTGTATGTCAGGCCTGTCCTGTATCTCTCCACCACCTGATCCAACACACCACCAAATCCTGATCAGCTGATCATCTCTGCTCCTCTAATCACCTGAATATCCAAGTATCCGAAAGTGTCCATCGATCTGACAATACAATTGTAAAACCGATCATTAACCTGTGCCCTAATGTGTTCTGTGCACTTGTGAACACACTTCCTTATGGAGTACGTTTATTAAGGACACTCTTTCATTAGCACACAGGTTCAATAACACAACAAATAACCTCCAATAAACCTTTTAATAAACTGTCATTGGAGGCTGATGTGTTCTCTCTTGGCTTGTTTTCTTGTTGTGTGCCACACAGAAAATAAATGCATGGTGTCTTAACTCACTGATACGGGGATATCAATGAGCACAGAGTCCAGCCAACGATGGCACAAAGTCAAACCTCCTTCAAGGAAACTGGAGAGTCCAACACTGGCATTGAGGCTACCCCAACAATATCAATATGGTGTAACTTCCTGCTCTAACTCAGGCTCCTTCCCCACAAGAAAGATGATATTTTATGTACTCGAAGTCAGACCTGGAATCTGCGGGTCAGACTTCCTGGGCCCCCGACCCCTGACCTCTGAGATTTTCATGTCTTGTATTTTATAATATTTATCTTTTGTTCTCCTGCCAAAATTGCAAACACTGTCATCATGCCATATTGCACTGTTGTTCGATCAGCTTCATTAAATATACTTTTATATATACTTTTATCCTTTGCTTTGTTATACATCCATTTAAATCCTCATATGAAATTATTACAACCAACTGGTAGTAAAACAAAAATAAAAAGATTGTTCAACATTTTAACTGCAAATGGTCAAAACACTCACTTTATTTGCCAAAAATTATACTTAAAAAGGGGAAAAAAGAAGTGTTAATAGTTTATTTGAAAGGTCAAAATATACCAACACATCTTTTTATTTTAAATCTATTTGTTTGTGCATTAATTTTTTTTCTAAAGCCAGATGTGGAAAAACAGGCTGCATCTACATGCAGGTTCTTGTGGTCAGTGGTCATCATATTTGCATTATCTTTCTGAGTCACAAGCAGGGAAGTGTTAAAGTTTCCTAGAAGTGGTGGGCCAGTGATGTAGGTGTGGATGCAAAGGATTATTTGAGGTGGTGCTGATCAGAAGTATAAAAATCAAAGTGTCCAGATCCAAACACACTTTGTTCCTCTGTGACAGAAGTGAACTAGAACTCACAGCAGCATCTGAACTGCAGAAGAGATCTCTGCTCATCTCCGTCTGCATTCCTCTTTTGGTAAGAACTTATTATGTATCATTTAAAATGATTTTCCTTTTAAAGCTGGGCAGCAGGCTCACGTTGAACATCTCCATAAACTGTCATAATTCTGCTGCTACACTAAACACTGCATTCGGTGAGCACACTAAACTTACGTAAGCTGTATATTTGCACGGTGAGAGACCTGTTTTTGCTGATTTGTGTTCAAATACAACAAGATCTTATTTAAACTGACTGTCAGATGTTGCCTATCCAGTTATGTAATGAACCCACTATATACATGAACCACAGACCCTTCACCACATCTTCATCACCTGCTGTTCCAGACAACCAACTTATACCTGAACCACTGCAGGTTAATCATCATCATTAGTAAAGGAAAAAAAGGTGAGTGTCTTATTATTTTTATTTTGCAGTGTGTCACTGTTACTACAGAGCACACTGAAACATGTGACAGGAAAGAATAACTGAGTGCAGAAAGGCTTTTATATTAAATCGGATTTAAACTTTGTTCTTAATGAACCGGATCTATTATGACCTGGACTTTTATCTATAAAATGGGCTTGTGAAACCCAGAGAAAAACTCTCTCACTATATCTGTAGATATAAATATATATTTATCCAAATCACATCAAGTAAAAAAGGCAAAATGACAAAATTAAAAAAAATAATAACAAAAAGTATAAATGAAAACACAAAATTTTAAGGCAAAAACAAATATCTTGATGTCTTAATACGATGAATATAAAATATAAAGTAATACAACAAGGTTAAATATCTAAACATTTAAACTACTTCAGCTTTTCAAAGCTTCTTTTTCCAGTTGAAAATGACATCATCACGCCTGAATCTGCTTCCAGGAGCCGTCCAGATCAGGCTTGTTCAGGATATTTAGAAATCGTCCTAACAGTTGAAAAATAAAAAATAAACAGAGAACAAAGTAATATATATGATTAGAAATAAATAAAAAAGAAAACTATAAATAAAACGACTTCTTTCATTTAAAGAAAAAGGTCTATCAGTCCTCTTGTCGTGTGTGTTTGCAGCTCACAAAGACGACTTGCTGAGCTTCAGGATCCAAAAGGATGTATCTGCCAAATTCTTAATGTGGAAAAATGTCCATGTGTTTTCTTCTCCAGGAGACGATGAAGACACTGTATGTCTGCATGATGCTCGTGCTGCTCTTTGCTTCCGGATTTTCCAAAGTGAACAATTTTCAACCAAGCGAGCACCGACCTGAAGAAACACCTTATGAAAAGTTTAGAAGACAGCATGTAGATGCTAAGATGACTGAAAAGCTGTGTAACACAGAAATATCAAATAGGAATATCTACAAACTTGACAACAGTTGTAAGGAAACCAACACATTCATCCTCAGCATTCCAGCAAAGGTCAAATCCATTTGTAGAGGTGATGGGAGGTACGATGAAAATAGCGGCATGACGTATAGTACCGCAACGTTTCGCATAATTAAATGTAAGCTAAAGCATCAGGGAGCCAGGAAACCCAGCTGCCAGTATGAAGGCAGGCTTCTCACTAACAGGATCATTGTCGTGAAATGTGAAGGGAAGTTACCTGTGCACTTCGATCGGGACCTTCTACCCTCTGAGCGCAACGATGGCGAGCAACTGTGAGGAAAGAGTGGTGTGGAGGGGGGGCGTGGTCTGCGATGCTGCTGCAGGTCAGATGGATGTACCTGCGCTGCATTTGCTATCACGCCTCGCCAACTTAAAAGGCTTTGTGCTGTCTGAGTTGTTGGTGTTGTGGATGTGTTGGCTGGCAGTCCACAGACAGACTGATTTACACAACTGTGGAAAAAATAAAATTAATAAATAAAATAAATTGGAAAACATAGATGTTTCATTATTTCATATAGATTTCAAATAACATACCATTTGATGTCAACATGTTTTAGTTGCATTTGCAGTGCTCGTGCTGTTATATTCTTATGATTCTGTTCATTTTATGAGTGTATCCTTCAGCCTTGCTTCACATATTTACTGCTGCTTGATCAGCTTTAGTCCTGCTAGCATCAGCACAGGTAGAAACAGATCACACATCAGAGAATCGGCCGTGCATCTAAATGCAAATGGAAACTAAAAATGAAAACATAGATAACTGAGCTGAACTTCATAGATCTGAAAGTTGACCAATGCATACATAGTGCTAAAAATCAGGTATCGGGAAAACACATTATTTTATATTATGCTGAAGTCAATTGTTATCCTTTTTTAAAACTATATCATATAATAAAGTCTGTTTTGAAGTTTACTATGGTAAAAAAAATATTTTAAGGCTCTTCAGATATACTGTAACTTCATAGGTATGAACCATCAAAGCATTTTCATCATAAATATAAAACTTCATTAGGTAGATCTGTTCAAATACTCATTAATGCAAATATCTGATCAGCCAATCACATGGCAGCAACTCAATGCAGGTGTAAAAGGTGAGGTCTAAAAAGAACCTTTAAGAAAATATGAATCATCTTAATCAGTCTTTAATTATGAAGCAATGGCCTAACTCCCTCTGACAAACAGACCTGTGGCAAAATTTATAAACCACTTTTGACTTTTTCCAAGGTGAACATTGTCTGGCAGCAGGTGCCCTTCCCCTCCCAGATCACGGTTCATATCTGATTTTCAGCTCTAAAGTTTATTTTTCTCTTCATAACAACTGTGCAAAGGATGATTTCTGAGGATGATGACTCATTTAAAATGCTTGGATGCTGACAATTATGCAGAGTCAGGCATGGAAAGGCTGCTCTTTGTGACAGGTGGGTGCTGTCATACATGGGTGTAGCTGCCAGCTGTCCTCGAGGCTTCACCTCTGCTAAACGTGTGTCTCTGAACTTGACCTGGTCTCATAAACTCTCCTGTGATTTTTATTTTGCATCCTTGGTTATTCAAATGAATGATTAATATATTAATATGAATCTATACAGATTTGTCCACACTGGATATGACAGTAAGAGTTAGTAAAGCTCTGTTAACGTGTCCCTCTACAGCCTGTTGTTTCTTAGTTTCACCAGTGAAACTGAATTAAAAACAAAACATAGATGACATATTGTCGCCTAGGCAACCACCAAGCTCCCAGTGCCTACAGACATTCACTAAAACATGCTGGTCATTGGATCGTTTGAATAAATACCTTTAACTAAATATCAATGTTTTCGACATGTCTTAGTTTACATTATTACACAGTTATTATGAGAGAGCATGTCTAATATTTTTCCACTAAACAGTCGTCTTCTCCTTTGGTTTGTTTGTAACAACCATTTATAAAAACTTGTGTTTTGCTTTTGTTTTATTTTTAACTGCAATTCTGGTCGAGTAGCTTTTATAGTGTTAATTCAACATATACTACAAAATAAAATGACTTTTTTTAAAGTACATTTGTGGACATTTTATTTTCAAACTATCCAATCACAGAATCAAATGCACAAAGCCTGTGATGTCATCAAAGGCACAAAGCTTGTGATGTCATCACATTCTGTCATTGGAAGGAGAAATTCAGTCAACTGTAGCAACTCTTTGGTGGCAGAACTACAAAACAACCTGTTTGTTAAAACCAAGATAAGGAAGACACAGAGACGCAGAAGCAGACGCAGAAGCAGACGCTGAAGCAGATGCATATAAAATGGCAGAAGCACAGATGGAAGTGGTCGTGAGCCCAAATATAACAGTTTTGCAAAGATCGGAAAATGACCTCAAAAAAGCCCAAACACCAAATCCTGAAACACGTCCTCTGGCACAAGTTCAAACAGAAGTGGTCGTGAAAGGCAAGAAAAAAAGGGGGCAAAAACAGAAAAGAGTGGCTGAAGAACCCAGACGACCGATTACTCGGGCGTATGCTCGGGCTCTTCTAGAAGCCCAAAACAACGTGGCTGATGGAAGCAACCTGAGAAATGAAGAAGTGTCAGGAAACCCTGAAGGAACCTCTGAAAGGGAAAACCCTGAATCCCTCCCTATGTCAGAACCAAAGGACGACGTGAATATGGAGACAGAGGCAAACATGAATAACGCCAGTGGACAAAACCCTGGGCCAAATGGAGGGACGTGGCAACATCAGCCAAATCCCAGATTTATACCCCATCATGGCAGAGTCCAGTATGATTCATGTTGTGAGATTGCTGCTCTCAGGCATCAACTACAAGCTTCCCAAAACCACCAGAACGAGCTTTACTGGAAACTGGTAGCTGCTAATAAGAGGGCTTCTTATTACCAGTCTAAGGTGACCAAACTTCATGCACAGATGATCGCCGACAAAAAACAGCATGAAGAAACAATTAAAGAGCTCATAGAGCAACTGGAGGAGGCTAATGATAATAATAAGCCTGATAAGAGCAAAACAGAGGTTCAAGCAAAGGACAACCAAGCAGTTGTCATGCTGGATGACATGATCCGTGTCCTGCACGAAGACGTCAGCGACCCTACCACAGAGCAGTGTGTGGATTCTTCTACACAAACCACAGAGGCTTCACACACGGACTGTGTAGGTCTGAAGGAGGCTCAATTTGAAGTCCAATACAAGACTCAACAAGAGCAAATAGGAACACTCCAACAACAGCTCCTAGAAGCTCAACACCAACTCAAGGAACAGGAAGACAAACATAGGCAGGACCAGGAGACACTGAACATGGAAATCAGTGAGCTTAAATCCCAGCTCTGCTCCAACAAGGAGCTTCATGACATGAAAGTAGAGACTCTTTATCAAGAGTTGAAAGAAGTCAAAGCGTCCTACATTAAAATCACACAGGAGCAAAATGAACAAAATTCCAACACAGCAAATGGAAAATCTGAGCTTCTGGTGGAAAAAGACACCAAAGAACAGGACAAGGAAGAAGAAGAAGACTCCCTGACATCAACTGAGATGTCTCTGCATGACTCTCTACAACAAACAGAAGACAGAGAGAAAACGATAACTACCAATCCAGCTGAACTCGAAACTGAAGCTAAGACTGTGCCAGAGAAAAAACCCAAGAAGAAGAAGAGGAACTGGCTGCGTCGGCTTTTCAGCTGTACCAGTCCACAGACAGACTGATTTACACAACTGTGGAAAAAATAAATAAATACAAAAAAAATAAATAAATTGGAAAATATAGATGTGTCATTATTTCATATAGATTTCAAATAACATACCATTTGATGTCAACATGTTTTAGTTGCATTTGCAGTGCTCGTGCTGTTATATTCTTATGATTCTGTTCATTTTATGAGTGTATCCTTCAGCCTTGCTTCACATATTTACTGCTGCTTGATCAGCTTTAGTCCTGCTAGCATCAGCACAGGTAGAAACAGATCACACATCAGAGAATCGGCCGTGCATCTAAATGCAAATGGAAACTAAAAATGAAAACATAGATAACTGAGCTGAACTTCATAGATCTGAAAGTTGACCAATGCATACATAGTGCTAAAAATCAGGTATCGGGAAAACACATTATTTTATATTATGCTGATGTCAGGGCTCTGAGTGCGGGCAGGTGGAAATGTGGATCCAAATGCAGGACTCCGAGACGAAATGTAACTAAAACCACAGCTTTTATTGCTGGCATGAAACAAAAACAGAAACCAAACCATGAAACCAAGCAGGAACACACAGGCAGGGTCTGAGGGTACGACGCGACACCAAGCGTGGGAAAACACAGGGCTTAAATACACAGGGTAGTAATGAGGGAATGGGCCACAGAAGGGAGACACAGCTGGGGGAGCTGAACTTCATAGATCTGAAAGTTGACCAATGCATACATAGTGACAACACATTATTTTATATTATGCTGAAGTCAGTTTTTATCCAATTTTATAACTATATCATATAATAAAGTCTGTTTTGAAGTTTACTATGGTAACAATTCATCTTTTTAGGCTTTTCAGAAACACTGTAACTTCATAGGTATGAACCAACAAACCATTTTTCATCATGACAATAAAAAATAAATCTAAAGGAGATAAACATCACAACTGTTCAACCAAGCATTAAGTCCATTTTGAAACAAAGAACGATGTACACTCAGCCAATCACATGGCAGCAACTCAATGCAGTGTAAAAGGTGAGATGTAAAATAAAACAATTAAAAATATTAATTAATCTTAATCAATCTTAAAATATGAAGCAATCTTCTAACTCCCCTTTACATACAAAGCTGTGGCCAACCTTACAAACCATTTTGAATTTTTTCCAGCCGAGGCGTTCAAAATAACCAAACTGCTAATAGTCACGGTTTAATTTGGGCAGCTGCCTGCCTAATATAATGTAAAATCATCACAATATTTTACACAAAGAGAGTAAATGTATCCTTGTACTCAGCTAAGACAGCTGGGCTGCTGTGGCTTGTGTTTATGTTCAGAGTGACATCTGATTTAAAAGCAGACTGTCATGGTTGCGGCTGTGTGCAGGCAGGATGAGGACCCAAACGCAAGCTCACGGAGGCAGGAATGAACTCAAAACACAGCTTTATTGCTGGAGAGAGAAACCATACAACCTAAACGAGGAAACTATAACGTAATACACAGAGAAACACACGGCCATGAATGAGGGAGAACGCGACACAGAACTGAGGGAGACGCAGACATAAATACACAGAGGGTTAACGAGGGAAGTGGGAGCACACGGGGAACACAGGTGACACTGATAATCATAACAAGACACGGCAGGAGTGAACGCAACACTGACGGGAGACTGTCAAAGTAAAACAGGAAGTACACGGAGGTTCAGAGAGGAGGAGAGACAGCACGGGGAGAGCACGGACATAACGGGCTGGGAAAACATGGAATAAAACTCAAGGAGGGGAAACGAGGGCTCACAGATACACAGAGGGGCACACAGGAGGTAATCAAATAAGGAACATCTTAACAGAAACCATGGCATAAATAAAGAACAACACACAAAACATACGAAAACTAAGAATGCTGGGCCAACATGGCCCAGGATCATGACAGACAGGCAAAAGACACTGAGCAGCATATCAGTCAGCATGGGAAAAATGCCATAGATTTAAGGAACCAGGCTAAAATAATTGGTTTCTAGTGGGTTCTATTGTAAGTGCTCTATATTTCAGCATGACATACTGTATGCATCCTACACTGAGAACCCTTGAAGCTGATCATCAGGGTATGCTGTGTACTTCTTACACAGAAGATAAAATAACATGCAAAGATTTTAGATGGTTGTGGTTGGTCCTTACACACAGATGTAAGGTCAAAAAAAAAATCACCCACAATGGATCGTTCACAGACGCTGGTCCAGTGGAACCCACTTCCACAAAGGCTGCACCTGCTCTGGCAGAACAGGAAGCATCAACTACATAGTAGCTATTTTCATAATTAAGACATCAACTATAGGTGTTCCCAAAATGTGCCATGTTGTCTGCACACCTGACAGCTCAATAAGTCCTGTGTTGATTACAGATGGTGGTTGTTTCCAGAAACAGCACTTGCATAAAACAAGTACAGAGCACTTTATGAGCCAACCTGCTTCTTTAATGAGCATTTAGGTTGTTTGTATTCAGTGTTCACAGATAATATGCTCATTAAAAGGGGGGATCCACTATGTCCTTCTTCACAATCCTGTCTGCCAACTTTAAGAAGAAATCAGAGTGACGCAGAAGCTTTAAAACAGTGTTCAGAATAATCAGTGATGCTTTTATCTGAACTGATGACAGATAAAGATGAACGTGAGTGTGGCAGAAGAGTAAGTTCTCCCTCTTTCTTGGAAGTATACAAAAGTCTGTTGTTTATAAAAAGTTCATAAACAAACAACAAGTTCTTACAGAATGAGACGTGAAGCCTGGAGACGAGCAGTTCAGACACGCTGTTATTAAATTCTACCTGAGCAGGTTATAGTTCACCTCAGTTACGGAAGAACAAATAACACTTGGCTCTGGGAGCTTCAGTTTTCATACACTGTCGTAGCACCACCCTAAGCCATCATTTGCATCAACACCTACATCACTAGCCCAGCAGTTCTAAGAAACTTCTCTGTTTGTGGTTCAGAACCTAATGTGACACCAATGAGCACAACAGCATGCAGCTGCAGGTTGTTGTTCATACCTGGCTTTACAATAAAGAGCCATGTTTGCAGGCAGCTGTTTGAAGTTTTGTGTAAAATATCATTTTTATAGAAATAAACCAAATGTGTCTAAATATATTAAGTAAACAATCAGAATAAGAACATTTTGAAATAAAATCCAAAAACTGCATCTGGCTTAGTTTTTGTTGAATAAATAATGACTCTGTGTAATATGTCATGTGTTGTATATGTAAGTTGTATTTGTACAATGAAGCCAGGCTTTCTTTGTGTTAGCTGCCTGACAGAACCTAAAACTCTAGTCAGAGATTGCAGGTGTCACAACAGACATGATCAGCTTTCTCTGTCGATCCTATCTTTCTGTTTCACACTCTGTGCACTCATATAAAAAAATCTTTAAAAAAAACAATCACATGACTCTTCTTCCACACAACATGATCCCTGAGTGCCGCCTGCTCCAACCAGACATGTTCTCACAGCGACGATGCTGATAATTAAAATCTACAAAGAACGTGATAAACATTATTAAAATGCAGCACTGTTAAAGCAACGTGATTAATG
Source organism: Rhamphochromis longiceps (assembly GCF_057381845.1). NCBI lineage: Eukaryota > Metazoa > Chordata > Actinopteri > Cichliformes > Cichlidae > Rhamphochromis > Rhamphochromis longiceps. Next base: position 68,444,774 of record NC_140559.1, on the reverse strand, counting down.
CTGCATTAAAATGAGCCTTTAGCACATAGAGATGATTAAACAGTTTCATTTGACTTCATTGTTTCTAAGGCAGATGCTACACCAGTGAAGGTGCACTTAGTTTTCACACACTGCTTCTGCATTGTGTCTTAGTTTTAGTGGATTAAATAATGACACAGTGTTTGTTTGTTTTTCTTTAGTAACAAATGACCTCAGACCAGCTTATAATATTTTATAAACAAATAAGCATAAATGCATAAACTCAGCCTGGAATCACATGGGATAAACATGGGATGTGCATTTTTTTATTTGTTTTGTGTTACTGAGTCTTGCAAGAATGCCAACCTTACCAGCAGCAGCTTGGTTTTTTTGTTTGTTGTTTTTTTAATTGAATGAGTGCTGAAAGTTGAACAGCTGTGACAACGAGAGAAGATGGAGCCAATCAGAAACAACTGTGAAAATGTACAATATGCAAGCTAAGAAAGCAAAGTGTAGCAATGTTGCCATCATTTTTGTTATTGTGGGATTTTTTTCAACATTCACTGAAAATCACTTCTCTCATATTTCCTCTTTATTATTTTCATCACTGTTTAAGAAACGTAACAAAGTCTTATAAAGCATCTAAACCAGCATCATGAAGTGATGTTTAAAGATGGCAGCAAGCTCACAGCATCTCTCAACTCAAGAGCAACATTCAAAGTGCACAGGCTGAAGGAAAGTATTGATTTTATCACATGCAATTACAATACGCCTTTTCATCTGTATCTGGATGTACAATGGGTATCGTTGTTTGTCCCAGCAGTTTACAATACAGAATGTGCACGTCTGTGGGGCTTTTATAAAGATTTCTATTTGCATTGATACGATTGCTTGGATCACAAATTGTTCTAACTTGATTAAAGTCACCAATGATAAAGGTATTCTTGCGCTTACAGTTACCATTATTATCTCTGTTTGCTATCAGATCATCACATCCCCCTTGTGGGATCATGTTGATGATATGCTGGTTTTCTGAACACGTCCGTTAGTCATGCAGAGCACAGTGCCAGAGAGCGCCACCAGCAGGAACATGGAAGTCTTCATTGTATTTCTATATCGAAAAAGTAAACAGAGTGAATATATAAATCAGTATTATTTCATTTCATTTATTAACTTGTTTATTTTTCCATTTTCCTAAATGTTAATCGTGCTTAACTATTAAAGTAAAAATACAGATAGATAGGAAACTCTCTGAAAAGTCAAACTGTTTTCAGTGAGTTTATATATTTGCCAGAGGAAAGGTCAGAATCTGCATATCTGACCACTTTGAATCAATTTATATCTAAACAGAAATCAGTAAAAGTTCAAATCAGTTTATCAATATCCTCACTTATGAGGATATTGATATCCGTATAACTGGAGTTATTATAGATTTTCATACATGACATTTGTGAAAAAGGCGAGGGTGTCAGGGTCCCTGTGTCTACCCGCTCGCCTCAGTGTGGCTACATGTGTTTTTTTGTTTTGATTTTGTCCCCGCTCTCTCCCTCCCTCCTTCTCTCACTGCCTGGGCGGAGCTCATCTGTGGGCTCCTGCCCTTGGCCCACGCACCTGGTGACACCTGTGGCTCATCACCCAACAGTGTTCCAGTCCCCTTATAAGATGGCAGCCCTGTATTTCTCGTCGCTGGACCGTTGCCGACTCTCGTCAGTGTTAACCCCAGCTCAGTTCGTTCTCGTGTTTCCCTAGCGATCTTCTTACAGTAACCTTTTGCATCTCTGTGAATAGATTTCCCTGGACCTGCCCCTGTGTTACCTGAGCGATCAAGTGTGTGAGGATTGGAGCGAGCTTTTGTGTTTCTTGTGGAGTGTGAAGAGGAGCGTGGAGCGTGGATGGAGTGAGGACTTTGGAGCGTGTGTGGACTGCAAGTGTCTTTCCCCCCTCCTGTTCGTGTGTGGATTCCCGGAACCCGTCTTTTCCCCACTGTGTAAATAGATCACCTGGTGCTTCTGTAAATAAAAAACCTTTATTGTTCCCTACTCAGAGCCTACGCGTGAGTCCGTTCAGTCCCGTTGTGACAGAGGGTAAGGACGTAAATCGACTGGTAAAGAGGGACTGGTGAAGAGTCTGCAGCCGCAGCACCGATCCATCTGTCCATCTCCTGTTCCCTTCTCTGATCACTCGTGAACAAGACTGCGAGTTTTGTAACTTAATAAAAGCAGTAATTTGTTTGCCAGAGGGCCCCTTCCACGTCACACCCTGTTCTTTCCTTCTTGTCTTATATGAAAATTCACTTTGTGTAGCTTTTTGGGAAATTGTTAAACTTCAGGAAGATTCTGAACATGCCCCATCGTTTAGCCAGCTCTTTGGAGCTGAGCAGGTTCAGGCCTGTTGTTGTAAGTTTTATAAAACGATCTCATTTAAACGGATAATCCAGCTGAAGCTTCAGACAGCCGTCAGACAGTGAAACACTGCCATCTGCTGGACGCGAATAACAAAGACGCTGCTTTGACGGGTGAGGGAGTTTCAACAAGTCTGCAACGACTCAAGCATCAAACTACAGAACTATTCTAGCGGACATGGTGCTCTAATGACTGCTTCATTAACGCAGGTCAGAAAGGATCAAACATATCAATAAATCATAAAACACAAAACGTCTCTTATTGCCCAGGGCTCAGGAAGTGAGTGTGTTCCTTATAGCCTATTAAACCTTAGCAGGTTATTTTGATGTGTTACAGATGAAACAGCTATCCAGTAACATTCAGCTACAAAAACGCTTTTTTATAATTACTTTTTTACAGCTTCGCACTTTTACACAAGTTTTATCATCAGTGTCACAATGGCTGCTGCTAAAATTGAGTACAAGATATTTGTTGGCCTGATTAAAAGGTCTTGATGCGTGCTCAATCATCAGGGAAGTAAATCTCCAAAAGTTGATTCTGTTCTTCTGGACGTAGCGTTTTCAGTCAGAGAAACCAGCCGACTGAAGGAACAATGGGCTGGGAGGTCAGTTCCTTAATCATGATTATGCAAATTCTCATGACCATTGATCAACAACCACTGATCAATGGTCCTGAGTACCATTCACAGAGAGTTGGAGAACGGCTGCAATCACAGCATTGTAAGATGGTGACAGATGTACCCTTAGGCCCCCTCCTTGATTCAGAGAGGGTCTTTCCCTTTTCACGTAAATGGCCTCCTTGACTCCGCCCTCAAACCAGCGTTCATTGCAGTTATTGTTGACAATCACATTGTGTCGTGTAACCATCCAGCTCACATATTCAATGTAAATGATTTGTTGAACTGAAGACATGATGAATGTTCCTGCATTAAAACACATCCAGCCTAGTGTTCTCACTCTCCCTAAATGGATCTGTTACATTAGTGATATATGGGAGTTGTGTTTCAGTCTTTTCCACATGAGGACATTTACATTTAGTTTTTGCTTTACTGATGAGTGGCTGGTTAACCTGCAGTGGTTGAAGCATGTGTCGGTCGTCTGGAAGAGTAGGTGTAGAAGACGTCTTTAATGAATGTAATGCTCTGAAGGTGTCAGTGATTACTGTGAATTCATTATAAAAGTGGATTTCAGTGAATAAAGTGAATAAAGACAGGCCCTCATGGTGACGCTCAGGTGTCCATAAAGTGTAACAGGAGAGCTTTGTCATACTTTCAGAGATTTTACATGAGCCAGTCTTTCAAAAATTACATAAATAAATAATTCATTCATTCATCCACAGGAAACACAATGCTCATATCTGAAAGTAAACTCTGATATATATCCCCGACTAGAGTTACTACTAAATAAAGGATCGCCCCAAAATGACTAAATATATAAAGACACTCTCCAGAAGAAGTTAAAGGGATTTTATTTATTGTACAAGCAATATCTTCATAAGAATTACAAATTCTGCAGACATATTACCTTCTTACTGAACCTGAACAACTCACACACAGACGTGTCTGCTGCTTATCTTTGTTCAAACATGATGTTTTATCTTCTCTTCAAAACACATTACTCATCTTTCTGGCATCGTGTTACATGAAAACACCTGCATTCTACCTGTGTCATTGTACCACAAAGACAATGATTGCAACACTGTGCTTGCAAAATAGAAGAAATAAGACGACCAGCAAATACATAAAAGATGGTAAAAGTGATTCCATCTTTGTGTCTCCTCCCATTGTTTCCCCAGTCTGTCTAGTTCCCATATTCCCAGGACACCGCTGGACAACAAGTGGGTATTCCAAGACTGAGAGACAGCCAGAGTTGGCAAAAGATCAGACATTCTCCACTTAAGTAGAAGTAAAAATACTATTGTTCCAGTGAAAGTTAAAGTACTGATTCAACTTCATTACTCAGCTAAAGCAAAAAAGTACAGGCTTGAAGCGCTTACAGAGAAAAGCAGACAACAGAATACAACAGAATGCTGATGGCGGCAGTAACACACACTTGGAGGAGAGGCTCCAGCCGTCCATTCCAGCCCTATCCCTAACATTAACTCTAACCATAACTTTAACCTTAACCCTATCAGGTCTTGTTTTACAAAGCGATTCATGATTAGAACAAAAAACACATTTACACATACCGATGATTTGTCACATAGCATCGTTACCTGTTGGGATGAGAACGTGTTGTTTCCAGAGCACCACAAATTGGGGTGTCTGTAGCTCAGGTAGAGCAGGAAACCTACTAATCAGAAAGTTGCTGGTTCAATCCCCGCCTGCTCCAGCCTGCATGCCAAATATCCTTGGGCAAGACGCTAACCCCAAGTTGCTCTCCGATGCATCCATCGGGAGGATGAATGCGTATTAATGTTAGATAGAAAGCACTTACAGAGAAAAAGCATAGAAAAAAGTGAGTGCATGAATGAGGCAAGTTGTAGAGAGTAGAAAGGTTTTATACAAGAACCAGTTCATTTACCGTTATATTTTAGTTTCATTTTCAGTTCTGTACTTTTTACATGTAATATTGATTCATTAGATTGACTACATGCATTAGACCTAACTTGCTGACAGCAAATTTAAACAACCGTAATAATTTATTTTCAGCGTCTGAAATATTTATTTAGTTTGTTTTTTGTTTTCTTTTTGGCTCCTGATATTAGTCAACTACTATTTGTCAATGTTGAACTAATAATGAATCTAAGAAAAGCTATTTGTCACGGTTGGCCAGCGTCAACCGTGGGGATGTGAGGAAGGAGGAGCCAGGCACGGAGCTCTGAATGCAAGCAGTGCGTTTATTTACAGTGAATGGAAAATAACAATAAATCCGCAGTGCGTTCCCGACTCCCGTGAAATGTCCTCTTCCCAGTGCTAGTGTTCCTTGTCTCCGCTCCTCAGTGTCTGAGCACCCCGTGCTCGCTGCCCTCTCATCTCCACGCTTCTCCTGGGGAGATAACAAACAGGCAGCCGTAAGACACATACAATGCGGCAGACTATCCGTACTGACTGGCCGAGAGACTAACGTGAAGTCACGCAATGATCCAGCGTCAGAGAGAGCGCCACCGCATTCTTAAGTAGCTCCTCCGACAAGGCTTGATCAGCTGCGTGATGGTCTTCAAGTGTGGCCAACAGGCACGTGCAGAGGGGGGGGCTAGAGGGGCTTGAGCACCCGCCCCTTTCCTGATGTTTGCCCAAAGTGCCCTTTTGTTGAGGCAACTTTTAAAAAAAAAATTTTTATTTTTTTATGTGTGTGTGCGTGCGGAGTCCTGTCTGTGCTCCTCAACAATAATATTTAACTATTAATCACAGTTTTGCTAAATAAAAGGATCTGGCTTGCATCAGTCACATGATCACATTTAACCAATGATCGCCCTTGACGGCAGAACGCGCTGGTTACGAGCCGGGAACGAGCTCACAAAGAGCACGCGCATTTTTAGCAGTCCGGAGCTGTAGGAGAAACACAAGTTAACTCAGAGACACAGACTGATGCGACACAACCAGTAAGTAGGTGTACAGCGTACACTGTAGTGTGTAGCACACAGGAGTGTTAGCTTATTACGTACACGTTGGTAAGTTGTCTTGTTGCAACTGACGAACTGAAACAAACGAGCGTGCTGTGTGTGCAACAGCGCGACAAACATTACCTGTCCTTTTATTAACTGCACAAGTAGTGCTGGTCATAGCTGCTGGCTACCTGTGTAAGGCTGTCATGGGTCTGTAGCTCTGTCACCGTTTTAGGGAACATATTTAGTTTTAAAGTAAGTTTCCGGGCTTTTCCTGCCTTTCTGGAGGGATTATATTTCACTAAAAATGATCTAATATGCATGTCCACATAATAATTATAATATATTAAACACACGCTGTATTTTAAAGAACATACATTAAGAAGCAGATTATATTAGATTTATATTTTAAATAAGACAAAATTTGGATTTTACAGCAGTAAAATGATTGGATCTCTACAGTTTAAAAATGTAATAAGCTTTGCCCTGCACAGAGTGGATAGTGAAACAAATGGAATCATCATAAACACATTATCCATCCATCCATCTTCATCCGCTTTATCCGAGGCCGGGTCGCGGGGGCAGCAGCCTAAGCAAAGAGGCCCAGACCTCCCTCTCCCCAGCCACCTCCTCCAGCTAAATACATTATTTCATATTTATTACTTCCCCCTCCTCATTGCTTTATTATTGTAGCTCTAGTAATAAATAATAATGTAAGGATTCTGGATCAGTGCGATGCCCATAGTATATACAGTATTCTGAAGAAGGTCTAAAATGTCACTGTGTGTGCGTGCATGTGTGTGTTTTATTTAGATGGATTTTTTAAAAATATTACTCATGATATAACATTGTGCAGACATGCCTGGTAAGGACATGAGGAGGAAACAGCAGGAGCTGTGTGAGGCTACTAAAGGCAGGGCTATAACATTTTTCTGTCATCATTTTATTATAGATTAAGTGCAGGAGTTGTTAGGTGTGGATAATTAGATTATAGTTTATTGCAATAGCAAGTTGTGCCTTGTTCTCACATAGACAGCAAGTGGAGAGTGATATATGAAATGATGGGAAGGAAGGAAGAAGAGAAGCAAAGAGTGATTCACAGGCAGAGCCTAAATTATTTCTCACAGTTTTTTGTTGCCTTATGGTTCCAAGCGCTGTCACCAATCTTTGCATTTTGTTATTATCTCATGACCCTTGTTTAATCAGCTACCATCTCTCCTATGGACTTTTTAATGTCTACAGTCTCAGATCAACACAGCCCTGCCCTTCCCATATTAGATTCTTGATGAATGTGTGTTGTTGTTATTCAGCCTGGTTCAATGTGCCCCTTTTTAACTTTGAGCACCCGCCCCTTTAAACCTCTCTGCACGTCCCTGGTGGCCAACCACCTGGCAGGGCCACACCCACCAGGCCTGAAGGTGCCTGTAAACAGGTGCTCTCAGAAACTCCGGCATCCACACACACACACAGATATACCTGCAAGCAGGGAGAACGAGGGACAGCACACCAAAAACACACATGTCCATAACTGCTGGGTCGTTTAGACTCCTGAGCTGTGCACGAGGGGTCGAACACCCACTGGAAGGCCGGGCACTGGTTTTCAACCGTAATATACCTGATGTGCTCAGGTAACCTGTAGCGCCATGAAACCACTGTCACACCAGGGCGCATAAAAATGATGCTTTAAGAGACTGATGGGATCGGGCAGCAGGGAAAACATCCACAAAATGCTACTTTCAGTTTGACTCCCTAAGACTACCTAAACTAAGTAGAGTCATTACATGCTTGTTAAAAGCAAACTCTCATATAGTTTTTAATGTGCTTCTTTCATTACAATGACTAGATAAAGAATGTGGCCCTGTCTCTATTTAACACTGGCTACCCCAAAATGTTTCCAAACCTACAACCGTAACTTTCACTGAGAGATTTTTAGATACGGTTATTGAAGCTGTGGGGTTAATTTTTTAAGTAACACGAGACGAGAGGCAGCAGCATACTGTTAGATTATAATATTATTTTATGCCATGTTATACCCCTAACTAAAGATTGTGAATTATTATGTAGTTTTAGTTTGCATTATTCTCCTGAATTAGAAGAAGCTGATAACTATTGCATTAGTTAAACTGATTTGCATTACATTAGACTGCTGATTTATTGTGGATGAATGATATTGTTTTATGATGCATAATACTGCTGCAGAAAGCCATCGCCTTATTTGTCTGATTAGAAGAGAACAGAGCATGCTGGAGTTTTCTGCCCCAACTCAGCAGGAGCAGATAAACGGGGAGCCAAGGTCGTAGCTTAGGCGCCATGTGAGAGAAAAGCATGTGAATGTTTAGGCTTTTATGATAAGGTGGAGGCACCAGAGGCTATAAGAGTTTGAGCAATGCTCCACCATTTTGAGATCTGAGGCTGTCTGCATACGGTGTCCATCTCCCACGCGTGTGATCATTAAAATCATCGTTTGACTTAACCCGGCCGGACCAGTGTTGTTATTGTGGTTTTTTTCTCTTGTCTCTTGTCTCCATCCCCATATTTTGAACCATAACAATACACACAGAGCATCAGTGATAGAAAGCTAGGCTAACATAGGGTAGCTACCTGTTCAAGGAGAAACATGTATAGGCCCATCTCAAGTGCCAGTGAACATCTAAATGATTCAGGGAAGACTTTGGAGAAAGTGCTGTGGGGAGATGAAACCAAATTCCAATTATGTGGCTTTAACTGACCTTTTGAAATAGGAGTGTGATGCAAAAAATAGCATCCCCGCAGTCAAGCAGAGAGATGGAAACATTATGATGTGGGCTACAGGACGACTTAGTCGGGGTTCCAAGCAGTCAGGAAATGTGACATCGTCAGACTGCAGGCCACGGATTGGCTCGTCAGTCGCGGCACTCAATGAGTCATGAGACGGTGTCTTTCACTAAAATCAAAACTGCAGTTTTTTAAAAACCCTGCAACAAGGCAAATAGTTGCACAACACCGTGGTTTCCAAGTGTGACAAAAAGCCACAGATACATCATTCACACATTCACACACTGGTGATGGCAGCTACATTGTAGCCACAGCTGCCCTGGGGCGCACTGACAGAACATTGCAGAACCTTCAGCACCTCGTATGAAAAATATTTGACTGTGTGCATGCTTTTAGCACTGTTTGGATTTGAGAAAATCTAAAATAAATCGAAATTTGCTTTTAGAAGTTGTTTTATAAAGTTCAGTGGTATATTATGCATACAATAGGACATCTATTTAGATTTACATCTTCCACAGAAAAAACTGCACATTACTGAAACTTAGTATACTGGACTTTGCTGTTGTCCCACACAGGTTCAATTTCGAGTGGTAGATGGCTCAGTGCTCAGTCAACCAAGATTTTATGATAGTGGGCACAATGAGATAGATAAGCTGCTTGTAAACAGTACTTTTATGCTCTCTTTTTCCATTTGGATAAGAAAGAAAGAACCAGGAAACAAAGGCAAACAAATAATCTGTGCCTTTATCCCAGATTCACATTATAGGAACAGCTGCTCAATGACCACTGTAGTCTTTGCTTACAGCACTTTTATCTAGATCTATGCAAAGTGATCCACTACACCTACTTTTACAGTTAAATCATTTTATGAGCACTGATGCCATTTTAATCTGAGTTTCTACTCAAATACAATCAGTAAAGAAAAACACAGTCTGTGACGTTTGTTTTGAAGGAAAAGGTATTCCCTGCAAATGTTTATCTGTGTGAGACTATTCAGAAAACAGTCATTTTGTTTTATAGGTGAGACACTTGGCCTCTTTTTTCCTTGTTCTACGTTTGTCTTTTGTCCGATTACTCTGGAACACAAGATGGAAAACTGATATTCTCATGTTAAAAATATAGAAAAAGGATTTTATCACCCATAAATGTTAACTTCTCATGCCTCTAAGCACAAGCAGGAGCAGAAGTGCCCTCTGCAGTTTGTGTGTGGAAGTGCAAAAGCTTACAGCACCTGGTATTCCCAGGCGGTCTCCCATCCAAGTACTGACCAGGCCCGACCCTGCTTAGGTCACGATATCAGGCAAGCAGAGCTGAAGAGGAGGATGCAGGAGGCCTGTGTGTGTTCAGCAGCCTGCTGCATTGGAGTTTGCCTGGTAACAGATGACTCAAACAGCCCACACACCCGCTGGACGTGACCGCAAACATGCCCCCCTACACCTTTTACATAGCCCGGCTGCTCGAGTTCTTTTGCTGGTTTTTCCCGCGACCCCCCACCTTCTTCAAATCCAACAAAAGTGGTATCAAACGTTTATGCTACGTTTGTGCTGTAAAAATTTTTGTTTGTGCTGCTATCATTTTAAAGATATTGAAGAAAATTTCTAGAGGTCCCCAGAGGTCAACCAGCCCCCCCACATTAATTAAATCAAACAAAACTGGTGTCAATCAACTGTGCTACGCTTGTGCTGGTTTGTGCTGCTAAAATTCTCGTTTCTGCTGCTTCTGTTTTAAAGATATTAACGAAAATGTAAAGGTCAAAAGGTCTCTTCAGTATCCTTCCTGATGGCAGCAAACTGAAGACGCTGTTGAAGAGATGAGTGGAGTCACCTGTAATGAAGAGGACCTTTCGAATGAGGCAGGCACAGTAGATCTCCTGGGGAGGGAGGCAAGAGAGGACCCTGCAATCCTCTCCACTGCTCTCACTACCCGTTGTCATATTTTTCCTGCAGGACCCAGTGCAGGAGTCATACCACACAGTGATGCAGTTGGTGAGGATACTTTCAATGGTGCTCTTTAGAAGGTGCTCATAGTGGGGGTTGAATCTCTTGTCAGCAGAGTGAAGAGAATTGTTATGTGCATTATTATTCAGCCCCCTTTGGTCTGAGTGCAGTCAGTTGCCCATAGACATTGCCTGATGAGTGCTAATGACTAAATAGAGTGCACCTGTGTGTAATGTAATGTCAGTACAAATACAGCTGCTCTGTGACGGCCTCAGAGGTTGTCTCAGAGAATACTGGGAGCAGCAACACCATGAAGTCCAAAGAAACACTCTGATGGACGTGTGGACAGCAATGCTGCCTTGAACAGTACCGATGTTTCAGGGCTGGGTGACGTTGTTGGGTGGGACATCTACATCCTGACATATCAAGGTTACTTTACTTTTAGGTCAATTTGCTTTACAGAAAAATAATAGCATTTGTCATCAAGATATTTATATGACTGCACTTGATCAGGTTTGTCCGGATTTCAAACTGTTCTAAAAGTCTTTTGATTCAAATCTGGGGCTGTGTTATTGAAAGAAGCAGAGAAATCGATGAACTGAAGTCCTTTACTCTCTACATGTTTGACAATCAGGTGAAGTAGAATCAAAAGCGCGTCCTCCACTCCTCTATTGGGCTTATGTGCAATCTGCATTGAATCAAGCTGAAGTTCAGTGTCTTCCATAATCACATTTCTGATGATTTTTTTCAAAGACTGAGGTGAGGGCAGCAGGCCTGAAGTCGTTTAGAACTTTTGGACGACTAGATTTAGGACCAGGAACCACAACAGCTTCTTTCCAAAGAGAGGGCATGAACGATTTATTCAGAATAACCTAAAATATGGGACTGAGTTGTCTGTGACGGTTCTCAGTCATCCAGGTCATTGTAGACTAAGGAGCTTGCAAAGAAAAGCGTCTGGACTTCTTTGAGTTGCTTGAAGACGTTTCACCTCTCATCTGAGAAGCTTCTTCAGTTCTAAGGGTCAGTTGGTGGGGAGTCCCAGATTTAAACCCAGTGGGAGTTTCCCCCCAAAGAGGGACAAAGGACCCCCTGATGATCCTCTACGTAATCACATGAGCCAAGGTGTGAAAGCGGGTGGGGGTCCTAATCAGCCAGGGTTTCGGGTGAGCTCATTGTGAAACCTGGCCCCACCCTATCATGTGATTTCCTGAGGTCAGATGGCCCAGGATGTGAGTGGGCGTTAAGGTGTCTGGGGAGGGAACTCAAAACTGGATTATAGATTATTTATATTATATATTGATATTATTTATCTGAATATTTATTTATCATAACTCTGTTTCTACACTCACTTTATATGAGTGCTTGTTGTTTCTTGTATATTTGCTGCTATGACAACTCAGTTTCCCTCCTGGATTAATAAAGTTTCTCTGATTCTGAAATACAGTGAGCCATTATATTTGTAGTTTCTAACTAACAATATAAAGGCTCTGCAACCGATAGAGCCACAGCACGTCCCACTGGCAGCTGAAGGAGCTTTTATACAAAGGACTTTGTAATTGAAGCTTTATTTATACAGGTCGGCTCATTGAGACTCAATGTCTCATTTACAAGAGAGACCTGTTCCAGACACACATATTAAAATTACAACAATAAGAGAAAAGTTTGTGTAATGTACTCAGTCACATTAAAAACGAGAACAAGTTCCCAGAGATGGTTTCACAAAAACATGTGTACGTCTTTTGAAGTCTGCAAGTGAAATCAACGGAGAGCCTTAAATCCTTCGGTTATGTTTTCCATGAAGACGGAGCAGAAAAGGAGAACGCCTTCTTCCCAAGCTCTGCATGAACTGATGGAACAGTGGATGTAATGATGTCCTGAGACTGCAGGCTGTGACTAAACTGTTTGCCTAACATGTACTCTGATGAATAGGAGGCAGTAACCCAGAAACAGATTTATAGATAAAATGATACTAATGGACCATCCTGTGTAAGACCAATGAGGACCAGTTAACCAGAGAACAAAGAGTATAGTGGTGTTCTTCTGTTGTAGAGAAAGATTAAAAATATAAGACACTGGCTCAGCTATGATATTTGCAGCCAAGTGCAAGTAGGAAGGAGAACGATTGTGAGGACGAGTTTCTGGTGTTGGGGCTATTCAAAGCCTTACAAACCTCTTCTACTGTGACAGGTGTGAAGGAAAAGGTATCAGTAAGCAGGAACTACGAGCAGAGTTGTGTGCAAGAGGTTTACCATCAGATACTGTGCTGAACAAAGAGCAAGAAGCAACAAAGTGTTTGTTAAAGCAACATTTCAGTTTTGTGTGACACAGGAGTGGAGTCGATATTTAAGTGAGGAGGAAGCTCTGAGGAGTCACAGCTGGCAGAGACACTTTATAGTTTGCCAAAACCTCCTACGGTCGTTTGGACTGTCAGTCGTTAAAGTAAAAAATAGTTACATCTTGATGATGGAGGCAGTAATCCGATTACACAGCTAATGAAAACGTAGCCAATCAGCATCAGAGCCAGACTTCCTGCCCAGGCCTGGTTTCTCTCATGTAGGAGATCGGCCGGTACTGAACCAAACCAGGCCTGTCCCGACCTTTCACCCTGACCTGGCAAAAAGGGGCGTGTCTGTCCACAAAGTAGACACAACTCTCCTGTAAATGTTCCCAAACTGACATTGTCAGCCTGTTTAATACGACCCCAGTTCAAACTGATGCGGGCTCGGAGCTTGAGATTTTAGTGTTTCTCACAGCACCAACTACGCAGTGATCACTCAGGTCGTTGGCAAAAACTGCAGATGTGGAAAACTTACACAGCATATTAGTTAAAAAAGGTCAATAAGAGCAGATTTATCTGGGTGTTTAGGATCAAGGCGTGTGAGGCTTTAAATAATTTGAGTCAGTTTTAAAAACAAGCAGCGTGCCTTAAAATCATCAGACACAGAAGAAAGCCAGTCCCAATGAAAATCATCCATCTGAAAGACGTCATTAAAATGCAGCTCAGATAAAAGTTGAACCAGAGACGGTGATGTGCTGGGGGAAGCAGGTGGAGGCTGATAGCAGCCAACAACAGTCTGATTTCCAAACAGATCAATAGTTAAGGTCAAGATTTCAAATGGCTGAGGTGCAGATGGAGAGAACAAGACTTGAGCAGCAAGACAGAGCTTCACATAAACTTCCAGACCTCCGCCTTTTCTGGGACAGTCTGAGAGCTAAATGTTAAATCCATCAGTTGCTACGTTTTTATCCAGTAAAGATTTGGAAAGTCTCAGAAACAACAATGATACCAGCACCGCTTGAACAGGCCCAGATTCCAATCATATCCATGTTAGGAAGCACACGACGTGATGCACGTGTAACCCAGACAGTTTTTAACATCTGCTGGTGTTTCACATTCAGCCAGAGGCCCAGGGTTAGGTTGGATACCAGACAATAATAAAAGCATCGTTATTAGACTCTAGAGCTCGTTTATAGCTGACACCACATGTAGAGTTTAAGTTCACACAGAGACGATGACATTTTTCTAAAACCAGCAAACAATAAACAAGAAATGTAACAAGAGTTTCAGAAGAAGCTGTTTTACAGAGAAATGATTCCCTGAAGACAAAATTATTATTATCATCTTTATTTCTCCAGGTGAAAATTTAATTGAGATTAAAAATGTTGTTTTCAAGAGAGACCTGGCATCATGGCAGCAAGAGTCAGAAATACATCATAATTCAAACAAATACAAAATAGGAAAAACATCCTACATAAACTTCATAAAGTTTCATTAACAGACTTTGAACAATGGACTTCAAACTTCCCCCCAAAACAACAGAAACACATTTGAAGATAATGAATGACATTTATCCCTCTAAAGAAGGACTTAGACTACGATTTAATATGAATGAGAACATGTTCATAAATGGATGCAACCAAAGATTTCATCAATCCCTGATTCAGAGACAACAGAACGTTTGGTTTGATTTCACAAGATAAGAATGACGACTGAGTTGGAAGATTGTTTTATGTTTAGTCAAATCTTTCATACATAAAGTCGGATTACAAAATCATCCCCTAAATTTGTTGTTTTATTCAAGGAATTGAAATTATGGAGAAAATCTGTGAAATGACTTAAAGAAAACAAACCACAAAAACTCCAAGATGCTCTAAACCCCCTGGTTTAGGTCGGACACCTTTCTGATGATGAGTGCATCTAACATTTCCTCAGAAGTCAATGTGCCATATGATTGCATTAGCAATAAATTACACACTATATAGAACCACTTCATAGGATTATATTTGTGCGCAGATGTTTGCAGCTATCAGCGAATATTTATCAGCTATTTTGAAACAAAAAAGACTTTTTATCCATAACAGCAAATGAACTGTACAACAGAAAATACAAATGCTATTTATGGTCTCCTCACAACAATGATAAGAAAAATAAACTGGGCCAATATGTCATGTTTCTTAATACAGAGACACACATGTTAATGTGATCTCTGGTCTCCTCTGAGTGGGAGTTATTATAACTGACTGTAAAAAGTCAGCACAAGGAAAATAAACTGCACCTAAACTTGGTTTATATCTGACCCAGACAGACTGCAGGTCATAACTTCTTACCTGAAGTTCAGTTCACCTGACACTCGGACCGGCAGCCGCCTCGGGTCTCTACTCCTCCTGCCTCCCCTTTCACACATCCACCTGCTGCCTCTGTGGAAGCTCCGCCATAGCCACCACCAAACAACTGACTTATTTTTACACATCGACCAGCATCCGGCCAATCCGCCATCTTTCATTGTTTATACCGTTACAAAAAAATAAAAAAACATCATCGGCCCATTAAAAACGAAAAATCACCATCAGTATGCCCGATGGCCAGTCCAGCTATGGTCGTGCCATCAGTTAACCCTTCACGTGGCAGCTGTGACACGCGTGCCCAGGGTTGCCGACCCCTGCTCTAAAGCATCTGATTTGGATTCCTGAGATCAAATATATTTTCCTTTGTGTTTGTTTTCTTCACATTTGTGGCTTTAATGTAGTGTTACATCCTGTTTGTTTGCTTCCATCTGTATACATGTCCAGATTCACTGTTATGTTTCTATTCTTACATTGCTGTGTGATCACTGTTCCCTCTGCTGACTGATGTGACCTTTTGTATCTCACACTGATACTTGTCATATTTGTATCTGCGCCTAAAAGATAAAAAGTTTTCCACGCTAAAACACAGCTCCACCTCCTGCAGTTCTCCCTCTGAACCACTAGATGTCTCTGTTATCTAAATGAAGACGTGCAGCACAGCAACCACAGCAGCGCTCAGATCACACGTGTCCTGTTATTATGTATAAAAGCATGAAACAGGTGAGACAGGTGGGATCAATATTAATGTTGTGGAAATATATGAAAAAGCAACAGAAGAGTGAAAACATTTCGTGTTTCTAGAAAGATCTTTCAGCTCACAGCTGCTCACAGACTGTATTTACAAGTGACAAACTGCAACTCTACAGTACATCTACAGTATATATCAAATATATTCTGTATTCAAATCTATTGAGTGATGTTTGAAAGTCTTTCCAGGTGAGTTTGATCCAGGAGGGTCTGAAGCCAGAGTCAGACAGAGACTGTGCAGAGACTGTAGAAGGACAGAGCAGCAGCAGAGCAGTCCAGATACACTGATGATCCTCTGTCAGATCCAGAGGGACACACAGGGATGATGCTGGACTCTACATTGTGTCTGACAGTGGAGCTGTTCTCAGAGCAGTTCACTCTGCAGCACTGACAGTCATCTGCACTTCTTCTCATTCCTCTGTCAGTCACTGCTGGATGAAGCTCTCCTCTCCACCTCCCAGTAACATGGCCCAGTCAGAGCGTCTCTACACACAAGCTGCTGCTGCTTCAACCTCTCTGGATCATCAGGACACAGCTCCTCCTCTCTCAGCACACACACCGTCCTGTTTACCATCATCAGCTCCACCTGCAGAGAGAAGAAGGAAGAGCAGAGGAGATAAACGAGTGTTTCCAGAGACTCTTCATCAGCTGTCAGTCAGTGATGCAGCACATCCAGTATAAAGAGCAGCAGGGACTTCAGTGCTGGGACTGTACTAGGACTCATTGTTGCTTCACTTTTTCTAATCTTTGGATTTTTATTGAAGTTGCTGAAAATGTTTTTCCCTCCTAGTTTGAGTTTGGACTTTCATTCATTAGAAGAACCTTGGTGTGTCCACTCTGAGCTCTGTAGGAACCCCAACAACAAGCCCAACAATCCAGATGGACGGTTCCAGCTGTTAACTGGAGGAATTCCATCCAAACATCTGCTCTCACTAAATTCTTCCTCACCTACAGACTGTGTTCTTCACTGCTTTAAACTTGGAAACGAATGCAGTCATTGGTCTGCGTGCTGCTTTGTTCAGAGAGCTGATTGGCTGTTGACAGCGTTTGATCAGAGCGTGTCAGCCGTTACTATGGTGACCATAAAGGTCAGAAACAGGAAGTGTTTGTGTCCAATCCTGAAGCCTGTCACCATTCTCCTCTCACAGCTTCACTGAGAAGCTGCAGCTTTACAGGAAACACTGGATCTTTGCTTCATACTGACTGTGTTTAGTACAATACTGCTGACAGCACCACCCACTCACTCCATCACTCTACTTACACCAGAGTCTCCAGTCTGTAGTCTGGACTCTGCTGAAGATCAGACAGCTGCTTCACATCTGAATCCTTCAGGTAGTTTCCTCTCAGCTCCAGCTGTCTCAGATGGGAGGGGTTGGACTTCAGCGCTGCTGCCAGATAATCACAGCTGATCTCTGACAAACCACAGCGACTCAATCTGTATAAAGAATGAAAGATGTAAGTTTATTAGACAAAGTGTGAGCTTGAAATCATTCAGTGTTTCATCATCTGTTCAGAGCTGAAGAAGGTTCAGAATGTAGAAGTTTAGAAAATGGAAACTCCAAACAGCTGAAGCCAACAGGAAGCAGCTTCAAACAGGAAACTGTGCAGAGTTTCAGACTATATGTCCTGATGCAGCCAGTTGGATTTTGGAGATTTGAATCTCTGTTCTGTGACTAAGTCCTTGAATCATTTCTTCCAGTTGGTCCAACAAGACAGACTAAGTGTTGGACATGTGTTGTGGCTCCATTAGGGGAGCTTCTAAATGTGATGTGATGGCCCCTCTGGGTCTGTCAGGTCACAGCACTGAAGAGAGCTCAAACTGGGCACACAGTTGTTCCAGTCTGGACCAAAGACTCTATACTGGGACTGAGGGACTGCTCTGACTGCACCCACTGGGACTTTTTAAAGGCTCTTGTTCTCACTTAGATCATCGATTTCTACTTACATTTCTTTCTGGGAAAAATGGGGATTACTTTGGAAACAGGAAGTATTTTCCCCAATAAGCAGCCCTGGATTAGTAAATCACTCCAACATGTTCTCAGGCAGAAGAAGCTGTCTTGTTATGAGGGAGAGAAGAAAAAGATTGAGGCACAGAAACTTGTTGAAAGAGAGATAAAGCAGCTAAAATCAGGTGTAAAAGTAAAGCAGAGGATGAGCTGAATAAAGGACACTCAAGGCTGGCTTGGAAAGAAATGAAGTCCATGGTGGGGATGCAGGACAAGGAGCAAAGATGAATGTGATGCTGAATCAGCAGAAGACTTGGACTCATTGGATTCCAGCTTTGATATCATTGATTTCAATGAAGAGCTTTGTGATTGTAGCAAAGGGCTGGTAGCTCTGAGAGTCCCACTGATGAGGTGTTTGTGTGGAAATCTCTTAGTGGGACCAAAGAGAGAAAAAGCCCTGGTCCTGATGCTGTGGGAGGGAAATGATTGAAGTGTGCTGTGAGGAACTGACTGGGAGGTTTTCACACATTTTCCAGTCCTCCTTGGAACAACAGGAAGTTCCCAGCATATGGAAACAAAGGTTAAGTGTCCTATGGCACTCAGTGATGATGGTGCTGTGGCCCCACCACCTCCACCTCTTTGTAAAGGAACTAACTGTAATCTGGAGCTTCAAATGGAACTAAGACTTCCTCCACTAGGTGGCAGTGTCTGATGAGAAAGTGTTAGTGGAGCTGGCCTGGAGTCAGAAACAGGAAGATGCAGGATTTGGGCTGAAATGGGGAAAGTGGTTCGCACTAGTGCCTTAAAGCAAGAAGGTTGTAGGTTGAAGCTTGTTGGCCTTTCTGTGGAGGTTGGATGTTCTCCCACAGTCCAATGAAATGCTGCTTAGGTTCATTGGTGCTTCTAAATTGGCTGTAGGTGTGGATGTGAGAGAGTGCTTCTCTGTCTCTCTCTGTTGGCCCTGTGATGGACTGCTCACCTGTGCAGGTGGACCACGCCTCTTGCCCTATGACAGCTAGGGCACAGGCTGCAGCCCTGTGAGCCTAAGCTGAATAAACAGTTAGCAAAAATGATCCATAGATGGCCTGAAATCCCCCAGTTAGCAGTTTGGTAGATAGCTATGACATGCTAATCCCATCCAGCAGCTGTATTCTACCTGTAAGCTGATCCCTGCTGAGCCAAAGCACTTTTTCATATACAAATTACAACCTTTAATAGAAACCTATTGGTCAGCATCTTATTAGCCTGCTGTTAGCTTCATTCCACAGAAAACTGAGAGAAACTAACAGAGTTGATAAAGAATAAAGAGAAATGTGCTGATTTAAAGCCTTTGAAGTGCTTCAGATGATCTCTGTCCACTTCTGTCCACTCATTCATTCATGTAAGCTTTCTAATGCAGCTTTGATCTTCACAGTCTGCTTCATGAAACTCATTCTAACCCTGAATGTCAGAGTGTTCCTCCTTCTCTTTCCCATCATTCATGCTGGCAGTGGAGGAGATTTGGATGTTGGACTGTGTTTTGGATGATGTGTGTATGTTTGTGTTGGACTGCTGTCTGTAAAGCAAACGCACATTTTGCTTTGGATTTCAGTGTCAGACAGACTTTAAGGTGGAATGAAAAGTTGGAGAGTTTCACAGTGAATTATCCAGTGGAGGATTTTTCTTCTTCTTTGAAGGTTTGAAATGTGAACATTGTTCTGCTGCAGTCAATGGACTAAACCAGAGAAGAAGAAAACAGACTTTACCATGAAGATCCTCAGTGTGGATCAGTATAATATCAGCCTGATGTCTGCAGTTTAGTGTCAGCACAACTTTCACATCATATTCATCTCAGCACAACTAAAACATGCTGACTGACCTCAGAGTTTCAAGTCCACATCCTGGACTCTCCAGGAAACCACACAGATGCTTCACTCCTGAATCCTGCAGCTTGTTGTTCCAGCTCAGGTCCAGCTGTCTCAGATGGGAGGGGTTGGACTTCAGTGCTGCTGCCAGATAATCACAGCTGATCTCTGACAAACCACAGAGACTCAATCTGTATAAAGAATGAAAGATGTAAGTTTATTAGACAAAGTGTGAGCTTGAAATCATTCAGTGTTTCATCATCTGTTCAGAGCTGAAGAAGGTTCAGAATGTAGAAGTTTAGAAAATGGAAACTCCAAACAGCTGAAGCCAACAGGAAGCAGCTTCAAACAAACACAACAAGAGAAAAAACTCTGAATGTTTCACATTAAAGTCGTACATTTATCATAAAAACAGGACAAAGACTTGAAAAAGTCGTGTTTTTTCCTTCCAGGAACCACAAGGCTTCACTTTTAAAGGTGAAGTGTGAAAGAAATGGACATATTTGAAGTCCAACACCTTTTTCCAGTCACATTATTAAAGCAGACAAACTACAAGCTCATTTTCATTCCAACAAGTCATCTTCTGACCTGGACTAACAACACTGGTCTCTATGTGCAGCTGGCTGTGAGACCAGTGCTCAGGGAGCGTCTACAAAGTGCAACACTGAAAGACCATCACACACTCATTTGCTTCCATCATCCAACCTGAAGAGGAAACAGAGACGCCTCCCCTTCAAAGTAAAAGCTGCTCCTTTTGGACACAGTATCAAAGAAAGTCTACAGTATAACATAGAAAAGACAGAACAAAGTTTTGGTTGTTTTTAAATTGTGCAGAAATGAAACTACACTAAGCTCAATTATGTGACAGACATTTCATCCCATGTCAGTTTGGCCTCATCCTGGGCCGGATTATCCAGCACACACTCTGACCACAGGCCCAGGGGCCACGCACAGCTGGGCTCCATCCAAGAGACAGGAAACAAACCAACACAATAATAAAAAGCACCATGTGATCTTCTTACATCTTCAAGACAAACATAGTAAAAACATGAGCATATTTGTTTCCTGATAAAATGATGTGACAGGTAGAACAGAGTAAAGTGGTGGTGTTACAGCCTTTCTCCCCTCTGCTGCCGAGGCTGTTAGTCTCTCCCAAACTCAGCTACAGGACTTCCAAATGAATGAAAGCAGCAGAAGTGGCTTTACAAATGAAAGAGGAAGAGGAGAAGAAGAGGAGAGGGAGGCCACCCTGACCATCACTCCAGCTGAAAACATCACACTTCCATTAAAGTTGGTGAGGAAATGTTGAGCAGGATGAGCTGCTGGCTAATCTGGAGGCTGTAGCAGCAGCTCACAGTCACAGTGGGTTTCCACTCATGAAAAAGCTCTGGCTGCTTCATTTCTCATCTCATATCAGAGACTTTAATGCTTCACTGAAGCTGTACTGTGATGCTTCCATATTCCAGTGAGGCCTCCATAATGATTTCAGCTGTTCTGTACACACACTGTGTGCCCTGTATGGCTCAAAGTCTCTGCAGCCTGTTTTTATCTGCTATCATCAGATCTTCATCATCCTCATTCACATCCCTCACACACTCTACAGCCTCATCAGCACTGACTTCATCTTCACTGACTGATGGAGCACAACATGAACCTGTGGAGGCTGAAACACTGTCCTGTCAAACATCTCCCCGTCACCACTCCACTTCTGTCAGCCTTTAAATGAACCCTGCTCAAGTCTGTCACTTCTGTTTGGAGCCAAAAGGAAAAACTCTTGTTCAGTCGTTTGGAAAGACAACATTTCTGAAAGCACTCAAACTTCTTCACATTTGTCTTCAGACACATCCTGAACATTTAGGAACTAAAGAAAGTTTCAAACATCAAAGACCTGAAATATAGAAAAACAACAACAGCCGCAGTCAGTGAACTCACCTCAGAGTCTCCAGTCGACAGTTTGGACTCTCCAGTCCAGCACACAGAAGCTTCACACCTGGATCCTGGAGGCCATCATTTCTACTCATGTCCAGCTCTGTCAGATGGGAGGGGTTGGACTTCAGAGCTGAGGCCACAACTTCACAGTGAGACTCTGAGAGTCCACAGTGAGTCAGTCTGTGATGATAGAAAATATAAAATGTGTTATTATAAAAGCAGAAAATCTGCATTATAAACACAGACTGAATGTATATGAAGACAAAACAGAGTGAGGTCATAATCTGATGAATCTGCTCTTCACATCTGTGCTTCAGCTCCTCTTACTGTGTTTGACATGACACAACGATTGAGTCTCTCTCAGACCTGCAGACTTTTAATGAGAATCTTTGTTTGGCTTTAATCTGCAGATGAAGGAGGAAGATGGTGTCACATTTAGGCTTCCATAATGTCCACAGTCTGTCACTGAGATCTGATCCAGAGTCAGAGTGAAGACACACATTTGGACTGTTTCCTGTTTTGACTCCAGAACATTTTGAATGAGTTCAGCTCAGTGAAGAGTTCCAGCTGGAAAGATGATCTCTGTTTGCTACCTGCTGTCAGGTACGACTGTTCACGTCCACACGCAGGAAAAACCTGCTGACTGTTACCAAACGGAGCAGAAATCTCATCACTGGACAATAATGATGAATGAACTCAGAGCTGCTGATATCAGATCTGATTTCAGGGGAACTAAACACAGAAATGATTGGCTCATTTGAGCTTTCTGAGCCATTATCTGCTGGTGTGTCGCTAGTTGGCAGAAAATGATTTGTATTCCTGTTCAGGGCTTCAGTGTTTATGAGTCCAGATCCAGGTGACAGCAAGTCAAAATGATGTTACCTGTCTGTGTCCAGCAGCAGCCTGTATTCACTTTGAATATTGTTATAACCTGACATGGATCAGTTTGTCTTTGATTGGTTTGTAAATGTCACTGTTTCCATTGGACCTGAGTGACGTACAAAGACAGAGAGGGAGAGAAAGGAGAGAGAGGATGGAGACAGCAAAGAGAGAGCAAACACAAACAGGTGAGAGTGGACAGGTGACCAAGGTCAGCAACCAATCAGAGAGCTTCTGTTTGAGCCACAGTCACTGATGATGACTGCACATAACCAAGCAGTGTGTTACTCTGATATCAAATATGGATCCTGCTCTTATAATAATGATCATCAGATGATATTATTGTGTTATTTTGTAGCTGAATACGATGTTTGTGTGATTATCAGTGAAAGAAGCAGTGAGGAGGATGGAGAGAGAGAGAGGACAGAGGCTGAAGTTAGAAACACTAAAAGGATTTTTCATGGATTTCATGGATGATTTGAGTGATTTCCAGCAGGACACTTAAACATGTCAGTGGACGTCCTAAAGAACATATTCACTGATATGAAACGTGTCATTGAACAGGATTAATATCAGTGGAAACATGGTGGAAACAGCTGTGACTGCATGGATGTGACACACTTCAAATCTGTTCTCCACTCTTGGATTTGGGATCCATGGAGCTGCTGCTGAGTCTGTACAATAAAGGAATGGTGTGGAAGGTTGCAGCGTACGGACACAAACACTTTGTGGTTACAATCTGATTTTATTTTCAACATTAAACTACTAACCTACACTGATCAATGATGTTAATGATCACATCTGGACTCACCCAGCCTTTCTGCAGTTCCTCACAGCTGGAATCAGTCTCTGTCGTCCCCAGTCTGATGTGTTGTACTTCTGCAGGTCCAACTCATCCAGAACCTCCTCTGACATCTGCAGCATGAAGGCCAGAGCTGAGCACTGGATCTCAGAGAGTTTCTTCTTTGATCTGTTCTCTGACTTCAGGAACTCTTGGATCTCCTGAAATAATGAGAGGTGGTTCATCTCCATCAGACAGTGGAAGATGTTGATGCTTCTGTCAGGAGAGATTTTATCACTGTTCATCTTCTTCAGGTTGTTGATGACTCTCTGGATGGTTCCTGGACTGATCTCTGTCTGACCCAGCAGACCTACTAAGAGTCTCTGGTTGGACTCCAGACAGAGGCCATGAAGGAAGCGAACAAACAGGTCCAGGTGGCCATTTTTACTCTGGAGGGATTTCTCCATGGCTCTGCTCAGAAATACATCAAGTGATTGGAGATCTTTGTTATCAAAAAAACTGAAAATCATCTTGGTGAAAGATTCTGATTTTAGAAACATCTTCAGCACCTCTGTCTTCCTGCTGGTGTGACAGTGGAACATGTAGACAGCAGCCAGAAACTCCTGAATGCTCAGATGAACAAAGCAGTAGACTGGTTTCTGGAAGATCACACACTCTCTTTTGAAGATCTCTGTACAAACTCCTGAGTACACCGAGGCCTCTGTCACATCCAGACCACACTGCTCCAGGTCTTCTTGGTAGAACATGATGTTTCCTTTCTCCAGATGTTCAAACGCCAGCCTCCCCAGCTTCAGAAGAACTTCCATGTCAGCCTCCGTCAGCTCCTGTGGACTCGTCTCATGTCCCTCATGGTACTTGTTCTTCTTCCTCTTTGTCTGAACCAGCAGGAAGTGTGAGTACATGTCAGTCAGGGTCTTGGGCAGCTCTCCTCTCTGCTCTGTAGTCAACATGTGCTCCAGAACTGTAGCAGTGATCCAGCAGAAGACTGGGATACTACACATGATGTGGAGGCTCCTGGATGTCTTCATGTGGGAGATGATTCTGCTGGACAGCTCTTCATCACTGAATCTCCTCCTGAAGTACTCCTCCTTCTGGGCGTCAGTGAAGCCTCGTACTTCTGTTAGCCTGTCAACACATGTAGGAGGGATCTGATTGGCCGCTGCGGGTCGGGAAGTTATCCAGACGAGAGCCGAGGGAAGCAGATTCCCCTGGATGAGGTTTGTCAGCAGCTGGCTGACTGATGACTTCTGTGTGACATCAGACAGCAGCTTCCTGTTGGTGAAATCCAATGAAAGTCTGCTTTCATCCAGGCCGTCAAAGATGAACAAAAGCTGAGAGACAGCCAGCTTCTCTGCTGTGACCTTCTGTAATGTTGGATGGAAAACATGGAGCAGCTCCAGAAGACTGTACTGCTCATCTCTGATCAGGTTCAGCTCCCTGAATGAAAGCAGAACCACCACACTGACATGTTGGTTCTCCAAGCCCTCTGCCCAGTCCAGAGTGAACTTCTGCACTGAGAAGGTTTTTCCAACACCAGCCACGCCGTTGGTCAGAACCACTCTGATGGGTCTCTGTTGGTCAGGTAAGGCTTTAAAGATGTCCTGGCACCTGATTGGAGCGTCATGGAGGGCGTCCATCTTGGAAGCTGTCTCCAGCTGCCTCACCTCATGTTGGGTATGAACCTCTTCACTCTGTCCCTCTGTGATGTAGAGCTCAGTGTAGATGGTGTTGAGGAGGGTTCTACTTCCTGTTTCATCACTTCCTTCAGTCACACGTTCACATCTCCTCCTCAGACTGATCTTATGTTCATCTAAAACCTCCTGCAGACCAACATCTGCTGAAAGAAAGAAAAACAATGAGACTAAAGAGAAAGAAAACTCTTCAATGTCTGAACAACACAAGAAGTCCAGTTTTCAGAAATGAGTCCATCAGCAGACAGATGTTCAGTCTTACTTTGTACACAGCTGCTCTGACTGGCTGTCTGCAGTCCAGCTCTGCTTCTGGATCTTTCTCCACACTGTGCAGAAGCTCTGATGGTGACACAGAAAAGTCACAGTGGAGATACTTCTGTCCACCTTTGATTAGACTCATTATAAAAAGGAAAACAAAGTTTGAACACAGTCATGTTTCCAGTTCACTGACTTACATTTATTCCATGGACACTCACTCTAACCTGAACCACAGCTACAACCCAACATTGTTGAGGCCTCATCTCCTCCTTTCCTGACTGTAGAGGTTAAATATGCAACAACCAACAAATAAAAGAATTTGGTTCATTTCAAAGAAATTCACACGGTGACCAAGTAAAGTAACCGTAGTAAAGGAGACAACATCCCGTTGATGGTGGGATTATTTGAAAGATTTGCTTTAGTCACGTCACCAAATGCAGTTGAACCACCCGTGGATCCATGTTTGACCATTCTACCACTCTGAGCTCTGCTTTTGAATCATTTTATTATTATCATCATTCATTTATTCATTCTTTGGAGGGGGGCTATTTCCTAATGCCGCCCTAATAAGCTGATGTTCAAGGGGAAATATAACAGAAACTCTTTCAGTGTTATTCATTAATAAATTAACAGATAAACTGTGAAGAAGAAAAAACTGAGATTTAAAGGAGAGAGTGAGAAACTTGATCATCCATCCTCATAATACATGTTTATCAGTATCTGCTGTGACCATACTGCAGTAATAACTACAAGTCTACATTTCTGTGACTGTTGATCAATCACAGCAGGAATCTGAGCTCATCTCTGCACACAGAGCAGCTTCAGCTCTGGGATAAACTGCTCGCTTCACGTCCTTCTCAGCTCACAGACACTCATCCTGATATTTTCCTTTAACATTTGATGGTATAATTCATCTGAGTTTACACTTTATCTGCATGAATACAGAAAAACAGACCCAAACACCATAAACCATCAGTTTCACCATGTAGAATATATTGTTGTTTCCTTGCTTTTAATTCAGAGAAAAACTCTGATTTGGATTTTCTCTGTTCTCTTTGCCACAGCCCATCCCAGCAGCAGCTGAAGCAGCTGACTGTCACAACACTGAATAACACTTTAGGAGGAATTTCAGAGGTCAGTAAAGCTCCAGTTTCAACATCAGTTAATTAATCATAGTTCATCATAAATGTTAACCTGGCTGGCACACATGTTAATGTTAGCCATTTAAATATTAGCAGTTAGCTGAGGCCACAAGAAGAAGAGGCCCTAGAAGAACAATGGATGATAAGATTAGATTTCCAAGACTAGGCAGAGACGTGTTTTCCTTACCTAACCTAACCTACAGTTATGTTTCCTTATTTCTGCTGTTTGCATGTTCACAGCTGAAATAAAGCTGCCTCTTTGACTTCATCCTGTTGTGTTTGGGTCCAATCCTGCCTGCCACACAGCGCTACAGGACAAAGTCTAATATTTTTATCTTTTTAATGAATCTTTGGTCATATTTATCCAGGAAAACACAAACATGTAAAGGAGTCATCACAGGTCTCTGACCTCGTTGGTTCAGCACTGAAGTCTGGAGGGTAATCTTTGGACCCATCACTCCTCACAGACGGACAGCTGGATCCTGCAGACTGTGACCTCTGACCTCTGCAGACACAAACATGTTTTATTCAATGATCAATTCTCTGATGAAGTGATTGAAGCAGCTGTGATCACACAGACTGCAGATAATGCAGCTGTTTCCTGTCAGTAACAGTCCTCTTAGATTAGAGTTCAGCTTTTTACAGGAAAACAAATGTCCCTGAATGCAACAGTGAGACAGTCTGCCTGTGTGGCTGTGATAGCTGCCGTTAGGAGCGCTCATGTGTTTGCAGTTAGACGAGGAGATGTTACCATCATGGACACGTTAACAAATCCTGCAGCATCACGTGGCACAAACACTTTGTGTTCCTGTCATCTGCAAGCAACAGGAAGTTCATTAATAAAGGCGGGATGGAGACGCGACTGTGATGGTTCTCCTTCATCCAGCTGTTACACACATCTGGGCTAACACGACGAGCCTTTGTCTAATACAGCAGCTGCTCTCTGAACACTTTTCTGAAGAGGAGCTGCACAAACCTTTGTTTGCTTTCTAGAGCAGCGTATCAAAGTCAAACTACCCACTGCTAGCAGCTGTTTCTATCATAGTTTAGGATCCAGATGTGTGAGGTCTAGATTTACACCTCTGATTAAAATACATAGTTAAAAACAGCCAATTGAGTCCAAATGTGTCTTAAACCAGATAAACTGACAGTTACAGCTGAGCCTGTGTGTCCTTGGAGACACTGCTCTGCTACAGAGATGCATTTTAGAAACCAGGAAACATCAAAATCATTTAAATCAGAGAGTTCATGTTACTAACAGCTCACCTCTCTGCAGCAGAGACTTTAAAATCAATGATAAAATCTTACGCCTAAATTAACTTTACTGTTAACGAGTTTTCATGTTTCTGTAATCCACCAGTGTGCTCATGCTTTTTTAATTGAAAACATATTTTTAATGATCAAATATAATTATGTTTGTTATTTGTGGATTTTAAATGTCCTTGACAGAGACAGATGATGATCATTATCCTGCACTGTGGTCTCAGGTTTGGTCGAGCTAGCACAAAGAATGGCTATGTTGAACTTCCTCCTGGGATCTACACTAAGAAGTGAGTCCAACATTAGCAGGGTCTCTTTCCTTTATCTGGATTCACTTTAGCATTCACAGTCACGTGAAGCTTGTTATTAACTCGATAAGTCAACCCAGGGTTTCAGCTGAGCGCTCACATGAAACACATGGTGTTGGCAGCATCTGATCAATCATATTCATGGAGACGTGTATCAGCAACAGAGCAGCTGAGTTTGCAGAAGGAAGTCAAACTAAACCACAGGAACAATATGAGGAGATTACACACATAATAAAATACTAGCAGTAACACAGCTGCTGCAGACAAATCAGTCGTGTGATCGTGTGTGAGAGGAGAAGGACTGTAAAGGAGTTTGGTGTTAAAAGCTCTGTATGAATGTGGGAGACTTTGAAGGGCTTTAAAAAGGCCAATATAAAATAAAAGGCAGCAAAATTGCTGAGTGTGAAAGTCACCAGACTTATCAGACCTCTGTGATTAAGACCTGTAAGAACACCTGTTTGTACTTGTTGGCATTATATCAAACACACACGTATATTAAGCCTTTGTTTGAACTCTGGTTGAATTTGTTACTTTCAGACTGTGAAACATCACAGAGGCTGCAGCTGCAGATCTTTTATTCACCTGGAAATTTACTTTAAATGTTAGATGGAAAATGTGTTGCTCAGTTTCACCAAAGTAAGAACAAGAATCCATAAACCTTCATAAAGACAAACATCTCCCAGAACATTGAGCTGCTGAAGTGTCACTGAAGGGAAAAACTTTTTGTCCTCCTCCATCCAGCAACACCTGAAACACCTGAGTGGAAGCTCCTCCCTACACTGTGTTTGAAGCAAAGCACAAAGGAGACACCTGCTGGAGCAGCTGGAGTCCTACAGACACTCAGCCTCTTCACTACACAAACACCTCCTACAACATCCACTCTTTCCACTCTGACTGCTGTGTTTGTGGAAACACTCCAACACACACCGCTTCACATACCAACATAGAAATGTGTGAAAAAGAGCTGAGCTGATATTAAACATGAGGATTTATTCAAAAATACAGAGTCAGGAACAACATCTAGACACAGATTACCTCTCAGCAGCAGAAGAACATCCTTTAAAGTCTATAACAACATCCTTCGACCTGTTGCTCTTTAAGGAAACACAGCTGGGTTCAGGTCCAGGAGATTCTGGCCTCTTATTGATCCTAAAAGAAAAACAATTGTCGCGTATTATTGAGGATGAGAACAAAACAACGAAGGTCCAGAAGAATTAGGTCAAACGATGATTTTAATGAACACATGCGTAGGGAGATGAACACCGTTACACAATCAGCGTCGATCTCCGCCCAAAAGCACACAAGCAGTTGCTTTTATAACATCAGGGTATTATTATGCCCCCTCTTGCGTCAGAACAGATACTTGCATGAGTTAAAAACACAAATGTTCTGTTGACAACTTTTGACACAGTTTGAAAAGAACATCGTCTCCGTCTCCACGCCAGGTGCTTCCTGTAGCTCGTCTTGCTTTCACTTATCCCTGGAACATCAGACGCACGTCCTGCAACAAACTATCACTTATGCAGGCACAAAATGCAGTTACAAGCAAAATATGTCTGAACTCTAACCTAGAATATAAGTCTACCTACGGTGTGTGTGTGTGTGTGTGTGTGTGTGTGTGTGTGTGTGTGTGTGTGTGTGTGTGTGTGTGTGGATGTCTCGACCTCAATTGCACTCTGTCTCACCTCTCGCCTACTAAAGCTCACACCCAGACTCTCATATGTGTAACAATTTAACTGAAACTATATGTGTAATATATTGAATAAATGCTTTAATCAAATGCCACTACTCAAAGCTCAATAAAAAGGATATAAACGAATAAAAGATAATAATGAATACTTGTATCATGTGTGTTTTGTAAGCGTGTAGGCAATCCTTCCATACCTCTAAGTCACTTTGCACAATAGATCGGCATCGCGACATCGCGCCAGACGAAGCTTCTGACCATCAATTATCAGACTGAGCTTAAACTCTTTAAAAGCACAAACTGCAAGATGTGTATAAAAATAGTTATAACTGCACCTGGAATAAAGGTTAATATGGGATTATGATAACACCTGTAAAACAAGTTTTAACATAATACCAACAGCATCAATAAATGCTTTGATGAAATGATGATTAATGCAATGGTAATGATAATGGTTATGACAGTAACAGTAAAATATTTCCCTGATCTCCACACAATAAATGTAACAGCTTCATGAGACAGGAAGGAAAAAATGGAAATGTTAAATTAAAGACATGATGAACAATCTGAAACTCGTAAAAATAATGTTCTTACTCTTTGTCACATAACAGTCTTTTGTTAAAGTTTACAATAATACCCTTTGACATGTTGCTCTTTAAAACACACTTTTACTCCCTGACCTTTGACCCAGTGTGACATGTTGACTCACTACCTCAGACAGCTTAAAAATAGTCTTTTTGTTTTTTGGTGCTGCCTAAAAGAACCGTAAATATCTGTCCTATATACAGTTATGTTCACATATTTTTGTACTACATCAGGAAACTCAAAAACATAGTTTGTAATATTTTAATCCTTATTTTTAAAACTGTTTTTGTCATTTTTATTCTCCCATTGCATCAAAAATCATTATTTACACTGAATAAATGAGTCAGCAGCTCTCTTACATTCTTGCTGCAGGTTCATTACTGAAGTCTGGAGGTTTTCCTTTGGACCAGTCACTCCTCACAGACACACAGCTGGATGCTGCAGATGCTGCTCCATCCTCTTCCTCCATCTTCTTGATGTCAGGGTGGAGTTAGTCTGAGAGGCAAACACACACACTCAGAGGTGCTGTTGTACTGGAAGCATCACACTGACAGGTTTCTAAAGTTCTCATTGATCATTTCATGGAGTTTCTGTGGTAAACACTGTCCTGTGACGTATGTGTTATGGTGAGGGTCATGAGGGCTAACCAGCCCCACTCCTTACTCCTCATATTTCAGCCTGAAGCACAATAACAGCCTAAACCTAACCAGGGCCCTATTTCAGGAAGCCGGTTTAGAAAACTCAGAGTGAAAAACGATACGCAGGGTTGAGTAACCCCGAACTGTCCAACTCGGAATATTCCGTTTCAGAAAGGCTGATAACAAGTAGTTCAATCAACGCGGAGTTGCTTTAACCCCAAGTTAAGCGCGCGCACGAGGATACATAAAGCCCTGATTAGTGGAGCACAGATTAAGCGAGTCACCATGGAGACAGAGGGAAAGAAGGCGCGGTCAATGTATTTTACAGCGCTTGAGGCCGAAATTCTGATGGCAGCATATGCCGATAACATGCAAATTTTGCAGAAAAAAAGTAACACAGCCTCAGGTGCCAAAGGAAGGGAGCATGCATGGCAAAACATAGCCGACAGAGTCAATGCGTGAGTGTTAATTTAAACATTGATCTAGGGATTTCCACCCATTTAACACGTTATTTTATTATATTTTATTTGTTATTTTATACATTTTATTTTGTGACGTGATGTGAGCGCAGGTGCAACCCAACAGGCCCCAAACGTTCCTGGCAGCAAGTAAAAATGAAATATAAAAATATAGTCCAAACAGGTAAGGTGTAATTGTATTATGAGCCATAGTGCTTGGTCTGTTTGTCCGATGTAAATCAATTGCAGTTAGAGGCTACATTAATTTTCTTTCTGTAAGCACTTGTTGAAATTATCTGAGCACATTACAAGTACATATTTGCTTACTCTGTATGCTCAAATGTGGCCCGTTATGGCCAACAGAAAAAAAGCGGAGGTCCGAAAAACAGGTGGGGGTTCTCCACCACCACCACTCACAGAGCCTGGCCACTTGGCTTCCACATTTGTGATAATGTTGGCAGCATCACATATGATCTTCACAGTGCAGAGAACACAAATTAGCATCCATTACTATAATGAAATAATTTGTTAGTTTGAAATGCTACAGGGAACTATGTACCTGCACATTAATGCTGTGGAAAGACTTCCTGTTCACATAGTCTCCTTCATTTACTGAAGGAGCAATGATTGGAATGTGAGTGCCATCTATACAGCCAGTCACGCCTGGGAACCCTGAAAATAAATGTAAAATTTAAGTAGTAGTCCAAGTATCACCACACCATGAATTAAGTTTTGGTCATCCTGATACCTGCAATTTTGTGGCATCCCTCTTTGATGAATCTTGTGGGTCTGTGACCGGGGAACACCACAAACGAGTACAGGAGACGTTTCAGTGCAACTGTAACATTCCTGACTGCCCGACAGACGGTAGCCTTGGAAACGTGCTCAGCGTCACCAATATTATACAGAAAGCTCCCGTTTGCAAAAAACCGAAGTGCAATACAAATAATATGTAATGGACTGAGCGCATGTCCGCGATGTGTCACATGCGTAATATATGGCCTGAGGATGTTCTCTGATTGGATTGTTAAATTTGTGATTGACATGACATTGGCCAATCAGATGAAAGGCAGAAAAATAGGGACGTACTTGTAACTTGAAACTTGAGTGCAGAGTTTCACACGTATTGCTTGGCTAAGTCCACACACAAATTATTTTTCCACCTACAAATCCTGGTTTACAAGTACAAAATATTTATGACCACAATTTGAGCCCATACAGCCACAGACTGACGGAGGCAGGAGAAGCTGCCTACAGACATCAGTCAGTGGATCCACAGTAACATCGAGTTCAGCTGCTGATCATCAACTGTTTCTGTCTCGTTCCCAGACTCTGATCTCACATAAAACGAAGCAGATTTATGCTGAAACTAAGCTGCACACAGCTGATGTCAGCCAGGAAAACAGTACAGACTGCTAACGTTACCTTAACATGGAGACGATCAACTGCGCCACAACATTCACGAAAGCGAAAGTAAAAGCGACGGAAGGAAACGCCCAGAGAGGCGTTTGAGGGACGGTCAGAGTCAGGAACCTCAGAAACGCATCAGGCTGGAGTTTAATTCTGTTTTCATCTTTAGAAACATCTGGAAATAGTTATAAAAACGCTGCGTAATAAAGAAAAATAGTGTAGATTAGTTTGAGTTGTGTTTAGCTGAGCTGTGTCTTTAATCTGAAGTTCATTTTGTGGAGGAGCAGCAAGACTTTCAGTGTTACTCTCAGAGAAAGCCTCCCAAATGTCTGTTGTCTTAATAGTGGAATTATCTGGAAAATGAACCAGTTCTTATGAGCTGCTTTTCTGTATGAGCAGTCAAAGCATTTTATACAGCGTGCTTCATTCACACAAGCACTTCTTTTTCTAACAATGACACTATGATGGATGCATCGGAGAGGAAGTCGGGGTTCCACATCTTGCCCAAGGATACCGTGGCGTGCAGACTGGAGCAGCCAGGGATCAAACCTCCAACCTTCCAGTTAGTAATTCTACCTGCTGAGCTACAGTCTGTACTTCCTGAACAACACACCCTCCTTTTGTTTCTTTATTTCCAGTAGCAACCAGGACCATAATGAACCCTGACTCCAACAGACACTCAGGAGCCACCTGCCCAGTAAGTCACCCGCTAACTGCAACTATCAGAGCCCTGACCTTCTGCAGAGACGAGTCACACTGAACACAGCAAGTGTCCCTGCTCTCAGATACAAAACCTGCCTTTAAAAGTTCAGAGTAATGAAATCAGCAGTTCTGGTTCTAGAATTTGTAGTCTCACACACATGTGCAGAGCACTTTTGTTGTTTTGGTTCACATCGGTTGATATTCTGCTGCAAACAACTAATGAGAACATTTTCTAAAAGCTTTGAGTGTCCATCAGGATCCTGTAGAAACAGCTTCTGGCTGCAGCTGCTGTGGAGCTCCACAGTAACCGGAAACACGTAACTTCGGTTAAATCGACTTTGACAGCGAAACTAAATTGCGTTTTTGTTACTATTGATGCTGCTGAGAAATAAAAATGGTTTTAAGTTTTTTTTAACGCTCTGGGTTTGTTCAGAAAATTCCCCTAAATTGTTCGTGGCCAAAAGTGACACTTGCTGTTTCGCTGATTAATTTTTTTTTACAGTACATCGCGTTGTGCGTTCTGATTGCTGTAGACCATTGTCAATCAATCTAGTCCAGTGTCTCCTGTACAGGAGCGGTCCCTAATAGGCCCACGGACCGGTCCGTGAGTCTTTTGGTACCGTTCCGCGAGAGTTGATCCTCCGGTGTGAAATGTATGGTTGTAGTTGTGTGTCTTATTTTGAAATAACTATTTACGCGTTACCATAGCGACCAGAGAGCATTAAAAAGCAGAGAGGAGGATGTCACTGTCATTGTTGTTGGCGCACAGCTCAAGTCACGTTTATTATTATATTTACAAAATACCACAGTTTCTTTTTTTTTATTCTTTTGTTGTATTTATCCGCGACACCTTAAAGGTCGTTCCCTGAAAATATCGTCTGACATTAAAGTGGTCTGTGGTGCAAAAAGGTTGGGGACTCCTGCTGTACAGTACAGAATGCGTTTAGCTTGTCGAATTTACACAAATCTTCGATCGCTAGCAGTGTAACTCTGAAGTGCTGCACTGTATGTTTGTACGTTTTCTCCCAAACAAACACAACAATGCCGACGAAACGTTTTGCACCCTCAAATGCACCTTCAGGTTTCATTCCATAATACTGGACTTATGTTTCTACGAAGGTTTGAACTCTAAGAGTGTTTAACATGATAGTGATTTATTGATTCTAACCCTAAATCTATCCAGTAATGTCTGCACATATTTTCAGTACTGATTTTAAAGTGTTTTAATCCTTCTGTCACTCAGGGAACCCAATAAGGATTCAAATACTTCAAAAGTCAACCAATGACATTGATGTGTAAGACTATTTAATAATTATTTATTTTTTATATTTCATTTATTCATTCATTCTTTGCACTGTGATTTAACCCATCTTTGTGTAAAGCAGGGGTGTCAAACTCCAGGCCTTGAGAGCCAGCGTCCTGAAGCTTTTAAATGTATCTCTGCTGCAACACACCTGAATAAAATTATTAGGTCATTAGCATGACTCTACCCTACTCAAGTAAATTTAAATAAATGTAAGTACATACCACCAGGTAGCTCCACTCGTACCCAGTGTAACGGGAAGTGAGAGGGTTAGGTTTTGGCGCTTTGAATGTTCAGTTGTGTGATGCAGCGATTAACGTTTGAGTAAAATATTGGGCTCCCTCGCGTCTTCCCTACATTCCTCCACAATGTCCGTTTTTGCAAAAATGTACTTCTAGAAGTACTTTTATTGCACGATGTTCATTCACTCATGAGCTGCTGCAACATGAATCAAATGGCTGAACTGCCACCTTGGCGTGCAGTCAAGTTCTACAGTCTGCTAATGATCTAATAATAAGTATTAATATTCCTCACTCACCTTACTAAATGTTTGTGAACACAGCCAGAAACATTTGCATCACAAACACAGACTAGTGTTTATTAGCAGAAGCTTTTGGGTGGTTGCTCTCAAACCTGTGTACAAGTTTAAGCATTAATGGTCCCTTCACTGATTTCCAGGTATCCAATGTCAGGGCTAACAGATGGATTCAGACGCAGGCAGCGTTCTGGCAAGCAAAGGGTTGACAATTTATTAACACAGAAGGGAAACCACAGTGATGTGTATATACAGTGCATGGGGCAGGGCTTCAGGGCTCCAGGGGAAGGAATCCACACTCGCTCCCCACTCGGCCCAAACTCCGCCACTCCTCTTCTTACGCACACTCGCTTCTCCACAGCCACTCTCGCTCCAATTTCCACTTATGTTGACACACACAGGGATCACAGGTCAGGGTCCGCCACCAGTTCCGGGGAGATCTAAACACAAAGAGTCCAATTAGATCAATACGCCACACAACACTGAGAGAGTTTGTCTTAGGAGAGCTGAGAGCACGAACATGGGAGGTTCAACGTTCCAGTGCCGAATACTCCGTGCCGCAGCGTTAAATAGGCAAGGGGGACGCCGCCTGATCAGCAACAGGTGTAGAAATCACCGCAGATACGTGGGCCAAGGGTGAGAGCCCACAATGAGCTCCACCCAGGGAAGCAGGAGAGAAAACAAAACAAACCTGTGGCCAACATGAGCGAGCCGGAGAGGCACAGGGACCATGACAGCCAATACCAAGTGCACAAGTTCACCCCAGATGGTTCCTCTTCTCTGTAACTTGGAGGATGTGGAGTAGGCTGTATTTTAATCAAAGACATATCAATCAATCAATCAATCAATCAATCAATCAATCAATCAATCAATCAATCAATCAATCAATCAATCAATCAATCAATAACCATGTCTAAAAACAACACAGGTTGACCAAAGTGCTGTACACAGTAAAAGAAAAAGTAAAAAGTAGAAACAAATACACACAATGAACAAAACATAAAATAATCCCAAATTTCGTTTTTTTTCCTGAAGGGGTCAAACACTTTTATGCAAGAATGACAGCGAGGTGAAAAACCTTCACCCGCAAGAAAACTCGAGCTGTGACTCATAGTACGAACACACACCTCACAGTAACACACTTTGTTTAATGGGAACTTTTTGCCAAGCTAGCTAATCCTGACCAACACACCAGACACAGAAGATAAAGGAACGATGTTTTACTGTTAGAGACAGAAAGGTTAAAACATTTTGGCAGAGGGCTAAAAGGGGCTAAAATTACCCAAAAAGAAATTCCATTTGACCAAAAACACTTAATTTTTAAAAAATTAAGTATATAGTTATGAATAATGAACAAATAATTAACAAACTGGGGTTTATAAATCGTGTAACACATCCTTATGGTAAGAAATTTTACCTTAATGCGTTACATGTGTTAGAAGTCAATGTATCTTTAACAATATACTCCTTATTTTATATCTCCTGATCCTTCACAGAGCTGCATGAACCTGTTGTTGATGTCAGAGAGTCAAACTCTGCTGAAGAGTGGGTTGTTTCCTGTTCAGCCACTGGTCGACCTGCTCCCACTGTAACACTCTCACAACAAGACCTCAGCTTCTCACAGTACAACACTGTCAGTGTGTCCAACACCAACGCTACATTCACTGTCACCACTACAGCTGTGCTCTCAGGTTCACGTAAACACAGCACACAGGTGGGATGTGCAGCACGAGTGCTCTCTGCTCCTCACAGAGAGGTGATGGAGACGATTCCTGAGGTCCAGCAGACGTCAGATTATCAGTGATGGTGAGAAACTGAGATGCAATAACAATGCATTGTGCTAGTATGCATTTTCTCTTTGATCAATAATTGATGTATTCATTTTGATCAGTGTCACATTTTTCCTGCTTTTTCAAGTTTCCTCCTGGATCATTGTATTAGCTGCAGTATTGGTGATGATGGTGTTTGTCAGTGTTGCTGCTCTGCAGTAGGCTACTCTTTAAAGAAAAAGACCAGATAACTTTCATTTTTCATTTCTTGTCATTTTTTTCTACACCAAAATCTATCCAATAATATCTGCATAACATTTTCTACTTGTGATTTAGTTATTAATTCTTTGCTTCATGATTCAATCGGTCTTTGTCTAGTATTAAATTTTATGTCTCCCATTTAATCCCACTGGCTTTAAAGTGTTTCACCAGATTTTTACGAAGTATTTCCAGTCTTTTGTTGTCTCTGTCCCAAATGTTCTGAAATGTGTTGCATGTATTAAAAGAAGTTGGACCAAAAAATGTACTATGTACTTACAAACTTACATTTATGAAAGCTGAACAAACATTGATGTACTTGACTTTTGTAACAGTGAAAAGGAGATCTGTTTTTATTGATAAATATATATGTTTGCATTACTGTTATTTAGATTGCCATGTTAGAACGTAGCAAACAACATTGTTTGTTCCTCTATGGTTTCTTTATTTTTACAAATCTAAATGTTTTTTGTCAAAAGATTAATAATTTCATATTGAGGTCAGACGGTCAGCAGTTTTGATGTTTTTGCAGAGATTTTATTTTTTGCAAAATAGCACAAGTAAACATTAAAAGTAGTTCCTAAATCAAGGCATTTATTATTAAGGCGGCCATTATTATGGCCCTGTGTGGAAAAAGTGATTGCCCCCTAAACCTAATAACTGGTTGGGCCACCCTGAGTAGAAACATCTGCAATAAAGCGTTTGGGATA
This sequence comes from Rhamphochromis longiceps, assembly GCF_057381845.1. Taxonomy (NCBI): domain Eukaryota; kingdom Metazoa; phylum Chordata; class Actinopteri; order Cichliformes; family Cichlidae; genus Rhamphochromis; species Rhamphochromis longiceps. Next base: position 68,406,690 of record NC_140559.1, on the reverse strand, counting down.
ACTGGCAATGAGTCCTTTACGAGGTGCTGGAAGAATTTCTGCCCACTCATCTTTGCAAAATTGTTGTAATTCAGCCACACTGGAGGGTTTTTGAGTATGAACCACCTTTCCAAGGTCACAGCACCTCAATCAGATTCACGTATGAACTTTGGCTAAGCCATTCCAAAGTCTTTATTTTGTTTTACTTAAGCTGCTTAGAGGTGGACTTGTTGGTGTGCTTTGGATCAAGTGCACTTCAGCTTGTGGTCGTGAACAGATGGCCAGACATTCTCCTTCAGGATCCCAGAAACTGGATTCTGTTCATCTTGACGTTGCATCTCCAGACTGAGAGATCTCAATTACTTTGTTTCTTATTTGCTTCTGAATTTCCTTGGATTGCGCCATGATGTGTAGTTTTTGAGGATCTTTTGGTCTACTCTACTTTGTCAGACAGGTCCTGTTTAAGTGATTGATTCACCACAGGTTTGGCAGTAATCGGGCCTGGCTATGACTATGGAAAAATTGTATATTTTCTATTGATAAATGCAAATATTTTATGTCTGTTATGTGCATTGCCGTGTGGAGAATATAAGGAAAACAATTGTGTGGTTTACATTGTTTCTTCCTCTTAGATTTCTTGATTTTTTTTAAAAATTGCAATAACTTTATGTTAATTTCAGTGCACTTTCACATTTCTTTAAATTCAAACTACAGTCCTGTGAATAACTAGAAACACTTCTAGCAGCACAAATGTGAGGTAATTGTTTTCTGCTTGACTTTATCAGTCTCTCATATTGTTGTGGAGGAATGTTGGCCCACTCTTCATTACAACGTTGCTTCAGTTCTTTGAGCTTTGTGGGCATTTATTTAAGCACAGCTCTCTGAATGTCCCAGGTTGAGGTCTGGACTTTGCTTTTCAGCTATTCTGCTGTAGATTTGCTGCTGTGTTTGGGATCATTGTTCGACTGCAAGACCTAAACTTTACCTATTAAACAGTTAACTCTGTATTTTACACTTTATGTGAATATTGTTGCAGATTTCAATTATTAATGTTTTTATAACTTTGTTCTTTCTTATATTTAATATTATACAATATTTATACTTCATGTCTCTGTCTTCTTTTGAACACTCCAGCACAGCATCACTATAACTTTGTCCTCACTGACAATAAAGCTGTTTTATATATTTCATTGCAAATGTTTCAAGCAATTTGTAGCTGTATCTTAAGATATTTTGTTAATAATATAGTATTTTATATTGTTTTTTTCCCCATATTTGAGAAATATTTAACATGTAAAAGTCTGTTTATGTACAATTTGGTGATATTAGCCCTGATTATTGGAGGAACTTGTACATGAAGCAGATTTCTGAGACTTCAGATTTGAAGGTTGTTGTCATATAATCTAAATGATGGCAGATTAACGTTCCCTACCTCTGTCCTACAACCACAGGACTCCTTTGCATTCGACTGATAGAAATTTCAAGCTCAGTGTTAATGAAGATTTCAAAGGCCTTAGTGCAGGGGTAGGGCACGTCTAAAACCTGCAGAGACACCGGCCCTCGAGGCCTGGAGTTCCCTACCGCTGCCTTAGTGTGAAAGGAATGAAGCTGTAGCGCCTCCCAGTGGTTGAAAAGAGGTACACAAGAGGTTTTTGCAACCTGCTGTTTAATGAAGGTAATCAGCTGGGACAAAGGTACATTATGAGAATAATATCTCTGACAAACCTCTACCTCAATTAAAAGATGCATTTTGATTTACATGAATGCATTTCATCTTCTCTGCAAAGGCTACACAACCTTCTTTGCCATTTGAGTGTGTCCAGTCCAGCTGAAACCAGCTCATTACTGATGGCATGAAAACGATCTGTGAGGTAACATTTTTACTGTCATTCATTCCTGTTGAAAACTTGTCACGTGTTTGCTTAGGTTCTTCTCAATAATCCTCCCGTATCCTGTGTAAAAACTACCCGAGCTTAAAGTATACAGACTGCCGGGAGGGGCGAGACGGGAATTTTCATTGCATACATATATATATATTAAAATACAGATAGCAGCAGCCACGAAAACATAGGCAAGAGAGAGCATAGCAGTGTCGTAGATGTAGCCAAATAAGACTGATAAATTAAGATGGAAAATCCCCAAAACAAAACCCAATCTTTAGTGTGGGAGCATTTCCATGTCATTCCCAAAGGTGTAATTATTTTCAGCGACTGCAAACTGAACACAAACTTTTCATAACTGAGTTTGTTTCTTCAGTTGTATTTTGGTAATGCTGTTGTACAGCAGGGAAGCAAACACAAGTGCTAACGCTAACAACATCCAATCAGGATTTATTGGTTAGATCAAAGCTAACATCTGCATTACATGTGAGCACTACACATGTTATTTAACATATATAACGTATAAGATTTTTACATCTTTCTCTTTCCCTCGAGAAGAACTGCTAAAACTGTAGAAATAACATTACAGAAAAGCAGGACATGCTCAAGCAAAACATTATAGAAAGTCTGTCACGGTTCTGGGTCAGTTTGACCCAGTATTTTGAGTTGTCATGTTTTTGCAGGTTTAGTTTAGTTCCATGTGTCATTTTCTGTCTCTCTCTCTATGTCGAGTCTGCGTCTTAGTGTGATGGTTTCTTGTTCCTGTTTTATTGTGAAGGTCTGCGTCTCATGTGAGTGTGTTCAGTTTGACCTCTGTCTCGTCTTGGTGATTATTCCCAGCTGTGTCCACCACCTGTGTGTAATTCCCCTGTGTTTCTCTGTGTATTTAAGTCGTGTCCTCTGTCATTGTAGTTGCTGGTCCGTCTGTGTGTCCACCATGTCTCACCCGTGTGTTTGTGCTCTGTAGTTTAGTTGTTTCCAGTCTAGTTTAGTTCGTGCTCCATTTGCTGTTTGTCCATATTTATTTTTGTGTTCAATAAACCACCTTCACTTCTCCACTACTGCCTGCGATTGGATCCTCATTTATTATTTTCACACGGCTCTCCTCACCCGCCGTGACAGTACGGACCAGCCAGATATGGATCCAGCGGCAGTCACCCCACCTAGGGAGCTTCAGGAGGCCGTTATCGACTCTGCTTCTAAATTGATTTACCAGCTGTTAGAGCATGAGGGAGAAGTGTCTCTTTACACTGTGGAAGCCAACCTACAACACCTTATTTCCAGTTACCCCTGGTTATTGGACTCACTGCGTCCGCTCGTACAGAATTTTGTTCTTCACGAGCTTCACCTACACCCCCCCGCCGCTACCGCTCGCCTGCTCATGCAGTGATATCATCAGTGACAAGTCAGGTGATAGAGGCTAATGCAAAATGGTGTTTCAGTGAGGCAGAATTTATTATGACAATACATTTTTTAAAAAAAATACTCAGTATGAATTAAACAGGTTAAAGGTCAATGCTCTGTTGTAATATAAAGACAAAATGATTGACAGCAGCCCAGCAATATCAGTAAAACACAAATTAGCCACATGGTGCTATGTAAGGAGCTCTGTGATTGGTTAGGAAAGGACAGACTGGCCACCTCGATTTTTCTTCACTGCACATTGATCCATAGCTTTGCTCTGTAAAGGCTAACAAAGTGCTTTTGCTTTACAAAGACATTCAGCGTCGGTATTCACTCTTTTAAAATGCCACTGAACACTGGAGTGAAATGGAGCCCTGATCCTCAGAGTTTTATTGTTGCTAACATTTCTTATAGATAGCACAGATAGTGCCCCACTGCAGTAATCACTCATGTCTAGATATTCCTGTTAAAAAGGAGTTTTTCCTCCCCACTGTAACATGGCAAACATAGCAAACGGATAATCCAGCTGAAGCTTCAGACAGCCGTCAGACAGTGAAACACTGCCATCTGCTGGACGCGAATAACAAAGACGCTGCTTTGACGGGTGAGGGAGTTTCAACAAGTCTGCAACGACTCAAGCATCAAACTACAGAACTATTCTAGCGGACATGGTGCTCTAATGACTGCTTCATTAACGCAGGTCAGAAAGGATCAAACATATCAATAAATCATAAAACACAAAACGTCTCTTATTGCCCAGGGCTCAGGAAGTGAGTGTGTTCCTTATAGCCCAACACGTTCTCACTCCCAACTCGTCAAACGTGTGACGCATGGTCAGGCTCCCTCTGCTTCACTTATGGACCATATGGACCACCAGGTAAGACCATTTAAACGGACAGCATTTATAGAATGACTATTAAAAGTCTGCGAGTGTCAGTAATGTTAATGTGGTTATGTTAGTAATACACCGAGTGCTAATATAACAGCTTTAAGATGCATTTGTAGATGTTATTACGTGTTTTACCGTCTTTATGGTGCTAGCTTAAAGTTACGGTGTAAACGTTAGCTTATATTGGAGGAAAGCTGTTACTGTTTAAACGATGTTAGCACAGAAATATTAGCTTCTGTCATGACTGATGAAGTTACTAGTTAATAAAGTTTCCAGTAAAGTGTTTAATCGCAGCCACAGACTGACAGCAAATATCTCGATTAGCTTCAGTGCATCTGTAATAAATATGTGCAAGTTTCAGTGCTTCGTTTAAACTGTATGATACTTATACTGACCCAGGGTCAGTGTAAAATACAATCCTAGCTGTGTGAACAAAGCCTGGCTGCTTTAATCCTGCATGACAAACCTCAGGATGCAGGTTATTATTACTCTTTCCTGCTGGCACACCTGTCACACCTGAGAGTCAGCTAGAAACTCACAGTGACGTGGACATCATGCAAAGACTGCCAGACTCTGTAATACTGCAAATGATCAGTGACTCAGGTTATCACTAAACTTTAAACGGCACCTCTGTGTCTCTGTGTGCTGAACATCTAGGATTGAGTCAGGCTGCATTGACTGTGGGACTTTAATGTGTTAAAAGCAGGTTGAAGACGGCTCAGAAACATTTGAAGATTAAAATTTAGCATTATGGCTGCTGGTGGTTTGTAAAGCCTCTACTCAGCTGTATTTTTGTTACTAATTTATGTTTGTTGTTGTTTAACACAGATTTCAGAAGAGCAAATATGCTTAATAGTTTAACTAGATTTCACTTGTCAGTGTGGGACTGCTGAGTCACCTGAAGAACTCATTTCATTCATTCTCCACATGATGTTCATTTACAGAAATGTTTCACAGGAACTGATTTCTCCCAAAGGGTGAACTAGTGTGTTTCCATAGATTACCTCTGTATGAATGTACTTCGTAAATGAAGGCAAGTGTTTGTCCTTTTTTGTTCCTCAGGTACAGTACGTGATATCAAGGGCAGGCGGTCATCACTGGGGGTAGACAAGAAGCAGACGTACTTCCAAGAGGGAGCTGCAGTGAGGTCAGAGGTCAGAATCTGAAACAGCTCAGGCTTATATTTTAGAGGTTATAAAAAATCAAAATGTATTATTTAAAGAAACCTTTAAATAATAGTCATAATTATGATTATTATAAGAAATATCAAACATTTAAGTGGATTTTCTGTTACACATATCGTGTTAGCCCTGCAATAAACTGGCAGCCTGTCTTTGTCCTGTATCAGCTGGGATAGGCTTCATCCTCCTGCAACCCTGAATTGGATACATTGTATTCCAATTATGTAATCTGATCATTTACAAACTCAAGGTATCTAATCAAAATGTAAGTGATGCCGCCCTTGACAGACAGGGAGATTTTATTCCTCAAAGACCATCATCCAGTCGAAGTACTAGTTGCCACGTGGTCAGTGTTCTCACAACCATTGATTTTATCTCACAACTTGTTTTCACCAAAGAATTTCAGTAAGTAAATATTCTTCAATCTCTTTTTCCCCCCCAGTGTCTGCAGATCAGCATCAGTGTCCACGTGAAGAACCTAGTTATGTTGCCAGTGTCAACCCAACAAAAGGTACTTTACCTTCTTGTATATATTGTGATTCCTTTACTTTTATATTTGTTGTTATAGTTGAGTTAGGCAGGGCTTTTGTGCAGTCCTAAGAAACATACTGCCTAGAGTGTTTTTCACTTTGTGGAAGAGTTTCTTTATTTTTTTTCTGTTAGTGTGTGGAACTGAGGTGCTTCGTCAGGAGCTCCTTCAGTTGTTGGAGGATGGAGAAGAGGACGCAGCCATGACTTGTGAGACGTTGTCTGAGTCAGCTGCTACTCACTGGGCGATCAGAAACATGGTGTCCTTGCTAAAGTGGAAAGAGGCCAGGCCTTGTCTTATAGACAATATGTTAGCTACTCTGGATCCACAGTCACACCGTGTGTGTCAGTGTGGCAAACAAGTAGTTGTGAGGTGTCTGGACTGCCTGCCTCTTCCATTCCTTTGTGCTGACTGTGATATTGCAGTTCACACACGCTTTGTCCTGCACAGCAGAGAGGCAGTAACAGGAGGGTTTTTGCAGCCTTCATCAGAGTTTCACAATCCAATATGTACGGTTTTTAAGTCTTATGCATTTATTGCTATGTACTATGAGTGTGTGCTGTTATTGTATATTTATTGTGTATCATTTAATTTCCAATTCTTTTTATATATATTGTGTGTTTTTAATGTTAGTTCGGCTGTTGCCTGTGCAAAGACCAGACTGTGTGTGACTGCCCAGCAGGTAACGTTGAGGTTTCACCCGGTGCAATTGTGGCTCTTGTAACCATAAATGGTAAGTTGCTCTTTTGTCACACAGTACATACACAATAGATGTGTTTGCAGGTTTTAGTGCAAATTGTACATTGCTACATTGTTTTGAATTACCCTCGGCCCGCAGTATATGTGGGCACCTGTCAAAGGTCATTTGGATTTACCAGACCGCTTTGAAAACAACATGGGAAAAAATGAATGTCTTTGTTGAGCCATGACTGGATTTCTCCTTATCCTTCCTAAAGGCCGTTATAACCTTGCACTGCCAGTGGTGAGCTGCACCAGCTGTGGCCTAATGTGGTCCCCCTCAGTTAAGGACTTCCAGGGTGGTGGATATTGGCCTGGCACCTTAAATTTCTGCACCCTGTTTTCAATGGATGTCTTTCAGTCTTTCTATGACATTAAGAAGCTGCAGCAGGGATGTCACTTAAGGCCTTTGTCAAAGTGCTGGATGAACGAACAGCCCATTTTGGAAGGGTGAGTTTCTAAATTTGTCAAGTTTAAGGAAATTGTGCAAATCAATGTTTATGATGACTGTCCGTGAATATTCTGTTGTTTGTCCTCTACTTAAAAGACTGGCCGAATATCAGCTGATGCCTTCAGCAAAAGTTTCTTGGAGTGGAGTGCTGTAAAGTGTGAGGTGGACAGGATGTGCAAGGAGCCATGCTTTAGCTGCCCTGCCTGCACTCCAGACATGCTCGCCGTCTCAGTTGATGGAAACTGCAAGCTTTATCGCTTTCAATCAAATGCAAGGTACGTTATGCATTGTGTACATAAATCAAATATGGATTTGTACAAAAATTGTATTTTGATGTTTCTTTTCAAACAACTGTCACCGTGTTCGTTCAGCACTTCAGAGCAGGGGAACTTTGAAGGTGTCTTCATTGAGAAAGATGAGGAAGTTGCTGAGTTTGTGAAATACATCCAGAGACACACAAATGATGTAAGATACACATATATATCAGTGCTGTCAGCGTTAATCTTGTTAAAATGACGTTAACGCCATAACCATATACTCATACGTGTGTGTGTGTGGATACATATTTGGATGGGTGGATATTTATTTTGTTTTTCTCTTGGTGTTGTCGTAATACTATTTACTTGACTTTATCTTAATGTGTACTTCATTTTGAGTAGCTCACACTTGGATGTGCGAGGTATACTGCAGCTTGTAGTCTTGGATACGTTTAAGACATTTTGTTATAAGGTTGAATGAATTCAGCAGTCATGTATTGTGACCTCCTTTCTATAGATCAAATGGGGAGGTGCGTTTCAGGATGGGGCCGGTTCTACAGTTGGAGAAGAGGTGGAACAAGTAAACAGTTTCCTGTCTAGGGCGGCCATCACAACGAAGTACATGTCTAAAGCAGGTGTGTGTCTGTGTGTGAGATTCCACTCAGTCTCCTGCTCATTCATTCTTATTTGTATACTAACTGAAATGCAGGGCGAACAGACATGCTGAGCCTCCTGGCTTTGGGCTGGAACAAAAGGAAAGTGGAACAACTGGGCCGCACTTTGAGCCAGAGATATCTAAAGGTCATTTTTTCAACACCCATTTTAATGTGTGTGGTAATGGGGGAAACACCAGTACTCTAAAAATGTCCATATGAATGACATTTATTAATGTATTCTTAGATCATAAGGATCTTTAGAGAACAAGTGGAGAGCCTGAATGCGAGCAGAAATGAGCTGGGTGTGGATGACGACACACTGCAGCAATGGGCTGAAGGTGAGTCTCAATATAATGCACTCGTGTATAACAACAGGACCCACCATGGCCTCATTAAAGAACTTAGAGTTAAGATCTTTCTGACAGTGTCAACAAACAATGAAAAATAAGCTTGTAAAAGCAGAATTGATGGCAGAGTTGTTGCGTTTGATCAAATTGGATTGGACCTGGGTTGAAGTGATGTCGTACTAGTTGGTTTTATAAAGCTGAACACCAACATACTTGTTATCTCATGATAATGCAGCACATGAAGGCTCCAGATGTCTTATAATGAATATCATCAAGTCAGTGATTACAGAGTCCACTGTAGTTTGGTGACTGTTACTCATCCTGTGTTCTGATTAATATTCCTCTCACTTAGAAACGGATCAAACTGATGGCAGCCTTGGAGCGTTGCAGGCACGAGTAGAGGAGCTTGTCGTCATCATCAGAGTGCGAACACAAAGTCTTTACAGACAAAATGGTGTCACAGTTTCTTTGAAACGGACCGTTTGATGCTCAGTTTGTACAGCTTGTACAGCTACTTTGTAAACAGAATAAAATCAGATCCAGGTTTGTTTAAGCTGGATGTGATTTGTTCTAGCAAACGAATTGATGAGTGTAGATTAAAATGTAAATATATGCATTATGTGAAGGTGTTCCTTTTTATGATTATTTACAGATAGCAACAAGAGGCGACACAGAATTCACAAGGTCATCTTACATGAGAAGAAACGCTTGGCGGCTGCTGTTGACGACTACAACAAGGAAACAAGCAACAAAGCAAATCGTATCCAGTGATGCCCTCATGCAGAGCGACGTTTGGCCCTGGCAGAGCACAAGTGAACGTAAGCTCTTGATTTCTAAATATCCTTTTTAAACAAACTCCCAGTATCTGAGCAGCAGTTGAATGTTTTGTTCTTGAATCATAATATGCTGCTATGTTTTCCCATCTGATGTTGTTAAACTGCAGCTGCTGCTGACCTCCGGACAAAGAGAAAGGTCTTTGAGAAGGTGATGGCTGTGAGGCGCCTGAGAGAGGAGGAGATGATCCTTTGCAGGGAGATGCAGCATCACTGGACAGTGTTGCGAATGCGATCTGTGGTGTTGGGGACAATCTCCTCAGACTGTAAGCACATCTTTTATTTATTTATACATTTGGTGATGAATTGATTGAAAATAAGAGCAGATGCTAAAGTCTTACTGGATCTTTTACCTATATTTGGGTTGCTAGCTAACACTGCCTTCTCCCTTAAAAAAAGTTTAATTACATGATCCTAACTCCTTGTGTTTATGAGGTGAGTTTTTTTGTCTGTTTGTTTGTTTTACTTATATTTAATAGTTTTGTTGTTTTTACAGCCTCCCTTGTTGGCATGTCGGAGGATGCACAGAAAGGACTCCATAGCCTGGTTTAAAAACAAAGTGAACTGAAAGCTGAAACGCTCAAAGTAAAGGACGTGTACAAGAGAATCCTCAGCCACCAACCACTCCTGGAAATGGACTCGGAGGAGGAGGAGGACGTTCCAGACGATGAGAGTGATTTGAGCACTTCTGATGAAGACTGATTGTGTCATCATTGATGTTATGTTTGCTAGAATAAAAAGTTAAACACATCTGTTTAATGTGATTTTTATAATGTCTGTTTCAGAAATTGCTTATCAACAGACATTTTACATGTTGAGAAGAAAAATGTAATTCCATTGGTGCAGTTGTTTACCCTGAATCATTCTTTCCCATCTAATTTAATGACTCGTGTACATGTTCAGATACAATAACATAATTGAATTCATGGGATGCTTTCTGGGCTGCTCAAATTATCACAAAATGTAAAAGCACCAGGCAGCACACTCACAAGGACATGTTTTGTTCAGTGTTTTGTTGAAGAAATCAACAAGTACAACTGAGATGTTTGCTGTAGTGGTGTGTTTGTTAAGAAGCATGCCAGCACACTGGTGAACTGACAGTCCCAGAATGCACCCGAGCCAGTGACTCGCCCCAGAACAAATGACATTAATTATCTAGAAAGGCAACCGTGATCAAAGACTAAGTAAAAGAGTAGGAAACAAAAGATAAGGAAAGGTACTGTGGGGTAGGAAAGAAAGGCCAGAGCCGTGCAAAATGACCTCCAGCAGGCCACAAATATGCACGTCTGCTCAAACGGTCAGATACTGACTCCATGAGGGTGGTATGAGGGCTCGACGTCCACAGGTGGGGGTTGTGCTTACAGCCCAACACCGTGCAGGATGTTTGGCATTTGCCAGAGAACACCAAGCTTGGCAACTTTGCCACTGGCGCCCTGTGCTCTTCACAGATGAAAGCAAGTTCACACTAAGTACTTGTGACAGAGTCTGGAGACATATTGGAGAACCGTCTGCTGCCTGAAACATCCACCAGCATGATGGTTGGGCAGTGGGTGACTAATGGTGTGGGTGGCATTTCTTTGGGGGACCGCACAGCCCCCGTGTGCTCGGCAGAGGTAGCCTGACTGCCATTAGGTGCTGAAATTAGATCCTCAGACCCCTTGTGAGACTAAATGCTGGTGCGGGTGGCCCCGGGTTCCTCCTAATGCAAGACAGCGCTAGACCTCATGTGGCTGGAGTGTGTCAGCAGTTCCTGCAAGACGAAGGCATTGATGCTGTGGACTGGCCCGCCCATTCCCCAGATCTGAATCCATTTGAGGACATCTGGGACATCACGTCTCACTCCATCCACCAACTGCACCACAGACTGTCCAGGAGTTGGCAGATGCTTTAGTCCTGGAGTCTGGGAGGAGATCCATCAGGAGACCATCTGCCACTTCATCAGGAGCATGCCCAGGTGTTGTAGTGAGGTCATACAGGCATGTGGAGGCCACACAGACTACAGAGCCTCATTTTGACGTGTTTGAAGGACATTACATCAAACCAGATGAATGATTCTGTATTGCACTGATCAAGGAACCAACCCAATAGGAGCTAAAGGCATCCTCTTCACATTACTTAACATAGTGAGTTTATACTATGTTTAATGTGCATTTTCTTCATCAGTCTAGAACATAACATGTTAGCGCTCCCTGGTTCTTTTTGGAGACAGATCCTGAGACAGCAGGCAGCTTTGGAGAACTCATGCCAGCTGTGGTCATTAAGGAAAACTTTGATTTAATATTGATTTCATGACAACTATCCTCAGGCACATATTCCTGGATATATACAATGACACGAGTAGACACTAACCCCCAGCAGTCTGGTGCTATGACAGCATAACTAAGGGCTGACCTGAACCAGCCCCAACTATAAGCTCTATAAAGAAGTGAAGTCTTATGCCAACTCTTAAAAGTCTTGACCATGTCCACCTCCAAAACTCATAATGGACTTTGGAGGTGGACAGCTATCAAGCTCCTCACAGAGGAGCAGCTTGACAGCTAACAGCTCCCAATTTACTTTAGTCCAAATACATGAATTCAAATTGAGGTGATAACTATTTATCAACAGTATGAATGTCTGTTCCCGTCCAACAAAGTTGTTACTACATACCATGTTGAGCAGGGCTTCCACTTGACTTTAACTTCTTCTTTTTCCTGAAAAACATGATATAAACAAACAATTAATTCAGAAAGACATGCAGGTTGCATACAAAAAGGAGCCTACAAACATTTGTGTACTGTTGAATGGCTCAATATATTATACAGTTAGTTTACAAAAATATAAGAACCACTACAATGCTTGTACTGCCAGCATCGAGTGCATGTCAGCAAAGCAACACTGCTTACATTGTGGCTCACAAGCTCCACTCCTTTTCATCAAAACCAAAATTTTATCTACATTCTGTTTTTTACACTTTAAATCCCAGTTAGGTTAAATATTACCAGTAGCTTTTCAGATAAAACAGTAATAAAGTCCTAATGGTTTCATAAATCTTCATATTTTTTTTCATATAAGCATCGGGGACAAGGCTGTCTTGCAACTGTTGAGGTCACTAGTGTGCGCCCTATTTCTTCCAGGATCACTCTTCATTTGTAGGTTTTAGTGGACTCCTACTACTGTGAAGTGGTTTTCATGGGACAGGGGCTTGTATTCCAAGATCTGGGAGATTGTAGAAATGAGCTGTGATGCCCTTCTTGCCATCTTTCCAGAAATATCAGTGATCTGGAAGCTGTTAGGCTGACTTACAGCAGCAGCACTTTCTGCACCTGCAGAAACTCCAGGACACATTTACTAACAGTGTTTGTTGCTGTGTGTGCTGCAGCTGCAGCTTTGAATTTCTTTTGAGAGCTAATATTTTGGCTTTGGTGTCTTGTTATGAAATGTACAAGAGTAAGAGTGTTAGCATGTGTGTCAAAGCTACGTTTGACTGGGAAACTCAAAGCTCAATAACCTGTATCAACAACAATTCACTGCAGCCTGTGTAATATTTGATGCATCATAATTTATTCCAGTCTATCTTGCAAATACATGTTTGCGTTGCAATGTCATGCACAACACACACAACTATTAGAGCCTTAAGATCAAACCTGCGTCATTCTTTTGGTCCACTGCAGTGTAGCAGTCAAACAAGGAGAAGTGAAGTGGCCCCAAATGGCCAGGATAGAGATCAGAGGGTTAATGCGTAAAATGCATAAAAATATTATTGATTACAGGATAATACATTAATGTTAATATCAACAATAAGCTTTTTACTCTGAAGTTACAAGTATAAACAATGCTGTTGCATTTACACTTACATTTTTTACTATAAGTATGGAAACAAGTGAACAGCATTTTATAATAAGTTTAACTGGAATTCTGTACACTGAAAAACAAACAACAGATAAAAAACACAAACAAACAGCCAGTGCCTTCATCTGTCCATTAAATGTCAAACATCGCTTTGACCTGTAGTCTCTGCTCGTCAGCACATGCTTTTAAAAAGAGCTCCATGTCCTCTGCAAACTGAAAAACAAAGAGGAAGAAGTCCCTCTACACAAAAACACTGTGGATGACAGGCCAGGCAAACATCTATTGACCTGTTTGAATGCCTCCTCATCATGTGAGCCTTGAAGTTTTTTTGTAAGAAGACTAAGACCACAGTGAGGACGTTTCATTTTCATGGACTTTCCACAAGCCCCAGTTTCATTTAGCACAGAGGGTGGAGCACATGAATGTTCTACCCAAGATTCAGGAAATGGTTTAGATGCTGGAGACGAGACATGGAGAGGGAGACGAGGCTCCACGGAGAGTTCAGTGGGGAGCAGTCCTGAATGCTGACATGACAATAATTGCCTTGCCATATCCCCACGCTGTATGACTGTCATGTTACAGAAGGGCAGTGAAAGTGCACCGGCACATCATTTTGTCTGTAAGAGAGAAAAAAAGAAAAAACATGTAATTTAAATGTAGTTGTATAGAATGCAGTCAGTTTATCTAACAATCAGATTGTACATATTAACAAAAATATCCAAGCCGTCCTCAATAATGAAAGCAAAATGGTGTGGATCACAAGAGCTGTCAGGAAATGTGGTGAACAGGAAAAATATTTAATGAAAACACTTTTTTCTCTCGCTGATGAATGAACTGAACTGTACAATGTGAAAAATAACTTTTAAGTCAACAAAGACCTGCAGAGGTGCTGAAAAGAAGTGCATATTTATGACTTTAACTATGAGGTATATTTAATACCAACATACCTTTGAAAGGGAAAGCACTTTGAATGTGTCCATTTATATGCTGCTCAATCTTTGCCCTGACAGCAGGGCTGAGAGTGGGGCACAGAGGGCAGTGAAACAGCCAACACGTGGTGCATTCCTGCAACTCTGGCCTGGAGGCAGAACTCCAATTTGATATTTGCATCTAAAACAGAGAGAAAAACAGATAAACACCATATACACATTTAAGTTCAGGTTTTAGCAGAAATAACACGTTACAGTTAGCATGTAAGAGATTTGGGAGAAAATTCTTTACAAAAACATAATTTACAAGAAACTTTTATTTGTGACATACGTATCTATTGACATATAAAAGACAACTGAACAAAGGCTAACTAACATCTGGGCAATAAAGCAGAATAAATAGAGAATATTAGTATTTATACATACATAAAACTCTCTGTGACGACCTTTACAATGTTTTTGCAGGTGGAATGAGAGATATGAATAAAGTGCAATATGCAGTAAATGGAACAATGTGCATTGATGTTACAGATCGTGAAAAGTAGTGAAGTGAATTTGTTCATAACAAGCAAAAATCAAATACGTTTGAAACTGACCACTAAATGCTAACCAGAGGTGTCAAAAGTGCACATTCTTACTAAAGTTTAGATGCCTCGGGGGTCTGACCGTTGTTGTAGCGCTAACAAAGTGCCAACGTAATCAGTGTAAGCAAACTAGATGATTCCTACAATTGTATAATTATTAACGGCAAATTTAGACATGAAAGACTCTGTAACAACCTTTACGATCCACTTGCAAGGTTTCCACAGTCGATGGCTGTATCCCAATTCAGGGTCTGCAGCATTAAAGTTCGCAGCCTCAACGGTCCATGAACTCTGAACATCTGAACTCTGAAGCATGAACTCTGTGTCAAAGATTCAAGTTGCAGTTATTTATATTTCCTATCACCTTAAATCTTCACTCAAAGACACTCAAGTATCTGTGACAGTGTGTATATAGATGTATCATATATAAGAGAGAAATATTGTTATTTTAATATGTTGGCATTACTAAATGTGGCTCAGTGCTTACATATATGTGTAAAAAGCAAATGTACGAGCTGTGATAACTGTGTCTGATAGAATGAAGAGTAGACTGATAAATGAAATATTCCTTTATTGGGTGAGAAAATCAGACCATGTCATAACTGCTTTAAGTCATACAGAATAGACATCAGAGCCTTAAACAGGCTGACTTCTGCTAAATGGGTCAAACTGGGCAGAAAGTCTACAAACACATAACATCCTTATAGAAAATGATGTAACACTATAGATCAACTTAGCTCAGAATATATAAAGCAAATAAACAATCACAGCAATATGATGCAACAAACACAGCAGTGCTACTGATCCAAAATACTCAAAGCTTCATAGAACTGAAACAAACATTTATTTTTAGCTCCATTCTGCTGCTGATACAGACTTTAGGTTTCTGAACATTAAACTTGTTGCTGCCTTTCATAGTGTGTAACTTGAAGGCCCTGAGTACTTTCTCCCACACTGAAAACACTGGAATGACAACATTATTTGAACATTACCTAATAAGACTGATTCAGCACAGACAGTTATGTTAAACTTTCCTAGCAGTCCTTCACAAACAGGGAACAGTCTGTCTATTCTCTCCATCTGTCAGCTGCTGCTGGCTCTTCCTCCTCCTCTTCCTCACACACTGTTGAGTTTGTCCTGGTGGATCATCAGGGCTGCAAAGCCTCACAGATGATGTGCAGCAGTGGCTCCCTCAGTCTGTCCTCACTCTGGACACTTGCAGTCGTCACACATGGAAATCAAATGTGTGATAAGGTGCAGGATTCAAACACAAGTGTGACTTATAAACACATGTTCATACTTTTATTCCACAATCAGAGAGAAAGAAACAGAGAGAGAGTGCAGGACCATAGCTGGACTCGCCATCGGGCATACCGGGCATTTGCCCGGTGGGCCGCTGGCGATTTTTTGCTTTTATGGGCCGATCGATTTTTTTTGGAAGGGTATAAATAATGAAAGGTGTTGGATTGGCCAATTGGTCATGATCGACTCTGGGCTGGACCAATTACAGCCGAGGAGGTCGGATGCACCCTCCCCCTTGTTTAGCAATCTTATAGATGAACTAAAGAAAATGGAGAACAAAAAAAGGAAAGAAGGTGCAGAAAAAATTAGGGCCAAAAAGAAACGAGCCCTTCAGGCAGACGCTGCCAAATGTGTAAAAATAACTGAATTGTTTGGCGGTAGCTGTGGCATAGCTTCCACAGATTTAGCAACATCAGCAAGTGGTGGAGGCCAGCAGGTGGATAAGGGAAAGGGGAGGCAAGAGGAGGAGAGACCCGAGGCCGCCACCGGTCATAGTGGCAGAGGAACTGAACTTCAGGTAAGAAGTTATGACCTGCTGTCTATCTGTGTCAGATATAAACCAAGTTTAGTTGTAGTTTGTTTTCGTTGTGCTGACTTTTTACAGTCGCTTAGAATAACTGGTACTAGCTAGCATGACGGAGTTTATATACTGCTGGGCGGGTGCTATGAAGTTACTGATAGTAAATTTTATTTTATGCTTAAGGTTAGTTTCTCAAACTCCTCAAAATCTTAACAAATTGTGCCAATCCTTACATGTTGCACCAGGCTGATTTATCATCAAAAGTGGAGAAGTCTGTGACAGAGGAGACAGAAGAGCAGCAGAGAGAGATGGAGCAAGAGAGAGAAATAAAAGAGCAGGAGATGGAGATGGAGAGATGACTTTATGTCATCCATGAGGGATGCATTTGACATATGTTTCACATATTATAGCCCAACAAGTTACTTATAGCAATTTAAATACGAGCAATCACTTTTTGGCAGACAATCACTTTTTGGCACAACACCGGCTATTTTTTGTGTTTCTTTTTATCGCTCTGTAGCTGAGTTCAATTGAAAGCCTGCATGCGCTAGTACCTCTTGCCACAAGTTCCCAGAATCCTTTGCGGTTTTTACCCCTGAATGACGTCACATTTTTGGTGGGCCGGTCTCTAGTCAAAATGCCCGGGCCGATTTTTTGTCCCAGTTCAGCCCTGTGCAGGACAGACAGACAGGTGACAGTCTCAGGTGTACACACTGCTACACAACAGCACCAGAGAAGGAGGATTTAGTGTTTGTGTTATTACGAGTGCTAAACAAGAAGAGTTCCCAGATGGTGCAGTGGACACATGTGTGACTGCTGTGATTAAAGCATCTTTCTTTCAGCTTAACGAGTGAACCGTCAGCTCGTTCAAACACACGTTAAAGTCCGTTTGGCTCGACACCACCGAACAGAGGCAGCAATATAACATAGCTAACATTAACAGTGCAGTGAATCCTGCTTGTGCCGTGATGTTCAGGACTGCAAACCGAGCAGCATCACTGACTTTCAGCTTGTTGTGTTTGTGGATATATGACTGACTTTAATTATCCACAAAATCATCACATTCTCTGTAGGATTAAGGTCGACTATTGAACAGCGTATATTTTAAAGTAAAGGCTTTAAAACCAAGTAAACACTGAAAGTACAAACATCACTAATGTCACATAACTTTGCCAACATGTGGCCAACAGGAATGTTTTAATGTTTTTCATTATTAAACATCTGCACATAAATAAGTGACATAACATTCAGTACTTACTTCTGAAAGTTTACTCTTCAGCCGCCCCTCTTCCGCCGTTTTCTTTCGGCAACATTATCCACACCCACCGCCGCGCCGTTCTCTCAGAACTGAAGAAACTTCTTGGATAAAATGTCTTCAAGAAATTTAAAGCAGTTCAGACGCTTTTCTTTCCCAGCTCCTCAGACTGTCCACCCTGTTAGCTTCGTTAAGCAGCCATGAAGAGTAGAAGGCCAAGTATGAGTTTCAAACAATAAACACATTTATTTTTAAACCCTGCAAATAAACAACATTAACATCAAAAGTTTTACATTTCCTAAATGTATCCCACAATCTGAATATAACACCCACTTCCCCACGTTTGATCCGCTGTGTTAAATATGATTAAGAACAGAATTCAATCATTTGCAAATCCTATAAACCAGTATTTTAAACAAAGTGAGAAAATGAAACATTTAAAGAAAAATATTAGCCCATTTTGAATTTGATGGCAGCATCCTCTCTCCATAAACTAAAGGCTTTACGATGTTTAGTGCTGGACCATGTTGGTTAATGTGTAAACTTCTGAAACGTTCAACAGTTTCCATTTTAATTAACCTGACCAACATCTAACATAGAACACCTTTGAAGTGGACCTCGCAGCCTGTGGATAACTTCAAACACGTCGAGGTCTTCAGAGGCTGAACTTTGACCCAGCATCACAAGGAGCGCCATAAACACTTGTTACGGTTATTAGAAGGAAGCCAGCCTTTAGACATCCCCACAATGACATCGTGACCAAGGGTCTGTTGCATGATTTTTAACATGGCTACAATGTGTCGTCTGCTGAGTCATCGTTTAATACAACAACGTACTGAAAGAGAGCATTCAGCATCTGACTGAGCTGGACTAACCTTCCCTTTCAAAAGTGAAAACTGCAACATAAAACTGGAATACAACCAACTTCTAATGAAATGTAACATTTTATAACATGAACACAGATTCCAGGTGAGCTGTGTCTTCCAGGACTGGATTTACCAGAACAGGTATGAGGACGGTGCCTGACGGGCATGTACGAGCTGGAGTGGATCCCAGCTAACACAGGGTGAGGAGACAGACGACCGTTCACGCTCACACTTATTCACCAGTTAACCTAACCCCACTACCTGAATGTGTGTGAACTGTGGGAGGAAGCCAGAGTCCCCTGAGAGGACCCACACAAACACGGGGAGAACATCCAACCTCCACAGAGACTCTCTCTGCACTAAAAGCACAAAATAAAAATCACACCGTCATGTAATTTAAGAAACTGGTCTTAAAAAACATTTAATCTAATGTGTCCACATGGAGCCCGTGTTAAGGTCTGTACTGGGCTTCAGAACATCAAGTGAACAACGTCAGATGGGACCTGGGTGCGTTGTCTCCTGATAGAAAGTGCTGAGGATCAGAAGGACTCAGGGACAACACGATATCTGTCCAGCAGAGGGCGGCATTATTCCAAACGGCTCCATCCTAGAAACATGATGTGGAACAGCTGACCTGTAGATCTGCTCAAGAACAATCGTCACAGTCTGATCACAGTCAGTCCCACGTCTGCCATGTTCTCATCTTCCTTTAGTACAGGTAGCTTTAATGATCATTTCAAGTGTGGTTGTTTCATGGAAACAGAGAGCAGACTGCAACATCCGTGGCAGCCGCCTCTCACAATCTGATGGACGTGTGGACAGCAATGCTGCCTGGAACAGTACCGATGTTTCAGGGCTGATGACGTTTTTGGGTGGGACATCTACATCCTGACATATCAAGGTTACTTTACTTTTACGTAAATTTGCTTTACAGAAAAATAATAGCGTTTGTCATCCCTTCACAAACACACACATCGATTTAAACCTGACAGACACACATTTGGAAATTAGACACGATTAATCAAATCAGAAAAACAGTTATTAGTTATTAAGTTTAGTGACGGCAGCAGGGACAAAGCTGCTTTTATAAGACTTTGTCCTGCATCATTCTCATGATAAAACAGACTCAATGGCCCCAAGATATTTATATGACTGCACTTGCTCAGGTTTGTCCGGATTTCAAACTGTTCTAAAAGTCTTTTGATTCAAATCTGGGGCTGTGTTATTGAAAGCAGCAGAGAAATCGATGAACTGAAGTCCTTTACTCTCTACATGTTTGACAATCAGGTGAAGTAGAATCAAAAGCGCGTCCTCCACTCCTCTATTGGGCTTATGTGCAATCTGCATTGAATCAAGCTGAAGTTCAGTGTCTTCCATAATCACATTTCTGATGATTTGTTCAAAGACTGAGGTGAGGGCAGCAGGCCTGAAGTCGTTTAGAACTTTTGGACGACTAGATTTAGGACCAGGAACCACGACAGCTTCTTTCCCAAGAGAGGGCATGAACGATTTATTCAGAATAACCTAAAATATGGGACTGAGTTCTTGAGCACAAGTGTAGGAGCCATATGAGTTGTTCCTTTTTGTTTTGGATTAAGAGGGTTGGTTTAAATGCACACCTTGTATTGGTGCACGGGTGTGAGGCGTGACTCGTGGGCGTGTTAGGTGATAAATGTGGTTGCACTCACCTGTTCACCGCACCTGATGAGCAGAAAGGTCGGGTGAGCATGAGGGGAACCTGTTGACCCCAGCTTGAGTCATTTTGATGCATTTTTGGCTGTAACTTGATGTATGTTTTATGCACTAATTGATGCCATAGGCCGATGTTGTAGTTTGGTGTAGTAATTGGTGTAATTCTTTGTGAGTTGCAGTCATTGTGTTTGTGCAGTCTGTGCATTTGTTTAATAGTTCGATGTGCTGATTTGTATAGTGGACAGTAACATGTGGAATTAAAGGAGCAAATAGTGCAGAAGTGCATCTCATGTGTTTGTTGTTGTCGTCATCAGCGTCCTCATGTTTAGCCTGCTGCGGCCATTTGCTGGAGGAGCCACAACAACTTGTCAACAGAAGAGTTTGTAGGTTTTATTAGATTATTTATATATAGTTTGATTGGTGAGAGTTTTATGGTTCGCTGTTGCCTTTTAGAGTAAGCCTGTGGCTTCACACAGCTGTTTCAATCAGGAGTCTTATTCCCCTGTTAGGTTTCAGCAGTTTCACCTGCATTAGGCGTTGTACTGATTTGCTTTCTATTGTGCATCAGGCGGCTGAAGCCATTGGCTTGGGAGTACCGCCGCAGTTTGTGTTTAAGACAGTTTGTCTTCCTCACAGCTGACGGTATGGAGGTACATAAATACCCATCGCCAGTATGTACGGAAGACTAGGCTGGGTTAGCTAGGTTTAACAGGCAGATTAGTGGGGATGTTACTCCTGTTAATTGTGTGTGTCCAAGGTTTATTGAAAGGAACGTCATTAATTTGATGTGTTGGAATGAAGCATAGGTGCAGTTCAGCGTTTGGATTTTGTAATGTTTGAGTTATGAGTTATGTGAGTTATGCAAACAACAAAGTTTTTTGCAGATGTTCACCTAAAAATGCAGCCAAGACGTTTTTAAAATAAACATTTCAAACTATTTACAGAACAATCAGCTGTTCGGCATCAAATCTGATGCCACACAAATTATTTGTGCCACTGCAAAAAATAATTTCTGTCCACTATGAGATAAAGGAGAACAACAGCCTGATACCTGCAGGCCTGACAAC
Organism: Rhamphochromis longiceps; assembly: GCF_057381845.1. Taxonomy (NCBI): domain Eukaryota; kingdom Metazoa; phylum Chordata; class Actinopteri; order Cichliformes; family Cichlidae; genus Rhamphochromis; species Rhamphochromis longiceps. The sequence goes on along the minus strand of NC_140559.1, from coordinate 68,385,500 downwards.
AGCAGATGTATCACTCCACATCAGCCACGCCGCTTTGCTAGCTAAAACACAGAAGGACGCTGTCATAGCCTGTCAACCATGTTGATTAGCTGCGTATATACACGAATGTGAATCGCATCATTGGCTGGACTATGGGAGAAGGTGGCATCATTCTAATCGCATACAGGAGCAGCCGGACACTTACTGACTATTAACTACTCGATTTAAATCAAGACGCAACCTCTCGCGCTCTCTCTCTCTCTCTCACTCACTCACTCACTCACTCACTCACTCACACACACACACACACACACACACACACACACACACACACACACACACACACACACACACTCTTTCTAACAGCCATCTTCAAGATAAAACAAATCAAGCTCCAATAACTAGTGAAAAATGTAAAAACTCTCCAAGACATCTGGATTAACGTTAAATCCTAATAACTGTGAACTCTTTGCCATAAATGATAAACTGTAAGATTCCTGTTAAATCAGAAATAAGATATTTGGAAATTCATCTCACAAAGGACCAAAAAGTAAATCGGTCGTTGAACGTGGAGAAGAAACTAAAAGAATTCAAGACCAAACTGAACTCTGGGCTTTTGTCACGGTTCTGGGTCATTTTGACCCAGCATTTTCAGTTCTTATATTACTTTGTATTATGGTTTGTATCCCGATGCTTTTGTTTATTGGTATTCCATGTTTCTGTTATTCTTAGTGAGGGATTAGTTCTTAGGTTGTGTCTCGTGTTTAGTATAGGTTCAGTGTCAAGTCTGCGTCTGTTTCTTGTTTCCTGTTTTATTGTGAAGGGTTGTCTCATGTCAGTGGCTGTATCCCAATTCAGGGTCTGCAGCCTTAAAGTACGCATTTCAAGGCCGATTACGTCACAGCGGCGCGCCGAAGGCTGTCCCAATTCAAAGGCTGCTCCAAATGCGGCCGTGAAATGCGTCCTTCATTTCCCTGAATTTTAAGGCTGTGGCAGTGTAGACTTCGTGGCCCAACATATCCCAGAATGCATAGCGCGGCAGTGGGTGTGGATAATTTAGCCGAAAAATGGCATTAAAACGGATCTCCAATGTGCACTGGATGACAGGAGGGGGAAATCCTTGTGAAAGTGGCCAAAAGACACGAAAAAGGTTACGGCAAAAACAACTAATCATCCGTGTGGATACTAACTCACTCGCCTGGCTAGTGCGCTGCAGAGAGGACGTGAGTAACATCAGTTCTTTTAAGTGAAGGATGTTTTTGAAAATACTGAGAAAATGTCAGGAGGCGTTGGACAAATGGACATTTTTGATAATGGCAAAGAGGATTGAACAACATATGTGGTGAGAGATGAACAATATTGTCTGGCTAACAAAATAGAGGATGAGAGGAAAGTTGCTGTGTTCCTGAGTGTCATGGGAGGAAAAACATACAACTTGTTGCGCAGCATCAAACAAAAACTAAATGTGCAAAAGAGACCGAAAGCTGCATGAAGTAACTGAGAAAGACTCAAATGATTCTCAGGAGGATTTGGCATGCCTGGAGCTGTACACAATGCAATAGAAAGACAATGATGCAATATGGCTCACACCAAAAATACAAGAGGTTGAGTTACAGATGGAACTGGACACTGGGTCTGCCCTCTCACTGATCTTATATGAAGATTACAGAGACAAATTCCCCAATCTGAAACTGAAACACACCTCGGTGAAACTGAAAACATACACAGGTGAAAGAATAACTCCTCTGGGAAAAGTGAAAGTGGAATATGAGAAAAAGAAACGCAACCTGGAACTTTATGTCAATGAGACTGGAACGAGGCCCGAGTGCACATTCTGTGGATGAAAGACTGAAACAGAAACTTAATAACCGTGCCCAGGTGATCAAAGATGGAATCAGCACCCTGAAAATATTAAAGCACAGATCATACTGGAGGACAATGCAAAACCAAGATTTCACAAGGCACGTCCTGTACCTTATGCTTTATGCCCCAAAGTCGAAGCAGAGCTCCAGCGCTTGGAAGAGCAAGGAATACTCACCAAGGTGGAATGGTCAGATTGGGCTACACCAATAGTGTCAGTAAGCAAGAAAGCAAGTGACAGAGTGCAGATCTGTGGTGATTTTAAGGTTTCAGTGAACCCAGTTCTCCACATAGATCAGTACCCACTTCCGCAGATAGAAGACATATTCACAGCAGTCGCAGGTGGCAAACACTTTTCAAAAACTGACCTTGCCCAGGCTTATCTCCAGTTGGAAGTAGAAGAGACATCCAGGAAATATGTGGTGATAAACACTCACAAAGGCCTATATCAGTACAACAGGCTGGTATTTGGTATCGCCAGTGTCCCAGCAGTATGGCAACGTGCCATGGATCAGGTCCTACAAGGCATTCCAGGAACAGTGTTTTCTGGATGACATAATAGTCACTGGTGTTGATGAGGAGACTCATCTGGCTAACCTAACAGCAGTCCTGGCCAGGCTAGAAAAATATGGATTGAGAGCAAACAAAAACAAATGTGAGTTCTTCAAGGATGCCATTGAGTATTGTGGACACAAGATCGACAGACATGGGCTCCACAAAACCGAGGACAAAGTTGAAGCAGTCCTGAAGGCACCAGACACTAAAAATGTGAGTCAGCTACGTTCATTCTTGGGCTTAATTAATTATTACCACAAGTTTCTACCAAACCTTTCAACAGTCCTGCACCCGCTGAACTCTCTGCTGCAACAAAATGTCAAATGGAAATGGACAAAAAACTATGAAGAGGCATTTAATTTAGTTAAGTTAAACAGCTCATTACATCAGAGGAGGTTCTGACACACTTTGACCCCAAGCTACCACTTCGCCTCGCCTGTGATGCCTCACCATATGGCATTGGTGCCGTGCTATCTCACAAAATGCCTGATTGATCCGAACGACTACTTGCCTTTGCCTCAAGGTCCCTAAATGCAGCCGAGCGCAACTATACGCAGATAGACAGAGAAACACTCAGTCTAGTGTGGGGAGTGAAGAAGTTTAATCAGTATTTATATGGACGACACTTCACCCTGATCACAGACCACCGACCGCTGGTGTCCATCTTTAACCCTCAGAAAGGTATTCCAACCATGGCTTGCGTACGCTTGCTTGGGCTTTGTTCCTGGGTGCACACACCTACACCATTGAGTTCAAAGGGACAAAGCTACATGGAAATGCAGATGGACTTTCACGTCTTCCACACATGCAACCCACCGAAGAAATGACTGATCCAGCTACTGTGTTTCATGTTACACAAATGGAACCCCTACCTGTCACAAGTGCTCAGGTGAAAAGAGAAACGAGCCAAAACACAATCTTGTCAAACGATCTTACTGTGAATGGTTGGCCGTCCTGTAGTGACACTCAGTTCTCTGCGTACTCCACCCACAAAGACCAACTATCCGTTTGCCAAGGATGTGTCATGTGGGGAACTCGTGTCATCTGCCACCCAAACTACGTACAAAGGTACTGGACTCACTGCACGATGGACATTTGGGTGTTAAGATGAAAGGTCTTGCTAGAAGCTATGTTTGGTGGCCAGGCACTGATTGTGAAATGGAGAATATGGCTAAATCCTGCATTGTTTGCCAGCAGACGCTGCGCCAGCCTCAAACAGCACCTGTACACGCGTGGGAGTGGCCATCCGCTCCATGGCAACGCATTCATATAGACTATGCTGGCCCATTTATGGACCAAATGTTCCTGGTTGTGGTTGATGCCCACTCAAAGTGGCCAGAAATCTTCCCCGTAAAGCAAGCAACAGCTGCCAGCACGATCAATAGTCTTTGGTCACCGTTTGCACGCACAGGTCTGCCACAACAGCTCGTAAGTGACAATGGTCATCAGTTTACTGGAGAGGAGTTCCAGTGTTTCCTTGGGAGTAACGGCATACGACATATCACTTCAGCTCACCATCATCCTGCAACAAAGCTGAACCAGCCAGTCGCACAGAGGGGAAACCGCTACAACAGAAAATTGACAATTTTTTACTGTCTTACCACTCATGCAACAACTGGACACACACCTGCAATGCTCTTCATGGGATGAGATCTGAGATCACATCTAGATTTGCTGAAACCAGACATTCGCAAGGATGTCCAAGATAAACAGTCTTCCATGGTGGAAGCAACAAGAAACAAAACCAGGTTCTTCAATGTTGGACAAAGAGTTCTCGCCAGAGACTACAGAGACCCAAGTCAGAAATGGCATTCTGGCACGATTCGTTCACGGACCGGACCGCTGATATACACCATAAATGTTGGAGCCAACTTAGTCTGGTGTAGACATGTTGATCAGATTCTAGATGCAGAATGTCACGTGGTTCCAGAGCAACCTGAGAGGACACATCTACACCTCAAGATTCAGAAGAGTTTGCCCTCGCTTCACCACCTGAGGTTCAGGGTTTACGTGAAACCACCAATGTTCAAACACCTGAACTTTCCACACAGAGCACTATGGACTCTGACCAAACAGGCAGACGTTACCCTGAGAGAAATCCCAGAGCACCTCAGAGACTGAACTTATAGGTTTCCAGTTCATTTTGTAAGGAAAGCAGTTAAAATGTTTAAGAGGAAACAACCTACCTCTATGTTGTAAATCACTGAGTAGGTGTCATATTTCAGTTTAAGTACAATCTTATGCTTATGCATAAGCTTATGCTAGACGAGTCCAGAAGTACAGAAACCTTGTGTACAGCGTTGGAGATGAAGTTCTTCTCTTGAACATGAAACGTGGAAGGAAGGGAGGAAGACTTGATCCAGATTTTTCAGGACCCTACACCATTCAAGACATCGCTGGCAAATGTGTGAGATTAAAAAAACACAGAAGGAGCAACTTTAAGAAATCACTACAGCATTGACCATATCAAGCCATACAGAAGAAGCCACCATGTAAATATCAGTGACAATTAAAAATACCCAACTCGCAGTCAGACGGTGAACAGCAGCACAGACCTGAAGATGCCTCCCTGCCATCCTACTGCTAACCCTCAGTGCCAGCAAAGTCCAGAGGATTCATTCTGCACCCAAAACGGCTGACACAAGGAGTTTAATTGTGTTCCAGGACCAGAAACGCGTGAACAAGAACTTCCCTCCCGGAAACAAAGCTTAGAAAATGAAGGTGACATAGTGAACAACTCTTTTTGACCAGTTGGTCATTTGTTGCCAGTTTGGCGTTGCAACTTAATTGACTGTTGCATGACTTTGTTTGCATTTTGAAGTCTTCAACTCATATTGGATATAAAGAAACATGCAACGTGCACTGAGCTTGTGGAAGTCTGGAAATGGATCTGCCTGTCAGTAATTTTCTATTTTGCCCACCCGCTGTACCTTTCCTATTTCTCTGCGTGTAAATGCATGCCTATTGTATTGACTTTTTTCCTGTTGTGGCCCGTTGGCCTTTACCAAGCTTATCCACTACAAATCTCATGCATGCCTGAGCTAACTTATCATATTTTTCTTTTAGTAAAGAGGCTATGGCGTGCAAAGGATACTGGGCGCTTGGAGGCAGCTGTTGGACCATACAAGTTATTGGATTCCTCTTTTCGAACACTGCAGGGGTCACGGTGGTTTCTGATGAGGTAAGAGAACTTATCATTATTGAGTCTGATTTCGAGGTTCTGCTCCTTCTGAAGCATTTGCAGTGCAGAGACCATTAATAGTTTAAAATGTGCGGGTAGGTGGGGGGGGGGGGGGGGGGGGGGGGGGTTATATTGCAAAACTCTGATAAGGTTTCACCCATTCACTTCAACAGGAAAAAATGTTATCAACCACAACACAGATGTTGTGACATCATAATACCCAGTTCCAGTATATGCAGAAAGAACCTTTATCAGCAATTCTATTCCTTTAGATGTTTTTGTGTACAGCACTCAAGCAGTTACTTCAAAAATTGTTGCTGTTGTTGTATAAACTCAGATTTTTCAAAACAGGTCATTGATGCATATCTGCACCGTGTTATTGAGAGACGAAAGGTAAGTAAGAAATGTCATTTACCTACTGTGGAGCAGGGAAATTATTTTACTGCTATTGTTAAATAATTGTCATCATTACCATTGCATTAATAATATAATCTGGAGTTTATATTGCATTCAGGGGTTGAACAGTGTCTCTTTCAGAAAGACTGAGTTGCAGGCTGACAGGAAGTTGTATGCAGACGTGAAAGCAGATAGTTATTTTGAGGAGCAGGCCAGACGAGGCCATTTGAATTACTAGGTTATTCAAAATGATCATTGCTGTAACAGAGGAACAGATAGCTTTAAGAAGGCCTTAAGCAGTTATGACTATTTTATACACAATGCATATCTGTGCTTATTAAAGAGTTGGAGCTCGGTCAATTAATTGGGGGTCGGAAGCTTTGTTCGGCGCGATGTTCGGACAATCTATTGTGCAAGTGACTTGGAGCCATAGAAGGAATTGCAATACATGCTTACAAAACACTTATATATCAGATCATTTTATATTAAGGTTTTAGTAGAGGTTCTTGGTTAAAACATTTATTTAGTAGAAGACATACACATAGTCTCAGTGAGCCTCTGTCCTGGTGAAAGGTCAGAAGTGCAACAGGTGAATTGAGAAAGAGCATTTGAGGACGAGACACAGACAGTAGGAGGTGAAGAGGTGACACAGAGCATGTGAGGTCAACACATACACACATATTAGTTAGACTTATTTAGAGGAGAGATTAGTTATGTCTCGACAAGAAAGAGGAACAATTCACTTTGAGACAAAGAACGGAAAGTACCAAGCCATGAAAATAGAAGATGATTTTCTGGGTGAAAAGTCATGGTGATGTTGATCTGATCTATGTATAGAATGTATCTGTGACGCATGAAGGGGCGTCAGTAAATCAAACCCTGATGCTATAAAATATCTGTTCATGCTTTGATTAAGTCGAGGACTACTGGCTGTCTGCGTACAGAGTGTCTTCCCACACGTGTGTTCATTAAAATCATTGTTTGACCAAGAGCTTCTGGACCAAGAGTGGTTTGTACTCTCCCTCCTCAATTTTGAACCTTAACACTACTAATTTTGAAATAAAAAAAAAACACTATTTACTGTTCTATAACATTTTTGTATACTTGTGCAGAATGCTGCACACCTGCTCTGTTCAGTAGTTGCAAGCTCGTTGTTTTCTGGGCAGTTCAGATGCCTCAACTGGTATGTTGAAAGCTCAGAAGTGGTCCAAACAGTTGACTCCTTTCTGTTGCTGAGGAAAGAGTTCGGTTCCTTTAAAGAAGACTATATTTGAAAACACCCTGAGACGCATGGTACCTAAGTAAATCCAAATTACTCTGCACTTCCAATCCCACAGATGAAGTTCCCAGTTGAAGACGTGGCTGTGCCCTGTGAACTTTGGTACACACTGGATTCTTGTGGTATGTGTTCATTTTGTTATTAATTTGCATAATTTGTTGTGAAGCAGTTTCTTGCACAAAGTGTTATTTTTAAATAAGTTTTCAGTGGCACAAACAATTGTAATTTTTAATTTAACTTTTTCTTTAGATTGTCAACATTTCTGCACAGAAAATACTGCTCATAGACCCCATGGGAATGAAGGTGTTTATGACAGGAAAATTCTGCGCAACTGGAGGTATGTATGATACTGAGGTGTTATTCTTAGATTAAAAAAAAAATCTTGTTTCATTACAAACACTTTTGTTCAACTAGGAATTTTCTGAGGATGAGAGGGCATGAAGACACCATGGAGTGGCAGTTACAGACTATGCAACACAACAAGCGACAGGATTCCAGCAGTTGTGGAGTTTTACTGTTAAAGGTAACCCTTATTCAAATGATTCAGTTTCTTGTTAGCTAGAATTAAGACTTTAAGTGAATTTAAGTGAAGTGAAAGTTATTTCGGTCAACAACAACAAAGATGATCATTTTACATAGAAGTACTTAATCATACAGTAACTGAAAAAGGAATAGGCTGAAGCCTTGTGGCTTATAATTATCCTATCCTTTACCTAATTAAGACTTTACATTCTAATTATGATCAATCTCACAGTTTGCAGAACACTACCTTGATTTTGGAGAGGTCAGTGAGGTGTCAACCACTACAGAGCCAGTTGTGCTGGAGCGAATGCAGATAGCTTGCACCCTACTTGAAAATCGAGGTAAGTCCAGTAAAGTCCTTATCACGTTAGTGCGTACTTCCAATTTAAATAGTGCTTTTCAAACAGCACAGTACAAATAGTGCTCTTCAAACACTTTCAGATAAGACCCTTCTCAAAGTCTAATTTAGACTAATTTTCCAGGAAGTATATTTGGAAAAAATGTACTATTATTTTTTAATTATTCAATAAATAATGTTTGATTAAAACCTAACTATGATTGTGTTTCAGGGAACGCTGAGGACTACTGCATTGTTTTCTCCATGTTAGATGCTAACGCTGACCGCAGCATGATTGAAATGGTAAAACAAAACAAAAGAAACACATAAGTCTTAGTATCATTACTTGCCAATCATAATTAAAATGTTGAGTAATAGTATTCACCAAACAGAATATGAGCCATTTATTTTTCCTTTCCAGGTGCAGTGTTAATCTTGCCAAAGATGGGCACATTTTGCATGTGAAAAATATAAAGAGAGCAACCAAGAATATAAATGCCAAAAATGTAGCCAGAGTCAGACAGAGACTGTGCAGAGACTGTAGAAGGACAGAGCAGCAGCAGAGCAGTCCAGATACACTGATGATCCTCTGTCAGATCCAGAGGGACACACAGGGATGATGCTGGACTCTACATTGTGTCTGACAGTGGAGCTGTTCTCAGAGCAGTTCACTCTGCAGCACTGACAGTCATCTGCACTTCTTCTCATTCCTCTGTCAGTCACTGCTGAATGAAGCTCTCCTCTCCACCTCCCAGTAACATGGCCCAGTCAGAGCGTCTCTACACACAAGCTGCTGCTGCTTCAACCTCTCTGGATCATCAGGACACAGCTCCTCCTCTCTCAGCACACACACCGTCCTGTTTACCATCATAGCCTCCACCTGCAGAGAGAAGAAGGAAGAGCAGAGGAGATAAACGAGTGTTTCCAGAGACTCTTCATCAGCTGTCAGTCAGTGATGCAGCACATCCAGTATAAAGAGCAGCAGGGACTTCAGTGCTGGGACTGTACTAGGACTCATTGTTGCTTCACTTTTTCTAATCTTTGGATTTTTATTGAAGTTGATGAAAATGTTTTTCCCTCCTAGTTTGAGTTTGGACTTTCATTCATTAGAAGAACCTTGGTGTGTCCACTCTGAGCTCTGTAGGAACCCCAACAACAAGCCCAACAATCCAGATGGACGGTTCCAGCTGTTAACTGGAGGAATTCCATCCAAACATCTGCTCTCACTAAATTCTTCCTCACCTACAGACTGTGTTCTTCACTGCTTTAAACTTGGAAACGAATGCAGTCATTGGTCTGCGTGCTGCTTTGTTCAGAGAGCTGATTGGCTGTTGACAGTGTTTGATCAGAGCGTGTCAGCCGTTACTATGGTGACCATAAAGGTCAGAAACAGGAAGTGTTTGTGTCCAATCCTGAAGCCTGTCACCATTCTCCTCTCACAGCTTCACTGAGAAGCTGCAGCTTTACAGGAAACACTGGATCTTTGCTTCATACTGACTGTGTTTAGTACAATACTGCTGACAGCACCACCCACTCACTCCATCACTCTACTTACACCAGAGTCTCCAGTCTGTAGTCTGGACTCTGCTGAAGATCAGACAGCTGCTTCACATCTGGATCCTTCAGGTTATTTCCCCACAGCTCCAGCTGTCTCAGATGGGAGGGGTTGGACTTCAGTGCTGCTGCCAGATAATCACAGCTGATCTCTGACAAATCACAGCCCCACAATCTGTATAAAGAATGAAAGATGTAAGTTTATTAGACAAAGTGTGAGCTTGAAATCATTCAGTGTTTCATCATCTGTTCAGAGCTGAAGAAGGTTCAGAATGTAGAAGTTTAGAAAATGGAAACTCCAAACAGCTGAAGCCAACAGGAAGCAGCTTCAAACAGGAAACTGTGCAGAGTTTCAGACTATATGTCCTGATGCAGCCAGTTGGATTTTGGAGATTTGAATCTCTGTTCTGTGACTAAGTCCTTGAATCATTTCTTCCAGTTGGTCCAACAAGACAGACTAAGTGTTGGACATGTGTTGTGGCTCCATTATGGGAGCTTCTAAATGTGATGTGATGGCCCCTCTGGGTCTGTCAGGTCACAGGACTGAAGAGAGCTCAAACTGGGCACACAGTTGTTCCAGTCTGGACCAAAGACTTTATACTGGGACTGAGGGACTGCTTTGACTGCACCCACTGGGTGTTGACTTGATCAGCATTAACCCCGCCCCCTGACTTTGATGGGTGAAGCTGACAAATAAAATGTATTTATGAACAGCGATGCAGGGCCAGGAGTAGCAACGTGAATTAAATAAATACATCATTAAATAATTCATTAAATGTGTCAGTAAAATAATTAAAATAGAAAACAAACCAACAAAATATGTAATTAACTAATTTGAATTGTACATAAATACTTAATGAATTATTTTAAATGAAATTAACCGATAATTCATTGTGATTTTGTTTTGTGTTTTGATGAGCTAATAATCAGCTCTCTTTTTCTCATTGTTGTTCTAAGCCGCTTATCCAAAGGTAAGGCACTACCTGTTGAATTATTTCCAAAGTGTGCCAAATTGGACATTACAAATTAAAGTCTACTCACTGAAATTACTGGGGAATGTCTGCTTTGATTTTGATGAGAATCTCATGACAGTACTGAGGATTTAATGCAGTTGGACTGCTAAAAATGATTGAATGCGGTTGGACCGCTAAAGGATTTAATACGGTTGGACCGTGGAAAGCAGTTGGACTGCTGAGTGATTTTAGTATATTAGGGAATTTGGTTATTGTTTGGGGTGGAGCCCGTATTGGTTATAAGGTTGGACCTGCTTCAGTCTTACACTTTTTTGGCTGTTTTACTGTTGTTCCAAAGTATTATAAATTATTCAAGAACGTCAGTTGGACTGATAGGAAGCACAGTGCTCAGAGGTAACGCTTGCCAATGCCAAGGACGCTTAGGCATTGTCCTCGAAGAGGGATAGTCAGTTGGTCACTGTGGAGCTTGGGGCACTCCAGAATAACTAGGAGTTAGAGTCTCCTTACCGTTTGGAACGGTAGTCTGCGCTTTTTTGGCCAGCAGAAGTTGGACTTCGGGCGTGTAACTTTAACTTAAAACTTCGGGGTAAGCCTTGGCTGTGAAATGCCAAAAATAGAGCTTCAGGCAAAGTTTGGGTTGGTTGACGCTTTTAAATTGAGTTAGGGATTTTAGAGATGAGGCCAGAAACTGTTGGACAGATACTGGTTAATTGATCACAAAAAAGTTGGACTTTATCGGTTGGACCGTTAACTTAAATTTGTCGAAATTGTTTAGGCGCTAAAGCTGACAGATGTGACAGTGGTTGTAAATATAAGACGTCTTTGTAATATAAAATAAGAGATCTCTGTGTGAAAGGAGTCTGAGGCAGTGCTGGAGCTATTTTTAGACTGTGTGTGTGTGAGTGTGAAAATGCAAATTAGTCAGCAGTGAACTGTTTAAACCACAGTTGGTTTTACAAATACTGCTGCAAACATTGTTGAGTATGTGTTTAAGACGCCATTTATGTTCATTAGAGGGCTATAAATAAAGTTTTGAGTTGCCGTAGTGGATGTATAGTAATTGACTGAGTTTTGATATATAAATATAGTGAGTGCACTGTATATATTTAAGACTAACATATTACTTTTAGGAGTAACCTCTCATCAGCAATAAATGCTGGTGTGTTTTATTTTTTCTATTCTATGTGTGTGCTGTGAGAATTAATAGAGGTTTCAATTGTTTTCTTTGACTTGCTCTTTCTGATTATGAAAGGCATGTCTGAAATACTCTTAGGAAAGCGTGTTGTGAGTATATTCCTCAACTCTTGTCACAGTTTAAGTGTGTGAATGCTGTGAGTAGCAGGCTTTGAGTGATTGGGTGTGATTTGTACAAAATAATAAATAATAATAACACTATGAAAGTTGATAGTAGAGTGAGTGCAGAAGTGGAAGTGTGAGAGAAAAGGCGGTGTGTGTGTGTGAGACGATCTGACAAACGCAAAGAATTTAGTATATTTAGAAGTGTGTGCGTGAAATAAGGGTGAATTGTTTTAGATCAAGACTTAGTAAAACAAGAGTTTTATTAGCCTGTAAAAAAAACTAAACAGGAGAGATAGAAACAGAAAATATGGTTCTGAGCAGCTGCAAGGTTGACAGGAAATGGTGTGTGTGACAGGAACTTTGCATGCCCATAAAAGGAACTGACTGTGACAAGTGAGCACACAGAGAGAGAAACATACGAGGTAAACTCCAGGCAGATGAAGCAAATGGAGGTTTTAAGAAAAGAAATGAAAAGGATATTAATTGTATGCTTTAGTGTGTCAATACAGGTGGACTTCTTTCAACCTAGAATCTTGAGTACAAAACCATTGATTAACAGAATTGGGAGGAAAACAGGCCAGATTTTGGCTTAAAATTTTACAGCTTGACCTCCCACTTGTCCCGATCCTGAGAAGAAGCTCATAGGACAGTTAATCTCCTGATGAAGACCGACAGAACATCGTGGACTTCAAGAATTAACAGCAGGCAAAAGACAGTGCAACTGAAACTACACTGACGATACCAGCAGCAGCATGGAAGAAAAGCACGTGATGGAAAATGCACGGTGAACTGCAGGCTGGTAAGAACAGTGTGACATAACTGTTTAAAGACACTGAATGGGATATTTTGCCAGGCTGGGATTTAATCTAAAAGGAAAATACTGAAAAGAGCAACAGAGAAGAAACAGATAAGAAACAGACTGTGTTTGCTGGGGATCACAAGACAACAAAGGACACTAAGAGAAGGGCACAGGGGCCAGTGGGAAGGTGAAGCCCAGACGAGTTCGACTGCGAGAATAGAGGGTACAATTGGGTTGAAATTGAAGCCGGAACTCAGGATGGTTTAGGGATGTCCACGTCACAAACAAAGAGGTAAACAAAAAGAAGGTAAAATAAAGAGAGAAAATAACTGACAATTACATTAATGAATAGAAGACACACATACAGATATTACATAGATTTATTTTTAGGATAAAGGGGAGAGCTTATACGTAGAAATGACTTTTTATACATATTGCATTTTGTGCCTTTAAGGGAGTTGTGGCTCAATTCGTCTCTTGTGGGTCACGAGCCTTTGGCTAGCGCTATGATTAGCCAATCTACTGTGAGGATGATATGAGTTATTGAAGGATTGCACACGCTTACAGACATATAGAGTCCATAAACACACATGACAGTATTGATTCCAGGCAAAAGGCCTCAAATTAATTTAGCGTTTAACTGAACTTGAGCTGGCCCTGTAACAAGTGACAGAAAAGAGGAACTGAATAGGAGTTTCTTGCTTTAGAGAAGGACCAAAGGAAGGAAAGCATATATTTTGGTTAAGTCTGATAAACTAGAATGAGAAGGTATTGTTACATCAAAGGAGCAAGATGAAATAAAAAGGCTGTACCAAAAACAGGCTATAACATAGGAAATGTGAGTTTTAAAATGAAGTTAGTGTTAACACACAGGAGTTGTTTCAAGGCAGCGTTTAGCTGTGATAAAATGTATGCAGGAGTAATTGCTTATATGTTTAAACTTAATTGATTAAAGTGGTTGTTTTTTTTTTGGATCTTTTAGTAGAATAGGCGCTTATAATGATTTTCTTGTGAAAGGAGATTCTAGGTCAGAGTGGAGGCCTTGCAGCAGCGAGAGTTCTGTGTACAGGATGTTGATGATTAGATAAGGCAAGCGACAGGAAACGCATGCAGGGACGTGAAAGCAGCGTTTTAAGAGTTTTAAAATGATGAGTAACGTTGAAGAATATATATAAATACAAGTCAATAAGTCAAGAAGATAATTAGGATCAGGCTTTTGATTAAAGAGTCCCAAAGATGATAAGTTAGGGAGGTGCAGGAAAAGGTGTTTTGTTTGCTTTACACAAGATCTCGGCGACCACAGGGGGGTGAGGATGCTGGAGGCCCGAGGCATGATGGACCACAAGAGAGGGACGCAGAAAAAACCTAATCTTACGCATGGAGTGTTCTCGAGGGGGAGCTGGTGTTTATTACTGGACCACTTAGAGGACATGAGGTTGTCTGATTTGCTGAGCCAGAGGACGGCTAGAGAGGGTCAGAGCGGGAGTGGTGACCCCGATGTCCATGATGCCATGGATGGACATGGAAGCAGCTGAGTGGGCCGAGGAGTGACCCAACACAATGTATTGTGACCTCTGGTGTTCCAGAGGTCGAGAGAGGGAGTATTGAGATTGGAGAGATATTTTGCTGCTATTGTTAAAGGCTCATGTTCTCACTTAGATCATCGATTTCTACTTACATTTCTTTCTGGGAAAAATGGGGATTACTTTGGAAACAGGAAGTATTTTCCCCAATAAGCAGCCCTGGATTAGTAAATCACTCCAACATGTTCTCAGGCAGAAGAAGCTGTCTTGTTATGAGGGAGAGAAGAAAAAGATTGAGGCACAGAAACTTGTTGAAAGAGAGATAAAGCAGCTAAAATCAGGTGTAAAAGTAAAGCAGAGGATGAGCTGAATAAAGGACACTCAAGGCTGGCTTGGAAAGGAATGAAGTCCATGGTGGGGATGCAGAACAAGGAGCAAAGATGAATGTGATGCTGAATCAGCAGAAGACTTGGACTCATTTGATTCCAGCTTTGATATCATTGATTTCAATGAAGAGCTTTGTGATTGTAGCAAAGGGCTGGTAGCTCTGAGAGTCCCACTGATGAGGTGTTTGTGTGGAAATCTCTTAGTGGGACCAAAGAGAGAAAAAGCCCTGGTCCTGATGCTGTGGGAGGGAAATGATTGAAGTGTGCTGTGAGGAACTGACTGGGAGGTTTTCACACATTTTCCAGTCCTCCTTGGAACAACAGGAAGTTCCCAGCACATGGAAACAAAGGTTAAGTGTCCTATGGCACTCAGTGATGATGGTGCTGTGGCCCCACCACCTCCACCTCTTTGTAAAGGAACTAACTGTCATCTGAAGCTTCAAATGGAACTAAGACTTCCTCCACTAGGTGGCAGTGTCTGATGAGAAAGTGTTAGTGGAGCTGGCCTGGAGTCAGAAACAGGAAGATGCAGGATTTGGGCTGAAATGGGGAAAAGTGGTTCGCACTAGTGCCTTAAAGCAAGAAGGTTGTAGGTTGAAGCTTGTTGGCCTTTCTGTGGAGGTTGGATGTTCTCCCACAGTCCAATGAAATGCTGCTTAGGTTCATTGGTGCTTCTAAATTGGCTGTAGGTGTGGATGTGAGAGAGTGCTTCTCTGTCTCTCTCTGTTGGCCCTGTGATGGACTGCTCACCTGTGCAGGTGGACCACGCCTCTTGCCCTATGACAGCTAGGGCACAGGCTGCAGCCCTGTGAGCCTAAGCTGAATAAACAGTTAGCAAAAATGATCCATAGATGGCCTGAAATCCCCCAGTTAGCAGTTTGGTAGATAGCTATGACATGCTAATCCCATCCAGCAGCTGTATTCTACCTGTAAGCTGATCCCTGCTGAGCCAAAGCACTTTTTCATATACAAATTAGAGATGGCACGATACCACTTTTTTATGTCCGATACCGATACCGATATCATAAATTTGGATATCTGCCGATACCGATATGAATCCGATATAGTGTTTTTTAATCAACAAAACTGTTTTTTAAAATATCTTGCTGCATTTTGCAAGTCTGCAAGTTCATACTCAAGTTTAAAACAACAACTACACTAAAGCTATTCTGTTATACCTGTATACAAAAAAAATATTTCATAGTTCAGCAATACTGATCAATCTAATAAACTTAGACCTACACCATCCTCCCTATTCTGGTATTTTAAAGAGTACTTAGCGTAAATATTAAGCAACCTAACTAATAGGGTTCCAACTCCCAGCAACAACAAAAATAAATAAATAAAAAATAGGGAACCACCCCTCACGCGCCACCTCATGATGCTTAATCGACGTAATCAACCTTAATTTGATGCAGTGTAAAAAAAAAAATGCACAGAAATCAATTATTTTTCAAGAAATATTAAATAGATTCAACATCTTTCTTCAACAAAATTGCAGACTGCACAGATGGTACCTTCCCAAAGTAAAAAGTACTATAGCTTACTAGGGTATATATATTAGACTTAATAGTCACTATATACAGTAATGGACTTCTATTCATTTTACATCAAATTAAAACTTTGGGTGTCAGATACTTATTTATTAAAAGCTCGACATTTTAAATGAGAATAAGAAAGAAAAGTATGTCTTTGTGCCCCCTTTTCCCAGTTAATGCCCTATCGGCCCCCTGGCTAAACTTTGCTAGATCCGCCCCTGCACAGTTACCAGCCGTCAGCTACATAGAAAAAGATCCTGGTGTAGAAAGTAATATTAAATAAATTCTAACAACAGCTGATCAAGCTTAAACGTGCTGCTGTTGTTCAGCCGCTGGTTTCCTCTTTCTGGTGCAAAGTGGGCCAAAAACAAACAAGAGAGACGGACTCGCCACAGAAAAGCCGATCAGCTGATCATTAAGCAGTTTCACGATTGAAGTAGCAGCCGGAGAGCGAGAGGCAGTCGCTCGTTAAGCTTAACGTGGGAATGCTTTACAAACATTCAGAGATGGACTTACACACTTGCTTTACTTCTCTCGGGATAACTTTGTCGGAGATGAAATGCCAGGTTGCTAGCGAAGCTCCACATGCTATCCAGACCACCGACAGGTCCTGCATGCCACAGCTGCTCTATCACGTGATGCATACTGCTCCGACGTGCTAACGTCGTTCTGAGGCGAGTTACGGCGTGTTGCAAGTTTTGTGAGGTGCTTTCGTGATATTTAATGGATCGGATTACATTTTTTATTTTTCTCCGATATCCGATCCAGTAATTTAGGTCAGTATCGGACCGATACCGATACGTAATATCGGATCGGTCCATCTCTAATACAAATTACAACCTTTAATAGAAACCTATTGGTCAGCATCTTATTAGCCTGCTGTTAGCTTCATTCCACAGAAAACTGAGAGAAACTAACAGAGTTGATAAAGAATAAAGAGAAATGTGCTGATTTAAAGCCTTTGAAGTGCTTCAGATGATCTCTGTCCACTTCTGTCCACTCATTCATTCATGTAAGCTTTCTAATGCAGCTTTGATCTTCACAGTCTGCTTCATGAAACTCATTCTAACCCTGAATGTCAGAGTGTTCCTCCTTCTCTTTCCCATCATTCATGCTGGCAGTGGAGGAGATTTGGATGTTGGACTGTGCTTTGGATGATGTGTGTATGTTTGTGTTGGACTGCTGTCTGTAAAGCAAACGCACATTTTGCTTTGGATTTCAGTGTATTAGATTATTCTGTTATTATATGTTACCTTATATATGTAATCAAAGTAGTTGAATTAGAATACTGCTGTAGATCACATTATACCCTTTAATATAGAGTGTGTGAGCTGTATGTAGTTTAGTTCTCATTATACTTTTGAGTTAACAGAACATATTCACATATTAGTTCATTAGATAAATGTGCATCACTCTGTATCCTTGATCTGCTGGGAATGTATTACACTGTTTTCTTGACATGCTTAATTGTTGAATCATGAAGAGAAGGTTGTAAGCAGGAGACTCTGTGTCTAAAGACAGGGGAGATAGATAGACCACATTCCACACCCCCACCTTACAGAAAGCAGAGAAACAACTGCCGAGGTCATAACTTAGGCGCTGTAACAGAGAAAAAAATGTGATGTTTTGGCTTTTACGACTAGCTGGGGGCCACTAGAGACTATAAAAAGCTGAGCAACCCGTCACCATTTTGAGACATGTGCCTGACCCTCTGGTAGCATCTCTCCCGTCCGGACGTTGTAATGCTCTGACTGTTGAATTGTATGGAAATAAATGATTGTTGATTGAGCATTGATACACCGAGTATTGTCCCTCCTTCAGCCCAAAGATTCAAAGAATTGGGAGATTTCAACAACTTGGTGCCGTGTGACCCGGATCTTTGGTGTGCTGAGGAGGTGTAGATTTGGCCTTTGGTGAGATCGTGGGGCAAAGTGAACAGAAGGCCGGCCTAAAACAGAAAGGTAAGCACAGCCTGTTGTATTATAAATACCAAATGTGCATATTGGGCTTTCCAAATTAATCTGTTCGCTGAGTCACATGTATTTTCACAGTAAATTTGTCGGTGTCTGGTTTTTGGCGCAAGATACTAACAACATAAGTTGAGGCTGAATTCCAGTGTGTTAAATAAACTGCTTCTACCGAGATACTAATAACATACTACGTTGGACTAGTTGCAGTAATCTGCTTCTACCGAGATACTAATAGCATACTACGTTGGACTAGTTGCAGCCACTTTACCTTCCACATTTAATTTTGTCTAATACTGGCTTCTGTAGCAATAATACATTAGAATTTATTCTGAAGACGCGGCCATTAGTCTAGTACATTGAAGTCGAGGTTTGTTTATTTTGTTTATGGTGTCAGTGACGTCCTGGCTTTTGCCGGCTATGAAATAGAAGTTGATTTAAGGAAAAGCAGATGCTGGCTTCACGGTGCAGTTGAACGCTGGCAACGCGAGAGCGAAACACGTCCGTAGGTTTGGTTTATGATACGGCGTGTTCCGGTGGTGCGGCCGTGAAGTGCAGTAGTGGTTGGTGCTAGTTTTAGTACATTGGATAGAGGTTTTGACGGTGGTTTGTGGCGTCAGTCGAGTATAAAGGGCTGCGGTCATAATACAAAGTAAAAATTAAGTACATAGCAACACCTGGTTTATGATGTCAGGTATAATTTCGGGGATGCAAGCATCGCTTTTATGATGCGACTTTGCCCCGTGGTGGCGGTCATAAGCGCAGAGAAAGGGGTATTTTGGTCTATGGTGCAGTGTGCTTTAAGAAGATCTAATAGTTGAGCTCAGAGGTTTCTGTGTAAAATTCCCGCTGAGGAAAAGTGTTGTGTGTGAGTGTGAAAGCGCGCTCTGGGTGAGAGAGTGTGTGTGAAGCTGCGAAGCGCGCTCTGGGTGCTGTCTTGTGGGTAAAGCGCGCACTGAGTGAGAGTGTGAGTGAGGCGCGCTCTGAGTGTGTTTTTTGTGTGGAGTGTGAAGCGTGAACACAGTGACAGTGACGGTTGATGTGTTTGATTAGGAGGACATTAGAGCAAATACACATTTTAGGATCAAAGGTTGATGCCTAGTGTACCTGTGGAAATAATTTTGCCCTAGGAGTGGCGACCCTCCTGTCCGTGGACGCGTGGCCAGGACCGGCGTCGTCCGGGTGCCGAGGTGGTGACTTGGGGAGGTGAGGGCCCCCGCATAGCTACGGAAATAACACTGGAACGGCCGTGTAATCACGGGTTCACATTTATTCCGGACTAGAACAAGACACATTTTGCGAACAAACGTTGAGTCTAGATTAGTAAAGAAATATAAAAAGGTTGAAGTCCTCGTTTCAGTGGTTGAAATTGTTGTGTGCCTGTCCCCTGACGAGTGTGAAATTAGAATAAAGAGGGAATTTGGAGCCACATAGAGATAGACGGGCATAATTGGGTGTATTACTCTGTGGTGTAATAAAAATAAAAAGGAGAGATAGTAAGAGGTGTGCAGTGGAGAATTATGGAGGAGTAGAGAGAGGAATGTGTTGGGAGACTGGCGTACAGTTTACGCTGTCAAGGTAGGCGTGTTGCCTGCTTATCTGTTTAACATGTGATGAAAATGAAATTAAATAAATCTCTTAGTGTGTTAATACAGGAAGCTGCGGACCTGGACCAACTGCCCCCACAAGCACAGCGGCCGAAGCAAAATTATAGGTAATGGGAACCACACCCAGCACGAATCAGCAGCTGTGAAAAAGACAGCAGCGAGGAGAGAATTAGAGGAGAAATTAAGAGAAGCTTTAACACATAAAATTGGGGCCAACGGACTTGTGGAGGTTGGGAAGGCGTCCGGAGCATCACAACAAAAAGGTGAAACAAAAACACACACAAGCAGAGAAATCTGAGAGAAAGGCTCCTTTTAAGGTAACGCCTAGTTTGAGAAAAGATAAAATTAACCTGCTTTTATACAAATGCACATACACGCAATGAAGAAACAGCTTACACTCATGAACACGTGAAGATTTTCCAGCAAGGTTAAAGAAAAATTAACATACTTAAATGATGAAGTCTATACATTACTGACAAAGAAACCCTCTGGGTTGCAGGACAACAATTTAACTAAAAAAAAAAAAAAGGAACACTGGTCTAACCAACCAGGCAAGACACAACAAATTTAGTGGTTAAAAGATTCAAATTGTGACATGTTTTCTGTTGATTGAGTAATAAAAGTGATTACTGAATGAAAGAAAGTTCCTTTTTTGGGCTTTTAAACCTGATCTTAAGAATTTTAACATATACCGGTGTTGTCCTGTCAACTTGGTGGGTTAGGAGTTGATTATATCGGGAGACAAAAAACAAAAAAAAGGGGGAGAGAAGGCTGACACAGGGCCTGGCCCCATTGCCTCCCCTCTGAATAACACAGCCAACACAACATCATTTTCCTGTTCGTTTGTTTTTGTTTTTTGTTTGTTTTTGTTTTGTTTTTGTTTTTTTCTATACATATTTAATTACAGGCTGCTTTGCCGGCCCTGAAAGCCGAGGCTGACTGGACTCCTGCTCTCCCCCATACGTGACACTGACCAAATGCTGCAACAGCTGGACCCACAACAACGACCTGAGAATGTCAACAGACCTGCAGGAATGTGATCTCATGCAGCCGAGACGGAGAGCACTAAACCTAAGGCCCGTTTCACTACACGGGGGAAAAATTCCCAGACTGCGTCAGCTGACAGAGCTGTGACGAGACGCCCGCCAAGCCCGAATGAAAAGTAAGGCCGAGCGAAAGAATGCTGACCTTGATAACTTTGCATTCACACTGTGCAGGACAGTGATGGACCAACACAGATGATCGGGTGGCGAAAAAGGGCGTGACCGAGACAAGAGGAGTAACTGAGGACAGAAGGCACCTCAGAATGGACAAAAACACAGAAGAAGATGCAGGTTTCACCTGCGGTGAACATCGACACTGGAGAAAGGACTGCCCCAATTGGGGTCAGAACCAGGACGGACAGAACTTTGGGCAGCAGGAGCAGCAATGGTCGCAAACGAACTGAAAAGGAGGGGGGGCAGGACCCCAGGGCATGCTTCAGGCCGTGGTTTACCCAGAACACCAGAACAGGAAAGTGATGAACACAAACACCCACACAAACACCCACACAAACACACACATCTACATGCACTGACTCAGAATGAAGAGAAACAAACACACACACACACACACACACACACACACACATTGGAATGCTGATTCACTGAGAAGTGATCCACATACACACACACACACACACACGCTGATGCAATGAAGAATGCTTTGCTTATGCTGATATGCAAAATGCTGCACACAAACATCCCAATGCATAATTTTTATGAGGAGCTATTGATTACCATTAAATACTTAGAATGTGTTATATGTCACCCAGAGGGTATTTATGTAGATTTTAGGAATAAGGTCTAAAAAAGTTTGGTTATGAAAACAATGTCTGTGCGTGATGTCTGTTTATGGCTCAAGGCCTTGACTGAATTCTTTGCTGTGCTTCACACAGCCCTGATGAGGAACAGTGGCACAGAGTGAAACTGATGAATTAATAGTGTAAGTTTAGGTCGGAGTACGGCATTTTCTGTGATTGAGTTTTAATTCAAGGAGGAACAAAAGGTGTTACGGCACCTGAGGTTCTCATTCCCACACAATATTGTCCCGGCAGGAAGCAAAATGTTCCTGTGAATTTCTGGTTGATTGTTTGGTTTTGTTTAGCGCTAGCTTGATTTTATCAGTGAGCTTTGGCTTGTGTTCTTTCTCGTAAGCGAGAGAGGGATAGTTTTATGCTTGGACATGTCTGCAACGGGCCCTAGTTTGTGTTATTTTAGTAGTATTTTGTTGGTTATGTCTGTTTTCGTGTTTGTTACAGTGCACTGGAGAAAAAACATCTGAGAGGTGTGATCCACCGGTGGTGATATGTTGATATTTTGTGAGTTTATGATTTAACAATCAGCTCTTTAAACCAGGCCTGAAAGATTGAAATTTAAAGCGCTATGAAATATTTTTACAAAAACAGTTGCAAAGTGTGCTTCTCCATGATTGTAATTGGCTTGGGAGAAATTCACTTATAGGGAACACTGAGAAGTTCTGAGTCTAAAAGGATTGCACCGAGTCAATCCGGCCCAAAAAAACAACAAGGAATTGTTTTCCTTTAAAATGATGACGTCATCTTGCTGGTGATGGATGCTCGAATAGGTTGCGCGTGAGACTCCATTATCAGCAACATCTGGTATGAATGTGTATGGAGGTATGCATGTGAATGGACTGTGATGGACTGACGACTAAAAGCTTTGACTGACTTGATACTGAGACAATGACTGCACCCACTTTAGGACTAGTAAATGCCAATAAACAATTCACCCAGCCGGCAAGAGAAGGGTGGATGCTTCGCTTTGTTTTATTTTGTTTTTTCAGGAGCAGGAGGATAAGAGAGACTGGAGGAGGAGACTCTAGCTTCACATAAGTATGAACTGCAGACTTAACACTGTGGTTGCTGATTTTGAGTTACTGATGTTTGCATTAAGAAAACTATGCTATATTAGCTGTGTTTTGAGTAAGGTATCATGTTATATTATTGGGAATGCCAAATGCTACAGTGGAGAAGACTTTTGATACCACTCATGACTGGAATATGTTATTATTAACCATAGCAGGCCACTGTAAAAAGTCAATTAAATTTTATAGAGGAAAATCGCCAAAATTGAACAATACCTATGAATGACTGGCCACATTCAGAATAGAGATATGCAATAATAAACATTGGTCCACATGAGTTAGGTTCTCACTTGAAATAGTAAGTTATTAGATGTAGAATATAATTGACAGGGACATTTGATAGGATGTGGTACTGAAAAAGAACAAGAGCAAAGTAAATAAAGAAAATATTGTGTTTAGTTTGGATATTTTCAAATTAAAATGTACCATTACACTCAGAGGATCAATATGGAATAAAACATATGCAAAATTTGTAGGAAGTACATGACTGATAACTGTTCTGTCCTGAGCGTTTGTTTCTAGAGCACCCACTTGACCACACCAACAGTTTCTCGCCACCGAGGAGGGGTACTTGCAAAAAGAATAAAATAAAAATCTGAGTTTAACAAAACATTTTAAATGTAAATATCAAGCTTACCTTTCTTTTTCCATGAAATGTGCTGGTGGGCACGCCAGCCATTTTGAAAAGGTGGGCAAAGCAATTGGCAAGGCCACACCCCCACACATGTGATATAATTTTAAAGGTACTGTTGCCCTCTCTAAGAAACATCAGGAATTAGAGGAGTGGCAAGTAGAGTATGCGAGCTACAAGCAAAAACTAAAATGTGTACTACAGTGTGTAAAAATGAAATACTGGGTCATCAGGGGGTCATGAGGGACATTTATAAAACTAAAAGTCCCACTAACCTTAAAGTGCACTTGAAAAGCTCACACAAGAAGGTTAACCTAGCTTACCTAGAAGACCTCATCAGGGGGAGCACACTCCCCCTCCTTGAAGAGCTCACCCACTCAACCCGCATCCCCAGAAAACAGCTAACCCCAGATAAGGCAGCGTGATGTATCCCGAGACAACAGGACTGGGACATCTAAATAAAGGTGTGAAACAATCGCCTTCAAAAGGTTATCAATTCACTTGAACCAAAATTAGGACCACACGGTGCGGCAAGAGTTAATAGTTATTAGTCTCAACACCCAAGGATAATCAGAAGAGCTTGACTGATATGATGGAACTGGGATTTTGTTACACTTAATTTTTGCAAAACACAAATAAAACCAAATTGAAACTAAGGATTTTCAGAAAATAAAAACTAGACTAAACTAGCAAAGAATTGGTAAAAACTAATTACAACTGGTAAAAATTGAAAATCTGGAGTTGAAACTAAATAAAAATAACAACTAATGGAAATGGCGAAAAGTTTAAAACCCTGGTGCAGAGATTGGCAAATCTGACCAGGAAACGTTATAAAATGGATTGTCAGGATAGTCAGCGTTAAAGCCACTTTTGACAGTCCATACTAGGATGGCATTGGACATCTTCGGGGCGGAAGAGGGTTGGTGTGACCAAGGTGTGGTTTGGCTTGTTGTATGTACATTTCAAAATGTTACAGCTCTGGATGGACCAGTTACCAGGGCATGGAAGGATGACAGACTTTATTACATGAGGAGAAGGGACATTTTCGGGATCGAAGATCCTCAGGGATGACAAGGCTGGAGCAACGGTACTCGAGAGAAGAATTTCTGATACTTTCTGAGATATGATGTCACTAACCTTCTCTTTTAATTGTCTAGCTCCAATGAATTGACACATGGGAGTGTGTCAAAAAGGGGGAGTTGAGTTTGAACATCAAACAATGGTGATATGAAAATTTCTATGAGTTTATTTTTGTGTTTAATAAATTAGCTATGGTAATACTTAAGCTTATAATGTGTTAGACTTAGAAAGGGTTCACTAATTTTTGATTTCTTTTACACACACATAGATTATGATTAGAATAAGTCCTGAACATAATATTTTAAACCAAATTTGAATCATTAGAAGAACAATGGATAACAATATTAGATTATCAAGCCTAGGGAGAGAGGTGTTTTGGTTTTCTGTCTCTTGCAGAGAAAGGAACAGACACCAGACGGGGACACGGAGATGTGAGGACCCTTCACAGCAGAGACAGATGTAGGGACAGCCGAGACAGCAACTGGGGTCAAGTGTCATGACGTTTGGGCTCCTGGAGAAGATGGATCCCACAAACACAGCAATAACCATGAAGGGGTTGGCGAAAACCAGGAACACCAGACCAACGAGGTTCGAGAGGCTCTTGGCAAAAAGGGGGACACGCCGGTGAACCCAAAACACACAGATCCTTGTTTGAAATCGGGGCAGAATAATCCCCAGAACTGTGCAATGACTAAAGGGTGGTCTAACCCCGGAGGTCGAAGAAAGAAGCTGAGAATCACCCAACTGGAAGACACTGGTAGCTGCAGCAATAAAAATAAAGGTTAAAAGCTCCTTAGACAGAGGTTCTAGTCTAAGTACATTTGAAAGGTATAAGGTGGCATTAAAATGGGAGTGGAAAACTGGAGCACCAAAATAAAGCTGTGGGAGAATTGGGGAGTGATGGGAGTGTCATCTGTAACTGCTGTTATGGTTGTAAATCTAACTTTGCTTGCATCTGAACTGCGTGAACACAGAGGTCGTCCCACATATGGTCCACCCGTTAAAGGGGGACAGAGGGCCTCAGGATCAAGAAAACCTGGACCTTGCGACCCTGGAGTGCATGTTGTAAGTGATCTCTTTCAGAGATCAAAAGGGGGAATTATTAGATTATTCTGTTATTATATGTTACCTTATATATGTAATCAAAGTAGTTGAATTAGAATACTGCTGTAGATCACATTATACCCTTTAATATAGAGTGTGTGAGCTGTATGTAGTTTAGTTCTCATTATACTTTTGAGTTAACAGAACATATTCACATATTAGTTCATTAGATAAATGTGCATCACTCTGTATCCTTGATCTGCTGGGAATGTATTACACTGTTTTCTTGACATGCTTAATTGTTGAATCATGAAGAGAAGGTTGTAAGCAGGAGACTCTGTGTCTAAAGACAGGGGAGATAGATAGACCACATTCCACACCCCCACCTTACAGAAAGCAGAGAAACAACTGCCGAGGTCATAACTTAGGCGCTGTAACAGAGAAAAAAATGTGATGTTTTGGCTTTTACGACTAGCTGGGGGCCACTAGAGACTATAAAAAGCTGAGCAACCCGTCACCATTTTGAGACATGTGCCTGACCCTCTGGTAGCATCTCTCCTGTCTGGACGTTGTAATGCTCTGACTGTTGAATTGTATGGAAATAAATGATTGTTGATTGAGCATTGATACACCGAGTATTGTCCCTCCTTCAGCCCAAAGATTCAAAGAATTGGGAGATTTCAACAAGTGTCAGACAGACTTTAAGGTGGAATGAAAAGTTGGAGAGTTTCACAGTGAATTATCCAGTGGAGGATTTTTCTTCTTCTTTGAAGGTTTGAAATGTGAACATTGTTCTGCTGCAGTCAATGGACTAAACCAGAGAAGAAGAAAACAGACTTTACCATGAAGATCCTCAGTGTGGATCAGTATAATATCAGCCTGATGGCTGCAGTTTAGTGTCAGCACAACTTTCACATCATATTCATCTCAGCACAACTAAAACATGCTGACTGACCTCAGAGTTTCAAGTCCACATCCTGGACTCTCCAGGAAACCACACAGATGCTTCACTCCTGGATCCTGCAGCTTGTTGTTGTAGCTCAGGTTCAGCTCTCTCAGATGGGACGGGTTGGACTTCAGTGCTGCTGACAGATAATCACAGCTGATCTCTGACAAACCACAGTCCCTCAATCTGTATAAAGAATGAAAGATGTAAGTTTATTAGACAAAGTGTGAGCTTGAAATCATTCAGTGTTTCATCATCTGTTCAGAGCTGAAGAAGGTTCAGAATGTAGAAGTTTAGAAAATGGAAACTCCAAACAGCTGACAGAGTTCATACGCCTTTGTCAGGGTCAAATTCAAGCAAGACCATGTGAAAATTAAAACACATCATCCTAGGTGAACTTAAACACCTTTGTTCCCCTTTTGTTAAGACATAGAAAAGTACACCACACAAAAATACTGCAAAAGGAAACGGTCGCCTTATATACATAGTGTATAAACTCAAAATGCACATTTCACTTCAAATTAAGATTAAGGCTTTGAACAGATCACATAGTTCAGTTCAACATATAAGACTTTAAGAATGCACAAGCATCTACTTAAAATCTATTTAATTTATCATCCATGATATTATTTTGTACAATTCCAATGTATTTTGTTCATCTCCCTTAAATAAACAGGCAGTCTTAAAGTATGAAATATTCATATACAAACACATATAAATGTGTGTACTGTCTCAGTGGCTGATAGTACCCCACAGGCCTCAGTGTGAGCTTGAAGACATTTATAATGTTTAAGTAGTTTAATGTGCAGGTGCTGACGATAAACACATTTTGAATGAAAGCCGGGGAACTTTGGTAGCACAGAAACAAGTGGCTATTCTTTGTGACTATATGGATCACTCACAATACCATTATTTCACACAAAGGCACCAAATTAATACTCAAAAAAGCTGCAGCAATACACACAAATATAAACAGTACTTGGTGACAACTTTGCTTTTAGCCTTTAACCCTTCTTGACTACTTTTGATGTGGCCTCTATATTTTACCTTTAAAAACAGTTTATCTTGCCAATCTGTTATTTTCTCATTTTGACCAACTGTATCAGCACAATTTATCTAAATTCAGACAAAATTTAAAATACAAGTAGAAAGTGATATTTTGACTGTAAAAACCACACACATGTTTAACGAATCATCTTCATAACTTGAAATGCAAATAGAGATTGTACATTTTTAAAAATACGCACACGTTTTGCAAACAACAAAGTTATATGGTACTATTTACTAGAGATGGCACGATACCACTTTTTTATGTCCGATACCGATATCATAAATTTGGATATCTGCCGATACCGATATGAATCCGATATAGTGTTTTTTAATCAACAAAACTGTTTTTTAAAATATCTTGCTGCATTTTGCAAGTCTGCAAGTTCATACTCAAGTTTAAAACAACAACTACACTAAAGCTATTCTGTTATACCTGTATACAAAAAAAATATTTCATAGTTCAGCAATACTGATCAATCTAATAAACTTAGACCTACACCATCCTCCCTATTCTGGTATTTTAAAGAGTACTTAGCGTAAATATTAAGCAACCTAACTAATAGGGTTCCAACTCCCAGCAACAACAAAAATAAATAAATAAAAAATAGGGAACCACCCCTCACGCGCCACCTCATGATGCTTAATCGACGTAATCAACCTTAATTTGATGCAGTGTAAAAAAAAACATGCACAGAAATCAATTATTTTTCAAGAAATATTAAATAGATTCAACATCTTTCTTCAACAAAATTGCAGACTGCACAGATGGTACCTTCCCAAAGTAAAAAGTACTATAGCTTACTAGGGTGTATATATTAGACTTAATAGTCACTATATACAGTAATGGACTTCTATTCATTTTACATCAAATTAAAACTTTGGGTGTCAGATAATTATTTATTAAAAGCTCGACATTTTAAATGAGAATAAGAAAGAAAAGTATGTCTTTGTGCCCCCTTTTCCCAGTTAATGCCCTATCGGCCCCCTGGCTAAACTTTGCTAGATCCGCCCCTGCACAGTTACCAGCCGTCAGCTACATAGAAAAAGATCCTGGTGTAGAAAATAATATTAAATACATTCTAACAACAGCTTATCAAGCTTAAACGTGCTGCTGTTGTTCAGCCGCTGGTTTCCTCTTTCTGGTGCAAAGTGGGCCAAAAACAAACAAGAGAGACGGACTCGCCACAGAAAAGCCGATCAGCTGATCATTAGCAGTTTCACGATTGAAGTAGCAGCCGGAGAGCGAGAGGCAGTCGCTCGTTAAGCTTAACGTGGGAATGCTTTACAAACATTCAGAGATGGACTTACACACTTGCTTTACTTCTCTCGGGATAACTTTGTCGGAGATGAAATGCCGGGTTGCTAGCGAAGCTCCACATGCTATCCAGACCACCGACAGGTCCTGCATGCCACAGCTGCTCTATCACGTGATGCATACTGCTCCGACGTGCTAACGTCGTTCTGAGGCGAGTTACGGCGTGTTGCAAGTTTTGTGAGGTGCTTTCGTGATATTTAATGGATCGGATTACATTTTTTATTTTTCTCCGATATCCGATCCAGTAATTTAGGTCAGTATCGGACCGATACGTAATATCAGATCGGTCCATCTCTACTATTTACCAAAAAATGCAGCCAAGGCTCAGACGTTTTTCATATAATCATTTCAAACTATTTACAGAACAATCAGGTGTCAAACAATAGTTTGTGTCACTCTAACACATATGAGAACAGCACAGGGATAAACCTGCAGGTCTGACAGCAGGTGTGTCACTCAGCGTTTACACTGCAATCTGCCTTTGTTGGCTTTAAGGCAGCAACTGTGACGATCACTAGTAGAACTGACACACAAAACAAAACAACAGCTACACACTAAATACACAAGACAACAAACTAACTTGAGACCAAACACGGTAAACGTCACAAATCTCTCACGTATCAAAACTCTCTCTCTCTTTCGCTCACTCGCTCTCTCTTGCCGGTCACTCCTAAAACTTCCCCCTTTTGCTAAACAACCAAATGTCATGTTTCCATATCATTTTTGATTGGTCGACATGGTACATTTTCCCACCTACAGGGCTTTGGAGCGTGATGTCACGGGAGATGGGCCATGCCCCCTTCCGCCATGACAGTAGGC
The DNA here is from genome assembly GCF_057381845.1 of Rhamphochromis longiceps. Classification (NCBI taxonomy): domain Eukaryota; kingdom Metazoa; phylum Chordata; class Actinopteri; order Cichliformes; family Cichlidae; genus Rhamphochromis; species Rhamphochromis longiceps. The sequence goes on along the minus strand of NC_140559.1, from coordinate 68,355,934 downwards.
CAGCCAAAGGATACCATTTCAGCTATGGATCGTACGTGTTGTGTTGTCGGTTGCAACGTTAGATCACACGATCGTGAAGGCAAGAAGCTGGATAACGGGCTCTCTTTTCATCGTTTTCCATCCTGGAGGCAACGTGAGGGATCCCATGTATCCGATATTACTAAACAAAGACGTCAGGCTTGGATTGCAGCGGTGAGACGAGCGGATATCGAGTTCTCTGCAATCCCCAGCTTTTTGTTGGTTTGCTCACGGCATTTTCTTTCCGGTGAGTTCTAAATTAATTCATATCACTCTTGAAAGGCTTTTAGTGTTATTTTCAACGTGTTGAGGTCATAGATAATGAGATAAAACACGCTAATGTGTGATGCTGCAGAACCACATCATGTCGACTGAGTAGCTTATGATTTGGCATTATTGCAGGCAAACCAGCATATGAAATGGATGTAACAAATCCAGACTGGGAACCAACACTGCACATGGGGCATGACGACATACCTGTATCAGACTCGGACCGGCACTCAAGGCGTACGCAACGGAAGCGAAAAAGAGCACCCATCGGAGGTAAACAACCCCCCCCCCTCTAAAAACATACTAAATTGCTATCACTGTACACTAATCCGCACATAACTTCCAGATGAATCACACACCTGTCATTGGAATATTGGTGTACATTTACCTTATGTCTAATTTTATCTTACAGGCTTTCGTTATGCAGCTGCAGAGTCTGAAGGTGTGCCCCGTGCAGAAGTGATTGATGAAGATCTGACAGAAGACCAACAGCAAAATCACAATGTCATGGAGGCAGTGGACAGCAGTTGTGTTGGACAAGTGGAGGTTGAGGTAGCAGCTGCAAATGTGGATATACTGAAGAAATGTAAACCTTTTAAAATGATGACAGATTACAAACTCTCAGCTGTGTCTGTAATCAAACCTCTGTAACTTTGCTTCACTTCAGCAGCATCAGCTCATGTTCACATGTTGATTCATGGTTTGCTTCAGTTTTTGATGGACTGCAGAATATTTTGAAGGTTATCTGCTATAAAAAGCCAGAACAGGAAAATCTGCTTCATGTGTTTCTGTTTGATCCTCAGTGACTTTGACACAAAGGCCTCTGCTGTGATGATCACACCTCTGATCAAGTCTCACAGTGTCAGCTTTGTTTTTATACATATGGATATGTGCTGATAAATGATCAGAGTTATAATATTTCCCACTGTCTGCTGTGTGCCGTGACCTTTGACCTGCTAAACACAGTCAGCTGTGGATTATTCATTGTTGTGTCTGATACTTAGAACTGTGAGGAAGAACACTACACAGTTAATCAGGGTCCCCTCTCTCTGAATCAGGAAAGGTGGGCAGGCCGCGTGTGGGCCGCGGGCCATACGTTGAGTCTCACTGTTTGAAATGTGAACATTGTTCTGCTGCAGTCAATGGACGAAACCAGAGAAGAAGAAAACAGACTTTACCATGAAGATCCTCAGTGTGGATCAGTATAATATCAGCCTGATGTCTGCAGTTTAGTGTCAGCACAACTTTCACATCATATTCATCTCAGCACAACTAAAACATGCTGACTGACCTCAGAGTTTCAAGTCCACATCCTGGACTCTCCAGGAAACCACACAGATGCTTCACTCCTGAATCCTGCAGCTTTTTGTTGCAGCTCAGGTTCAGCTGTCTCAGATGGGAGGGGTTGGACTTCAGTGCTGCTGCCAGATAATCACAGCTGATCTCTGACAAACCACAGTCCCACAATCTGTATAAAGAATGAAAGATGTAAGTTTATTAGACAAAGTGTGAGCTTGAAATCATTCAGTGTTTCATCATCTGTTCAGAGCTGAAGAAGGTTCAGAATGTAGAAGTTTAGAAAATGGAAACTCCAAACAGCTGACAGAGTTCATACGCCTTTGTCAGGGTCAAATTCAAGCAAGACCATGTGAAAATTAAAACACATCATCCTAGGTGAACTTAAACACCTTTGTTCCCCTTTTGTTAAGACATAGAAAAGTACACCACACAAAAATACTGCAAAAGGAAACAGTCGCCTTATATACATAGTGTATAAACTCAAAATGCACATTTCACTTCAAATTAAGATTAAGGCTTTGAACAGATCACATAGTTCAGTTCAACATATAAGACTTTAAGAATGCACAAGCATCTACTTAAAATCTATTTAATTTATCATCCATGATATTATTTTGTACAATTCCAATGTATTTTGTTCATCTCCCTTAAATAAACAGGCAGTCTTAAAGTATGAAATATTCATATACAAACACATATAAATGTGTGTACTGTCTCAGTGGCTGATAGTACCCCACAGGCCTCAGTGTGAGCTTGAAGACATTTATAATGTTTAAGTAGTTTAATGTGCAGGTGCTGACGATAAACACATTTTGAATGAAAGCCGGGGAACTTTGGTAGCACAGAAACAAGTGGCTATTCTTTGTGACTATATGGATCACTCACAATACCATTATTTCACACAAAGGCACCAAATTAATACTCAAAAAAGCTGCAGCAATACACACAAATATAAACAGTACTTGGTGACTGTTAAGTCTAATTGTTGAATGTTGCCATTGTGTTTCTTAAATTTGTACAGTCTTAGTTCAAGCAGTAGGATCAAAGCCATTCCTTTGATCCTGGCCACCTCTCCAACCACTCTGTGCTGGGGGAGGTTTTATTGTAGATACATCCTATCTGGAAGATCTGTTTCTTTTGATGTAAACTTCCTGGGTTTACGACCCTTTGGTCAGCAGGAGGTCTGACACACACACACACACACACACACACACACACACACACACACACACACACACACACACACACACACACTCTTACAGAAGTTCACACATATACATAAAATGCTTTGTCTTAGAACAAAGGGGGCGTGGCTTTGTTCTGACGTGTTTTGTGTGAACTGTCTCCCAATAAAAGGTAGCAGGAGGAGGTCAGATCTGTGGTCATTTTCGTGGTGGACACAGACGAGGCCTCCCTTGCGCAAATAATCGATCGATCGACTGTCTTGTTTTCTTCATGATGAATAAGTCTCTAGAATTAGCGGGGCTTGTGGAAACACAGACCCAACAGTGACAACTTTGCTTTTAGCCTTTAACCCTTCTTGACTACTTTTGATGTGGCCTCTATATTTTACCTTTAAAAACAGTTTATCTTGCCAATCTGTTATTTTCTCATTTTGACCAACTGTATCAGCACAATTTATCTAAATTCAGACAAAATTTAAAATACAAGTAGAAAGTGATATTTTGACTGTAAAAACCACACACATGTTTAACGAATCATCTTCATAACTTGAAATGCAAATAGAGATTGTACACTTTTAAAAATACGCACACGTTTTGCAAACAACAAAGTTATATGGTACTATTTACCAAAAAATGCAGCCAAGGCTCAGACGTTTTTCATATAATCATTTCAAACTATTTACAGAACAATCAGGTGTCAAACAATAGTTTGTGTCACTCTAACACATATGAGAACAGCACAGGGATAAACCTGCAGGTCTGACAGCAGGTGTGTCACTCAGCGTTTACACTGCAATCTGCCTTTGTTGGCTTTAAGGCAGCAACTGTGACGATCACTAGTAGAACTGACACACAAAACAAAACAACAGCTACACACTAAATACACAAGACAACAAACTAACTTGAGACCAAACACGGTAAACGTCACAAATCTCTCACGTATCAAAACTCTCTCTCTCTTTCGCTCACTCGCTCTCTCTTGCCGGTCACTCCTAAAACTTCCCCCTTTTGCTAAACAACCAAATGTCATGTTTCCATATCATTTTTGATTGGTCGACATGGTACATTTTCCCACCTATAGGGCTTTGGAGCGTGATGTCACGGGAGATGGGCCATGCCCCCTTCCGCCATGACAGTAGGCCAGCCAAAGGATACCATTTCAGCTATGGATCGTACGTGTTGTGTTGTCGGTTGCAACGTTAGATCACACGATCGTGAAGGCAAGAAGCTGGATAACGGGCTCTCTTTTCATCGTTTTCCATCCTGGAGGCAACGTGAGGGATCCCATGTATCCGATATTACTAAACAAAGACGTCAGGCTTGGATTGCAGCGGTGAGACGAGCGGATATCGAGTTCTCTGCAATCCCCAGCTTTTTGTTGGTTTGCTCACAGCATTTTCTTTCCGGTGAGTTCTAAATTAATTCATATCACTCTTGAAAGGCTTTTAGTGTTATTTTCAACGTGCTGAGGTCATAGATAATGAGATAAAACATGCTAATGTGTGATGCTGCAGAACCACATCATGTCGACTGAGTAGCTTATGATTTGGCATTATTGCAGGCAAACCAGCATATGAAATGGATGTAACAAATCCAGACTGGGCACCAACACTGCACATGGGGCATGACGACATACCTGTATCAGACTCGGACCGGCACTCAAGGCGTACGCAACGGAAGCGAAAAAGAGCACCCATCGGAGGTAAACAACCCCCCCCCCTCTAAAAACATACTAAATTGCTATCACTGTACACTAATCCGCACATAACTTCCAGATGAATCACACACCTGTCATTGGAATATTGGTGTACATTTACCTTATGTCTAATTTTATCTTACAGGCTTTCGTTATGCAGCTGCAGAGTCTGAAGGTGTGCCCCGTGCAGAAGTGATTGATGAAGATCTGACAGAAGACCAACAGCAAAATCACAATGTCATGGAGGCAGTGGACAGCAGTTGTGTTGGACAAGTGGAGGTTGAGGTAGCAGCTGCAAATGTGGATATACTGAAGAAATGTAAACCTTTTAAAATGATGACAGATTACAAACTCTCAGCTGTGTCTGTAATCAAACCTCTGTAACTTTGCTTCACTTCAGCAGCATCAGCTCATGTTCACATGTTGATTCATGGTTTGCTTCAGTTTTTGATGGACTGCAGAATATTTTGAAGGTTATCTGCTATAAAAAGCCAGAACAGGAAAATCTGCTTCATGTGTTTCTGTTTGATCCTCAGTGACTTTGACACAAAGGCCTCTGCTGTGATGATCACACCTCTGATCAAGTCTCACAGTGTCAGCTTTGTTTTTATACATATGGATATGTGCTGATAAATGATCAGAGTTATAATATTTCCCACTGTCTGCTGTGTGCCGTGACCTTTGACCTGCTAAAGACAGTCAGCTGTGGATTATTCATTGTTGTGTCTGATACTTAGAACTGTGAGGAAGAACACTACACAGTTAATCAGGGTCCCCTCTCTCTGAATCAGGAAAGGTGGGCAGGCCGCGTGTGGGCCGCGGGCCATACGTTGAGTCTCACTGTTTGAAATGTGAACATTGTTCTGCTGCAGTCAATGGACGAAACCAGAGAAGAAGAAAACAGACTTTACCATGAAGATCCTCAGTGTGGATCAGTATAATATCAGCCTGATGTCTGCAGTTTAGTGTCAGCACAACTTTCACATCATATTCATCTCAGCACAACTAAAACATGCTGACTGACCTCAGAGTTTCAAGTCCACATCCTGGACTCTCCAGGAAACCACACAGATGCTTCACTCCTGAATCCTGCAGCTTGTTGTTGGAGCTCAGGTCCAGCTGTCTCAGATGGGAGGGGTTGGACTTCAGTGCTGCTGCCAGATAATCACAGCTGATCTCTGACAAACCACAGCGATACAATCTGTATAAAGAATGAAAGATGTAAGTTTATTAGACAAAGTGTGAGCTTGAAATCATTCAGTGTTTCATCATCTGTTCAGAGCTGAAGAAGGTTCAGAATGTAGAAGTTTAGAAAATGGAAACTCCAAACAGCTGAAGCCAACAGGAAGCAGCTTCAAACAAACACAACAAGAGAAAAAACTCTGAATGTTTCACATTAAAGTCGTACATTTATCATAAAAACAGGACAAAGACTTGAAAAAGTCGTGTTTTTCCTTCCAGGAACCACAAGGCTTCACTTTTAAAGGTGAAGTGTGAAAGAAATGGACATATTTGAAGTCCAACACCTTTTTCCACTCACATTATTAAAGCAGACAAACTACAAGCTCATTTTCATTCCAACAAGTCATTTTCTGACCTGGACTAACAACACTGGTCTCTATGTGCAGCTGGCTGTGAGACCAGTGCTCAGGGAGCGTCTACAAAGTGCAACACTGAAAGAACATCACACACTAGCTTTGTCCCAAAACGTCGGCTGCATCCTTCGGAGGACCCGGTATTTGCGGTCTACGTGGGCCGGGTCCTTCAAAGACCGAAAAGGCTGGAAGTGCGAGGCTGTGAAATGGGACGGTCTAGCCTTCAGATTTGCGTCACCGCTGTGTTGGTGGAGTTTAATAAACTCAGCCGTCTCCTCCTTGCTATCTAAAATATAACAGGACACTGGCGTAAATTCTCGACCGTCTCACACTTCTGTTTAATCAGTTTCCTGTTTAACGTTTATTCAGCTGTGTGAAAATCCCGGAGGAACTTTGATCTCAGCCAAACCGATTTACTCCGGAACAAATAAAACACAGAAAAAAGGCAAACAATTACATTACATTACATTACATATTTGAAGTTTAAACAGCTACTTTCTCACCTGAAAATATGTTAAAAGTTTATTTTGTGACCCAGAAAGATTAATAAGAGTAATTTGAAAACTTAGTAGCAGCCGCCATTGTTGGCAGCTGAAATTTGGCTGGGCCGCGCTATGAATTCTGGGATATGGTGGGCCACCAAGGACACACCCGACGAATCCTTCAAATTCGGGGAAATGAAGGACGCATTTGTCGGGCACATTTGAAGGAGTCGACAAATACGGACAGCCTTCATCGCCTGGCTGTGATGTAATCGGCCTTCAAATGCAGCCTCTGGAGGATGCAGCCGACGTTTTGGGACACAGCTACTAATTTGCTTCCATCATCCAACCTGAAGAGGAAACAGAGACGCCTCCCCTTCAAAGTAAAAGCTGCTCCTTTTGGACACAGTATCAAAGAAAGTCTACAGTATAACATAGAAAAGACAGAACAAAGTTTTGGTTGTTTTTAAATTGTGCAGAAATGAAACTACACTAAGCTCAATTATGTGACAGACATTTCATCCCATGTCAGTTTGGCCTCATCCTGGGCCGGATTATCCAGCACACACTCTGACCACAGGTCCATGTTGAGCAGGATGAGCTGCTGGCTAATCTGGAGGCTGTAGCAGAAGCTCACAGTCACAGTGGGTTTCCACTCATGAAAAAGCTCTGGCTGCTTCATTTCTCATCTCATATCAGAGACTTTAATGCTTCACTGAAGCTGTACTGTGATGCTTCCATATTCCAGTGAGGCCTCCATAATGATTTCAGCTGTTCTGTACACACACTGTGTGCCCTGTATGGCTCAAAGTCTCTGCAGCCTGTTTTTATCTGCTATCATCAGATCTTCATCATCCTCATTCACATCCCTCACACACTCTACAGCCTCATCAGCACTGACTTCATCTTCACTGACTGATGGAGCACAACATGAACCTGTGGAGGCTGAAACACTGTCCTGTCAAACATCTCCCCGTCACCACTCCACTTCTGTCAGCCTTTAAATGAACCCTGCTCAAGTCTGTCACTTCTGTTTGGAGCCAAAAGAGGTTAAAGATTGTGTCACTACATTCTTGTCTAGAAAATATTAAAAGTGTATTTGGTGACACACAAAAAAGGGTAAAAGTATAGTTTGGGTCCACACATGTCCAAACCCTGGTGTGTAGGCCTACTTAGTATTGAGAAAAGCCCACTAAAAGAACGCCCACCAGACCAAAGCAATGGTGTTGACTTGATCAGCATTAACCCCGCCCCCTGACTTTGATGGGTGAAGCTGACAAATAAAATGTATTTATGAACAGCGATGCAGGGCCAGGAGTAGCAACGTGAATTAAATAAATACATCATTAAATAATTCATTAAATGTGTCAGTAAAATAATTAAAATAGAAAACAAACCAACAAAATATGTAATTAACTAATTTGAATTGTACATAAATACTTAATGAATTATTTTAAATGAAATTAACTGATAATTCATTGTGATTTTGTTTTGTGTTTTGATGAGCTAATAATCAGCTCTCTTTTTCTCATTGTTGTTCTAAGCCGCTTATCCAAAGGTAAGGCACTACCTGTTGAATTATTTCCAAAGTGTGCCAAATTGGACATTACAAATTAAAGTCTACTCACTGAAATTACTGGGGAATGTCTGCTTTGATTTTGATGAGAATCTCATGACAGTACTGAGGATTTAATGCAGTTGGACTGCTAAAAATGATTGAATGCGGTTGGACCGCTAAAGGATTTAATACGGTTGGACCGTGGAAAGCAGTTGGACTGCTGAATGATTTTAGTATATTAGGGAATTTGGTTATTGTTTGGGGTGGAGCCCGTATTGGTTATAAGGTTGGACCTGCTTCAGTCTTACACTTTTTTGGCTGTTTTACTGTTGTTCCAAAGTATTATAAATTATTCAAGAACGTCAGTTGGACTGATAGGAAGCGCAGTGCTCAGAGGTAACGCTTGCCAATGCCAAGGACGCTTAGGCATTGTCCTCGAAGAGGGATAGTCAGTTGGTCACTGTGGAGCTTGGGGCACTCCAGAATAACTAGGAGTTAGAGTCTCCTTACCGTTTGGAACGGTAGTCTGCGCTTTTTTGGCCAGCAGAAGTTGGACTTCGGGCGTGTAACTTTAACTTAAAACTTCGGGGTAAGCCTTGGCTGTGAAATGCCAAAAATAGAGCTTCAGGCAAAGTTTGGGTTGGTTGACGCTTTTAAATTGAGTTAGGGATTTTAGAGATGAGGCCAGAAACTGTTGGACAGATACTGGTTAATTGATCACAAAAAAGTTGGACTTTATCGGTTGGACCGTTAACTCAAATTTGTCGAAATTGTTTAGGCGCTAAAGCTGACAGATGTGACAGTGGTTGTAAATATAAGACGTCTTTGTAATATAAAATAAGAGATCTCTGTGTGAAAGGAGTCTGAGGCAGTGCTGGAGCTATTTTTAGACTGTGTGTGTGTGAGTGTGAAAATGCAAATTAGTCAGCAGTGAACTGTTTAAACCACAGTTGGTTTTACAAATATTGCTGCAAACATTGTTGAGTGTGTGTTTAAGACGCCATTTATGTTCATTAGAGGGCTATAAATAAAGTTTTGAGTTGCCGTAGTGGATGTATAGTAATTGACTGAGTTTTGATATATAAATATAGTGAGTGCACTGTATATATTTAAGACTAACATATTACTTTTAGGAGTAACCTCTCATCAGCAATAAATGCTGGTGTGTTTTATTTTTTCTATTCTATGTGTGTGCTGTGAGAATTAATAGAGGTTTCAATTGTTTTCTTTGACTTGCTCTTTCTGATTATGAAAGGCATGTCTGAAATACTCTTAGGAAAGCGTGTTGTGAGTATATTCCTCAACTCTTGTCACAGTTTAAGTGTGTGAATGCTGTGAGTAGCAGGTTTTGAGTGATTGGGTGTGATTTGTACAAAATAATAAATAATAATAACACTATGAAAGTTGATAGTAGAGTGAGTGCAGAAGTGGAAGTGTGAGAGAAAAGGCGGTGTGTGTGTGAGACGATCTGACAAACGCAAAGAATTTAGTATATTTAGAAGTGTGTGCGTGAAATAAGGGTGAATTGTTTTAGATCAAGACTTAGTAAAACAAGAGTTTTATTAGCCTGTAAAAAAAACAAAACAGGAGAGATAGAAACAGAAAATATGGTTCTGAGCAGCTGCAAGGTTGACAGGAAATGGTGTGTGTGACAGGAACTTTGCATGCCCATAAAAGGAACTGACTGTGACAAGTGAGCACACAGAGAGAGAAACATACGAGGTAAACTCCAGGCAGATGAAGCAAATGGAGGTTTTAAGAAAAGAAATGAAAAGGATATTAATTGTATGCTTTAGTGTGTCAATACAGGTGGACTTCTTTCAACCTAGAATCTTGAGTACAAAACCATTGATTAACAGAATTGGGAGGAAAACAGGCCAGATTTTGGCTTAAAATTTTACAGCTTGACCTCCCACTTGTCCCGATCCTGAGAAGAAGCTCATAGGACAGTTAATCTCCTGATGAAGACCGACAGAACATCGTGGACTTCAAGAATTAACAGCAGGCAAAAGACAGTGCAACTGAAACTACACTGACGATACCAGCAGCAGCATGGAAGAAAAGCACGTGATGGAAAATGCACGGTGAACTGCAGGCTGGTAAGAACAGTGTGACATAACTGTTTAAAGACACTGAATGGGATATTTTGCCAGGCTGGGATTTAATCTAAAAGGAAAATACTGAAAAGAGCAACGGAGAAGAAACAGAGAAGAAACAGACTGTGTTTGCTGGGGATCACAAGACAACAAAGGACACTAAGAGAAGGGCACAGGGGCCAGTGGGAAGGTGAAGCCCAGACGAGTTCGACTGCGAGAATAGAGGGTACAATTGGGTTGAAATTGAAGCCGGAACTCAGGATGGTTTAGGGATGTCCACGTCACAAACAAAGAGGTAAACAAAAAGAAGGTAAAATAAAGAGAGAAAATAACTGACAATTACATTAATGAATAGAAGACACACATACAGATATTACATAGATTTATTTTTAGGATAAAGGGGAGAGCTTATACGTAGAAATGACTTTTTATACATATTGCATTTTGTGCCTTTAAGGGAGTTGTGGCTCAATTCGTCTCTTGAGGGTCACGAGCCTTTGGCTAGCGCTATGATTAGCCAATCTACTGTGAGGATGATATGAGTTATTGAAGGATTGCACACGCTCACAGACATATAGAGTCCATAAACACACATGACAGTATTGATTCCAGGCAAAAGGCCTCAAATTAATTTAGCGTTTAACTGAACTTGAGCTGGCCCTGTAACAAGTGACAGAAAAGAGGAACTGAATAGGAGTTTCTTGCTTTAGAGAAGGACCAAAGGAAGGAAAGCATATATTTTGGTTAAGTCTGATAAACTAGAATGAGAAGGTATTGTTACATCAAAGGAGCAAGATGAAATAAAAAGGCTATACCAAAAACAGGTTATAACATAGGAAATGTGAGTTTTAAAATGAAGTTAGTGTTAACACACAGGAGTTGTTTCAAGGCAGCGTTTAGCTATGATAAAATGTATGCAGGAGTAATTGCTTATATGTTTAAACTTAATTGATTAAAGTGGTTGTTTTTTTGGATCTTTTAGTAGAATAGGCGCTTATAATGATTTTCTTGTGAAAGGAGATTCTAGGTCAGAGTGGAGGCCTTGCAGCAGCGAGAGTTCTGTGTACAGGATGTTGATGATTAGATAAGGCAAGCGACAGGAAACGCATGCAGGGACGTGAAAGCAGCGTTTTAAGAGTTTTAAAATGATGAGTAACGTTGAAGAATATATATAAATACAAGTCAATAAGTCAAGAAGATAATTAGGATCAGGCTTTTGATTAAAGAGTCCCAAAGATGATAAGTTAGGGAGGTGCAGGAAAAGGTGTTTTGTTTGCTTTACACAAGATCTCGGCGACCACAGGGGGGTGAGGATGCTGGAGGCCCGAGGCATGATGGACCACAAGAGAGGGACGCAGAAAAAACCTAATCTTACGCATGGAGTGTTCTCGAGGGGGAGCTGGTGTTTATTACTGGACCACTTAGAGGACATGAGGTTGTCTGATTTGCTGAGCCAGAGGACGGCTAGAGAGGGTCAGAGCGGGAGTGGTGACCCCGATGTCCATGATGCCATGGATGGACATGGAAGCAGCTGAGTGGGCCGAGGAGTGACCCAACACAATGTATTGTGACCTCTGGTGTTCCAGAGGTCGAGAGAGGGAGTATTGAGATTGGAGAGATATTTTGCTGCTATTGTTAAAGGCTCATGTTCTCACTTAGATCATCGATTTCTACTTACATTTCTTTCTGGGAAAAATGGGGATTACTTTGGAAACAGGAAGTATTTTCCCCAATAAGCAGCCCTGGATTAGTAAATCACTCCAACATGTTCTCAGGCAGAAGAAGCTGTCTTGTTATGAGGGAGAGAAGAAAAAGATTGAGGCACAGAAACTTGTTGAAAGAGAGATAAAGCAGCTAAAATCAGGTGTAAAAGTAAAGCAGAGGATGAGCTGAATAAAGGACACTCAAGGCTGGCTTGGAAAGGAATGAAGTCCATGGTGGGGATGCAGGACAAGGAGCAAAGATGAATGTGATGCTGAATCAGCAGAAGACTTGGACTCATTTGATTCCAGCTTTGATATCATTGATTTCAATGAAGAGCTTTGTGATTGTAGCAAAGGGCTGGTAGCTCTGAGAGTCCCACTGATGAGGTGTTTGTGTGGAAATCTCTTAGTGGGACCAAAGAGAGAAAAAGCCCTGGTCCTGATGCTGTGGGAGGGAAATGATTGAAGTGTGCTGTGAGGAACTGACTGGGAGATTTTCACACATTTTCCAGTCCTCCTTGGAACAACAGGAAGTTCCCAGCACATGGAAACAAAGGTTAAGTGTCCTATGGCACTCAGTGATGATGGTGCTGTGGCCCCACCACCTCCACCTCTTTGTAAAGGAACTAACTGTCATCTGAAGCTTCAAATGGAACTAAGACTTCCTCCACTAGGTGGCAGTGTCTGATGAGAAAGTGTTAGTGGAGCTGGCCTGGAGTCAAAAACAGGAAGATGCAGGATTTGGGCTGAAATGGGGAAAAGTGGTTAGCACTAGTGCCTTAAAGCAAGAAGGTTGTAGGTTGAAGCTTGTTGGCCTTTCTGTGGAGGTTGGATGTTCTCCCACAGTCCAATGAAATGCTGCTTAGGTTCATTGGTGCTTCTAAATTGGCTGTAGGTGTGGATGTGAGAGAGTGCTTCTCTGTCTCTCTGTTGGCCCTGTGATGGACTGCTCACCTGTGCAGGTGGACCACGCCTCTTGCCCTATGACAGCTAGGGCACAGGCTGCAGCCCTGTGAGCCTAAGCTGAATAAACAGTTAGCAAAAATGATCCATAGATGGCCTGAAATCCCCCAGTTAGCAGTTTGGTAGATAGCTATGACATGCTAATCCCATCCAGCAGCTGTATTCTACCTGTAAGCTGATCCCTGCTGAGCCAAAGCACTTTTTCATATACAAATTACAACCTTTAATAGAAACCTATTGGTCAGCATCTTATTAGCCTGCTGTTAGCTTCATTCCACAGAAAACTGAGAGAAACTAACAGAGTTGATAAAGAATAAAGAGAAATGTGCTGATTTAAAGCCTTTGAAGTGCTTCAGATGATCTCTGTCCACTTCTGTCCACTCATTCATTCATGTAAGCTTTCTAATGCAGCTTTGATCTTCACAGTCTGCTTCATGAAACTCATTCTAACCCTGAATGTCAGAGTGTTCCTCCTTCTCTTTCCCATCATTCATGCTGGCAGTGGAGGAGATTTGGATGTTGGACTGTGTTTTGGATGATGTGTGTATGTTTGTGTTGGACTGCTGTCTGTAAAGCAAACGCACATTTTGCTTTGGATTTCAGTGTCAGACAGACTTTAAGGTGGAATGAAGAGTTGGAGAGTTTCACAGTGAATTATCCAGTGGAGGATTTTTCTTCTTCTTTGAAGGTTTGAAATGTGAACATTGTTCTGCTGCAGTCAATGGACTAAACCAGAGAAGAAGAAAACAGACTTTACCATGAAGATCCTCAGTGTGGATCAGTATAATATCAGCCTGATGTCTGCAGTTTAGTGTCAGCACAACTTTCACATCACATTCATCTCAGCACAACTAAAACATGCTGACTGACCTCAGAGTTTCAAGTCCACATCCTGGACTCTCCAGGAAACCACACAGATGCTTCACTCCTGAATCCTGCAGCTTGTAGTTGTCACACAGGTCCAGCTCTCTCAGATGGGAGGGGTTGGACTTCAGTGCTGCTGCCAGATAATCACAGCTGATCTCTGACAAACCACAGCCCCTCAATCTGTATAAAGAATGAAAGATGTAAGTTTATTAGACAAAGTGTGAGCTTGAAATCATTCAGTGTTTCATCATCTGTTCAGAGCTGAAGAAGGTTCAGAATGTAGAAGTTTAGAAAATGGAAACTCCAAACAGCTGAAGCCAACAGGAAGCAGCTTCAAACAAACACAACAAGAGAAAAAACTCTGAATGTTTCACATTAAAGTCGTACATTTATCATAAAAACAGGACAAAGACTTGAAAAAGTCGTGTTTTTCCTTCCAGGAACCACAAGGCTTCACTTTTAAAGGTGAAGTGTGAAAGAAATGGACATATTTGAAGTCCAACACCTTTTTCCAGTCACATTATTAAAGCAGACAAACTACAAGCTCATTTTCATTCCAACAAGTCATCTTCTGACCTGGACTAACAACACTGGTCTCTATGTGCAGCTGGCTGTGAGACCAGTGCTCAGGGAGCGTCTACAAAGTGCAACACTGAAAGAACATCGCACACTAGCTGTGTCCCAAAACGTCGGCTGCATCCTTCGGAGGACCCGGTATTCGCGGTCTACGTGGGCCGGGTCCTTCAAAGATCGAAAAGGCTGGAAGTGCGAGGCTGTGAAATGGGACGGTCTAGCCTTCAGATTTGCGTCACCGCTGTGTTGGTGGAGTTTAATAAACTCGGCCGTCTGCTCCTTGCTATCTAAAATATAACAGGACACTGGCGTAAATTCTCGACCGTCTCACACTTCTGTTTAATCAGTTTCCTGTTTAACGTTTATTCAGCTGTGTGAAAATCCCGGAGGAACTTTGATCTCAGCCAAACCAATTTACTCCGGAACAAATAAAACACAGAAAAAAGGCAAACAATTACATTTTTAAGTTATCCGGGTGACTTATATATCATGTTTAACCTGAGTAGCGAAAGAGCAGGGGTCTGAAAACGATGAAGCCGGGCGTCCGCTGCTCTCGCCGGCTGGAGTGACCATTGAACCCCCCGGCTTGCTAGCGAGTGGGTGGGGAACAGACGTCTCCGAAAACGTCGGCACACTTTTGCAAATATGCGATGTCTTGATAAACCGAGCAGATATTTGAAGTTTACACAGCTACTTTCTCGCCTGAAAATATGTTAAAAGTTTATTTTGTGACCCAGAAAGATTAATAAGAGTAATTTGAAAACTTAGTAGCAGCCGCCATTGTTGGCAGCTGAAATTTGGCTGGGCCGCGCTATGAATTCTGGGATATGGTGGGCCACGAAGGACACACCCGACGAATCCTTCAAATTCGGGGAAATGAAGGACGCATTTGTGCATTTGCATGCGCAAAAGAAGACTTCACACACAACGCGCTCTGTTTAGACCCAGAGCAAAGAATATTGTTTGACAGATGACCCTTAATATGAAGACTTCGGACTTTACGTTTCCCAATTTTTGCTTTAAGTTATTTTGTTATTTACATAATAATGTAAATAACCTAATAATGATCCTTATTGCTGTTTTAGAGGAGCGGTGCTTCAAAGGATAGCTGCAGATTTCTGTCAGAATCTGCAGATTATACAGTACAAATAAAATGTTCACGTTTCTCCAACGTTGTCTTCCCAACAGTTTCACTGACATCTACACGGGATGGCCAGGAAGCGTTCGCGATGTCTTATCGGGCGCTGATAATTGGCGTCTGTCTTGTGTTGGTGACGTAAAAGACAGATTTAATGCGACATGACCGTTCAAACAGCAGTCGCTTTCTAAAACATCGGATATGTATCGGATTCAGTACCACATACGAAAGTGACCCAGGTCGGATTTGAAAATATCGGATTCGCGACGTTCACACTGTCATAGCATGATCGGATATGGGTCGCATAGGGTCAAAAAAATCGGATTTGATGCGCTTTCGCCTGCAGTGTGAACGTAGCCTTACTCTCAAATCCTCCCTAATAACAAGAACATAATTACACTTTAGCCACAAGAGGGCAGCAGCATTAATACAAGTCACATGTATATAAAGGTACAGTGATTATATTACAGTGATTTTGACAAAAACAAAACAGAGGTTCATGGCAGTGTGTTTTCCATAACATACCAACCAAATTAAATAATAAAAACTTTATAACTTACAGAGCTTTTTTAGAGGCTTTGACCACTGGCAGCAGCCTCAGAAGAGCCTCCTCTGAAGCAAAGTATTTCTTCAGGTCAAACACATCCAGATCTTTTTCTGATGACAGTAAGATGAAGACCAGAGCTGACCACTGAGCAGGAGACAGTTTATCTGTGGAGAGACGTCCTGAACTCAGGGACTGTTGGATCTCCTCCACTAGAGAACGATCATTCAGTTCATTCAGACAGTGAAACAGATTGATGCTTTTCTCTGCAGACAGATTCTCACTGAGCTTCTTCTTGATGTACTGAACTGCTTCTTGATTGGTCTTTGAGCTACTTCCTGTTTGTGTCATCAGGCCTTGCAAACGAGTTTGATTAGTCTTCAGACCCAAGAGAAAACGAAGGAACAAGTCCAGGTGTCCATTGGGGCTCTGTAAGGCCTTGTCCACAGCACACTGGTAGAAGTATTTCTTTGAAGATTTTCTTGTTTGAAACACCTTCCAAGTTGTTTCTTGCTCTTCCAGCAGATTGAGTCCAGAGTTGATGAAGGTCAGGTGGACATGAAGAGCAGCCAGAAACTCCTGAACACTGAGATGAACAAAGCAGAACACCTTGTTCTGGTACAGTTGTTTCTCCTCTTTAAAGATCTGTGTGAACACTCCTGAGTACACTGAGGCTGCTCTGATATCGATGCCACACTCTGTCAGGTCTGGTTCATAGAAGATCAGGTTTCCTTTCTGCAGCTGATCAAAAGCCAGTTTTCCCAGTGACTCAATCATCTTCCTGCTCTCTGGACTCCAGTGTGGATCTGTCTCAGATCCTCCATCATATTTGATCCTCTTGACTTTGGCCTGAACCACCAGGAAGTGGATGTACATCTCAGTCAGGGTGTTGGGCAGCTCTCCTCCCTCTCTGGTTTCCAGCACATCCTCCAGAACTGTAGCAGTGATCCAGCAGAAGACTGGGATGTGACACATGATGTGGAGGCTTCGAGCTTTCTTGATGTGGGAGATGGTCCTGCTGGCCTGCTCCTCATCTCTGAATCTCTTCCTGAAGTACTCCTCCTTCTGTGGGTCAGTGAACCCTCTGACCTCTGTCACCATGTCGACACACTGAGGAGGGATCTGATTGGCTGCTGCAGGTCGTGTTGTTATCCAAAGGCGAGCAGAAGGGAGCAGGTTCCCTCTGATGAGGTTTGTCAGCAGCTCATCCAATGAGGTGGACTTTCTTGTTTCAGTCAGGATTTTAGTTTTCTTGAAGTCCAAATTAAGTCGACACTCATCCAGACCATCAAGTATGAACACAACCTGGAAGTCTTCAAGCCTGCAGATTCCTGATTCGTTAGTTTGATTAAAGAAGTGATGAACAAGTTCCACCAAGCTGAACTTTTCCTCTTTCAGCACATTCAGCTCTCTGAAAGTGAATGGAAATATGAACTGGATGTCCTGGTTGGCTTTGTCTTCAGCCCAGTCCAGGCTGTATTTCTGTGTTAAGACTGTTTTCCCAATGCCAGCCACTCCCTTTGTCAGCACTGTTCTGATTGGTTCGTCTCTTCCTGGTGAGGCTTTAAAGATGTCTTCTTGTCTGATTGTTGTTTCTGGTCTGTCTGGTTTCCTGGATGCTGTTTCAATCTGTCTGACCTCATGTTCCTCATTGACCTCTGCAGTCCCTCCCTCTGTGATGTAGAGCTCTGTGTAGATCTGATTCAGGAGGGTTGGGCTTCCTGCTTTAGCGATGCCCTCAAACACACACTGGAACTTCTTCTTCAGTTGGGCTTTAAGTTCTCGTTTACAGAGTGGAGCAAATATTTCTGAAGGTAAGAAATTCAGAAAAAAATATTATATAATAAATATCATAGCCTTTCAGTACCCTGAAAGGATGAATGTCTATTGGTCCATTTCTTGAGCTATTAGGAAAGATCAATATTCAGTCTTTAGAGAAATTCTCTTACTGCTCTGCAGATGGTCAGCCATCTCATGCTGCTTAAGTCTCCTCAAGAAGTGGAGTGTGATCTTCAGAAATGCTTCTCTGCAGCTCTTTCTTTCATCTTCATCCTCTCCTTCAAACATCTCCTCATCCTCCATCTGGCTCTTTAAAGTTTCTGGGTGATCTGGACTCAGAAGCTTCTGGATCTTCTTCAGCTCATTCTTCACAAACATGGTGATGTTGTCCTCCAGCCGCTGGAAAAGAAAACTATATGAATTACCCAGTGGTAAATGGACTGGTTCTTATATAGCTCTCTTTGATACTCTGTGCACACAAAGCTTTTTATACAACATGCCTCATTCAACCAAGCACATTGTTCTATGCTTAAATACTTTCTTTCACACTCTGATGGATGCATCAGAGGGCAGCTTGGGTTTAGTACGTTACCCAGTACATTTGCCAGCCAGGGTTTGATTCACAAACCTAACTAGTAGCTGACCTGCTCCCCTCCTGTGCTACAGTCACCCCAATCTGACTGAAATCATGGAGCCCAAACTCTGACTTATGTTGGACACACTGACAATCCTCTGGTCCACAAAGTGCAGCATAGAGGTGACTGAAAAGAACAAATGTAAACGTAGTACTACAAACCATAACCACAGAGTCCAGGTGTGTTTGATGTTGCTGTGCAGACTGACCAGTGGAAACCTCTGCTCTCTGCTGGTCCACTCTGTGGAGGAGTAATGTATAATTAGCTCATGTTATGTCTGTCCACACACAGACATAAGCTAAAGGTCCATGAAGTGATGTTTGGATGGGTTCAGTCAATCAGATGACTGTCATGGTGGAGCTTTGCTAGTCCTGCTGATCCCACTGAGAATTAACAACTCAGTTTCCAGATGTCTGTAGTTTTCTGCTCAGTTTCTTTAGTCCCAACAGCTCTTACCATCTCCTGCATAAAGCTTTCCCTCCATGCTCAGATGCCCTGGAACAAGGTGCTCTCTTTATATCAGTGACTGGTTTAAAGGGACAACTTGCAGTGCTCGCCAAACTTTGTGTCAGCAAAAGTAGTTCTAATGTTTCTTACATTTATTACATTTTTACATTTTTACACACACAAATCAATGAACGCAAAAACATAAACCTTTCAGATATTTTGTTTCACAATGTTACAAAACTCAGTTCAAAACTACACAGTCTGATTTACAAGTACAAAATATTTATGACCACAGTTTGAGCCGATGTATGTCCCGAGTCTGTGGACTCAGTAGTTTTGTTTTGATTGTTATTGTCTTTTGTTACAATTTCATTCTGATTAAGATTTTCTAGTTCTGAGGTTTTGGTTTCTGTGTTCCCTCTGTACTGTGTTAATATTGTGTCTCTGTGTTCACTTCCTGTTTTATTTTGACAGTGCCATGTCCTACGTTAGTGTGTCTACTTTTGCTTCCCCTTGTCTGGTTATGTCCAATGAATCCTGCTGTGTCTCCCTTTTCTCATTCCCTGATGGCTCTTTTGTGTATATGAGCCCTTTGTTTTCTCCTGCTTGTTGCTGGTTCGTCTGTGTTGTCTCCCCGTGTCTCCGTTTAAGGTTTCAGGTTAGTTTTGTAGTTTTTTCAGTAGAGGTTATCTTAGCTTCTGCACAGGCCATCTCCACTGCACTTCACCGTTTCAATAAAGCTCACTCACTTCACAGCAGTGTCGGCATCTTGGGTCCTTTATTAAATTCAACATGGCTCGCCCCGCTAGCCGTGACATAAGATGTGAAAACAATATCCAAAAAACATGAGGGACAAACAGGGAATAGTTTTAAGGTGCAGGGCCAACAAACTGAGTCTAGCCATGAACTCAGAGTTGATTGAATTAGCATTTTGAATTGGCTGATCTGAGCAATCAAGTCTATGTTCACTTTGAGTTAAGATTATACGTGATTGATGGAAAAGAAAAAAGCCGTCATCAGCAACTGATTCTGATTTAGCAGGTTTTCAAATCTAAACGGTACCCATCCCTAGCTGGCTGTAGTTAAACCTTTACTTAAAAAGCATCCCTAGACCCAGCTGTCTTAGCTAATTATAGGCCGATCTCCAACCTGACAATCCTTGAAAGAGTAGTTGGGGGGCGACAATCAGAGGGGCAGTGTGATGATCTTAGGTTACGAACTACCGCAGTCAAGTCATTAAGGGAGACGGGATCAAACTGCTCTAAGACAGCTGAGCACACAGGAGAAAGACTCGGATCTGAGGCAGCAGTCGGCGAGACAAGAGCCCTAATAGATAGAAGCTTGTTGTTAAAAAATGCTAAAAAGAGTGACGCTGAAAAACTAGTTCATGCATTTATTACTTCCAGGCTGGATGACTGTAATTCATTATTATCAGGAAGTCCTAAAAACTCCCTGAAAAGCCTTCAGTTAGTCCAAAATGCTGCAGCAAGAGTCCTGACAGGGACTAGAAAGAGAGAGCAGATTTCTCCTGTTTTGGCTTCCCTTCATTGGCTGCTCCTCACATACAAGGTCTTAAATAATCAGGCCCCATCTTATCTTAATGCTGCACCACAACACCTGATCTCTGGTTTCCTCACCTCTTCAATCCCACTTTAATACTTGACTAAACTCATTTTCCTGTTTAGGTGTTGAGGCAAAGCCGCCCATCTACAATGCAGGCAACAGCAAACGGAGCTATTTTTGATTCCCTTTGGGTTTTTTCTACTTTTGTGCTACAAAATGTTCAAGCTGATTAAATTCATTAGAATAAAAGTTCAGATAATTTTCTCATATTAATGTTGGAGGTAGAAATTCAGGGAACTTTGCACAAAAACTGGCAGAAATTTCCTTCAAAGATGGCGTTTTTACTTTAATACTGTGAGTACATTTCAGAGCCTGTACTCTTTTACCTTTACTTGAGTAAAGAAGTTGAATCATTATTTCAGCTTTAAGAGGGTATTTTAACACAAACATCAGTCCTTCTACTTAAGTATGTTTGACACTTTGTTTAATCATCATTTTTAATGATCAAATATAATTATGTTTGTTATTTGTGGATTTTAAATGTCCTTGACAGAGACAGATGATGATCATTATCCTGCACTGTGGTCTCAGGTTTGGTCGAGCTAGCACAAAGAATGGCTATGTTGAACTTCCTCCTGGGATCTACACTAAGAAGTGAGTCCAACATTAGCAGGGTCTCTTTCCTTTATCTGATTCACTTTAGCATTCACAGTCACGTGAAGCTTGTTATTAACTCGATAAGTCAACCCAGGGTTTCAGCTGAGCGCTCACATGAAACATGGCAGCATCTGATCAATCATATTCATGGAGACGTGTATCAGCAACAGAGCAGCTGAGTTTGCAGAAGGAAGTCAAACTAAACCACAGGAACAATATTTGGAGATTACACACATAATAAAATACTAGCAGTAACACAGCTGCTGCAGACAAATCAGTCGTGTGATCGTGTGTGAGAGGAGAAGGACTGTAAAGGAGTTTGGTGTTAAAAGCTCTGTATGAATGTGGGAGACTTTGAAGGGCTTTAAAAAGGCCAATATAAAATAAAAGGCAGCAAAATTGCTGAGTGTGAAAGTCACCAGACTTATCAGACCTCTGTGATTAAGACCTGTAAGAACACCTGTTTGTACTTGTTGGCATTATATCAAACACACACGTATATTAAGCCTTTGTTTGAACTCTGGTTGAATTTGTTACTTTCAGACTGTGAAACATCACAGAGGCTGCAGCTGCAGATCTTTTATTCACCTGGAAATTTACTTTAAATGTTAGATGGAAAATGTGTTGCTCAGTTTCACCAAAGTAAGAACAATAATCCATAAACCTTCATAAAGACAAACATCTCCCAGAACATTGAGCTGCTGAAGTGTCACTGAAGGGAAAAACTATTTGTCCTCCTCCATCCAGCAACACCTGAAAGACCTGAGTGGAAGCTCCTCCCTACACTGTGTTTGAAGCAAAGCACAAAGGAGACACCTGCTGGAGCAGCTGGAGTCCTACAGACACTCAGCCTCTTCACTACACAAACACCTCCTACAACATCCACTCTTTCCACTCTGACTGCTGTGTTTGTGGAAACACTCCAACACACACCGCTTCACACACCAACATAGAAATGTGTGTGAAAAAGAGCTGAGCTGATATTAAACATGAGGATTTATTCAAAAATACAGAGTCAGGAACAACATCTAGACACACATTACCTCTCAGAGGCAGAAGAACAGCCTTTAAAGTTTGCACCAAAATCCTTCGACCTGTTGCTCTTTAAGGAAACACAGCTGGGTTCAGGTCCAGGAGATTCTGGCCTCTTATTGATCCTAAAAGAAAAACAATAAATGTCACAGCTTCATGAGACAGGAAGGAAAAACTGGAAATATTAAATTAAAGACATGATGAACAATGTGAAACTCATAAAAATAATGTACTTACTCTTTGTCACATAACAGTCTTTTGTTAAAGTTTACAACAACATCCTTCGACACGTTGCTCTTTAAGGAAACACAGCTGGGTTCAGGTCCAGGCTCTGGATTAGTTTCAGGGTTATGTCCAGCTGAGCCTGGTACGCCCCACAGCTCTGGGCTTTAAAACAACACACACAGAGGTATGAGTGTGAATAATGATGGAGCAGTGATGTGAGTGCTGAGCTGTGACATGGAGAAGAGTCATGGACAGTTAGAGATGGTCATCTCACCTCTGAGCTTTGGTCTGGCTCTCATGTTCCCCACACAGAGTGCTTTTAGAGGGAGGGACTCCCTCCTCTCTGTCCTCACACTGATCCATGCTGCTCAGTTCACATCAGCTCACACACACTTTCTACCTTCACCTGCAGAGGAAACACAAATCATTCATGTGCACATCAACTGAGAGCTGCAGAGGTCGTGTCTGATGTGTTGGACTAACATCCATCTGAGACGCAGCTTTCATCAGTTCACTACAAAAAGTGTCACAGAGCCCAGTTCAGCCTCCAAATCCTCCATTACTGTAGTCCTACAAAGCAGCAGGTCAAACATGGCTGCAGAGAGCAGCTTTATGTCAGTAACCATGTCCAGGACCGAGCTGACTGCTTACAGAGTTCATACTCTAACTGCTAGCTGCTCTGCTAGCTAAGCTAACTCAGTAACAGTGACTCTGACAGCAGTTACTGTGGAACAGCGGCCGAGCTCAGGACACATTCAGTGTGTTTAGTCTGAGTCCTGGACTCTGATTCAATGGATTCAATCCAGCTCAGAGTTTCATGTGTTCATCAGAATAAAATACATGTACTAATATAACAGAAGTAATGCTCTGAATGCAGGACTGTAATGGAGGATAAATAAGGTTTTTACAGCCTGAAAGAAACATTCAGTTCATATATTTGTAGACAGTGAAGCAGCTTTTAATACTGCAGCTGTTTCCTTCACCTGTGTGTGTGTGAGCCACACCTTCATGTGCTGCTTTAGAAATATGTGGTGTGACTGCTCAGACTGAGTCTAGGAGGAAAGTTCACACGCTGGAGAAAGTTTTGTTCCTAACTTTGTCAGAGTTCGGCTCCAAAGACAAAGAAGACGGAGCTCACAGTCTGTAGATGGTCCTCAGTGTGTGTGTGAAGCCAAGAGAGCACACAGGAGTGTGTTTATGTCAGCAAATCAGTGTGTGTGAAGAGTCTGAGGGAGTGTGTGAATGAGACTCAACACTGAACAGTCCAAGAAAAGCGTCTGGATTTCTTTAAGTTTAACTTAAAGAAGTCCAGACGCTTTTCTTTTTGTCTCCATAATGTCTCCATAATGCTGCAATGTTATCTGCCCCAGAAACACTGTGCAGAAGCTCTGATGGTGACACAGAAAAGTCACAGTGGAGATACTTCTGTCCACCTTTGATTAGACTCATTATAAAAAGGAAACAAAGTTTGAACACAGTCATGTTTCCAGTTCACTGACTTACATTTATTCCATGGACACTCACTCTAACCTGAACCACAGCTACAACCCAACATTGTTGAGGCCTCATCTCTTCCTTTCCTGACTGTAGAGGTTAAATATGCAACAACCGACAAATAAAAGAATTTGGTTCATTTCAAAGAAATTCACACGGCGACCAAGTAAAGTAACCGTAGTAAAGGAGACAACATCCCGTTGATGGTGGGATTATTTGAAAGATTTGCTTTGGTCACGTCACCAAATGCAGTTGAACCACCCGTGGATCCATGTTTGACCATTCTACCACTCTGAGCTCTGCTTTTTAATCATTTTATTATTATCATCATTCATTTATTCATTCTTTGGAGGGGGGCTATTTCCTAATGCCGCCCTAATAAGCTGATGTTCAAGGGGAAATATAACAGAAACTCTTTCAGTGTTATTCATTAATAAATTAACAGATAAACTGTGAAGAAGAAAAAAACTGAGATTTAAAGGAGAGAGTGAGAAACTTGATCATCCATCCTCATAATACATGTTTATCAGTATCTGCTGTGACCATACTGCAGTAATAACTACAAGTCTACATTTCTGTGACTGTTGATCAATCACAGCAGGAATCTGAGCTCATCTCTGCACACAGAGCAGCTTCAGCTCTGGGATAAACTGCTCGCTTCACGTCCTTCTCAGCTCACAGACACTCATCCTGATATTTTCCTTTAACATTTGATGGTATAATTCATCTGAGTTTACACTTTATCTGCATAAATACAGAAAAACAGACCCAAACACCAGAAACCATCAGTTTCACGATCAACAGGAAGTGGCTCAAACGTCACAGTTTCATAACGTCACCCTGAACTCCACTCACGGAGTTTCTGTCGCCATTGTAGTTTTTAAAGTCCCGTGATAAAGGCGGGTCTTTCTGTGAATCCGCACGCTCATTGGCTAATAGGTCGAGATTGACACATCGTTATCCAATGAGCGTGCGGGAACTTCCGACATAAAGTTGTTTCCTTTGAAAAACCAAAGTCTGATTATTTTTGCCTCCACTGACGGAGCCTGTTGTTCCCGCCACAGAGACACAGTAATGTCAGAGCGGTGTTAACACTCACCCTGCCTCAGCACAGCTCTCACTCTCCTCCTGCTCTCTCACACTAAACGGAGGCTCAGCTAAACTCACTTCCTCTCTACTTACAGGAAACCAGCGCTCAGAGGAGCCGACCGGCCTCACATTTCACCCACAGACACGAACAGCGTGGAATTATTTTATGTCATAAGAAGAAACATATTCATGTAAACACTCACCTGCCTCAGCTCCACCTTCCTCCTCCTGCTTTCACTTTCACTGCTGCTCCCTAAACACAGAGGATGCTGGGACTTGTAGTTGTTTCCTTCCGGTGCAGTCTTCCTCTTTGTTTGTTTGTGTTTGTGTTCAAGTTATTTCGATCATGTAAACATCAACAGAACACGTGAAGCCGCACAGAGTTTGTATGTCGAGGTGGGTAGGAGGGTTTGAGGGTTTGGGGAGGGGTCAGAGGGAAGAGGTCTCTCAGTCTGGACAATCCACATTGATGGCATTGCATCTTTCAACGTGTTTGTGGGTCGATTTGGATGCTCCAGGTGTGAGAGCAGCCACTCAGCCTCTGCTGCAGATGTGTGTCACAAGTTCATCTAGTAGTAGGCTATGGCACTTGGCCACAGGTGGCAGCAGTGGACTGGCCTCCATGTGAGACTGCTCCAGCTGCTATGTGATAGTCCAGCTGCAAACTGAAGATCATATGCAAGTTTTGGAAATTAAACTGTACAATATAAAGCGCCTTGAGGCGACTGTTGTTGTGATTTGGTGCTATATAAATAAAATTGAATTGAAATTCAGAATATTCTTAACTTAGCTTTAAAACCAACCCAATCTAACTCTCCTCCACACTCAAAAACAAAGACAAACCAACTGACACATCTGAGTCCCTCACTTTCTTCAATCCACTCACTCTCACAAGCTCCACTTAGTCACACTGGCTCTGTTTATTACTGATTACTATTGTCTCCCCAGAAACACTTCCGTTTTCTTTTTTCCTATTTGTGTTTTCGTTTTTTGTATTTGTGTTTTCTTTTTTCCTATTTCAGTTGTGTTTTTTGTGCTTTTGCAGCGTTTTTTTTTTATTGCTGGTGTTTTCTTAAGTTGCAGTCCATTTGGCCTCTCAGGGCCACCGTAGATAAGGGCCAAAAATAAATGCATAACATCATTTCAAATCAGTTTAAAGGTTTATTTGCAAGACACAAAAACAGAAAAAATTAAAAGTTACAAATGTATTGTGTGTTTGAGGAAACCTCACAAATGTCACAGATGAAATATTTGGTGTTTATTTGCTGGTTTGTCGGTAGCAGCTCCTTCAAAGTAAGTCTACCACACATCTGTTTGACCAACGCCAGTTGATTTGGATCACCGGTCCAAACAATTTGAACCATTGTTGTGTTACCTTTGTGTTGAGTTTGACTGATATTTGCTGGATAGCAAATGTTTTCAAGTTCAAGTTCAAGTTCAAGTTCAACTTTATTGTCACTTCAACCATATACAGTTTAAAAATACACAGTGAGGCGAAACAACGTTCCTCCAGGAACCAAGGTGCTACAAGACAAGTTAGTGCAAAAAAAAAAATAATATATAATATATCTAGTAATAATATTGTGCAAAAGAGCATTTACAGGTTGGTGTGTGCGATGGTTTGGTGGTGTAGGTCAGTGTGTTTGCGCTTTGTGTTGGTTAGTCAGTCCAGTCTCAATGTTTTGAGGTATTTGAGTTAAGCTGAGTGATAATGTTAGTGTATGTGTGTGTGTGCGTGTTTATCAGTCAGTCCCTTTTTGCTGAGGAGACGGATGGCTTGTGGAAAAAAGCTGTTGCACAGTCTGGATGTGCGTGCCCGAATGCTTCGGTACCTTTTTCCAGATGGCAGGAGTGTAAAGAGTGTGTGAGAGGGGTGTGTCCGATCAGCCACAATGCTGGTGGCTTTGCGAATGCAGCGTATGGTGTAGATGTCCTCAATAGAGGGTAGAGAGACCCCGATGATCTTCTCTGCTGTTCCCACTATCCGCTGTAGGGTCTTGCGGTCTGATATGGCACAGCTCCCAAACCAGACAGTGATGCAGCCGCTCAGGATGCTCTCAATAGTTCCTCTATAGAAGGTGGTCAGGATCGGTGGTGGAAGCCGGGCCTTTCTCAGTCTTCTCAGAAAGAAGAGACGCTGTTGGGCTTTCTTGTGCAGGGAGCTGGTGTTGAGGGACCAGCCGAGGTACTTCTCCAGGTGTACGCCCAGGAGAAAGCTATGCAACCTTTATCTGCACATAGCAGTTAAACTGTTTAGATCAATCTTTATTGATAATATACATTATTTATTTATGAATTACTGTGTACACAAGAATAAGTTAATGTATTAAGTTAAACTGGCTGAAGTTTTTGTATTATTCTTGTGATTTTTTTTATTGGCCTTGTTTATTTACAGGCCAGGTGACCCTTTAGGGGTTTAAAATGCCGAGCCAATGAACGGCTGGGAGCAGGAATCTTTCTTCACTGAAGCTTCCACTTCCACGGGTCTGGTAGGAAGTTGTCCAAGCCAACAAAACAAACAGACAAAAAATCCACATATCAATCACCTGGATCACCTGTTGAGAAAGAAAAAAGAGAAAACAAGCAAACAAAAGAGAGCAATATAATAAACAACATCACCGCGATGATCTATGTGAATATAACTGTAAATACTAAATATTGAATAATATTGTGCAGCACGTAAGATCGACAGCGCACAGTGTGCTTTGAGGTAGCAGCCAAAATGCAAGGCAAGTTTCTTTATATCGCACAATTCAACAACAAGGTGATCCCAAGTTCTTTACAGAACATTAAAAAACAAAAACAGATAAAAAGCATGATTTAAACGTGATGTGCCCGTGAGCTCCGCCGGCAGCCAGCTGTGCCAGAGTGACCGAGCCCCAGGCTGAGAGGCCAAAGGCACCCCACCCCCGAAGGAGCCCGAGCGAGCCCCAGGCTCCAGGCCCCGACAAGCAGTACCTGGACGCCCATCCCCGGACACAAAGAACCACCAATGCACCGATGTCTGAAGGCGTCTGCCACTGGCAGGGGGAGTGGTGGGGGGAGATAGGCCTCCATACCTTGGAGGGCCTGAGATGTCCCCAGAGAGGTGACGTCTGATACCCGACCTGACATATGGACACAGACAAACAGGCACACACAGATACAAACATCCATTCCCACCCTCATGCTCTCATATGCAATTACTCAGCAGCAGGTAAGCGCATAGCCCCTCCTGGTAGCCCTCAATGTCTACGTGTATTTAAAATTGAGAGGTGGGCAACGGCGCCAGGGGTGAGGTTGTACACCCTGATGTGATTCTGATCTTGGAAACATTAAAGACATTCATAGCCAGACTGCTGACTTTGTGTTTTTATTCAGTCGCCTAACAGAAGTGCAGTGAGAAACGATTTACCCCATCCTGATTTCTTAGCTATTTGCATATTTGCCACACTTACGTGTTTCAGATCGTGAAGCAAATTTTTATGATAGATAAAGATGACCAGAGTCAGCATAAAATAAAGCTTTTACATGTATTGCTGGGAGGTCGGCAGCTCCCTCCACTGCTTGGCCCTCTGTGAAAAACAACTGGGATCCAGCTTCCCTGTGATGCTGAATTATATAAGTGGACAAAAATAAATAGATAGAAGGATGGATGATTGTATTTTGTGTACAATCGTTGAAGTGTAAAAAGGGTTGGCCCTCCGTGGTGCCCTAAGCAAAGTTTGATTTTTGGGGCCCTTTAATAGTGCCAATAATAGTGATTAATGATCACCTACTATAAATGTATTTCATTTTCTAATGTTGATGTTGTTGTAATCCACAGTGAAAAATGTCATAAAAACAGATAACAAATTTGCAACTTTCATGAAAAATGTTTTCATTAATATTAAAAAAAAAAAAAAAAAACACCTCCCCCTGCTGGCCACACAGAGAAACAATAGATAAAACCTGAGAGCTGCACAGTTGCAGCAGTGTGGTTTACGTAATTCTGTTGTCAGCCTGTTTTACACATCGGTGGTTTCTTATTGACGTGTAAAAAGATCTGAAATCGTAGTAAATTCAGCTGCTATTGTGGGCTGGGGATGATTTACACTTAACATTTTAATAACTGGGTATTGAATGTCATAGGCCCAATGTTCCCTCTAATTTTTCAGGTGTCTGAGCGAACACACAAACTCCCTGAGCGGTTCCTTGGACCACTGTGAGCGACAGCAGACGTGTGCACTGTGGTCACACCGGCATCGAATCCATCCAAGTTTCATGGTTTATTAAAATAATCAAATTACAGCGTTTACATTTATGTTAGACTACTTTTAATGAACTGCTTCAGCCCATTTACAATGAAAATGTAAAAGAAATCTTGTTCATGACCTGTGTAGTATGTTAACACTATTGGAAGTACAAATAACTTGAACTCCAATTTAGAAAACACAACTTTTTTTTTTTATAAAGCTCTGACTTGTATTATGAGTCCGTGGTCTGGGAGAGAGTCTGTAACTCTCTGTCTCCAAAATACTGTATATAATGACCAAAGCTGGGAAATTAATCAATCAATCAATCTTTATTTATAAAGCACTTTTCATACAAAAAAAGTAGCACAAAGTGCTTTACATGGTTAAAAGCACCCGAACCCCGCCCTCCAACTAACCCCCCACACTCTCATTAACATAAACAATCATGAATGCACCCATATCCCCCCCCCCCAGCCAGGCTGAGAGGACCCCCAGAGCCCCAGCAGCCACGGTCGATCACAGCCCCGGTGCAGAGAGCCCCCTCCGAGGAAACACTGGAGATATGTCACAATAGGATATATACAGGGTAAAAAGATAAAGTAAATAAGAACGGGATACAATAGAAATAGTAAGAAGATAAAAAATGAGTAAGAATAAAATCAATAAATATTAGGTAAAACCTAAATTAATAAATAGAATAACAGGATAGAATAAATAAGCATAAAATAAATAAACGTTAGGTGAAAGATAAATTAAAAAGGTGGTCTTGAGCCTGTTCTTAAAAACATGTACGTTCTCTGCGGCCCTGAGCTCCTCCGGCAGGCTGTTCCACAGACGAGGACCATACCACTGAAAAGCTGCCTCTCCGTGAGTATGTGTGCTGTCTTTGGGAACAGTCAGAAGGCCAGTACCAGAGGACCTCAAGGTCCGCGAGGGTTCGTATGGTAAAAGCAGATCTGAGAGATAAGACGGCCCAAATCAAATTCAAATTCAAATTTTATTTGTCACGTATACAGTCGTACACAGTCATACACAGTACGATATGCAGTGAAATGCTTGGACAACTGCTCGTGACCTAAAGAAAAAAAAAAAAGGAAATAAATAGGAAATAAATAGGAAATAAATAGGAAAAATTAAAAAGGGTAAATTTAACTAGGAGGGAATAAGATATAAATTAAGGTTAAAAATGAAATAACTGTACAACACAAATTAGAATGAAGGGTAAATTTAACTGGGAGAATAAGATAAAATATATAAATTAAAGTTGAAAATAAAATAACTGTACAACAAAATACACAATATAGAACTATATAAGAATGTATGAAGAAATATAAATAAATAAATATATACACAATAACAGCAGCTGTACAAGTATTAACTGGAAATGAAGAATATTGTGACCAGTGTTGTGCAATCCACATTATGTCTTGCGCAGTGCAAATATGCTTAAAGTGATTTAAGTGATGAAGTGAAAACAATGTCCAGAAAGTCCAGTGTGTGTGTAAGAACCATATGTGTGGGTCAGTACTGTGTGGTGGTGTGATTGAGAGACCGTATCGCCTGCGGGAAGAAGCTCCTCCTCAGTCTCTCTGTGTTGGTCTTCAGGGAGCGGAATCGCTTTCCTGACCTCAGCAGAGAGAACAGTCTGTTGTTGGGATGGCTGAGGTCCTTCACGATCTTCCTGGCCTTGGTCCAGCACCGCCTGCTGTAGATTGAGTGCAGGTCAGGGAGCTCGGAGCAGATGGTGCGCTCAGCTGACCGCACAACCCTCTGTAGAGCTCGTCTGTCCAGCATGGTGCTGTTCCCGAACCAGGTTAAGATGTTTCCCGTCAGGATGCTCTCTATGGTGCACGAGTAAAAGTTCCTGAGCACCTTGGAGGGCAGTTGGAAGTCTCTCAAGCGTCTGAGGTGGTAGAGACGCTGTCGGGCCTTTTTCACCACGGAGTTGATGTGACAGGACCATGACAGGTCCTGCGTGATGTGAACTCCGAGGTATTTGAAGCTGTCCACTCTCTCCACTGGGCACTCGTTGATGACAGGGGTCTGGTAGTTCCTCTCCTGCTTAGTGCTGAAGTCCACTATCAGCTCCTTTGTCTTACTGACGTTTAGAAGGAGGTTGTTCCTCTGGCACCAGTTCTCCAGATTCCTAATCTCCTTCAGGTAGGCTGTCTCGTTGTTATCAGAGATCAGGCCCACCACGACGGTGTCGTCAGCAAACTTGATGATGGTGGTGGAGCTGGTAGTGGCCACACAGTCATATGTGTACAGAGAGTACAGCAGGGGGCTCAGAACACACCCCTGGGGGGCTCCAGTGCTGAGAGTGGTGGAGGCTGAGACATGTCCGCCCATCCTTACTGCCTGTGGTCTGCCAGTTAGGAAGTTGGAGATCCACTGACACATAGATGAGCTGAGTCCCAGATGCTCCAGCTTGGTGGTGAGTGTGGAGGGAATTATGGTATTAAATGCAGAGCTGTAGTCTATGAAGAGCATTTTAACATAATTCCCCCTTCTAGTGTCCAAGTGAGTGAGTGATGTGTGGAGGAGATGAGAGATGGCATCGTCTGTGGAACGATTTGGACGGTAAGCGAACTGTAGTGGGTCCAGTGTGTCTGGTAGTGAAGAAATGATGAAGTCTCTGACCAGGCGTTCAAAGCACTTCATCACTACTGAGGTGAGGGCTACAGGGCGATAGTCATTGAGAGAAGCAGACCATTAAGACATTTAAAAACCAATAAAAGAACTTTAAAATCGATCCTGAAATACACGGGGAGCCAATGCAGCGATTCTAAAACCGGTGTACTGTGGGCCCACCCTCTGGTCTTCGTCAGCACACGAGCTGCAGTTTTGTAAAAGTTGTAAGGGTGATATATTCTTTTTGGGGAGACCAGAGAGCAGGGCGTTACAGCAATCAATGCGACTGGTAATAAAAGCATGCATCAACATATATAGCTGAATTTTTTTAATATTTTGTACACAATAACAGAATAATTTCAGAAAAACACAAAATGACTGGTGTCAATATTATTTGCCCCACAAAAAAGGTCGAATATAAAACAATATTGCAAATATTGCACAGTTGAAAAAAAAAAAAGCACTACAGCTCAGTTGTTCCCGCCATCCTTTGTCCTCCTGTTTCCCCTCCCTCTCCCCTCCAACGACGAGTTTGATGGTGTTACGGATTCAAATATTGGGGATGGATACAAGAGGAAAAACCACAATAACAACACTGGTCCGACCGGGTTGAGTCAAACGATGATTTTAATGATCACACGCGTGGGAGATGGACACCGTACGCAGACAGCATCAGATCTCAAAATGGTGGAGCATTGATCAAACTCTTATAGCCTCTAGTGGCCCCCACCTTATCATAAAAGCCTAAACATTCACATGCTTTCTCTCACACGGCGCCTAAGCTACGACCTTGGCTCCCTGTTTATCTGCTCCTGCTGAGATGGGGCAGAAAACTCCAGCATGTTCTGTTCTCTTCTAATCAGACAAATAAGGCGATGACTTTCTGCGAACAGTATTTCTTATAACTCAGCAGTATAATGCATCATGAAACAATATCATTCATTCACAATAAATCAGCAGTCTAATGTAATGCAAATCAGTTTAACAAATGCAATAGTTATCACCTTCTTCTAATTCAGGAGAATAATGCAAACTAAAACTACATAATAATTCACAATCTTCAATTAGGGGTCTAACGTGGCATAAAATAATATTAGAATACCACACTGGCAAACTTCTCCCAATGTTTCCACTGAGGTTAGGTTTAGGTTTGGAGTAAATCATGGATGTGCGCACGTGTTTGTGTGCAGCTTGTAGTGCAAACGTGCGTGCAGAATTCATGCAGACATGTGTAACTGGTCGTTTTGAGGTAGAAAAGAGTGATGCGCGGTCAAGCTGGTAGTTGAAAGTGTCAGTCAGAGTAGAAGAGCATTGTGTAAAAATGCAAGTAATAACAAAAAAGTGCAAGTCATTAATCGCATCACCCTGAAAAACCTGAGTAAGGAGTGCAGCTCCTGATGAAAGGAGGAGCACTGAAAACCAGGAAATGATGTTTCTGGAACAGTCTGATGACTGAAGCTGGATGTTTGAAGTCTCAGTGAACTGCTTGTCTTTTCCCCACAGCTCCTCCCTCAGCGATGTATATGGCTATATGTTATGAACAATGTGCTGATGTCCGTATCAGGTAACAAACAGCGTGACACAAACGGAGAACATTGTGTCCACTCGATAATATGCTGCTCTAAAAAGGCTCCATCCTGCAGGGAAGTCGTCCCAGCTTTACTCGCACAGCCTGCCAACTCTGTTTGAACAGAAAGGACATCTGCACAAGAAACACAGCAGCCTGTCGCTCAGCACCAACCGCCTCACTGAGCGGATCAGTCTCAGGTACGACACGCCATCACAGATGCAGGGAAACAGGAGCTGTAGGTGCAGCAGTGTTAATAATGTCATGTATGATGCTACCACTTGATTTTGAGGAAGGAGGATACTGTAAACCCAATTTTGTCTGCTTGTTCTGACCTGGATATTCTCTGTTGGCCACAGAAAGTTTACCATATCTGTAAAGATTCCTGACACTAAAGGTTGTAGGAGGTGCAGTGTAGGTAAGCAATGCCGAGTTACTCTGGTCAGTCTGTTTGTTCACGGAGAACAACTGCAGACACTTAGTCCTGCTCTCTCTGTTTCAGCAAGAAACCCATACACAGATAGTACATATCTGTGCGGGGCTGTCCCATCTGGCCTGGTTTTACTCTTGTGGTATGAGCCTCTTCAAAAGTTCATGCATCTAAAGGTTTGTACAGATATGTCGAACTTGCCACCTGAATAAATGTCTTCCTTTCTAACTCTACCCCGATTTCCACAATGCAAACCAGCCATTAGACCTGGATTACATAAAAGTAGACAGACAGCATATCAAAATCTGAAGCTGAAGAATGTAATTGATTTTTTTTAATAACATATGCATACTTTTTATTCAAGCCCAACAAGATTTTAGAGACTAAATAAAAGAAACGTTGTATAAACGCCGTCCAAAAACACCAACAGCACCTTCTCTGGGTCCAAGCTC